>NC_135621.1:6250000-7500000 GCF_053574225.1 Canis aureus | reverse complement strand
GCATTTGCCTTTCTTGGTCTGACTTATTCCAAAGCTCTGTATTTTTGAATACTGGCCGACTAAGGTGGGACCACCAATAGGTCATTATTTTAAAAATATCTCAGGTAGTAAAATGAAGGTTTCTTTACATTTGTGTCTGTGTACCTCAAGGAAAGAAAAGAATTTATTATCTGGTTAAATTCCATTTTCCTATTAAATAGATCCTTAAAAAAAATAAGCCAACTAACACTTTGGGTAAATAAGTTTGAAAATCTACATTGGAAGTTGAATTAATGACACTTAACGGTGTTCGCTGATCAAATAAACCCAGCACCAAATTAAATTTATTCTTCATTATTTCTTATTGTCTCTCTGTTCAGCTAAACACTGGTAGTAGCAATATGTTTGCATGACATAGGGCTCTGTAATTTATAAAACTGTCACCTACACCATCTAATGTAATCATCTCAGTGATTCTGGGACAGAAGTTGAGCTGATGTACTAAGAGAAAACCAAGATTTGGAGAGGTTAAGGCTTGCCAGATATCATACAGCTTTGCAATGGAGGATCTACAATCCAGGCTTTCTGACACCTGGGCTTCCTTCGTTCCTCCCACTCTCCCTCCATCACTATCTTATTTCTGCCTTATAGATCTTGCTACCACTGAGATACTAAACAGACATCGGAATTGATCGGAATCTCTTGCTGAGAAAACGTTTATCACCTATTAATAAATCACATTTATTGATCCTACAGTTCCTGACCCTAATTGTTACTATTTTATTTTCCTAACTTTAGGATGATCTTAGTTTTTCTACATGCATTTTTTTCCTAAGAAATACAAAATAAAAATATGATTTAGAATTCTTGGGATTTTTGCAAACACTACGTTGGAGTATTAACATCCTCTAATGAACAGAGTAGTAATCTGTTAAATAGCCGTTGGACCAAGACAAATCCCTCAATCCACATGGTGTTAGCTATTCATATATTGATCCTGATGAGTGTTTTTGCTGATTTAGTAAGGCATAAACAATTAGAATGAAGTGGGCCGAATAGCAATTATAGTAACACTACATACTCAGATCTGTGTGATATTCTCTACTTTCATAAATCTTTCATTTCTGCAGCAGCTTTTTGTATTGGACATGTTTGGCATAGACAGTCAAAAAGGGCATTTTCCACTTCATTTAAAAATATTTTTATCGGTTAGATAACAATACACCAAAATTCGGAAGGAACATGTTTAAATGTTAACATCTGTTTTGTTTTTCCCTTTAACACTCCAAGTGATTTATAACCTATCCTAAATTTGGTTCTGCATATCTTTTTGTGTAGTCGGTTGAGATACGAAATTGCCAAAGTTTTAGCCTTTATAGCATCTTCTTTTCCTTTAATCTTTGTTTCTGATCAGTGAGCTGAGAGCTGCCTAATTGGATGGCAATAAATCAGCGCAGGAACTGACTTATCTCGACTCATTTTTCTAGCTCTGATATATAGCAAACATGGGAGCAGGTTGCATTTGGGGGTCAACTAGTATGAGAACCACACTTTAATCATTTGGATCCAGTCTTAGTTTTTAAAGAGCAAATTACAGAAGCGTTGCTTTCTGAGTCCATCATAATGGTCATGGGCAGCTTTGACCTTTGGATCCCTGTCTGTCTGGGGCACCTTACTTTGCCAGCTAGTTTTCTTCCTTTCGAATTTCACCATTCGTAGTGTTTTCCTTCAGCTGTTCTTTGGATCACAGTTCTTATTGTTAAGTTCGCTGTTAGCTCTCAGATCCCTTGCTCTGGTTTTTCTTACTGCAGGCAGTTTGTTTTCTTTCCTGTCTTTTGTTGCCCCTCCACATGCAATACTGGTTTGGGAAGCGCCTTGCTGTTCACTATATATGTGTTGTGAATCATGAGGTTTCTCTCATACTGTTCTGGGAGCTATTGTAATTGGATTGATTTGGAAAAGGGGAAAGAAAGAAGGAAAAATGTCATGTTAGATTCTTGCACATGTAGTAGTTCTCAATTTTGATACACAGAAGCATTTTAAACCTACCAGGTTAATATCTGGTACCTATGCATGGTGTTGGTGTTTTCTAACAGAAGGCATGACAAAAGTCTATAGAGCATGATTTACAAAGATTATTTAAATTCTATTTGCCAACATGTAGTATAACACCCAGGGTAGAGCATGATTTTGAAAGCATAACAAACAAATAAGTAGCATCTTTACCCATAAATATCCTTGTGGTTTTCAAATATTTTACTTTTGGCCGAAATTGTCAGAATCCACATTGCTTGAAAGAAAGGGATAGATAGCTCTGTTTTAATGGTAAGCTCTCCGGAGAGTACTCTATGTGCCATTGTATGATGAAATCTAGATTTGTCTTTTGTAAGTTATTCCTAGGAGAGCAAACTTTTTTATTACTTGGTCAGATTCCAACCAAAGGTATGTAGTATTTGATGAATAACTAATGCAGATAATTAACAGATTAAGAGAATGTGTGAGCCCAAGCATGAACAGAGAAGTTGGGAAGGAGGTTATCAGTGTAAAAAACGTTAGAAATGAACAGGGCAACTGGAGCATGAATGAAATCAATTTAATTTGTGGGAACTTATATTTCCTTAGAATTATATTCTTATTCCTTACTCTATATGGCTTAGGCTGTGTCCACAGTCAGTAAAGAATATCTGTGCTTCAGGTGTCTGCCACGTGGGCTAGTTTAAGTTTCTCTGTAGAGACCCATTGCTGTATCGGATGAATGTCTCAGTCTGTTGTTCCCTCCACAAGGAGTATTGTCTCTAATATTCAGGGCCTTAAAATGCCAGGAACAGTGATGGGCACTGAGGGGGGCACTCGATGGGATGAGCACTGGGTGTTATGCTATATGTTGGCAAATTGAACTCCAATAAAAAAATACAAAAAATTAAACAAATACATACCTACAATTAAAAAAAATTCCAGGAACGGTAGGGCACCTGGGTGGCTCAGTCAGTTGAGTATTAGACTTGTGGTTTCAGCTCAGGTCATGATCTCAGGGTCCTGGGATGATCCATGGGTTGATCCCTGCCGCCTCCACCTTCAGAGTCCACACTCAGAGGAGAGTTTGCTTGCGATATTTTCCCTCTGTCCCTCCCTCCACTGGTGCTTTTTCCTCCTCTCTCTTTCTCTCTCTCTAGTAAATAAGTAAATCTTTAAAGTGAATGCCAGGAACAGTGACTCTCAAAGGGCTCAAGGAACACAGATGGAAACCCCTTTCTGCCAAATGCAAGAGGCAGCAGATATCAGCCCGACTGTCCTAGGTCTTGTTATGTTCTCACAGACTTTGGAAGCTTGAAGGGGGTTGATTGCTTGCCTTCCCTTTCCTTTGTACCTGAGACAGATTTTAAGCTCAGCTGTTGAACTGCTATTTGGAGAGTGGTGCCTCAAAAGGATGAAAGATTCCAGTTCTCATGGACTTTTCCAGAACCAGTTGGCCCCCGGGATGTCTGGCACCCGTAATAATGTCTGCTAGACTATTGATTTGCCAGCAGGTAGGAGGCAGACAGTGGAGCCAGATAAAAAAGGTGGATGAATCTGAGCTGAAAGTCACTTGTTGCCTCCATGTTTATTAGCACTTGGTCTGTTGACCTGTGCTCTGATGGTAGCTGCTAGAATTCAGGCTTTCTCTGTCATGGCCTTGTTTTATGTCTGTAATCTGTTGCCTCTTGCTACTTTTTGGTGGGCCCTTTCCCAGGCGCAGATTGCTAGGCTCCTCATGATCCATTTTTTCTCACCACTGTAATTTAAATATAGAGCTTTTGTTACTCTTAAGTTACATTAAAATGATAACAGCTTTAAAGTGTTAAAATTCATAGGTTGTTGCCACTTAAACTAGCAATAACTTAAACTAAAACATTTTGACCAATTTAAGGGAGAAGAAATACATTTGGAGGGGAGGAGACTTTTGGAATCTTGGAATCTGAGTTTTCTGGTTACAAAAAAAGGAAAGAAAAAGATTTTTGGAATCCTGGAATCTGAGTTTTCCGGTTATTAAAAAAAAAAAAAAAAGAAAGAAAAAAAAAAAGGAAAACCACAACTCCTTAATACTGACTTTCCTCCTACCTGCTGTCCTCAGGAGGAAGGGAGGAAGCTATGTTACTTTAGGCTCATGCTGTTTGTGGATTCTCAAGTACCTCTGTATCTGAAAGTATGCATTTCAAAGATGAGAAAGGTTTGGAAATTGTGTAGAACTGTTACAAGTGTCAGAGTAGATTTTTGAGTGGAAGGAGGATTATGTTTGCTTTAGAATGTTAGAACAAGTGCCACTTGTTACTTTTTTGGTGCTTTCTTTTGTTTGTTATTCCTGTTAATACAGCATAATTGTTTGTTTTTAATATAGGTCTCAATCTGATGGCAGCAAAGCTTTAAAAAATCTTAATAAAATGCCCTGCATGTGATTTAAACCAACGTGGAGGGATTTATGGGTTTAATATAGGATGGAACTATCACGTGCTATATACAAGACAACATAGCACTTTCCATTGAAGAACTTAAATTCCTTGCAAGGTAGCTAATATGCAACATATCTCCAAAAATTATTTGAGGCAAAACAGAACATCAATAAGTAAAATTTAAAGACATGTAATTATTTCTTGAGGTTCAGTTACCGTAACAATTTTAATTAACAGTAAATAGTATTACTCCTTCTGAAAGAAGGCAGGATTTAAAACACATAGAAATAGTAATTAAAATGGCATATTTTAGGTTTATATTTTAAAAATAAGAAATATATTACTTATAAATTCTTGTTTCTACTATCTTTATCAATTATGGCTGACATCTCTTTTTCCCTCCTGAGTATCTAATTTTTATTTTATAAAACCGTGGAGATATGTAGAAACTATGTAGTTTTAATGATGATGAGGATCCTAATGAAATGGAGGAAAAACAAAATAGTAGGAGTTCTGCATTTTATTGTTTCAAGAAGTGGTCACCACAATAGGTTGTCTCAGAATCAGGCTGGATATAGCACAATTCACCTTGGTTGGATAGAGTAGTGAAAGGCTACTCTGTTAGAATGGGACAGGTATTGAGATAATTTATGTGGTTTGATACAGTTGATGAGATACAGAGCACATTTTCAAAATGTGTAGCAACAACAAAATATAGGCTTATTGTGGAGTTCTAAGTGTTTTATAAGTGAGGTAAATAATATAGTACAAGTTGATTAGAGTCCAGGCAGACATGCAGGCTGGTAGAACTAAACAAACCATTGAGCTAATTGCAAGTTTTCAACCACTAGACTGGAATTCATGGCAAAACTCTATTCCAGCGGGGGATCTGGCTAGATGAAGACAAAGTCTCGAATTTGGAGGAATGCACACACTACGCCTATTATTGAAAGACTTGAGTATAGCAACTAGAACTAAGTCCAGTTGATCAGAACTGGGGTACAAAAAATTCTGAGACACCGGAAGTGGACTTGTAGCCGAGGAGACTTACACTGATTCTGTTCAACCCTAAGTTGTGGGTTGAGTGGTTTGTAGTGTTCCTCTGAAAGATCAGGTTTGGCTTAAATGCTAGGGGAAAGTTGAGGCATCAAAGTTTCTTGGTTGTAGGAAGAAAAGAGCTTGGGGGAGAGGGAGGACTCCCCATGAAGGACTCCATTCTACCCTAGGAATTCTCTTCCGCTATGGACCCGATGCCACTCATAGTGAATTTCCATCCTGATCATTATTTAGAAACATGTCTGCATAAGGTATTGAGACTACATGGACAAATGAAATGCCTCTTGGACATCTTTTAGAACTCCATGATTTTAAGAATAAACATTTAATAATAAAAGGAATGTTATATCATTTGCTCTTCTGGATTCTTGGATTTTAAGCAATGTTGGAATATTCTTTCAGAACTTAGAGATAAATGAAAAATTGCCTTAACATGAAGTAGGATAGTCTTTGAGCAATATGTTTTAGGTCCTGTGAGAAATCTTTATGAAGCCATAAAGCTTTACTTAATCTTCAGTGTGATAAGAAAGCATGTTATTAAAAAAACTTACATGTTATAATGTACCTTATGGTTTGGGTCTGTAACTGCTTTTCTACTCTCTATTAAGGGGAAGAATGGATAGAAATACATATGATTCTGATGGTGACCTTCAAATTCTGCCTTGAGATTTTCTAAAATTAAATTAAAACTGAAGTTGTTCACTTGATCAGAAAGGCCATTTTCATATTGGTGGGAAATATAATTTTGGCCACAATAAACTCTGATTACTTCCAGGTAAATAGTTTCTTTCAATAAGAGAAATGTCTTTTAACTATTTCTGTATAGTTAGGAAGATATAGTTTCCAAAGTTCACTCTCAATGCTGTCTCATTTAATAATTATTGGGAAATAATTACTGGGAAATCTGGACAGCTACATGTACCATTATCTTACACAAGATACAAAAATCAAAATGGATTAAAGTCCTGTATATGAGACTTAAAATCATAAAACTAGGAAGAAAACAAAACAGGCAGTAAGGTCTTTGACGTAGGTCCTCTCTTGTCTCTTATAAGCTCCTTGCAGTCCTTGGTGTTCCTTGGCTGGAGGTTGTGTTATTCCAGCCAGCTGGCCATCTTCTTTCTGTGTCTTTTTTCATACTTTTCCCTTTGTGTGTGTCTGCCGGTGTGTTGAAATTTCCCTTTATAAGGACACCACTGATATTGCCTATCGTAATGATTTAATTGTACTTTGATCATCTCGTAAAGCCTCTATTTTCAAATAAAGTCACATTCTGAGTTACTGGGGGTTAGTCTCAGCATATCTTTTTTCAGTGAGGGACATACCTCAACCCATAAAAATGGGTATTTGCAAAATTTCAGATATCAGCCTCGTTTGGGTCCTCTTTCTCTGTGTCCATTCATGAGTTTAATGACAACTGTCGCATAAGGGAGTCAATGGACATGGTCTTTGAATCAGACCATTTTACATCGGATTTTGGCTATTTTACTTTCTGGTGAGGTTAGCAATGTAAACACCATAGTTACAGGGGTCTATTGAGTAGCATTCTCCTTTTTTCTTTTAAATATTTTATTTATTTATTTGACAGAGAGTGAGCGAGAAAGAGAGCGCGCCAGAGCACAAGCAGAGGGAGTGGCAGAGGGAGAGGGAGGAGGGGGGAGAATTCAAAAGTATTGAATTCACCTTGGTACATAGAGGATGCGGTGAGTATCAGCCATGGTGGCGATGCAGGAGTTTATGGGTTGATGGCACAAATATCTATTCATCTAAAGACTAAGTGACAGGTGGTAGCGCTACCCCTCCCCTTTTAACTTTCTTTTGAGCTCTTAGCAGCATTCCTAGGCAGACTAATGCAAAGATGGCATTGACATTGAGGCACTTTAACATTAATTTCATCTGAGTTACTTCTAAAAGTCCTATTCTAAGCTCCATTTGGCAACTGATCTTTCTCAACATTGCTTAATGCCCTGCTCTCAACCGTCAAGTTTCTGCTTTACAACTGCTTGTCCAGAGTGAGTAAGAACCTAAGGAAAGGCATTTCTGTTTTTTTAAGGAAATATGTTCTGCACATCATCCTCTTATTATCCTCTCCAAGGGGACATGTGCAACATAAATTATAAATTACAGTGTCTTAATAGGAATGAAGAACCTATTCTAATGGCCTTACTCAGCGGTTTCCCTGAAGTGCTTTGTAAGTGGGAAAATATTTGTTATTTTTGGACAGATTCAGAATAAAAGAGAACTAGCACAAGATGCCTAGAGTTTAACATGTCAAGTGAATTTGTATGTCATTACAATCCAGTGTACCCCACTGCATTTTGTATCTGTACATTGGTAGTGCTGGTTCTGCATTTTCCTTGCATTTGAGCTACTGACACCTCGGATAAAATGCAGGGTCTAGAATTTGCTCTGTGGGTCACTTGTGGCAAGAACAGAAACTGTTAAACTGTTTTTGAAGAGAAGCAGACATTTCTGAGTCAGACTTTGTGAAAGGGTAATGCAATGATGAACAGTCGGGTCAGCAGACCGGGTGTGTGGGAGATGGCCAGGTGAGAGGTTTGGGAGTAATCTAATTTCTTCCTGGGAATTTTATGGCTATCCTGAATAAATATCTTAACTCATTTTAATAATTGAGACTTAAAATGCTTTCATGGTGGAAAAGACGAGTAAGGGGAATATGCATTTCCTTCCCGACAACCTTATACTTCCTTGTGTAGCACTTCCAAGTGATAAAATGAAGTGAATGTCCTGGCATTTCATTTCTTCTCTTCCTTTGTGTATGTCTTGAGGTTTTTCTTATATACAAATGAAGTGAGAAAACTGATTAAAGAACATGTTCATCGGGTCATGATCCCAGGGTCCTGGGATCAAGCACCACATCAAGCTCTCTGCTTAGCAGGCAGTCAGCTTCTCCCTCTCCCTCTGCCTGCAGCTCACCCTGCTTGTGCTCTCTCTCTGTCAAATAAATAAATAAAATTTTATAAATAAATAAATCAAGCTGAAATAAAAGTACATGTTCATGTATGTTGATATGTTTTGTAATTCCTTACCTAAAATTTACTGAGCATCTGTTGTATAACTGGATCAGGGTTCAAAGGTCATTTTATTCAGTCTGTTAGAAAAGCTCATCAAATCCTCTGAGGTAAAACAATTTATATTGTCAATGTGTTTACCCATGAGCAATTAATAATTGTATGACCGTTAGTAATTATTGCCCTAGTTTATAAAGTAGTTATTCTTAAGTTTTGATGCACACAGAATTTGGTGTGCACATTATCTTGTGGATTGTGTTAAAAGTACTGATGGTGTGTCCCTGTCTCTGGCTCATCTTACTCCATTAGATTATAGTGGGGCCCAGACATGTGTGTTTGCTGAAGGCAGTGTAGATAATTCTGATATGTATCAAAACTCATGAACCTCTATTGCAAGTGCCTAGAAGCAGGCATGATACACACTGTTGACTTGTGGCATGAGTGGATCAAGAATCACAAGGTTTTGTAAACATCAGGAATTTGCCTGGAAATTTGAGCCAGAACTCCAGCGAGAGCAGTTGAATGATAGCTTTGGCCATTGGAGACTTCACCAGACTCACGGGTCACAGGGATTCTCCTGGCAGTGTTTTTCCATTCCACTATGCTTGAGGACATTGGCTCTTGCTTCTTCGTTATTGGTTTAAATGAAACTCATCCTGCACAGATGGGCCATGGTTTGTAAGCACAGATGGAGAAGGAACAGTAAGTTCATTGGCAGAGCCCACACATGGGAAATAGCAAGAGAGAAAAGGCAAAGGCTCGGGGGTGGAAGCTAAACAGAATTAACATTCACCTGGTCATTATAGAAAGTGCTCCATTTTCTTAAGTTTTCCAGTAAAGGTGTACACAGCAAGTCTTTTAGAAGCTCATCTGGAGTGACCTTATTTATTGCCATTAAATTACATAACAGATACCTTTCAGGCACTCATTAAAATAAAAATAACTAACAATGCAGCAGAATCCAAAAAACAAGAAACCTCAGTGACAAACTACATGTTTTTACTGAAGAGTGGAAGGAACTAAGCAGAAACAGTTGACTAACTTTCTGTTCTAACCAGTAAATTTCTCTAGTACAGCCTTGAGACTTCTAAAGAAAAGAATTACTGTTTCTGGTGGCACAACTTTGTTTTCAGTATTCGATATTTGTTTTGGCTTTGATGTCTGAGTTTTTAGTTTTGTGCAAAAAAATATGAGGACGTACTTAAAGCATAAAAAATAATCTCTCTGTATATAGATATATAGAACATAAAGAGAATATATTCTCTATTTTTATACTCTCTATCTACAGTTTGTCCTCCATGCTATTTTTATCTAAGTCCTACCCCCCTCCCCAGTATGCATCTGGAATTCCAGTAATCATCAACAAATATACATTTAGCAAACACTGTGTAGAGTATTACTGCCGGGCTGCATGATGAACACAGATGCGCAAAAGGCCCCTGAAGTCTAAACAAACGATCCAGCTACGTGAATGGACAATGAGGAAGTACATGACCAGTTGCTCCTGTTTGTACTTCCAGGGAGGCAGCTTCCCTACTTGAGAATATCCTGGGAGTGGTTGACCTAGTGATCTAATCTTCTATAGGCTTGGGGAGCTATCGTTTCTTTGGCATCTGGAGAATTTAACTCCTTTAATTAATGTTTTCTCGCCCTACCCAGATTGTTTGAAAAATCACATTTGCTTAAAGTATGCAGTGTTTTTTCATTGCTTCTAGACTAAAGGCCAAACTTACATCACCTATAGGGCCTTGTGGCAGCGGTTCTTAACGGAGGGCAGCTTTGTCCTCAGGCGGGGGCATTTGGCAAAGTCTGGAGACATTTTTGGTGGTTGTGGTGGTCGTGGTGGGGGAGAGGTGCTATTGTTGCCTCGTGGGCTGAGGACACAGATGCTGCTAAAGGTCCTACAGTATGCAGGACAGGTCCCCACAATTAAGAATCATTGACTCCAAATGTCAATAGCACTAAGGTTCAGAAACCTTGCCCATTGGCATCTGGCCCCTGCCTGTATCACCAGCATCATGTCATGGCTACCCTCTCGTTGCTCTCTCCACTCCAGGCATACTGATTTCCTTTCAGTTATTTGAGTAGCCTCTGTTGCATTTTTATTTTTAGAGGTTTTGTATTTATGTCTCTCTGTACGTGGACCTTCCTACCAGTTATTTGCCTAGTAGGGACTTAACTCTGACTCCTTCAGAACTCAGCTAATAGCACTCCTTATAGAGGCCTCCCATGCTTCACCCACTAGGTTAGATTCCCTTAGGCTCTTAGAACACCATATAATCCTGTGCTTTGGTCCTTATTCACATTTTAATTAAATGCTTTATTGTGTAACTGATTGTTCACATCTTCTCTCCCCAATTAGAATATAATCTTGAGGAGGGCAGGACCTATTCATTCTTATATCCCCAGGGAGTAGCATAGTGCTCTATACTTGGTATTCAATCAATAAATATGTCTTGAATGAAGGAGTCATCAAATAAGAAAGTATCCTGACAGTTATTTATGAAGAATTAAACCCATTGCTATTTTTGACACTATAGGTGACCTCTTTCCTCTAAACCCATAAGGCTTTCTTGCGTGCTTGCTTGCTTGCTTGCTTGCTTGCTTATTTATTTATTTATTTATTTATTTATTTATTTATTTATTTATTTATCTTTTTTTAAAGATTTTATTTATTTATTCATGATAGTCACACACACAGAGAGAGAGAGAGGCAGAGACATAGGCAGAGGGAGAAGCAGGCTCCATGCAGGAAGCCTGACGTGAGATTCGATCCCAGGTCTCCAGGATCGCGCCCTGGGCCAAAGGCAGGCGCTAAACCGCTGAGCCACCCAGGGATCCCAAGACCTTTTTATTTAAACCAATATCTGGTATTAATCACATATGGTTTTGTACAATTACTATAGGCTAAGTAGGATATATTGGTTGTGGCTTTTTAGATGTGGTTGTTTTGATACAGTCGGTGCAAAGTCACTCTCTTTTATCACCATCCCTTGCTCTCTGTTTTCTACCTTCTCCAATTACAGCTGACTTTCAATTTCTATTTTATTTTTGCAGTGTGTGATTTTTAAAAAATTAATGAATATGACTTTATATTCAGAAAAATGATTACAATTTTAAAATTCTATTGGAATTGGACTGGATTCTAAGATTTTATTATCCAATTCCCCAAACTATAATTTTATAGGAGTTTAATAATATTAATATAACAGATGCATACTATTGACTATGGGGAAATTTGTGAGAAATTTAATTGAAGATTAACTATGCAATTTGGATTGAGAATAAGGGATTATATTGTGATCCAAACATCCTGCTTGGCTCACTGTCTAATATATACTCAGTCAAATATAGTTAGCATAATTAGGCAGCCTACACAAAGCAGAGGTGTTCATCCTCTACATTTTTCAAATGGAAAACAGACCAAAGATCTTTATTAAATCGATTAATCTATTTATTGTCTGAAACACATTTGAATGAACATTACAGCTAAAGAGAAAAATAAGAGATTTGAATTATAGATCATTCTCTATGAATTTGAATTATAGATCATTCTCTGTGAATTTATAGACTTGAGTCTACACCCTTTCTGGTATAGGCAAGTCTAGTAAACATTTGACTCTTGCTCATGTGTTTTGACTGCCAAGTGATGCCTGTCTTCATCCTGCCCTTACTCAGGGTGTGGGGCTTACAAAGGGGGTTGAGTTCATGCTTACATGGGTTCGTACTTTAAAAAATGTCAGGCAGCCCCAATGGCTCAGTGGTTTAGTGCCGCCTTCAGCCCAGGGTGTGATCCTGGAGACCCGGGATGGAGTCTCACATCAGGCTCCCTGCATGGAGCCTGCTTCTCCCTCTGCCTGTGTCTCTGCCTCTCTCTCTCTCTCTGTGTCTCTCTCTCCGTCTCTCATGAAGAAATAAATAAAATCTTAAAAAAAAATAAAATAAATGAAAAACGTGTTGTCTATCCTTAGTTGCCCTTGAGTCAAAATGCAGCAAATCACTGCTCATAGTGTCATGTGCCCATTATATACCTTTGTGTATTAACTGGATGTGATGATCTGTAAATATGAGGACTTTGACTTACATATCTTTGTTCCTAACCTCTTTCTATTTCAGGGTATTCAGTTAATTTTTCTTAAGTGACTATACCAGGTTTCGCCCTATGTATTTGTTGATACTCACCTGTTTCTGACCTACCAAAATGACATTTCATATGGTTTGTTTTAATATAAATGAATGAATGGATGAACTTTGAATTTATTTTTTCCATAAAAATAGTGTTCTAATTAATAGTGAAACAAATTAAAAATTGTACTATTTGTTTAGGTATAAATGGTTCAAATAGATTTTTATAGGTTACCCAGAAAATCTAGTAATAATTTTTTTCTAGTAATAATTTAAGCCATTGATACTATAGGAAAATTCTGTCAACTACAAAACTCAGCGGAGACATGAACATTGGGTACATGATGCATTCATAGATTGGTGACCTAAATTATAAGATTTGTAAGAATTCTCTTCATTTTCTGACAGGACCCTTGAGAGAAAATGCTCGGTTAGCTGTTTGGCTTAGTACTAACAATTAGGGATGGGTAGAAAATTAGGTGATGGTATCAGTGTTGTTGGAATCTGTGTCCTCTTTGAGGCATTGACTCATTAGTAGAAACCTTTGTCACTAGGGAACAGGGTCTTTGGGGTCTTATGAAATGCAGGGAAAATGTGCAGAACTGTAAAAATCAAACCTTTTTTCTAGAGGCTGATAGATTTTGTCTTAGTTGTCTGCAACAAACGAAGGTCAGTTTCAGTCATTCGTTATTTCCTGATGTTGGTGATTTGGGAATTTTGCAGCTTGTGGACTTGTAGATCTCCAGACACACAGAGATATTTGTATTTTCATGAAAAATCTCATGATGTGAGTGGGCATCTGGTTGGTGTTTCATAATGAGACACAGGAAGGTGATGTTTCTGCCAAAAGCTTATGTAATTCACTGTAATTTCAGCCTTTGAAGAGCAAGGGTAACAGCTTAGCTCAGTCCTCCATGCATAGGTTAAAATGACTTTCCAGGTGCTAGTGTCACAAGGCTGTAGGAGTGGTCCATATGTATCTTTTCATACAAGGGAAGATCTTTAGTTGGGGAGGAAGAAGAGAGAGAGAATTGGATAAATTTTTATTTATTCTTTTATTCTTTTGAGGAAATAATAATAATGGTAATAGGAATAGTAATAATAAATCCATGAAGAAATGGGAATCCTTGTTGAGGGGGAGGATATTCTTAGGTGAGGATGTAGCTGCTTTTTCTGGTTTTATTTTTGAGATGAATAGAGGAATATGGGAACCTCCCCAGACTCTTCTGTTTCTATTGTCTGATTAATGTACAGTAAGAGAGACTAATGATACTCCTGATGCTCATAAATATAAGTAGTTCCAAGTAGGTTGGTTGTTTTCACTTTTTTGAAAAGAGACCTCCAGATTCTTCATGAATGCATCAAGAGGTCTTATAGGAGGGTTTGTTGGAAGAAAACACCATTGTTTGTATGGAACTTAAGCAATTAAAAAAGAAAATCAGCCATTGAGTGATGTGATTGCCAGTGCTTATGAGGCCAGGGTTCCTCGAGGCTATAAACAATATTGGTCAGACTAGAAATAATACTAAAATTATTATTCTTTGATATCATTATCAAAATAAAAATGCTTTTTGCTACTTAAAATCCTCTTATATATATTTGATTTGCAAAATAGTCCTCAGGACTGTTGTCATAGTTATTGGCAAAGTTTGATGCAATTTTAGTGTGCGTGTTTTATCAATGCCAATTTGTGTGGCAGGATCAGTGGAGAAATTTTGGGTTGAATGAAATTGAGAAGGTTCATATAACTGAATGAAGTTCTGTCCTGTATCCTCTCTCAGTGTGTTTTGCCCTCATCATACCTCTGTCTGTCTGTTTTGTATGTTTAATGCTATTTGTTAAACCTACCCACAGAGATATTTATAATTCATCATTCACTACTGATCTCTTGGACTAACACTTGCTTTGCATCTCCCAGTTGGTGTTACAGCATCAATAACTGCTTCTGAAGTGCAGTTTCCAGCCAACTTTTCAATGTTATTTATCTTGTGAACCATATTTCCCCAATCTGACAATAAAAGGCAAGAAAGGACTAATTAAATTCTTTGCTAATGTGAAGAAGAATTCACTTTTTGTTTCCTAATAATATCCATCATATCACATCAGCTATATTTTTCTTATCAGATGAAAAATTAAATTAGCCTGGAAAATTCATTCTGAAAATATTAGAATGCACTCAAGAGTAAATAAGATGAGGGATGCCTGGGTGGCTCAGCGGTTGAGCATCTGCCTTTGACTCAGGATGTGATCCCGGGTCTGGGGATTGAGTCTTGCATCGGGCTCCCTGTGAGGAGCCTGATTCTCCCCTTCTCCCTCTGTCCGTGTCTCTGCCTCTCCATGTCTCTCATGAATAAATAAATAAAATATTAAAAAAAGAGAAACTAAGATGAACAATAAAGCGGGCCACTATAAATATTTGAGTTATGTTCCAAATGTTACAAAATACGTATCATCAGGAGTGACACCATTCTGAAACATGGCAATCTTTGTCTTTTGTTAAAAGAGAACTTTCTAGTGTAAATGACTACTAAACTTGCATTCCCCAAATTCTCAAGGTATATATGCATAGGCAGTGCATTCTGCAGAATGGATGGATTTGTGGATTTGCATTGTGGATTTGTCTGGTCTCAAGGATTTTCTTGGTAATCAGGGTCTTGGCTTTTTTACACTGGGCCCATCCCTTGACCTTCCCCATTTGCAACATCTCTCCCAGCAGGGACAGATCCCTTCTCCTGGAAAGCAAGGACAACCCAGCTTCTATAGTTTAGGACTCCTTTGCCCTGGAGCTAAATGGAGTTAACTCTATTTCTCATAAGTAAAATGGGGATGATGATAGTACCTACTACTTAGGGTCATTATGAGGGCTGGATGTACAGTGAGACTGAGCCCGCACCTCCTTGGCGCCTTTTACCTGCATCACCGAGGGTAAAGAGGCATCCCCCCCTACCTCTGACACTCATAGCTTCCCTGTCACCATCTGCCATGAATCCACTGGGACAAATTTCATGTTCTTAATCTTAAAGTGATCAGGATAAAAACTTTGTCTCCTAGGTGACACTCCCTCCCACCCCCTCACATTCCATACTTGAGTTATTTCAGCCTTTGTACATCCTCTCTCCTGTCCCCTTATGCTTTCCCTGACTCCCAGAACTCTGCTTTATAAAGTTCGTGGACCGTTATCAGTAAAATCTGCAAAAGTTACAGACTTTTCTCTGAATATGCGTTTTACTTTCTTGTTCTGACATCTGACTCTGCTTGAGTTTGCTGCTTTCACTGCAGTCATAGCAAGGATTTCCTCTTCCTACTACTAGGCTTGAGAGTAGGATAGCCTCTTCCAGGCTCCTCATTGTCATTTTCAGACCGTGCTTCTGCCCCCCCCCCCCCCCCCAAATTCCTTTAAACTACTCTTACTCATCTCTCTTGCCTACCAACCACTGGGTCTTCCATCTGCTTCTCAGCAGTTTCCTCTTGTGGCTCTCACTGTGTCCCATGCTACCCCATCTAAATTATTGGCCATTGAAATATTTGTATAGATGATTCCTCTGGTAGACCTGCCTCTCAGCTCCTAGAGGTCTCCTCCATGAGCTTATCTTCCAGTCTGAGCCAACCACTTCCTTACTCATACCGGAGACCTTGTCTTTATCAGTAACGGCAACCCTTCCTTAAATCCCAGTTTTAGGCATCCTGCTCTGACTACCACCCTTGAGACCTTAGAGGGAGGTAAATGTAACTCTAAAAATAGTGCCCTGTGTTAATTCTGAGGTCATTTTTTCCCCCAGGCATTGCTGTGATACTGCTGCTATGTTCATCTGATTCTCAAGAAATTTCTCTGGAGTCCTGCATGGTGTGTGTGTGTGTGTGTGTGTGTGTGTGTGTACATGCACATGCAAAAGGAAGTGGGGGGGAAGAGGGAGAGAAAAAAACCCCTGTCCTGTGTAGGTTCCTCTACGTGGCCGTGATCATGAGTGAGTGACTTTGAAGTGTAGGTAACTAATGAGGTGAAACAGAAGTACAAGGCTGACTGCACTTCCTCTTGCTGTTGGGCTCCCTACTCAGCAGGGAGTCTACTTCTCCTTGTGTCCCTCCCCCTCCTCATGTTCTTTCTTTCTCTAATGAATGAATGAATAAAATCTTAAAAATATGTCTTACAGATACACATTTTAATCCATGTTTTAAGAGTGAAAATAATTATGTGTGGTAACACATTATTATAGTACAAATGGATGGCAGAGATTTCTGCATGAAATATGAAGACGGGTGAATGGAAGCAACAGGAACTAGGAAGTAGTTTGGTCTACAGTTTGTCTTTTGGGGTCATTGTACTGGCTGTCATGGCAGGTGTCCCTTTTCCTGTTTAATAAACAAAATTGATTTTACTCACATTTGTTCTTGGCTCCTAACTCACAACAGGTGGTCGGTGAGGCTGTAGTCGACTTTGCAACTGCTGGTTGTCAGGAGCTTTGAAAACCTTCTGTTGTGATTTAAAGCAATAGTTAGAAAAAACTTAGGAAAATTAACTGAGTGTACACAATTTGTGTAAACTTACTTGCAAGCTGACACGGATTTTAGTGACTCACATGATGCTTTTCTTTTACACCTGTGTTGACACGTTTGGCTGTAGAGAACTCCCCCACTAACTGTGTAGTAAGTGATCAGTAGCTGGGAGTTGAGAATTCTTTCAAAAATGTCTCTGCTTTGAGACTTAGAAGAGGTGGTTTTTTTTTTTTTTTTTTTTTTTTTTTTTTTACCAGAGGAAGACCTGCTGGCTTTCTCTTCCGGCAGGCAGAGAGATAAGGTTCAGAGATTAAAGATAGGGAAAGAGAGTGAGTGACTCAATGGTAACAGCGAATGAACTGTCTTCCTGCCCCTTCCTGGTCTAGCTCTTCATGGATGGACAAGGTCCTTGAGCTCCATCCAGCCATAGTAAGATGCCAGATGGAATCCGCAAAAAATAAGTAGAAACATGTCGCTAGGTATGCATTCCTTGAAACCTTGATACGGTTACAGATTAGCAGAGAAATATTTTGGGGGGTACTTAGCTCTCTTATGAAAATAAAAACATGAGGGATATTATTTTCCTCCGTCTAACACATGGCCTGATGGAATTTGGACCCAAACAGGCAACAGAGCCTGCCTCTGTAGCCGAAGAGCTAGAAAGTAAAGACCTACACTGGAGGTGCTAAGAGTCCTTCAACATAAAAAAAAAGGATGACTGACTTGGATAACATGGAGATGGGGGTTCTTAGCCTACCACACCACAGAACTCCTGAGCTGGTCTTGTAGCTCTCCAGGGGCACTTGGCATGGAAAAGCATTAAAGCATGGCTGTTTTTCACTTGAATTCTACAGACAGCTCCTGGATTAAAAGTTTCTGCTTTACCATTTTCAACCTTTAATAAATGGAGAAATTCATTAGTCCTTGCTGACGTCAGTTTCTTCGTCTCTACAATGGGAGTGGTGTCTGCTGCCTAGAGAATTTAGAATACAAAAATATGAGCTTTGAACTGGGGCTGGCATATGGCAAAGTGCAACATTTGAGGTTCTTTTTCTTGAGTGGAGGGAGGTAAAATTTACCCTTTATAAAGTAGGCCAACAGAGATGTTCTAGGCAAGAAAAACATCATTGGGCTGGGGATTCACATATGAAAAGCACTACACAAATATAAATATTACCAGTCATAACACTAGCAAAAAGAAACTATATGAATGTTTTCTTGCATTGCTCATTGCAGTGAATTTCATTTTTTAAGAAATTTAAAATTTATATCACTTCTCTTGAGGATAATTTAATTTTCTCCAGTAGCTTTTTTCATCCCTACTCTATTGCCTCATGAACAGCACTCAAGTTTATTAATTTGTTTGAGTGTAAACATTATCCTCTTAGTTCCTGTCCTGTTTCTAGGGCCATGCCAAAAGGCTATATGCTGCATGTTAATTCTTTATCTTTAAATCACACAAAATGTAATTCAGAATAGTAACTTACATGCAAGTCCTTAGTCCAGCCTAGAAAATTTTCATTTACATATTTTAAATTAGTCTGCTTTCAGTTCAATGATTTTGTCTCATTTTATAGTTACAAATATGTGGTGCATGTTGTTTAGCTAAATTTAAAAATTAGGAATAATTACTGTAGAAACAGTACTTTTATATATGCCATTCTGTGAACCATGGGAGAGCTATTATTCAAAAAGAGAGGAGAATTCCCCTGAAAAAATGTAAGTCTTCGAGTTACTGGTTTTTAAAGGAAAAGACCCTAAAATTATTATGAAATCAGATAAATTTGGAGTATAATTTCAAGCTGTGTCCTGATTTATCTCATGCTGTTTGATATTGCCACATAAGAGATGCCAGCATGGTCAAATGCAAATTTATACTTCTAAATGCTTTTCTTTGTCAAAGGCATTTTGTTTAGCTTGAAATTCCCAAAAGACTTACCATGATTTTGAGTATTTTCTGAAATGGAAACCTTTGATAAAAATAGAAGATGCAGAGATTAAGCTGAATGATAGCATTATTCAGCAAATTCAAATCCTAGACCATCTCCTAGGCTCTGTGAACCAAAACAAAGTTGGACAAAATGACCACTGTCTGCCAGCTGATAGAGGGATCAGAGGCTTTAGTGAGGGAATGAGGAAGTGTGCAACAGGAGAGGTCGGGTTGGACTGAGCTAGAAGACGGACAGAATCAGATCAATAAGCAGATCAACCTGTTCTAGTGACAAGGGCTGTTTCCAGGCTTTGCCAAGAGTCTGGAAATTCACATTTGCAAGAAGGAAGCAAATCTGTGATGGGTTCACCTCGGTGCAAACTGTGGAGAGGCCTGGGGGCTTCTGTATTCCTCTCTGCTTTGTGGGCTTTCTTGGCTGCACCCATCTACGCAGGTAAACCTTTCTGAAACAAGTGGGCAGTGGAAATCACACAAATAGAACACCGAAGCAACTACTTGACCAGTGATTTATCAGAGGGTTAGAGAAAAGCAAGAGACTAATTTTAATAAATCTTTTTTATGGTTAGTTTTAGGTTTAAAAAGGATGATATGACTGTCTCTTCCAATGATTATATTGTGAGTAGAATGAATATATATATATTTATATATTTATATATATATATTTTTTCCTCTTGTAATCTAAATGATAGTGATCCTCCTTGATTGGGTTCTTGCATGGACTGAAGTATATATAATATAAAGAATGAGGTAGGATTTTTTTTATTGTCCATGTACCATTTAATTTAGAATCTTGGCTAGAGGGACGCTTGGGTGGCTCAGCAGATTTAGCACCTACCTTTGTCCCAAGGCATGGTCCTGGAGTCCTGGGATCGAGTCCCACATCTGGCTCCCTGCATGGAGCTTGCTTCTCCCTCTGCCTGTGTCTCTGCCTCTCTCTCTCTCTCTGCGTCTTTCATGAATGAATACATTTAAAAAATCTTTTAAAAAAAGAATCTTGGCTAGATTGCTTACTTATCTTGGATTTTTCTGCAATACACGTAGAAGGTGCTCAGTATTTTTATTATTTTTTCTTTAGATAAAAACTGTAGTTTGTTTGCATTGTAATCAGGATGGAACAACCAATTTTTAAAAATTGGAGCTATAATATGAAAGTTGAATTGGGTTACAATTTTTCTCATAAAAAACATTTTTCATTATTAGATGCCTTTAAAATGCAATGCTTAAAAAATAAAATGCTATGCTTATTAGGCTCTACTAAGTGTGATACAAAGCAAGTTAAAACAATTTTTTTTTACAATAGCAATAACAAAACAATAGCAGTAAAATGTTCTGGTTAAATTTTATCTGCTCTACTTGAATATGGATGATAAATTTTATGTAGAAACTCTTTCCTATAGGTAAAAACAGTCCACCGTAATGTGTTTTTTTTTTTCTATGTCATACTGAGAGAAAGCTGTCAAATACTAGTTTATCGGTATATAGAAATCAGAATGGTTTTTCACATGGGACATTAATTTCATCTAGCTGCGAAGAAGAACCAGTCACTGAGGTTTTGGTCTAATCAAGCAGTGGGCACCTTGAACATGATCACAGAATCACTTTAGAAGAAGCTACATATGGTGAGATTCATTTCTCTTTCTAGATGACTCTTCATGTAACTCTCCATGACTGTTCTCCTTCTCTCAACAGAACACAGTCAGGTTCCTTAGGCTGTGGGTTTTGGTAGGTTGTATTTCTGTTGGTATGTACCAAATCTGTGCAAAAAACTAAAGAGAATGAATGAACTAATGAGTTCATGGAGGTGTTCATTGACTTTGCTAGTGTAACCAAGGATGATTATACCAAATGATGGTGTGGTGAGAAGGGGAGGGAGGGTCTGCATGATACAGAGAACATCTCCATATCAGAGGCAGGCAAGAGGAATAGGAGCAGAGGCTCTTCAAGCCATTGAGGTAAGACAGCTGATATGGGAAATCTTTTAATTACATCAGACATTAAAAGATATTTTAGAACTAATAAACACTTCTGACTTTTCATAGTCTTGACAAATGTCCATTTTAACTCTTTTATAAACCTTCCAGTGAGGTGACTGAGGCTAGTCACCCATTGGCAATAAATATAACACACCATGAAAAAAAAAAAGTAAGTAAATGTTGGTGGGCAGTTTTTGGGAGACACCTATGGTTTTCCCTACTCTGATTTTTTTTAATCCTTTTTTTCTTTCCTCCTGTTGGGTAGTGGGTCAAGTTCAGACTGTAAGGAGTAGAGGTAGGAGTAAAGCTATCTATCTGTCTTAGGTGAATGCAGGAAGTACAGAGGTACAAAATGGTGTCACCCCCTCTGGGTGCTGTTTTCTAGTAAATCTGAAAGCTATGCAGCTGCTTTAAGAAATTGGGAGGAAATTCCAGATATACTTCAGCATCTTTTCAGTTACAAAATTGTGGTTTCTAACTCATGGTCTGTAAGTCTTGGTGTGTAAATCTTACACTGAATGGGATGTACTCAAATACTAACTTCCTTGGTTGTCCTCTGATTTTATTTAATTTTCCATGAAGTGATTAGAAGCCTATAAAATATAGCATCCGATGTTTTTTTGCATCTGATTTTATCTAATTTTCCAATGAAGTGATTAGAAGCCTATAATATATAGCATATCCTGTAATTCCTAAATTTAGAGCTGAATTCAAAAGCTAATTGATTTCATATAGGCAAAATATTTAGAGGGATGAAACATTTTCTATACCTTTTATTTATTTATTTATTTTTTTAATTTTTATTTATTTATGATAGTCACACACAGAGAGAGAGAGAGGCAGAGACATAGGCAGAGGGAGAAGCAGGCTCCATGCACCGGGAGCCCAACGTGGGATTCGATCCCGGGTCTCCAGGATCGCGCCCTGGGCCAAAGGCAGGCGCCAAACCACTGCGCCACCCAGGGATCCCTCTATACCTTTTATAGTAAAAATGAAGTCAAGTGCTTTGAGTCACTAAAAGAGGTTCACCTCTTGTTCATCCACGGCAGGTCACCTACTCCTCGCCTCCCCTCCCCTCTGCATTCTTCCCTCTATTACTAGCTAGCCCTGCCAGGTAACAATTCCTTGTTATTTCATCCATTTTGCTGTTGGGAAACAGGCCCAAAATACTATGTATGAAGCATTGAATTCTTTCTTTCTTAGCTTCATTCTCCTCCCCAATGCTCATTAGTTAATTCCCTCCCCTACGCCTTCTGTGTCTGTTTCTTTTTTTTTTCTTTTTTCTTTTTCTCTCCACTTTACTGAAACACCCACCCACAAAGTTACTCAGCAGGTAACTGAAATACGGAGCATTTCAAGGATTAGGTGTGTTTGACAGCACAATCCTGGGTTGATGGCGTGAACGGTGTGTTTCAAGTCTGAGGTTGGTGGTGATTATTTTCCTCATTGAGTGGTTGAAACCTTGGGGATGGGAACTATGCCACCTTCTCCTCAGCACCTTTCCTGATGCGTGTTAGCTACTTAGTACGTAGTTGTAGTAGGTGATGGGTTGATTAGTCAACTACTTGTCTGTCTAGCTTCACAAAGGGAGTTAGTTATGCTACAAGTGTTGAACATACTTAGCCAGTGACAGAAAACAGATGTGGTTTGAACCCTATAAATGATTTCATTCAGAAAACAGTTGTATCCAGCTCAATGAGAATTGCTTGCACAGGTCATATGAGTGAGGATTGAATGAGTTAATATTTCTAGAGCACTTTAGGTGTGCCGAATACATAGTAACAGTAAGTAGTAGCTACTCTTTTATTTTATTTTATTTATTTATTTTTTTTTAGTAGTAGCTACTCTTGCTATTATTTTTATTAAGAGAGAGAAAATGAATACAAATGATGGTTGCCTGATGAGAATGTTTCTCGGTTCTTCCTGGAGCCAATATTCCTTACCTCTCGGTGTTGTGTTTGCTTTACTAGAAGAAAGCATTAAGTACAATTAGATACGTTGCCATCAGGATGGCTGTTTTAAAATATAAGACTGATCATGTCATAGGCCTTCTTTAAAATCCCACAGAGGCCTGCCATTGCCTTCAAAATGAAATGTGAAGTCTTTAGCATGATATGTAAGGCTCCTTATGATTTGATCTTTTAATTTCATCTAATCCAATTTCATTGGCTTTTCCTTAACCACAGTCCTTTGCCACAATTTGGGTTATGTGTCCCAATTGTGTGTCCCTACAATATTCTGGCGTTATTTGTCTCCCAGTAATTATTATACTAAATTGTATGGGTCCGCTTCCTTGCTCAGGAAAGGAAGTCCACAATTAGACTTTATTTTGTTTGCTGTTGTCTAGCACAGGAATCAGCAAACTTTTTCTAATTTAGTAAATACTTTCGGTTTTGTGGGCTGTACTGTCACTGACGCAACTACTCGGTTCTGTCGTTGTAGCACAAGAGCAGCCATAGACAATATGCAAAGGAACGAACGTGACTGTGTTCCAGCAAAACTCTATGGATTCGGATTTGAATTTTTAGAATTTGAATTTCATGTAATTTTCGTGTATCATGAGATGGTATTCTTTTAATTTTTTTCACCCATTTAAAAATGTAAAAATTATTCTTAGTCTCTGGGTTCTACAATAACAGGCAGCAAGAAAAATTTGACCTGTATGGTATTTGCTGATCCCTGGTCTAGCAAAATGCCTGGCATAGAAATGGTGCTTAGCCCATACCTTTGAGTAAATGAGTAAAGGGGTATATTTTCATTGAAATTGTTTTCAAGGGAAAAACTAGGAGGAAATTTACATGACCACCTGTTGCCTGTATTATAGAGGCTAAACTGCATAGCGTGGCATGGAAGAAACTTCGCAGTCTGGTTTGGTAATTACTGTCCTCTTACTCATCTGATGGCACCTCATGGCCCCTTCCCAGTACCCTATGCTGCAACTCACATTACAAATTGACATTCTCTGGAGCACCATGCGCATTCCTACCGCTAGGCCATGTGTCTTGTCTCTTTCTCTATACGGAATGTGCTTTCCTATTGTTGGTTTGTTTTAATTTTTTTCTCACAGAACTATTATTTGTCCTTCATGATTCAGCTCTTCTCCAGATAGAAAAGAAGGGATGGGGACTTGGTGAGGGCACCATCCCTCTGTTTCTGCGGGGCTTTTATATATCTCTAGGGTAGCACTGTCCACATTGTATTTCACCTCTTACCTTTGTGTGTGTTGCTTTTCCCAACACGTTTTGAAGTCACATGCCTTGTGCCAGTGTAGAACTTGGCATTGGTGGGCATTTATTAACAACTTAATAACATGAAGCTTTTTCATATAAATGTGAATTCCCAGTATCCTACTGAGACTGGCATTGGCTTAATCTACAATGATGAGACTAACTTTTAGTAATTATTGTCAGGTGACCTCGGTGTTTAACATTGAAATGAATACAATTAAAATGGAATATAATTGTAGGTATTAACAAGGCATTGAAAAAATTGGAAACTTGGTTGAAAGCATTATGTATGGCATATAGCATCAATTTTATTTTATTTTTTATTTTTTATTTTTTTTCAACATCAATTTTATAACTTGATTTCAAGTTTAGTTGTACTGAAATCTCTAGATATTTTAAAAAAAAAGGCTGTCTTTAAGCCTTTGCTTAAAGACATTTGTGTGAATAAATATTGATATCATCTAACCACATATGTGTATTGCTCTTGTTCTCTGGAAACACAAAGGACAGTGATAGTACTGGGGATTTTGTGGTCAAATGTAATGGATTTTGGTTCATGATTATGTTATTTCAGCAAGTTAATAGGTTTCAAAACTTTACTTTTGTGGAATTTAGCTGAATGAGATGGGAAACATTTTGTAATGTACATTAATTACCATGTCAGGTGTTCTGTTATTATAAATTATCTCAAACATTTTATACATGCTCAGTCCTTATTTACTGTGGGAATACTCAGGACCTTATATCATAGATCTCCTAGTTCCCTGGGGAAATTTCCTGCATTCTCCCAAACTATAAGATTTCCAATTGAGATCAGTGTTCTGGGTGTATTTCACCATAAATATCTTGGGAAATCTCTCTAGGAATTGAAGGCACATCATCATGTGCAACGAATAACAAGCTTTTCCATTGTTGGGCATTTATTTTCATTCGTTCTGATAATTATAACAGATCATAGTGAGTTTCAATGATAATTTAGGTTGTCATTATAAACAGAATGTCTGAACGTTGGCTGCTCATCTTTTTTTTTTTTTTTTTTTAAGAGGATTGCATACTAATGATTGGAAATCAGCATGTATTCAGTTGGTCCAGGTGTTTCTAAAATATGTGCCATGTTAATGTGAAAAACAAGAGCAACTATGCTCAGGTGAACTTACCTGGTATTTAACTTGTCGGAAGTCATTACATGGGGGAAAAAAGTTTTCTTGCGGTTATAGGAGAAAACAATGATGCAGAATGTTAACAGATTATACTCCAGAATAGGGATATTTCACGCTAAGCCCCCATCCTTAGGCCTTTGGATACCTGACTTAATTTTAAGCTAGAATTTATTTTCTTACAAATTCTCTGGAATCCAGACCCCTTCGTGATAGGAATTGTGTCCCGTAGCTTTGTGTATTTAGCAGTGCCTGGTACAGTGTCTTGTATATACATTTGCTGAATTAAATCGTATTTATAAACAGTTCAGACAGTATGTATGCAAAAGAGGTGATCTCTAAATTGCCCTCCTAGAATAACTTTTCAAATGTGTGCTATTTCTATAGGCATAAAATAATTAAATGATGGTCTCAGCATTCATTCACTGAGAACCTAGTATCTTATATTTTACACATTAACTTGCTTAACTTTCAAAACAGTGGTACGAGGTAAGCATTAATCCCTCCAGGAAGCTGAGGCTCAGGGAAATTAACTTGAATTTATGTGTAAAATAATAATAATATTTACTTCATTGGGTTTGTGAGGATTAACTGGGTTGGATTGTAGACCAAACGTCCTGCTGCATGGGAAGCTTTAAGTAATTTAGCTAGTACTATTAAGGTCATGTAGCTATAAAGTTGGAGAGTTGGGATTACATCCCTGATCCATTGTTTCATTTCAGAGCCTGTGCCTTTTTCATCACTGTGTTCCAATGCCATGGGCAAAATATTTGGTGCAATAATTATCCTTCTCATTATGAGCTCCAGAAGGGCAAAGGATGAGACTTTTTCTTTTGTATCATCTACTAGTATCCTGTACCCACGGTCATAAATGTTGGCAACTTGACTGACTTGGCAGGGATACTGTTTCTAGTCTTGGTTTCCAGAAGAATGATTGGTAGGTCTTGCGAGTCTGGGTAGGACTCAGAGGAATGTTGGTATAGTGTGCCTCATACCTAATATTTTAAAGGCCCTCCCTCCCCTACTATTCTACTCCCTGCATCTTGATTTTAGATTTTGTTTCCTTTGTGCCTGTGTAAAGAAGGGGCTGGGTCTGTGTACAGGCAGAATTAACATTTTTCCAATTAGCTCTGCCAGTATTTCTGTTTCATTCTGAAGTCCCTTCTGGTGGTCGTGCCCTGGGATTTTCAAAGAGAGCCTTTTTCACTCGAGGGGTAAAAATGTCTTTGTGTTTTTGGAGGTAAGAGAATTAAAAAAAAGTCATTGAGTCTTATAACCCTAGAGAACTTTCCTGAAAGGGAATTTGAGTAAAAAATGAGCTGTCAGCGTCCTTGAGGTCCCTTGCTAGTCACTGAATGATGCCTCATTTGTCAAATATAGTTGTCTGTCTTTCCTTGAAGATCCTGCTGCTGGTGGGGGATCTCCATGCTGTGCGTGAGGAACTCAACAACAAAGTCAGGACCAGCAGTTTTGTTCTTGGGGGTGCCTTGTGTGACTCAGGTTTTTTTCCCCTCTAGTTTTCTTTTTATTATGGTAAAATATACATAACCCAAAATTTACCATTTTAATCCTTTTTAAGTGTATGATTCATCGGCATTAAGAGCACTCACATTGTTGTGTGACTGTCACCACCATCCATCTCCAGAACTCTTTCATCCTCCCAGACTCAAATTGAGGGTCCATTACACAGGGACTCCCCATTCTCTCTCCTTTGAGCCCCTGGCGACCACCATTCTGCCTTCTGTCTCTACAAGTTTGTCTGCCTGTGTTTCAGTTTTATAACTCCATAATTTATTGGTTTAAATTGAGGCCTACTACCTTCCTTTTTTCCCTTGTTGCGGTTATTATCTGATTATTGGGATTGATGTTCCACTGCTAGATCTATGTGAGGATGTGAACTTAATGCAATTCCCTTGCGATCAATATTCCCTCTTGCTTCTCTATATAGTAACCCCTTAAATTTCATTATCACACCATGAGGGCAAGAACTGTATCTATTCTGTTTACCACTGTATAACCAGGGTCTAGTGCCTTGTTTGTAGAAGAACAAATGTACAGAATAAACAAATGCTGACGATCTTTATCACTGAAAAAATTATTTACTTAAAAATTCATTTAAATATCTTTTGCTGAGAGTTTCTACTATGCAGGAGACCAGCTAAAACAGCAACTCCTACCCTTCTGTGATTCTCTCTCTAAAAATAAGCTGTGGTGGTCCAATCCAGTTGACTCTGGGCTTCTGCCCCTCCAGATCACTTATTTATTCTTTAATTTATTCATCCATCAAATATTTATTGAGTACCTGCTACGTTTTATGTGCTGGCTGTGCAATGATGCACAAAATGGCCACGATCCTTGAACTCATGGAAAGAGTCCTAGTGGAGAGCACAGGCTATAAAAAGTGAACACACAAATGATACATTAGTTGTAAATTTTGTGGAGGATAAAAGATGGGATGCTATCAGAAAGATTGATGATGGGTGGACAACTTTAAATCGATGGAACTGGAGAAATGATAACTGTTTTCATGTTGGTGAAGAGCTGTGCTCTCTATATAGGAGAGCAAGAGGGCATGTTGGGAAGATGTAAAAAGGTCGAAGGGGTAGACATTCTTAGAGTACAGATTTTGGCTGCTTATGGAAGAATTTGCAACTAGAGCTCTTCAAAGTTGAAACGCGTGGCCTTTTTTCAGGTTGTCTGTCACTGGAATGATATCACTAGCTAGGCACAGCTTCGGCTAACAGTGGCAGGTTGTTTTCCAAACCTGGTTGGCCTTCAGAATCACTAATTTATGTGGAAAGGTCCAGGCCAGTGCTTTGTATTTAATGGTTATGCTTAATAAATCCTGTGGAATTTGATTTTGCATTGCTCTTTGGTATGTTTAATCACGGCAGCCAAGATGAAAAGAATCTGAAAATGATTCTAAATTATTTCCAGCTCACAAACAAAATTAATTGCTCAGCAGCATTGGTTAACATACTGTCTGATTAGGTCTGAATGCTGCCAACTGTGGTCCACTAATGTGCTAAGTGTACGTAGTAACCTTGTGGATACAGCTTTCTGATGACTTGCCTTTCAGTGCCTAACCTGGAGTGAAGACTTGAGATGCCAGTAGGCTCTTTCAACTCAATATCTGTTGATAGAACTCATCGGAATAATATGTATCTTAAAGATTTGGGTAATTTGTTTTACAGTAGCTCACTAAAATGTCAGTTAACAGTCAGATAGATATCAAGTATTTAAGGACCATCTACTGTTCCAGGCACTACTGATGAAAGATGGACCTAACGTTGGTAGTAATTTTCACTCTGCACATGTTGATGACACCAAATGGGTAGGCTTTGTGAGATAGAACCCGTTGCCATTATATCAATTATTATAAAAGTGTAATAGTATTTTGGCATTTGATTATGCTGTATTTGAAGGTGACTTTACATTATCACTTAGAGCTAATCTATCATATTTACATATTGAATTTCCAGCAGTGCTTAACTGTAGATGGTCAAGATTTGAAGACTGTATAGTTGAGTAAAATAGGTTATTAGATGAAATGACTTAGCTTTGACACATTCCACTAAAAAGCAATTTCATTATTATTGCAGTTAGTAAGTGATACTGTACAACGTACGGTGCAAGTTCATTACTCCCACTGTGGTATTGGGCTGGTCACAAGCATGATTTTAGTAGCATCAATTCCACATGTGTGACGATGACATGTGTAGTGTTAAATATCTGGATGTAGTGTTCGCCTGAAGAATTCGATATTAAAATTTTAGACTTACTCTGAATTCAAGTCTCAGACGGTACCCATCAACAATAGCAAAACTCCTTTCCTTTTCCTTGTTGGGTGCTTGTTACCACCCTTACTTTTGAAATGCGTTAACCAGGAAAATTGCGTTCTATTTGAACCTTCGTTAGTTCAAACCTGTTAACATGCTATGGTTATAGATTTGTGGGCGGGTAGCGGTAGGCATCAGTTTCTATTGTGCCGCCCTTAACTATAAATACAACATATTTGTAAGCTACAAACCTTGAATTTATCTCCCCTATTTCCAGGTAGTAAAAATTCTACCTCATTTATAGTCTCATAACCTAATCCTTCTTAAGCAGCGTAACCCACTGAATTTACTGATCTTTTGTCCATAAACTACAAATGCTCAATAATAGGCTAAATTTGCATGACAGCATCTGCAGGTGATCTAACTGTTCCCCTTGTGAAGCTGCATGATTTTAAATATGGGACCATGAATGCCTCTTGGGCAGGGAATTGATTTCCAGCATTTTAACAAGGAGGGTGTGTAAGTGTGCATCGAGGCTCTGAACTCTGTTGTTAACTGGGCAGATTTCAGAGCGATGTTTGTCTGCAGCATGAGTGCACTTACATTATTTACTACAAACAACATTTCCCTCCAGTATTTATATTTAAGTGATTTTTATTCTAACCTTGCAATAATCAGGAAAAGAGGACTTTATTTTTTTTTCTCTTCTAAGTGCATTTTACTGTAGGATATTTAGCAGTGTTAGAGTATCAAAAACATACTGATTTTGTTATTGGTAACGTTAAATTTCAAGTACTATATTTTAGATTGAATTATATCCCGTTAAATTGCCGAATATTTGCTTCTGTAGAATAAATTTAGGAATAAGACAAAGTCGGAGATGAAATAATTTGGATACAGTTTCACTCTTGTAGAGATTTTTCTACTTTGGCGCTTTGGGAAATTTCAATAAGAACATAAGCAGTGGCAGTTTGAAGGTACTAATCAAAATGGGAAAGATCTTTCTGACCACAGGCACCTTTGTGCCTCCACAAAACATCTAGAGTTAAAACACCACCACCATCGACACTCTATTATAAACCAGTCTGTTTTGTTGGAAATGCTGAGTTATGAGAAGGATGGTGTGTGTGCCTCTCACTGGTTTCTATATGGTACATTCACCTAAAGGAAAATAAAAGTAAGAAAAATAAGAGTTTTATTACAGAAAGAAGATTTTGTTTTTATATCTGCCGTAGGAGAAGTGCAGATTTATCAACTTTTAATAATGTGATGGTCAGATAATTAGCATTGATGATTCTCCATGCACTGACATGTATCAGGTGGTCTAGATTCTTATTACTAACACAATTTTATTTAATGTCCACTATGTGTCACTAAAAAATTTGCTCTCGGGAATTCTAGGTTTCTACAGATTCTCACTGTGGCGCTGGGGATGCACTATGAAATGACTTAGAAGCACTAGAAAATTATATACCAGTGGATGATTTACTTGGCATACATGTCCTGACAGCTCAACCAAGCATCCTACAAATGTGATAGTTGGTACTGGCTCTGTTTAATAACTGAGGTCTAAAGAGCTTAGTGGAATTGCCAGGATTTTAACTCTGGTCTACTTTGTGCAAGCCCAGAACTCATCCGCTAGCTTATACTATAGCTTCAAGTTAATGTTTTTGTGCGGATGTTTTGAATGCTAGGAAAAATAGGGTAGGAGATTACAAAAATTAGTGGAGAATGGGTGTTTCTTAGCCACATCTAAGTATGTTACAATGAGGCAACCTCAATTGGCCAGTTTCTTTCACGCTTTCATGACACTGGAAAAGCTGTTTGGGGGCAGTTTTCAAAATACATTGAATTATTTTAACATACACCACTTGGTCACTAAGGCATTCCCACCAGTGTCTAAAGAAGAAAATGGAAGAGGAGTTTACTGTTTATGGTCAGAGAAGTTATTATAATGGGAAAAGTATGAATTAGGAGCTGGAAGACAGGAGTTTAGATCAAAGAAATGCTCATTTTTTGACCTTGGACGTGTTGCAAAATTTTCAGAATATTGGTTTTCTAAAGGGTGATACAAGTAATATAATTCTCTAATTGCTTTCTAGGGGTGATAAATGGATAATATGACACAGCATATCACTTCTGATGGCTCAGAAATAGGAAATAATAACAGACTTGTGAGTGATTATATTTTTTAAATATCTGGAATGGCTGCGCAAATGTGTCTGAATTGCCCCATAACTAATGCTTAGTCTCTTTTTACTTTTCTTTGGGAGCCTTTCAATTATGGGGATGTTATCCCCCCAAATCAGAAGTATTCTCTCTCATGTTATTTCTGTCAGCCCTAAAGGTGTTGGGGCCAGGTGCGTTTATATTCCCAGCAGCTAGTAGTTCCTGAAACATAGGAGGCCCTCAGGAAATGCAAATTAAATGAATAAATGAGGATTATAAAGGTTTCTCCTTTTTTTTTTTTTTTTTTTTTTGACAATTCTGTTAGAAGAAGGAGTACCAGGGGATGTGATGATTTCATGATTAAGGGAAACTGCATCATGGTCTTTTGGGTCTTATGATGTCCTTAAAACTTATTTAATTGATTTTAAAATAGTTTATTACTTTGTAAAATATTACAAAGATTTAAAATCATTTATTCAATATGACTGTTGTGCATATGACTAGATACTGAAACTCTAGGGGCTTTGTCTTTTTTTTTTATTTTAAAGGCTGATTATATGTGCCACCAGATTTGTCTTTCTGTAATATGTCCTAGGAAGGGAGATTTTAATTGAGAAGCATGATTAATAACAAAAATTTATTGGTTAGAAAAGCTAGTCATTTAAGAAGATCCAAATATGATTGCAGCAATGGTCCTTTCTGTCAATTTCTGTCATTTGATTTTTCTCTAGTTGACCCCACAATTTTCTTTCAAAGGTCAGTTCTCTCATCATGTGCAATATGGGGCCTAATATGTTGGTAATAAAATGAATAGTATCAGGCATTTTTTTTCAAAATACCAAATGACTGCAATCATTTTTCTTGTGTGTCATCTGATGTGTCTAGACATAGACACATGCCAGAAAGGCAGGTAGGAATATTCACACGTGTTGACAGTTTTTCCATTTTTGCTAATTCCTTAGTGATTATAAGCATACTTAAAATGTGTTCATCCTTGTATACCAGCATAATTTTAAGAGAGTGTGATATTTTTTTCAGATAAATTCTAGGCATATCATTTTTGGATCAGATTTAGATGTTAATAGTGTGTGGTAGTTTATTAAAATACTTCTATTTTAACAAGGTTTGGCAATGTCATATTAAAAAACAGGTACTAGCATATGCTCACACATTTAAAATTTGTATTTTGTCCATGTTACTGCGTTTTCTTTCTCATTCTCGAGAAGCATTATTATGTTATAACCTTAATTTAAAAGAGTAGAAACTATGAGAAATATTTAACATTTAACCATTTATTTACAGTAATGTATTTTTATAGTTATTTTTTTTATTGCACTTTGTCTTAAAATGCTTGATCAAAAATAGACAGTAATCCAGAAGAAAAATACTTACATGATACTGCCTTGAAATCTTTAAACATCTGCTCATGGTATCCTCAAAATTAATTTAATAGATTTAATTATCATTTATTCTTTTACAAAAAGTTATGCCAATTTCAAAAAGTACTTTTAGTAACTAGTAGGAAGAGCATGGGGTCTATTTATTTGAGATCATCTTTCTTTATAAAATCACAGGTGGAGATCTAGAAATCATGAGACCACTCTCTCATTCAATGTGGAAATAGTCTCCATAATATCCATGATAAGTTTATTTATTTACTCAACAAATATTAATTGATTACCTACTATGAACCAGATACTCATCCAGTCATTGTGAACAGAGCAGCGCATCAAGTAAATTCCCTGCTTCATAGAGCTTGCCTTCTACTGCAAAAATATGGACTATAAACAAAACAAAATCGCTGAAATAATAGGAAGGGATAAATGCTAATGAAACAAGCAGGATCAAGGGATATGGTGATTTTATACAAGGTGATCAAGGGAAGATCTCTTTAATGTCATGGTGTTCAGCAGAATCCTATATGTCCCTGTAGGAATAGGCTGCATGGCTGTATATATAAAGAACATGATGATCACAGGGCTTAGCAAGTGCAAAGGCCCCAGGGACACGATGTGTTTAGCAAGGGGTGAGTATGGCTAGAGCAAGGGAGCAAGTGGGGAGAAGGGTGAGAGAGGTGGCCAGCTGACAGATCATGCATGGCAGGTCTTCATCACTTCCCAGAGTTTCCTTCAATGTCTGTCATGCTTGGTAGGCAAGACCTATTTCTCAATACCTCGTGAGGAACCTGTATTGTCCATTTAGTCCACAAATCCACCTTAGGTGGTAAGAAATATTATCCTAAGTTTATAGTTGACAGTGTAAGTAATTCTCCTGAGCCCAGAGCACACGAGCTGGGGATCTCTCTCCCTCTCCCTCGGCTTGTAAGCAGATGTCTACAAAGTTTATAGGGGGTGATTGAAGAATGGTGATTAAGGATGGGTGGGGAGAAGATATGCTGGCCCCCAAGTTTGGGGACTCTTCATTTAAATGACAGTGTCAGAGTTTACAATTGCTGTTTTGCAATTGATAAACAATTGACAATTTGCTTGGTAAAATATGTGAGTAACAGAAGTGGCTCCATCTACCTGAAGCTGATTTCACTGCCTAGCTGTAGCCTCCTTTAGATTTCAGTTAGTAGTAAACACAAAATGCTGAAATAAATATACATCTTGTCCAATTGCAGTTTCTATGCCTTGTAAATATGTTTTCTTGCCAATTTTAAATGCTTAAATTATAACATTATGGTTATTTTAGAAATCACTTGTAGCCTCGTATAGTTCAGATCTCTGGATAATATCAGATAGTCACATAATTCATAGGATCTCTGGTTTAAAGTATGACGGTTTTCCTTTTTTTTTTTTTTTTTTTTACCAGCAGAGGGCACACTTCACAACTCTGTTTGCCTTTTCAACAAAAGGCACAGATGAATTAGAAATATATATATATATTTTAAGGCTTTCAAAAATAGACTTTCAAAATCTCTGTACATTGTTTCCAAAACAAAAACATCATGAAATGGAAGAACAGGTAAGATCTAGTCAATACAGGTTAGATTTTATTATACTGTTCAAAGTCCTCCAACAGATGTTAAAAGTTTTTATAAAGAGAAGAAAAAAAGTACAATAATAAAGCCTTGCTGTGAAACTTAACAATGTTTAAAGAGGGAAAACAGGTTTATTTTGCTGACTAGAGCTATATATGAAAATAATGAAATGAAAATTTTAATAAATGACGTCGGGTAGATTATCAAAGACTTTCTTTGCAGTTGCTTCTTTTTCAGATAGGAGTTTTCATTGGCAGGTTTGCATATTAGAGCTCTGAAAGAGCGCTGAGCTTCATTCGGGCTGCTTATATTTTGCACAGTTTAGGACAAATAACCTGTCTACACCTCACTTTCCATATCTGTAAAATGCATGTCGTCATGCCTGCCTGAATTATTTGTGTGAGTTACTGGAAAGAAAGGTTGGAGAGAGAGAACCTGCATCGTAGGCCAGCTCTACGACCTTAGACCAGTCATTGACTATCTCTGGACCTCGATTATCTACTTTGGAGTAGATTGTAATCTAGATGATTTGTGGTCCCTGAAAGAACTTTTATGCTAAAATTTTGTGCTAAAATGGCTAGTAAACAAAGTATTATATGATATGTAACTGAATAATGAAGGCTGCATTTCCCTGTATTTTAAATTTATATCATGTGTGAATTTCCCGCCGGAACATGTTTGTATTCTGAAGCCACAGTGATCAGTATTTAAGGCCTGATGGGAAAGAGGGGAAAAAAGCAAGACTTACATGGAGACAGTACAAATCAAAGACCCTTAAAGGTCGCCAGTATGACTGACCATCAAGGGAATGTTACCGTCTTCCCAAGCACCTCCCTTCCCAGGAACAAAGCAACCCTCTAGTTATGAATGCATGACTTGTGAATGCATTCACTTATTCACTAACTGAACAACAGTGTTGCTTATCCTGCGTGTTCTTAAGACCCTTTTCGCGCTATCACATTTCCCACCAAGTTTAGAGATCCTGCTTTGCTTTTTCTCTGCTCAGATCTGAGCAGAGATGAGATATGCTCTCTTCCCTTTTGCGATACAGCTGTTTGCAGCTCAAGTAATTTTTTTGCTCTTTAAACATATTTTTGTTGTCCCCTCCCCCCTTCCAGCTGTTGCTTAGTAATCTCAGAAAGACCTGATTTCCTTCACCCTTTTCTGGCTCTCCTTATATTTCATTTTGATGAATTGAAAAGGCCCTATCTGTGGATTACAAGTATGAGAGCAGTGCTGGTGATCCACTTGTGACAGGGATAAGGGAAACCCTGCTTTGAAGTGAAAATAGACGTGACAAAGACTCCATTTCTAATAGCCTTGACAGGCCTTGAAGTCCCCTTCAGAAATGACATAGAAGTTTCCAACTTTCTTCTCACTTTCTTAAATTAACTATGGCTGCTCTTAAGTGTTGGCATTTGAGATGAAATAATACTTCTTATTACTTGCTTTGCTTTTCCAAAAAAGCTTTATTGAGGTATAATTGATATGTTAGAAACTGCATTTATTATTTCATACAATTCGATGCGTTTGGGCAGATGCAGACACCCATGATACCATCACCACAGCCAAGGTAATAGATGCATAATGTCCCAAAGTTGCTTTACATCTTGCATTTTTACTCAGTTCATTGATATTGAGATGGTTTAATTCACTATTACCCATTTATAACATAGATTATTTTAGATTCCTGTAAATTAAATATGCTTTTGCAGACTGACTTCTGGATCTACAATTAGGACATTTCTTACCTGTGGGGGAAAAATGCAGAAATCAATTTTAAGACTATAACATGCTGTCAATCAGAAACTTTCTATTTTTTTTTTTGAGCCTATTTCCTGTAGAAAGATTACAAATGTGGAATCTGCAAGTTTATACTGCAATCTGGTTCTGGTTCTGTTGAAATCAAGTAACACATGGAGAATATTTATGTTTTTTTCATTTAAATGTATTTATTGTATATCTACTACATAGTGGGCATTGCTTTAGGTACTTGCTATGTATGAGTAAATAAGGCAGATTAAACTTTGGACCCTCATGGAGGGTCTGGTAGTCAGGGGTGGGGCAAGGGAAAGGCAATGAACATAATAAATAGATTATATAGTATAGTAAATAGTTAAAAGTACAATGGTAAAAAGAAAAAATACAATAGGGTGTGAGGAGTGGGAATGCTAGGATGAGGGGAGTTTCAATTTTAAATAGGCTTTCAGGGTTGGCCTCATTCAGAGGCTGAAATTTAGGCAAAACTGAAAGAAGGCAAAGGAGGAGATCGTGTAGATGTATCTAGGCAAAGGGCGACCCAGGTAGAGGAATTAGTCCAGGCAAAAGTTTGGAGGAAGGGCCATGTCAGGTGGATTTGAGGAAAAGTGAAGGGGCCAGTGTTGGAATGGAAGAGCAGTAGGAGGGGGAATCAGAGATAAGGGGTACAGGTCGCGGCTGGGGTTGTAAGCCACTGCTTGGACTTGGATTTTACTGTGAATGAGATGGAAGCCACTTTGAGAGTACTGGATAGAGGAATGGCGTGATTTGATTGACATGTTTAAAGCCTGTTTCTGGCTGCTGTCTAGAGAATAGATAAAAATAGAGGCTGGGGGACCTGCTAGGAGACTAACATGGTAATCTAGGTGAGAAATGATGTGATGAGAGGGGAATGGAGGCAGGGATCTATGTGAAGACGTGATTATAATGATTTGCCGTGGAATTTTGAGTATGGAGGGTAGAGAGATGTCAGAAGGATGAAGGGCGGTGAAGATTAGTAGAATCAATGCTCTGCAAGCTCCCAAGAGATTTAAGCATTGTTGGGATGAACTGAGGTTCTAGAAGTAATATGCTTGAAAATAGAAAGTGGTCAGGAAGTGGGATGCTTGAAATTTTGGAGAACTTGTAGGTAATAAAATGGTGAGGAATGGGTCTTGGGAGTGAGTGGCTAGGGTAGGGTGTGGGATAGGATTTTTGGAAGAGAGAAATTTGAGAAGAGGCTAGAGTGTTGAAGGCCTTTCTATGTATGAACTGAAATAGCCAAAAATTAGCATAGGTGGTGTGTTTTAGGAAGCCGTGGTGAACTAGGAGTTAACATCATCAAACAGTGAGTAGGAATGACTCAGGTCTCAGTAGATGACATCAACAATGATTACATCTGATAAGATTCCAGCTAGGAAATGTTATGGAGTTAGGGAGGAGAGAAGGGGGATGTAATGAACGGGATGTTACAAATACAATGAGAATGTCACAGGAGAAGGAAGCTGGAATGAGAAGCTAGGGGGACATGGACCCCACCTGTAGGCCCAGTTGTGTAAAGGTTGGGACAGAAAGCCAGCACTTGAGATGTGAGGGAAGCAGAGTGCTCAAGGAGGAGCCAGGATTTCTGGAAAGGAGAGAAACTGAATATTACAACAGGACTACTATCCCACTGAAAGGCGAAACCAAGACATATCTTTTATGACAGAAGCATATGCCTCTCAGAAAACTTCCCCTCCACCCCCTTTTTTAACCCCAAGAAATCAAATCTACATAATGCAACCTCCATAAAAATCCAAGAAACCACCTTTTTGGTGGTTTTCTTTTTTCTTTTCTCCTCCTCCTCCTCCTCCTTTCTTTTTCTTCTTCCTCCTCCTCCTCCTCCTCCTCCTTCTTCTCTTCTTCTTCTTCTTCTTCTTCTTCTTCTTCTTCTTCTTCTTCTTCTTCTTCTTCTTTCTTTTCTTTCTTCTTTCTTCTTTCTTCTTCTTCCTTTTTTTTTTTTTTTTTTAACAGTTTCCATGCTTAGGAAATCAAAGAGCTTCCATGTGCCACTGGACTCCATGAAGACTTCCTGGGCTTCACGAGGACAGAAGCTACTTTGTTCAGGACCTCATCCTATGTATCTTTTCATCTGGCTCTTGATTTTTTAAAAAAGATTTTATTTATCCATGAGAGATACAGAGAGAGAGGCAGAGACACAGGCAGAGAGAGAAGCAGGCTGCCTTCAGAGAGTCTGATGTAAGACTCAATCCAAGGACCCCAGGATCACGCCCTGAGCCAAAGGCAGATGCTGAACTGAACCACCCAAGTGCCCCCTGGCTCTTGATTTGTACCGTTGATCATACATACCCTTTAACAAACCGGCAAACCTAAGGAAGTGTTTCCTGGGAGTTCCGTAAGCTACTCTAGCAAACTAATCAAATCTAAGGAGGGAGTCACTGCAATCTCCAATCCATAGCCAACCAGTCAGAAGCATAGTTCAGAGCCTGGGGCTTGTGACTGGCATCTGAAGGGGAGGGTGGGGAGCAGTCCTAAAAGATTGAACCCCTAACCTGTGGAATATGAGGATTTCTTGAGAATAAGAATCTTGAGGTCATTAAAAAAAATTTTTTTTTTGTTTATAGCAGCAATGGCCACGATAGCCAAACTGTGGAAGGAGCCTCGGTGTCCAACGAAAGATGAATTGAGGTCACTTTTGAAGAAGGGGACATGCTTTGGTTCAATAGTATGTTGAATGTCATTTGGTCAGGTTTAATTCCTAACAAAACCCCCTGGAATTAAATAGAACTGGTTCCTCTCATATTAACATCCTCTTATGGCAAGAGTATTTTTCAGTCTTAAATAAAATTTCTAGAATAAAAAGTAAGGAAGTCTTATATTTGAAACTCAGTCTTGTTTATGCAGCTGACTAAAAACCTAGCTTCCTTGGCTTGGTGCCTGGTATTATTACAGAGCAGGTGAGTGCTACAACTAGGAGAAAATTCTCAGGATACGAGAAGGTGCCTGTGATATGGAAGGTGAATCTTTCACAGTTATAGGTGAGATGATTAAGAGGATTAGAGTACATCACTGCATCTTCCCTGGTGTTGGTAGAATTAGCTATTGAGGAGAGATGTGTATTTCTAGCCCCTTTCATCATTTTTTTTTCAATTATATCCTCTAGGTGCTGCTTCGTTTTTGTTTTTCTTTAAAGCACACTACCCTCTACACAGTACGGTAGGAAATAGTATATTAGGTATTATGGGGTTAAGAGAAAAGAACCAGACTGCTGGGGTTTGAATTTTGGCTTCTAGCTGAGAGGTTTTATATCTAGGTTCAATCTTTTTCATAATTAAGTAGTTCACACATAATATTGTATTAATTTCAGATGTACAACAAGATGATTCAACATTTGTTTATATTGCACAAGGACCACTACAGTAGGTCTGGTTAATATCCACAACTACACTTAACCATAATTTTTTTTCTTGTGATGAGAACTTCTAAGAACCACAATTTTCAAATACACAACCCAGTATGGTTAACTGTAGTCACTGTGCTTCACAGTATATCCTCAGGACTCAGTCCTTTTATAACTGGACCTTTGTACCTTTCAGAGCACTTCCTTTTTAAGATGTGAGTAAGGAAAGCAGATTAGGTAAATGAACGAGCAAAAGGTTGTTTTTAAGTGAAGTTTCCTGAAAATATCTTAAAAATGTTATACTAATCACATTTATTTAAAACTGTGAAATCTTACCATGTCAGTTGAAACCTCAGATTTTCCCTCATACTGATATTCTGAGTGACAAGAATTGGCGATTATACTTCTAAGGAAACTTTCCACTCCCCTTTTACTTGTGCTGGTTTATCCATTAAATTCCTTTTAATTTTTTTTAATCTTTACAACAGTGATCCTAAGATTTTCTTTTCTCTCTGACTTGTATAATTTATATCTGACCTGTGATATGGATTGTGACTGATGGGGTTGATCCAAGTTCTCTCCTTAAAAGAGGTGTTTAAAAATCAAATTCTGCTTTTCTTTGTAACCAACATGAACACAATGTAATATTTCAGAACAGTTTTATAGTCTCTTAATAAAAATTAATTTAAGGAGCCCCTGGGTGACTCAGTAGATTAAGCATCCCATTTTTGATTTTGGCTTAGGTCACGATTTCAGGGTTGTGAGATCTAACCCCTCATAGAGCTCTGGGCTCAGTGGAGAGTCTGCTTAAGATTCTCTTCCTTTCCCTCTGCTGCATCCCCATTGCCTCCCTCCTGCTCATCATGCATACACACACACACTCTCTCTCTCAAAACAAAAAACAAAAAACAAACAAAAAAAAACCAAAAATTCTTTGGTTAAACGTAAACAGCTTTTTGTCACAATGTTCATTTGTAAGAAAGACAATGCTTGAGCAGAACTAACATGTTCACTTTTTTTTTAGATGCTAAGTCCTTTGAGTGCTTTCTCCCTCTCTCCAGGTTGATCTGCTCTCACATCTTCCCCTGGACCACACAATTAAAGCTTTCCCAGTGGTCCCCTGCTTCCACCTCTGCCTTCCCGCGGTGAAGTCACCACCCAACAGCTAGAATGACCTTATAGAAATGTGAATTCAATCACACCCTTCCCCTTTACTCAGGTCTCCAGTGGAAAGCTGCTTTCACAATAAAACCAGACTTCTGTCTCTTGGCCTTAAAGAGCCCACCTGCCTCTTTCCTGTCATTCTTCTGGATGCTTTTTCAATTCCAGCTTATTGCCTGCTTCCTCTTCCTGGAACATATGGAGTTCATTTTTTGTTGTTGATGTTTTTAGTGAAAGCATATTTTACATGTTTTATTTAAATTCAATTTGCCAACATAGAGTATAACACCCAGTGCCCATCACATCATGTGCCCTCCTTAACGCCTCTCACCCAGTTACCTCATCCACCTACCTCCTTCCCCTTTAACAACCCTCAGTTTGTTTTCCAGGGTCAGGAATCTCTCATGGTTTGTCTTCCTCTCTGATTTTCTCCACTCATTTTCCCCTCCTTCCCTTCTGGTCCCTTTCACTATTTTTTATATGCTACATATGAGTGAAACCATACTGAGTTGATTTCTAACTGCAAACCTTTGTCCTTACTGTTCCCTTAACCTGGGATGATTTCCTTCAAATAATCATTCATATCTCTGCTCAAATATCACTTTTCCAGGGATGCTTTCTCTGGTCACAACCTCTCCCCCTTACTTTGTTTTATTTTTTTATTATAGCGCTTCTTACCACCTACCATATGATGCATTTACTTGTTGATTGTTTTGACTAAAACCTCTAGAGCATGTGGATTTTTGTTAGGTCCACTGCTGCATTTCCAGAACTTAGAAGAGGGTCTAGTTTATAGTGGACAGTTGATCCTTGATGAAGGAATGAATGGATTTTTGAATAAAGTAGCTTGGCAAACCTGAAGACCTGTCAGCATGACTAATGATTATCTTCTCTGATTGACATTATGCCATGGTTTGAACTCAGAATATTTTGTTCCTGTTGGTAAGGCAATGAAAATAGAGAAATAAGAGTTTGAAGATTGCCTGAAACTTGAGACCACCCCTTCCAAGGCATAGTCCAAGACAAGGCTTTCATATAGGTAGGTTGTTTTGGGAAGTGATCCCAGGACACAGAAGTGGAGCATTTGGAAGAAAGAGAGGGAAGGAATAGTAGCCTATTGAAGGTGCATTTTAAAACTGTTCACCGCTATGGGCAACTATGACTGAATCCCACTGGGAAAACTTGGAGGAGTGGTATAATTACACCCGAGACACAGAAGAATGGAATATTAACACATTAGCTTCTATGTGGTTGAGGGTTGTACCTGCTGTTAACATCTACCTACTGGAGGTGTGCATGTATGTTGGGACAGCGGAGTGGTTCTGTAATGTCCCACGTGGTGGCAGTGGAAGCCCTGGCAGAAAGCTGAACTGAGGGGTTGTTGAGGTACACCTGCACACAGAAGGAGCTGGTTGCTGAAGTGCTGGTTGGAGTAAAAGGGGATGGAGGAGGATGGTAGATGGATCATGAGAGGTTTCTGATATGGTGATCTTCACTGTTTGCCTCTTAATCATCTTAATCTGGATCAAATTGGTCCTTCAAACTCTTTACGGGCAGAGTTGAGGCATTTTTCTTTTTGGTTGCTTCTAAAAAACCTTCTTGGTCTGCAGTAGGTATTGAATAAGTACCTCTTTACTTTTTGCCTGCCCTAGTAATGTTAGTCCATACTTACTTACTGTTGATCATACATATATACTATAAAAAGAAACAAAATACAGGCTAGTGTGCCTCTGTTATCTATGAAAAAAGAAATACCCAATCAACCCATGGATTAATCAACTGGTTTTTCTTTTTTTTTGTGGGGACAGGAACAGGAGAATTGAGACATGATTCATATACTGTAGAATCTACCTGTTTCAAGCGCTTAGTTTAATGATTTTTTTGTGTATTTGAAGATTTGAGCATCTATCACCATGGTGTGTGTTAGGACATTTTTATCACCCCAGAAGAAATCCCACACTTTACAGCAGCTGCCCCATCTACCCCAAGCCTAGGCAACCACTCATCTACTTTGTTTATATTGATGTGTACTTATTCTGGATATCTCAGATAAATGGAAGCGTATTCTATATAATCACACATACTCTTAATTTTTGTGAATATCCATTGACATTCTACACCTATTTCCCGAGTGCTCACTGAGCCAGGCACTATGCTAGGCATGGTGCAAGGGTAGATACAGTGTTGAAAAAGGCAGATCTGGTCCCAGGCCATATTCTAATAGAAGAGACAGAAAGAAATCGAACAAACCTAAAAAAACTCATAAAGTAACTACTGAGATAAGAGCGATGATGAAAGCATATAATACAAATAGAGAAAACTGATGGTGGAGAAGACATTTGGAATTGTGAGTTTGTGAGAGGAATGTCTAAGCAGGTGAGATTTATACTGAAGTTGAAGGAACTAGCATATGAAGATGGAAGAAAGCTGTTCCATCAAGAGGGAACAGTATATGAAAAGGCTCTGATATCGGAAAGAACTTTGCTTATTTGAGGAACTGAAGATTGACCATTGTGACTGTAACATACTAAACATGCTGATAGGAGCAAAAGATTATTCAAGTCCAGATGGAGTGGAGATAGAGGAGGGTGACATGATGCAAAGGATTTGGAGATCATATAAGAGGTTGGATTTTATTCTTGGTGTGTAGGAAGCCTCTGAGGGTATCACAAAGGAGAGTGAAGTGAACTGATTGATCTTTAATAGGGTCACTCTTGCTGTGCTGCTAATGGAAGAGACACAAGATAGAGCCCAGTCAGGAAGCTGTTCCAGTGTACTAGGCTAGCCAGGACGATGGCCTGAAAAGGGCTGATTTCCATGGAGATGCAGAGAAGTAAATATGTTCAAGATATATTGCAGAACGTAGAGAAAGAGGAGGCCCAGGCCCAAGCCCTAACCAAATATTTAGAACTGAGAGAGAAGGAAAAAGGGAGACTGAGAAAAGTCTCCAGCCAAGTAGAGAGAAAGCTGGAAGTATAGAGCTATGGAAACCAAGAGAGATGGAACAGACAACTGTCAAAAGGTACGAGGATGTCAAAGAAGGATGCGTGAAGTTTGGCAAGATCAAGGTTATTGGTGACTTTAGCCAGAACAATATTGGTGGAAAGATGGATGGAAATTTGGTTAGACTGAAGGATGGAGGCAGACTTATTGGAAGAGGAGAGAAGCAAGCCAAGGGTTAAATGAATTAGGTGAGGTGCTTTCCCCATTCCAGTTGGAATGTACTGGAACATGTTTGAATGTTAGAATTACTCAGGGAAGAGTGAGGGGCCAGAAGACTGAAGTTTGGGGAGAGAGGTCTGGGGAAGGCAAGAGGGGATCCTGAGCATGGCTGAAGACCTTGGTCTTTAATAAAAATAGTGGTATTTCCTCCACTCTGATCAGAGGAAAGAGGGGAAAAGCAGGCACAAACAGATTTGTCTATTTGAGGTTGTGAAGACAACAAGAGTTCCACTTTGGTGGCTTTCTTTTCTCAGTGGAGTTACATAATGTCTGAAGGATATTGAGAATGTTGACCTAAAAGTGAGGGAGAGAAGGGCGCTTGGTGCAGGTAAAATTCCCTGGATAAGGGAACAAAGCACAGAGGGGACTCCAGCTTCTTGTCTGGGAGTGTTTGTTACAGAATTGTGGACCATCAGCTTGTAGTGAGGCGGGGGTGTCTGGTTATGAGAAGTTTTCAGTATCAGACTAAGAAGTCTAACCTTCACTCTGTAGATAGTGGAGAGCTGTCTATGCTGGGTTTCATAGGAGAGGGAGTGATGTGAAGGAAATGGTGTTTAAGAAATGTGAATCTTCAGTGTAGACAGGCTTTCCCATAGAATGGAAGGACTCAGAGGCAAATAATCATCCGTTAACACAAACACTTACAGTGTCTGTGTTAGAAAACTAGTTAAGATCTATTTCAGCATCTGTACCTAACGGTGACCATTTGCGGTATGTCCTCATACCTCATATGTTTACAAATGGGGGAAACTGAGGGTCAGGGGACTAGAAAGGAAAATATTGATCTATGAGACTTTCATTAGTCTGAGCAAATGGGCCTCTACTCTATAATCTCATGTCCGATGGTAAGAATATTTAAACAGCAACAAGGAGAGGTGTAGCTTCTGACAGATAACTTGTATTCTTTCCATAACAGGGTAGGCTCCAAAATAAAGGCCTGGATTGTATTTGTTTGGGCAGATAATACTAGCACAGACATAAAAATTAGAAAATTATGGAAAAGCACATGTACTTGAGAGCATTGTAGTGCCTCACAAACTTTAAGTGCTTTAATCCTGAAAATGGAGACACTGATACAAATTGGAATGATTCATATGGATGAGTGGGATGCTGAAAAAGAAAATTATTAAGAGAAGCATTGATTTGTAATAGAAATTGGAGATTTAGGGTTGGAAGAAGGCATTCAGATATGGTGAGACTACCAGTTTAAGGAATAGAAATGATTGTGGAATATTTATATGCCTAGAGGCCTAGTGAAAAGAGCACAGATTTTGTTAAAACCTCAGTGCTACCACTTTATAGCTGTGTGATATGGGACCTGAAATGCAACCTTCCCTGGATTCAGCTTCCTCATCTATATATCAGAGATAACAAGTTTTCATGAAGGTTTGACATAGAGTAGGCACTGTGCTTGGCATTCAATGTATAGGAGTTATTATTTATGGAACTATATATATATATAGATAGATAGAAATTCATCATTCAGTCTATTCTTTCAACGAATATAGGGGTGTGCTAGACACCGTTTTGGACAGCAGTTTATAAAACTCCTAGGTTTCCATTTTCATGGAGCTTATATTCTTGTGGAGGTATGTGTATGGGAAGAAAAGAAAGGGCAGTGTGAGTGAAGCCAAAAAAGGAGGTGGAGGAGGTGGTGAAGTGTGATGGTTGAGGTCAGAGGAAGCCAGGTCATATAGGGCTTCACTGAAGACACCACAGGGGGCTCTGTGGAAGACATTCAGTTTAACTACATGAAATGGGAAAGCAATTAGTTATTTTGAGGGGCATCTGTGAAATGGTTTGACTTATGCTAAGGGCTCACTCTGGCTGCTGTGTAGGAGCGGACTATGGGGTGACATGGGCAGAGGTGTAGAGGCTCCTATAAGAAGTCCAAGTGAGAAGCAAGGGGGCCTTTGCATTAGGTAGTGGTGGAAGCTGTGAGATCTGGTTGGATATTAGGTATGTTTCCAACAGTGGGTTGAAAGGATTTGCTAATAAATTGAATTTGGAGTATGAGAGAGAGTAATTAAGGAAGATTTCTTTGGAATGAAATCTCCATTTTCTGAGATTAGGGAGATGGAAATAGTAGGAGCTATGGGAGGAATAATCAAGAGTTCAGGACATATTAATTTAGAAATTATTTAGTCTTACAAATGGAATGAACTAATAGATGGATGTGTGTCTGGATTTCAGAGAATGGGGAGTACTTGAAAATATAAATTAGAAATCTGCACTTAGATAATTTTTAAAGCCTTATGCCTGGTGGAAATGAGCTAGGGAATTAGTATAAAAAGACAGGAGGTCTGAGGATGGGGTTCTGGGTTATATCAATGCTTGGAGGTCAGGATGGCAAGAAGAAACCAGCAAAAAAGGCTGAGAAGTGATGGAGGAGAGTTGAGAGTAGTCTTCTGGAGGCCAAAATGAAGGAAGCATTTCAAAAAACAAGAAGTGACCGGGAAAGTCAGTTTTTGCTGAACAGATGAGGAAGAGAAGTCCTGAGAACTGACAGTTGGGTTTGGCAATGTTCAGGTTATTAGTGACATTGACATGAGCTGTTTTAGGGAGACTCGCAAGGAATGAAACCAAATTAGAATAGGTTCAAGAGAGAATGCAACAGGAAATCCAGACAGCAACTGTGAACAATTGCTTCAAGAAGTTTTGCTGTAAAAGGGCACAAAGAAAGAAAGATGATCAACAGAGTTTTTTTTTTTTTTAAGATGGGAGGTAGAGTTTTTATTTATGCTAATGGAAAGGAGCCAATAGAGGGGGAAATTGATGTAACTGAGTTGTAGCATTCATGTTAGAAGTTGTGAAAAATGTTCAGAAAGTGTATAATACAGGGCTTTAAAAGCCAATGAATAATCTTAGACTGTATATCGTAGACAACATGAAGTCTTTGTAAGTATTTGAATAGAGAAATGACATAAGACTCTATATATGTGCCCACAGTTAAATTCACTGAACTGATTTATAAGCATTATTATCTCTGATAACCCTCCTTAAAAATAAAAGATGGTAAAGTCTCAGCATTGTAAACAGCGCATCCTTAGGAAGACTTACAATGTGCTGTATAACCTGGACTTTAATACTTTAGCCCGTTTAATCCTACCAGCTATTCCAGAGGATGTGCACTATAATTGACCACATTTCGTAGATGAGGAAACTGAGGCACAAAGATGAAGTAACTTCTCCTAGGCAGCAGCTGTAATAGTGGAGCCCGTAATCGACCAACAATCTGGTTCCAGAAATACAGCAGAAAGCATTATGTTTAATTTTTCTCTCTCCATGTAGTGCCTTTTGAACTGTAAATTTCTTTTGGCCCCATTTATAATTTATGAGAATCTAAAAAAAGTTTGCTCTTTCCATCACTCAAATATTTTGCCCCTCTCTTCTACAAATTGCATTTCATTTATTATAGCTCACTTATAATAGTATAGCATTGTGCATAATTTACATATGATATGTATAGACAGATTCTATTCATATACCTGTATAGCCCTTGAGGTGCTTGTCAGGTGCAGATTCAAGCAAATTAGAATGTTTTTGGTAATAGTCACTTCATAATTGCATAGTGCTTTATTGTTTCCTAAAAACTACCACATAAGCAAGTTTATGCGTTTTCCTTGCAACCCTGTGTGTTAGAGTAGATATAAATATTGCTGTTAAGCAGATGAGGAATCAAAGACTGATAGAAATTGGCCCAGTGCTCAGCTCAGAGTAGACACTTAATAAATAGTTGAATAAAAGAATAAATGAACAGATGGTCCAGAGTCATAGTCACAAGAGTTCGGAAGAACAGAGCAGTAATGGAAAGCTGGGCCTCCTGACTGCTAAGCCAGGGCCTTTTCATTATACTGCAGTTGCCTTGAATTTTTTTAATCATTATTTTAAAATAAAATCCTTTGGCTTCCAAGTATGAGCAGTTAAAATTATCATCAAAGAGGTGAGATGGAATTCTTTACTAGCTGCATCTCAAATTTAGAGCTGGTTTTCGATTGAGCGTTGTAGTGATGCTACAGGTAGTAGACATTTCTTTGGGTCAATATCCAATTAATGTCTCAGCAGATTGCTAATAGAGACTGGATTGTAGGGAGTGCTATTTTCGAGGTGAAATGGGTGGGAAAAAGAGACAATTCTCAATTACTGAGATCATTAAAATATTGAGGGTGATTATTTACACATTTAGGGTGTGTTAGTTGTTCTGAGCTGGGCACATGCCAGCTTGGGTAATTGGTATCTTTGCCTGCGTGTACACCTCTCTCCATTTATCGTAACAGGCTCTGAGGGCAATATGCTCTCTGGCATCCTGTTTGGAGCACTTCTGTAGATTTGCTTCACATGATTAGATTTGCCAGATGCCACGCTTGAACCACGTCTATTCCGGGGATGGGCAAAGAAGTGCAGCTTCTCACATCCATCTTCTAACACAAACTGTGACTGGGCTCTGGCTTCCCCTCCCTGAGAAGGTGGGCAGTAACGCTTTCTGGATGAGGAAGGCAGGTGGTGCTGAGGAGCTAGGGAAGGAGGGTGGGGAGCACATACTTGTACACTCTTGGTTAGCCCGGAGTGATTTCACATGGCCAGCCATTGTTGGAATGTGATGGGCATTCGTCAAAATCAGTGTCACGTCCAGTTGTCCAAGTTTTGCTCTGGGGGAAAAAGCTAAAGCGAGGGCTCAGTGTTTCAATGTGTCTTAGGCATGAGTCTTTTGTGGGGGGCGAGGAGGGATGACTTTATTTTTGTATGGGGTATGTGTTGTTGTCATCCTGTACAGAGTGCCAGGCATTCTTACACATCTTGATGAGAAGACACACAACTCTATTTGAGAGTTCCATGCCGTTGCATAAAACCAGTGAGCAGACCTGAGACCCCTCTTGCCTCTAACTCATGCTGGTGGGGGGCATCAAGATGCAGTGCTGCTTTACATTTGTTATCTTAAAGAGCCTATCGATACAGAATATTATTAGCAAATGGCATCCTTAAGAATTGTTTTCTGGAAAAAGGCATCTGTATCATGTACTCGGTAAGAATCATTTGAGCAGCTGAAAATATCTTCATTTTTTAAGAAAAATATTGGTCCTTTTCAGAGACACCCCTGTACCTGCCTATTTACTGAAGTGGGATTGTTTCCATTGAAACAGGGATGAAAGTTGTCTTCCTAAGTGTCAAAATAGAATGTCTACTCTGCTTGTCTGTCATCAATTAAAAAAATGTATACTCCCACATCCTGCAGCACTCAGCAGAGAGCCCAGGCTTGCATGGACGGCCTCCTGCTGAAGCAGGTTTGAAACAGTGTTTGGAGAAAGATTCCAGTTCAAGGGACCTACTACTTCATAAGAGCTGAATAGTCTCTGAACTCTGTTGCTGGGGACAAATCCTATCACCAAAATACAACACATCTTACCTAAAACCTTAGGTTTCTGGTAGAATGTATTTGTTGAATAATTTTTTAAAGCTTCTCTTCTTTGAATCTGACTTGTTGAGTACAACTAAAGTCACGTTCTGGAGTTTGATCAGAGGTCAGGTTAAGCAGCAGCTATGTGAAGAATGTTTCTTAGTCAACAGTGCAGTGCACATAGCAAGTGCTTTCAATAAACAGTTGAATGAATGAAACAGTTGAATTAATGAATGAACTGAAGGGCATTATGTATTCTACTTCTTAACCCAGGAAATATTAATATATTTTTTTTATTTATTTATGACAGTCACAGAGAGAGAGAGAGAGAGAGAGAGAGAGAGGCAAAGACACAGGCAGAGGGAGAAGCAGGCTCCATGCACCGGGAGCCTGATGTGGGATTCGATCCTGGGTCTCCAGGATCGCGCCCTGGGCCAAAGGCAGGCGCCAAACCGCTGCGCCACCCAGGGATCCCCTTTTTTAATATATATATATTTTTTATTTAACCCAGGAAATATTGTGCAAAAAAACTCCTCTGAGTGTTTATTACCAGTGGAGTTGTCTTTCCATATGGATTCACATACTTCTTTTGACTTCATTACTTCCTAAGTGGTTTCTGATCCATTTTAGTTTTTAACTTAGCTGTTTTATATATTTTAATATTACAAAAAATTCTCTATCTTGGAGCATTTTAGAACAGATTTAGTCTTTTTCATGATCGGTTGTTAAAATGCTGCAAGTTCTCTTAGGGAATGAGGTGGGCATATATGACACATGAAAAAGAAAGCAGCAACAAAATAAAGATTCTCAAAAGAGCTCTCTCAGGAGAAAGGGATCTACTCATTTCTCCCCATGAAGGAAAGAGCAGAGTTCAGTCTTGAGCTCAGGGCCATGGTGGCACCTCCATAAAGAAACCCCCAAAGCTTGGGCACTGCCAGGGCAACCCTCCAGCATGGCCATAACACACTGTATTTATCAGAAGCACCAACTCATCCACCATAGAAGAATCCTAATTGAAAGAAGGGCTTCATTATAGTGATGATTTATAATCTTTGACTTATTTTAAGTGACTTAAGCCTTAGAGAAGTTTATTGATTTTAATTAGCTTCAATAAACATTTATTTAGAGCTTTCATATGAGTTGGGCACTTTACAAGAATGGTAGGTCTTGGGGCACTTGGGTGGCTCGGATTGAACATCTGCCTTGAGCGTAGGTCATGATCTTGGGGTCCTGGGATCGAGTCCCACATCGGGCTCCTCACAAGAGCCTGCTTCTCCCTCTGCCTGTGTCTCTGCCTCTCTCTCTCTCTCTCTGTGTGTCTCTCATGAATAACTAAATATTTTTAAAAAAAGAATGGTAGGTCTTTCCGTTGAGCTTTCTGAGTACACTCTGTTTTGGGGTAACACTTCTAAGTCTATTCACTTTCTTTTACCACAGAGATCCTTCCTTAGATGTGCTAGTATTATTTTATTTACAGATTTTGATAATTCACTGTAGGTGAACAACCTGAATAATTCAAGTGCTTTTAGATGAACTTCTTTTGGGTTCAGGTATTATTGTATTCTCGGAAGTACAGCTTTCAGCAGGTCAACCGTCATTCAGGAAGGGTGCAGGCTTTCTTGGACTCTGTAGTTGAGCAGCTTGCAGGGGATAGTATTTTTGGCCTCTTCCTAACAGAGGCAGTCTGCATTTTGAACAAGGCAAAACACAAACTGCATGTAATATTCGGGCTGTGCAATAATGGCACCTACACCCAGTGAGACGTACATTAACATATTTGCTCAGTGATGAGTTGAGCAGAACCAGTTACTGCTTTGTCCTGGACCTTGATGGATTACTGGTTTGAAAAGCAGGCAGAGATCTGTAGCATAGCACTCATTCTACCAAAAGCTAGTGGTACTGTTGCTTTCTCTTTACTGCTTTTTTAATTCAGCTACATGTAGAGAGGGTGCTGCAAAGAAACACATTATAATTTATGAGTTGTGGAATCTGCTGCACCAAGATCCTTAAAACTGTAATGCAAGCTTGTTTTCTTTGAATTTTGTAAAGAGAAAAAAAAAAGGTATCTTCTTTCTTCACTTATGAAATTGGATGCTTAAAAATTATAGCAAATTATGACTTTAATGACTTTGTATATGTTAGGAGGAGGGAATCCAGCTACTCATCCAAGATGAGTTTCTAAAAGAAAATAATTTATATATTCTGTTCAAAGTAATTTGCCAGTTATTTTCTTGGACTTTGTTTTCTTGACCAAGACAATCACTTTGTAGCAGATACAGTCTTCAGTGGTGAAGAACGTGAGCCTCTGACCTAGATGATTGCTTATTTTCTCCCTGGTTTTGGTTCTGTCAAGATCGGTTCATATAATATCATATTTTTATGTAATTACTCAATTTGAATGATTTTTGTTTTCAAACATAGGATGTTGGTATGCTTTTGATCATTATACATCTATAAATATATTTCTTGGGATTAAAAATGTTTTTTGAATCTCTCTTGTTTATCCCATTATCCTAGAGGTCTGAGAGAAACAAGTATGAAAAGGGAGAAGGTGAACATTACCAATACTTGAGTATTGAGTTGTTTCACCAGAGAGCTCTTTGTCTGTAAGGACTCAATTTTACTTTTGCTTGAATGAATACCATATACTGAAGATGTAATTAACTTTTGTGATTTCATTACTATTGACCAACCATATATGCACACACTTTTTAAAAAAATACTATATAGGAACACTTTTTATTTTTATTTGATGCAATTAACCCTGTTAGGAAGGCAGAGTGAGTTTTACCATTGAAGAGGTTAAGTGATTTTTTTCTAGCTGTCATGGAATATGTAATAGACTTTTTTGTTCAACTTAGATCATTCCGTGTGGGTCCTGTCACTGTCACTTAGGAAATAGGCTGAACGTAATGCAAAAGATGGTGTGGCATAGAATTCCTTTGTGTATAATAGTGTTTATTCAGTGGTCACCAGGTGCCATGAGAAAAATGATATCCCAGGGTGTTGGGTTCAGGCTGAGTTAGGTGAGAAGTCTGATAATAAGTTGAATCTTCTAGTGCTGTGATTGCAGTGTATGCCCCATTCAAAACCAAACAGAACCAAGAAATATGTAGACTCGTATCTTGCATCTAAATACACTAATCAGAAAAAATCTTTTTGTACATAATAATAAAACCTTTTAAGCTGAAAAACAAAAAGATCTCTTTTGGTAGTTCTGAAAAATCATACTTCAGTGGAAATAAGTGCATTTGGTTTCTTTGCCCACATTCCAAAACAGGAACAATAAAGAGAAAGAGAAACATGTTATTAGAAGGTTAGAGAAATCAAACTTTTGAAGAGGAAAGAGCTTTTGTGTTAAGATTTGATACCTTATTTTCTTTTTCATGAATTCTTAGGCTTTTTGTCCATTATATTAATACTGTGTCCCTGAACAGGGGAGATTTGTATCTCACAAGTGAATACTGGAAGCCCTTGATTTTTTACTTCTGTTCACTAGAGATCATTTCAGTTGAGTCTTTAAAAACAGCACCATATTTAGGGAGTGGGAAAAATAGGGAGATGTTGGTAAAAGAGTACAAACTCTCCATTATAAAAGGTAATTAAGGTTTGAAGATCGAAAGTATAACTTGATGACTATAGTTGATAACACCGTATTGCATAATTGAAATTTGCTAAGAGAGGAGAACTTAAATGTTTCCATTCCTCTTGCCTCCTGCCCAACAAAGTGTAATATGTGGTGTGGTGGATCACATTAACTTACTGGTATATGTGTATATATGTAAATTAAGTCATCATATTGTATACTTCAAGTATCTTACAGTTTTATTTGTCAGTTTATACCTGTTAAATAACAAAATTCACCCAAGTAAATTGGAAGATAAGTTGGCTTTATTAAACGATTCCTGAATCTGGCACTACCCCAACTAGCAAGTAGAGAGGCACTTGAAGGAGTTGTACAAAGTAGAAGGTTTTTCTAGAAGGAGGGTGGGGGCGCGAGTTATTAGCAGAAGAAAAGGATTGTTATAGGTGAGGCAGCTTTTTTTTTTTTAATAGTAAATTTATTTTTTATTGGTGTTCAATTTGCCAACATACAGAATAATACCCAGTGCTCATCCCGTCAAGTGCCCCCCTCAGTGCCCGTCACCCAGTCACCCCCACCCCCTGCCCTCCTCCTCTTCCACCACCCCTAGTTCGTTTCCCAGAGTTAGGAGTCTGTATGTTCTGTCTCCCTTTCTGATATTTCCCACACATTTCTTCTCCCTTCCCCTTCTATTCCCTTTCACTATTATTTATATTCCCCAAATGAATAAGAACATATAATGTTTGTCCTTCCCCGATTGACTCATTTCACTCAGCATAATACCCTCTAGGTGAGGCAGCTTTTTAAGGAGAAAAACAAGATGCTGATGATCTTATCATGCACAGGATCTCATCTTTCTTGGGGGTGGGGCATGGAGATGGCCTATGTAGAGGACACATTTGGCACATGTGTCTGACTGGTTAAGACTACATTTCTGGGGGGAAGTTGAAACTCTAGTTAGATTATATATTGCGCTTTGTTTGGAGAACTAGGCTAGATCTAAGTGACATCATTTGGGCCTGTTTTTGTGTCCATTTTTTTTTTTTGAACAAGCCTTTCCCCACCCCCTTTTTAATTAGACTCTAAGTTTAAATGACAGATATGATCAAACTTCAAAGCATCAGTATCACTCTCAGATAACCATTCTCAAATTCCCATAGGTTATTGATCCTTTGTGTGCCAGCCATACACCATTATATTTTTACTTTAACCTTTGTGATATTCACAGGTCACGTCTTCAAGTTTTACATTTAAGTTGGTAATTTTTTGTTGTTTTTCAAATATTCTTGTTTTAGGGAGGTCACTTGTTTGGTGGTGAATGGCTGCAAATATACATTTAAAGCTTTTGAAAGAATACAATGCAGTGGGGACATTATTATGAATTCTATAGATAGGATGATTCCCCCTATTTGGAGTGTACTTTAGAGGCACAGTCTCTAAGACCCAAGCCAATCAAAATTAAATAAGTCAAAGAAGGACCCCATAGAAGGAGTCACCCCTTTAAACTGCTTTAAGACAAGCAGTTTGTTCTTATGTAATTGAATTTTAACTTACCCAAAAGTGTTAATCCAGGCATAGTAGGTGGTGTTGGACATAGCACAGACACCTCTTTGCTCAACTAAAGAAAATCAAGAGCTATTTTATTATCAAGGACAACTTTGGCTAGAGAGTTTAAGGATCTTTGTTGGGCTGCTATTGCTTTAGCAGCAGATTGTGTAGTAATTTTAAGAATTAAGGAGTTCTTGGTCATAGCCTCATTTACATTTATCCCTAACCAGGGAGACAGGGACTTGCCAAAAGGAGTAAGTTCTGAATTGAGAAAGCCTTCTGATATGTCCTTTTTAATTCAATAATGTAAATTTAGGGGAGACCAATGACATGTCATATTTTGCTTGTGGAAAATTAGGGGCACAGTTAGATTTTTTTCCTAGTCAAAAATAAAACAGGTTACCTCTCCTCCACTCCCTGCCCTCCCTTGGCAATGGCCTGGGAGATACAGATGAGGATACCATCCTTCTAGGCCCATGGTAGAGTAAAGAAAAGGAAAAGAAGGAGGAAGTATTTTGTGTTCAGCCAGAGTATAGTCTTGACCCAGTGTCTTGTGTGGAAGCAGTTCACCTCAATGTCAGCTACTTCTCCTCCTTATTAATTTGATCTAGAGGTCGCAAGCATCTTCTGGCTTTGGGAACTTGGTAATTTCCCTTTTAGTGGCGTGAAGTTGTCTTCCTCTGATGACGTTGTTTAATACCAAGTTATCAGGCTGTAGACTGATGGAAGGTTCCTTTGAATTAGGATTTGATGACAGGCTCGAGCAGAAAACATTAGAGACTTAAAGTAGCTGGTCATGCTAGCATGAGGCAATATGGGATCAGTAGAAGGTTGTATATTGATAGAATTTTAAGATTTTTGAGATATCTATGATTCATCTTTGTGAAGTGGATGAAGGAATGCAAAACTGAACAAAATAAGGTTTTGTCAGGGAGCTTGGAAAAAACAAGCTGCTGTCTTGGGTTTCCCATAGCCCTGACTGTCTATTGAATTAACAACCATTATTTGTTTATATTACTTTATTTTTTTTAAGAAGCAAGACTATTGCTAGGTCGTAAGGACATTAGGATGGCAAAAGTCTGGCAATGAGGGGCAATTTTTGCTGAAGCCAAATGGACTTTACCTACATGAGCATCATCTTACAAATATAATCTGAAAAAGACTTAATATTTATTTGATAATATTTCCTATGTAATTTACATATAAAATAAGCCTAATTAGTTTAGAAAATCTTTTGAAATATTTCAGATCAAAAAGACCTCTCCCCCACTTTTTAAGAATTTCCTTTTGGGAAGCTTGTCAAAAATATCAAAAAGGGTTTTAAAGCTCTCATCTAAATAGGATCACAGATCATTATGAAAGTTAATATTTAAAAGGTAAAGAAACTTACACAACCTTGTCAAAAGCTGCTCAAAAGTCTAAGAAAACTTTTTTATTTTTTATTTTTATTTATTTTTAAAGATTTTATTTATTTATTCATACGAGACACAGAGAGAGAGAAGCAGAGACACAAGCAGAGGGAGAAGCAGGCTCCCCATGGGGAGCCCGATGTGGGACTCAATCCCTGGACCCGGGAATCACGCCCTGAACCAAAGGCAGAGGCTCAACCGCTGAGCGACCCAGGCATCCCAAAATTTTGTCTTTTAAAATTTTAATTTTGCAACAGCTTAACTTTGATATTAAAACTTATTTTCACAATACGTTTATTTTCATCTTAGCTGGTTTGACCCTATATTAAATTTTTTTCTCCATAAACCTCTTTTTTGTTTTTCCATAATTTTTTAAATTAGGTTTTTTATTTGAATTCCAATATAGTTAATATGCAGTGTTATCTTAGTTTCAGGTGTACAATATCGTGATTCAGCAATTCTATATGTTTACTCAGTGTACATGATGATAAGTGTACTCTTAATTCCCTTTACTTATTTCTCCCATTCCCCCCTTCCAACCTCCCCTGTGGTAACCCTCTGTTTGTTCTCTATGGGTAAAAGTCCTTTATTTGTCTCCCCCCTCCTCTTTGCTCAACAAACCTCTAAATAAAAAAAAAATTCCAATTTTGTCTTACCTTTTTTTTTTTTAAACCAGCTTCATTTTAGGACAAGATTATTTTTCCCTTAACAAAAAAAATTCCTGTTTTTCATACTTCTTTTTTTTTTTAACTGAAAACATCTCACTTTACTGGCATATGGCGATGTTTCTCTTATTTTTATAGTTTTAATTACATATTAGAATTTTTGACCCTTAGGAAACCTGATTCCTATTGAAAATCAAGAAGTAAGTAATCATGAATGGTCTGTTGTGAGCATTTATTTTTAAATTTGCAAATTTATGAGTATGTTTTAAAATTTCCAGAAGCATGTACCTTTAAAAATCTTAAGATGATAATATTAACATATCTAATTATTTTGTTTTTCTGTAATAAGCCAATTATAGATAAACCTATGTTTAGTAATTAGTGTTCTATTATTTTGTCTTATTTGAAAATGATCTAGGTAGTTAATGAATTTAACTCATTATTGAATTTAGCAAAACTTCTAGGGTTTTAAGTTATCAAAAGGATTTGGAGAAAGTGTTCTTAGGAAGAATTCCTCTGCCTTTTGAAGTTCTTCTGTTGAATTAAGAATTAAATTAAAATGAGATGGATTGATAGGAGAAAGTCAAATTTAGTTTTCCACACGCAGGGAATCTATATAGGCATGAAATTCCAGAGATAGGTAACATGAGTCTTATATGACATTCTGAGCTAAAGAGAGCAGGGTCAGGTCTGAGGACACAAAAGGTAGGAAAACGTTAGCAAGAAGGTAACAGAAGATCTTTGGAAAACAAAGGTTTCTGTGTTACACAGATAAGTTTCTAAGGTAAAGAGGAATCTCTGTTAACAGCTCTTTTTCTGGTATAGGCAGGCAGTTTGTGGGGGGGGGGTAAAGATTTCTTGGATATGACTGCCTTTAACTCAAAATAATCTTTATGCTAAAGTGGCCCATCTTGGGATGGCTTGCGATTCCCCCCCCCTGACCGCCCTACAATATTTAGAAAATGTATCTAAAACTTCTTATTTAACTTGTTTTCCACAGTTAGATTTAGATTACTTACAAAAACTTGATTAAACATTAGATGAAGTCAGTCATTATTTTAAGCTATTATTTTATTGCTAGATCTCATAAAAGAGAACATAAACAGTTGGCCAGTAAACTTAGGTAGAATAAAAGTTTTGTATTTAATGTTGGTAACTCTAAAGATAGGTTTGTTTTAATCAAACCATCATCTCAAACTAGCCTTCCCATTGATTATTTTTTTCAGATAATATGAATTTAAAAACCATTTGGGTTTCTTTCTTTCATTCTTTTTCTTTTTCTTTCTTTATTGTGTGTGTGTTTTTGTTTTTTGTTTTAGAATGCCTAGTCCTTACAAGTGCTTGTCTTCAAACCAACTAAATAGAGCTAGTTTACAAAGTAATTTTGGCAATACCATCCAGAGGTTAGAAACATATTTACAACATACACATACAAGAACATAAGATGGTTGCAGAATGGGTAGCTTTTGTTTTAGAATTACTGCTGTGAAATAGGTGCGAATTTTATTCCTTAAAAGAGTAGGATCTGAGTTCATTTTTCTGGTAGATGGAATAAGTTAAGGTCATTGGTCTAGATGGCTAAACCTTCTTTAATTGTGGAGAAGATGACTTAAAATTTGTGTTTGTCCTTGGGAAGTCACATTTTATTTTATTTATCTATTTTTAAGATTTATTTGTTTATTATTCGAGACAGAGAGACAGAGAGGCAGAGACACAGGCAGAGGGAAAAGCAGGCAGGGAGCCTGACATGGGGCTCAATCCTGGATTTCCAGGATCACACCCTGGGCCAAAGGCGGCGCTAAACCGCTGAGCCACCTGAGATGCCCAGCAAGTCACGTTTTAAATGGTCTCTCTCCATTGCTTTTATTTGATAAAAATTACCTCCGTGGATTGGCATTTTTAGAGAGCTGGATTAAATAAGGGTTCCTGGAGAAGACCAGGCAGGACACTGAATATTTACGTCTTAGGGACAAGGGAAAAATGCAGGCACTTTGTAGAAGCACCTGTGTTCTCTTAAGGTAAGAATTTTTAGAATACTTAGGAACCTTTTGAGATAAATGAGGGAGGTTTTTGGGATTGGTTAAAAAGGATTGGTGGTTTTGGAAGTGTTCTTGGAACGACACCTGTGGTTCTGTAAAGACCTGACTTGTCAAGCAAGGACAACTGTTTTTACTTTCTCCAGCAATTGAGTTGTTGCCTAAGTAATATCAAGGTATTGACACATCCATCCATCTATGAGAAAGTCTTCTTTTCCTCTGGGTATATTTAACTTAGTGGAGAAGGCCTAAAATTTTCATCAGGGTCTGAATATCAGCTTTCAATTTGGCCACATTTCTGATTTATTAAAAAAATTAAAATATCATATCAACTTTTAGCAGGACAAACAGTAAAGATTTCTGGCAGTATTCAACAACCTTACAGACCCAAGAGGCTTCCTTAAAGAGAGTGTGAAAAAATACTATTTTTATAAGAACTCGAGCCACTCCCAAAGATAACCAAAGAAAGAACTGATGACCTGCACGTCCTGGGCAGGCAGAAAGCCAAGCCATGTTCTTAGGGTGTAAAACAAGATGAGCAAGAAGGAAATAGTGATTCCTAGGAGAGAAAAAGATTAATAGCCAGTGTATCTGGATTTGGAAAGGAGAGATAAAATGCATTTCTATTTTCCTCCCTCAGCTGGGTTCAGGAGATAAACTAAAAAGAAGAGGAATTGGTTTTGGCACATGTAGTGATCTGAGGGCTGAGAGATTGAGCCCAGCATCAGGCTCTATGCTTTGTGGGGAGTCTGCTTGAGACTCTCTCTCCCTTTCTCTTTGCCCCTCCTGCCCATGTTCTTGTGTGCTCTCTCTTTCTCAAGTAAATAAATAAATCTTAAAGAGAAGAAGAAAAAACACTGATGATTGAGGATCATCCCTAGAAATATTTTACTGTGGCTCTTAGTTCAGTCGTGGACCAAAGGGTGAGGGCTCTCTGAAGAGCATCCCCTGTAACCTCAGGTGGTTTCATTTGAAAAGGTAACCGTCTCTTCAGAGTGAAAGGGCAGTTCAGACAAAATGAGTAGATTGAGTGCTCAAGTAAAGAAGTGTTGAGGAGAAAGCATTTGCTTTGCCCTTACAGGTCCTTCTTGCTAGACTAAGAATCAGATTGATATGGGACTGATTATACAGGAGAAAATCAAATTCAGTGATGTAAGTATGGGGAGTCCACACAGACATGGCAATTCCAAAGACAGTGAGGCAACATGACACATACATGAGCCAAGGAGAGGCTAGGGTCTGAGGATACAACAGGGAGAAGGATCATTTAGCAGGAAGGTGAGAGATCCTTAGGAAACAAAGTTGCCCTATATGTAGATAAATTTCTTATGTAAAGAGGAATCTCTGTTAATATAGCTCTCTTCCTGGTACCAGCAGGCAGTTGAGGGGGAGGTGAAGAGCTTTTCCTCAATCTGCTGGGTTTTGTTTGCTTTTAACCCAAAATAATGTTTATGCCAAAGTAGTTTACCTTGGGGCTGTCTGCCCTTGGCCCCTACAGAAGAAGAGAGGGGAGTTATGTCAGTCTTGGTGTCTTTTGTCTTAGCTACCTGTTGTATCTTTAATTTCTTATTAGCCTTTTGTATAACAAACCTTTCAACGACATAATTTTGGAATCTCAAAGCCTTTTGGAGGCTTCTTGGTACCAATTAAAATAGTCATCCCATTCTGTTGACCTAATTTGGGAACCCTTCCTTTGAAGAGCACTTCTTAAATGAACAGTCTTGTCTAATTGGAACGTTTCCCCTAATGGCCACCATAATTCTAGGTTGTTGCTAATAAAATGTTTCTGTCTTGTTAAATACCTGCAACCCCAGGGAATGTGAAAGTAGTTTACTAGACTGTGGAATTTAAGGATCCCTTTAGCTAAGGCTTTGGATTTCCTGGGGTCAAACTAAGATTTAAAAGGGATGTGCCTTAGGACGCCTGGGTGGCTCAGCGGTTGAGCGTCTGCCTTTGGCTTAGGGTGTGATCCTGGAATCCTGGATCGAGTCCCACGTCAGGCTCTCCCTCTGCTTGTGTCTCTGCCTCTCTGTGTGTGTGTCTTATGAATAAATAAACCAAATCTTAAAAAAAATAAATAAAAGGGATATGCCTTGGGGTTGGGGATTATACCTCGTTGGATGGAAGTTTTCTTGAGTTTGACAAGTGAACTAGAGCCAATCTAGCCTGTTCAATGACCAACTTACCCTGTCATGGGATCCTTCTTGAAGTGGTGAGCCCTCTAGCAACCTTTAAGAGCTCGGCCCATGCCCATTAATTTTTGAAGCTTTTTGGCCTTCGAAATCCCAGTAGTAATAACCTTTACTTTACACAAAAGAAGATGAACAAATATGTGGCTTCATATATTTGCAGTACTGTGTCCTGGCCATAAGAAGGCCCTGTGTGGGCCACCACCAGTTCCCCTAGAACCTTACTGAGGTTTTCTACCTGGGGAATTTTGGTCTCAAAGACTCCGGGCAGCCCCGTCTGCCAGCTTAGTCAGGCTCTGGGCAAAGCTGCAAGCTCAAGTGGACTTTGGGCAAACACGCCAGGTCAGTTGGCTCTGGTGTAATAGTCAGTTCAAGCTGACCTGCCCTGTAAAGGAAAGCCAACCAGACTGGGAGCTCAAATGCAATGAAGACCCAGAGGAACTTAGCACAGCCCTGGAAAACGGCAAGAAGATGGTGAGCTCAAAGGGTTTGCGTGGGTATCACACCCGAGGGTCTATCCCCGAGGGATGCTGACATTCACTTTGGATCTCATTACTGACACCAAATCTGTTAAAAAAGAGAATTCAGGCAAACTGGAAAATCTAATTGGCTTTATTAAACATAAAAAGCCATGAATCTGGGAGTACCCCATCTCGCAAGAAGAGAGGTGTTCTAAGGAGTTGTACAAAATGGAAGGTTTTTGTAGGCAGAGGGCAGGAGGGCTGGGGTGCCCCTGTGGCCGACTGCTCTGGCACAGATGGAGAAGTTCCTGGCTGACTGGTTAAGCCTACATTTCTGGGGAAGCTTTAAACTGCAATTAGATGATGTATTGAATGCCACTTGGAGAACTCCGTCTAAGAGACACCATTCTGGGCCTATGGGTTTGTTTGCTTTTGTAATCATACCTCAATTCAGCTGGAGGAAAACAAGGAAAAATGGGAGGATGTAAAAACAAGATTCATTAATTTCCCATTGATTACGTGTTGAAATGATAACACTGGATATATTAGGTTAAAATATTAAAATTAAAAAAATAACTCCATGGTCACTATGCAGAATTCTTGGAACAATTCAGTGTATTTCATAATAGTAGATGGTGCAAAATAAACCAATATTGTCTTCCTCCCCTCACGTGCTTAGGAATTACTGCTGCTCCACACTTTGTCCTTGATGGTTCCCAGGAGCAAAAGTATATGCAGGACAAAGTGAGAATTCGCAAAATATTTCTATGCTCTTTTATTCGCCCATATTTAGGCCATATTACACAAGTCAAAATAAGCCCATTATTCCTCCTTGGTCTTGGGGTGTGAGTCCCTAAACTTTCAGTGCAGGAACTACTGACTGGGCTTTCTTTCACCGGGAATGAGATGTGCCTTCTGGAGAGTCAACTGCACCATCAACCCAAGTTCACATTCCCAGCAACTTTAACCCTCTCCCTCTCTTACCGTTAAATTCTAGGACAGTGTTTAAGACTTCAGTTTCTTTCACTTTCCTCAAGTTGTTTAGTCAAGGAGAGTCTGGCTTACGATATAAAATAGGATGTTTATTCTTAAACCAATGCATATGGACTGAAGCTTTATGTTCTAACTGGCTTGCTGAGAGAACAGTATCACGACTCGTAGACTTGGGAGGTGGTGCTTTCGTTCTGTTAGAAAATAAGCAACATGACTTAATGAGGACCTGTTACATAACCACTGAACCATTTCCAAATTGTCAGTTCCTGTACCCATTGTTAAACTCGACATGCAGCTATGTATATGTGTAAATTTATGCACATCGATTAAATGACTACTGTGATAATTTATTTAAAACCTAACTATGATCCCATGGATAAAATATATAGCCGAAATGCTCTTCAGAACAGTAAAAGTCTGAAAAGTTCTCATGGCTGCTTCCTCTTGTGTGGCCTCTAATCTGAATGATTCTTTAAAAACAACCACAAAAGCTTTAAAGATACATGGTGGAAAAAGGCAACTAACACAGCCTCTACAGCTTTTTCTCATGCTTATTAATGTCTTCCCTTAGCTGTTGCTCAATAATTTAACCCTGTCTCCTGCACTTTGTTCAGTGTAGCAGAGTGGAAAGAGCTGCCTGAGTCAGAAGACGTGAATTCCACAAATCAGCCTTCTAGTCTGTTTTCCCTGCAAGAGTATAAGCTCCATGAGGCAGGGACTCGGCTCTGTTGTTCAGTTTTGGATCTTTAGCATCTGTCATAAAGTAAATGGATTTGTTTCACAAAAGTCTGAGTGCTTTCTTTGGGCCAGCCGCTGTTCTAGATGCTGGTGACAGTACAGGAAAAGAAACAGATAAAAACCTTGCTTTTATGGTATTTATGCTCTATTGGGAAGATATATGTGATAAGTGCTTTGAAGGACAATACAGCTGTGTGTGTAAAGGGGCACGGTGCTACACAGAGTGCTTGGGGAGGTCTCTCAGCTGAAGTGACACTTGAGTAAAGCTAGGAATGAGCCCTGTAGACATACGGGGATAGAGTTCAGGGCAGAGTAAATAGCATGAGACTCTGGAATGCTCGGTATGTTCACAGAATAGCAATAATAAACACAAACAAAACAGTAAACCTGAAATCATAGAGGCATTAGCAGTAGGACATGAGGCTAGAAGCTCTATTGTTTAGTAGTGGCTTTTAAACTTGTTTTCAGCCTCTGAACAGGAGGATATTGCCTTGACTTCCCTGATTCTTAAATTACAGGGGCTTCAGATTGGTCTCAAGTGCTGATTAATAGTCCCCGGGTCCTAGGACTTAGAATTCCACTCCTTCCCAATTTTTCTTACTTGGTTGTAATAGCAGAAAGTTTCTGAGGCTGAAAAGTCAGTAGGAATCTGAATGAGAGCTTTTGCTTGCTTTCTGCCCCAAAGGTGTCATTTTGGATCTCACCGGGTAGAAATGGGAGTGGATTTATGGGATTTGTAGCTTATTTAAAGGAAAATAGGGTGTTGCATAGAAAACGCACCACATTCTAGCATTGTGCAGTTTTTTTAGCTTCACTATAGTCTATTCTGTGGCTGAGCCTTTTTAAACTATGACATATTTTATCTCCTACTCCACCCAAATTACATTCCAGCTGTTGACTTTGTGCTTTCAAAAATAAGCTGGCCTTTCTTCTCCTTCTTCTCCTTCTCCTTCAACTAAATTTAAGTGTGGATACACAGGGTGGGGAAGAGAATTAAAGAACTTTAAAATATATGAAAAGCCACCCAGTTTTTTCTCACCCAGTTGCTGGTGGGAATGTAGTCATTTTGGAAAGCAATCTGGTAGCACTTGGTGAAGTTAAGTTAGCATATGCTCCACGGCTACTCACTCAGGCCTAGGTACACCTTATTGAAAATTCTAACAAAGGTGAAAGAATATGTTTGAGAGTTATGTTTCTCATCTATATATTCTCTTGGTGTTGGGAGTGATATTTGAGAGTTGGAGGCAACAAGACGGTACATAATTAGGGAACTGAGGAGATAACGTGGGGAAGGTGTTTGCTTACAAGGGCCCATCAAGACAACAAGCTAGATATGAATAGAGCAATACAGACATCAGAGCTTGGATAGACGGTAAGAACCTGCTAGAAGTTAAGAGAGAAGAAACAAGAAAAAATGAGATGCATGGTCTAATACTACTTTTGTAAATTAAACACACTGATATAAACTTGATATTTGTATAAAGATGGCCATGCTTAAGGAGTTGCACTCAGGAAGATGATGAACGCTTCTTGCCCCTGGGGTTCAAAACACAGGAAAGTCATGTTCTATTTGGAAATTAAATGGTCTTTTCTGATTCTCCTATATTGTAGGAATCTGCAATACATCCCCATGGGGTAAAGGGTATCTGGAAGTGATTTTAAATAATTCATGAGAAGGAAATACACTTTAAAGATAACTTACATAAAATGTTTTTCTAAATAAGTATTAGCAATAATGCTTCTAGTCAATGTGGCATTTAGAGTGCTCTTTTCTAGAACATGAGGTTGGTAGGACTTGTCTGTGGGATATGGGTGTGGAGAATGAACATAGAGGGCTGTTAATCATTCCTTTTAATTTCTTTATTTCCACGATGCTTTCTTTGTGAGGCTTTTTTTTTCCAGTCCAGTTCATCATGCCTGCATCTCAGACTAACTGGCCTCCTTCTAGGCCCTTTTACTATAGTGGTGGAGCTGCCTGGGGTGGGGGTTCTGCTGTGTGCTTACTTTGTGGCAATAGGGCTTTCCTCTTTGAGAATGGTTATTCTTTTTTTTTTTTTCCTATTTTTTTTGTTCTTTTCATAACTTCCTCTTTGTGAACTCTCCTTCCTTTCCCAATTCTGATGACACTTTATCCAGTCAGGACATTTGGTGGGCAACACTTAAGTGAATTGCTGGAACACCTATTACCTCACTCCTGCACTGTTCCGATGCCCTGGCTATATAAATTCACTTGGATTTTAGCATTTTTAAGGTGGAAAGGGTGAACTTGTACTGCTAGCTTTAAGTTCTAAAATGATGATACAGTACACGAATCACCATTTCACTAAATTTTCTGTTTGACTTTGTTCCTTTTTTTTATTCAGGTGATATAATTTAAAACCCATGACATTTGAGATGTTCTTTAGTGGCTTAATTTTAAGGACTTCATTGAAGGTCTCCTTTTTTTGTTTATCCAGTAAGGCAGTGATTCCCTTTACCATATACCAATTCCACTTAGCTATTGGTTCCTTAAAGGATAATCACTACTTACCTAATTATGTGGTAAATGCTATGCAGGGACAGGTAATTAAATAATGTTCTACACAATTAGAAAGGAACTGATATTTGGGAGAGTTTGTTTGGTCAGGATTCATTTTAATGGTAACTCATTTTATACCAAAAGAAAATAACCTCAAGTTACTTATAGGAAAATGGCAAATGTCATTTCATTTTACATTATAACCTATTACAGTTTAGCACTGAAGAGGTAAAGTGTATTCTCCCGTGAAAATGAATTTCACATACTTTCCTCGTTGCTGAAGAACTAAATTCTTGGTTTCTCTGATTGGGAGGCAGTTGCAAGTGTGCATTTAAGAAATACTGATTATCCCCTTGTGTGTCTAGTTTGAAAAGCAATGCATATGAGGGCAAGAATAGGCAAGAATCAGCAAGTGTAACTACTGCTCACTTGGGGCTTCAGTTCTTACAGTTTCTTGATATATGGTATGTTGGGGAAGAAGAATTTTCTTCTACCCTTCAGAGGTTCTTCTCCTTCAATCGGCATGAGACAGATTAATAGGAGAAAATAACATTTAATTGTGTATGAACCGAAACCCCACATACGTGAGAGGTCCAAAAACTGAAGGGCAAAATGAGGTATATCTACTATCCTGAGCTAAGGAATGGGTTCGAGGCCTGGGGCTTCCAAATGGGGGAGGAGAGCAATTCACAGGGCAATCGGAGGTTGAGCGAATGTCTGCCAATTAAAGTTTTCTCTGCCATACAGATGGGTCACGCAGATAAAATTCCTCTCCAATAATAATCCTAATTTGGGGAAAGGCCCCCAATTTAGATTCTTCAGGTAGTTAAAGGGAGGGATAAATATTTCTCTTAAGCCTGCCAGGTCTTGATTGCCTTCAGCTTAAAATAGTCCACATGCCGAAGTGGCACATTTTGGGGAGACCTCTTCTGTATCCTTTCAGATACATGAACTATTGGCATCACAGTCCCTGGCGGAACTGCCAACTGTCAATTTCTGACCCCTTCAGGTTCTGATTCAGTAGGTCTAGGTTAAAATGCTAAAATCTGTATTCAGTCAGATGGACTCAAATGCTACCCAGATGAATCCAAAGCATCTTCAACTCTGGGAGCCCCCAAAATATCAGGAAGACACCCAGGTCTGATGTGTGTGAGTGTGTGTGGAGACCTGTGGGCTGTTGTTTCTTTACCTTCCCCTCCCAAGACTTCTGTCTGACATAGTATCTGCCAATTTAACTTATTCTCATAGGCACTCTTCTCCTTTTCTTTCAATATAAAATATACTTTCATTTTTGAAATTATTAAGTCCCTTAATACGAGTTTTTGTCACAAAAATATTGTGACATTAATAGGAATATGTCTTGGAATGTGGGATATGATGTAGATAAGGATACTTTAAATGTAGATAAGGATACTGGAGTGACAAAATTTGGTTTAGAAGATAGTTATAAGAGATGGTAGGCTTTTAGAGCTCCTCATCAAATTCTGCTTTCAAAATAAAGGTTAATTTAATTAGACAATTACTCAAGCAGACAAAGTATTTTAAGTATTTAATTCTTTGTAGACTAACAATCTCATGTTGAGGTAAGTAATATTATATATTCATTTTCACATAGGAAATTGTGGCATAGAGAAGCTAAGTAGCTTTCCCAAAGTTGCATGGCTCAATAAATACTCATGGCTGAGTAAAACCTGAATATTGTTGCTATGGGGGAGGAAGAATAATTTTCCTTTTAGTCTTTGATGGAGTTCAGAACAAGTCTCCCCAAAATGTGGGCTATTCTGAGTGAAAGGCAATTAGGACCTAGCAGACTGGAGAAAAACTTTTACCTCTCTCTTTCTCTAAAAGAATTTAGAGATGCCTGGGTGACTCAGAAGTAGAGAGCACCTGCCTTCGGCACAGGACGTGATCCTGGAGACCTGGGATCAAACCCACATCGGGCTCTCTGCGTGGAGCCTGCTTCTCTCTCTGCTTGTGTCTCTGCCTCTCTCTCTGTCTCTCATGAATAGATACATCTTAAAAAAAAATTTAAATTTAAATTTAAATAGGGAGTCAGTCTAGCCCAGAAAGAGAGCTATTACCAAGAGATACATTTTTATCTGAATGACCTATTTCTATGGCAAGACAAACATCTAATTACCAAACATTTCCTCTTCTTACCATCCTGTGAATCACTCCCCTTTGAAACCTCAAGCCCCTATCCCATTAGGCTCATGATGGCATAAAGCCTCAATTGCCAGAGTTGTCTTTGTTGGGGGGGGGGGGCATACATATGCATTAAATTTATTACTCTCTTGTTGAGCTGGCTTATATTAATTTAGTTACTCCATCAGCCAATGCGTCTAGAAGGGCAAAAGGAATTTTTTCCCTTCCTAGTACCTTCTAGGCTTTTGGCCAAGACATCCCCTGTAATGAAAGACTAACAGACAAACAAACAGAAGTTTAATAACTGGCCTTCTGTTTAGTGGGAGATACTCAGGAAAACTGAGTAACTCCCCCAAATGGCTCAAGACAACACTTTAAAAACATTCTTAGCTAAAGACAATAAATGTTGGAGGAAGGGGAGGCCATTTAGGGGAGGTTACCAGGCAAAGCACCATAATCAAGGTGTGGTTGGTTGCTTTGCAAATTTAAGCGTATGTCTTCTCTGTGGATGGTTTTCTAGAGATTTAGACATCCTCCTCTTGGTATGGAAAATGAGACCCCCTTACAAATGGATATTTCCCTCATAAACGTAAATGTCTCTTAGAAAAGGGCAAATTTTTTGTCTCCACAGCTTCCCTTGTGTCTGCTATGTCCTAAAAATAATCAGCCGAAAGTAATTGTTATGCCAAAGAGACATCTTCCAGGGGCAGATTCTTCTCCCCTTTCACAGCTTCTGAGCATCCTAATCATGGACAACATTGTAGGAATGTTTTCATGATTTTTAATCAAAAAAAAAAAAAAAGGCAAATCTTTACCAAAATCCATGTTATGATTTCCTTTTTTCCTCTTTACGTTTTCCATCTTCCCACACCTCCCTCCAATCAAATGATGTCTGAGAACTGATCAGAAGAATTGAGGGCATCACTATGTTTGCATTGTAATAGCAATGTTTCTGGCCGAAAGAAACACTGATGTTCACAGAAGTCGCTGTTTTGCATTGATTTATGGTGAGAGAGACAAAATGAAAGAATGGCTGCATACTCTAGGAACCAACAAAAACCTGTAGAATTAAATGAATGCAACCTAGAGAAAGCTAGGCTTTTAAAAAGAGTGACAATTTTACTTCATTTGTCTACCAACTATAAGACATAGAAATACAGTTTTATTCTTTTTAGAGACCAGGAACAGGGTTACTGAGTGAGTTTTTACAAAAGAAGAGGTTTTAGTCAGAAAGGGCTTGCTGACAGCAGTACATCCATTGTGTAAGCTTTGCAGTGGAAGCCACAGCATTCAGTATACATTGGGTGAATAATGCCAAATAGGAGAGTAATTTTTGTTTCATAATTTGCTAGAATTATTTATAATATTTCTAGTGTAGATGTGAAAAGCATAGACCATCTTTCAGGGAAGGAGATAATTAATATTAAGAGTGCTTATTTAATATTAACAACTTGGAACCATTTTAAAATTTGGAGACAAAATATTTTATCCCAAAACCCTGCTAAAAGGTAAGCTGGAATGCTGATCACATCAATCATTTGATAAAGCTTAGGGAGAAAATTCTACTTGAGTCTTTCATTTGGAATTAAAATCCATGTAGTTTATTTAATGCTAATTCATATGAAAAATTGCAAAATGTTTTGTGCCTGGAATTATTTTTAAATTATCTAATTTTCTTCATAATGTTTGGATCTGTTGTGGAGGAAGAATTTCCTCTGCCCTTCAGAGTACTTCTAGCTAGACTAAGAATCAAATTGACATGACATATAGATTAACAGGAGAAGATCAAATTTAGTTTTGTATATAGTTTTGTATGTATGTGGGAATCCACATAGACATTAAATTCCAAGGACAATAAGGTATCTCTCCATATAGCTAGAGAGAGGGGTAGGGTCTAAGGATACAAAGGGAGGAAAACCATTAGCAGGAAGGTGAGAGATGTTTGGAAAACAGTGGTTGCCCTATGCATTTTTTATTTTATTTTATTTTATTTTATTTTATTTTATTTTATTTTATTTTATTTTATTTTATTTTATTTTATTTTATTTTATTTTATTTTATTTTATTTTATTTTATTTTATTTTATTTTATTTTATTTTATTTTATTTTATTTTATTTTATTTTATTTTATTTTATTTTATTTTATTTTATTTTATTTTATTTTATTTTATTTTATTTTATTTTATTTTATTTTATTTTATTTTATTTTATTTTATTTTATTTTATTTTTATTTTATTTTATTTTATTTTATTTTATTTTATTTTATTTTATTTTATTTTATTTTATTTTATTTTATTTTATTTTATTTTATTTTATTTTATTTTATTTTATTTTATTTTATTTTATTTTATTTTATTTTATTATTTTATTGTATTTTATTTTATTTATGTGTCTGTGTTTGTAAAGAGGAATCTCTGTTGATAGCTCTTTGGTACAGGCAGACATTTGAGGGGGAGATAAAGAGAGTGCTGTGAACCTGCTGAATTTTGGTTACTTTTTAATCCAAAATAACGTTCATGCCAAAGTGGCCTATTTCCTTTGGCCTTTACAGATCCTAATAAACATTGGTGAATTTGGGGAGGAAAAAAACTTATGTGCTCTTCAAGTTTCTTCTAGTTGGACTAAGAATCAAATTGACTTGAGATAACAACAGAAAATCAAATAAAAGTTTAATAACATGTATACCTACCGTATACATGAGAGAGACCCAGGAAAGCTGAGTACCTTTCCAAGATGGCCAAAGCCATCACCTTAAATACCATCTCCAGTTACAGATGAAAGAAGGTGTTGGAGATGAGGTGTCAGTTATGGGAGATTACCAGAACAGCACAGTTAACAAGAGTAAGGTGGTTAGGCAGAGTTAACTGTTATCCTTTGATAACAGTTTCCAGAGATTTTAGAGTCATTCCCTAGGGAAAAAAAACCCTTAAAATGAAGATTTCCTGTATGCACATAAACGCCTCTTACAAAAGAGTAACTTATTGGATTTAAGAGCTCTGGTGTCTGCAGTTTCTTAAAAATAAAAATAACCAACTTGAATAATCAGGATTCAATAATATTATTATTCATATTAAATATCAGTACGCTAAAGAAGCATGTTTTGGGATGGCAAAATTCACTCCCCTATACTGTCCAGATTCAAAGTAAAAGCTAATTAAGATGATTCATATGTGTTTCTTTTTACCTGCAGGGAGGGTCCACTTTAAAATTGTTTTTCGGATTTTTATTTTCAGAGTCATGCATGTTAGAAGATAAACTGGGGCATATTAAAAACTTTAAGAGTTTAATTGGATTCAATTAATCCAAATATGGATTGAATCTGGCAGTGCCAAACCAGCAGTGGTTAGGAGCACTCTACCTACAGGAGCCAGGGAAAAGATACAGAGAGGGTATGGAAGCAGAGAAAGGAAATTATTTGGCTACAGCTTAATGCCTAGTTGGATGTTTGTGATTGGTTGTCCTTAGGTTTCAATTTTGTAACCTTAAGGCATTGAAAGACTTAGATTTTTGTTTTCTTACATAGGCCACCACAGCATCAGAGCCATCTCAGTCTGATGGCAACCTTGTTTAATTAATATAACAATAACTCAGGTTGTTGGAAAAAAATGTATATTGCTTTTGATTGAGCAACTAATGAGTCCATTAGTGGCTCATTGAAGAAGTTGAAAAGGCAGATTCTATCATCTGATTTTTTCATCTATAAGAAATTCTTCCAAACCAATGAAAAGGGGAAAGTGATTCTTAAAGGTCTACCTCTTGATGTTTCAAGGTAAGACAAGTATCTAGAATCATACCTACCTCTGCATTAGAAACTGTGCAGATAATTTAGAGATCTGTTGGTTATCAAGCTTTGGTCTGATAGATTTGCATTTATAACAACTACTGAATCCTCCTCCAAATGATTGGCTGCATAAATGTCGGCCCATAACTTTATCTTAAATATGTACTATCAATTGGTAGTGCATGGCCAGCTCTTACTTAGATGATGTGATGATAATTGAGGCTTTTCACCAGGCAATTTGCAAAAGTTAAAAAAAAATCCCTCATTTACGTAGCATGCAGGTTTTCTCACTAAAGGAAACTGCATTGACTAATAATTTAAATACTAGTATTCTGTAAGTCTTATAATTACATGGGTTGTAGAGACTGGATTCCATTCTGCTGTGAGCATTGTGCAAAAGATCAGCTGTTCCTGGGTGGCATTGCTACTGTAACAGTGTGAGTCGCACTTTTAATTTGTCTTCCCATCTGACAGTGCATCTAATTATACTTTATAAAATCTGCTTTAAATGATTCTTAAACATTCCATTGAAAGATATTTACATAAAAGTGAAGATTAAACACTTAAAAATTATATCATCAAGTCATTTTAATTCAACCATCCCTTCCTTTGCATTTGAAATGTTATATATGTTTTGTTCCTCCTGAACTAATTTTAAAGAGAACCAAAGAGTGGCCAGAAACTTGTGATTAAAATGGTGGTGAGAAATGAGAGATGACCACTTTGGGCTTTGAAATTACTCAGTTACTTAATTTATGTATCTGAGTATTTGGAAATCTTCTTGTACCACTGAAATTCTTTTTAAATTTTCCTGGATGTACGCATTTGGCAAGATTAGTGAATTAGACAGGAGCATATTATTTTAATTATATAGAGATTGAAAGATTCAGTCTCACATCTTTAAATGACAACAGGGTGTAATTCCTTTTTTCCATTTGTCTTGCTTAGTCTTTTACTGTCTCTGTCCTAATCTTCAATATTGCTAACATTGTCTACTGGTCTACTTACTGGAGCATCACTATCTTCATATAGCATAGTAAATATTTCTATTGTTTTTCTCTCTCTTTTGGAGTGTTTTAATAAGAATTTTTATTGTATCAATGGTGTTCTTTTTTTGAGACACCTAATGATTTTGATGATTATTACAAACTATACCCTAATTTAAGGCATTGGTTCTCAAACTTTGGTGTACCCTTGAATCTTTAAAAAAACTGTTATGTGGCTCTCACCCCTCAAAGATTATAATTTAATTAGTCTGGGGTCTAGAGATATTAGAACTCCCACATGATTCTGATGTGCAGCAAGGTCGGATCCTCTCAAGGAGTAATCAGGTTTCCTTTAAGGAGTTTTTGTTAACATGGTGGTTTCCAACTGTGGTTGGAATTATCTGGGGAATATTAAAAAAAAATGATACCTATGCTCCATCTTCAGAGCTTGTGATTTAATTGCTCTGCATGATAGACCGGAATTTGGAATTTTTAAAAATCCCATGTGATTGTAATAGGAAGACAACTTTGTGTTAATTTATAATTAAAAAAAAAAGATCTACGTGATATTTTCTAAGGAAATTGGAAAATAGATGTTTTCAACATGTATTTTACACATGTTTTCAACATGTAGTCATCCTTGGAGGCTATGTACTTGATTAAAATAAGATATGAAATATTCTTTCCCTTTGACTGTTACCAGTATGTAAGTGGGAGGGTTGGAGGCACTTGGAACTCCTAAAACATTTTTATAGTGCACTTTTAATTTGCATTCATATGTATGCTCCCAGGCCGAAGACACAGACACAAATGACCTTTACTAACAGTAAAGTACAGTATCTGTAATCTGTCTTTGAGAGATGTATAAAAACATGCATTTAAAAAAACATGCATTTTTAATGAGTGTTATATATTTGAAAGGAAACAAATTACTTTTATGTAATTCAAACGAATATTTTTATTTGGGGTAATAATATAGTAAGTGTTCCAATTTTTGCTGCTAGTATTTGAATGGGGTGTTGAGGTAGATGGGAAAACAATTTTTAAAGTGTGAGTTACTTGATTTGGGCCACTAGATTTTTGTGTAAGATAGATCCTCTATTTCCTACTACTGGGTTTGGACAGTCGACCACAGTTCGGTGGTTACCTCCCACTTTCCCTCAGATATTCCTTGTGCGGCACCTTTGTTTTACCAGCTCATCTCCTGTTGCCCAGCTGTTCCTCTAGATGATTTACTGCTGCCAATAATCTCTATTTCTTTTTTTTTATAAATTTATTTTTTATTGGTGTTCAATTTGCCAACAGATAGAATTTCTATTTCTAATGACAGGTTTGTTCTTAGCTACAAGTCATTTGATCTTTTAAAATAGTCATTCTGCTTGTTCTCCTTCCACTACAGATTCTTGATTCTGTCCAGTTTTGTACTCCGGAACTCTTTTTCCATTTCTAGCATCCTTAAGTTATCCAGACTTAACACCCTCATACCATGCTCATCAGTTAGGGTTTGGCCAAGAAAACAGAATCCACTCTGTGAATTCTAAATGCAAAGGTTTTAATACAGGGACGTAGGTTTCAAACAATTTTGGAAAGGCTGGGAAAGTGAAATTACCACCTCTTGGGTGTATCTCCTGGCTAAACTCATTGAGGTCCTTCCTTCTCAACTTTTCCTTCTTTACAGGCAGTGCTGATGCTCTTCCCTGGTTACTTGAACTTTAATGCATATAACTTCTATTTATTTATTCTTTTATCCTGAATTTGAGTAGATTCAAGATTATTGTATAATTTGTCACTCTCTCTGATTCTTACCCATTCAAGGCTGAGATAACCTTTCCATTGTTTTTAAAAAAAGGTTTTTATTTATATATTAGAGAGATAGCAAGGGAGAGCATGAGCAGAAAGTAGGGGCAGAGGAAAGGGAGAAGCATGTTGCCCCTTGAGCAGGGAGCACAATGTGGGGCTGGATCCCAGGACCCCAGGATCCTGACCTGAGCCAAAGGCAGACACTTAACAGACTGAGCCACTGAGGCACCCCTCTATTTTTTTTCCCCAAGGAGTCTCTGATCATGCTTTCCATGTGACTATTTTTCTTTTTAAGATTTATTTATTTATTTTAGAGAGAGGGAGGGAGAGAGAGAGAGAGAGAGAGAGAGAGAGAGAGGGAGTGTTAAATGCCAGTGAGTTGGGGAGGGGCAGAGAGAGAGAGAGAAAGAATCCTGAAATAGACTTCTCACTGAACCTGGAGCCTGACACAGGGCTGGATCCCAGGATGTTGAGATCATGACCAGAGTGGAAAGCAAGAGTTGGCCGCTTAACCCACTGAGTCACCCAGGCTCCCCCATGTGATTTTTGAATGAGTATTCTATACTCATTGTCTTTGTGTCTTTGATTTTCACTCCTTTTTCTGCCCTGCTTTCATTACCCTCCCATTTTCATTTTATTTCTTCTTTAAAGTTCAATTATGACATGTTTTGCTATATCCAGCAACTCTTCCTCAGTCTTCATTTATCTAGAACTAATGGTCACTAGACATTGTGGGTCACCCCCCTCATTTTTGAAATTTCTAGAGTGAAGTGCAGATATGCCAGAAGTATTCTTTACGATCATTAAAAAAAAAAAAGAACTTATGTAGAATGAATTACTGAGGACAAATTTTTCATCTCCTAAATGTGTTTTGAATTTTTCTTCTCCGTTCCTAATATGACTACTTTGGGTCTGAGTATTCAATGATTTTTGCAGGAGCTTGCTAACTTATGACTCTTGTTTCTGTATCCACTTCTCAGTGACTCCTCTCTTGGTCTGTGGTAGATGCTTAATGCATGTTTGTTAGCTGAGTAATTATCCAAAAATAGTGCTTCTGTGATGTCATTTTCTTCCAAAAGACCTTAGTTTTTGTTTTTGACAAAGTCCTTTGACTGTCGTAAAGTACTTCAGACTTTGGGCTCCATCTGCCATTTAATTCTTAATACTGTAACTTTTGAAGAAGAAAAATTCATTTAGTTAAATTGGTTGATTTCTTATATCCCAGATATGTTAACCCTTCTTTGTTTAAATTTTGCCTATCCTTTTCTTTTTAAAGACTTTATTTATTTATTTATTTATTTGGCAGAGAGAGAGAGAGAGTGAGAGAGAGAAAGTGAGAACAAATAAGCAGGGGAAGTGGTGGGAGAGGGAGAAGCAGGCTCCCCCCAGAGCAGGGAGCCCAAGGCAGGGCTGGATCCCAGGACCTGACCTGAGTTCAAGGCAGATGCTTAAGTCACTGAGCCACCCAGCTGCCCCTTGCCTATCCTTTTCAACTAGTTTTGTCTTAATCACATTTAAATTACAGTTTCTGACATTGTATTTTTTTCTTTTGTGCTATTATTTCTAACAAATCCAATATTTGGGGAACAAAAAGATTTAGATATAAATTATATTAGGAAAATTGAATTCCTCCATCAGTTCACAGTTGCTGATAAGTCTGTCATGTGCAATCTTAGCCATTGTCAGTTTTATTCTGATTTGATATCTACCAGTAATTTCCTTTATCATTTGGATAATTGATTATTTTTTATTGTTAATGTCAAAAATAAAAAGCAAGGACATTCTACTCTCTCTGTTTCTGTGTCTCTCTAAATATGCATGTGTATGTGTGTATATTTTTCTTAATGAACGCATAGGAATTGGTGTGCAGCTGGGTTAAACCTCTGTTTTGACTCTATGCTTCTTAGCATGGCTGTCAAGGTCTTTAACAATCTTGACAATATGTTCCTTTCCTATCCTATCTCTGAGCAACATCTTTATTTGCCCTTTACTTTAACCGTGCTGGATTTTTTGACATCCTCTGAACATACTACAGACTAATTTTTTCACGTATCTGTTTTCGTTCTCACAATTCCCTCTATATGGAATATTATTTTGTCTTATTCTTTGCCTTGTGAATTTGTACTCTACTACAGGGATAAGTTGAAATGTGCATGGAGTTTTCTGATGCTTCAAGCTTAGTTAATATTTCCTTCCTTTGTGCTATTATTATTTTTGTACTTTTTGAAAAGTATTTACCACAATATGTTATACATGGTTTCTCTATTAGACAATGAGTTTATTGGAAATCAGGTATATGTTTTCATTTTTTCCCCCCACTTAGTACCTAGTAGATCTTTCACTAGGTGCAAGATGCCTAGGGATGCATGTCTCTCACTCTGCATTGCTCTCTTACACAGTGTCTAAAATAACATTTGGCAAGCAGACTAGGCCCTATATTTTAAAATGCCTAATAACCACAAGCTGGGTTAGGATTGTACTCTTTAGTCATTGAATATGTCTCCAGGCAGCCTTTGTTTAGTTATTGTTTTTCAAATCCTCAATATAGTCTCACTAATGGATAATAGATTATAGTTAAAAAAAATTTAAAGTAGATTTTTTTTACAGGGATCTTTTTATCTAACATTAAAATTGGTTAGCATATAAATATATCTTTTTATTCATAAGTGTGTATTATTCAGTGATAAAGCATTTATTGATTACTTATGGTAAAATTATATAGAGCACAGCAATATCATAAAGTTGTTTTTGGCATGAAAGAGCTTCTAATTTAGGAGAAAAAGAAATAATACTTGCTAAGTGTTCACTGTATGATAGTTACTTTGCATGTGTGTATGTGTTTCATATACCTTGTCCCTATTAATACGCACAATCATGTTATTTCATCATGAAGAAATGTGGCTCAAAGTGGTTGATAAATTCATTCAGGATAAACCTAGCTTGTGAGAAAGAATTTGAAATCAGCCAGTTTTATGTATCTTTAAAAGCCAGCACTGGTTCCACCCTTTACTAGTAATCTCATCTCTAATGAATGTGAGAATTCATTGAGATATGAATTTTAGGGCAAATTTCTTAAATTCTTTTCTCTATCATTTTCCTGATATAGTAAATAAAATACCCTACTACCAACTGAACTTCATAGCATTGTTTTAATGATTGACTAAAGATAATACGTAAAAATGATTGGCACAGTGACTCGAACAAAGCTCTCAAAAACTGGGAGCTACTGTAATTATCATAATGATATAATCATATTACCTCTGAAAAAATAAACAAAGAAAGAGACCTATAACCACAAAACACAACAAACTCAAAATGTGAGCTTGAAGTAATGACACTGAGAATGAAGCCCCTGTTGGGTATATTTTTATATAATGGTTTAAAATGAGCAAGTTAAGGAAAGTTAAGGATACTGACAGAGATGTAATGGAAGTGCTGGTAGAGGGGTTGTAGAAGATATGATGTGTAGATAACATAGCATGATGAAAGGTCCAGAAATTGGAATAAACAAGTTGTATATGGAAGAAGAAAATGAGGTTATCCCAGCTGGAATATTTTTTTGAATTTTACTTTCTAAATCTTTAGCCATCTCTACTGCCACCAAGGAGAGTAGCTAATGGGAAGGAGATAAGAAACATGTTCTCAACATATTTTAAATGATAATATGTTACAGTAATATCTATTAAGTGATAAATACCCATCAAGCCAACATGAAGACCTCATTAAACAAAGGTTGACCATAAGGAAATTACCAGTCCAGAACCAAGATTACAGAAATGTGGGACGACACACCTACTTACGAGGTTCAGTGCTCTCGTGTATATCCTATTTGGACTATTATTTTCTTTATTGGAGAATGTATGACAGTGGTAAATAGATCATCTTTATCTTTTCCCCCCATTCATATAATACTATGCAGAAACAGGAACTCCATAAATCCTGACTGTAAGTGCTTATCAGTGTGCTTTCTTCTGATATGTTTTCACTCCTCCTGCCAGTATTCTTTTTTTTTTCCTGCCAGTATTCTTGATTGCTTTTCAAATTTTGAACTAAACTACTGAAAGTATTTCAAAGGAGGACATTCCTGTGAACATTATTTTGAATATTTCAAGGAGCTGGTTTAACTTTTACTTGAGTTTTCAGTGCTTTGCATTATTAGAGAATGAAAGGACTATGCCAGCTGCCAGTGCTATTTGATATAATGTATGTGTTGTGCTAGACACGTTTCATTTAAAGTGATAGAAGGAACAATGGGGATGTAGTATGTTCTTTAGAATCAAGTCATTGCACTAGATACATAATAGATGGCTCTAGATTGTCTTTAACTTATCCTTTACAGTTAAATTATTGCATTTGGGGACTTTGAACTTCCTGTGATAGAGGACCTCCATGGAGCATGGATGGTTATTCCCAGTCTCTATGTTACTTCCTTGGAGCAAGTCAAATCCTTGGGTTCTTCTCTATCACCCCAGTATGCCTAACACAGTGCTTATATTTAGTGGGTGATTGATTAGTGTCTCTTGATTGAATTAAGTATTGCCTAGCACATGTGCTGCTCTGAATACTTAATAGAATATACACAAAGAAAAAGATACATTCAAATGTCAACTCCTCACTGAAGCCTGACCCATAGGAAAAGATCAAGACACCATGTGAGACAGTCCCTCAGCATTTTTCACTTTTAATTTGGAGCAACGTAAAATTTGTTTATAATAATATCTGCACTCTCTCTCTGAGTCAGCTTGGGTATTCTTCTGCATGTCTCCTGCTCATATGGAAACTTGCGTAACATGGTAGGATATGTACATAGAAAAAGACACATATAGAAAGTGACTAGGGACGCCTGGGTGGCTCAGTGGTTGAGCGTCTGCCTTTGGCTCAGGGCCTGATCCCGGAGTCCCAGGATCAAGTCCCACATCAGGTTCCCCGCATGGAGCCTGCTTCTCCCTCTACCTGTGTCTCTGCCTCTCTCGCTGTGTCTCTCATGAATAAATAAATAAAATCTTAAAAAAAAAAAAAAGAAAAGTAACTATTTCATTAACTGGCAAAACATAAGGAATCTTATATTTATTATAGAAATCTCTCACTCTAGTGTTGTAAATGTGTCTAGATAGTTTAAAAGATCTCAAATAAGAAAAGAGGAAGATAGAAGTTATGTTAGCACAGCTGCAAGTGGGAACAAAATGGGCTTTCCTCCAATTATCCTAGAGGTGGGATTACACCATGCAATGCACATCTACTTGGGTGCTGCTGAGTACAGCTCTTCTCCAATTGATTCCATAAGTATTTGTTGAAAACTTATATACTCAGCCATGGCCTTGATGTGAATGATTTAAAAGATGATTAATATGCATATCTGTTAGACTAGAAAAGAAAGGATGGAAAATAACAAGCGTTGGTGAGGATGAAGAGAAATTGGAACTCTCATGCACTGTTTGTGGGAATATAAAATGATACAGCTTGCTAGGGAGACAGTATGGTGGTTTGTCAAAAAGTTGAAAATAGAACTCCAGTATGATCTAACAATTAAACTTCTTGGTAGATATCCAAAAGAGCTGAGATTAAGCAAGCAAGATCTTGAGATTTCATATACCCATGTATATGCATGTATCAGCATTATTGATAAGTGCCAAAAAGTGCAAACAACCCAAGTGTCCATCCATAGATGAATAGATAAGTGGTATGTTAAACTTTGGATGGAATGCTATTAAATCTTAAAAAGGAGCAAAATTCTGACTTATGTTACAACATGAGTGAACCTGGAGGTGGATATTATGCTAAGTAAAATAAGCCAGTCACACACACACACCCGAAACTATAATTCCAACTAAATGAGGTACCTGAAATTGTCAAATTCAAGGAGACAGAAAGGAGAAGCATCACCAGAAGCTGGGCAAAAAATGTAATAGGGAGTTACTGTTTAATGGGTATAGAGTTTCACTTTTGCAAGATGAAAGGAGTTCTGGAGATGGATGGTGGCGATGGTCGTACAACAGTGTAAATGTCTTTAACACGGATGAACTGTACACTTAAATTTTATCATCTTAGTCATTTTTAGTTTTGTACATTTTATCCCACACACACCTACACAATGATTTATAGTCGCTTTGTGGTGATGAGGTAAATGAGGTTATTACTTACTTGAGTGGAATGATAAAGGATAAATGGGAGCTAGCTGCATGTAGAAAGAAGGAAGAAAAGTAGAGAGCCCTGGGCGAGGCATGCGGAGGTGCCAAAATGGCCAAAGTTCAGAAGATGTGCCGAATGGATAGTAGTATCAGATAAGCCTTTAGGGGGAGGTAGGGTCCATGTTTTTCAGGAATTTCTAGGCCACATGTTAGATTTAGTCTTTAACCCGAAGACTGAGGTTTATTGAATGCAATTGAATGTATCTCTAATTGGGGTTTTGGGGGTTGCACAGTTCCATATTATTCCATTTCCCATAATTAGGGCCATTGATCTTCTGCTGGCAACCTCTATTTTGTTCTGCTTTCACAGTGTCATTTATGATTGGTTCAGGAGAATAATTCCTTGATATTGTCAAAGTACTCTTAGAACTAGTCCATTCCCGGGAATCAGACTTCTTGTTGCTTCCGAGTTTCAGTCTGCTCTTGGAATCTAGCATTTATTTATTTTTCTTATGGTTTCATTGAGGTAAAATTGACAAATAAGGTATTTACAGGGTGATGATTTGATATGCATGTATATTGTGAAAGAATTCCTCCACCATTGAGTTAATTTAACAGGTGTACCATTTCACATATTTACCTTTGTTTGTGTGAGAACTTTTAAGCTCTATTCTCTAAGTAATTTCGATGATATGATACAGTGTTATCATCTATAGTCACCAGGTTAAACGTTATCCCCTCAGGCCTTATTCATCTTAAAACTGAACACTTGTACACCTGTAAGTGATTCCAGGGGAAATTTGTCTATCTCTGTCTGACTTATTTCACTTAGCATAATGCGTCACAGGTTCAACCATGTTGTTGCAAATGACAAGATTTTCTCCTTTTTAAATGTTGAATAATATTCCTGTGTGTGAGTGTGTATCTCACATTTTCTGTATCTATTCATCCATCAGTGGACACATATTGGCTTTCCGTATGTGTCTGTATCTTGGCTATTTTGAATAATGCTCCTATGAACATGGGAGTGCAGATATTTCTTTAAGATATTTATTTCATTTTTTTTGGATATATACTCAGAGGTAGAGTTACTGGATCATATAGTATTTCTATTTTTAATTTCCAGAAGGCTCCATGTACCTTAATCTAGGCAGCCATTTTAATCTGGATTTTTGTGAAAATCCCCCAATTCATTTCCCTTCCACTGTCTTCTGAGACACCCCCATTCCTTCCATGAGCTGCTATTTGAGGAAAGAATGTTAAGCTTGTAAATGTCAGAATGCTGTAAACTCCACAGGATGCATCCAAGTACCTCAAATTCACCATATGCTAAGTAGCCCTCTCTTCTCTTAACCCACCCAAATCTGCCACTGCTCTAGCTCCTGAGTTTGGTACTACCACATATCCAGTTAGCCAAGTTAGCAACATTGAGTTTCTTTGATTACTCCCTCTTCCTCATCCCACACATTTCATTCATTCATTCATTCATTCATTCATTCATCCATTCATCCATCCATCCATCCATCCATCCATCCATCCATCACTGAACAAATATTTAAGGTACCCTATATATCTGGGACAGTACCAGATACTAATCATTTTGTTCTATTTGCCAGACTTCTTTCTTTTCTTCTCCATATACCAAACCTCTATTCATTCCTCAGGACCCAATCCAAATGGTATTTGCAATTCCCATATAAAACTTTCTCTAATTTCTCCCCACCATCACTGTGAAATTAATCCTTAATCAGAAGGAGTGATAGGGGACACCTGGGTGGCTCAATGGTTGAGCATCTGCCTTCGGTTCAGGTCGTGATCCCAGGGTTCTGGGATCGAGTCCCACATGGGCTCCCCTTGAGGAGCCTGTTTCTCCTTCTGCCTGTGTCTCTGCCTCCCTCTCTGTGTGTCTCATGAATAAATAAAATCTTAAAAAAAAAGTGATAAGATTTTCTAATAAAGAGTTTCTATGAGGATTATAGTCTGAAAACAGTGAAATGTGACTAGAAGCAACATTTACTGATTATAAAAGAACTGAGACAAAAACTAAATAAGCAACAAGAAAAATTTTATGACTTGGGTCTCTGTCCACATATGAGTGCATTTTTCAGACTTCTGAGCTTGGCTGCTATCTCCTTTTGAGCTCTATGGGGACTAGATAGAGCACATCTGTAGGAAAAAGACCAGGTCAAACCTTTAGGTATAAAATAAGAACTATATCAGGAAGATAACTTATTTTACTTGAATTCTGTTTTGAATTAAGTTGTAAAGCAAATACTTGGTTACCGTGCAGGGGTTTGGATTAAACTGAAGGTAAACAATTCCTAGAATTTCTTTATTAACCGTAAAGCACATAAGCTTGAATGAATGAAGAATAAATGTGGCACAATGTTGGTTTTAATGTAAATCAAAGTAAGTAGTGGAAGTCTTGTGATTGTAATCAGCAAAGTTCAAATTCTGAGTGCTAGTGAAAAGAAAAAAAAGCCTTAGTTCAGCTTTCTGCTGGATAGAGGGAGTGATATTCTGAATTCAAAAGGTAGTTGAACTCTATCTCCTGTTTGTAGAGAAAGCACTAGATCTACTTGTCTCAAAAACTGTAGATAACAAGATAATTCAATAAATTTGAGGAATCTAAGCAAAGTGTTTGATATTAAGGAAGATACTAAAACAAACTTGGAAAGCTATAAGGACATTAACCTCAAAACAAACAAAACAACCAGTCACATGGAGAGCCTGAAATGTACCCTACTACATACAGAAGTAAAGGGAACAGTTGTGAAGTTGGTGTCTCAGGACCTGACGTGCATCGCTGCTTTAGTATTCAGTATTTTTGTGACCTTGGATGAGACATTTACCTGTTTAGACCATAACTTCTTTACCTGTAAAATTAGGGGAGAAGGGTGTTGCCTTGTTGTCATCAGATTTATGTAAAAGTGCTATGGAATATGAGGCATTCTATCAAGTTAAAACCTTTCAGAAAACAAAAGTGTAGGTTTAACTCTAGAATAAAATTTTGATCAGAAATTATGTAATCTCATCACCTCCAAATCACTAGTTATATAAGAGTATATATACTCGGAGAGAGAAGATATATCCAAGTAAAAACTATAGGTCCCAAGTTGATAGCAAATGCAGAAGGGAAAAAGGACGAGTTCTGTTTTTCCTATTTTCATCAGGTTGTTCTACAGATATTTAGTTTAGCAAGGCAAGTTTGAGATTAGAAGGGTTTTTCACTGAAGTAGAACTCCGTGGCTGTAATTAGAAAAAGCACAAGAAAAATTTAGAAAATATGTTGGAGATCAAGAAATACTAAATCCTAATTATAAATAAATAAGTTACAGAGATGGAAAGCATGGCATAGGGAACATAGTCACTGATACTGTGATAACAGTGTATGGTGACAGATGGTGATTACATTTATGAGCATTGTGTAACATATAGAATTGCTAAATCACTATATTATATACCTGAAACTAATGTGTAATATTCCATATCAACTAAACTTAACTAAAATAAACAAACAAATAAATAAAGCCTAATGGTCCAGTGAGGCAGTTTGTGAAAACATGCTGTGATATGGAGAAAAGAGGATTCTAGGTCTTGTCCTAGGAACAGATCTGATAAATTTAAAGCATGATGATTATACAACTGTGTGAATATACTAAAACCCAGAGTGCTTCAGTGGTGCAGTTGGTCAGATGCTGAACTCTTGGTTTTAGCTCAGGGTTGTGATCTCAGGGTTGTGAGATCAAGTGCCAGTTGGACTCTGAGCTCAGCATACAGGCTGCTTGAAACTCTCCCTCTGCCTCTCCTCACTCAAAATAAATAAAAATAAATCTTAATACACAGACACACACAAACACACACACTAAAACCCACTGAATTGAATGCTTTTAAAGGCATGTGATTTGTATCTCAATAAATTTCTTCTCTAAAAAAAGTTGAAAGTGGGATCCCTGAGTGGCTCAGTGGTTTGGCGCCTGCCTTTGGCCCAGGGCGTGATCCTGGAGACTCGGGATCGAATCCCACGTCGGGCTCCCGGTGCATGGAGCCTGCTTCTCCCTCTGCCTGTGTCTCTGCCTCTCTCTCTCTCTACATGTGACTATCATAAATAAATAAAAATTAAAAAAAAAGTTGAAAGTAAAATTGACTGGTTCATACAATTTGTCAAATAGCTAAACATTGATCTACAATTGGAGGATATACAAATTATGATAATGTGGGTAGCAGGAAGGAGCATATGGGAGGGGAAACTAAGGGACCAGATTCCGGTCCTTATACTGTCACTCTCTGAGCTGCTCAAAGTACATTTCTTCATTTGAGAAATGAAGTTTATAATAAAGCATTTCTAAAGGGTATTTGTGAAAGTAAAATGAATCAACATAAATTTAGTGAACCATAAAACTGTATTCAACAGGGATCCCTGGGTGGTGCAGCGGTTTGGCGCCTGCCTTTGGCCCAGGGCACGATCCTGGAGACCCGGGATCGAATCCCACATCAGGCTCCTGGTGCATGGAGCCTGCTTCTCCCTCTGCCTATGTCTCTGCCTCTCTCTCTCTATCATAAGTAAATAAAAAAAAAATTAAAAAAAAACTGTATTCAACAAACATAGCCCCCAAAACATGCTTTGCCTTGTGTTAGATATTAGGGATTCAATGATAATTGGATAAAGCTTGTTCCCTTAAAGAACACAGAGTGTAATGGATGAGGTGCCTTATTGTGCTGTCTTATGGCCACTTAATTAGATATGTGCGCAGAGTGATCTAGGAGCACAGAGGAAGGAACATTGATATTTTTTAGAGAAAGATTTTGAAACTAGAATCATAGTAAAAAACACTATACTATATACACTATAAGTTTGAGGTAATAAAGTTTATGCCCATAGGCTTAGAATGGTGAGTGGTAAGGAAACTTTCCAATTTTTTACATATGAAATTTAAAAAGTGAAATTAAAAAGAAAATGGAATTAAAAAATTAAATAAATTGCAGCACACAAACTAGCCATGTTATCAGATAAAAAGTAACGTACTGAAACTTTTGACAAATTGTTAATTTATCAAATAATTTCAAATGTTTATAGAAAACACAGATGGTTACTTCTAGCTAAAGAAAAGAAATATAGAAAACAATAATACATAAAATCAGTTTAGCCAATCTCTGTATTTATGTGACATTGTCTTTATTTTCCCACCTCCACAAAAAGGCATAATGTTTGATGTTAATGTGATGGACATAATTCCCAATTCTGGGGCCCATACTGTTGCTCTATTTCTTTGTTCCTACTCACTAAAGCATATATCTAATATATATTTAGATATATATTTACATCGAATAAAAACAAAAAATTAATGATAGAATTTGATAAGTTGGTAGATCTGCATCACGTAAACAAAAGGAATCAATTACTTTTTAAAAAAGATTCTTTTATTTATTCATTCAAGGAAGCGAGTAGATCAGAGGAAGAGTGACAAGCAGACTCTACACTGAGTGGAGAGCCTGAAATGGGGCTCAGGGGCTCAGGACCCTGAGACCATGACCTGAGCTGAAGCCACCCAGGTGCTCCCTATTTTCTTTATCGTACAAGAAATATCTAGAAATGGTACCTTTCTCATCATGATACAACTATAAAATATTTAGGAGTAAATTTAACCAGAAGAGTAGCAGACCTATACAAACAAAATAAGGACATCTAGTTAAAACCATAAAGCAAAATTTGAATAAAGGGTTAGATATATTATTGGATGGAGAAGGCAATATCATGAAAATGTCAATTTTCCTAAAGGTTAACATATATATTTCATGCAATTTCAACAAGAATCATAACAGATTAATTTTTTTCCACTGGATCAAATAATCTTAATGTCTAGATGGAAGAATAAATGTCTTAGAGCAGCCAACAAAAATGTGAAAAAGAACAGCAAGAAGTTATTTTTCATATTAGATATCAGAACATACTATAAGGTTATGTAGTCAACTAATTATGGAAATAAATGAATAGATTAGTAGAAAAGATTAGAGAATGATGGAAATATTAAATATAAGGAATTAACATTGACAAACACAGTGGCTTCAGTTTTTTCTGTAGGAGAATAAAAATGGATCCCTGTCTTGTGCCATACACAAAAGTGAATTTCAGATAGATTAAAATACAAAAAGTTTAAAAATGTATAAATGATTAAAAAATATAGGGGTTAGGGAAACTTTTTTAACCAGAGCTAATAACCCATTATATATATCAAAATTGTACCTAAGCACTTAAAAATGGAAAACCTTTGTATGGAAACCAAAACACACAATGGATTCAGAAAACACAGGTAGTCATGATGGTTAGTATTTATATAGGTAAGAAAATCTGTAAGACAAAGGCAAATAAATAGCTCGAGAAAAATGGGCAGATGTTATAAATACGTGATTCACAGAAGAGCAAATACAAATGGTCAACAAACATATGAAACAATGCTCAAATTTATATGTTGAGAAATATAAATGAAAGTAAAAATGAGATAGAACTTCATAAATATTATAGAGAAATTAAAGACTAGTTATGCAAATCATTGGTAGGAAGATAGAAAAAGGGTTGTTCGTATATTGCTGATGGAAATAGCATCTTCCGAAGGTCTTTGGAAAAATTCAGGATTCTGTGCTATTGTTGATAGAGGCTGAAGGAGATGGACAAAGGATAAAAGGACATGGGAAAATAAATAAAAAGGGAAATGAGGAAAAGAAGACTGCTCTTTCCAAAAAATGTGAACCACATTTATGCATTTGTGTGTGTTTATGCATAATTTAAATTGAAAGCATTGACAAACGAAAGAGGAAATTATCAAAATATGACAGAGAAGTGGTACTAATGGGTAACTGAATTTACCTGTATTTGCAAAAGAAGTCGTATTTGTAAGTTTTTATATTTTTGTGGCAAATTACTTGTGAGCCATCTCAAAACTTGTACCACAGCTATGACCCTCTATTTAGAACAGGGCTTCCCTGTGTTTTTCATCTCCTAGCACATATAGGAGATGATAACTTTTGCTTGGAACCCCGGTACGGTAGGGGAGGCTGTTTGGAGGTTACTTGTGACATGCGCAGGGGCCCTGCAGGTCCTGGGAGTCATGTGCTCTGCTTCCTGGAAGAGAGGTTCTGCTCCAGAGAACCAGAGAATTAAAATATTTGTGTGGCTATTCAGAATGCTGTAATTTCAATTTTAGTGATAAATTATTTTCTATTTTATTTAACCAGGAATTCTGCTGTTATATAAGGCTAATACTAGCTTATGCTAAGTTAAAAAAAATGGGTAACAAATCATTGTATCTCATACCCCAAATTTCTCCTCTGCATGGAATATTCTCAAAGCAAGCATGGAATACATGCTGAAAAAAGAGATCTGTGGCTCACTTATTCTTTTTTTTTTTTTTTTTTTTTTTTTTTTTTTTTTTCTTAAATTTATTTGAGAGAGAGAGAGCAAGATGGGGGGCAGATGGAGGAGAGAAAGAATCTCAAGCAGACTGCACTAAGCACAGAGCCTGATGCAGGATTCAATCCCACGACCCAATCAATCATGACCTGAGCTAAAATCAAGAGTCTGATGCTTAACAGACTGAACCACCCAGGCATTCCTGGGACAGGTTTAATTATTCCACTTAAGGAGAAAGAGAGAAAGCACCTAGAATAGTGCTCCTAGTCTTGAAGATTCAGTAGAACACTGACTTTTATTGAGGAAGACAGGCCAAGTGGTGCTTATAGTCACTGCATTTTTCAGGCAAGTCAATTAGGCAAACTCCTCCTTGAAAAGGATGAATAGTTCTTAGAGAAAAGAGGAGCCATTACTGCTCTGAACCACCCATGAACATTCTAGAAAAGAGGTAGATAGCTAGATTCTAGAGCAGGTGGAAGTGAGGAGCTAGATCCTCAGGTATGTGTGGTGCCCAGCAAAGATGGTGCTACGATCCCCAGGCCTCCCTGGTCCTAGGTCTCTGAGAAAAGGCTGGGCAGTGCAGCCAGTCTTCACAGACCAACAGGCTTGCATCAGGCTGGTCCTGGGCCTCCTGGTCCGGCTACACAGTGGATGCCTCCCTCTGGACTGTAGTGCACAGGGCCACAGCGCAGCTGGGGCTCCTCTTCCTCATACCAGCGCTGTTCACTGAAGTCAGGGAAGAAGGCTGCAATCTCTCTGCTGGCGGAAATCACAGAGTCAGAGCCATGGGTCGTGTTGCGGGTGTCAGTGAGGCCGAAACTTCCACGAATTGAATCTGGAGCCACATGACGTGCTCGAAACACTCTAGTGGGTCCCATCAGGGTCCTCCAGAGTTGGATGGCATCCTTGCGGGCAAGGATGTAGGCTCGGATTGGTCCGCTGGCCATGTACTCCACCAGCCGCTGATAGAAAAAACGCCCTTCATGCTCTTGGTAAAACTTCTGGCATTCTTCTTTTCTCCACAGAAGTTCTTTCATTCGTACAATAAGGAACTTGTTGCTCAGAATCTGCTGATGAACAGCCTCCAGAATCAGAGGGTGAGCAACAGCATCAGGCTTGATCAGGGCCAGAGTAAGCTGGAGAGCCTGAGGGCTTCGCAAGATCGAGGTCATCTCACTCCCCGGATTCTGAGCTGTTCTGGCTCCCGCCCAGCAGGAGTTCAGGTCTGGATTCACCTGGTTCTCCACCGCGGCGCCCGGCCCTCACTTATTCTTAATATTTAATTTTCATAGAATCATTTGTTGGATTTTATCTTTCTAAGTGTAGGATAATTTTGCCGTGAACACATATTGTAATAAGGGAATCATGTTTGCCAAATGTCTTAGCCAAGATTGTTTTCTTTGTGGATTACAGGAAACCTGACTATAGTGGATATTTTTTTCTCCTAGAACAAAAAAGTCTGGAGGAAGCAGTCCAGAGATGCATGAATAGCTCCACATTTTCAGTATCTGAGGCTCCTTTTTCTGTTCCGTTGTCTTTAGCATGTGGCTTTAGTTCCTCTGGTCACAATTGGGATTCATTGCAGTCGGGAAGGAAGTGAGGGGAACAGCAGTGCCTGTATCAGAAAACTGAAAACATTCCCAAGACTATACAGTAGGCTTTTCCTGATGCGTTGCTGTTGAGAGCCACCTAACCTGTCACACCCAGCTGCAAGAGAGACTTGAACTTTCAGCTAGATATGTGGTGGCAAAGACTCTGGCCAAACTCTACTCAGGCTCCTCTGAGCCCTCTTTTTGGACTAAACTTTGACCCCTAACCCTTTCTTTGGTCTGTTGAGTTAGGAAAGAATCCTACTAAGTCATTTTAAGGAGAATCCCCCCACCCTTGATATTTCAGCAAGTTTTTTTGTACTCGACCTTGGATGTATGTCCTTGGCTTGTCTGCAGCAAGAATCCTATGAGGCTGGATTAGCAGAAATTCTCTTCCCCTTGAAATCTTGGGCCTGCAGTTTTCTGTTCACTGACCCCATCACTCTGGTCCTGAGCTATAAACCCCAGCCGTCTTTGCTGTCTTCGGGGTTGGGTCTGGTCTCTGTCCCCATTGCAATATCCTTAATGCAGCACTCGTGGATAAAGTCTTCCTCATCATTTTGACAAAGTGTCAGAATCATTTTTTCTTTAACACCGGCCACTCTGAACAGAGGTAGGATTATGCTAGCTAAGAAGAGATAAATGGATAATGGGGAAGCCACTAACAGTGTGCCTGCAAACCAAAGGTGTCCTTACTCTAAAAGCTGGTCATTTACATTTAAGGAATCACTGTCATACGGGGGCCATACATCCTTGTGAGTTTGTGACTTAGACTTAACTTTCAAGCTTGTCAGTAATGCATACCTAAGAATTCACTAAAATGAACTTGTATAACTTTCTGCTCTATATTTTGTAGAAGTACTGTGAAGTTTAATTAGCTAATGGTTATAAAGTGATTTGATGAAAGTTACTGCAAGTACATAATGCTTTGCTAGATAATGTGCTTGTAATTTCACAAAATCTGGATAACTGTCAAGTAATTAAAGGCAAATGCAATGTGGATGCTGTTATGTGACTTCCATTAGTGTTCATCAGAGGTTGACACACCCATTGAGGAAAGAGCAGATCTCATACTGTTCTGAAATGGTTTTTGAAAAATCCTTCCTCCTCTTTTAAAATCACTTTCACCATCTGCTGGTAAAAGAATTGAGAGGGCTGCCTGTAAACTTAGCAATTAAATGTGCTAATACAGTAGCAGGAGAAAATGATTGTCACACCTGTTTTTGAAAAACAACAACAACAAACAAAACAAATTCTACTACCACCCCCACACCAGAAAACACCATCTGGTTTTCTGTGAAAACAAGCGTTGAGATTTTAAAAAACCAAAAACCAACTATGTTTTCGGGTATGATCATATATACTGAACATGTAGTTGCTTTATTCCTCTCAATTCTTAGAAATATCAGAGTCTTGGGCAATGAGGTATCCAACCAGTCTTACTATGTGTGTTCCTTCTTCCTTTTGGATTTTTAGAAGATGAAGGGAAGGGGATGAAACATAACAGTAAAAAAAAAAAAAAAAAAAAAAAAAAAAAAAAAGTTCTTTCATTTTACTTTGTCAGTGAAATTCTTAATTCCTCTACCAAAGGCAAGGATTACGTATGTGTCTCAACCTGAGAAATATGAGTATCTGAAAATTAACATGTATAAAGCTAGTAAAGAGACACTTTGCTACAGAATTCTTTACAGAGGAATCTACTGAGACGGAATGCGATAAAATGGAGTCCCTTTGACCCTGATGGAGGTTTTTGAAAATCTTTAGCAGATGCAGGTCAAAGAATTTTTTTTTTTAAATCTACTAGTTGGCATTCAAAACTTATTAGGCTACTACAACCTAGCTTTCTAATGAATGTTATTCATGTGTTATTGTATTCCACTAAATTTCATGTTTCTCTTAATAGAGAAATGATAATTAAGACTAAATTTTAAAATTTGTACATACTGTTGAGCTATGAAATTTTAAAGTCACTAAAATTATATTATGAAATTTGGGACATTATGAGAGCTTCCTGGCACCAGGAAAATTGGTGTAAATAAAATCAGCATGTGCTTGATTCATAGTTGAATCACATCTACCACTCCAATGTCCAGTGCGAAAACCATGTAACATTGTAAATTAAGCAATTTGTGAGATCCATGGATTTCTAAATTTGTAGTACCTTTTAGAAAAACTCAACCTTCCTCTTGACTATACATCAAATTTAAAATTAACTTGATACACACTTTTATATAACTTAAATGTTCTAGAAACATCCATCATATGACAGTGCTCTGGTCTTTCATCTAAATGACGATAGTTAATGTTATATGCCCAACCTTTCTATGTTAACTAATGCTTTCTCCAAATTAAGCAATCAGTGCCAAGTAGTAAGTTTATAATCCAGATATTATTTATTATTATTTAGGGGAATTTGACACTATGTTCAGTAGAGATATTATAAGCTCCCTTGATTCTCTTCCTGTGGAGCTGCGTCCAGGGAGGCTCTTAACTTTCACAGCGGGACAACTGGGGTATATAAAGAAAAAAAGATTGCTATGGCCTGAACCTTAGCAGAGGAGAGGATTGGGGCCCTAGGATTCTGCAAGCCCACCATCACTACTCCGGCCCTTCCATCTCCTGAAAACTTGTAGATTTGGGGCTGGCACATGTGTAGTTTAGTTCCCATTCTGGCCTGGGGTGCTGCCTCCCTGCACTGCCTTTGGGGCACAGACCTTGTGGCATCTGGCCAGGCCTCTGAGGAGAGGCACTCCCAGTACTGTGACTCTGACTGGGCCCTGGAGGCAGGTGAGGTGTGTCCGTGACAACTGGGGTGTGTGTGTTAGCGGTGTGACCCAAAGTCCTTATGAATGATTCCGGGTCCCCCTGGTGTTCCTCATCTCAGCACTCCTCTGCTAACCCCCTAGCTCTCAGGAGACCCTGCAAGACTGGACGTCCTCTAGGAAGGGAGGTCATGGCTGCAGTATCTCCCCAGATTCCACCATTCCCAGAGACATGCCTGATGCTCCGCACGCCCCAGCCCATCCTTTCCCTGCCACTATGTCAGGCCCCCCTAAATCCCCCCACCCAGAGTTTATTATAAAGTCAAACTAGGAACAGCACACACATGGGTTAAATACTGATTGACAGGGGTCAAATCATACTGTGAATGAGATGACTCTTATTTTCTGAGCCTTCCATTTAAATTTGCATATTACAAACTCCAAATGCTATATAACATGGTGCCACCCCCCTCCAAAGAAGGAGATAAATATTCTCCCTAGACTCTTTTTTAAAAGATTTTATTTATTCACGAGAGACGCAGAGAGGCAGAGATACAGGCAGAGGGAGGAGCATGTGGGACTCGATCCCAGGACCCTGGGATCATGACCTGAGCCAAAGGCAGACGCTCAACCACTGAGCCACCCAGGCGTCCGTCTCCCTAGATCCTTGAGTGGCCTTTTAAAAAACCTGTATTTTTAAAGGTTGCTTAAAGTTCATACTTCAGCATTTCCGTTAAGCTCATTTCTAAACCTGTATGTGTTCTAAATAAATTCAGGTAATGGTAGATCTGAGAAATGATGTCCTCTTTTAATATCCTTTTCAAAAAAAAAAAATGCCCACCTAGTAGTCCATGAGTGGAAAGCCATATATCTGTGCCTGATTTTGTCATACTTTGTTTTTGTCTGTGTCCTTGTGACATACGACTTTCTAGAGTTTCTCCAACCAGGCCCTGGTGTTTGAAGTACTTTCAAGATACCAAAGGCAGCATCCTCTCCTCTCCGTCCCAAATTGAATAGAAATCATGAAACTGTTACATCCTGTGTGTTACTAAAAAATATCTCCTAACTGAAGTCACTGAGTATTAATCATACACTTTTTTTAATAAGCTAAAACCCACAGAAATGTAGGAAATAAATGTTGATGGAAGCTTAAGAAATGCGAATTTCTCAGTGAGTGATTGGCAGTAGTTATTAGTCTCAAGGAAAAGCTGAATCATAGCTGTGTTTCATTTGTTATTATCCTGCAATGGAACTTCACTGAAATTATACCTTTTTTTCAGTTACTGTTAGTTGACTATTTTCTGACTTGAAAGCTGGTGCTGGCTTGTACCCGCTTTGCAGCAGATTAGTATCTTTTGCATTTAACTTCTTGTTATAAACACCTTTAATTCAACTGAAATAACCCTCTGAAAAATACAGAGGAGGTAGATGGTGGTAATACAGAGTTACAGGGCTTTTCTAAGGGGAGTGTCATTTATTTAGGGACAGTGCAAACAATGCAAAGGCCCAGTGTTCAGGAGGTGACAGGTTCCCAGGACGCTAAGCTTCGTGGAGGAAATGATAAATGTGAGAAATGGGATGAGGATGATAGGAGAGAGCTTGGTTCTGGTCTCATGGAGTCGAAGAATGAATCTCGCAGATGACAGTGAGCAAAGCGATAGAGGTTGATTAAGCAGAGACACAGAGAAAGCTCTCAGAAGGGAGAGGGGTCCCAGTAGGGTTGCCCCTGGGGCTTGTAGGGTCTGTCTTTTATAGGAAACTGTCCAGGGAAGTTGGTAGATCTCTTGTCAATATCAGATATTTAGAACAAACATGGTGGACTTGGACCTATCATAGCAAAAAAGATGTTTTTGTGAATATCATGAGCCCAAACAGGGGGTTCCCCTCTCTCTAGTTAACATCTCCTCCATAACATTTCTCCACTTCTGGGATCTCTGTGAGCCTGGTCAGGGAGCCCATGGCCTTGAGGTTCTTGTGCCGTCTTGGTTTGAGCAGGGACTATTGATAAGCCCTTGATGACATATTTCTGTGATTACTTAGTAGCCAGTAAAAGGAGATATTCTCTAACATCTTAGAGCTGGAGAGCCAGGATTATTTTTTTGTTTATATTGTCTTATCTATGTTTTCTTAGGTTGGGTAGGAGCCTGACTCTGGGGCTTTCCTTTATCTTTCCCTGCCTAGCCCTGTCTGCCCCTAACTCATTCCTGCATCAGAGAGACACTTGATAGTTTGGCTTTGGGTAAATGTTTGTGGATCTTTACTGACTCCTAAATTAAGTAAAAACCTAAACTTTAGTTTTGTTTTGCACTGGCCCCCTGATACTATATGTTCCACTAAACTGCTTTCCGCAGGCCCCCAGAATGCTCTGTTCTTCAGGTACATTGTTAACTCCTCCTTCCCTTTGTTTGTTCTGTCTTTAGCATAGAACTTTCCCCTACTGCTTCCATTTGACACAATTCTTCTTGTCCTACAAGGCCCATCTTAAATATCACCTCTTACCTGGATCTCTCTCTTATCTTCTCTACCAGATTTGTCCTTTACCTCTCATTTGGATTCCTAAAATAATTTGTTTATGCCTCTCATGAATATGTATATTGTCCCTTACCTACTATTTATTTTAATTCCTATCTCTTTCCTCCCCTTGAAATACTGTAAAGTTCCTGAAAACAGAAGCAATGTATTTTTCATGTTTAAGTACCCAATTAATAAGAACTTAAAGTATGGTCATGTAAGTGAAAATTGCTTAGAGATCCATACATCTAATAGCTCTGGGGATTCCTGCATATTACCCATTTAAAAAAAAATTCACACGGGGCAGCCCGGTGGCTCAATGGTTTAGCGCCACCTTCACCCCAGGGCGTGATCCTGGAGACCCAGGATCGAGTCCCAGGTCGGGCTCCCTGCATGGAGCCTGCTTCTCCCTCTGCCTGTGTGTCTGCCTCTCTCTCTCTCTCTCTGTATGTGTCTCATTAATAAATAAATAAAATCTTTAAAAAATAATTCACATTCACTTAAGTAAAGTTACTGGTGAAAGACTTAGCCTTGTGCTATTCGGAGTGAAATGACATACTTAAAAAATTGGTCTTGGTTCTCTAGGTCGTTTTAACAGATCATATCTTTCTACTTTTACAAAATATGAAACAGGAGAAATGAGCTAAGAAAGTTCATCTTGGGTTCAAGAACAGGCATTTAGCTGCTTATGTGGGGACACACACACACACATATATATATGCATGTGTGTATACATATATATGTATATATATAAATATAATCATGTATTTAGTCAGTATTCTTAATTCTGAGACATGTAAATGATTTAAGCTTTCATCTATTTCATAAATTTCTATAGCTTTAGATAGGCAATTTTTAAGGCAATAAAAAGAATCCTAAAGATTAACAAATTGGAAAACTAAAATGTAGATCCATGAAGTTTATATATGTAGAGATAAAAAGGTCAATTGCTTTTCTCCTTTCTGTAAATAGTAGGGTATAAGGACTCTGTTTCTGAAAAATCTTTGTTTCCAGTGACTACTCCTTGTCAGCTCTTGATGTTTTTCTATCGATCCCTGGAAGATAAGTATTTACTGGAAATCTGGAAAAGTATGAGCTAATTTGAGTTAATTAAAAACCAAATTGATGACAAGAACAAGGAATAAAAATATAAACCCTCTGACAGGTGCATGCAAAGCAAATGAGGACAGAAAAAAATTGATATAAACTTTCAATGTTATTTTTTTATAGGCCTGTTTTTTGTCTCTGGAAATCACATAATTTCTTCCTTACCTGAATGAGTGGAGCTAATAAAAACACTGCACAGGTGTAGGCCAGGTCAGACGTTGTTTTCCCTCCAGTCTGGTGGAGTATGGGCAGCGTGGACATCTATCTACCCTGCCTCCGCCCGTCTGCTTTCCCGTCAATCAGCACCTTGGGAGATGGTGGTATTTGCAGAGACTTGGGGTTAGGCATGTGCACACATAAAGAGAAGCAGAAAAAAAAATGGAAATGGAAAAAAGATGAGAAATATTTTCTTTGGCCATTTTCCTCACCACTTGGTCATCGATACCAGGAAGAAGTCAAATTGCTACTCTGGATTTGGCCATCGTTGGTTATTACATCACTTAAGGTGTTTTGGCTTCTTTCTCAAGTGTATACTAGTGAAGACATATTCCACTGTTCTTTTTATTATTAGGTGAATATTGCAGCTTATAGAGATCTCAGACTGAAGCCTTAAACTTCAAGACCAGCTAGTTTCCATAATAGGTGCACACAGTGATTAGTTTGATGGAGGTATGCCTTAATTAAGAATTTAGACATTTTAGGGGCTCCTGGGTGGCTCAGTTGGTCGAGCCACTGGCTTTTGGTTTTGGCTCAGATCATGATCTCAGGGTTGTGGGATCAAGCCCCGTGTCAGGCTCTGCACTCAGCAGGGAGTCTGCTGGAAGATTCTCTCCTTCGGCCTCTCCCCCAACTTGCGCATGTGTGTGCATGTGCTTTCTCATGTACATTCTTTCTCTGTCTCAAATTAAAAAAAACAAAAAAAACAACAAATTCAGGCATTTTGAAACTGGGATACTGACTATTTAGGATCTGAGGATTGTGGTATTTTTGAAGTAGGAGAGTTGTTGAAAGACTGTTCAGAGGTGGCGATGGGTGACAAAACTGGTACAGCAGTGACATGGTTGAGTGATAATCCTAAAGATCAACAAACTGGCTGGGCCAGTGTGGAATGGCAGAGAGTGGTCTGGGCAGGAGTCTAGTTAATACTGTCGTGTGACCTTGAGCAAATAGCTTAGGTTCTCTGGGTTTCAGTTTCTTTCTTTGTGACGGAAGGGAGGTGTACAGGGTTGCTGGGACCCCTGTGTGAAGTGGGGTCCCGAGGACGGCAGCAGCATGGTGAATTTGGGGGGGGCACAGTGGAAGACACTGTGGAGTTCAGGATCCCTTTATTTTTCAGCTGCACAAGTGGAGGTTTGTGGGAGAGTGGGTAAAAGAAACAGTAAGAACAGGGATTTGCATAAATGACAACAGCTTTATGTGTGTGGCAAAAGCCAATGGTCTCTGCCATTGGTCCCTGCTGAAAATAGTACACGCTGAAGACAGCAATGTTGGTGCATGAGAGCCAGGCCTGTGGAGGTCAGTTCTGTTCCCTGTAGTTGCCTGGTTAATGCTCCTTGGAGACCCCTGCTCCCCTCTCATGATTGGTTTCTTGAGTTGTTTTTCCTTCCTTGCTTCTGCATATTTTACATTCTACAGTAATAAAGCAACAGCCAACCTGCACTCAACCGGGGGCTTCACCTCAGGACCTGCACTTCTTAGCCATGTCGGATGGTGTAGCCCCCTCTGGCCTCTCTTCGTCCCAAGATCTTGGACCCTGAGTAATCATTTCATCTCTCATCCAAATACACCAGGCAGCAGAGGTTATCCCAGTACCTAGCTTGAGGTAGATTTCCTCATTTCCTTTGCTCGATTTTTGACTAGACACAACACTAATTTTATTAACCAATATTTTATTTTAACCACTATAATGACAGTTGAGGGGTTTATTTTAACCCTTACAGTTGTATCTTCTGCTAGTCTTGCTCGGTCATGTGCAAAACAGCATTACAATCTCTTATGTTCTGATTTGTTTTTACAGTCTTCGACTTTCAAAGTTAAGGCCAAGCAGACAGCACCTCGATGTAACTCTGTGGTTCCTGGGGTGCCTTCTTGCCCCATCTCAGCCTTCCAGACACTGAACGCAGTAGCAACGTTAGCATCTGCTTATTGCAACCATCACCTAGCCCAGTGACCCTTCTACTTAGTTCCAAAATAAAAAAAAGTCACAGGATCAAAGTAAAGATTTAAAAAAGATGAAGTATTTTATTCTGTTATAAAATCATAAAGTTTCTGGCAGGGAAGTACTGAAAACTAAGTGGCATTTCGTCAGAGCTTTTTATTTTTAGCTAGTATCCTCCTGCTAGTCTTCTTGGATATACTGGGTATATCGTACAGATACTCAATATAACTGATCCGAGTAGATATTTCATTAAGAACAAGTAGGACCTAATAAACATTGGCATGATGACATATTGCTAAGGTTTCCTGTAGCATCAAATCCTATGGTGTGGGTGTCCCCATCTCACATGAGCCTAAAAGAGTGAGGGTATCATTGTGGATCATCGTTCAAAGGGCACCAGAGGTGGCATCACTGATAGTCCTTCCAGAACCCACGACTGAAGCTGTGGCCCAATTTTAGCTGTGGGTATTGATTTCCTGACTAATTTTGAAATTCACAGTATATACCTCAATGTCATCTGGAGAAGGAAAAAAAGATAAGCTACATCTCCTTTGTGACACCATCTTTACTTTTTCCTTCAGTGTCCTTCATTTTCTATCTTTCCATAGCTTTTGTTTTCCAGACATAAAGTTACCTAGGCTTTCCCATGTGATTCTGACCTCCCCCCCCATAAATTGTTTAATTTCCATTGTGCATCCAATGGTCAGTCGTCAAATTGGAACTGCTACGTTTATGCATAACCCTGCGCATTTATTGCCAACATGCACACTCATTCTTTTTTTTTATGTTATTTTCAGCCTTTAATGTGTTCTGGGTGGGGAATAGTCCATGTTGCTAATACTTTGTCTTTTTTTTTTTTTTAAATCAGACTTCTTTCATTTTTACTATTTTGTTAAAAAAATCTTTCTAAAATACGTATTTGCCTGTAAACACACACACACACACACACACACACACACACACAATTTAGTCTCTTCTTGGTAGGATCATTTTTGGTAGGTATCATTTTGTAAACGTCACTCTTCCTCTTGTGCCTTATGGAGGCCTTGGGGAAAATCCATGTATGTGAGGCTGTCTTCTCCTGCATGGAATCTCTTCCGTTTGCTGTTGGGTTGATGATTCTTCTGACTTCTTCCTTTCTGTGAGGTCTCACTTCAGCAGTTGATCTTCATCCAGCAGCCCACTTTTCTCAGCCGTTTCCGCATTTCATTTGCAATTTTGGTCATCGAGTACCGAACTCTAGTCTAGCAAAAGCCCGATGAATGTGATTGCTACATTGTACAGCCAATAAGAAAGCAGTAGGGTCCAGTCCAAGGGCGATCCCACCTTTCCTATGGATTAAGAGGATTGATAGTGGAGAGTTAATTCAAAACTTGTGTCTCACTATTGCCCTCACATGCTTCTGTGGTCATTTACCTTTAGTTGATTTCTCTTGGCTTCTAGATTCATAAATGTTTGCATTAGATGTCCTTTCCAGTAAGGTTATGCTTACTTCAGATCTCAAATATTAGGGACTGCCTGGATTTTAAACTTGGCTTTGACACTGATTAGCAGTGTAATTTTGTGCAAGTTACTTATCTTCTTTGTTCTGTGGAATGGGAATAACAATAGAAGCCACAGTATGGAGTTGTGAAGTTGGAAAAAGTGAATATATGTAAAGTGCTGGCCATGGTATCTGGCAAATAACTGCTCATAACCGTTAAAGGTTATTATAATGAAGAGTTTGCATACAGATCAAATGACAAAAGCTTGTCAGTATACCTGGGTACTTAGTCATTCTTAGTATTACTTCTCTGTTTACTTTTCTTCCTTTTTATTTTTTCAGATTATGTGGCTGCTTTTCAGATATTTGAGGTTTCTATAAGTGTAACAAGCTGAATAAATGGTTTCCCTAAAGTATGCTTGCATATATCCTTTATGTCTCCACTACCATTATACTCTGTACATTCTTCTGTATTCAACCGATGTTTTTGAGGTTTACCATATATCAGACTTGTGCTAAGCTCTTGAGATCCAAAAATGAATGACATTTCCTTGCTTTGAATTGGAGGAGTCTTGTAGGGCACACAGACATGTAAAGCATAATGTGCTAGTGCTATCATCTATAAGTAGGGAGACAGGGAGAACCTTGACTTTCAGAAGTGAGAAAATTCACCTTCTTAGAGCATATATTGTGGGAGCAGAATTTTTGAAGGATAGGTGGAAACTGACCCAGTGAAGTAAGGTGGGGCTTTCCAATAAGCAGATGGAATGGAAAGATTGCATGCAAAATTTTCAGATAGGAAGCATCATGTGGACCCTAGTTCATCATTATTTTCCAGTTGTTAGAAGCTTGTAATGAAACAGTTGCCAAAAGTAAGAATTTTTAGCAGGACTTAATTTTGTCTACAAAATGAATCCATTAAACTAGTACCATCCAGTAACATATAATATGAGCTGATACGCGATTTAGAATTTTCTAGTAGCCACATTAAAGAAGTAAAAAGAAATAGTTGAAATTAATTTTAATGATAGTTTATTTACCCAATATGTCTAATATTATCATTTTAACATATAATCAATATAAAAATTATTAATGATAGAAGTTCTTTTTTGTACCAAGCCTTCATGTTTGGGTGTGCAGTTTATAGTGATATATTTCTAATTCAGTCTCCAAATTTTAAATACAAGGAAAGCCCTGTATTTCAATTTCATAAAATTACAGTTAACAATAGATTGATATACACAAGTTGTTCAAAACATATATAAAAAAATTCTTAGTAACTAAGTCACATATATATTTCAAACATAAAATTAATTATATTTCAATGAAATTAATTACAAATTCAGTTCCTAACTCACACGAGTCTATTTCAGGTATTCAGTAGTGAAATATGGCTAATGACTCCTGTCTGAAACAACATGGCATTAAACTATTTCCCCTTAAATAAGTGAACACAATTTCCCCTAATGCAGCTAAATGTTCAATTCACATCTACAGTACTCTAGTAGCTTCATGAAGTAGTTTATTGATAAGAGCAATTTTTCTACCCCTTTTCCTTCTGAAGTTATCATAATAGCCATCCTTTATTGAGGGTCTACTCTTGCTTCCATGCACCTGTATCCAAAGATCAGTTCTTAGTTGTCTTTTTACTTGACCTTTAAGCAGTGTGGGATGCAGTGATCTCTTCTTTCTCCTGGACATACTCTATTTCCTGGGATTCTTGCCAGCATACTCTCCCAGTGTTCCTTTAACCTAGCTGGTCCTTCTCACTTTCTTTTCCCTTTTATTTCATTGGCCTCTAAGCATTGAAAGGCTTCAGATCTTAGCCTTTGGACCTTTCATCACTCTTTTTTTTTTTTTTTTTTTTTGATCCTCTCCAGTCACATAACTTTAAATATCATCAACATGTTGCTGACTCTTGAATTTGAATCTCTAGACAGAACTTCCTTTGAACTCTACACTCCTACTGCCTAGAGTCATGTTTAATAGACATCTCCAATATAATGTATCTAAAACTGAACTCCTGATTTCCCACCAGCAAGTTCTGCTAGCCTCTCCAGCTTGGGTAATGGTAACTTCATCCTTCCAGTTCCTCTGGACAAGAACCTTGGAGTCATTTTTGCCTCCTCTGTTACAGACTCTATCAAATCCATCAGCAAATCCTGCTGGCTTTACCTTCTAAAATACGTCCAAAATCTAACCACTCCTCATTATTTGTTTCTGCTACTATCCTGATTGAAATCACCATTATTCTCATCTGGATAATGACAGTAGCCTCCTTACTGTGCTCTGTGTCTCTACTCTTGCTCAGTTCATTGTATTCACGCAGAATTCAGAACATGATACTTTGTATAAACAAACTCCATTGGCTTCCCATGTTGGATTGAAAGCCCAAGCCCCAAGCCTCACAATTTTACTTGCCTCTCGGATCTGATTTCCTCTCCATCCCCTGGGCTTACTGACCTCTGAGCTATTCCTGGAACATGAGCCAAGATCTCCAGGCCTTTGCCCTCACTTGGCACTTGTTCCCTTGGCCTAGCTGTTTCTTCTTCCATTCTGTACAACTTGCTCATCTTTTCAGACGTTTATTCAAGACCTTCACCTTTTCAGGGAGGTCTTTGCTGACCAATAGGCCCACTGCTAGCATAAGTGGAATTTCTGTGTAAATAAAACAAAGGTGCCCATTCTTGAGTCATGCCTCTATATTTCACAGTTGGATAGGAAGACAGGCTCTGGGCTACTGCATCTAAAGGTACCTGGAGTACATTGTCATCTATGGGATTGTCCTCACTAGAGCCAGCTACCTGGAGCCAATTTTGTGCAAAGAAGCAGGCCTTTTTCCTCTAGGTGGTTTCAGCACCCCCCAGTCCCTTCTGCTAGGCACCTTTGTATAGTGTTCCAAATGTGCATTGTTATGTTGACCAGTCCTCCTGCCTTTCATCTCCCTAACCCCTTTGCACTATTTTTTTCCCCATAGTATCTACCACCATCCAGAAAATGGAAATATGGGGCCCCTTGTTCAAAAACATTAAAAATTTCAAGATGGCAACAGCAGAGCATTAGATCAACCTGAGCTCAGGGCCTTGTGAACTTGCACAGACTCTGTGCCCATGGAGCCGGCACTGCCATCATCTGAGAGACTATATATTTTACTCATTTATTTGGTTTATTGTCTGTTCTTCTCTTGAACATAAGTTCAATGGGGTCTTGGGTTTTTCTGTTCCCTTCTCTGTTATATCTGTAGCAGCTAAAAAGATTATTTGTTGAATAAATGAATGTGCTAAGCACTAGGCTATAGGCTTTAAATATATTATCTCTAAAGCCAGTTTTACAGACAGAAAGCCAAGTAAGATAACACTATTAAATCTATTGTCATATGCCTGCGTAGGTGGGGTCAGGTAAGCTGTTCCATTTAGAAAGAAAGAGATACTAAGGCTCAGTGACATTTACTAACTGCCCCGAGAGTGAACATCTCAGTGCCAGAGAATTGGTCTTTTTCTCTGGGTCCAACTTCAGGCAACGACTTATTTGTGGCTATTCTGCTTCGAGTGGGTGGAGAGAAAAGTCACGCAAGGAGAGGCAGCCACCAAATGTATTTTGCTGTTTCTCTTCTTTCCCTTGAAAATGCCCTTGATAATAACATTACATACTTTTATGTATCTCTTAAATTATCCCATTTGCTCCACAAAAAAGTCTATGAAAATGAGAGAAATTGTACTTTTCCCTGCTTTATAGATGTGCAATTTGGAATCCAAATTGGCTAAGATTAATCAGCTAGTGAGAAGTAGGTCCCTGCTGGGGTCCCCAGGCTTCTTGCTTCTGCTTCTCTTTGTGCTTTGTTCGAGAGTTGATTTTTAAACAAATGATTCTTTTAATTTATTGCACATTTTTTTCTTGATAAGTGCTTACCATGGTTCTAAGTAATGAATATATGGAAGAACCCTGTCTTTTTCATAAAGCTGTGATTTTTAAGCCGTGTAAATCCCATAATTAAAGTAAGTATATGTGGAGCACCTGTGTGGCTTGGTGGTTGAGCGTCTGCCTTCAGCTCAGGGCGTGATCCCGGGGTCCTGGGATTGAGTCCTGTATCAGGCTCCCATAGGGAGTCTGCTTCTCCCTCTGCCTGTTTCTTTGCCTTTTTCTTTGTATCTCATGAATAAATAAATAAAATCTATTTAAAAAAAGTAAGTATATGTCAAGACTTAGAGTTTCTGATACATTGGAGTTTAAAATTGGTGTGGCATAGCACATCAGGTACTTGATAAGGTGTTCATAAACTTATAAATAGCTGGTCAAATTATTTCATTGATTCAGGGATTAAATGGCAATTTGGTCTGGTGGCTTTTGATGAATTAGAGCATGATGAAGTTTTCTGGAGAACTATGATATAGGCAGTTGTTTATGATGAATTTCTATCAATTGAGAAACAGATTGTATTTCTGGGAAAGGTAGCTTGAAATATTTCTTATCATTTCAGTACTTGGGCTTCTTGGCATTCACTATTGGATAATTATTTCTGGATAATGTTGTCAGAAACCAGACATTCTAAAAATAAAACACACTCTCCTAGAGTGAACATTTTTTTTCAGGGTAAGTAGTATTAGTGAAACCTAGGACATTGCGTATAGCAGTTTGCGGTTCTATTTTTTTTATCCTGATTCAGTTGATGGTGCTATTCCGTCAGTAATTAGTTATTTCATATACTCATGCCATGTTTAGTTGATGTTTATGAATTCAGCCAAGTGCACTCATTTTTTCATAAATCTTACCTGATCTGAGGCATACAGGTGTTTCTTAGAAATTAAATCTGTTTCCCCCAATGGGCTAAGTGTGTAAATAGAATCCCACATTAAATGTGATAAGGCAGTGGTTATCTAAAGAGATCTTTTTGGAAAGTGGAGAATCTTGCAAAAATCAATCTATTTATTTAGATTTTAATCTCAGTGCTTCTCTTATTACTTTCCTGAGTTAGCCATTGGATGCGCAATGTGATAAATATCAAGAGTGATGACGTGGAAGGTTCTCTCCAGAGAAACTCTTGCTCATTTCCAATATTTGAAACACAGTTTTTGAGGTACAGTCAAGCATCTCTGTCAAGTGTCACAAGCAGCATGAAGAAACATCTGGAGAAGTTGAGGACAGTTTATATCCACGCTGAGGCACAGTTTTCCCAGGCAAATGAACATCTATCTACTTGGTACATATTTTTGGCCCCAGGGGTTATTTGGTATCATCTCAGAGTTTACGTTAGCGTGATAAGAAGGTACAAGTAGCTTACAATTTTGCTCCTTGTGGATGTTATTTCAGTTGATGCTTGGACTCATCATTAATTCCTGATGAGACTGTTGCTTTCCTCCAGTACTTAACATTAGTGTCATTAGCCATGGTGAGAGTTAGGCTTTATTCTTCAATTCTGAGTCTCTGAGCTATTCTGAGCAGGTGTTTTGTGACCTCGGATCACTACCAGCCATTCCTTTTGGGACTTTCTAAGCAGACTAGAGGTGCTGGCCTTCTCCTCTCCCTGATGGGTATGTGCTACTTTAGCCGACCTGCCCATGGGCTTCTGCTTAGGGGGGGATTTAGGGAACAGTATTTATCTGACAGTCTCAGGCAGGGCAGCAGCAACAGGATTTAGGGTGGTGGGTGTGTATAAAGATACTTGGGCTCCAAGGATCTCTTTTACTTTTAGGTTTGGAGGTAAGTCACATAAACTAGGGAAAACTATTACATTTAGAATACACAATGAAAACAAGCATTGGGCACTTAGCTGTGTGACATTGGAGAAGTTACTTTTCTGAACTACTTAACTTTTCTGAAGTCAGACCAGAAGCTAATTTGGCAGAACCCTGATTCAGAGCAAGAGCTGAAATCTCCTTTATCTAGTTTTCTCTATGCTATTTGTATCACTTACCAGGGATACTCTTCTGTTAAATAATATCCACACTGTAAGATTTTTATGAGACTTGGAAATACTCTGCCCATATGTCAGCACAGTGACTAGCTTATAAAGTATTTAATAATAGGTCATTGTTATTTTTACTCTATCTGCTATATTACAACAACTGCTACTATTATTTTGAATACTTTTGGGCCAATAAATAGGTAATGTTTTTTTAAAACCCCGAGTCGAAGTTCTATATCAGGAACTTCATATACACAGTTTTATTTAATCTTCATGACAAGCTAATAAGGTAACTCTTATCTACCCCTTATATAAATGTGGAAAGTGCAGCTCAGACATTTTAAGAATATTTTTGTTAAGAATCTTTCAGAGATTGAACTGGGATTTGAAGTCAGTCTGATCCCAAATTTTATGTTTCTTCTGTGTTGCCATAAAGGATCTGAGATAAATCTAGAAATGAAACAAATTCATGTTAGCCTTCATGAATGAGCATGAGTATCTCCTTTACCTTGACCTCCGTGGGTCTTTTTCACTATGTAGAAATAGTTTGGGGAACTTGGTAAGAAGCTCAGTGGGGCAAACTCAATTTTCTGTTAGTTTCCATGATTGCCTTGAATCGGCTCAGCTTTCATGAGTTCCTTACTCCCAGCAGACAGCTGCTTATGGCCTAGGGAAGCCTACTAGTAGCTAACATTTGATTTGGTGGCTCCATAATGCAGCAAAAAGTCTACCACACAGACTCATTTCCAACGGCCTCATAAAATATTAAGGAGTCAACTCTGCCAGGAAGAGGAAGGATACAGGAAGGTTAACAGCACCACTTGGGTGCAAAAAACCTAGAGCCTATTGAATAGAAAAGGACTGTGGTGGGGGCCTCTTCTGGGGCAGTACAAGACATAGGGTATGCATGCCCTCTCTCCTTTCCTTGCTGTACCACCATCTGCTTTTCACTTTCCACCTCTCTAGCTACACCACTGGGTTGTCACCTGAAAGTTTCTTTTCGAAATTTAAATACAAGTAGCAAAGGAAAATAACATCGTGTCATGTGATTACAGCCCTTTGTCTTTTGCTCCAAAGGACACCATCCGTGATGGAATTGGTGGACTGTGTTTGTGGTGACTCTTCAGAGACCACTCCCCAAATAGGAAAATCTACAAACCATTTCTTCCCTTTGAAATAGAGTCTGGGTGCTTCTTGTTTATGTGCATTAGCAATATATATTATTTCATTACTTTGGATAAGGAAGTTAGTTTTTTGGTACAAAATTAATTTGAAATGAGTCAGGGATTTATAATGTTACTTGATGTAGCTGAGGGGGAAAAAGGGTAGGAGGCAAAGGAGGAAATTTATGCTTAGGTGTTGTAACACTTGCAAGGAATGAAAACATTGGCGAAGCAGGATTCTCTCCAAATACATTTTTGTAGGCAAGCAAGAGCCCCATATACAGAGTTTTGATTATATATAGAAATTTCCTGGCATAAACCTGATATAAAAATTGGTTTGAAAAAAAATTGGTTTGCTATATATTACTTTTTGTGTTCCAGAAGATTTCCCAAAGAAGATAATTCATCTGATAAAGTTGCCATATAAGCCCACTGTGCATTTAAAACAAAAGACCTTGTAAGATTACAAAATGACAGTGACCACCGGGGACTCATACAGCTCGAGTAAACGGCACCTTCCATACTGGAGATTAAAATAGCTCATTTCTCTTTAGTTTCTGAAACTTCTGGGAAGCAGAGCGGATTCGGGATTTGGCGTGTGGTGTAGAGTTGCGTAAAAGGTGAGCTGCAGCAAAAATGCACCGTGGGCTTGGAGATTCCTCACGTATGGCTTTCATATAATATGCTAATTACAGAAAGGCATTAAAAGGTATCCAATTTCACAGCAGCTGGACACTACTGTGTGCTCACACAGCATAAGGTCAGGCATTGTGCCCTCTTGATTACACTGATTTGAAGTAGAGTGCTACAATATTTGTGTCTCAAGTATTTTGATGTATCAGGTGAACCAACGTATCTGAGATTTCCAATCTAACGTAGGCATGCAGCAAGAGGAGTAGTTTTGATGTGCCTGAAGCGGGGATTAATCATGAGTGCTGAAAGACAACACATGAAATGGATCAGTTTCCAGTAATCCTAAAATTGAAAAAAAACAAACAAACAAACCAAAAAACAGCCAACCCACAGTAATATACATTACTCAGATTGCCTTATGAAAAACTGCTTATTTATGATAATGATTAAACTGATGGTGGCAGAGGAATGACAACATGTTGAACAGCCTAATTCCTTTCGCTCTTCTGATGTGTAGAAAAAGGAAATAAATTATCTCTCATCTGTCCATCTAGTCATTTATTTTTATCAAACCAACCATCACTTAGCCTGAGTGGGAGACAGATTCTCACTGTATTTATTACGGTGTTGGCACCGGATCACTTGTGTCATGGAATTCTCTTTAGTATTTAACGTCAAGGCTCTCAAAGGAAGTGCTGCTCCCATGTGGACCATTGTCCCTCGTGGCATCCGACAAATTGGATTACAGACGGTGCCGTGCAAGGGCATCAGTTACCCCCTCTCTCGTGCAGAGCACTATAAGGGGGAACTAAAAATTCTGAAGATAGGTTCCATGGTCTTGAGGAACTTAAATCTGGTGAGAAAGTCTTTTGGAGATACCTGCTGGATCTGATGTCCTAGTGCTGAGTATATAAATGGTTTGTGCTACTAGATGGAGGCAGGTAGAGAGCATGATGGTCAGGGGCTTTGTAAACAGCTTTTCGAGTCTTGAGTTTGCTGTGAGTAGCTATGAGGTCTGCACAATAGAGCGGATCATAGTGTTTACCCATAAGGTTGCTGTGAGGAGGAATGTGATAATCCCTGTAAACTATTTAGCATGAAGGATATCACACACTAAGCGCTCAGGGCATGTCTCCTGTTATTATTGAAGTGGCTTCTGAGCATTCAAGGAGTACACAGATGTCAGCTTCTGTGTGTTTCTTCATCTGAACTTAGCTCTTGAGGCAACTCTGGGGAAAAAAGATTTAATCTTGCCAATTTGAGGTTATACAGTCGCTCTCATTTAAAATGTAAGTCTAAGGATGCCTGGGTGGCTCAGCGGTTGAGCATCTGCCTTTGGCCCGGGGCGTGATTCCGGGGTCCTGGGATCGAGTCCCATGTTGGGCTCCCTGAATGGAGCCTGCTTCTCCCTCTGCCTGTCTTTCTGTGTCTCTCATAAATAAATAAAAAATAAAACAAAATAAAATGTTAGTTTATTTTGGGTGAATTGTCAGATTCAAAGTTCTTCTATTTCTCTTCTCTTTGCCTTCTGCCTAAAGCTGATCCTAAACTCCAAGGGGGCTCTTTGATGGTTTTGGCATCAAGGAAATATCAAGTGATCTGATTGCTTTTCATTTGCCATCTGCTGCTGTTGTATTGATGTATCTCCAATTTTTTTCTGTGTGGAAAGTGCATGGGGATTGATCTATGTGAGCTTGGTGGACTTCCTCTCGTGACCTGGCCCCATCTTGGCTCTTGATACTGAATTGCCCATCCAGTTCTATTGGCCTCTTGACTCTGTAGCCCTTGCAAACTCTGCTTAACGAGATTATTTTGATCATTATGATTTTCAGTGATTCTAACTCTTCAAGAAGAGTATGTTAGAGATTATGATAACACAAGCTGAATAAAGGCGCTAAGCTTGTGTGACCATAAATAAATCTCTTTGGGGCCAAGATGGCCAATAAGTGATGGAATCTATAAAAACAATTAGTTTGCTTACCAATTACTGTAACTGAAATTTGACCTCAAGTGTTTGTGTGTAAGACATGGGTTCTTTTCACTGTTGCCACCACCACCTCAATTATTTTTTTAAATATACACTTTTCTTACTAAGCTGTACTTTCAATTATAAAGGGAGAGCCTATATTCCACCTACAACAGGGCTAAGAACATTTTGTTACTCTGGACCTCCTTGATTATATGCTAAGGAGTCCATAGAGAACCACAGGTTCTTTACCATTCTTTCCAAATGCCCTCAGCCTTGCTGTCACGTTCTCCCTTGAGCCCACTTGGACTAGCTTTGTTTGCTCTTCATTTCTTTAAAGTTATTCCCCACAAGACTCCACACTTCTCCCACCTTCTAAATCCCATCAGCTGTGTCTGTCTCCTGTTCTCTCTCCTCCTCTCACTCTTCCTATCTCCCAAAACTTGTCCTCTGGGCCTTTCAAGGTCCATCATAAGCACAACACCCATATTCTCATCCTTTGCTCTGGATGGTTCTTTTACCTCCTTGTACAAATAATTACATGACTCTTCGGAGGATTTTGTTTCTCCTGCAGATGATCTCAAGTGGTGACTTTCCCCCTCCCATAGCCTGCCAAGGCTGGAGATGGGGAAGGTTTTTCCTTGTTACTTGTTGCCACTTTTAGATTGTTCTCCTTTAGTTCTTCCTGAAACACCACAGGGTTGAATCCCATGTTGGCAAACTGTTTGATCCTCTGCCTCTCAGGGTTCATATCAACTGATCCTTGAATCGTTCTTCCATATTTATTTCTTTTTAAAGAGTTTATTTGTTTATTCATGGAAGACACACACACACACAGAGGCAGAGACACAGGCAGAGGGAGAAGCAGGCTCCCCATGGGGAGCCTGATACGGGACTCGATCCCAGGACCCTGGGATCATGCCCTGAGCCCAAGGCAGATGCTCAATCACTGAGCCACCTAGGCATCCCTGTTCTTCCACATTTCTTGATAATTTTAACTCTGGCCACTGTCCATTACTATTCCTGTTTTAATTCATGGCAGTCTTAATATACATAATCCTTCCAACACCTTGACACCTAAGTTTCTTAAACTCCTCTAGTCTCGTACTGCTTCCTGCCTCAGCCACCAAATCCCATGGTCATTCTCTGGACTTTGCATTACCAGTAACTATAACCCATATGTAATTTCAATTTCAGCTGTGCTGCCCTCTGACCACCCTCTGTGATCTTTTAATTTAATTCATTTTCCTCTCCTAACATCCTTCTAATATCCTTCATTAATCCTTCAACCCTTTAGGATCTTCAACTGATTAATCCTACCATCTTTCTACCATCCTTCAGTTGCTGCTTTCTTTGAGGAAATCTTCACCTAATTTTGATCTCTCAGTCCACCATACTCACTGCCTTGCAAATATCAATCCAGTTGATTTCTTTTGCTTCTCCATACTTGCTTGGAGAAGCACAACCTTCTTTACATCCAACTGCTCTGTTTCTGCACTATGTAGCTGATTGATCTTAGAATAACACCAGTTGACTGGTATCACTTTAAACCTACAACCATATACCTCAAAAGAGTCTTGAATGCTTCTTGGGAATTGTCATGTCCTTCACTTGTTTTACTCTTCTGCTCTCTGCATGCCTATTTTACTATTTCTTCTCTGTCCTCAAAGCCCAGAACCTCTTCTTATCTTCTATCTTCCTGCCTCTTCCCATAGAGTGGTGGTGCTCAACCCTATGGGCCTACTGGGATCACCTAGGAGTCTTAAAAATTTACTGATGCCTCAGCTCTTGCATTGGACCAGTTAAGTCAGAACTTGTTAGTCGGGGCCTGGGTATTAAAGACTTCTCAAAAAAAAATAAAGACTTCTCAGGGGATATTTCTGTTCAGCCAGCATTATGAACCATTGCCACAGAAGTATCCCTGTTCCAACTAAAGCTAATTTTTCCACTTGTTCACCAGCTCCTATTTCCTCTCACCTCCCACGGACAGAACTTTAGTGATTCCCCCTTTTCTTTGTATCATCAGTTATTCACCTCTCTGATGGATTCTCTATTATTTTTTTTAAGTTCTTTTTACTGCACTTCCCTGTCAGTTCTGTTATTTTTATATCCCTTTGCAATAAATCTTGCTCTCCTTCCAGCCTCTCTGACAACAAATCTCATCTGACCCATGTGTCACCACTCCTCTAAGGCTGCTCTTTCTGAGATAACCAAAGACTTCCACATTGGCTAATTCTCAGGTTCAATTCTTAGTCCTCATTTTGCTTGATCTATTAACAGCATCTGACATAGTTAATCACACATTTTTTAAAAGATTGATTTATTTTAGGGTGTGCACATGAATTGGAAGGGCAGAGGGAGACGGAGAGAGAATCTCAAGCAGACTCTTATGCTGAGTACAAAGCCCAGTGTAGGGCTGGATCTCACGACCCTGAGATCAGGACCTGAGCCGAAACCAAGAGTTGGACACTTAACTAACTGACCATCCAGGTGCCTTGGTCACACATTTCTTGATAGGATTCTTTATTTGGCTTACAGCACATCATACTCTTGATTTTTCTCCTATCTTATTTTCTCCCTGTCTTCTCTACGGGTTGCTTTTCTTTTCCCTGCTCTTGCCATGTTGGTGAGGCCTTGGGATCAGTTTAATCCTCTTCTCTTTTCTGTACACACTTATCCATAGTGATAGTACCTAGATCTATATCTTTCTGCTAATGGCTCCCAAGCTGATATTTATATCCAGATCTCTGTCCTTAACTCTTCACATATATGCAAGTTGTTTAACTCAGCAATTCCATGGAGAGCTGATACACATCTGATATCTTTTTCTATCTCAGGTAGTGGAAATTCTATCCTTCCATTGCTCATTGCTCAATCCTCAAACCTTGGAGTCATCTTTAAGACCTCTTTTTCTTATCCCCACATTCAATCTATTGGTACATCTTCTTACTGTACCTTCAGATTCTATCCAGTGTCTGGCCACTTCTCACCACCTCCCCTGTTATCAGCCTGGCCTAAATCACTATCACTTTGACTTGGACTAGTACATAATCTCCAGACTGCCCCCCGCCCCCCGCCTGCTCTCTGCCCTCCCCTGAAGTATATCTTAATCAAGAAGCCTGAGTGATTAATTTCCCACTGAAATTAGAGCTTGTCATTCCTCTGCTCAAACGCTCCTGTGGCTCTCTTTGCCACTCAGAGTAAAAACCAGTCCCCCTTAATGGTCATTTAATCCCATAATGATTTGGCAACCATTTTCTTTCTGGTGGCTCATACTGTTCCCCCCCCCCCTTTTTTTAAATTTATTTATGATAGTCACAGAGAGAGAGAGAGAGACAGAGGCAGAGACATAGGCAGAGAGAGAAGCAGTCTCCATGCACCGGGAGCCCGATGTGGGATTGGATCCCGGGTCTCCATGATCGCGCCCTGGGCCAAAGGCAGGCGCCAAACCGCTGCGCCACCCAGGGATCCCCATACTGTTTCCCCTTTATCCTATCTTGTTCTCACTACACTAGCCTCTAAGCCCACAAATCTCATTGACTCTTGGCTTTTGCACTGGCATTTCCAGAGGGATTTTTGCCCCAAATATTCACTAGGCTATTCTTCATCTTCTTTAAGCCTATATCCTCTCAATGAGGGCTTCTCTGGCAACTCCTCACTTTCCCTTTTGTTCATAGCATCCTAACCTTACTATCATACTATTATATTATTCGAGTCTTATACTATCCTGTACAGCATATTTACTAACAGTATATTGTCAATTGAAAGAATGTATATTCTTTCACAATTCACAGTCTCATTTAGTGTCTTAAGTTGGTGCTGATTTGTTTCATCAGTCATATACTATATTGACACTATAGATATTTAAACTTTAGTGCTTGATAATGCTTTAAGTACTTCAAAAATTGTCTTCATGATTATTAACTATTTTTAAATTTCACATATGATAATTTCACATTGGTAATGAACTAATGGGACTGAGAAATTTTAGCATGAGTCAACATTAAGAAAGTGAAGTGGAAAATGGAGGATATTATGCTGATAAGCTAGGCCAAAAAATGCATTTGCCTGAATGAAGCAATTGAAACAGATCTTACTGTTTTGAGTTGAGTGATTAACTATCATTCATTGCCCCACTTCCCCCTTTCCTATTCTCACTACAGATTTAGACTCAGTGATCAAATGAGATAAATGAAGAAATTGCCCGTTATGCAATTACAATTAGAAAACAAATACAATGATCAGAAAGATTGCATTGGGGAGGTAATGGTTGATCTGAATGTTTCACAGATGGAAAATATTTAGCTATTGAGAAAGTCACTTACAAGGCTTTCTAGCAAAAAGTGCAACATGCCAGAAGGCTTATATGGGAGAGATGGCAGTGAACATGTGGAAGGTAGTATCTGGGCAAGAGGGAAGGGTTGTGTGTGAAAGATACAGTGAATATTAAATTAACAGGTCTTTTGGTTGGTTCCTCTATGCCCTATTATCCAAAGATATCTTCTGAATTTCAAACAGAGTATCAGAAATAAGGAAGCCAAGAGGGATATGTGGTCTTGATAGTGTAAGTAATTCCTTGAGGGGAAGTGGAAATCAATATGTTGTAATAATGAGAACTAAAATTAATAATTGCTACAAATTACTTAGTGGCCACTCTAGGCAGCATGCTATATGCTTTACACACACTTTCTTATTGACTTCCTGTGACAACCCAAAGAGATTGGAGCTAAGATTCTCATCCCCATTTTGCTAAAGAAAAAATATGGTTGGGATTGGCAAATGGCAGGTGTTACCTCATATCTTTCTGAACCTAGAGCTCTTAACCATGGCACCACTATTTCCCAGAGAGCCTGCTCTTGCTAAATATAGGGACTACTCAGCCCCATGTTACACGTACCGAGTTACAATCTCCAAGGATGGAGCACTAGTCTGCATTTTAAACAAGCATGTTTCAATATGACAGAAGAATCCCTCAACTATCCAATACTGCCTCTCTACACTGCATGTATTCCTAAGATTCATGAAGCTCCTGAACAAATTAATGTCCTTTGTTTCTAAAACTTATTCTCTTCCATGGGGCTAGGCTCTGCCTGCTTGCTGGCCAAATTTTGTTTGTTTTGTTCTTTATTGCATGGCTTCTTGAGCCTTTAGATTCATGTCTGATAGAGGAATTGTGTGACTTCGATAACCTATATCAAGGTAGCAAACATTCTATTAGGGTCCCTAGTAGAGTGTGCCCCCCCCCCGCCCCCCGGAGGTAGAATTAGCCTGGCCTGCTCTAACAGGCAACAGGGAAAAATGCACTGTCCCCAAGTACCCACCACCAGCTCATTCCCTTTGATCTCTACTTACTAAGCTTCCTGATAAGTCACTCTAAAGAGCACAGGTCAGTTATGGGTTTGTGGTGGGAAAAGGGGGTGTTATGGGAGGGTATAGAGTTCAATCAAATAAAAGGAATAAATATCTAATGATAAAATCTTTATCATAAGTGGAATGCTATGGCTTATTAGGTAGTGAGTGAGCCCTTCATCAATGGGCATAATCAAGCAGAGTTTGGAAGCCTTAGTGCCAGGGATACTACACGAGAAATTGGATATAACTGTGATCTTACCATTAAAGAAAACAAAATGTTTAATTTTTAGTAGGTGAAAATTATTTAAAAATTTTGCGCATTCCTTTCAAAATACTGTCTGGGCTTATATTCATAGGGGCAATTGTTATGCTTTTCTTACTGTTTTTATCATTTTACAAGTGCTTTCCTTGTCAGAAGAAAGTTTCCATACCCAACAACTTCAGATCTCTGCCATTAAGGCAGTCAGCCAGGTTCTCTTGACAATTACCCCTCGTGATCTTGAATACTCATTTTTCCCTCTCCTATCTTTTGTAGATTCAAATGGCAGGACTTGGGGGCTGGGAGATCCACATGACTCACTCTCCTTGCCTTGTGCAAGTTCTTACTACTCCCAGTTGGGCATTTAGGTTAATTAGACATGAATGACAATGATGTGAGTGAACTTATCATAGTTAATGTAGCTATTAAGAATACATTTCCATGCAGCATCTGTACATAATTTGGATAAGGAAGCATAAAACCTGAAATATATCTTTTCTTAATTATTTTTCAAGCAAAAATGGAGAGCACCTTAGATTAATGCAAAATTTTCACTATGATCCTGTCAATTGGGAGCAAGAGATTTATCTTGAATTCACACTAGATTTACTGTGACACATGGCTCAGGTATCCCTAATCAGAATTTTTTTCTGAGTAAAAGTGGGATGAAAGCAAAAGCCAGAGGTAGATAAGTTACCAAGCTAAGAAATCATAGAATAAAAAAGCAAAAACATTGAAATGCGACCAAAAGATGAAAAGTAGATAGAGATAATAGAGTTGTCAGGTAAATTTTGAATAGCCTCAAAGATAACTTAGTCACACTTTACTTTGGGCTGGCCATGTTACAGCTGGAGAGTAAAAACAGTAACAATATAAAAAGAACTACCATTTATTAAACTTTTGCTTTAAAATTTTGAAACCATACCAAATATTACACATATTACATCACAGTTAGTCCTTACAATCAACCTTTGAGGAGTGTAATGAAACATTCTGATCCCTACTGTGTGGAAGTTGAAATGAGGAAATGAGAGGCTAATCAACTTACTGAAGGCCAAGTGGTGGGCAGCTGTAGAGCTGAGGTTCTAACACAGATGTAACAGCCCTCAAAGCCTATTTCTTATAGCTATTATGATACATATTTTCCCTTTATTATGTTTACTTCTGGATCTCATCTTTTAGAATGGACATGGATAAACGGGAAACTGTCCAGAAGAGTGATTTCAGTGGCAAAGGGTTTCATGCCATTTCATATGAAGAAGGGCTGAAGGCCTTGGGGAGATAGCTTAAATTATTCAAGAAGAAGGTGATAGCTATCTTCTAGTATTTAAGAATATCCACATGGATGGGGACTGTGACTTCATTTAAATGGTGTGGGATCAGGATTTACTGGGAAAATGAGTTTGTCCTAATGGATTGGTGAGGGTGATTTCTAGAATATGTGGGTCAGCTACTTGATGGGGATCTTATAGAGAAGGTTGGATGGTTGTTTGGACTGTACGCACTTATGATCCCTTCTAAATCTTAAACAATATTAATATAGGAAATAGAATTGTAGAACAGTTGCAGATCACCTCCAGCTTATGACACATTTTCTTATGCTACATATATAAAAAAAAGTTTTTTTTTTCTTAATAGCCTGTCTTTCCAACTGGAAGGCAGCTATTTAGGAAATAAAAGCCTTGTCTCATTCTTTGTCAACTCTAGTTCCCTTGCCTGGCATACAATGCATGCTGAAATGCTTGTTGAACAAATCCGTAAATGGTATATAATAACTTTATAGTGAAATCTTGAGGACATAATGGAAGATCCTACAATCTAGCAATGAGAATATTTTTTTAGAAATCTCCTTTGAGGAAAAGTCTCTCAAGTTTCATGTTTACTTTTCGGTAGCCTTTATTTATTGATGGACCAGGAGAGTTACTACTGAAGTAGCACTAATCATTTTCATGGGGCTGAGAGTGACTCATAGTTTCAGATGAGTAGGCTTTCCAAATAAGGTGTTTCCAGTGTATGGATATTCACAGTGATTGCCCAAACCCCTACAATTTGGACCTCTGAGCTATGGGGAGCAGTATGGTGAATGTGATACCCATATTCTGGGCCTCTCCCTTACTTCTAGCGTGAGGCTAGCTTAAGACCCTTAAATGTATTATTGGATCCTAATGATGGCACATGGCATAATTATGAAGTAAATGAAGTTTGACTTTAGTATCTTCCAGCTGAACTTTTAATATGTCTCTCCTTATACTGCCTCAGATTCTACCCATGAATCTTCATCCTTAAAGTTAAGGCATCAGGGACTAGTGTGAGGAGAGAGAGATGATTAGGATGGATTTCCCCGCATCTCATCAGTCGTTTTGCCTTGTAGTAAAGATGGGTCTGGTCTTTACATGACATTATTATAATTGCTTAGAATAGGTGTAAGGAATACATTTCTCCATCACAAAAATCTTACAGTGTTAGTGCTTTTAGTGATTGAGTGGCTATCTAATCTAAATCCAGCAAAGTTTAAGTGTCCTGCCTCAGGTCATTTGGGGTATCATACAGATGAGTTGTCTTCTTTCCATCCTGGGCTTCTATCCCTGTGCCACTCAGCCATTTCCAAAAGTTCTTATTTAAATATTTGTTTCTTTTTTCACCTTTATTCTGAATACAATGAAATCATGGTCCTTTGGACTTAGCTTTTGGGGTCTTTTGAAGGGTTGAGAAGCTATCGTATCCAGCTTCTGTCATCTGACTGTCCTGAAGTATTCTTTGAGGCTGGGCATGGCTTCCTTAAAGGCATGTGTTCCCCTGCGAACACATGGTGGCTTTCTTGCATAGAGGACTTTGGAGCCTATGATTGTTGACCTTATTCAATTGCTTAAGAATTAAATTACTGAGAAAATGAAGTTGCACAAAAATATTAATAAAGAATGTTATAAATATTTGAAAGTCAGGATCTTGATCCCTATCCTCTCAGTCCCTGTGATTCACATCCTCCTGACTTCAGTGGTATAAAACAGAAAGGAATGTGACCCATCCGTTGAGGCCAGGATCATAGGCTTTCAAAATGCCATCTTAAGTAATGCAACCTCCCAGTTTTTTTTTCCTTAACAAAAACTATCGGATCAGAGTTACTTCTAGGGATTATTGTGTATAATAATTAGCACATACCATATTATATTTTGAGAAATGTTGGAGGCTCTGTATTTTAAATGGCAATTGATGATGCAGACTTCTTGGATCATTTAGGGATGGGCACTTTGTTGAGTAATCAGAACCATTTTCTGTGTGGATTCCTTTCCTAGCAGCCTCTTTTCTCACCTATTTTTCTTTCCTCATTCATTCTTTCTGAGTTTTCATTCTAGGATACTAAAGCCTATAGCCTCACAACTGGGAGAGAAGATTTTTTGTGGTTACCTCCTTAGTAATTATTGCAGAATGTTTTAAAACTTTTCAAATTTGACGCCTTTAGCCGTACATCACTTATGGGCAGATTTACTACCACTCTCTATTATACTACAATAGAACTGCTTCTCTCACATATCACCATTATAGATTTTCTAAGTTCTTAAGTCCATGATCCCAGGCCTAGAAGGCTGCTGTCTTTCTGAGATAGGACGAAGCTCACAAGTTCTTAAACGAGCTAACTAAGATCAGAATTGAAACCCTTGGCTTACGTTCAGGTCCATTTTAATGTTCTTTGAACTTTCTGTGATTCTCCTGTTTTATCATGGTCATTTAAAATATATTTTTGAAGAGGCAAACATTTCTGTTCTAATAGAAGAGGAAGTAAAAGAAGAATTTGTTTCTACACTTAGATGTTGGCATGATGGTGTTGCTGTAAGCAGTGGTTCCAGGGAAGATGGTAAAAAAAAAAAGGGAGCCAAGTCAGGACATTTGCTTGTCTTTTTTGTCTTCTGGGTCTTATTTTTCGGTAGCTAAAACTTTGGACATTGTGTTTTTTTGTTTTTGTTTTTGTTTTTTTTTTAATTTATTTACTTCTCTTAGAGAGTGGGGAGGCCAGAGAAGTCTTAAGCCATCTCCTTGCCAGACACAGGGCTCCATACCATGATCCTGAGATCATGACCTGAGCTGAAACCCAGAGTTGGACACTTACCCGACTGAGCCACCCAGGCAGCCCTCTGTTTTGTTTTGTTTATTTATTTATTTATCTATTTATTTATTTTTAAAGGTTTTATTTATTTATTTATTCATGAGAGACGCAGAGAAAGAAAGGCAGAGACATAGGCAGAGGGAGAAGCAGGCTCCTCGAGGGGAGCCCAATGTGGGACTTTATCTCAGGACTGCAGGATCATGCCCTGAGCTGAAGGCAGATGCTCAACTGCTGAGCCATCCAAATGTCCACCTATGTTTTGTTCTAAAAAGGAGCCTTGAAAGACTGAACTTACGTTCTAGAATAGTGTTGATCAATGAAAATATGGACAATTTATATATACATATATACATTTTTTGTTAGCCACATTAACAAATAAAAGGGATGATATCAATTTTCACATGTCAATGTATTTTATTTACATGAATACATCCAAAATATTATTGCTTCAGCATGTGCCACCCGTCACAATTCAAGTACTCAGTAATCACATGGGGCCAGCAGCAACTGCGTTGGACAGCATGATTCTGGAATGAGAAAGAATTACATGTGTTTAGCTCAGCACAAACTTCAATGTAAATAGCGAATTGTAGAGAATTAAATTACTGTGTGGTGACTTTAAGGAAATTATCTTTCTGGGCCTTGGATTTCTTGTATGTAAAATAGAGAATTAATAAATGTCTAGAGTTAAGACTTTTAAAGAGATAATGTATGTGATGTGTTGAGCACACAGGCACTTGGTAAATTGTAGCTCTGAATATTATTAGACTCCACTGAGGAGTTTGGATGATAATTTTAAGTTTCTCCTCTCCAAGGACAAGATGAAAACTATAAGCTTTCTGGGGACAGGACATTAACTTCTGTTTAGCATTGGTTTGGTTCTTCTTTGAGGTTCTCTGCATCCTCTGCTGTGGCCTGTGCTGTCTGCATTTTGATTGCTCACTTCGCTCTTCATAGCCTTGTTTGTTGGGTCCTGGCTGCCATCCTGATATTTCCCCTTCAAGTTCTTGACATCTCTCATTCAGGATCCTTGCAATCAATCCTGATTTTGCCCCCAAGTTTATTTGTGACTCACTGTCTAGGCTTGATGCTTGCTTTCTGCTTCTCTGGCATCAACCCCAGTTCTATTCTTGCTGTATCCCAGAAAATAAACTAGGGCAGATAACCCTGCTCAACTGAATGCATGAGAAGTATGGGCTTTCTAAAGATTTGGGGTGATTTTTAATATCTGTACCTAAGCCTGACAAGGAATTCCTTATGGGACTTAGATTGGAAGCCATTTGACTAATTTGAAGTGATATGTGAGTGCAAAATGTCATGATTTAATACAACTTCTTTTGGAGGTACATGGAATTTGCTCGACGTGGAAATAATGAGTGTAAGAGAAATGGTGGCATGGTTGTTTGTTGAGAATGTTGGGAGGATTGGGCCAATCCCAATGCCTCTTTGCTTGAAATGTTGCCCAAAGTCTGGGCAAAGGTGGGAGTACAGAGTAGAGAAACTGGGAGGGGAGCTTCCTGCTGCTGAGTAATTATGAGTGCTAATTATGGTAAATGGCTAATTTCTTTTGGTTGCATGTTGGATTTTTTGTTTTGTTTTGTGTTTAAATGCAAAAACCCAAACCCAAAGAAGCTTTCCAATCCAATCTTAAATGAATGGCTGAGAAAGCATAATATAAAATAAACACGACTATTTTCTTCTGAAAATTGTGAGGACAAAATACCAAGAAATATGACCTTTGTGAACATCTGCACGTGATGTAACTCCTCGGCCATGCAGGGAACTTGTGGGCAAATTACTCATTTTTGCAAGTTGTAAAGACAAATAGTGAAACGTCTGATATTTCAAGCAAGTGCCTCCCAAATTTGACTTGTCCCAATCATTGGCAGTGTCAGGGGCTGATATTACCCACTTTTGAAGAAACAGATGGTTCAGAGCTGCAGGGGGCAAGTTTCTCAGCAGTGATGGCAGAGGAGGTGCTAATTATGGGGGGACGGGTTGGTTTCACTCTGCTGGATGGAGTCTCTACCTTCATCTAGATTTAAGACCCAGTACAATTCTTGCCTCTTTTACAGCTTTTCCTGAAGTATATTCTTTCTTCTTTCAGTATATTTCTCTCTGTAGCACAAATTTTGTGAGAATCAGACATAACCCTGAGCTAGTTGCTCTCTAAGTTGTCTTGACCAGCCTATAAAATCTTAATGTTCTTAAGGTTTCTCATGGTTACATTTTATTTTCCAATTAAACTAGAAATTCCTCAAAAACCAGGGCTGTTATTTATAGCACTTTAACCCCCCAGACCAGACCAGCAGGCGTTTGTTGATCCCAAAGTGAACCTCTAGGGAGAATGTTGTCCATTCTCTGAGAGACAGGCTGAGTCATAGCTTGTCAGCCACTTGATTCAGTTGGTTGCTGACAGCAGGAGGGAGCAATCTTTCCATCATTCTCTACTTAATAACCTAAATTATGCTCCTAGTGTACACGCTGATACATAATACCAGTGAATAAGAGAGGATTTCCTTTCATACTGTGGATTGTAGCCCTAAGTTCCATGAATCCTCTAGTCAATGCCTTGTCCTGAGAGACTGAGAGAGAAGAGAGTAGGGACGGGTCCGCATAACCACCAGCTAACACGCACACATACAGAAGAATGTTCATGACTTTGTTGGGCACTTGGTTTTTTGCATCGTATTGAAAATTATTTACACGATTGAATTCTTGTGGTCAGGGACTTTGCCTTCATCCATCCTTGTCTTGCATCATAATCTCCTTTAATAATTATTTGTTGAATAAATGTAGCCTCTTTACATATTTAAAAAGGCAGTGAGTATATCAGTTGTACCTTTAAAGAATCAAGAAAATTTTTCCTTAAGTTCCTCTCAGTGAGTATTCCAAACTTTTACAACTTCAGACCGTACTCAAATTTCCCACTTGAGTTTTCTCCAGCCTACGGAGTCTTTTAATTTACAGAAAACTAGAAGCCTTTAGATATGACCACTCTCATATCCTCTTTCCCCCCTTTTATAAACAGTGAAAGATTTCTTGCCTCTTCTTTGGTGCATTTGCTGTTTAGTCCCTTCTCATTTGCCTCTCTATCCCCCATTGGTTGCCTAACCTTTGCACCATCCTGACACTTCTTATGCCTCTTGTCTTTGATTGTCTTCATCTCCTTTTCTTGTATTTTTAATCTACACATCTCCTCCTGGAGCTCGGAATCTTATCTAAAGACACCCTTCTGGTCAGCTTTACTGGTGACAAGAATCTGTGTGCCTTACTTATTACCCTTGTATTCCTAGGCACTATTGGGATGCTTTCAGGTTGTATGATTTTTTTTTCCTATTTTAGTAACTCACTTCCATTTTCGCAAACGAGAAAATAAAACCTTGAAAATGTTTTGACTTCAAGGTCAAAATGCTCGTTATAGTTTACGAATTTGTGACTGACTCCTTATCCTGTGCAGAGCCTTGGACGCCTTTCTCTGCAGATTTCCTGATATGTGGACATCCTTCATTGTGTCCAAGGGATTACAAACTGTCATCTCTGGTAACTCTCTGACAGTGAAAGGCAGGCTCCTTCACGCAAAACTTGCTGCCTGAAATTGCACGATTGGATTGCTCCAGGATTAAAAATTACACTTGAGGCCAGAGAATAAACTGACTTTGGGGAAAAGTTATTATCAGTGTGGCTTAGGTTTGTAAAGAATGCAGCACCCTGATCATACAGTGAAATAAAGGGATGGGAAAGACCATGAGATATTATCTAGTTCTCCCTTGTTCTCAAATACATGCAAAACTATGTTTATGTTCTTCTCTAAAGAGATTTTCCTAAATTTACAGGTAATAGGTTCATGATCTTCAATGATAGTGTCTTCAGTGGACTATCATTTGGTGTCATATTTTGGTGTCTGGATGATGATTCTTGGCAGTCTCGAAGTTCTGGGACACCTCGTTCCACATATCACTGGGCTTGACACTTTCAAAATCTCTAAAATCCATGTCCTTGTAGTTAGGTTTATGACATCCTTATAACTTGCAGGCAGTGATACTCTGCAATGTGGTGGAACATAGGTGACTTTTCTGTATTTTCCAAGTTAACATTCAGTGTTTAGAATAGTTATACTTTTTTTTGACAACCCATCAAAAACCAATTTCATCTGCAGTTACTGAGAATCGGGTAGTATACTTTCTTTTTTAAAAGGAAGATTAAAAGTAGTAAAGGTGTATGTTAACATGATTACTGAACCTAGACTTTCTCCATGTAGTCTCAGATGAATTGATAAAGGATGGAAGGACAGATCTGGGGCCTGTGTGTGAGAGAGTGTGTCTGCGTGCCTGATAGCAATAGATAGATGTCAGGGGCATTTTGTTCAGGGACTTAATAAAATGAGTATTTGCCTTTTGGTAATTTTCAAAAAGCTATTATCCCCTGTATATGAGAAAGGAAATTTGCATTATTCTTTGCTTTCATAAGTGAGGAAGACAGGAAGCCCTTTTTCTAATTAAAATCTCATTTTATCCTAATTTGATATGAAGAAAATTTTCCTGGAGACCTTCACAGTCTTTAATATATGTAACAGTGATCAGTCTGGTGATACTGAGAATCTGTGGTGATGCTGATTCTGTACATTTATTTATCACTTTGTAGTTCACATATTCATATATGTACAATGTCAAATTTGATCATCACTGAAGTTAATATTAAGACCATATTACCTTTTGAGAGGTTAGGCTACTGATTTATTTGCTTTGAATTTATATCATTGTTACTATAGCTATTTGTTACTCCAAATTAGTATCTCGATATTAAGGTAACGATAATATTGGGTTAGTAAGGTATAGTTTCAAGAGAACTGTTGCTTTTTCATTTCTGGAACTTCTCATGTCATTTCAAGTAATTAGCACACTTATTAGAAGACCTCACAATGGTTTAGGCTTTGAACAACAATATATCTCTTACTCTATGAGAATATAAAAGACTATCTTTTTAAGTTAGTTCCATTAGACTGTAGAGTCTTATGTGCTGCTGAATTAGGTACAGTATTCTCTGAGAAATAGAATAATACTTCTAGCTATATTCCTATATTTAACTAACTAATTGTTATGAAATAGAGAACCAGAAAATGAAAACACCCCAAACTCTTGGATTGCCAATTGATCCTAAATGTACAGTTTCCTCTGACTTCCTTTTAGCATCTGTGTCTTAATGGCAACTTGCTGAAAAGAATACATTAAAAAATATGTTATTTGGTAAACTTAACATGGTGGATTTCGTTCTTTTTTAGTGAATGGAAGATGATATCAATGAAACATTTATTCAGTCAGTCTTTAAGCATACTGAAAATATGTAATTTTAACTGGTTTTTAGCCTTATTCATTTTATGTTCAGGCCAATAGTTATAGTGTGATTCTTGTCAATGGAATTGAATGAGTCTAAATTTTCATTCTGAATGTATACTGTCAATCACTAGGAGGAATCACATAGCCCATGGGTTAATGTAACCTAGTTGAAAATTATATAAATAGTATTATTTATTGAAGCATTTTCTTTGTGCTAAGTATGTTGTCTAATTTATCTTGGCTGATTGTCAGTGAGACTGGACTAGTATTATCCTTATTTTATCTTAGAGAAAACTAAGGTTCCAAACTAAGTCTCTAAATTACTGCAAGGGCTTACTTTTATAGCCCTAGTATCTGGTATAGCCCCTGGGAAAGTAGGTGCTTCGTGGATATTTGGTGACAAGAAGATAGGTGATATGCTCCAGTACAAACCAGTAAGCCAAATTTTGAACTTAATCTAAAATCTCCCTATACTCTTAGTCTTCTACTCCACCTCTTCAATTCCTGAGTTTTGGAGAGAATTTGTCCCACTGGGGGGAAAATGGTAGTATTTTTTTATCCAAATGTCCAAATGTTTATATTGGAGATTGTTTACCTTTCATCTGGAACGGTGAATGCAAAGCCAGGTGCCTCTTTGTGGGTGTTGTATCTTTAGAACATCACCATTAATTGCCAGAGTGTATTGATGCTCATCAAGTTTACATTGTTTACATATAGTTGTATGGAAGGATGCTTTGAGGTTTCTACTTCTAACTTTTATGATATTGTGTCCGTTTTTTAGCATCCCAAAAGCATAGCTTTGAAGATACAGAATCTTTAGTAATTTGATGATGGATCTTGGAAAGAATAGCAGGATTTGCCAAAAGCTGAGCATTTTTCTCAAATCACTTAGGTTATTATTATTTCACTGTCAGAAAGGCAGAGAATTTAATGAGTGTAAATTACAAGTGACTTTGTAGAGAAGAGCTTTTGCTCTTGAAGTTCGTCAGAAGTAAAAATAAAAGTGGTTTTTGGCTTCATGAGTGCAGTTGCATTTTTTGATTCAACATGTTATAGCTGACATGCCGAGAAATTGTAGAGATTTTGAATGTTTCTTAAGTTTAGAGAATAGCATGCAAATTAAGCAATTTCTACAAGACTATTAAGTTTGACATGAAAATAAAAACTCGGCCTTTTTATGAGGGATGGCTATTAGGTCTCAGGAAGAGTGGCTTTGTTAAATTTATTTTAAAAATATCTATTTGGTGTCTACTGTGAACCAGCCACTATTCTAGACCAAGTAGCTTGGAATACAGTGGTGAGCAAGACAAAAGGTTGCTCAGATGGTATTTAGATGCTAGTCATAGGAGTCAGAAAATATACAAACAAACACTAATAGTAATGTTTGTTGAATGAAAATCAATTGGGTGCTAAGCTATTTGTGATAGGAAAGCCTCTTTGAAGGCTTTGAACAGAAGTCTGAAGACTGAGAGGGACTTTTAGTCATTGTAAAGAACTTGAGGATTTGGGCATTTTTAGAAAGGAAGTGAGTGGGTTATGGTAAGGAGTTGAGATTTCATTCTGACTAACAGTACAATGGAAAATTTTAGGTGGGCAATGGTAACATTTGGATGTACAAAGAGAAAACGATGGCTCTGTATGTTATTAGGAGAAAAATTCTGTAATGGAAGGGTAGAAGTGGGGAGATCACATAGGAGGCCATTGTAGGTAGTGAAGGCAAGACTTGGAAAGAATGCAGATGGAAAAAAAAATGAATGGATCTAATTTATCTTAAAGATGTTGAGCATAACTTGGGCTGAAATGTTGGAAATGGGGATGAGGGAAAGAGGAATCGTGGGTGACTTCTGAATATTTTTGTTGGCTGAATGGTGGTACAGTGGAGAATGGGAGAGGAATAGTGAGTGCATTGGAGAGAAGGATGGAGATACATGACTCTACTTTTTAAGTTTGTTACATCTATTAGCCCTCTAATTGGAGACACGAAATTCTCAATTGAATGTGAAAATCTGGCTCAGGTAAGATGTCAGGGTTGGAAGAAAAGTTTGTGAATGAACAGTGCAATCTTATTTAAGCTGTGGGACTGGATGAGATCATCTGGGGAGAAATAGTAGACAGAGAAGTGGGGTCTGGTAGAGGCCCAATGCACTGTAAGAACCATTCAGAGGTTATCCAGAGTAGCAGATATTGGTGAAATGTCCCGATAAGGAGAGCCCAGTCAGGTCATAGGAGTACCAAGAGTATGAGAGTGTCGGATTCCTCAGTCCCAGAAGAGGGAGAAATGTTTCAAAAAGGAGGATATGCTCAATCGTGTTTATGCTACAGAAAGCTCCAGAAAATGAGGACAGCAAAGTTAATGCTAGCACAGGAGGTGGTTTCTATGCTATTTTTTGAACTGAGCGTTGATCGTATGCCATGTCCAGCTTTGAACTGCATGGGCTTATAGAAAGTAGCCATGGTACTGATGTCCTATTTTAAGGTTGTGACAATTGGTCACTTTTAAAACATAGAGTTGATGTAATATGTTTCCCAAGTTCTCTAGTTTAGTTAGACTTTTTAGATTGAATTATTTTGAAGTCAGCATAGATTTAACAGGTTGCTAAAAGGCTGGGTCATTCTTATACTACCATACCAGAAAAATATAGGTTCTTTACTGTGTATGCCCCATGGTTAAATCAGTAGATTGCCTTTTAGGGAGTTTAACTGGCAGGGGTACAGAGCTTGAAGTGCTAACCACACCCATAGCCAGATGCTATAAAAGTCCTCAAACTTCATCTGCTAGAAGTTTTATTACTATCCTAGTCATGTGCAGTAATAAAGAAAATATGATGCTTATGCATAAAAATATTCAAGGAAACAGAACCCATTCTCAGAAATGATATTAAGGCAGATCTGTGGCAGGTTGTATAGCTGTTTAATCATCAACATTAACTGACATGGTCTAACTATCTAAAATTGTCTCTGGATACAGTGGGGGACATAACAGTTGTGTGTATTCTAAAATGTTTGATCAGAACTGTGCTTTTGATTCAACTTTAAATTCCATTCTGTTTTTTTCTGATCTTATCTGAGAAAACTGATTTTTGTTGGCCAAGTACATATGCTTTCTACCAACACCCTCTTGAGGAAATCAAGGTATTTTCCCCTATAATCACATTGTTTTTTTTTTTTTTCTATCCTAGGAGTTGCATGTGTTTGTTTTGCCACAGTGAGCAAGTGTTAATAAAATCTAGAAAATGTTTTTCAGTTATGAAGGTGGAAAACAAAATTAAAATTATTGTAAAAAGTGAAACTGAGGTGTTGAAACCTGGGAAGCAAGTTCAGTAACATTAGTAACATTCTACTTAGAAAATGTACAAAACACTAGGGGAAAAAAGGATCAGTTAAGTAGGCGTTTATAGGCACATATTTTATAATGATCATGGAAAAATGACCAGCAGCTCCTTAAAAAAAATTTAACATACTTGTTAAAAGTAGATCAGATACTGATAATCACATCCACAACTCAGAATTTTGTATTGGGTGGCTGATTTAATGAAAAACTTGATGTAATCTTCTTGCCTTGGTGATGGAAATAAAGGCGTGATACTACTTACTTGAAAATCTATTAATTGTTCAGAAACTAATGGATATCAATCAAAGCCATGAAGTTAAAAAAAATCAGCATTGTAGAAAAAGACTGGCTAATTTAATGTTACATATCAATTATATCTTAATTTTAAAAAAGACATTTGCCTTCAGTTATAATCAGGGGAATGCAAATTAAGACCAAAAATGGATACCATTTTGTACCCACTAGAGTGTCAAAAATATAGAAGCCTTTCTATATCAAATGCTCACAAGTATATAGAATAATGGAAAGTCACACACTACTGCTAGTGGTGATGTAAATTTGGACAGCCACTTTGGAAAATGACTTAGGATTATCTTGTACAGTTAAACACGTTGCAGTCTCCATGACCAACAATTTCTTTCTCATGTGTACATCCTAGAGAAATTCTTAATGCACGTGAACCAGGAGACATGTATAAGATTATTTCTAGTTGTATTTACAATGGCAAAAAAAAATAAACTCCAAAAACCCAAATGCCCATTGACAAGAAATGGATGAGTGTATTTTGCTAAAAGCATACAAGGGATCATACGACTGTGAAAATGAATGTACTACAGTTGGATGCGACAACACAAACACATCTTTTGAAATGTAATGTTGAGCGAATAAAGCAAGTTTCAGGAGATTACACACAGTGTGATACTGTATTTATAAAGCTCAAACCAAGCAAATTGAAATATGTATAATACATAGGAAGGCTACATATATATATGCTGAAATTATTTTTAGAAAAGGAAAGTTATTGGTTAGTTTTGGATGAAGAGATGTAGGAGAGAACTGGGAGGGAGCACAAAATAGGTTTAAGAACAGTGGTAATGTTTTTGTTCTTAAATTAGTGACCTGTTTAGTAGGTGGTTCAGATTTATTTTGTTATGCTTTCTAACTATACGTGCATTTCCTATTTTTAGATGTATCAGATAGCATAGAAAAGTAGTATCCCATGAAATCAGTTATACTGGGATCCTCCTAACTGACAGCAGAGTACCACCTAGGTTACCCTGTTCTCAGATAACTCTATCTCCTCTATTTGGTAGTTAAATCACAGCTATCTTGAGGGCAAACAAAAGAACATAGATAATACAAACAGTTACATTTCTCTTTGAAAGCTTAGCTCCTGTTCTGGGGTCTTTCAGAAGTCAGAATGTCTGTTTAGCATCTCAGTTGACAGGGAGTCATGTTGTTCAATGCCTGCTGAGCCCTTTCTCTTTCTTCATTCAATTTTAGAAATGCTGGCAAAATAAGAAAAAAGAAAATCAAATTATCTGCCAAAAGGCTCACCTGTAAGGTATAGGCAACTAGTGCAGAAATACTAATTAAAACAAGCACATTGAGTCCCTGATAACCTAAAGCTCTTTAAGCACAAAGATTGTCTAGGGAAGCGCTTCCAGAATTTGAAGTGGCCCCGTAATATCAGGAACAATGATGTGAATATGAACCCGAGCACTTGTCAAGTGCTGTATATTTAACTGAAGAGATAATTGTATGCAAGTCTGTGGGATCTCTGGGCAGATGAAAAACATGGAGTTTGGTAGATTATTAAATATTTCGTAGTGTTTTTTACATTCATGAAAGTATAATATAATTAGATCTTGGCTTAATTTGTGCTTTTGACTGCCACTGTTAATTTTTTTCATTCCAGAATTTTATTAACTCCCCACCCCAGAGTTATTACTTTCCTTGTGCACTTCATACTTAGCTTTGGCTAAATTTAAGGCTTTAATGGCTATAAAAAGCAGTTTTGTCTTAAATCCTTATTTACAAGACAATCTTTTTTTTTTTTTTTTTTTTTTTTTTGCTGGGGGGGTGTGCAGGGGCAGGGAGGGGTAACTTCTTTATAAAACCAAACACCTGGGGAATTTGCATAAACTGGTTTTTAATACATTAGTTACCAGGTTACATTCTGCTGCTTACTAGAGTGCCCGGGCATGCGTACTTTGATTCACTCATTCATCCAGTACGCATACGTATTGAGTACCTACTGTATGGCAGCAATCTGGTGAACTTCTAGAACAGAGTAGAGATTAACAGTCACACCCTCTGAAAAATGTTTTTTTTTTTTAAATAAAGGGATTATTTCAATTTATGATTTAGAAGTATGAGCTGCCAAATACCTGAATTGTTGGTGTTATTTAAAATCCTAGAGGAGAACACAGGCAACACCCTTTTTGAACTCGGCCACAGTAACTTCTTGCAAGATACATCTACGGAAGCAAAAGAAACAAAAGCAAAAATGAACTATTGGGACTTCATCAAGATAAGAAGCTTTTGCACAGCAAGGATACAGTCAACAAAACTCAAAGACAACCTACAGAATGGGAGAAGATATTTGCAAATGACATATCAGATAAAGGGCTAGTTTCCAAGATCTATAAAGAACTTCTTAAACTCAACACCAAAGAAACAAACAATCCAATCATGAAATGGGCAAAAGACGTGAAGAGAAATCTCACAGAGGAAGACATAGACATGGCCAACATGCACAGAAGAAAATGCTCTGCATCACTTGCCATCAGGGAAATACAAATCAAAACCACAGTGAGATCCCACCTCACACCAGTGAGAATGGGGCAAATTAACAAGGCAGGAAACCACAAATGTTGGAGAGGATGCGGAGAAAAGGGAACCCTCTTACACTGTTGGTGGGAATGTGACCTGGTGCAGCCACTCTGGAAAACTGTGTGGAGGTTCCTCAAAGAGTCAAAAATAGACCTGCCCTACGACCCAGCAATTGCACTGTTGGGGATTTACCCCAAAGATTCAGATGCAATGAAACGCCAGGACACCTGCCCCCCAATGTTTCTAGCAGCAATGTCCACAATAGCCAAACTGTGGAAGGAGCCTCGGTGTCCATCCAAAGATAAATGGTTAAAGAAGCTGTGGTTTATGTATACAATGGAATATTCCTCAGCCATTAGAAACGACAAATACCCACCATTTGCTTCAACGTGGATGGACCTGGAGGGTATTATGCTGAGTGAAGTAAATCAATTGGAGAAGGACAAACATTATATGTTCTCATTCATTTGGGGAATATAAATAATAGTGAAAGGGAATATAAGGGAAGGGAGAAGAAATGTGTGGGAAATATCAGAAAGGGAGACAGAACATAAAGACTCCTAACTCTGGGAAACAAACTAGGGGTGGTGGAAGGGGAGGAAGGCGGGGGGTGGGGGTGAATGGGTGACGGGCACTGAGGGGGGCACTTGACGGGATGAGCACTGGGTGTTATTCTGTATGTTGGTCAATTGAACACCAATAAAAAATAAATTTATTAAAAAAAATCCTCTACTGCCCTGTATTTGAGATGGCTTTGGAACCCTTGAGAAAATCCCAGATATCAGGCCTTAAATTTATTGCAGCATTATTTGAAATAGCCAAGACATGGAGACAACGTAAGTGTTTGACAATAGATGAATAAATAAAGGATGGTTAAAGATCTGTTGTATGTAATGGATATATACACAATGGAATATTATTCAGCCATAAAAAGAAGGAAATCCTGCCTTTTTCGACGACATGGATGAACTATGAGAGCATTATGTTAAGTGAAATAAGTCAGGAAAACAAATACTCTATGATATAACTTCTATGGGAATACAAAGAAGTGGAAGTCAAAGAAACAGAGTAGACTGGTGGTTTCTAGGAGCTGTGGGCGGGGGAAAGAAGAGATGCTGGTCAAAGTACAAAAATGCAGTTGCATAAGATAAGTAAATTTGGGGGTTTTAATCTATAGCAGAGTGACTACAGTTAACGATACTGTATTGCTTACTTGAAAAATGCTGAGAGTAAATCTTAAATGTTCTCACCACACACACAAGAAAGGGGAATTATATGAAGTGATAGATCTATTAACTAACCTTATTGTGGTAATCATTTCTCAATATTCTCTGTATTTGCTTTCAATTTGTATTAGTGAAACCTGATATTTGTATATCAAGTTATCACATTGTACGCTTTAGCTTACACAATGTTATCTTTCAATTATATCTCAGTAAAACTGAAGTAAAAATCTAGTTACAAGAGCCTAGATTGTCCCTGGATTAATTTTTATGAGATCTGTCTTATTTTTTCAGTGTGTGAATGGTTAGGTTACAGGAGGGAAAGTAGGTGCTTTGGACAAGGGGTGGAAGGATGTAGAAAGACTGGGTTTTTAAAATTGAATTAAAAAATTTCACTCACACAAAAATTCACTCCCTTGTTGCTTTAGGGATGGTACCAAGTAATTGAGAATCTCTGATATGTCTTATTTTTCTCATCTGATTAAAAATATATTTATGATATCTTTCCATCATCTCACTAAACTCATAATTTTCCTTCCCCGCAATCCTCTTGCCATCCATCCATCCATCCATCCATCCATCCATCCATCAGTCCGTCCGTCCGTCTGTTCGTCCGTCCTTTATTGGCTGCCTTTTGGGTAACAGAACTGCAATTGCAGCACATATAAGGCCTGTGTCTTTATGGAGCTTAGATTTTGCACTATGTATGCTCCATACATTCGCACAGGGAAACTAAGATAATACTCTCCAAAGGTAGTGAAGGTGGAAATTTTAAATTATAGTAAATATGTTGAGATAGAGGCCTGTTTATCTGGAAAATGTTATCAGTAGATAACCACATGTTAGTTGGTTTAATAATCAAGATATTTTTCTGTACCCATATTTTATCAGTTCTTCAGGCAGTATCAATTTGACTTCAAATGCAGGATATGGATAGGAGCCACATTCCTTTAACTGTTCAGGAGAATATAGGATTGTTTTAGCTGTGAGCTTTGTGTTAAAAATAACAGAAACCATGCAGACGCTCCTTACTCTGAAACTTTAATAAATCGGGGCCTTTTGTTTGCCACACTTGTTAATAAGAACATGAAATGTTGAAGGCAAATAATCGTGTTCATTTACAAATATCATCAGTAGGTCTAGTAACTGGCAAATGACTGCTTGATACTTAGAGAAAAGTTCTAAAAGTATCATATCTAGTTCTTAAATGTCTTTGCTGTTTCTCTGTGTGCTCCTCCAAGTGCCTCACTGCCTGCTTGCTGCTGAGCTGCATTTATAGCTGTATCACTGAATACCTGATTTTTATTTTGGAGGAGATCCAATGCAAATATCCACATTAATGCAACACATGCAAAGGTCAGGAGGCCCAAAGTATGGTTCCCACAGCAACTGACCTTTGTTTCTCTGGAGCTTGGCAGTCTTTGCTTTCACTTTGTATTAGCAAAACTTTTCTATTTAATGATGTATGGTATGATGCAGCTGTTATGGGAAATGTTATTTAGGAATTTCTTGTTTTCCTTTAGAAAAATTTCAGTTTTGATGTTACAGCAGTTTAAAGGCTATTTTATACTTCCCATATTCATGAAAAATAAAGGCAGTCATGCAAAAGGAAAAATGAACACTCTTTTCACGAACAACTAAGAGTAATTAAGTTAGCTATCAAAATATCTTGAAACATGCAACCAGTTTTGAGTATGTCTTTGTTCATATGGGTACATTAACAGCTGGATAGTTTTGGACAAACTAAAACGTAGGAAGCATGTTTTATTATATATAAATATTATATAATATATATTTGGTACATGTTTATAAATGGAATCATTTTATGAAATTTGAAACCAACAGAATTGACACAAAAATTTGCTGTGTGTTTTTTTTTTTTTTTTTTTTTTTTCTGTTAAAATGGAAGAATTGTTTCTACTACTGTTAAAAGTCAGCCTATCCATCATGGTTTGGATCTCATTTCTATCAAAGGCTTTGGTCCTGCCATTTTCTTCTCTCACTTCTGAATCATCCACTTCTTTCTAATACCAGATCATTCCTGCCAACATACACACCTCCTCCTGTCTCTCCCCTACTGTGCGTCACCCTATCACTACCACCCTATTTTCTGTATTTACTCTTTACATTTCTTCATCTCTTCATCCCATTGCAGTGGGTCTTTTGCTTCTCCACTTCCCTGTAGCTGCAGTTTTGAAGGTCAGCAAGGCTTGCTTCCATAATGCCAAGTGTCGTGGTCACTAGTTGAGTCCATGTTATTCAACCCCTGAGCAATAGTCAAAACTTTATACTCAGTCAAGCATCTCCTCCTTCTTGGGTCATCTTTTTTTCTCTTAGTGCTTATGACCCCACATTCTCCTTATTGACCCCTCCTTCCAAGGCTCTTTACAGACTTTCATAAACTCTTCTTCCTCTGATCCACCTCCGAAGTTCAGAGTACACGAGGTCTTTTCCATATGTACAACTCTCATCCTGAGTTAGGGTTGCCACATTTAGCAAATAAAAATATAGGATGTCCAGTTAAATTTGAATTTCAGGTAACCTTTTTTTAATTTAAGTTTTTCCCAAATAATACAACACATATTTATCTGTCTGTCAGTCTGTCCATCCATCCACCCATCCATCCATCCCATAAACTATAGGGATATACTTTAGTATAACATGCAATGTTTGAGACATACTTATACTAATAAATTATTATACTAATAAGTTATTCACTGTATAAGAAATTCAAATGTGACTAGTATCTTATATTTCATCTGTAAGCCTATGCTAGGTGAGGTCATCTGGTTACTTGGTATTAAATAGGATCTGTATGCCCCAGAATTTACCTCTCCCTAAGATCCAGTTTTGTGCTCTCAACTTAATAAGTAACATTTTGGGTGGGTCATCTTAATGAGTCCTAAAGACTATTCATTTCTAACCCTTCTCAATCTTACTAATGCACCAATACTCTTTTTAACATTCTCTCATCAAATCTTTAGATAAGTCCCAAGATGTATGTATCTAAAACAAGTATATATATATATATACTTTTGTTTACTGATAATTTCTTAGGTCAAGCTGTCATGATAACTGGCCTGAACCATGGCCCCAGCTTCCTGACTCTTCCTTCCTTCTGCTTCTACTACATCTACAGCTGACAACTCTTTTTTTTTCTTTCTTAAAAGAAGGAGAGAGGGGACTGGGGGAGAGGAGAGAGAGAGAGAGAGAGAGAGACAGAGAGAAAGTATCTCAGGTAGAACCTGACGGGGACCTTGATCTCACGACTGAGATCATAACCCGAACCGAATTGAGAGTCCGACACTTAACCAACTGAGCCACCCAGGTGCCCCATCTCTGACAACTCTTTGTGCATGCAAAAATGCTTTTTAAAGTGATCTCTAAAAAATGTCAATCAGATCATGTCATTTGCCCTGTTCTTTTAAAGCATCTACTTCCACTTGACAATGACTTCTCATTTCACTTTGAATAAACCCAAATTCTTTATCATAGCTAACAAGGCCTCCACGATCTGACACCTGCCAGTCCCATTCTTGTGACCAGTGCTTACCTCCTCCAGCCACACTGCCTTTTCTCTATTTTACTATTTCTATTTCTTCATTTTTCACAGAATATACTTCTTCCTTTTTTTTCTCCTGGCTAGTTCCCTTTCTAATATCACAACTACTGTCTTTGTCACTATCTTATCTAATATTGCTTTATAACCTCCACCTCTCCATCATTATTTATCACATGACTCTGTTTTCATTTCTTTATTGATCAATACTTGAAATTATCACATTGCTTTCTTTAGGTATTCATTCATTTTCTCTTTCCTGGAACATAAATTCCATAAGGAGAAGGACTTGGGGTTTTCTTGTTGATTATTTTATCTACGGTTTCCAGGATAGAACATAATAGGTACTCAATAAGTATTCATTGACATTTGAATTGGTGGTTTTCTGTGCTAAATGTGAGCCACAATATATTAGGAAAATCCAGCATATTACCCTTCCATGGATTTGAAGATAGATTTAGAATAAAAATATTTCCACTATGTTTTTCCTCCACTGGCACTTATACTATGATGTCAAATTGGATATGCTGGGGAAAAAAAAAAAAACAGCAATCAGCACCAATGGAAACACTGAAAATGGTTTCATCTGCTGGTATGAGCTGGCTCTGTCCCTGGGGAGAAGCCTGACACATTACAGCCAGTCAGGTTCTTGAAATGTATTGTCTTTCAAAGTCAAATTTCAGCCTGTCAAGAGGTAGAGAAAATGATTTGTGACCTGAAGAGATGGTAGATTAATTTTTTTGAAAAACTGTGCACTAAACCCCCCGTAGCTACTCGTTTGTTCCACTATTAAGACCTTCCTCCCTCTGGTATAGGAAATACTTTGCACAAAACAGCATCTTTGCTTTGTAGATAGACATTCCCCTGCCCCGAGATGGGGTTTCCCAGTGAGGTGTAACATTCATTAGCCCCTTTTGGACAATGTGGTTGCTGAAACAGACTTGTGTCTATCTCATGGCTTCATTTCAGAGTCAGACTGCACTGGATGTCTGGGGGAAGCTATGATGTATGAAGCAGAAAGAAGATTGATTTTCTACAAGGTTCCTTGTACCTGGAGTAATGAGAATGGCAAATTACTTGCTCACTGAGCAAACATGACAGGAATGTCACAGAGCGAATTTATATTTATGCAAACACTGTAGGGTCACTTAGGTGGGAATTCCACAAAGTGATCTTATCTCTGGAAGATATCCCTCAAAACCCCCACCTTACACCGGGAAGGCACTGCTCAGCAAAAACTGAGTAATAGCTGCTTAAGAAACAAATACTTCTAATGAATAATGTAATGCTCATGGTACAGTAAGAAATAGGATAAATCGTGGTGCCATTTTAAAATGAGAGTCTTCAACTCACAGGCTATTTCTGGTGTTCATCTTGGCTTTTGTGGCAGTGGAACATAAAATATCTACTTTAATAGAGTCAAAGAAATGGAGTGATTTATCCTAGTCATTGTGGGCCTTTAGAACCTCTCATTTGGTAAATGGAAAAAAATCAGTCGTTGATGGGGAAGCAGATAATTTTTCTATGTTTAGGCACTCCATTGCATAGAGAGCACAACGCTGCTCAGAACATTTGAGGCAGACAGAAAAATTGAAAAAATCTTTAAATGACAGAAGGAAATGGTGGTAATATTCATTTTAAACACTTCAAGGTTTCCACCACACGGGTTTACACAATCCACTTTAAAAAGCACTGCTAATGCTTTTAGCTGTAAATTATTAAAAGAACATTAAAATGGCAATAATTTTGTTAGTGAATTTAAAAGTCTTCTGATTTTAGCAAGCAGTCTTGGATTTATAATAATTTTTTTCTTGTTTGACACTTGTTTGTTGATCATTATTTTTTGAGACCCTGGTTTGTGCCTGGCGCTACATTAAATGTAAGGCATAGATCAAAGGCATCATCTGGCTTCTGAAGCAGCACATTCCTAGTATCTGAGGTTATAAAATAAATCTGGAAACAATGAACCTTGTTAAGCCTAGTTGTAGGGACTGCATCCTGGGGAAAAGGGCAGAACATGACATCCTAAGAGAAGTCTTACTTACCTGCTTTTGCCTCCTCTGGTCTCCAGACTGGAATATTCAGTGGGGCCCAGTTAGTCTAGCTATTGATGAACAACAAATGGTGACATCCTTTAACTTGGTACCTTATGGCACAACCCAATGTGTGTATGTTCTCTGTGTGTCATGTACCATCCCAGATGTCTCATTCGTGTTCGCTAATAATGCTGCTACTCCTACTAGGTCGATTCAAACACTAGCGTCACTTTGCAGATGACAACAAGGGGAGCATGAGATGAAGTAACTTTGCCAAGGTCCCACCGGCAGTTAGCAGTCAAGGCCGGCCTGCTGTAGACACTGCTGCTGTACAGCATCCCATGGCCCCAGGGGAGTTTAACCTATTGGATCTAGATTTTAGAATAAGAAATATACTTTAAAATTTGCCACAGGACAAGAAGTGTTTATGTACAATAGCTGAATCTACATTTTGGAATAAGAAATATATTCTAAAATCTACCACGTGACTATGACATGTTTCCGTACAATAGTGGTGTAGACTGGAACTCTGTATTCATTTCTAGGGCATAGTCACTAAGGATCTGATAATACACCTTGGTCCACAACGAAATTCTCTTCCTTTAGGTTCTTTTGATCCTCCTTTGTGTTCACACCATCCTTGCCTCATGCCATTGTGTGTTAGATTGCTGCGTCCTTGCTTAGGGCCCCTAATTTTTATTCTAAGAGTCCTTTTTTCCCACTTGATCTTTTAAAGTGCAGTCTCACATTGAATTTCTAACAAAGATTGCATCCTTTAAAAGCTTTGAAAAATTCGAGTTGTTGTATATACTTGTTATGCTCACTTTGCCTGCTTTCTTTGTTTGTAGGAGGATGTGGCTATGATTGTTTCCTTCTGATTTGGGTGATCTTTTCCGTGGGGGGTGTGTTCTTCTTTAGGCTGCAACTAATATTGCAGTGTACTTTTGGTGGGAAGAGTCCTGATCAGGGCCCGAGCTTGTGACCTACTGCCCATTTGTCAGAAACATGGACATCTGCTGGCTTTAATCGCTTAGGGACATTCTGGTTTCATCATTTCATCTCCCTGCCTATTGTGTGGGTTCCACTAAAAGTGAAGAGTAGCCAACACTTAAGTGTTTTCTGTATGTCAGTTGCCAATCTAAGTGCTTTATGGGCCTTTTTTTTTTTTTTTTTTTTTTTGCTTTATGTGTCTTAACTAATTTAATAATAGGGCTAACTCTATTAAGTGGGAAGAAGTATGTTCCACATTTAACAGAATAAGGTTCACACAGGTCATAAGCTGTCAAGGCAGACTAGTGCTCCCAACCTTCCTGCTAAACAGCTACTGACGTATAGGAGGCAAATCCAACTTGTCCAGGAAAGGGTCAGAGATGGCTTCCTGGAAGAGTTAGTTGATTTCAACATGGTACTGATTTTTCCATTTGGTCTTCTCTATGACTCTTCTAATTATTTGTTAGATATGGCAGTCCATATCCATATCCTGGATAATATTTACTTGTTGAAACGTGTTTATTATGAGTGAGGCCCTACTGTAAGCACTCTATATGTATTAACGTGTTGAGTTCTCATAAGTCTTTAGGAACGGCATCATTATTTCCTCCCATTTCATAGTTAAATGAAAGCTCTTGCTAATTTTGTCCAATGGCCCAAAATTGCTAAATGTCAAAACTGTGGTTTGATACTGGAAAGTGGCTCCTCGGTTACATACCCACCGTGTTCAGTATAGCCATTGTCCTGTCAATGTCAAATAAGGTAGTCATAGTTGTAACTGAATAATGCCCAAAAGCTTACCAATTCATGAACCATACTGTTTTATTCCTTGATATTTTAAATATCTTGTGAGAGCTAACAAAGTTAAGAACCAATATTTTTTCAATTCACATCTCTTTCAATTAGATGATAAACCCTGAGTGATAAATATCAGCAAGTTGATACAGATGAGAACAGTTGGGGTCCGGAATTAGATCTTGCCACTATGAGAGCCTGATAATGGAATCAGGTCTAGCTTAGGTCTCGAGAGATGGCCCATTTTGGTACCTTAGCCTGAGAAATCTTAAGGAGGGCAGGAGAAGTATAAGCAGACGAATCAGTGTTGGGGAGGACTATCGGGGTGGAGGGGAGCAAAGACTAGGGCTGAATTTCAAGGATAGTAATCCAGGTGGGTAGCAAGAGCAAAGTGAGATCCTATATAAGTAACTGAGAGAAGAAGTCAGGCCTGGGAAAATGGTAGAAGTTCAGATTTTAGAACTATGGCACTAGGAGACAGCCAGGATGACAAATATGATGTGAGTTCGTGGTATTGGGTATTCTCCTTAAATTTCTTATTCCAGCTGCTAGGGCTGATCTTAATTCCTGGGGAGGGTCCGAGCCTAAGGGAGATGGGGAGACAGGTTCTGGCTTTGGGAAAATGCTTTCTCGTATATCAGAGGAAGGCCTTCCCCATATCCTCTCTCGAATGTTAATCGATTATTCGTCATAACTGTGGCGGTTATTTCTAGATTTAGGTGTGTTCCATTGGTTGTGCTTATTACTAGGTTCCTTTCTGATTGGTTCTTGGGAAAGAGTGAAGACAGTATTCCTAGACATATTGTCTTCCTTACACAAGAATAAACATTCTGAAAGGAGAGAAGAATCCTTTATATCAGAATGTTATCCTTTGGCAGAAGGTGGGAATTAAGCCTAATTTGTAGGCATGGCATAACATCAATGGTCAAGTCACTGGCTTGGATGGAGAAGAGTGTTGTCTGTAAGCCCCAGTAGCAGAGATCCAAAATTACTGTTATTTATTATTAAGGACCATTGTGTAGTTGTCAGCTTATAATCACCTTCATAAGTACATTTTAACATAGTGATCAGTTTTTAGTCTTCATAGCTTAAGATGGAAAGAGTTAATCCAGAATCAGGTGAACAGCTAAGGTGAATTAGGCAGACACACGCTCCCCAGATAATTCACAAATTGGGAAATGTCCCCCAGTAGATGAACACTTAATTGTGTTATCATCTTTATATGATATTTGTATTGTGTGGTGTCAGCAGATGGTGTCAGGGGTTGTGTGACTGTGATTATCGTTATATGGTTCTCGGTATAGAACTAAAGAAGAGGAGGAAAGGAGCAGTGTGGCCCTTTGCCCTGGCATCTTGTCATTGTTCCTCCTTTGTGCAGACGGGCACTAATGTGAAAGCCAGGAACTCTTTCTGCACTCTTCACCTGGTGCATAACATGTCCACTAACATTGCTTTAGGGTAATGTGGTGGAAAGAACCAAGGACCTTGAAGTCAGAGGACCTTGATATGGGTCGTTCTGGGTGTGTCCCACTTGAGAGAGTCACTCTACCTCTCTTGGTTTTCTTATTTTTTGAGATAGATTGTCTGAGATTTAATCCTTATTACTACTCCATTCCATAGACTTTGGAGTGAAGCCAAATGAGACTGCTTGCCTTACCTACTCCTTGCGTGTTTCCAATTCCAGGTCTTTCCCCAGACTGTTCCCTTGACTTGGCATGCCTTTTTTTTTTTTTTTTTAATCTCTGCCTATTAAAATGTCACACATACTTTAAGGTTTAGTCCAATTATTTCCTACATCAGACCCAGGTTTAACACATACTGAGGATGTTCTAGAAGCAGTGAGAAGTGCTTCACGTATATTACCTAGTGTAACTACACAAACTGTGCAATAACTGATATTCAGGTAGATCTGTTTATTTTATCCTGAGTTTTCTTTTTCAAAAGGATTTGAAAAGGCTGGAAAGCTAGCAGTATTTTGTTGTTTTATGTTTTAGATAGGAAAACTGGGTTGAAGTAATTTGCTTTAGTTAACGTAACCAGACTTGGGTGAAGACAAAATGTAACTCAGAATTTTGGCAACTGGACTGGCACTTTGTCCTTTTCGTTAGGATTTTTCTGAAGGTTCATTTGACTCCTAAGTTGGGTGTATCTCTCTAGCCCAGTATAATCCTTCATTTAATATTCCATGCATCATTATCTACATACACAATCTTACAAAACTTCTTTCTCCTCTGTTATGAGCCTTTGAAGGTTGGAAGGCACTGGGACTTGCTGATCTTGGTATCACTTACAATGTCCCCCGTAGGGCCTTGCATAAAATCAGCATTTAATAATAGCTATTTTAGCTGAATACATGCTATTTCCCCAAGCCAAATTTTGAGGAAGCAGCTGCATTTCCCTTAAGTTTGCCTGATAGCAAGTGTGTCTGTGCTGACTGCTTAATAATTACTGTGTACTGATGACGCATGTATAGTAAACAGTACTTTGACTATGTGATTTTAGGCTAAGAGTCTTTCTGAATTTAATTAAGATATGCTATTATATTCTTTTCTTTATGAAAATTAATGGAAAACAAGCAATGCATTATTATACTTATTTATAATCCTTTATTAGCTGAAGGATGAATTATTGTGTTTACTATGCTATTGTCAAACCTTAAATTAAGAATTTGCAACTTTAGTCAGAACGTAGGCTCTGTGGGCACAAAGATCTTGACTATTGTTTTCACAACTATATTGCCAGTAGATGTTTAATAATATTCATTGAATGGGGGGGTGAGGTTGTAGTTTTCACTGGACAATGAATCTTTTACTCATTGGATAATATATTATTTAGGTTGTAAGACACTCTCACATTTATCTCTTTTGATCTTCACAGCAACTGAATGAGGTAGTTAAGGCAAGTATTATTACCTTCATTTAACAAAAAAGTCAACTGAGGCTCAAAGAGATTTACTAACACCAGGAATTGTCTACCTGACAGTAGCTGGCGACTGATGCTTGAATCCAAATATTCTTACTGCACGTTCTGTATTCTTTCTGTGTTTTCATGTAGAATGTAATGCTGACAAGGGTAATCACATCAGATAGCCTTTTAAGTTGTTTTCTGGAAACTTATATGTAATAAGTTGAAGTGGCTTTGGCCTCTGAAAGATGGTATCGCCAAAGAGGTGGTGTTACTGATTTTGGTGAAAGAGTCTGAATTTGAGGTAGTTTTTGGATTGTCCTTTGAGCCTTAGACTAGGAGGGCAACTAAGTATGGCCACTTTATTTTCCATTTACATCCTTGGCCTCTTTTTTCCTGCTTGTCTGAACCATAAGCTATTTAAGGCTCCACATTTTTACTAAAATCTTCTAAATATCCTTTTGTACTCTGTAGTTTTTGTTCCTACCAGCTGAAAAGAACCAGCTGACTTCTTTGGTATTTTTATACCTTGTGCTTTATTGTTTTCCTCTAGTGTTTTCTACCCGATGCCAAAGTGCAGATGCTGTGATTGCTACTTCTAGCTCAAGACATCTGCTTTTCAGTAGGTCCTTTTCTTTCTTTCATTCCCGATTATAATCTTTATGTGCCACTGCTAAAGTATAGAGTCAGAGCTTGTCCTTGCAAGAATGAATTCTGTTTTTAGCCTCTGGATTCTTTCATGGAATGAAAACTGAGTTTTCATATACATTCCGAATGAAACATCTTCAAACCTAAGGACTTTAAAATATTCCTATAAGCTCAGTTGTTGGATAAAAAAGCATTTTTTTTAAAGCATTCAGTTGAAGTCTGGAAGCTTAGGCACAATTTTAAATTGGGGATAAATAAGAGTACAGGGAAAGTAACTAATTGGTTTAAGGTTATTTTTGTCTTTGTATGTTCCCTTCCTGTTTTGCTTTTTCTGATCCAAGTCAAATGAAATTTATATGGCATATGACTAGAAAGTGCTTTCTGTACTATAACCTACCCAGAAAAATGATGGCTTAGATCAGAAGCTACACACTGGTTGCTCAAGGGTTGTATTTGGCATGCAAAGTGTTCTTAAAGTGGAATTAAGTGAGAACATTTAAAAATTGAGGAATTCCATATATAGCTCTGGATTTCTGGATCTTCATAAGAAATGGGAGGGCGTGACAGAAGAAAGCTCACATTTCTGTATATCACCAATGGGCTGGAGGTGGTTTCGGAGGTGAATTAGAGGAGGAGATTGAGTCATCATTTCACTTCCTTACTTTCCTGCTCCTACTGGCCCCATCCTAGATCTATATGTCCATAGGTCTATATATTCTCTCTATAGCCTGCTTTTGCTTGCCTGCCTGCCTGCCTGCTTCCTTCCATCTCTCCCCTTCCTTCCTTCTCTCCTTCCTTCCTTCCTTCCTTCCTTCCTTCCTTCCTCCCTTCCTCCCTTCCTCCCTTCCTCCCTTCCTCCCCTCCTCCCCTCCTCCCCTCCTTCCTTCCTTCTCCCCTTCCTTCCTCCCTCCCTCCCTTCCTTCTCTCCTCCCCTCCTTCTCTCCTCCCCTCCCCTCCCTTCTCTCCTCTCCTCCCCTCCCCTCCCCTCCCCTCCCCTTCCTTCCTTCCTTCCTTCCTTCCTTCCTTCCTTCCTTCCTTCCCCCTTTCCTTCCTTCCTTCCCCCTTTCCTTCCTTCCTTCCCCCTTTCCTTCCTTCCTTCTCTCCCTCCCTCCTTCTCTCCCTCCATCCCTTCCTTCCTTCTCCTTTTCCTCCCTCCCTCCCTTCCTTCTCCTTTTCCTTCCTTCCTTCCTTCCTTCCTTCCTTCCTTCCTTCCTTCCTTCCTTCCTTCCTTCTCCTTTTCCTTCCTTCCTTCCTTCCTTCCTTCCTTCCTTCCTTCCTTCCTTCCTTCCTTCCTTCCTTCCTTCCTTCCTTCCTTCCTTCCCCTTTTCCTTCCTTCCTTCCTCTCTCCCTCCCTCCCTCCCCTCCTTTCCCCTTACCCTCCTTCCCTTCCACCTCCACAGGCCCTCTCTTCCTCCAGCCAGTATTATTTTGGCAAATAGTTCACTAAATTTATTTCCAGACATGGATATTTTGCATCTTTTTTGAGGATTAAAAAAAATCTATGGTCAGGGCACCTTTTATAAAAGTCCAAAAAAATAAATATAGTAGGACTTATTTTAAAGTATTCTATTTCTTTTTGTGTATTTTTTATTGGAGTTCGATTTGCCAACATATAGCATAACACCCAGAGCTCATCCCATCAAGTGCCCCCCTCAGTGCCTGTCACCCAGTCACCCCCACCCCCCGCCCACCTCCCTTTCCACCACCCCTTGTTCATTTCCCAGAGTCAGGAGTCTCTCATGTTCTGTCTCCCTTTCTGATATTTCCCACTCATTTTTTCTCCTTTCCCCTTTATTCCCTGTCACTATTTTTTATATTCCCCAAATGAATGAGACCATATAATGTTCTTCTCCGATTGACTTATTTCACTCAGCACAGAAAGTATTCTATTTTAAAGCATGGAAAATATGATAATTTTTATTAAAAATTTTTATTTATAATAATATATTTATTAAAATACTAATATCATTGCTCTCATTATCATACTTTTAAAAAGATCTTATTTATTCATGAGAGACAGAGAGAGAGAGAGAGAGAGAGACAGGCAGAGGGAGAAGCAGGCTCCACGCAGGGAGCATGTGGGACTCCATCCCAGGTCTCCAGGATCACACCCTGGGCTGAAGGTGGTGCTACACCCCTGAGCCACTCGGGCTGCCCTCATTATCATACTTTTAATGGAAACAATTTTGGAAGACCTGGTTTTGAGTTTTGGCTCTGCCACCTGACTTTGACCTTGAATAAGTCATTTACCTTCTCTGAGTTTGTTTCCTCATCTCTACCAGGTAATTATATCTTCCAGCCTCATGGTCATGTATGTGTATCAAATGTGATCATGGATGTGAAAGTTCTTAGGATAACATATGGCACTATGCAAGGGTGAGATATTTTATGGGGAAGTAAAGCTAGCATATGGTTTCTCAAGTGATTCTCAAACTAGATTCTCAAACTAGATTTCAAAACTTGGAATCTGGTTAGAGTTAGGATGTTACACATAAGATAAAATAAAAATTTAAGGTATCCTACTGCCTACATGGGATAGAGGTGTTATTGGACATAAGAAAAAGTGCATGATCACAAGATAACCAAACTCAAAATTAAAAGGACAGTTAGACTGTTTCTTCCATTTATTAATTTATTTATGCCACAAATACTTATTCTGTACCAGCTCTATGACCAGAAGCATCATAATTGCTGGGGACAAAGCAGGGAAATAGCCTAGATTCTTGCTCTTGTAGAGTTTGTGTTCTAGTAGTGAGAGAGATGGAAAATAAAAAGTAAACAGATAAACATTATGATTTCAAATATTGTTAAGTGCCATTAAGAAAAATAAATATATGGGCACCTGAGTGGCTCGGTTGAGCATCTGCCTTTGGCTCAGGTCATGATCCTGGGGTCTTGGGATTGAGCCCCAGAGTTAGGCTCCCTGCCAAGTGGAGAGCCTGCTTCTCCCTCTCCCTCTGCTGTTTCCCCTGCTTGTGCTCTCTCTCTCTGTCAAATAAATAAATAAAAATAAAAAAAATGTAGATATATGTGAGAGCTGATGAGCCAAACTGTTCCCATTATGACTCTTGCTGTATTACCTTTTTAAATGTATTTTTACTGAGATAAGACACACATAACTTAAATTTTATTAATTTTAATCATTTAAGTGTATAATTCAGTAGAATTAAGTACATTCACAATGTCCTACAACTATGACCACTGTCTGGAACTTTTTCATCATCCCCTAAAGAAACTCTATACTTGGGGATCCCTGGGTGGCGCAGCGGTTTGGCGCCTGCCTTTGGCCCAGGACGCGATCCTGGAGACCCGGGATCGAATCCCACGTCGGGCTCCCGGTGCATGGAGCCTGCTTCTCCCTCTGCCTGTGTCTCTGCCTCTCTCTCTCTCTCTGTGTGACTATCATAAATAAATAAAAAAATAAAGTTTAAAAAAAAAAGAAACTCTATACTTACTAAACAATAATTCTCTATTTTCCTCCCACCTCAGATCCTGAAAACCTCTCTTCTACCCTCTGTGTTTATGATTTTCCCTACTCTAGATATCTCACATTAGTGGAATAATATTTGTACCTTGGTGTCTGGCTTATTCTACTTAGCATGTTTCTGAGGTTCACCCATGTTGTAGTATGTATTGGCATTCCATTCCTTTTTAAGGACAGATAATAATCCACTGAATACACACACCACATTGTTCATCCTTTGACAATATTTACCTATTTTAACATAATTTGGTTATGGGTCTAATTTGCAGAATACTTTAAAATCCATTGTACGTGGAAGAAGAGTGTTAGTTTAGGGATTATTGGTTAGATTGTTGTAAAATCCGTAGCAGTATCTGGCTCATTTGATTTGTGTAATCTGTCTGACGTGTCTTGAATTAAGTTCCATAAATGAAGTGGGGGTATGTAAATTGGGAGGAAGGTCTGTAGTCTTCGGCAGGTATGAAATGACAATGACTGTAGTTCAGACCAGTCTTACTCCCCTAAAGTAGGACTTCACTGTGTGTTTTTTGGAGCATTTCTTGAAAATAGATCAGGTAATAGGCTTCCATCACCACCGTGAGACATAATTTGACAATCTAATAAGTCTCACTGCTGGGAGAATTTCTCAAGATGAACATTTAACCCCTGACTTGCACACTTGCAGGGTGATTGCATAGTGCTGGAACATTCCTGCTCTGTGACTGAGAAAACCAAATTCATCCATAAGGAAAATGTTAGGGATAGACAGAAAGTTGATGGCAGATAAAGTAGAGTTAGTGCCTCTTAAGTGATTGATGTTAATCAAAAAAGGAGGTCCCAGATTTCGGGAAGAGTTAAAAAAGTAAGATTTACAAAGGGGCTGAAATCTTCTTGGAAAAGGAACAAACCAGAAAGCAATACATTACAGAGCTCACTGTGTAGACAGAAGCTTACAGAACATGGTGGTTGCTGCTTTGATTCTTAATTGGTTGAGTTCACAGCTGCTTAAGCTATTAGCTAAAAGCTGAGCATAGTACTTCGCTATATTAAAATCTGATAATGTTCCACTCTTCCCTCAAAAAGAGCTCCTTAAGATATATAAAGTTATGAACGAATATCAAACACAAAGAGTGTATATAAAATGGAGTTATAAAAATGCATGTGTCCCAGTGTCACCATCTCTTTTATCATACATCATGAAGTTGATGTGCCTAGAGTTTATATATGTGGTTGTCCCAAAATCTTAGCTAAAGAATAATTCTTAGAACAAAGTGGACTCTTGATTAAACAAGCTTTTCTTGGACCTCTTTCTGTTGGTTTCTTTTCAGGACATAAAGTGACTTGCCGTTCAACACATAGTTGTTACTGTCTTTTTCATGGTTTCTTTGCTTTCATAAATTTAATGATAAGGTGGAAATGTGTTACTACTGGTTCCTTTGCCGGGGTGGGGGGGGATGGTTATATAAGGAGAGCCTTTCAGTTGACTTCCTTCCAGAAGGTTCTATGTTGAGGGGAAAGTCTGTGTTGTAATGTTTGTTTGTTTTTTTGGTAAAAGGTATATTTCTCTTCTGAATGTGAGAATATGTGTCCTTATTGGACCACAAACTTTATTCTAGCAAGAAATCCTTAAAGATTATTTTTTTCACTCTTCTCATTCTTTTACTCCTTTGCCTAGCATAAAGGAGAAGGAGCTGAGGTGGAGTAGATTTTTTCTGGTGCCTCATTTCCCAAGAGAACAAGTACACTAGAAGAAAAAGAAAAGTTGTTAAGTAGTCCTAGGACTAACAGAGTAGACAAAAAATTAGAGCTAATTTCATGGCCATAAATTATTTGCTTTAATAGCTATCTAAGTTTTGTTAAGTAAGGAAAGAAAATACTTTATTATTAATCTTCTTGTGGTCCTTAGATATGTGTACAGGGCTGGGTTTTTTTTATTTATTTCTGATAGTCACACAGAGAGAGAGAGAGGCAGAGACATAGGCAGAGGGAGAAGAGCGGGCTCCATGCACCGGGAGCCCGACGTGGGACTCGATCCCGGGTTTCCAGGATTGCGCCCTGGGCCAGAGGCAGGCGCCAAACCGCTGCGCCACCCAGGAATCCCTACAGGGCTGTTTTTACCATGCATACTCACAAAATTAAATGGTAGGTTTGTGATTTAGCCACCTATGAGGGGAAGCTTTCTCTCTTACTCTATTTAGTGATACTCTACCCAACAATTATGAAACGTAGCATCTCTGTCATTCAGGAGTGGATGCTTTGTGAGTTGTCTGCGTACTGCCTGACGCCCACAACTTGTTCCTAGACATTGTGTGACATAGGTATCATTGCTGTAAGATGGAGGGAAGAGGTGAATCCAAATTTTCCTGGTTGTTGATGCTTTTGCCGGAAATTTTTATAGGAGAAGAGATTGAATATGAAATGAAGCTCTGTGCTGTCTAGATTTCAGTGATCCAGCCCTCTTCTTTATAAACGTCGTGAGTGCCCCACCATTTGGTGGTACACATGCATTTTATATTAAATTATATAAGCTAGGTTTATTTACAATTAAATGGCTTTATTACATTTTGAGTTTTAGCTCAGTTACACTCAATTTTGCTTATGGCTCATTGTTTGACATTGTATATTTCTTGTTACAGGTGGTTCAGTATGAAATCTTGCTTTGATCATACCATATAACTATACTGCCTTATGTTTATTTTTAATTTAGGAAGAACATATTTAGATTCCAGAAGCAATAATCCATAATGTAAAATAAAAATCAATAAACAATGGTAGGGATAGGGCCACTAAATATGAAACAAATGCAGAGAAATAACATAGCTTAAGGTTAATATGGTCAGGTGGAAAGACATATGAAATTTATTTATTTATTTATTTAAAGATTTATTTATTTATTCATGAGAGACACACACAGAGAGAGAGAGAGAGGCAGAGACACAGGCAGAGGGAGAAGCAGGCTCCATGTAGGGAGCCCGATGTGGGACTCGATCCCGGGTCCCCAGGATCAGGGGGCTGAAGGCGGCGCTAAACCACTGGGCTGCCCGACATATGAAACTTAAATTTGATGGATATACTACCCTCAAACCATCTAAAGCCACGAAAAAAAAAAAAAAAAGTAAATGCCTCAACAGGGCATGAAGAAAGGAAGGACATGTCTTTAGTACTGGCCTCTACATGCCTTATGGTGCTTATCAGCCACACGTGGAGGTCAGTCAACAGACTTTTTCTTATTTAATGGAGAGTTAATCACAGAAGAATTTTAAACAACACTCTATTATAGCAAGCATCTATAGATTGCTTGCAGTGTGTCAGAATGTGTGCTTAATACTTTACATAAGTGAACTCATTTACCTTCCCAACAGTTCTTTGCAGCAGTTATTATTATTATCCACATATTATGGAAGAGGAAATGGAGGTTTTATGAAATTAAACAGCATATCTCTAACAGCTAGTATTAACCAAGTCTTGACATCCATGTCTGATTTCAAACCTCATACTCTTGATTGCTGTACTATACTAAATATGCTACTTTTTTATCCATAGAAACAATTCAGAATCTTCAAAATTGCTAGGAGAACTGCAGCCAAATCAAAGAAATAGTTTTTAGTCATCTGTCTGTATGCAGAAATGTCTGCATGCAGAAAATAGTAAAAAAAAAAAAAAACAAAACTAAACTAATGAAGGTTTCATTATTTTAGTATCTATCAACCTCAAAAATTTTAAGCTTGTTTTTTCTTGAGACAAGCATGTTTCCACTTAGAAGTCAATATTAGTTTCTTGCTTAAAATAATACAGTTGAAAACTAGGGCAGAGTCAGCAGATTTGACAACTAATATTATAGGACATCCAGCTAAATGTGAATTTCAGATAATATTGATAAGGGATTAATTTCCAAAATATATACAGAACTACAGTCACTAGCAGAAAAAAGATTTAAAAATGAATAGAGGATGGACTTTCTTCATAGAGTTGGAACAAATGATCCTAAGATTTGTATGAAACCAGAAAATACCCTGAATAGCCAGGGGGATGTTGAGAAAGAAAACCAAAGCTAGAGGCATCACAATACCTGACTGTACTACAAAGCTATGATCATCGGGACAGTGTGGTACTGGCACAAAAACAGACACATAGATCAATGGAAAGAATAGAGAATCCAGAAATGGATCCTCAACTCTATGGCCAACAATCTTCGACAAAGCAGGAAATTGGATAGTATTTCCAATGGAAAAAAGACAATCTCTTCAATAAATGGTGTTGGGAAAATTGGACAGCCACATGCAGAGACTAGACCATTCTCTTACACCATACACAAAGGTAAACTCAAAATGGTTGAAAGACGTACATGTGAGATAGGGATCCATCAAAATCCTAGAGGGGAACACAGGCAGCAACTTTTTGGAACTTGGCCACGGCAACTTCTTGCAAGACATATCTATAAGGGCAAGGGAAACAAAATGAATAATGAACTCTTGGGACTTGCCCAAGATAAAAAGCTTCTGCACAGCAAAGGAAACAGTTAACGGAACTAAAAAGCAACCTACAGAATGGGAGAAGATATTTGCAAATGATGTATGAGACAAAGGGTAGTATCCAAGATCTATAAAGAACTTAACAACCTCAACATGCAAAAAAACCCCCAAACAATCCAGTCAAGAAATGGGAAGATGACATGAACAGACATTTCTCCAAAGAAGACCTACACATGGTGAACAAGCACATGAAAAAATGTCCCACATCACTTGTCATCGGAGAAATACAAATCAAAACCACAATAAGACACCACTTTACACTGGTGAGAATGGCTAAAATTAATGACAGGAAACAACAATTGTTGGAGAGGATGCGGAGAAAGGGGGGCTCTTTTGCACTTTTGGTGGGAATGTGAACTGGTACAGCCGCTCTGGAAAACTGTGTGGAGGTTCTTCAAAGAGTTAAAAATAGAGCTACCCTCTGACCCAGCAATTGCACTACTGGGGATTTATCCCAAAGATACTGTTGTAGTGGAACGACAGGACACCTGTACCCCAGTGTTCATAGCAGCAATGTCCACAATAGCTAAACCGTGGAAGGAACAATGATGTCCTTCAGCAGATGAATGGATAACGAAGATGCGATTATCTCTCCCTCTCTCTCTCTCTATCCATCCATCCACACACACACACACGCACACATACACACACAAAGGAATATTTCTCAGCCATCAGAAAGGATGAATACTTACTATTTACATAGATGTGGATGGAGGGTATTATGCTGAGTGAAACAAGCCAATTGAAGAATTATGATTATCATATGGTTTCACTCACATGTGGAATATAAGAAATAGTGACAGGGACCATAAGGGAAGAGGGGGAAACTGAGTGGGGGAATAATTAGAATGGATGACAAACAATGAGAGACTCCTACTTCTGGGAAACAAACAAAGGGTTGCAGAAGGGGAGGTTGGTGGGAGGATAGAGTGGATGATGGGCCTTAAGGAGGGCACATGATGAGATGAGCACTCATCTCATGTGTTGGCAAATTAAATTAATTTTTTTATTAAAAAAATTTTTTTTAAGATTTTATTTAATTATTCATGAGAGACACACAGAAGAGGCAGAGACACAGGCAGAGGGAGAAGCAGGCTCTATGCAGGGATCCCGACGTGGGATTCGATCCTTAGGCCCCAGGATCACGCCCCGGGCCAAAGGCAGGCACCAAACTGCCGAGCCACCCGGGCTGCCCACAAATTAAATTTAAATACAATTTTTAAAAAATTAAAAAATAAAATGAAACTGGATAGAGGATCTGAATACTTTTCCAAAGAAGACATGCAAATGGCCAACAGATACATGAAAGAGGGCCCAACATCACTAATCACCAGGGAAATGCAAATCAGGACCACAATGAGATATCACTTCTCATATGTTAGGATGGCTATTATAAATGCCAGTAACAACCACAAAAACAAAAGAAAATATGTGTTGGGCAGGATGTGGAGAAATTGGAACTCTTATACACTGTTGGTAGGAATCTAAACTAGTGCAACCAATACAAAAAACAGTATGGAAGTCCCTCAAAAAGTTAAACCTAGAACTACTAAAAGATTCAGCACTTCTAGGAATCTATCCAAAAGAATTGAAATTAGGATTGGAAGGGGTATCTGCACTCCCATTTCCTTACAGAATTATTCACAATAGCCACAATATGAAAACTACCCAAATAAAGTCTTAATATCTCTTTTTTAAAGATTTATTTATTTATTCATGAGAGAGAGAGAGAGAGAGAGAGAGAGAGAGGCAGACACAAAGGCAGAGGGAGAAGCAGGCTCCATGCAGGGGGGACTCCAGGATCACGTCCTGGGTCGAAGCCTGGCGCCTAACTGCTGAGCCACCCAGGGATCCCCAAGAGTCTTAACCTCAATACACTGGTGTCTGTCTACCAATACACTGGACACTTAATTCTAAAAGTGTTAACTCACCTTTCATCAGACCATGCAGTGTGTATAAATGATAAAAGATGTACCATGTAAAGATTAGTCATTTTATTTATAACCTACAGTAAAGAGATACAACAGTATTTCCGTTCTCCAGTATCTTGGCACGTAGGTGATTAAAAAAAAATTCCAGATAACCAAGAGCAAGCACTTCATTTTAGCCTTTTTCAGTGTACACCTGTCTAAAATGCACCATGTGCTTTTGGGACTCATTACAGAGAGTGGAGCATTATTGTTAAACTACTGTCTCAGTGAGAACTCAGCCAGTGGGCAGATCTGGATTCAAGACTCCGTTGCCACTTAGGTCTTGTCTTCAAATTATTCTTTCAGATTCTAATGTGTAATCTGGGGATATTAATGCATGCAGAGCTTAGTTCAAAGAGTTATGAGGATTCAATGATACATTAAAGAAGCTGATATATTTTAAGCCAGCACATTTAAAACTGTAAAAATATATATAATAATAATTTCAGTTAGCATGCTATGCTCTACTTCTCTCTCGGGGCATTTGAGGAGCATTTGTCCTTGCACCTAATGATCCGAGAATGCTATGTATTTATAGATTTGGTATCTATTCTCTATTATCCCCGTATCACTATTCATTTTGCAGAACCATCTGAAATCTCTGTTCATTAGCCCTGCCTCCATTTTAAGCCTGTTGCTTAATATTCTCACTTTTTAATTCTGTAGACTTAGGACAAATTCCTAAAAGTAAGTTTACTTCCCACCTATGATTAAAACATGTGAGCTCTTTTCTTTGTTGCTCAAAGACTTTTATTTCTCTCTCATTCCTAGCCAGGAGGCTATGCTTCAAATATTAATAAAATAATAGCTACAGTTCTGGTGTCTATTCTCTTTTGTGGTAGATGCTTTATATACATTGTTTTCATTTCTTAAAACAATCCTGCCAATTTGTAATAGTGTCATGCATTCCATTTGTGGGCATTGAGACTCAGAGTTGTTAATAGCTAAATGGATTTATCAAGCTTAGTTGTGTGGTAGAGGCAGTATCATACTCAGGCAGGCATTTCTGACTTCCAAGCCCATACTCTGAGAGAAGAACCTTAGAAGAAATAGTAATACCTCTGATTTATCATACATCTTTTATTAAATTCAAACTGTCACATGATTTCTTGTTTATTATAGTGATTTGCTGCTTTAGAAAATAGTGACATTCCCAATTTTATAGATATAAAAGGAGAATAAGTGAGTCTTTTGTACTAACAGATGCACAGCAGTACAGGTGTCTTTTTAGTGCTCTCATAAATCTCAGGTGATTTATTTATTTTTGCTTTATAGCATTTTTGTCTGTTTGTGGTATTAGAGCTAGGAGTCTAATTATAATACATTTCTAATTCCTATCATTATAGTCTATAGGTGACAAAGGCATTTGGAAAAAATAAGCACTTTGGCTATACATTGCTAGGTATACGTGCTCCCTGGTTTTTATACCCACCAAAATTGCAGTATTGTGGCAAAATGAATGGAAGTATAACATTTGGGTGAAAGAAGGAGGCAGTTATGGTTCCTAAATGAAGTCTATATTTGCTGTCAGTCACAGGCAAGCCTTAGTAAGGAACCACCGGAGCTTTTTTTTTTTTTTTTTGGCTAGATCTTCAGAGTTGGCTTAATTGGATAAAATCCCAAATGTAGATTCATCATGAAGCAGTGATATATCCAATAAAATGAAAATTTTAAAGCAGTTGTTTTGATTTTTTAAAAAAATTGAAGAACTAAGATTCCAAAATCTTTGTTTTCAAGTTACCTAAGGAAATAGAAGCTAATCATAGGACTGGCATATGAAAATGCAACTCTCTAAACTTGTGATCATAATTTAAAAGATGGAACGTCCAGATTCTAGTTGGTCAGCAGGAAGATCTTAATGTAAATATACTTGGTGAGTGTGGCGTAAGTACTGTACTGTATGAAAACAAAATAAGGGGGCACCTGGGTGGCTCAGTCAACTGATTAAGCATCTGCCTTTGGCTCAGGTCAAGATCCCAGGATCCTGGGATGGAGCCCTGCATAGGGTTCCCTGCTCAGCAGGGAGTCTGCATCTCCCTCTCCCTTTGCTCCTCCCTCTGCTTGTGCATTCTCTGTCTCTCAAAAATAAAAAATAAAAAAAAAAGTCTTTAAAAAAGAAAAGGCAACAAAATAGGAAAAATGAAAATGTCTAGAATCAACTAACTCAGCTTCTGGATGATATATAACACATGGTATAGGATTATTAGAAATATGTCATTGTCTCTTAAATGTGTTACTATTTAAAGTAACTAAATACTCTTAATAGGTAATAACATGTAACTCTTAAATGTGTTACATATATAAGAATGTGAAATACTTTAATCATTATCTAATCTCAATATGGATGTTACTATCTACCTCAAAGGTAACTGCTGTTTCAGTAAATAACTTGGATATAATAGTCATAGTATTTGTCATAAAATGCTAGTCAAGTATGACATAATTTTTGGATAAAACCAACAATGTTGTGAGATTTGTGGCTCTGAATGTCCTATTTTAGTAGGGTTTTTCAAATCACCAATCAGCAAATAAAGACTAATTTTGGAAGGTGCATTTGTTTTTGTATAAAATAAGGAAAATAAAAGTGATAATAATAAAAAAATAATAACACTCTGGTAACAATATTGTAATAGCAGCTTATATTTGTAGAACATAAAACTGTACAAAAACTGGAATCCTCATACTCTATGCTCATTTTGGCATCCTTCCCTTTTCTCTTCCTTCTCACTCCTTCCCGCTGCTTGTGCACATCTCTCCAGCTACCACTCCATCTTCTCTTCTCTGCATGTTTCTTGAGAGAGCAATCTGGTCTCTGTTTCCATTTCCTTGTCTCCCACTCAGTCTGCCTCTTACTTCATCTCCTCTCACTCCACTGATATGTACATCATTCTTGCCATTGGCATTCCTAACTGCTGAATATAATAGAAATTTAATTGTTTAACTTAGAACAGGTAATGAAAGTTCATTTAAAGGATTCATTTCTTTTGTTCTGATTAAAAAAATCAATACGCTACTTACTCCATTGAACATATATTGCTGTTCTATGATGTAGGTATTTTTTTTGTGCTGGAGTGGTGATTGATAGATAGGACTTGCCCTCATGGAAATTACATTTTAATGGGAAGAAGAAGAAAATAAACACTAAAAATGTGTAAATAAGTGAATAACTTGAGATTGAAGTGGATGGAGCAAATTCTACAGGATACCGGCAGCAGGAGAGACTGTGTTTCTCCAGACTCTGGAGGGCAGGCTGGTCAGGGGGCACTCCGTGGAGGCAGTCATAAACAGCTCAGCCATTAGTGTAAGGTGTAGAACAAGCTTGGCATGAGGGTGTTGGTTTGCACCCTCAGAAGTTCCCTGGGTGAGGTCTACAACTGGCTCCCATACATGAGGGGCAGGAGAAACTGAAGAAAGAGGCAGGCCAGTCCACCCCCAACTGGCAGGTGGCAGGGTTAACGAGCCAGGGAACTTAGGTATGAGGCTTGTCTTGGGTGGCTGCAAGCAGTAGATCTCTGCACGCACCTGCCAAACTCTTTAAAGTATATCAAGTCCTTAATGGTGTTCGGTCATGTATGCCATTCCAGATGGCCTCAACAACATCTTACACTCTATGTAAGACTATAAGACTATGTCCTTGAATGGCTCCCACCATATAAACGGTGGGCAGAATGTATATTCCAGGACAGGGGCCTCTCATTGCCTGGATCTAGCTCGTGGGTCATTTATCAGTCATGTCCTCTCAATGACAACCCCCCCCCCCCAACAAAGGGACAGGGGGAAGGCCAGTGGGGCTGCAGTGTAGGGAAGGAAGGGAATGGGAATGTGAAGTGAGGTCAGAGAGGTCCGGGGGGTGGGGGGGTGGGGGGAGGTGATGTTGAGCTTTCCTTCCAGTAAGAAATTTAGATTTTACTCTTGTTTCAATAGGTAAGTAAATTCTGGGATTTAAAGCAAGGAGTAGGGTGGAGAAATAAAATCTGATATAAATTTCATAACATCATTCTGGTCCCTGTGAGGAGAAAATTATATTATCAGTTGCAACACTCTTCCTCAAAAGTAAATTCTTGTACTAGATTGGGCTGTTAAAGTTCATGCCAGCACTGGGTTGGTGTAAATATTAGATCAACACAGAGAAAAGTCCTAAAAAGACCTTTATGTATTTTGTCTTATGTGGCCTTTATTTCCACAGAAGTGTCTAGCACTCAAGGGTAGCCCAGGAGGTTGGATTTTAGGTCCCAGCTTTTATCTCCCTTGTATGTAAGGCTTCCCCTCACCACCCCCTTCCCCTCCCATCTTCTCCTCTTTAGATCAGCTAAACTTACTTTCTCTTTTTTTATGGGGAAATGAATGATTTTTTATTTTTTTTTTATTTTTTATTTTTTTAATTTTTATTTATTTATGAGAGAGAGAGAGAGAGAAAGGCAGAGACACAGGCAGAGGGAGAAGCAGGCTCCATGCACCGGGAGCCCGATGTGGGATTCGATCCGGGGTCTCCAGGATCGCGCCCTGGGCCAAAGGCAGGCGCCAAACTGCTGCGCCACCCAGGGATCCCTGAATGATTTTTAGTATCATAATAGTTTTCCAGTGCTTGGCTTATTTACAATTAAATGCACTTTTAACATTGGTGGGGAGGTGAAGGGTTTCACAGTCATTCAAAAGACTGAATCTCAGAGAATATAACAGAAACGTGTCACACAAAAGAAAGGAGTGGGAGAAAGTCTGAAGGCTTAATTGTCAGTCTTCTACTTTGACAACTTTTCAACATCCTTCACTGCCAAGATTACCATTGCTCCATTATCCTGTTTGCCTCCTGCTCCTTGCAAGCTGTGGCTGCTTGAGAAGCCATCTCAAAGTTTCGTCTGCTCTGTGTATTTATCCTTCAGTTTGCTGTTTCTTCTTCCCTCAGATTTTGCCGTTCAAGAAGTCACTTGTGTTTTGTCATGTTTCTTTTACAGATGAATGGGACAATTCTGAGAGCATGTATGGCCTTTGGCTGTGGTGGACATGTTTAAACTGGGGTCTGGGGGCACCTGGTGGCTCGGCAGTTGAGCATCTGCCTTTGGCCCAGGGCATGATCTTGGGGTCTCGGGATCAAGTCCCACATTGGGCTCCCTGAGAGGAGCCTGCTTCTCCCTCTGCCTGTGTCTCTGCCTCTTTCTGTGTATCTCATGAATAAATAAATAAAATAAAATGAAGAATAATAAACTGGGGTCTGGTCCTTACATACTGGATGAGAAGGGGATGCCCCTTCCTCTGTGCTGGCATAGAGGGTCAAGGAGAAATGGACCATTCAGCTTTCTCCCTTTTGATGCCCCTTTGCTGAAAGCCCTCCTTCAGTTCGCTCACACATTATTGTTATGTGAAAATCAGTTAGAATAAAACACGTTCCAGATGGGATTCCTCCCTTTTTCTCCTTGTCTCCCCCACCCCACCTCTTTTTCACGTTCTTCTTTCTGTTCGTCTTTACTTACCTAATTGCATCCTAAAGGAATGAAACACACCTGCTTCCTCCTCATGGTGACAGCTACACGATATATTTGGCTCTAAGGTACCACCAACATTCAGCAAATATTTTCCAGTTACTAAGCTGACTCTTGGATCAGGCCCTAGGTATTCACAAATGTACGGAGCACAGTCCCTCTTCAAGATTCTTAGATGACAGGGAGGGATGGAGATGAGTGCAGGCAAATTACGATAGTGTGGCAAGTGGCTGGTGTGCATAAGGAAGGGCGCTCCACCTGGTCCTGAACAAATCCTACAGACGGCCTTCTCACTTGCACCCTGACCAGTGACTAGAGGTTGGCATTAATGAGAGTGGACCCGGGGATGAAGTGGATGGCTGATATGTTTCAGGTGACCTGGAAGGGAAATTTAGCTGCAGGACATTGAGGAAATATAGCACCTGCCTTCAGCTCAGGGCGTGATCCTGGGGACCTGGGATCAAGTCCTGCATTGGGCTCCCCGCAGGGAGCCTGCCTCTCCCTCTGCCTGTATCTCTGCCCCTCTCGTGTCTCTCATGAATAAATAAATAAATAAAATCCTTAACAACAACAACAAAGACTGTGAGTATGTGTGGAGAGGGAGATGGAGAGGAAAGGCTTAATCTCTAATAATATTAGAGATAGTACAAAAAATGCCTAACTTTGATTCATTTTTTTTTAAAATCTTGCTGAGTGAGGGTTAAGGGTCTTCTGAACATAGAGGGGAGTCTTGTGAAGGTTTTGATCATATAAATGGTGTCTCATGATCCATAGTTACTTATTTGGCTACACTGGATCCCATCCAGTCAACAGTATTAGGCACTTACTGAGTAGCTACTACTACAGATGTAGTCATGAAGAAGGGCAGACACAGACTTTGTCTCCAGTTCCAGAGGCTGACAATATCGGCAGTAAGAAGTCCAGCTAAGAGGCTGTCGGCCCATGATATTGGTAGTCTGAACTGCAATATTGCAGTAGGGATGAAAGTAAGTTATGTTTAAGAGATATTCAGGAAATAATGCCGACTGAAGATGGTACTTGACCGGAGGGGATGGAGAGGGACGAGAGGGACAAGGCAGGGGTCTTTCCACATTTCCACATGTTGAACTGCATTCCCCCTTCCTTTCTTAGTTTGACAGCCTGGTGACTTTGTGGGTGTTTCCATTTCCAGATGCCTAGTTATCAGTTTGACCTGCTGTCAGTTCCGTCATCCCATTTGGTGGGTGCACAGTGCTATGGAAGATACGGCAGGTCATTGACCTTGTAGCAGAGGCCATTTGCTACGGCAAAGCTATTATCAAGAATTATGCTAAGCAGCTCTTCTTGTCAGATGAGTTTTGCTAAACTGTTCATTCTGTTATAGGATATGTGGTACAGTAAGGTTGCAGGAACCGAGTGTAGAGTGGGGGAGGCAGGATGGCTGCAAAAAATGTTCAGAAAAGTAGAATCTCAGACCCAAACTAGTAGTAAGTGTGCTGAGAGGAAACCAGGGCTATGTAACGGATGATGTAAAATGGGTGTCCGACTTTCTGAGAATACAAAACCAGATGATTTCTCTCAAAGGCTTCCCGAGAACATTAGTATCCTGTGTTACTCTGTGGCAAAAGGTTTCTGGAAAATGCTGCACACTCAAATAGGCCTCTTGTTAGAAGAGGATCTGGTTACATTTGTGGAAGTCAGAGGTCTACAAATATATTTGTACCCCCTCTCCATGTTTTTCACTAATATTTGTATTAACATGCTGTGGAATTGGTGCCTCACAGAATGCCCCGAGGTAAATGCTGGGCTAACCTAGTAATGCTTGTGGTAATGGTGAATGCTTATTCAGTGCTTATTATCTTCTGTGCGTAGTGTTAAATGCTTTACATGGACTGTCTCGTTGAGTATTCACATTGTCAGTGCTATCTGGTGAAGATATTTATTATTATCTTCATCTTAATGACAAAAGAAATACTCTAAGTTATGAAGTAATTTGTCCAAAGTAATAAGTCAGTAGGCAGGAAACTGGACTTTGACCAAACAATCTAATCTAAGAGGTCAAGCACTTACCCCTTTGTACATTATCTTGACATGTCATAAGACGAAGGTCCATGGAGGGCTTGGTGGATGTTGGTGTCACTGAAACTCTTCAGTCACTCCATGAATGGGACTGGCCTTTTGTGGCCCTCAGAGACCAAATGTAACATCCAAATGACTGGATTGTTCCCTAGTCTCATAGTCATTGAGCCCATATACATGCCAACCAATACAGCAGGCATTTTGCATGCATTACCCCATTTTATAGCAGAGGAGACTCAAGCAAGAGATCCAGGAAATGATACAATTAGAAGCCAGTGGAGCCTGGACTCAAATCCAGACAGTCAGACTCAAGAGTTAGTCATGCTCTTAATCATACAACGATGTCTCCTCAACATCTGAATTGGTGCACACAGCTTCCTCAGGCCAAGGAATGTTTGCATATATCTATATTAAAATATATGATCATTTTCAATGCATTTATCCATAGTAACGACTCCTTTTCAGAATCATACAGAATTATAGACATCATTGCTACCACTGAATCATGTTCTTAGAGATAGGATTTTTGGAAGATGTGAGGAAAAAGGTAATTTAGAGAATTCAAGAAGAGGAATCAGATGAGGTCAGAAAGTGACCTCACGAACCTACCCAAAACTGTGTGTCAAACAAGAATGGAGTTCAGTATAGGATTAGAATCTGGGATGGCAGAAATTGATGGACATATATTTTATATATGTCATAAATACAAATGAGTTGTATTTTATGTTAGTTTTGCTTACTCCTTAGCAAAGTAGTAGTTAATATAAGCAATTTAGAATAAGAGTAAACATTCAAACCCAGAATTGCCTATTGTTAAACAAGATCTTAGGAAAATTTCCAAATTTCATCTTTGAAATGGGGATGGACATACGAATATCCCAAATTTGTTGTGAAGAACAATATAAATATTGCCACATAAAGTGCTAGAGAAACCAGGTGTGGGACTTTTATTATAGGTAGCTATTATTAGAACATCGCTTTGCTTTCCTGAGTTTTGTGAGTTCAACTTGAAGATGTTCACTTGGTATCTTGCATTGTGCTTTTCAATTTTTCTCCTTCTGATAAAGTACAAGGCAGTGGATTCCAACAATATTAAAACATCTGTGTGTCTGTAGTAGTGGCATTGTCAGAAGCAGTTGTCCCAGGTGACTTTTTTTTTTTAAGCACATTAGGAATAATAGATTTGAAATGAGTTTATTCTGGACAGGAATTCATTTAACACATTTTATCTAAACTGTTTACGCTGACCATTTGACTTGGCATTGAAGAAGGAATCTTTTAGGGAAAAAAACTAAGATAAGTCACTTATTTAAAGATTATTCAAACAACTGTGCTTCGGGTTTTGTGAATAAGTTAAATCTATATTTATATGGAGACAAATGGTAATGTTTCCCAGTTGATTTAGGCTATTGTTAAATGAATGAAGACTGAGGTAGGGCCTCTCTTATCTCTTGCATCCTATCAGGGTACTTTGTTTGAAATACTTTTATTTTTTCTCCTTAGATTTTATACAGTAAACAGCATTTCAAATACAATAAATGCAATTTTCAGGTGTTCAGGTGTTAGGGAAACTCTAAATGTAGCACAATTATACTGGAAAAGCAGTGATTTCATCTACTAAGCATTTTTATTTTTATATTTTTATTTGCAGGATGAGTAAGAGATACTTACAGAAAGCAACAAAAGGAAAGCTGCTAATAATAATATTTATTGTAACCTTGTGGGGGAAAGTTGTATCCAGTGCAAACCACCATAAAGGTAAGCTCTTCTGATTTTTTTTTTGTCCTCAGCTCTCTTTGGAAAGTGATTTCCTTTAACACAGACTATCATGTTCTTTCTTCACTGTTCTGTTAGTTTTACTAGGTACAGGTTCCCCTCTGACACTTCGCTTTAAATAAAAACCCAGAGAGTCATCCTTGAGATGGCGTTGATAGGGGAAGCATGATTGTTTCCAGGATTACTGCCATTTTTGCAAATAATGTTCAGAGAATATGGAATAGTGACTCTGTCTTTCCCCGTCACTTCCATTTTTAAGATACCAGTGTTAAAATGTTTAGCTGACATAATAATAAACATGAGTTTCAGATTGCTGTCATCCTGGTAAGGAAAGCATCTGTAATGATCTGTGTCTTCATAGTAAGTATCCATGTAAACTTCCCCTCTATGCTGTTTGTAGATCCTATGTCTCCATGCGGGAGCACCTCTTTGACCATTTTTTGGCCTCTATCCTTAATATGATATTCAGCTGGCTCAGTTCCGAAGAGAGTGAGAAAATTTGTTTTATACATATGTGTTAAGGCTTGACAGTTCAGGCCCTTTCTGTTCTCTTTGCTGAGCCTAAGACCCAGTATAATGAATGACTACCTTTTCCAAATGAATTAAAATGGGGCTATTTCTGAACTGTTCCTTCCATAATCAAGTATTCATAACCTGGAATAGTCAATTTAGATTTTCCTGTGAACTAGGATTTTACAACTCAATTTTCAGTCCTCTGTAAAGTCTAGAGATGAGCAACTTTTACATTTTATTTTTGGTGGAAGAGGGAGCTAAGAGTGTCTTGAATTTTGTAACACTTAAATTAGTTACACATGTGCATTTAATTAGCATTACATGGAACATTAACACCAGGGAGAGGAAAGACGTGGTGTGAGGGAGTGATGCCTCTGAGGCAAAATCTTTTCCCCTGTGTTTAAAACCAAAAAGAGACATCTTTCAAAATAAGAGAATTTTATGAAGAGGCCCTTCCTATTTCGTCATCCTGTTTTTCACCCCACAGTGTGTGTGTGTGTGTGACTATGTATACGTAAAATGTTAATTATATCATAGGTCTACTTTAGAATTTCTTCCTTTCTTTAATACAACGTATTGACCCACAAATCCTCTTTGATATTTGTTAGTGTAAAATTAAAAAGATAAAGAGGAGGACATTATCTTCCATGCCTCCAAATTGGCAACAATGGGCCAAATCTAAGGACAAAGTGGTGTCCTCACCTTTTAATAAGACTTGCAATGCTTGGGCTTAACAAGAGAAGACACACTGTCCCTTCTGTGCTGGGTGGTCACCCCAGTACCCTTTCTTAGACCATACAAGAAGAGAGAAGTGGGGAGATTTATAGAAGTGGATGCCATTCTAGTGAAGCAAGGATTCATGGTAAAGATGCTCTCTCAGCTCCAAAGCCAAGTGATAGAACCTATGCGAAATGCCCCCTTTTGTTTTAAACTATTCTACCTTTAAAATAATAAGTATAATGTAGGTTAAGTCACATCCATAAAATGAATATATGGTTCATACTCACCACCCAATTTAAAGATGTAACATTCCTAACACTCTGGAAACTGGCTATTTCTGCCACTCGGATTTCATTCCTTTGCCACTTTCCCCAGCTGATCACTCATCTTAAATTTTGTGGTGATGATTGTTTTGCATTTATTTCTAATTTCACCATGTATTTATATACCGCCAAAAGGTACATTCGTTAATTTTGACAGCTACTGAATTTTCACGATAGTTTTATACTGTGCCTTTTTGTAATTTGTGACTTTGCTCAACAAGTGTTTGTGGCATTCATTATGGTTGATGGCATATAGCCAGTTTCTTCATTTTTACTGTTACTCCATATTTTATCGTACGAAGTCACCACAATTAATATATTTCTATTCTTGTACATGAACACTTGGTATTGTGTGTTCTTGCCATTATGAACAATGTTTCTGTAAAAATTCCTGTACTTCTCCCCTAGTGCATGTCTGCAAGAGTTTTTTGAGAGCCCATTCCAAGGAGCAAAACTCCTGGGTCTCTGGGCCTGTGTATCTTCAGCCTTTCCAGAGAATACCAAATGGCTTTCCAAGATGATAGTACTAATAAAGTAGTTCAAGGTATTTTCTTAGTGTCTTTATAGTCTTGCTGTAGGTGTTGATATCTCTCCTCTTGCTGTGTGACTAGTGCTCAGTGGGTCTTCTCTCTTTTCTTGATTGGTCTCCCCAGAATTGGGCCATTTTATTAGTTCTCTAGGAATCAACTTTTGCCATTGCAGATCCTCCCCCTTGTGTCTCTTCTTGTATGTCATTACTTTTTGCTCTTATCTTTATGATTCCTTCAACTGTGTTTATTTTTATTTGTATAACAAGCACTTAAGCTCAGTGTATGCCAGGTATTTGTGGGGAAGTGAAACTTCCCTGGATTTCTCAGTGCTCCCAAAAGCCCTAGCCTCCTGAGACTTTTCGCACCTATGGTTATTTGTGTAGTTAATTGCTTTGATTGAAAAGAATAATAAAACTCCTCTTATCTCCTCAAGTGAGGTAAATGCTTACAGCTTGGATTAGGTCCCTAGGTTAAGCTCTCAAGGTGCCAGACATTGGGGCACTACCTCTCTAGGTGTGAAACTCTGATCTGAAACACCTGGGGTTTTTTTGGCCCTTGGAAAGATGTATTTACATTCTGCCTAGGATCCTTTCCAACCCATCTCAAAGCAGCAAAAGATTTTTTTTTTCTTTAAAGATGGGAGGGGATGACTGTCTCTCCTGTATATAAATGGAAAACAAACAAACAAACAAACAAACCACATTCATTATTCACCTGTAGAATATTCAGCTATTTATGTCAGACATTTGACCCTGCTTTCATCATAAGTAAGGCTTAGGGCAAAGCAGGCTGATTTACTTATTTATTTTGAGATAATCATAAGAAATCTGATTCAGAGCACCTTGTATAAGCCTTCAAGATAAAAGTAATAAAGATGAATATTAAAAACTCAACAGCACTATTCTAAGAGCTTCACAGATACATAACAGCTCATTTCATCTTCATAACAATCTCTGAAGTATGTACTTTTGTTAAACCCATTTTACAGATCAGAAACTATAGCAAGGAAAGGTTAAATAATTTGTCCTTGATTGGCTAGTTAGGAAGTAGGAGGCAGGATTCAAATTTAGGCAGTCTTGTTCCATATAAACATGATATATAGCTGGTCAAATTTCTGTTTATACTGTTTGTGGTTTAGTTGACTTCCTGAATCTATGGGTTGATGTCTTTCAGTAACTTTGCAAAAATTTCACACATTATCAAATATTTCTTCTACTCCATTGTCTCTCCTGAACTAGAGCTCTGGTTGTGTGGATGTCAGCTTTTTCACAGGGTCCTCTGTGTGTTTCATCCTTTGTATTTTCCAACTTAAAGTTTCTCAGTGAATTCTGGAATATTTATTCACATAATCTTACCACACTAGGTGTTCTCTTCAGCCTAATCTGCCCTTTCATCCGTATATTGAGGTTTAATTTTATCTATTGTATGCTATTCACAATTACTATTTTCTTTTGGTGAATTGGCTTTTGATATTGATCAATTTGTGCTCTCATTTATGCTTGTATTTCTTCTTTTTATACATTTTATATGTATTATGTTTTGTATATGTTATATATGACTTTAAATATATATGATTACATATAATATAAAAGTTATATATTATATGTATTTTGTATAATATACACAATATATATTAATACAAAACATACAATACACATAATATACACAATATAATATATAATATATTGTATATATTTATGTTTTAAATATTATTATATATCACATTAAACTTATGTACATATTAATATGTACATGTTCTATGTATTATATATATGTTTTACATTTGAGTTGATGGTTCTATTTTATGAAGTTTTTGTGTTTTCTTCCTGCTGAGTCTCAATCACGATATGTTTCTTAAAGTTTTGTGATTTAAAAAAAAACTTGATATTTGTGAGAGTTTTTAAGGCCTATACTTAGGATGCATTCTTTCCCATGAGTTGCATATTACCATATGTCTTAGGTAAGGTTCTTCAAAAGCAGAGCCAAGTCAGGAATTCTTGTTGATGTGATTATTTGAACGAGTGCTCTCAGGAGGGGAGAGTGAGGGCAGCAGGATAGATCAGGAAATAGAAGTTTAGCACAAATAGAGTCTCAGCTGGAGAATAGCCTGGTCAGATCCTGTGGAGAGGCTCTGGAACATGAATTGCTTCATAGAGTTGGCCTCTCCTTGAGATAAGATAGACACCTCTTCTGTCCTTGTGTCCACTAGTCACTGGCTGTTGATCTGTTCCCCATGGCAGAGAATAGCCTTCCTGGGGAAGTGGCTCCTCTTTTGCAGAGGGAAAGCCTCCAAAGAAAGGAAGAGCCATGAACTGTAATCTGCTAACATTCACAGAAAATGGAGGAAAGGTGCATACCTGATAAAAAAAGAATCTTGGTAATGTACCAACATCTATTTTCTACTACTGTCCATTTCTCATAGCCTTCAGATCCACTTCCTGCTTATAGAAGCTCACTTCATCCAGGCAAAGCTTATCAAATTGGTTATCGTTGGTTGCAATTTCCAAGAAAATGTACTTGAGGAAGAATGGTGCCCTCCTCTGACTTGAAAGTGCAGTTGGTACCAAGGCCATTATTGATACTCGTGATGTGCACACTCCCTTAGCCATTTTATATTTCCCTTTCCTTCAGCCAGGACTTAAGCTCATCTGGGAGGCTTGCCTGATGTTACCCAGACCTCATACCTGAGGATCCTGAGCCCTGGATTATCATCTTCTTAATGCTGTGGTTGTACTTAGAAATTTATAGTTATAACTGGGCATGGGGATGCCAAAAAATGACCCAGTGAATCTAACATACTCTTCTCTGCACTCCTCCCTCCCATACACAGCAGCTACTCTCTTTCTCATGGTTATCAGAATCATTTACCACATCAATAATAATTCTTTTCTTTCTTGCTGGTCTTTGAGGTTCATCAGGCAGCAGCTCTAGCTTTATGTTTAGCAGGACTCTTACTGTTTCCTCTGGTAAAAGCATCCCCTTTCTGGGAACCAGTACCTCTAGACTCATAGTCTCTTGGTAGTTTTCATAGGAATATTAAGATTGGGTAACTCTGATGGAAAATTTGTTTTACTCAATAATTTTCAAGTACCTGCAAGGATACTTAAGGGCTGAGAATATAGCAGTACATAAAAAAGGCAAAAAAATCGTTGTCTTTATGGAGTTTTTGTCCTAGAGGTAGGAGAACAGACAATAAAAAGAAAAATAAAATAGTTTTATCGTATAAATGCTATGAAAAAAGACAAAAGAGAAAGGTATAAGAAGTGTTCAGGAGGGATTGTAATTTTAAAAAAGGCCTTTGAGTAAGACCTAAAGTTTCCAATGGAGCCAGCCACAGAAATATCGAGGGGAAAGGTGTTTCAGGCAAAGCAGCAATCAGTATGAATGCTTTCAAGTAGGAGCATGCCTGGAGACAGTGAGGTTTAGCAAGAAGGATGATATTCATAGAGTATGTAAGAAAGACAGTGGTAGGAGATTAGGTCATTACAGAACAGGTAAATGTAGAAGATGAAAGAACGAAATAAATAACATTCTAAAATATCGGTGCCGTAACATTGTGCTCTCAAGAGCCACCAAATGGAGAACTGTGTTGCTCTGTTATCTGAACATGATGTAGAAACACTAGAAATCCAGAGCATTTGGATTTGAAAAATGAGATCCCTAAGAATCAGAAAATGTCACTAGCTTAATAAAATATTCTGAGCTTTGGGAACTAAAAGTCTCTCACACACAGATAAATAAGTTTATTGCTGAGACTGCCACGGAGATTCAGTCTGGAATTCTCATGATTGTACTGAGCTGGGCATTTTGGGAGGGGGTAGTGATTAACTTAGAGCATTGTGACAGTCACAAAGCATAAGCAGTATTTCCCCCTTGGAAGCAATTACATTAGGTCCAGCTTCAGATATTAGGGATCAGAGAGGAAACATTTCAGTTTAGGACTCCCAAGTTCCTAACAGAAAAATATAGTCATTAATCTTAGAAGGTTAATATGTTTTCTTGCCTTTTCTTCCCCTACCCATCATGTCCAAACTAAATTGAAAGAAAATGACTCATCACTGGATATGTGGGTTGGTAAAGAATCTGTATTGAATGTAAAAGAAATAGAGGTGAGTTATATACAAAAAAGTAAAAATTCATTAGCTAAGATTGAGTGCATATTACCCTCATTGGCATACAAAGTATTTACTGATCTGATTTGGGACTTTTGAATACATGGAATTTTTTCAGAGGAAAAAAGAATTCAGATAATTTTTTAGTTCAAAGCCTGGATGAGAGTATGTATGTATGTATGTATGTATGTATTTGGTAGCTCTTTCTTGGTTTATTTGATACTTTATAAATTTATCCAACCAACTACCCCATAAACAAAATCTATATTGTAGGTCTGTTAATCTGTATTGAGATTGCTAATCTCTTTTGAGGGTTGAGTTTTAGATCAAGTTTTGAAGATCCAGTACAGCCCAGGGAATATAGCCCATGTATTTTAATAGTGTCCTATGATGACAGATAGTAGGTACGCTTGTGGTGAGCCCAACATAAAGTATACACTTACCAAATCTCTGTGTTGTATCCCTGAAATTAATGTAACCCTGTGTTTCAAATATACATCAATAAAAATAAAAGTGAAGAAACAAACATGCTGGTGTGCTATGAAGCTTAAAGTATAGTCAGGGAAAAAATAATCTGATAATCAAATATTTAGAATGGTATGAAAGTATTGTAAAATATTTTCTTTTTCAGGATAAGAGTATCTAAACTGTACAATAGCGGGAATATGATTCGGGAAGTCTTTTAGCGGGAATGTGATCAGGGAAGTCTTTTCTGGAGAAGAGATACTTGAGCTGAGTTTTGAATAGGGAGTGGGAATTATTATTATTTAAAAATATTTTGTTTATTCATGAGAGACAGAGAGAGAGGGGCAGAGACACAGGCAGAGGGAGAAGCAGGCTCCATGCAGGGAGTCTGACGTGGGACTCGATCTGGAGACCCTGGGATCATGCCCTGAGCCAAAGGCGGATGCCCAACTGCTGAGCCACCCAGGCTTCCTAGGAATGGGAATTAAGTAGGCAGAGCATGGGACATCCAGGCAGGAGGAGCATCAGGTGTAAGGTGCTGAGACATGAAGGACCAGAATGCTCTGGAGCTAGAAGATTGCTGTGTCTGTAGGGGCAAAAAACAAGGAAGTTGGTGGTGCTCATATGGCTTGAAGAGGGGCTAGGGTAGCTCATTGGGGCCATATTCAGAATGCTAGTTTACTTACAGTTGAAATTGATCCAATTTAGCTATATGGTATTTACTAGATTCTCTTGGGCTGGTTTGCACCTGATTATGATGTACACCAGAGTTGAAGAACCCAGATTTATAATTCAACATCGATTCATGATAAAAACTCAAAAAAGTGGGTTTAGGGGGAAAATACCTCGACTAATAAAGGTCATACGAAAAACCTTCAGCTAACATCATACTCAATGGTGAAAAACTGAGGGATTTTTCCCTAAGATCAAGAAAAAGACAAGGATTTCCACTTTCACCACTTTCACTCTACACAGTACTGGAAGTCCTAGTCATAGCAATCGGAGAAGAAAAAGAAATAACGGGTACTCAAGTAAGAAAGCAGTTAAGCTTTCACTTTTTGCTGATGATGTAATATTGGTAAGAAAGCAGTTAAGCTGTCACTTTTTGCTGATGATGTTATATTATATGCAGAAAACCCTAAAGATGCCACCAAAAAACTACTAGAATAAATAAATTCAGTAAAATTGAAGGATACAAAATTAATACCCAGTAATTGGTAGAGTTTCTACATACTAACAATGAAGTAGCAGGAAGAGAAATTAAGAAAACATTTCCATTTACAACTGCACCAAAAAAGAATAAAAGACCTAGGAAAAAATTTGACAAAGGAGATGAAAGACCTGTACTCTGAAAACTATAAAGCATTCATATAATTCATGTTTTTTAAGGATTTTGTTTGTGAAAACAACTGGATTAATGTTCCCAGAGAAAGAAAATGGCCAGAACATAAACTAACCTTATTTTGGACTTGTAACAACACACTTAATTATTTTATTTAATTTTCAGAGTAATACATGTTTGAGGAATTTTGATAATAAAGAGAAATATCAAGATGACAAATAGGATCACCCATAAGTCTTCCACACAGTAATTACTAGATGGCATTTGGGTGTATTTTCATGTGGTTTAATTTATGAGCATATTAAAATGTCTGAAAGCATGATGTTGATTCATTTATGTATTCACACATTTATTGACATGGACTTAGGTGTGTGAGAGACTGAGCTGCCCTGAGCTGGTGTTTCCGTTTTAAACCATGCAGATTAGAGGTGTTGTTTTCCTGGAGTTTACCCTTCTATATCCTAATCTTTTTCTTCTCTCTTTAATTTTAAGATACCTCATGCTTACAGAATAGTGCATAGAATATATATGTACATGTGAAAGAATAATTATAAAGCAAACAACTGGGCAACTACCAACAAGGATAAGAAATAGAATGTCAGCCCCTTACGACTCCTCATGCCTCACCCTGATTACAACCCCTCCTCCCACAGACATACTGTACTCTTCCTGACTTTCTACCCCTAAACAATAGAATGTAATTTTACATACGTTTTTAATTTTGTAAAAATGGAATCCTGTTTTGGGCATTTTTTTTTAGTGTGATTTGCTGCTTCCCCTGAAGATTTTCTCTAGGGATTCATCTATGCTGTGAAATAGGATTTGACTATATGAATATATTGTGATATGTTTATTTCTTTTACTATTGACAGACATTTGAATCTTTCAAGTTGTTGGTTGTTTTTGACAATGCTGCTGTAGACATAATTGTACATGTACTTTCGTTTACATATACAAAATTTCCTCAGGATATATTTCTAAGATGGGAAATTTATGAGCCATATGATAACTACTTATTTATTTAAAGATTTTATTTTATTTTTTATTTATTCATGAGAGACACAGAGAGAGGCGGAGACATAGGCAGTTGGAGAAGCAGGCTTCATACAGGGAGCCTGATGTGGGACTTGATCCCAGAACCCTGGGATCATGCCCTGAGCCGAAGGCAGACGCTCAACCACTGAGCCACCCAGGCATCCCAATAACTACATATTTATTTATTTATTTTTCCAGACCCAATAACTACATATTTAAATTTATTTTTCACACTTTCAAAAATTTATTTATTTATTTATTTATTTATTTATTTATTTGAGAGAGCGAGAGAGCATGAGCATGGGCCAGTGGGGAGGGAAAACAGTCTCCCCACTGAGCAGGGATTTCCAATGTAGGACTTGATCCCAGGACTCCGCGATCATGACCAGAGCCAAAGGCAGATGCTTAGTGGACTGAGCCACCCAGGCACCCCTATATTTTTTCCCACTTTGAATAGTTAACAGTAAAGGATGTGTATTTACTTATATATCTAAAAACTATTCCTAAACACATCTTAATTGGGGCATAAGAAAACATAATGTCTTCTACTTTGGCAAATTACTTATCTCTAGTGTTAGATTTCTTTGGGACATTTTCATTTGTTAGCACTAATATAAAATTTTTGTGCAATAAATCTTTACATTTAATATTTAATAATTCATTGAGTTCATAAATTTGGTTAATATTAATTTCTTTAATAATGAACACAAACGAGAATTTCTGAGGTCAAAAAGAATGAAACAGGTTTGTATCCTTCAACCCTTGCTCGGGACTGAGGAAGTCATACTAAGGTGATTTACAATAGGGAATTGGTTACAAAAGTGTTGCAAAAGGAGAAGGAAACAAGGCATGATGGTAGGACTACCCAGACATTGGTAACTGCAGAAAGCCATTCCTCTCCCTAGAGGTGAGAGGGCAAAAAGAAGCAGCGTTACCAGGTGCTCCTGAATGTATTTGCTGTTGAGGTCCCTGAAACCCTGCTGCCACTACAGGAATCCCTTTCATTGACACTGAGCAGGAAGCCTCTCATGGTATTGCAGGGCCTGGGGGGCTAAACGCTGCCATTGCTGCTCTTGGCTAGTGTTGCGGCAGCCCACAGCCATCTACATCGTCCTCCCTCAGTACTTCTGAAGCCAGAAGCAGGAAAAAAAATGTTGATTCTTTTTTTTTTCTTTTAAGATTTTATTTCTTTATTCATGAGACACACACACACACAGAGGCCGAGACATAGGCTGAGGGAGAAGCAGGTCCCATGCAGGAAGCCCCATGTGGGACTTGATCTCGGGGCTCGGGGGATCAAGTCCTGAGCCAAAGGCAGATGCTCAACCATTGAGCCACCCAGGCGTCCCGAAATAGATGATTCTTACTGCCTTCAGTCTCCCTTTCTTATGAGAGCCTTCCTCCTAGAAACACACTCCAAGATGGAATTCAGTGGTATAAGAAATTTGGCGGGGGAAACACTTTTGAAGTACAAAGGAGGCAGGAGCAGGAGTAGATGGAGGTGAGCCTTCAGACCATGAGGAAGGTCTGACCCCTATGAAAGAAGAGAAAGAAGGAAGGAAGGAAGTCTGGGTAGGAAGAACCTCAAACTTGATCCCAGTTTTGAAAACTGGGCCAAGGCCAATTTGGAATCTGTGGGCAGGGGTTACCCTTTGGAGAGAGTCCCATGATGGACTGTAGTAATCCTGTCATGCTCAGTCATTGACTGGTAGCAGCTCAGGGAATGTGTGCCCTTGGTGGGAGCCTCTAATGGATCTATAGGTGGGGCAGATGGAGGTTATAGGTCAACTGTGTTCTTTGCAGTGGGTTCTTTTGAAGGAGATCTAACATACATCTTATGGCTGTCATACTTTGATGGGCAAAGCCACAGGGCAATCTGAGAAATCTAGTATCTTAAGCTTGTAGCCCCCTTGAGTACAGAGAAAGTGAAGACAGAAAAATGTTGGAGAAGGGGCACCTAGTTGGCTCCGTTGGTTAAGCTTCTGCCCTCAGCTCAGGTTATGATCCCGGGATCCTGGAATGGAGCTGCTTCTCCCTCTTCCTTTGCCCCCCTCTCTCTCTTTCTTTAATAAATAAATAAAATATTAAAAATGAGATGAGAATGACAAATATCTACCACAAGAATATTTATACAGGAATTTATATTATACAGGAATATTTCAATGATTAAATTACTCTTTATTCCCTCACAGAAGTATATAAAACTTTCTATCTCTCTAGTCTAAAAATTTGGGCTACTAATTAAAAAAAAAAAAATCTTCGTTAAATCAAAATGTCCTGACATAGACTCTTATTCAAATGTTAATATTTTTGAGTACTAATGAATGAATAAATGTTTGAACTCGTCATTTTCTATTATTTGAATTATTCATCAGTTCCTTTGCCAATTCAATGTTTCTTTTGATCTGTTTGAAAACCTTACATAACTCTTAAAGCTTGATCATGTTCATTGTGTATCTTCAGTGTATATGCTTTTCAAATTTTAATGTTTTAAAATAATGTTTATATTTCCCAGACACAAAGCATCCTACACTATTGTTGGAGAGAATTTAGAAACTATGTAAAAATATAAAGAAACTTTAAAATACCTGTAATCCTATATATAAATCATGATTTACTCTGAATATTATTCATATATCAAGAATATATTATATCCATAGATTTTTCTCCTTTCTTACTATATTGCAAGCATATTTTCATGTTTCCTGTAAAAATAGTTAAGCATACTATGTTTATTTTTCTTTAGTAAAAATAATCCTACAATGAACATTTGTATATGCAATTATTTTTTCCCATATCTCCCCTGGCCTACTAGATCTTTAGTGATGGAATTACTAGGTCAAATGACTTAAATTTTAAAATATTACTATTTTCACAATGATATTTTTAACTTTAAAAATAATTTGTGTTGGTTTTAGAATATTTAGAAAATATAGGGGATCCCTGGGTGGCGCAGCGGTTTGGCGCCTGCCTTTGGCCCAGGGCGCGATCCTGGAGACCCGGGATCGAATCCCACGTCGGGCTCCCGGTGCATGGAGCCTGCTTCTCCCTCTGCCTGTGTCTCTGCCTCTCTTTCTCTCTCTGTGTGACTATCATAAATAAATAAAAAAAAAATAAAAAAAGAATATTTAGAAAATATAAAAGAAGTACTGATAAAAATTATCTAATATACTCACAGGATGTTCATTTATTAATATTTCTATGGGTTAAATGTATGCATTTTGACATATAGTATCATGTTACAAACATCCCAATTTACATTCCCATCAGCGCAGAATTTGCACACATTCTTGTCAAACCTGAGATTGAGCATTCTACTTGATCTTTGTCAACTTTATCCTGTTCTAATTTGCAATTTTTATTTACTAAAAATGATACACATCTTCATTGATTTATTGACCATGTGTATCTTTATTCATTATCTTTTCATGTATTTTGTCTATTGTTTTTATTAGATGACCCTGCTTTTCCTTATGGCTTTATGAAAGCTCTTTATAAAGAGCTAAACTAAGGTTTGGTGTCGTGTCACCAGTGATTTATATTTTGCTTCCGTGTTAGCATATATTGTGCATGAGAACAGCTTTAGACCCTGTCTGTTTTAATCTAGGATTCTCCTTTTACTAACTGTAAGTAATGTTTTCTTTTTTGGCTGGAGGGTTGAGTATCTGGATAGTTCAAGATAGTTTCCTTTACCTCAAATTAAAAAAAATTATATACATTGCCATTATATATCTATATTTGGTTTCTTTTAATTATGGAGTAAATCTTTTCAAGCCTAGGTTCTAGTTTTCAAAGAAAACCTGACTTTTACTTTGTATTTAGTAATTTTGTCTTTTCTTTTTTTTTTTTTTCTCCCTCCTCTGTTTCTGGATCCCCTATTATTTGGCTGTTTGGCCTCCTGGACTTGACTTCTTTACAGTTTTAGTTTTTTTTTTTTTTTTGTCTTTTGCATTATGGTTGTTTTTGGGTGGGGGTGGATATCTTTACCTTTGTTATCTAAACGTGTGTAAAATTTATATTTTTTATACTTTTGATTTCTGGGTGCTCTCCATGTTGTTGACTGAATGTTCTCTTGCCCCCCTCCCTTTTATAAGTATTTCTTCTTGCATAGTCTCTCTTCAAATATTTTTTTCCTCCTTTGTTATTTTAGTTTCTGTCTTTCATGCTCAAAGCATTTCTCAGATAACTGATAGCTAATCCCAAACTGTCTGCTCTGGAAGCTCTGAGCATGTCAGCGGGGCTTGTAGAGTTTGAGATTCAATTTAAGATGATATGTCAGAACTTTTATTGGAGGGACCGGTGGTGTCAGTACATTTGAGTTTTCCCTTTTGGACTGGTCAGATTTCTTAGAGAAGAATCCTTTAATCTCTTGGCTGAGAATGTCAGAGTTGAAAAGTAAAAGCAGGTGGGGTGAGGAGTTATGTTTCACTTCAATTCTGTAGTTCATTCAATAGGGTGCTAGCACCTCTAGTCTCGCTGTGTTCCCCAGTCCAGAGACTACCTCTGTGTTTCTCCCCAAATAATAAACCTGCAAGCTTTTGCCAGGTTGGCAGTTGGACAGCTACCTGGTGACAAAGAATGATGGAGAGTAACTAGAGATTTCACTGCTTCTTAGACAGGCTTTAACCAATGCTCCTAATTATTGTCCTCAATCCCACACTCTTTCCAGACCTATCTGCTCCCTTTAGTCCTTCATTTTCTGATAATTCTGCACTGCAAGCTAGATATTCTCTTTCTTGAGACCAATAAGTCAATTCGAAAATGTTGTTGCTCTTGCCTCCTACTTAAATGCGTTTTTCAGTCTACCATCTTAAATCAGAACACTAATGATGTTTTAAATTTTCTTTTTTCTTTTTTTTTGTTTTCTTATGCTTTTTCTTGGTAGGCTCTATTTTACTTCCACACACCTCTTTCCAGTTCCAAACTTCTGCTCCACAACCTGTGATAGTTCATTTTTCATCCTTGCTTTGATCAAGTGTACTTTCCTTGAATGATATGGAAGTACAAAGCAGGAATGTTACAGCATTTACATTTTTTTCTTCTATATTTTTATGTGATGCTATGATAATGCTTTTAGAGTTACTATAATATCTTCCTTTCATTGAAAAATACCATTCTGCAGGCCTTGTTTTTTCTTCATATTTTCTCATCCATTCCTATTATTTTTTAAAAAATTTTATTTATTTATGATAGTCACAGAGAGAGAGAGAGAGAGATGCAGAGACATAGGCAGAGGGAGAAGCAGGCTCCATGCAGGGAGCCTGATGTGGGACTCGATCCTGGGCCTCCAGGATCACGCCCCAGGCCAAAGGCAGGCGCCAAACCGCTGCGCCACCAGGGATCCCTCATCCATTCCTATTATTTGTCCCAAACTGGAGAGTGGGTCTTGAATTTTCCCTCCCCATGTGTATCCTCTTGGAATTCCATTCTCAAATGTAGATAAGCTTTGGCTAGATCTGTTGATCTCTGCCTGGTTTCTTAGTATTTGTGGAAGCTGCAGGGAACTTGGTAGTGGTAGAGCTGCCTTGCTGTGTACACATGACATTCCCACCTTCTTCTGAAGGCTGCTACCAGAGGGCTTTCTTGCCCTCTACCCATGTCCAATCAATTGTAAAATTCTATTTGTTTTAATTCCTGCCTTTCAAATCTGAATATTTTCCATCTCCAAGGTCTTTATCTTCTTTGAGCTATTACAATTCACTTCTCATCCAATATTTCCTGACTCTTATCCATTATCCACACAGATACAGAAGTAAGCTTTTAAAAGTAAATATTTGATAATTTTACTTCTTTACTTAGAACCCTTAAGATAAAGTTCAAGATTTATAACGATTGACAAAGCCCATGTGATTCATCTCTTTGCATCTTCTTTAGGTACATTCCCTCTTTGTATGATCCAGACACATTCTTTTTTTTAATATGTTTTTTTAAATTTTTATTTATTTATGATAGTCACACAGAGAGAGAGAGAGAGAGAGAGAGGCAGAGACACAGGCAGAGGGAGAAGCAGGCTCCATGCACCGGGAGCCCAACGTGGGATTCGATCCTGGGTCTCCAGGATCGTGCCCTGGGCCAAAGGCAGGCGCTAAACCGCTGTGCCACCCAGGGATCCCGACACATTCTTTTTTTTTTGCAATTTCTTGAAGGCATTGGACTCCTTCATGTGACCTTTACCTTTGTGTGCTTTTTCCATTTATTGTTCTATTTGTCTGGCTAACTGCAAGCTATTATTCATGTTTTTAAAAAATCTCCCCAGAAGGCTTTTCATAACTTTGTGGGTTAGTTTCTCTGTTGTATGGTTAAATAGTACCTAGCACCCTTTATGGCCTTTATCACAATTGTAATTGATTAATTATTTGTATAATTATTTGTTAATGGAGCCCCACTTGGTGGAGTGTCTGCTTCTCCTCCCTCTGCCTCCTCCCCCCTGCTCATGCTCTGTCTCCCTGTCTCTCAAATAAATAAAATCTTTAAAAAAAGAAAGAAAAAAATCTTTTTCTGTATATTTTCTCTTATTACTTTAAGGTATTAGGTTTTGTTTTCAGTTCAGAATGTATTTGGAAGTATAGAATTAGAGATGTTCTGAATATTTAAAGTTTAAAAAATGGATAATCCTTCTTATTTCTAGTATGACTTCCAATACATTATTTATTTGGGCTATGAAAGGAGTATTCTTTTACTAGCTCACACATTCATGATTTTTTTTTTTTTTTGTAATACACATAAGAACAGGTCTACTATGAGGAGAATGAATCTTACTATTTCAAGAAATACAATATAGTTTTTCTGGTATTGGTGGGTTCAATGGTCATTGAATGAAGTTACACATCATTATTGCATAGTTGCATGCTTAAAGAAGATGAAAATCATAACGCATTTATTCTCTTTTGATTGTGAACAATTCATTAATTGAAGAATATGTAATTATTTTCAGGCCTACACTGGACATTGTATGGCTATCCAAAAGAATTCCATAACTTATTTTGGGGAGTTTTTTTTTTATTTTTTTATTTTTTATTTTGGGGAGTTTATTTAAGTATTCCTATGACTGACCCTCATCATGAAGTAATGATCATAGGAAGTCAAGGACATCTTGAATTAATTTACCTTAGAATTTGCTATTCCTTGCTTAGAGGAGTGCTTCTCAATCATTTTCCCATTTTTGTACTCTAAGGAGCTTTTTAGACTTTTTTTTCCTAATTGAACCCCACTTTTTTGGAGATTTTAACATCGCAGATATACTGTATATCTGTTTATGTGCTGCATATATAGCTATGATTTATAGTTAGACAGTAAGATTTTTTTCTCATGAATCAATTTTCACCCCTGTTGAAAATTCATGACCAGAATTTGTTGATTTTTTTTGCTGTGCTACCTGTTTCATAGTACTATTCTTCTCCTGTCATTAATCATCATTTTAAAAAGTCCCCAATAGCATATTGACATAACAGACCTTAAGGACTTGGAGGAGCTAATATAACCTAGTAGATCAATAATCCACATTTTAATGAGTTCATATGACAACATATTTGAGGGAAAAGCCTCTTTCATATATCATATGATTTATTCTATTCATATTCTTTCCTGAGTGTGGTAAGAAAAAATATTGGCCTACTGAAGCACTAAAATATTTAATTAATTACACCAGCTTCCTAGCCTTAGTCCTGTGAGCACTTTTCTTACCACATTACCAAACCATACTCTTGTATAATTTTTATAATAATAGAAATTATCACACCACTGGGAAATATTCTTAGTATCTTCTCTAGTTTCTACTTCCTCATATTGTGAGTTCCATGTCTGTATCACTGACATAGTGGATGTCTGTATCATAGGAAGTCATTTACTTAGTAATTTAAGTCTAGTAATGGTCTTTGGATGCTAATAAAATAAACAGGACACAAGACTAGATATTAAATTACCAAACGATGACTACTTAGCTGATCATTCAGTGATGAACATCTCTACTTTTCCAAATAATCTGTTTATAAGTTCACAATGACTATGGGAGACTGCATGTGTAGGGTAAACAGATTGAAAGCCAAACTTGAAATGGTGCTTAATATGCTTACCTGATCAAAGTGATGAAAATAGAAAAAAAATGAGTGAGGAGAATTTAGGGTTTGAGCTGAATGCCCTTGGGTGAAACATATTATCTCTGGAATTTTAGTTTCCTTATCCATAAAACAGGAATAATAGGTGCATATTTTCCTACACTGGATTGGTGGAGAGCTAAAAAATGATGATGTGTATGAAACTTCTTTTAAAGTGACATAAAGTGTAAGTCATTATAGTTTTTACTGTGTATAAAATCTAAATTTTTACTGATAATACTTTTAATAAATATTGATTGCTTTGAAAGGTATTCCTTGGGAAATAAAATTAAAGTGTGAGTCACATAGGGAACATCTTCTTTCCTTTCTGAAATCGATACATAAAATGATCAGCCCCTTAATTCTTCACCCATTCATGAAATTAATATGCTTTTGCAAATATATATCTGTGAGAATATTTTGAGGAAACTGTTACCTGTTAGTAGAGTGTTGTATGTTGTTTTGGAATGTATTTTCAAGTTACAACTAGTCATTGGAAGATTAATGTTGAGAAAATCAATTGAAAATTTTTCCTGATTTAAGATAAACTGCATTAAATGAAAATCAACTATAGATAAAAGTGATAGCTTCACTAATAGTGGATTCAGGAAGAAAATATACTAATACATTATTAGGTTATTTATGTAGTAGTTTTAGCTTATATGTTATTTTCTAATTTTGCAAATGTCTTATCTCAAGATAGATGTTACTTCAGTAAAATCACCCTGTTGTATTTGTTTCCTAACAAAGATAAGCTACTCTAACATCAATATAAAACACTGTAACATTTCTTTGTGTCTTCCTCAATTTCTTTCCTAAGTGTTCTGTAGTTCTTAGAGTATAGATCCTTTACCTCTTTGGTGAGGTTTATTCCTAGGTATCTTACAGTTTTGGGTGCAATTGTAAGTGAAATCAATTCCTTAATTTCTCTTTCTTCTGTCTCGTTGTTAGTGTATAGAAATGCTGCTGATTTCTATGCATTGATTTTTATATCCTGCCACATTGCTGAATTCCTGTATGAGTTCTAACAATTTTGGGGTGGAGTCTTTTGGGTTTTCTATATCAAGTATCAAGTCATCTGCAAAGAGTGAGAGTTTGACTTCCTCTTTGCCAATGTGAATGCCTTTTATTTTTTCTTGTTGTCTGATTGCTTCTAGTACTATGTTGAACAGCAGTGGTGAGAGTAGATATCCCTGTGGTGTTCCTGATCTTAGGGGAAAACCTCCGTTTTTCCCCATTGAGAATGATATTTGCCATGGGCTTTTTGTAGATGGCTTTTTTGATATTGAGGTATATTCCCTCTATCCTTACAATATGGAGAGTTTTAATCAGGAAAGGATGCTGTATTTTATCAAATACCTTTTCTGCATCAAGTGAGAGGATCATATGGTTCTTGTCTTTTCTTTTATTAACGTGATGTATCACGTTGATTGATTTGTGAATGTTGAACCACGCTTGCATCCCAGGAAAAACATTCCATACTCATGAATTAAAAGAATAAATATTGTTAAAATGTCTATGCTACCTGGAGCAATCTAGACATTCAGTGCAATCCCTATCAAAATATCATCAACATTTTTCACAGAGCTGGAACTAATTCTAAAATGTGTATGGAACCAGAAAATACCCTGAATAGCCAGAGGAATGTTGCAAAAGAAAACCAAAGCTGGGGGCATCACAATGCCTGACTGTATTACAAAGCTGTGGTCATCAAGACAGTATGGTCCTGGCGCAAAAACAGACACTAAGATCAATGGAACAGAAGAGAGAACCCAGAATTGGGCCCTCAACTCTGTGGTCAACTAATCTTCAACAAAACTGGAAAGAATATCCACTGGAAAAAAGACAGTCTCTTCAACAAATGTTGGGAAAATTGGACAGCTACATGCAGAAGCCTGAAACTAGACCATTCTCTTACACCAGACACAAAGATAAATTCAAAATGGTTGAAAGACCTAGATGTGAGACAGGAATCTACCAAAATCCTGGAGGAGAACATAGGCAGCCACCTCTGTGATCTCGACCATAGCAACTTCTTTCTAGACCCATCTCCAAAGGCAAGGGAAACAAAGGCCAAAATGAACTATTGGGATTTCATTAAGATAAAAGGATTTTGGACAGTGAAGGAAATAGCAAAACTAAAAGGCAGCCTACAGAATGGGAGAAGATATTGGCAAATGACATATCAGATATAAAGGGTTAGTACCCAAGATCTATAAAAAACTTATCAAACCTAACATCCAAAATACAAATAATCCAGTAAAAAAAATGCACAGAAGGTATGAGAAGACATTTCTCCAAAGAATACATAAAAATGGCTAACAGACCCATGAAAAAAAATGTTCCACATCACTTGTCATCAGGAAAATACAAATTAAAACCACAATGAGTACCACCTTACACCAGTCAGAATGGCTAAATTTTTTTAAAAAATATTTTTATTTATTTATTTGAGAGAAGGAGAGAGCAGGAGAGCACAAGCATTGGAGAGGGAGAGAAATTCTAGCAAGGAGTCCGATGCAGGGCTTGACCCCAGGGCCCTTGGATCATGACCTGGCCCAATAGCAGCTGCTTAACCAACTGAGCTACCCAGGCGCCCCCAGGAATGGCTAAAATTAACAAGACAGGAAACAGCAAGTGTTGGTGAGGATGTGAGAAAGGGGAACCCTCTTGCACTGTTGGTGGGAATGCAAGCTGATGCAGATGCTCTGGAAAACAGCACGGAGGGTCCTCAAGATGTTAAAAATAGAGCTACCCTATGACCCAGCAATTGCAGTACTAGGTATGTACCCCAAATATACAAATGTGATCTGAAGGGGCACTTACACCCCAATGTTTCATAGCAGCAATGCCCACAATAGCCAAACTGTGGAAGAGCCCAGATATCCATTGACAGATGAATGAATGAAGAAGATTGCACATCTTCTTTATCTACTTTGTCCACTCCATATATATATATATGGAATATTATCCAGCCATCAGGAGAGATGAATACTTACCACCTACATCAACATGTACGGAACTAGAGCATATTATATTGAGTGAAATAAGTCAGAGGACAATAATCATATGATTTTACTCATAAGTGGAATATGAGAAACAGCACAGAGGATCATAGGGGAAGGGAGGGAAAACTGAGAAGTCATCAGAGAGGGAGGAAGAAAAACCATGAGTGGCTCTTAACCATAGGAAACAAACTGAGGGTTGCTGGAGGGGAGATGGGTGGGGAAATGGGGTAACTGGGTGATGGGCATTAAGTAGGGCAGGTGATGTGATAAGCCCTGGGTGTTACACGCAACTGATTGAATTATTGAGCTCCATATCTGAAACTAATGATGTACTATATGTTGGCTAAATGAATCTAAATTTAAAAAGGTAAAAAAAAGCACTGTAGCAAATACTCCTCTGGACTGTTTGTGCCTACTAGACATTTAGATCAAAGACAGGTGAACCACTCTGTTTGTTTTCCACTTATATGTTCCTAAAATTTGTTAAATGAACTTTGCAAATGAGGTCATTTAAATAAACATTGAAGAAATTTCACTCTAAGGTCAATCGTGTTGACATGTAATTATATCCCAACATATTTCTCCTACATAATTTATACATATCAAATATTGAAGGCAATTAAGTTTTAGAAATAACATCAAATCCTGATCGTTTTTTTTCTTCCAGACATTTTGTTTCACAGTAAATTATTTATCATTCATTCATTCATTCAACAAACGTGTGTTGAGCATTTATCATATGCCAGATACTACTTGGGCACCAGAAGATCACCACAACGAATTAGATCATTGGGCTGTCAAGCAACTCATCAACTAAAAGAAAAATACTTTTGTGTAATGAAAGTATGAACACCATGAGTATTTAACAAAATCTTACCTTTTCACAGATAGTTAAGACAAAGCATGCGCATAGGTATATAACAACATCAAAAGAAATGATGGAGACAGGTTCATATTAATGTTGAAAAAAAAAGCACAATTACTAGAAAGTGCATAAATCTGTCAGCCTGAGAGTGTCCATGTAAATAGGAGATGGCTGATGTATTCACGGATGAGTAAAGGACTTGTAGAGGAGGCAAAGTGTAGGTGGCGAGAAGGCAGCTAAGGGAAGGATGAGAAATCCACGTGGGAAGTGAGAAGGAAGGATGGCTGCAAGCTATGATCACAAAACAACTTGTTTGATGAAACATCCCTGGGAGATGAACTTGAGTCTTCTGTTTTTCTGGAGTAACTTCTTGGAATTTGAAACTGTAGAACTTTTACCACTTTACCTGAAAAGTTGTTGGAATCGCTTTCTATTTTTATGGAGGACATTAAATATCTCTATCGAAATGTGACTGCCATTCTCAGAGCTGTCTCTGGTCAGGTGGTTGTTTTAGGTTGTAATTAGAGTTCTTATGTAACCACAATGAAAAGTTTTTGTTTTAATTGAAATAATATTCAGCTTATATGAACAAAGCTCTAACCTTTATATCATAGAAACATTTAAATGGTTTTCTTACTTGAATTGGTATTGGGATTATGATTTTATTTTAGAGTACAGAGTTCTCAAATAGGTCATAAACTTCTCTGAAGTTGTCTAATTAATGAAAATGCTAAATCACCTTGGTAGAAGTATTAGAATGATTCTCACTTATCTTTCAGAAGTATTTTTGAACTTGATTCTAATGATTTCGAACATGCTGTTGGAAGTGAATATGTATATTTGATCAAAAGAAAAATTGAGCCCCAAATCCTAGTAACTTGAAGAAAGTATGCTAAGGAATATGAGATGTCAAGTCACAATAATATTTACCATACATTAATCAGCATAGAAAAAAGTCTTTCCATCTGCTGTATCAGACATGCCATGACAGCACCTGTGAAGATTCTCTAGAATATTACTATTGATCATTCCTAGAATTGCCCTTTTTCACGATTCACTTTGCTGTTCTTTAACTAGGGTTTCGTGTTTCAAAGAGTCTGGACTCCCAATCTGGGTTCTAAATGAATTATTTTTACTTCGAAACATAGATTGAGAGTACTTTCAGTAACATCATGAAAGTGAACAAAAGATGATTTTAATAAAATGAATTCTGCGGTTAGTTCAACACAAACATTGCACTGTACCACTGGTGAAGGATTTATGGCTTCACAAAATGGGATGAGGCAACCGTGTATTCTGTTGATAGGAACATCGTGGACTCTATCCAACACACATATGGTATGTTGTGTTTTTTTGTATTTTTATAGAATCTTGTGGATCATTTACATGAGCACTAGTGGCAAAGGGCTTTAGACTTTCGAGTTATCAAATGATTGCTTATGCTTCTTGGACACACTGGGGAACTTTAAAATAGATTGTAATTCCAAATGCTGAGATACTCTCTTTGGAAAATGGATAATGTTTCCAGAGGGATATTGACCTATCTCAACTCTATAGAGGATTTTCTTTAATGTTTCAAATCTGGCTTCTCTCAAAGCCTTAAAACCAACTCCTCGTAGAGAGAAAATTTCTGTGCTGAAGAAATTCTTAATAAAAATCAGAAGTTGATTGTGGAGCCACCGTGTCTCATGCTGTGATGTTTCAAGGTCTCTGTATCATTTGTCCTGGCCCTGTAGGGCAATGAGAGAGAAGCTTTGGGCTTGAATATCAGGATCCAGAATCTGGAGGTAACCAAGCTCTTGGGCATATTTGGTGTCTCCATATACTTTTATTGAGAGACAGTATCTCTGACTGAGTAAACAAGGGAACATAAGGAAAACGATTCATAATGTAAATTCAAATTCATTTTTTTTTGGTTCGAATTCATATTGAACATTTTATAGTCACACTGAATAATGGTCTATGTCACAATCAAGAAACTCCTCTATTGTTGTTAGTGCTACAGCTGCTGTGGACATGATCAGGCTGGAGCTCTCTCACACACCAGAGATTTAAAACACCAACTCACCTAATTGCCTTGCAAACTTCTCAGTTTATTATTTGATTTTCTTCTATTTAGGAAATATCTTTGCTCTCCTTGTTTTTCCAGGAACCCATCGTTGCCATGTCACACGGACCATTTCATTATGCTTAATTCCTTATGACTTTGACTCATTTCTGTAGCTGGTTCTGAGCTCAGCATGAGAGTAACTTTCTTAGACTTTTAGGTAGCCTATATGCATATTAATAAATAAATGCATACTGTATACATACTTCTAAGTTTTGTGATACTACCAGATAAGTTGATTTTGTGGATTGTTTTTAGGAAGGCAAAAATATACCATCTAGGAATGAGAAAACAGCTAGTTAGCCGTCATAGACAAAGATGATTTTCTGTAAACTAATAATAGATTTTTCACATGACTGATAATTGTTCACGAGTTGTGCTTTTTAGCTAATTTGTTACTTCTCTATAACTGTGATTTGTGATATTTTATTAAAGCACAGTGCCTTCTTTTAGCAGAACAAAATTATTTCTGTTTACTTTCATTTCAAATTAGATCATAATGAAAATCTTTGGGTGTAATGAGCTTTAAAACCTAGTTCCTATAAAAATGATCCATTTTAACCAAAATAGTAAAGACTTAGGACTATAAAAATTTCTGTATCTCAAATAAATAAAAACCATTTGAAAATGTGTAGAAAATGCTTGTTTTTTGGTACTCTTGGAACAAGAAAGCAAACTTTTCTTTCTCTTTTTACAAATGACTCCATATTTAGTTCTGAATGCTGAAATATTGAAATTATATTTAACCAGTTTTCAGTCTTGCTGCAAATTCTTTGAAATATTTTTCAGAAAACCACTTAGATAAAAATCTTTTACAAACTGGAGATGCTTGCCATTCAGTGTCAGTCTTAAGCTCAAGGCTAAATAAAGAATTTCTTTGTTGGCTAAAATGTAGAAGCAATTTAAAGTGAAATTCTCATGGAGTCTCATTTGTTCCGTGGAAGAAATTATTGAACAAATAATGAGAAAATCAAATTTATAAAACTCTCATCTTGTAAAGCACCAACTATCTCAATGATCTACATTTCTGCATAAATTATTAAATACTTTTAGAATTACCTCTTATAAGCCGTGTATACATTATTATTAACATTAAACATTTTCTCCTCCCAGGTAACCAATTGACCCAGAATTTCAGGATTGAAAACCTAGAGGTCATATATTCTAACCACTAATTCAATGCCTGAATTCCTTCTACAATGTTCTGATTAATCTTCAGCTTTTTCTATGTGTTTTCATAGCTTGTTCTACAAGTTTACAAAGTTCACCTATTTTATTTTTTGAACCATCAAATTGTTTAAACTTCTTTGAAAGTTCTGTCTCATGTCTTTATATATTCATACATTTGTTTACCTTTTTATGTGATATATACGTATCTACTTTGAAAATTAGAAGTAATAACATCTGCATAACTGCAATTGAAAATAGATAACAAGGCATCTTCCTTCTATGTAATGATCCTTTAAATATCTCAGACGCCTGTCTTCTCTTTAGAATTAACAACCCCCGACTTTCTCCACTAATCTTCAAAACAGATTCTTTGCTTTATGATCCTTTGAGGACTTGCCACTATGTATTACAAAATACTTTAATTATGGACTGTGAGCTATCCAATATCCAAAGCAGAGTAAATGGGGAATACAGTGCTCTGAATATTTTTCTATTGCTTTTTCTGCAATTGTTTGGTCAACCTCACTTTTTCAGCATCCTTCAAATATAATTTTCCCATTTCCCTGAGTCCCAGTGCTTCCTAAATAGTATACCAACTTTGTTTTAAGAACAGACTATGGTACAGTAATTCAGGAAACAAATAATTTCCTAATCTGACTCAGCATCTCAGATCTGTAGTTACAGAGAGAGAAGACTTTACTGAAATAACCTTTCATGATTGCCCTCTTTTTCCTCATGTGAGGTAAATTTGTTCTAAAATTAGTCTTAATTCTCCTGCAAGGCCTGATGATACAAAGGCACCCATTCCCCTTAGTCTCCCTGGGGGACTAATTTCGGCCCTCCTCTATGTGTGTGGTTCCTTCTTCCTTCTGTGAACCTGCTGTCTTTCTCCAGGCATCTATGGCCACCCATGAGCTCTTAAGTTCATTTAACACCTGATGCATCCACACACTGAATCTGAGACTAGTATAGTTCAATATCAAGTGAAAATTCCCAGAGAGATGCCCTAAGTAACTGGCTGAAGTTTAATATAATTTGTGTAGGACATTTCAAAGAGAAAGAGTGTCTGCTTTAACGTTGACTAGCCCCTTGGCTTCATTCTCTGGCTGCTACCATTTTCTATTTTTCATTTTTGATGAAATGAAAATAGCATATAATTAAGGCTTCTCATACTCCGAGGTTTTTGAAAAACCGAGCATCATCCAGATTTTCCTGACCTAGAGTGTATGTTTTAATTTGACTTCTAGAAAGTATTTCCCTGAGTTCATTGGACCTTGGCATGAGCATCTTTTAAATGGGCTCATTATAAAAACCTCACACACCTGAGTAAATGCAGGTTCTTAACTTGCCCTCTCATTCTTCATACAGATTTATGCAATCCATTGTTTGGAAATTGAAAAGGTCAGGATTTGTACCTGACATTTTCAAGAACAACAGAGTTCAACTTAAAAAAAAAAATTCAAGAACACACTGTGCTGAAATAGCATCTGCCTTTAGAATGAAGGTATTTAGTTGCACTCAATATTTTGACCTCCCCCAAAATAAAGAGCAAGTTCTCCATGTTGGAGAAGCTCTTTGAACAAAATAGACCATATTTCCTTTTCTTCTTTCTTTCCTATCTTTGTCCCTGTGTACTTAGTAAAGCCCATGTAAGTGGTTGAGAAAATTCATGATCTGCTGTTAAGTGTGATTATCTTCCATGCACTTTTGAACTAGGAGCAAAAAGGAAAAAAAAAAAAAAAGATTTCCAACGAAGTCTATGCCATTAAAATCCCCCAGGTTTTAAAGCTTAATTTTTATTTGGCACTGACCAAGGAACTCAAGTCATGGCTTGGTTTATCTGGCCTCTCTCTGGCTTTCCACCTCTTTGTATCGTTTTTCTTGACCAACTGGGATATCCTTTTTAATCAGCCAGTTGACCTTTTACTTTCTGTCTTTCTATTCTTCCAATCAGCCTCATCCTTAAGACATATACTGATTTGAGACAGGCTCTTCTAAAGTACCTTTCTTTTGCAAAAAGGCAGCCAGTTTTGATTATTCTGATTTTGAATAAAGGGAGAGTACCTCTGATGTATTGCGATGCCACTCTTCTGACAGGAGCTGCTCTCAATACCATCACATACTATCCATGGCAGATGGCTCATGGGCCGCATTTATAAGAACTCCTCTACTGGTACAAGCAGTCTGTGGGGTGGCTCTTGCTATTGTTGATCCTTGCCCCAGCAGAAAATATGGATATGTAGAGTGCTCTGTGCGAATTAGGGACTCCATCAGTGTCCTGAATTAAATGGAGAGGTTTTGTGCCAGTATAAGATTTTTTTCATATTTGAGACTTGACTCTTTCATGTTGATGGTTGTCCTTGCCTGGCATTGGCTTCAGGTACCTCTGTAACGTTTAGCTTCTGACTGCTGGCCTTGCCCTTACCTAAATCCTAAATGTCCCTCATGACTCCTGTTCTCTCAAGTGTCTATTTACCACCATCCTTACCTTCCCACTGGCTGGATATGACATTCTCAGAAGAGAAACTGGAATCAAACCCTGTGGGAAAGAAATGTCATTGTTTTACTTTGCTCCTATACTAGGAGGCTGGTCATGAAAGTAGTATATTTGTTGTTGGACTGGAGATCTTGAATATTTAAAAGAGTAAAAGACCTTTAGGGAAAGGAGAAAACCCTGAAATTTTTCCAAAGTATAATAGATACCGAAGACAACAAGATATGTCAGGAGTTTCCTTAGAAACACAGATAATTCCCTGACAACTGATGCCAAACTGTTTTTGCTCTCTACCTGAGATTTTTCAGCTGGCTCATTTGTTCTGGCATCTCTCAACTAATCCCATTAGTAAGGCTTCCTAGAATGTGAGCAGCTTATTGTCTGCATTTAGCTTGAATGATGTATATTATAAATTAACATGTATATAAAATTAAAGCAAGGTTTGTCAAGGAACAACGGAGGTGGATGTTTAATATATACAACCTTATAACCAGAGTAAATTTAAGAAGTTTTAAAATATGCAAGGTTGATTCCTTGTGTCAGTCAAACTGACTGGTTGCGAAACATGCCAAATAACATTATCACTGATTTATCACACTCCCGATATAAATATCCAGGCACAGTGAAATACAGAACTGAGGCACTTCAGGCACATATATAAAAATAGACTTGAAGCATATTAAGTCAGAATTAACCTCAAAATGCCACTGCTTCCCACTTCACAGTATACCAAGTCACAACTCTGTGCTTTGTTAACTCGACTAGTGCAGCATTGCGTTCCCGTTTGAATTATTGCTGCTCTGAGTGCAGCAAGGACTCACCCCTCCAGCATGATCTCTTCCAGGCTTCCCGCTTCTGGGGCTCTCTGCTTCAGAGATCCTGGGAACCTGAGCCCCACGGGCATCCCATGTGCCTTCACAGCTCCAGATCTTTGAGTCATGACTCCAGATCTTTGCATATAAGATTCTCTCTGTTTGAAATCTTTTCCCCATGTCTGTGCCAACTTTGCCTGGCCGATTCCACTTCATTCTTCTGATACTGACTCTGATTTTTCTCTTACCTTTTTAGGCAAAATCTAAGACCTTTTCTTCCACCAAAGTGTTCCTCCATCTCCCCAGCCTGGGTTAGATATTCACTTCATTGTTTTATAAGACCATATGTTCCTCAGGGCCTTAGTATTGACTGCATTGCTCACTTCCTGTCTTTCTGACCTATGTCCCCCCACTAGACTGTGTTTCTGTTAGAGAGAGAGTGCACATGTGGTGGGGGAGGAGTGGAGGCAGAAAGAGAATCTTTTTAAAAAATAATTATTTTATTTTTTTAGAGAGGAGGGGGGTGGCGGTGGGGGACACAGAGAAGGGGAGAATCCTAAGCAGGCTCCTCTGCTCAGCATGGAGCCCAACATCGAGTTTTAGCTCATGACTCTGAGATCATGACCTGAGCCAAAATCAAAAGTCAGATGCTTAACTGACTGAGCCACCAGGTGCCCCTAGACTAGAAGTTTCTAGAGGGCCAACAGTTGTCTGCTTCAGGGCCCTCATGGCATAGACAAGTTTTAACATCTGTCACAACAAGCCTAAGTGAAGTCTCTATTCTTTGGGACATTGTCTTCATGTTTCATAGCTTTGATATCACCTTGTTTCCTCCAAGGCAGGGTTTCTTAACCTCAGCCCTATTGAAATTTTTGAGGGTAGATAACTCTTTGTTGAGGGGGCCTGTCCTGTGCACCGTAGGATTTTAGCAATATTCCTGATCTCAATCCCCCAGATACATGCAGTCCCCTGCCCCAGCTGTGGCAACCAAAAATGTATTCACGCATTGTCTAGTGTCCCTGAGGGGTGGGAGCAGTTGAGAATCACTGCTTTAAGGTTATTCATCATAATCTTTGCAGACTTTCTATTTTTCCAAACTATTGGAAAATGTACTTTTTAAATAATATTTTCTGGGAAATCCAATGCCTATCCTTCCCCCTACTGTCTTACTCCCTGATACACTTTTGCACCACATTCTATAGAATAGATGCTCAAAAATGTTTTCTGAAAGTATTGAAAAAATGCCTGGGAAGAGCAGATTTTTCAATCATTGAACTGCTTTTTTGTTTGTTTGTTTGTTTGCTTGCTTCTCTTTCTGCTTCAGTAGGAACAATGTGAAAATTGCTTGTAGGTTACATCCAAATCCTGTGCGTGGCCCATAAAGCCCTAAATGATTCCAGCTCTTCCTACCTGGCTACTTTCATCTCAGATGATTTTAATTTCCATCTTGAAGGACTTTTTTCTATGTGTCAATCACTTGTCTGCCTTGAGCATTCAGCGTATGTTGTCTTCTCTGTCTGAAATATACTGCCCCCTTTTACCTGCTTATGTGAATTAGTATGCTTTGGGTTGACAGTTACAGAAATTCATATTCAACAAGCTTTGGGAAAAGAGGGGTTTATTGGAGGCATGCTACAGTATTTCAGAAGATTGTATGAAGGGGGCAGGGTCATCGGGCCTTGGGAACAACTGGCATAAGAAACGTAATTGCTACCTGCATTCACCTCATTGACCTTTCTGCTCTCTTGTCATTTCCTCTTTGATATAAACTTCGTTTTCTTTTGCCACAACTTTCTTCCTTTTTATGCAAAGAACAGAGAGCCACAGTGGTGGACTGAGTCTCCTGCCTATGTTGACTATCTACCACCTGCGAGGCATTGATTCTCTTCTCTTAGGTTTAGTTCCCAGAATTGACCTACCTTAGATCCAATGTCCATGCCTCAGGCTGTGAGCCAAACTCATGTAAAACAGACTTGGTAGCACAGGGTCCTTTTCCAGATTTTGTGAGCTCCCCAGCCAACCCCAATGTTGTCTACTCCACTGACTAATTATTTCCAATCCTTCAGTGCTTGTCTCTGATACCATTTCCTCAAAGAACCCTAATTACAAGCTCGTGGAGCATTTTCACTTCTTCAAAATGCTTATTAAAATTATAATTACTTTTTTATTGGTATAATTTGTTTGCTATCTCTCCTCTCCACTAAAATGCAAGCTTCAGGAATGCAGCAACCATGTCTATTTGTTCTGTGTTATTTTCAGCAATTAGCACAAAGTCTTGCTAAAAGTACGTGTCTGATGAGTAGTTATTGAATGTAGGAATGAATTCCTGGACTGAGTCGCAAAATTTCAAACCTGGAAAATCAGACATACAGTAATATATTAGAAAAGATGTGCCCAAAGATTCCAAATTAGTCATTGACAGGATTATTTGTGGATTTTGTATAATATACACACTGTCTACACCAAGAGTATGATTCATATTTAAATACTGTAGCTGAGATGACTATATGCCACAAGTGCTTTGCAATTTATGCAACTGTTAAGGTAGCACCAATAGGTTAAAGTTATGATGTGAATAAAGAACAACATCCTTTTTTATCCTTGCAAGGTGAAGTTAAAGAGTGGAGAAGGAATCTCATGTGGACATAAGAAGGAGTACCAAGTAATCTTTGATTGTTAAAAACTCAAATAGTGATAAAAGAAAAAAAAATTAAGTGGCTCTGAGATAGAATATTGGTTGCCATCCCTGGGTGCCTGGGTGGCTCAGTTGGTTAAATGTCTGACTCTTGATTTGGCTCAGGTCATGATCTCAGAGTCGTGAGATCAAGCCCTGTATCAGGCTCTGTACTGGGTACTGAAGCCTGCTTAAGATTCTGTCTCCCTCTCCCTCTGCCCTCTTCCCAAAAAAGAATATTGCTTGCCATCCCTATTGAATCTGTTGGTTGTTATATTACTCACAAGACACAGATAAGGTAGAGGAAGTTTAGAACTGAAAGATACAAAATGATGAATTTGATTACACGAACAGTGAAAATGTTGGTTAGTTAAAAAAAAAAAAAACATAGAACACATGAAACAGACTTCAACAATACTTATGACATAAAGGGGTAATAGCTTAATACATTAAGAATCTTTTACAAATCAATAAGGAAAAAAAGAAAACACCCTGCAAACACTTGTACAGATTAGCAGGAAGTTCACAAAGGAAGGAATACGAATTCCCAATAAACATATAAATATACAGAAACTGGTTCCATTTCACTATTAATTTGCCAAAAGAATAACATATATATAATATATGATTATAGTAATATATTAAATATTATTAGATATATGTAATAATATATCATGTTATATAGTTAGCAAAGATTCTGAATACTTAGCGCTAGCTAATTTATGACAAAAAGACACAAACTAGTTTTGAAGAATAGAATAATTGTTATGGAGGGCCAAGGCCTTTTCTTTGGAATGGGTCCTCTAAATAGAGTTTTGCCTTGTCTTCCCTGTGTAAACAATACTCCTAATGCATCAGCTAAACTTCCAGATTGGGATTCAAGAATCTAAAGCATTTGCAGACTAATCTGTCTGCAAGACATCATCTTCACTCATCTTTGAAAAAAATTTTTTTGTTCACACCTAACTCTTCAGAAATACATTTTTAGTAATCGTCTTTCCTGAATCTTACTAAAGTTGTTCACATTCATGCAGCACCAGTTTTAATAATAATTAAGGGCAGTGGCATGTACAACTGATAAAACATGTGTTTTACATGTGTCCAAGTGATTTTTGATAAGTACTCAACCAGTAGGAGCAAGTAGCCGTTAATTAAGAGTATGCTCTCTCGGTGTGTGGAATCTATTAATGAGAGACTAAGAATGGATGACACCAGATAATCCAGAGTTGTCTAAGTGGAAGTGAGTTAAGGGAACATCTACACTGTACTTACCATTATTTTAGTACTGAAGATGCTAAGAGCAATTTTACAATTGACTGTCTTCTGCTGAGCTGTAGACCCCTTCAGTTAGGTGCTCCATCTTGACGGAAGGGAACAGAATGTTTGTGCTCTTTCAGACCTGTGGCAAAGATCTATGTTTAAAAATGTTTATTGAAAGTTGAAAGGTTTTTTTTGGACAGTTTAAAAATAGCTATAGGCTTACACATTGAAGCATTGTTAGTAAAAGATGGAAAATGTCCTAAATATTCAATGATATAAAAATAAGTTAGTTGTGATAGTATCTGGTAAAATATACTATCATTAAAAATAGTTTGTTTTAAAATATTAAAGTCTCTTTTTCCAAAGAACATGAAAAATGCTCAAAATTTGATAAATATTTTTAAAATTATGGTAAAAACTATATAGCATTATCCTAATTCTAATAAACAGTTCTTTACATCTACATATATCAAAGCCTGGAATGAAAAACATATTACTGTTAACAGTGGCTCAGGCTGGGTTGTGTGTAATTTTAATTTTCTTTTTGAGACCTGTTCACAGGTTTCATGTATTACTTTATAGTCAAAAGAAGAAAATAGTTTGGGGTTGAACTGTTTTTTGTTTTTTGTTTTTTTTTCCTCAGGCAAAGAGAGGAAATGGATTAGCATTTAGTTAGAAATGCAGAAAACAGTCAAGACAGAGCAGCTGAGACAACAAAAGCAATTATGGAGGATCATAGTCACAGGGAAAGAAAAATTAACAAAGTGACAGAAAAAAAAAAAAGATTGTGTTCCAAAAATTAAGTTTGGAGTGACTAGAACCATGACAGAAATAAATTACATGATTTGATGTAAGGAATAATTGCTGTGGCTTCAATAAGTTACACAGTATTATTGATTTTATTGAATAGAGAATGATAATAAAGAGAAATGGCTGTCATTTAATACAGAAAGAATAAGAATCCAGTCAAATGATAAAATCAACTGTTGGTAGGATTTTAAAGCTGGATATTTCTTGCAATTTTTCCCACTTATTTTTATCTGCAGGGCATGTTCACTGTTTGAAGTTATCTAATTAGGATAGTCCCCCATGAGTTGATGTCTTCCCAAGAAGGGATGTGGGGAAACACGTACTGACCTCTTAGCAAAACATGGTACAAAGCTCCATATACCAGGTCGGTGCACAGCCGGAGAGAGGCTCACAGCCTGCAAGTGTGCTCTGCTGCAAATGGAGCTGCGGAGGGGCCTGAAGGCCCTGTCAGTCCGCCAGATTTCCCTCTGCAGAGGCCAATGTCACTGGGTCGGGCTGAGGTCAACATGGTGAATCAGAGGGGTTATTTACAGCCAAAATAAGAGCTGATGTGCAGGTAAGGAATCCAGTAGCAAGCCACAGCACCGGACAGCCCAGTGCCATTGATCTTCCTGACTTCCTGCTCATGCTGCCAGATTTCTTGTTTCTCTTGCATAGGAGGAAGCAGCAGGTCTCTGTGAACCAGACACATGTCCACTTCTGAACCCAGGAGCAAAATAATGCAATAGGGCCGAAGCTATACGCTGTGTTGATTCATGGAGCTTGAGAGAATTAAGTGAGATAATGTGTATGAAAGTGTTTAGATCAGGGCTTGGCATAAGGAATAAACACAGTGTAAGTGAGAAAAGGGAGCACTACATTTCAGTGAAAAGGGATAATGGTAAAGGGATATTCCCTGGGTCTTGAAGGATGAGCAGGATTTTAATGGGTTCAGTAGATACAGCGAATTCCATCCTTGATGTAGGAACCAACCTTGGCTGTATAAGAATCATATGGGAAATTTAACAATAACGCAGACTCTCTAGGCTCTACCCTAGATCTTGCAACAGGGTGGTATCGTGTGTACTTTAGACCTCCCCCAATTATTCTGATGCACAGCCTGGTTTGAGATCATTGAAGTTGGAGCTGTGGGTGGAGAACAACAGCATAAGGAAATGCAAGGAAGTGTGGAGGTTTGTGTGATGTTTGTAGTGAGTCACCCCAGTTTATTTGAGGAAGAGAGTTCTGGAACACTATAGATGAAGACAAATTCAAAAAGGTAGTTTGAGTTATTATATAAAAGATCTTGGGTGCTATGCCAGAGGTATGTGACTTTACTGGCAAGGCAGTAGAGATTCATTGAGGATTGAGGAGAGGTTGAGAGTGATGTTCTTGGTCCTGAGAATCAGGAATATGGATTTGAGCCCTTCTGGAGGGTGGGTAGGAAGAGCCGTTGTGCCTTATCTGACTTTAAAATTCACGGTTATCAGATTCATTTAAGACTTAGTTACAATTAGTAATCTCATTGGTGGCTCTTAAACAATAACTATGCCCAGGTCCGGATCCCAGAAGATCTGCTCTAATTGTTCTAGGGTGGGGTGTTGGTGTTAACAGCAAGTGAAGCTTCCCCAGGTGATTCTACTGTGCAGCCAGTCCTGAGAACTCTGCCATAGTCAATTCACCTGTACACTAGTGCAAGTATTTCACAATTTCTCTCTCTTTTTGAACGTTCTTCATCTTCTTACCTCATGACTTTTAGGTGTTGACTTGGTTCTCCTTTCTTTCTTTTTTTTCTTTTTTTTTTTTTAAATAAAACAATCCTTTTTCTGCTGCTAGAGCAGATGAACTAGCCATGTCCCTGGTCCCTCTTTAACTTGACTCCTTGGTTGTAAACACTAAATAAATCCTCTCTTACCAACTCAAGACTTCTTCAGTTTTTTATTTCTCCCTTTTGCATCATCAACTATTTCCTCTCTTTTGGATCATTCTTATTAACATAAAAATACACTTATTTCTCCACATCCCACATTCACTTGCTGCTTCATTTATTCAGTCCAAATTAGAGCAAAATTCCTTGAAGGAATTGTCTGAATATGCTGTCTTTACATTTTATGTTTCTGTTTTCTTTTTTAACCACTTCAGTCAGGTCTTTTGAATCTGTTCTTATCTAGGTCACCAAGGATCTTCATGTTGCTAAAACCGATAGTATAGTCCCAGCACTCACTTTACTGGACATCACAGTAGACACTGACACAGAGCATCATTTCTATTAAGATATTTTCTTCTTTTGCTTGAAGACCCTTTCTTTCTTGGTTCTCTTCTAACTTCTCTGGCCATCCTTCCTCCATTTCCTTGAAGAAACCTCATCTTTCTCATTCAGTCCTTGGATCTCTTCTTTTCATTGTCTAGACTTCCACAGTGTGGTCAGCCAGTCCCATGGCTTTGAATACGATTTATACACTCATGACTTCCAAAATATTTTTTGTCTCTAACCCCAACTTTTCCCCATATTTACATAGCATAGATCCAACTCTTTAACTTTTCTAATATCCTATTTTGACTCCCCAACTTAGCCCCAAATCTACTCTCTTGTCAGTCTTCCCCAACTCCAGTCTCCAGTTGCTAAGATAAAGCCTTGCAATTATCCTCGGCACTACTCTTTTTCTCACATTCAACTGTCAGTTCATCAGCATATCCTGTTGACATCTTCCAGGTATATCCTGATATTCTTAAGTTTTCACCACCTGTACAGCTACCATTTGATTTTCCCAAGGCATTCTTAGTTCATGATGGTTAATAGCGTTCCTTTTTACTCTCAAAGGTGACCCAATTTAGATAATGGTCATCTTAGTTACCACCTTAATCCACATCACTATCATCTCTCTTCCACTCCCATTCCACTATTGCCATTGACTCTCACTAGTCTCTCTGATTTCATTCTTTTGCCCTATAGCCTGTTCTCCACAAAGTAGTCAATATGAGCTTTTCAGAATATAAGCCATCAAGTCACCCCCTTAAGCCCTCCAGTACCTTCCATCCTTAGGACAGGCCAGATTATAATACAGAAATACAACCCAGCGATGAGCCCCTTGCTTCTGCCAACGACTGTCACTCATATACCATGTCCATTCTGTGTCTGTCTGTGGAATACAGTGGTGATCTCTGTTCCCAGTTGTCCCTCAGAGACCCAAGCACACAGCCTTTACCTTGTAGTTCAACCACCTGGAGCTTGCAGCTGCCTTGGTTGCTTAGGCAGATTAAAAGAAAGGCTGAAGAATCCTGCATGACATTTTTACTGCCTCAGCTAAAATGTAACCTATTGCTCCCACTCATATTCCATTGGCCACATCTAATCAAAAGGTCTTGCCAAACTAGGAAGTATATTTTCTGTGACACAAAAAGAGAAAAACTGGAGGTTCACGAACATATTTAATGTTTCACACCTCATCTTACTCAGAATAAAATCTAAAGCCTTTGTGATAGCCAAAAGATCTCATATAGTCTGCTTCCTGGATAACTCTAGCTACATCTTCTGCCACTGTCCTACTTCCTCACTACTCCAGCTATTCCTGACTTCTTGTTATTTTTGAACATTCTGGTCATAGGCCTCTTCCTGAAATGATCTCTTTGTATGTGTAGGACTGGATGCCTCATTTTATGTAGGTCTCTGATTAAATATATCCAATAAAAAGGTCTTCCATTACCACTCTATATAAAATAGTACCTCTCTGTTCTTGTCAACCTACCTTATATTTCTTCATATCACTTATTTCTGCTTGGGGTATTATATCATCGTATGCCACTTTATTTTCTATTTTTACTAGAATCTATGCACCACCAGAGGAAAGATGTTATCTGTTTGTTGTACAGCTAAATATGTCCAATCCTAGAGCAGTGTCTGACACACATTTAAGGTCCTCAATAAATATTTATTGAATGAATTAATGAATAAATGAACTGATAATTTAAATCTTAGTGGATGAGCTAATCAAGAGGAGACAGCAGGGAAGAGGGCTAAAGAAATGACCTTTAGGAACGCCTTCTTTCAAGAATTTGCTAGAGGAAATGAACTACTGAAAAGATTGAGGTAAGGAGAGAATCGGAATATAAATGGAGGACAGAGGTTTAAAGACTGGGTGCTTGCAAGGTTTAAGAGGATGAAAAATGTATAGAAGGCATCGCGTTTATTAAGTAATAAGGCTATGTATGTTCTGGTTATCTGTTGGTACATAATCAACCATCTCAAGCTTAGTGGCAGAAAGATAATTTTGATAAGCTCATGAATTCTTTGGATTAGAAATTTGGACATAGCACAGTGGGCGTAGCTTATTTGGGGTTTCGCTTGGGAACACTTAATTGGCTTGGGCTGGGGCTGGAATCATCTGGAGGCTTTGTTCACATGTCTGTTACCTGGTCTGGCATAGCTTGAAGACAGGGCTTGGCTGGGACTATTGACCAGGGCACCTATAGACTTATCACAGCTTGACGCCAGGGTTGTTTCTGAAAGGAAGTGTCTAGAGTGGGAACATCTTACAGGTGAGCTTTTCAAGAGAAGTAGATATAAGTTGCACAGCCTTTCTGATCCAGCTTAGGAAATCATACAGTAGCATTGGTGTCATTGTGCTGCTGCATGATGTTGGGTACAGGAAAGTAACTATGACCAGTGCAGATGAGGGAGGATAATTAGACTCAAAATTGGGGATTGGGATTGGAATTAGACTCCATCTCTTCAGTGGCATATGGCAAGATCACAGTGCAAAAGGCCATATTGGGAGAGAGATTTCATTGCTATTGTCTTTGCAAATTACAATTTGCCACAATTGACAACTTTTGATAAAACTGTGTATATAGATTTCTCTAAGTTTGGTGGTAAAAGAAGGAAGGGATATGGACTGGATTAGATGGAATATTGCAAATTTTTATTTTCAAATAATAATAATAATCTTTAAAAACTGGAAGAGTTGAACCAAAGGATTAAATGACCTGAGCAAGGGCACACAATTTGGAGGAAAGTCAGTTTCCATAAAGCTTTTCTCAGAAGCCCTCATGCTTTCTGATTCCCATTCCATTGCGGTAGCCTGGAATTCTGTAGGAGTGGTGTGATCCAGAATCAGGGTAAGGGTGGATTCAGGGTTTTCCATCTCTGCTTCACCAGCGCAGCTCTGAATTGATCAATTTTATATTGGAGTTCTATTTGGGATTGTGTTTTGCTGCTGAAAAAATTGAAAACAACAAAGTAGATGTTCTCAAAATTCCCTTCATTTCAACTTTTTATGTTCCTAGTTTTCTGTATGGTTCATAAACTGATGCTGACAGCAACTCCAAACACTGGGGACAATGACAAGGGAAGAAGAAAGTGAAAAGTCCCAGTTGTTGCAGAATTATACACACCAAGCACTTAGGATCTTTACAGATGTGACCCCTTTGAATCTTTTCACTTCTGCAAAGTAGGTATTATTATCCAGAAGGTTCAAAAATTCAGATCACTTGTCTAGGGTCACACAGTGATTCAAAACTAAATTGGTTAGTCTATGATGACAGTGTTCTTCTTCCTTTTCTTTTTCTTTTTTTTCCTTAATCGCAAAAGACTTCATTATCTAGTGATGCATACTGAGGCCATACAAAAATCTGCATGGTCCATTTCACATGCAGTAGAATAATCTTCACTGTATAATAAGTGAGTGTCAACTGTTTTATGCAATGTAAAACTTTAGGTTTATGATCACACCTCAGAATTTAATCCTATGGTTGTGAAATACAACTTTGACCTTGGCGTCAGTGGGCCAAATATGTATCCAATGCACTTCTACAAGACACATAAGAATTTTTACAGCTAAATAAGTGTTTTATTCATAGCAATCAGTTGCAATAAATACATGGTTGGGTTGTTTGTTTTCAAAATTGTGCTCCTAAAAGTTTTGAACTCTGTTTTTGAGAGAACACTAACTAGAAGTATGTGAGGGAGCAAGATATTTTGGAGTACAACGTTTTTCTCTCAGACTTTCTTGTTTTTTGTACTTTGTGTTATTTATGTTTGGATAGGAGATGACTTGGAGTAATTATAGTTTTTTTAATGGTATCAGTGCTTATAAACTCAATAATTCTAGAGAGATTTGGATGATATATCATCTCTGCTGTTCTACCTTATTATTTATATTCCATAAAACTTTTAGATCAAGAAGATATGTTTTTCCTAAAATTGTCTAGCTAATGTGTTTTTCCCTGATGTTTATCAATCACGTGTACTTCCTTGTTTAGCTTTGGATGTTTTTAATCCTTTTCAGCATAAAATTAGCAGCTTTCATTATTCAATACAAATTGTTGCAGCATTTACTCTTAGAAAAATACATGTGCATTGGTGACAAATTATTATTTTAATATATCAACCACAAAAGGAGATTTCATCCAACTTACATATTCACATAGTAACAATGGATTGAAATGACTTATCTTTATTTAACTTACATTAATATTGTGATTAGAAATGGTGGTATACTAAAAAAAGAAAGAAAAAGAAATGATGGTATACTATCCATTATATGATCATTGAATCATTGATCACATACAAGTTCAATGAGGCCAGAAATAGCATTGAAGGAGGCTTTTGATTGCCTGGCATTTGCAAAGTCATGTCTTAAACCAAGCCTAATAACAGATTTGGGTGTAATATTGAGGCTAAAGCTAAACTTTAGTCCTTCCGTATTAAATGCCCATCTCCTTGGAAAAACATTAATTATCAAACAAACAACTCAGGAACCAAATGTATCATGAGCCTATTTTTTCCTTTTAAATAGAATTAGTTAATATTCACAAATATCTTACCGATGTGACAAGACATTTGAATAAGTTTAATTTGAAATTATAATTGGGAAAAGAAACAAGAACACTATTAATTTATTCAAGAATACATGCATATTCAGAATCACACTGTCCATGTGGAGTTATTAGTTGGATATTCAAAAGTTTACATATTACTCAGAGCTCAGAGGAATCACTATTAATTCTCTTTAATTAAACTTCTGACATTTAATGTTGAGAGCCACCATTAGTGGGATCCAAGATATTTGATTGGAATCAATTTGATTAGTTAAACCTAGTGAATGCAGTTAAAAAAACTTTTTTGAGAACTATAATTGGCTAATTCATGAAAGGGTAGCACATGAAATGATTGAAAGTAACTTCATTGTACACAACTGGCCAAGAAAATAATGCTCTTGAAAAAATTGGTCACAACAAATAATTTAGATACTTGTTTTTCAACATTGGTTATTTTGGTAAAATAAGTTTTTAATTTTATAGTTAGTTACTACCGCCACACATATTACTATGTAGACTTAAATAAAGTTAGTTAACACTGGAAATCCTATCGTTTTGGTAGATCTATGTTTTTTTAAAAAATTTCTAATAAACTGTGCTTTATTAACATGACTAATGAAACAATGTGGCCCATTGTTTGGGCCACATATGAAGTTACATTATGTATTGAGGCAACAGCTGTTGATTAGGAGGATGGATGTAGAAGACTGCATTTTAGTTCTATAGCTCTTTGGTTTTGCATTTCTTGAGTTTCTTTTTTTTTTTTTTTTTTTTTTCGTTGTGAATTCTGGAGAAAGCAGACTCTTTATTTTTTTTTAATTAATTTTTATTGGTGTTCAATTTACTAACATACAGAATAACCCCCCCGTGCCCGTCACCCATTCACTCCCACCCCCCGCCCTTCTCCCCTTCTAGTCAAATGGCAAGTAATGAAATTGGTCATGTTGGTTATCAAAAAATAATGACTTCTTTCAATGATATTTGCTATATTAAATGAATGAGTGAAAGCAAAACTTCCTCAATTTACTTCTTTCTATCTGACCTGTAGGTTGCCCATGAAACTGAAGTGAATTGAACACTGCTGCAGGGGAACAGACACACTAAAGGGATTGAGTGCTAGCTGCTTTAAGTGTGTTCATTGAACTTTCGGATGCCATTAGTGAACTAGCAAATAATCCTTACTAGATTGTGGCCAAAAACGTGGACATGCACACATTTAGCAGAACCAATTAATATTTTAATTCATATCTTTTAAAGATTTTATTTACTTATTAGAGAGAGAGAGTGCATAAGTGGGGTGAGGGACAGAGGGAGAAGCAGCCTCCCTGCTGTGAGCAGGGAGCCCAATGTGGGGGGTCGATCTGGGGACTCCAGGATCATGACCTGAGCTGAAGGCAGACGCTTAACCGACTGAGCCACCCAGGCAGGTGCCACTTAATTCATGTGTTTACTTTGAAAAGTGGAAAGCAAGTGAAATGGCCATCCTGTGAAGTAGCGAGTTTTCCGTTACTGGAAGATATCTTAGCAAGAGTTGAAGAACTATTTGTTGAACATGTAGGAACTTCTGCATTATCTAGTGATTAAAAATTCTCCAAAGAATGTTCCACCGAATAGTGGATATAAAATATGTTAATATATTTTGTGTTTGACATGTTTCTATGTTTCATTGCTAGCAGAAAAAGTTAAACATGTTCCTTATTTCAGGAATGCTCATATTTTTGATATGCTAATATGCCTTGTGAATCTTAAAAGAAGGGAATTAATTTTAAGTGTTTTCCAAACTTTTTGGACTTTGATGCCCTTTATTTGTATCTCATGAGACTACTGCCTATCCAATTAAATACACATCAGGAAACACCAGACTGCATGTTACATAAAGCTCCTTACAGCTCTAAGATTATTTGAATATAATCATTTTTTTCAAAGCAGAGCCGCGAATTTGGAAGGAAAATAAGATGAGCATAATGTCTAAAAACAAATAATGATGGAGACCTTCCTATTCCCTCAGTAATATGCATGAGCTTTTTAGAATTAAAAGGATAGACCTTCAACAACATGACAAGATCCAAAATAATGCTGCTTTAAACAAGAGAGAAGATTGTTTCCTCTCATAAAATTTCAAAACAGTTTTGGAGATCTGCTGCAAGAATTTATCAAGCTTGAGGATTCTTCTGTCTTGTTACTCCAGCCTTCATCTCTGGTCTAAGATGGCAGAAAGGGGGAAAAAGGGGATAAGCCACTTTCTTTTTTGGGCACAACTTATAAATCGCACACAATACTTCTACTAGCATCCCTTTGGCTACAACTGAATCTTATGCAACTACAATGGACTGGACCTGTTTTACTCTGGGGGGTTATGTGCCCAATTAAGGATTGAGAAGTTCACTTACTATAAAAGGAAGAGAATATGCATGTTGGAGAACAACCTACAGTCTCTGCTCAACGAGCCATATTGTCAGTGCAGTTCCTTCTGATGACATAATGTCTGTTGTTTTTTAAATTAAAAAAACTTTTTTCATCATGATAAGTGAACTCTTTAATCCCCATCACCTATTTCACCATCCTCCCACATCCCTCCATTCTCATAACCCTCAGTTTGTTCTTTATAGCTAAGAGTCTGTTTCTCGGTTTCTCTCTCTCTCTCTCTTTTTCCTTTGACCATTTGTTTTGTTTGTTAAATTCCACATATGAGTGAGATCATATGGTATTTCTCTTTCTCTGTCTGACTTAGCATTATATTCTCTCGCTCCATCTGTGTTGTTGCAAATGGCAAGACTTCATTCTTTTTTATGGCTGAATCATATTCCATTGCATCTATACACCACATCTTTATTTTTTAATTTTTAATTTTTATTTTTTTAAAGATTTTATTTATTTATTCATGAGAGAGAGAGAGAGAGAGAGAGGGAGGCAGAGACACAGGCAGAGGGAGAAGCAGGCTCCATGCAGGGACCCCGATATGGGACTCGATCCCAGGACTCCAGGATCATGCCCTGGGCCGAAGGCAGGCGCTAAACCGCTGAGCCACCCAGGGATCCCCGACACCACATCTTTATATCCATTCATTTATAGATGGGCATTTAGGCTGCTTCCATAGTTAGGCTATTATAAATAATGCTGCAATAAATATAGGGGTGCATGTATCCCTTTGAATTAGTGGTTTTGTATTTTTTTTGGTAAATAATAGTGCAGTTACTGGATTATAGGGTACTTCTATTTTTAGCTTTTTGAGGAACCTCTACACTGTTTTCCACAGTGGCTGCACCAGTTTGCATTCCCACCAACAGTGCAGGAGAGTCCATTTTTCTCCACATCCTTTGTGTTTTTTATTTTAGTCATTCTGAGAGGTGTGAGGTGGTATCTCATTGTGGTTTTGATTTGCATTTTCCTGATGATGAGTGATGTTGAGCATCTTTTCATGTGTCTGTTGGCCATCTTGATGACCTAATATTTGTAAGTAAACATTGCCTCTAGAAATGAAAACTATATTCCTTTACCGATCTTCTATTATTCCCTTAAGTATACAACTAAAATCCAAGAAAATCTATCAAAATATTAAATGTTAATAATAGATATGAGAGAGATAATGGGCAAACACACAACAGAGGGAATGAATGAATGAAATTGAGTGAAGAAGGGGAGCACAGGCTAGAACGTGGATAATGCATCTGCTGTGAGTCAAAGCTGAGAGTATCTTTTGCATACAAGGTGAAATTCCCTGGCCACTGGAAAATTTATATATTCTGTTTCAAAAGGCCACATGTGCTGTCTGACTCATAGCCACTCAAGTATTCATAAATTATTTTCTTTATAATGGTGTTAACACTTCGTATTTTACATAGCGTTGATTCTAGGCTCAGGACTGGTCCTTAATTTTTTTGCAAATTTCAAAACCTTTTGTCATTCAGTATTTTTAAGATTGCATGTTTCCTCTAAGTATTTAATGAAGAATTCCTTTGCCTGTTACTTGACATCCATTTTCTCACTGAACACGCAATATCAAATTTACAAATACATACATGTTTGTAAATATATACACATAAATTAGACATATAAATTAATAAGTGGTTTTAAACACCTTATTACTATATATATACTAATATATATAAACTAATATACATGTAAACTAATACATGAGCTATATATAAAACTCTACATGTTTATATACAAACTAATATGTATATAAACTATATAAACTAATATATATCAACTAATAAGTAGTTATAAGCACCTTCTCTGTATAGAATTGTGCTAAATGCTATGGAAAATGTGAAAAAAAGGTAGCACTTGGTCACTGTTAGGTTGTTTGCCATGTATACTCTAAAGATAGAAAACATAGAAAACAAAATTTTGTAAAACAAAATGTAAATTATAGGAATGGTAGGCATGGTGTTATCTGCTTGTCTGGACCTAACACTCATCATCAAGAAATAACTTGCTTTTCATAACTGAAAACATAGGTGTTATAATCTTACATCTAGCTGTCATTGCTTCAATTCAGGGTGCTGTATTAATAAACGGAAAGCATGTCAGAAAATTGCCCAAAGAATGAGTGAATATATATATAAATGAATATATATAAACTCCATATTTCTCTGAACTTTCACCCATCCTTTTATACTCATTACAGCCATGCATATATTCCATTTTTATAGATATGTCTTATACAACATTCAAAATCAGGACAGAAGGTCTGTTTTTTCCTTTAATTTTCCCTAACAGACAAGAGAGCTGCTATGTACCAAAGGGCATTGTGTCAAAAATAACCAAATTTTTAAAAAGACTTTTGCTATGTATTTAAGTGGACTTTTTCATATACAATACTTTTCATTTTTTGAAAATACTCAGACAAGAACTCTCCTTTTGACTTGTGGAGAGACATCCCTGAAAAGCATTTAAGTAACTCCAATATTTTTTTTTCACCTTCTTATTTGAGATCCTTGTTGCTTTGCTGCCTCGAAAAGTGTCTTATATGTAGCCATTGTGTCTGCATTCTCTCTGAACTTGTTTCTTTACTCAGTGTACATCCAATCCTCAAGCAAAACTGCACGTCTACAGGTTTCCTCATTGCCAGACCTACTTGACCTCCTTCTCCTCACCTCTCTTCCCAGTCGCTTCTCCCTTTAAGTCCAGCACAATCCACCCGTGCTCCCTCTTCTGCCCAAACCCATACTGCCTCTGATTTCTCTCTGCTTTTAATGGTGCTTCTGTTCCCTCTCATGTAGGTTTGAAACTTCAAAGTCATTTTCAGTGTGTCTCTATCATCTGTCTCATGCAATCAGTTGTCCTGTTTATTGTAGAGCCCAGGTCTATAATGTCGTTTCTGTCGGGATCTTCTCTTCCATTCCAGCCTGGTTCAAGTCGTCATGATTTTTTAATTGATGCTTTAGCCTGTGCTTTCACTTTTCCCAATTAACTATGATGTCTTTCAAGCCAAAATCACTTGTTCTCTAACCATGCCCCTCATTCTTACCTCTGAGTGCCTTCATGCACTGTTTTCTGTGGGAAATAGAATGTTCCCTTCCACATATCTAGTTATTGAAATATTACCCATCTGTTCATAAGACTCATGGTCATTTAACTGAATCCTGCTTTTTTCACGAGATGGCATAGATCAGTTCATACGAGCAATTTCACTTTTCTGTAATGATTTTCTGCTGTTCTGAAGCTTTGATCTTTTAAGATACACAGTATTACAAACAATTTAAACATTTTTTATACCGACAACATATTCTCAAAACTTAGTATAACATCCTTGTAATTTCTCTTAGGGCACTAGCCATGTCTTATTCATATCTGTATTCCCTAGAGCACTTTTTACAATGTCCACAGAATAGAGGTACATTAAATATTTGATAAGTGAATGAGTGAATGAATTTAAGACTCGTTACTCTCAGTATTAGTGGACTCTGAATGCAAAGAATGCAAAGAATGGCCAGAGACCTCATCGGTTACTTTGAGAATAAGTTCCTCATTCATCTTATAAGGTGTGCCTTATTTAAGTTTTCTGAAAGAATAAAATGTAATGACTTTGGGGCACCTGGGTGGCTCAGTGGTTGAGCATCTGCCTTTGGCTCAGGTCACGATCCCAGGGTTCTGGGATCAAGTCCTGCATCAGAGGGACTTCTTCCTCTGCCCATGTCTCTGCCTCTCTCTGTGTCTCTCATGAATAAATATATAAAATCTTTAAAAATGTAATGACTTTTCAAGAAATAAAATAGCTATATCGTTTTTCTAGTGGAGATAAAATGAGTCATATGCTTTTTAGTTCCTAATTGTATGGCACTAATGAGCACCCTACACAAAATGCCAGCATGAAAAGTCCAAGATTACCTTCATAGTTGTATTAGCTATCAATTGCACCATGACAAATTACCACAGAATTAGCAGCTTAACATCCATTTATTATCTCATGGTTTTTGTGGGTCAGGAGTCTATACATGGTGTAACTGGGTTCAGTGCTTCAGGATCTCACCAGGCTGCAGTCCAGGTGTTGGCTGGGTCTCAGTCTCATCAGAGGCTCAACTGGGTAAGAACTTATTTCCAAACTTGCTCAGGTTATTGGCAATTCATTTCATTGTAGCATAGGGCTGAGGCTGCCATCTGCTCCTAGAGACTATTAGCAGTTCCCTACAGCAGGAGCTTCTACTTTATGGCAGCTTGCTTTTTCACAGCTGGTAAGGAAAAGAGACTATGAAGCTAGTGTGCTAGCAAGACGGTTTTATATAATATAGTCACGAAGTGAAATCTCCTTACTTCTGCCGTCTTCTACTGGTTATAAGCAAATCACAGGTCTGACCGGCATTCAAAGGAAGAGGAATCTATAAGGGTGGGAAGACCAATAGTTAGGTATCTTAGGGGCCAACTTAAAGTCTTTTACCACAATGAGGGTGTTGGCATGTGGCTCCTGTTAATTCATGCATGAGTCCTGCTTCAAGTTCTGCTGTAAATTTATTCTAAAAATTTCCCCCCTACCTCTTGTTTTAAACCTTTTATGCATAGATTTCTACTGAAAAGATATACAAATATCTGATAGGTGTGGAGGGGGGCAAGAAGACAATCTTTATTTGCTGGTAGCCTAAGAACTGAAACTAATGCAGAGTTCATACTAAGATTCCTGAAAAAGGAGTTCTATCAGTATAGAATGTTATGAACAGGAGAGAACCTGTGATGTCATCTGATTCAACTACTCACTCTACTGACTTGCAAACAGAAGTACTCAGAGGTTGAGTGTTTTGTCTAGGATTGAAGCTAAATCTTTGACCTACCTGGGGACCCTGAGCTCTTAGATAGCAAAGTTAATGAGTACCTGCATGGAAATTAATTCAGTTAAATATGGTTTATGGAGATTGGCTTTGATCCAAATAGGTTTGGGAACATTTTTTATTAACATTTAAAAAAATGGTGCAGTAGAGTAAAAATTATATACATATTCTTATATTGGTACACAAAGAATAAAATTAAAAAATTATTTGACACAAATTTTAAATATTTTATGCATATGCTAGCTGTTAGCTTATTTAAAGAGTAAAAAATAACTACCATGTTACTTCCTAAAAGTTATGTTTTGTTCTATGGAGACACCTAGCCATGAATGCTCAAAATTATCAATCATAAATACATGAATACATGAATATTGATTATACTCTTGGTTCTTTTTCTGATCCTGGTGAGGCTCTACTCCTTAGAGAACGTTATTTGTGTTTCTCACGATGTGAATCATCAGCTCATTTACTTGATTACATATTAATGAAGCTTAGTATATGCTTCGTCCTAGACATTATGCTGGCCCTAGGAATACAAAGGTCAAGACTTAGTTCTTTTAAGTATTTCATGGTCTACTGGGGAAGAACATATAAACATAATTATTATACAGTATGCTCAGAGTGTGGTGAACTAACCCTCGTGTAAATCCATAGACAGGAGCAATTTCTGTGCCTGAAGAATTAGAGACCTTCAGAGAAGTGACATTTAACTTTGGGAAGGTGCACAGCACAGTAAACAAGCATCTTGTCCTCCCTACTGGTTTCTTAGCTTTCTAGCAATTTTACCCTAATTACATTTTGACTCCTCACAGTTGCATATTTAGAATCCTGATTTAGAGTATTAAGGTGGCATTTTAATAGATTAGAGTTGGAGGACAAGGAGGAAAGCACCATTTCATTCTTTTTGCAACTTGATATTGCTCCTGACCTAATGATATTCATGACCTCATAACAAATGGGTACATACACTGATGTGCCTAACAAATAGGTGATTTATTTTAGATCTGTGGTGTTCAAGTTATGAGATTTAGAGGTGAGCGAACTATTTCTCAGTATCTTGAATTTGTGTATTCAGTGAAGAATAAGATGAACATTTTTATGTATAGTCGCCACAAATGATATCTTTTAGTGAAAATGACTCCCTAAGAAAGAATGATAAATTAAATTTGCAAAATATACTTAAGAGAAAGATTATTCATAAAATCTACCATAAAATTTATTGTATTTGTTGCTTTATAACCGATTTTCAATTATAAAATCATAGCTAATTTTTAAATTAACTCATTTAATTACTTATAACTATGATTATCTGTAAAATGGGGCTACCAGTTCCAATTTACCCCGCAGGTGGATTGTGAAACTCAAAGAAGCTCATGGCTAGGAAAATTCCCTACAAATTAAAAGCTCTACAGAAATGAAAACCGTTCAAAATTTAGAAATATGAGTTCAGAACTTTCATTTCTTAAGTTTTGGAAACAATTTTGAAGCATGGCAGAAAATGAGTTAATTAAAAAAATTTTTTTTCTCTGAATTTAAATCCCATAAAGTTAGTTATACATTGTTATAATTAACATTCTCTTGGAGAGGTGCTGGTGGAATTTTAAGGATGGAAGATAAATATGTTCTTATTAGAGTTCTTACTTGCAAATTTATGTTAATATGAGTCACAGTCCAAATGACACACAGTTTCCTAGAACAGCTCTGAAATAACACTTGTTTCTAAAGGTCTCTTTCCCCCTCTCTATTCCTCCCTCCCTGTCTTTCTTCTTGCCTTTCTTTCTTGCAATCCACTTTATTAAAAGATAACCTGCAATAGGGTATCTCAAAGTGAAAACTCCAGTTTAGGTTCTGAAAGGGTACTCTTACTTAATTGTAGATGTATTTTGATTTTCTTTTTTATTTACTAATTACTTCCTAAATTAGATGTTAAAAAGAACCGATAAAAACAGATTCTTGAGAATCTTCAAGCCATTCACCTAAATTATAAATACTTCATCATCAGTATGACTATATCAACATATTACTCTTTAGCTGAAGAAAATAAAGGAGGAGATATATTTCTTTTACAGAAATTAGTTCAAATTTCAGTGAGATGTTTTAGTGAACTCATTTAATTGTGGCCATGTGTGTTCGTAGGAGCTCTATCAAGTGTCAACACTATCAGTAGTAAGTCTTTAGGAAAAAAGGAACCAATCATTGAATAAATGCCTCATGTGTGCAGGCAATAAAAAGAAAAAATGCTGTCTCTCCCACCAACAAATTAGCAAAGGTACAGACATCTTCCCAAGATTTAGTATATAGATATACCTGGTGATTGCATAATATTTCAAAACAGAGAGCAAGAGTCTCCATATATGCATATATCCCCATATATACACACCTTCATAAAATGTTAATGATAGAATTACAAGTTATGAGGTCCCAGTCCTTCATGTTGTGTATGAGATCGAAAGGCCAATGAGTTTCTGAATGTTCTTGCTAGAGAAAAAACTCAGATTAATATCCATCTCCTTTCCCAAGTACAATTCTTTTTACTGTATTTTTGTATCCATTTATTCACAGAATCACCAAGTAATCAGTGAGTGCCTTGTTTAGTAGAACAGAGAGAAAAGGTGGTATAATAAAGCTGGTCACCTTTTTGTATTACTTACTCTGAGATTATTCTGGGTGTTGGGAATTCCTAACGTTCTCAGTAAGGTAGAGTTTGAGAAAGCCAGAGAGAGAGAGAGAAGAAAGAATATTATTCTTACATTACTTATATTAGTACTTATTAGAGGTTAGTGAAAATTGATGAGAGGATAAAAGGTGTTCTAGCCAACAAAAGCTTATGTTTCCCATTTTATTTGGATATATCGAGACAGATGTAAGGTGAGAACACAATATAGTATTACCTGTTGATGCCCGGTTATTTCAACTGTCTATGCCCACACCACTGTTTTATAAACTTTTCATATTAAAATAGACGACATAGATGCTCTATCACTTTGTCATCACTTATCCACAGAGTAATGTACTCCTTGACACTATGAAGGGTGATTAGCAACTATTGAAGTGGGAGAAACTCATACAAACGTACTTTTCTTGAAAAATTCAACAATGACCATTAAGGCTCGTGCACACGTTTTTCCCCCCATGTTTTCAGGGTAGAGTCGAGTCGCTCTTTTCAAGATCAGCTTTACTTTTTTTTTTAAAGGCTTTATTTATCTATTCATGAGAGACACACACGGGGGTGGGGGGCAGAGACACAGGCAGAGGGAGAAGGAGGCTCCCTGCAGGAAGTGCAATGTGGGACTCGATCCCAGGTCTCCAGGATCACGCCCTGGGCTGAAGATGGTGTTAAACCGCTGAGCCACCCAGGCTGCCCGAGCATCTTTACTTTTAACAAAAATTGGAGACAGTGAAGTTTTATCATTATTCCACAAATTTGTTCATAGATTTTTGGAAAGAAAAATGTACAATGATTTTGAAACTTAAAACTTTTGGGGAGAAAGTTTTTCCATCCCAGATGTTGGTGCATTTATGAAATTTAATAAAATTTTATGGAAATGTGCAATGAAAAATGCCTTCCAGGATGTTTGTCAGATTCTCTGTATTGATTCATAAAGTGGAAACCAGAAGCTATTCTAAGCTGTCGTCATTACGTAATAGACAGTAAACATGTGTTTTTGACAAGTGAATAGTTAGCAAATTAGGCATCTGGATGGAGTGGAATTTTGGATTCTAAATTGCATAATTCACCCCTGAACATCTGCCAGAGGAAAAAGAGCAAAGATAACATAGAATCTGAGGAAAGATATAAGCTGATAAATGGAATGATAATGTAATATCTAACAAGTTTTTGAATTCAGATCCCTAATATGTTTTCCACAACTATGCTATTTCTGTAAATTATCCAGAGATATTTGGATTTGCAGAAGAGGTGTTGTAAGGACATGGAATCAGCTGATTATGAGAGAAACTTGCTTATTTTTACATTTTATTACTAGAGAAATTTTTTAAGTGCTAGAAATCCAATCTACGCCATGGGCTCGATGGTATTGGATGGGTTAATATGAGTTAAAAATATATTCTTTGAAGTAATATGCTCTGATAATCACATTTTTCTAGTACATTTAAAAGCCTTAATTTGGGGAAAAAAACAGTGTTAGGTTTGAAAACTTTAAACTATAAATTCATCAGTACTTTCCACCTCATTTTTCTCTTTCATTCAAAACTATTATTTCTTAGTGGTCTTTGCAAACCTATTCCTTGCTGATGTTCTGTTTTTAGTAGGATAAATAAATATAAATATCAACCATGGATCAGATATGCTGAACACTTTCACAACAAAATATGAGAATGTAATTAGTGATAATTGTTGAATGAGGACTAGGTTAGGAAGAGGTGATTGAGGTTTAGAAGTAATGTACAATATTGGAAGAAGCAAGGGTTTGAGTCCCATCCCAGCCTTCTTACAAAAAATATAAAAACTTAAACAAGTTATAGTCTCTTAATCTGTCTTTTCATTGGTTTAAAGGAGTATGATACCATTATTGGGAGGAGTTAAATGAAATATTGCTTAAAGAGCATTTCAATACAGCAAAAATTAATGCTCAGCAATATTATGGTTTTGTTCCCACTCAATTTTTCTTGCTATATAACTCTGTTGAATAGAATCTTTGAATAGTAGAGCTAGCAAGAGACTTAGTGATCCCTTAGTTCAAAGATGATCATGTGCTCCTTGGAGTTTTGTGGGTTGGAAATAGATCAGGGGCATACCATAAGAAAGGGTGATGATACACAGAGGGGGCACAGCTCTGGAATCCCATTGCAGCCTGCATCTATTTGAGTGATATTGATATCACGTATATCTCACATATATATCACACACACATATAAATATATGCACACACATAGGTATACAATAGCATTAAAAATAATCTCACTATTTTTTTAATCTCACTATTTAATAAAAGTTTGAAATCCAGTAATTTTAGTCTACTCCACTTGAATTTTACTGGTGAGAAGAACCCAGGGAACGTTATATTACTTACACAAACTGAATAACTAGGTGCATTACTTACTGGGAAAGAAAATGAGCACAGAAATGTACAATTTTTATGTACATGGAATGGGGGTTGGCAGATTCTTGGTAAAGAAAAAGAGAGATGTGACAATATAGAACAGGGAATGAGTTGAAGATTTAATGACAGGTAAGAAGCATAGAGAAAGTAGGGGCTTCAGAAAAAATGACCAGAGCCAATAGGCCGAAAGTCCCAATGGAGGAAGATATGGATTCCATTTTTGTGGTGAGGATGGCAGGCATCCCGCTGCTGACTTATGAGGAGGACTGATGTAGCTGATGTTGGACGCTCGGGAGAGCCTGTTTTGGCTATTTGGCAGCCTTGGGTGTTGCTGAAGGATGATGGAAGCAGGAAGTGAAGGTAACTGAATAGCTGAGGCTCCCCGGAGCCATCACTGTGATTTAAACTTTCTGAGAATGAAGTTTAGAGCACTGGGAGGAAAAAGCGCCTCGAGGAAGGTGGAGGTTGGTTCAGTAGACCACAGAATTGTGTCAATATGTCATTTTGAGGTAGGTGATTTATGTTTATTTTAGCCATTTTTATATATCACTGTTATTGCTTTCTGCTAAAACTCACTCATTGTGGCCTTTTTATGGCTGCTCTGTGCTACACTAATCTGCATCAGAACTGGAAAGAGCTAGGGAATCAGTCTTTAAAGACCCAGGGCATACCTACTTGCCACTTAACACACACACAAAAACCATCTTTAAAGCACTAACTTTAAGGTGACCTTTTGAGTAGGAAAAAATAAAAACCTCTCTCTTGAGAGAAAAATTCATGTCTAAGAATTGATGATCGTGTATGTTTAAGATTTCTACAAATTCTTCATCATATATTTGCCATCTTTAGGGCATTTTTTGGCACTTTGGTTTCTTAATAGTGTTATTGTGATGATTATCCTAATACGAATTTTTTTTTTACTATGATAATAATTACTATTTTCATTTGTGACTGACTTGGCCCTGTCACATGCAGATAGGACAGGAAAATAGGTTTACTGCTACTTAGACTAGGAAATTAAGCTTCAGAAGTCAAGTTACTTGTCAAGGTCCACAGTCCTATTACGTGTGAGGTCAGGCTTGAGAATCTCGTCTTCTTAAGTTCTTTTTTTCATTCACTTTATCAGGATGTAACACATACTGTAGCAGCACAAATCATGCTGCTGGATGTATTGCCATTTGAATCACTGTGTTTACATATAGTCTCTTCAAATAGATTGTGAGCTATTAGAAATGGCAACAAAGTCTTTTTATTTCTTTTGGTTTCTCAAATCTAGTAGACAGTAAATACTTATTATTTGCTCATAATTTTCCAAAGGCATGCATAATGATATATATCGTAATAATAGCTACCTCAGTGCCAGACTGCATACAAAAAAAAAAAAAAAAAAAAAAAGAAAAGGCGATATGTTTGTTCTCCCAAGTGCTCAGATGGGAGAAGACAGTAAGTATGGCTGCTTACTCTCATTCAAGTCTCAGTTTATTTATTTTTTATTTTTTTCAAGTCTCAGTTTAAATACTTTCTCAGTAAAGAAGTCTCTGGTCCTCTAAGGATGCTCTCTGCTCTTCTAAATGCTCATATATTTTATCAGTTCCTGAGAATGACCTTTTCCAACTGCTTTATTTAAAACAATTCTGAGACCTCCAGCATCTTGCTTTATTTTCATTATAACACTTATTCCTAATTATATTTTATTGATTCGAGTGGTTTATTATCTGTCTCCTTTTACTGGAATAAAAGCTTCATGAGAGTAGGGAGAGTTTTGTCTTGCTCACTGCTGTATGTCCTGATCTTTGACAGCGCATGCTTAAAAAATACGTAGTTCTTGAAGGAATAATCTTGGCTAGCCTCATAGCTTTAAATGCCACCTAAATCATGATGACTCCCAAATTCTAAGTAAAATTTATCTATTCATTCATTTATTTTTTAAGTAGACTCCAAGCCCTGTATAGAGCCCAGTGCAGAGCTTGAACTAACAACCCTGAGTTCAATACCTGAGCTAAAATCAAGAGTTGGATGCCTAATTGACTGAGCCACCAGGTGCCCCCTAAGTAAAATTTAAATGTCCATCCTGTACCTCTGCACTGAGTCCCAAATGAATACATCCAATTGCCTACTTCTTATCCTCTCTTGACTATATAATAGACATAAAAAACTTAACTCTTTCTTGTTTTTAAAAGATTTTATTTATTTATTATTTATTCATGAGAGACAGAGAGAGGCAGAGACACAGGCAGAGGGAGAAGCAGGGAACCTGATGTGGGATTCGAACCCAGGACCCTGAGATCACGCCCTGAGCTGAAGGCAGATGCTTAACTGCTGAGCCACCCAGGCATCCCAAAACTTAACACTTTGAAAATAAACTGTATTTTCCCTTTCTCGTTCTTCACCCAACCTGTTTTCCCAATTTAATACATATCTTCATTAGCTACTTGTTTGAGTCAAAACTCATGGATCCAATCTAATGCCTATCCTATCAGATCTGCCTAGGAAAAAATATATATCAGTTTTATTTACTTCTCTACTATTTCTGCCACCACCACTCTCTGCCATCTCCTATGTTAATTACTTAATGCAAAAATTATGTACTATTTTTCTTGTCGCTCTACCAAATAACTACACATTTAGTTCCTTGCAACAACACAAATTGATAATCTTATAATTCTGGAGGTCAGAAGTCTAAAATAGGTCTCACTGGGCTAAAATCTAGGCGTTGGCAGGGCTTTCAATGTTCCTTCAGGAGGCTCTAGGGGAAAGTCCATTTCCTTACCTTTTCTAGCTTCTAGAAATCATCTGCATTCCTTGGCTCGTGGTCCCATTTTTCATCTTTAAAGTCCACCAGTATAGTATTTTCCAATATCTTTCCTGTGTTTCTATTATCATGCCTTTTCTGATGCTGACACCTCATCTTCCTCTTGAAAGGACCCTGGTGATTACACTGGACCAGCCTAGATAATCCAGGATAATATTCCCATCTGAAGATTCTTAACTTAATCACATCTGCAAAGCCCCCCTTGCCATGTAAGGTAATGTATTGACAGGTTCTGCAGATTAGGATGTGGACATCTTTGTGGAGAAGAGGAATTACTCTGCTCTTTGTCACAGATATCAATGATAGTTAATGAGTAAAAACTAATTTTCTAATAATTGGGTGTTTAATACATTATGATTTAGTTCATTGATGGGATGCTATGCAATCATGATGATGATGAATTTTTAAAACAAGGTTACGTAGTAGTATCTGTTGTTTGATGCTTTTTTTTGTAAAACATTTTTCTCAGTACATTTTTAAGGGAAAATTAGGCAAGGAGATACAACAAACAAGTTAGGAGAAGGCGTTTTGGTTTTTATTCATCTGTATTTCTGAATTGTCTTCAGTACATATTTATGAAAAAGAAAGGTAAAAAAAAAATAGCCATTACACCAATATAGGGAGAAAAAGATGAAGCTCTTCAGTTTCTAATCCTCTAGTTCAATCCATACTTGGTCATTAGATTTATCTAGCTACTGTAGAACTTTAATAATAGTTTCTGTTAATGTGCTTAAATACAGTAAAAACTTAAAAACTTACCTTGACATTCAAGATCCACTGTGAACTGAACCCATCTGGTCTTTCTAGCTTTTTGCCTATCCATTTCCTATTTTCCATCACGCCACACATTTGTCCACTTGAGAGGTTTTTGTCCTATCTCTACCAGTTGAATTCTACCTGTATCATGAAGAGCCAGATTAAGTGCTATTTTCTACAGTGTGATCTGACACTTTGCTAAAAATGACCTTTCTCATCTGAACTCTCATAATATTCTGCAGTATTATTATGACATTTACTACATACTATGTTTTATTGCAGTTATTTTTGTATATGGTTTATGTCTCCAACTAGTTTTTAATATGCTTCATGTCATGGTTCATATCCTTCACATATTCTCATTTCCCGCAGTCCTTGAATATCGTCATGCCCTGTACATAAAAACTTCCTAATTGAATGAACAATGAGCTTACAAATTTGCTTTATTCATTTTGGTTTGGGTTTCTTAATATTGTCTTCGTTTCGCTACACATGAACATGTGTATGTTCCAGTTGATGGATGTTTTAAATCCCCTCACCAACTAATAGCAATATAATCTTTGGCAAGTCACTTCACCTCTCTATGCTTTATGTTTTTTCAGTGGTAGGGTTTTTCAGAATTCAATATGGTAATGTATGGAGAGCAGCACATTGTACACAATCAATGAATGTTAGATAAATTATAATTTCCATTATGTCTTATTTATAATAATTGTGTTAATATGTTGACATTACCATTTAGAAATCTCCCTTTGTTTTATTTTTTATTTTTTAGAAATCTCCCTTTGAGAGAGATGTTTACTTTTACTTGTATAACATTAATAATATAGTTTTTCTTTATTGTGTAGTAATTTGAATACATGGACTAGTTAAGGTTACTCTAGCTCTTATAAACGATTAACTACCAAATCTCAATAGGTTCATATAATAAAAGTTTATCCACCTCCTTTCCTCTCAGTGGTAGGAATGGTGGTAGGCTGATCTTCTTAATTCTCACCCTATCTTTCAGAAACCCAGGCTGAGTAAACTCTGCCTTTTCAGTACCTGGCTTACAAGGTCACCTTAGACAGATACACCTGAGACAGATACAGATACATCAGCTGGCCAATGATGGAAATATCATTGAGGATTGTACAGGAAATTGTAATGCCCCAGGACTGGAAGTAGCAAACGTCATTTCTACCCTGATTCCAGAGACCACAACTTAGTCACGTGCCCTGAGAAGATACAAGGGAAGTTGGGAAATACAGTGACTAGTCAGGAAGCAGCTTTCCACTTGTCAGCAACAACACTGAAGTGGGGAAGGGGATACATGGGAGATAACTAGCTATTTCTGTCATGTTATTTGAACTTTACCAATATTTAGATATTATTAGAACAATCACCTTAAAATTACAGGAATCATATTACGTGAAACAATTCTAATCTGTTCTTGATTGCAAGCACTACCTTCCTAATCATATAATTTTATCTGAGGCTGTATTTAATCTTAAATATACTTAAGTGGAAACATCTACATTTTAAAAACACAGGAGTCATGATCTAAAGGTATATGTATTAAAGAAGAGAAATTCAAAACAATGGTGATGCCTTCTTTAAAAACACTTTTTTCCCATTGGAGAAAAGGCAGAACTCATTTTAAGAAGCAGGGTTTAACTTTGATAAAATGAAAATCAGAGGCAAAATTCTTAAAATGTTGAAGGTTGAACAGGGCTCATTTTGAGGAAAAATATTAAATGTTCACTTACCAATATTTGCAAAACTTGAAAAGGTAAAAGGAATAGGAAATATATATATATATATATATATATTTTATATATATGTAAGGGAAATCTTGGATCAGATGGTAAGGAGGATGGAAGAAATGCGGCTCCCAAGAGGACCGTAACATTCCCTATGACTCCTTTGCAGATGTGCGTGGGAAGGTGGCACATTATCTGTACAGAGAACACTTTGGGAATGGGAAATTGTATGGAAATTGCCACCTAGAAATGTTGGAACTTATCAAACATAAGTCACCAGTGCTTAGAAGTATTGCAATTTGCCTTTCTGTGGCAGGGTGGCTGTCAAGGCTGAGAAGAGCTTGGTACTCTGTGCTGATGACAGCGGGGTGAAGTGGGTTCACACACTTCTCCTCAATGGGCTTTCCTTACTCAACCATAGGTAAAAGATTTCTCTTCGTGTAAAAAGCTAAGATGTAAAAGGAGGAGGAGAATCCAGTGATACTATCAGTCGAAACCTTGTAGGAGTAATGTGGTTTATTTTAATTAAAAAATGTTCTTATCATGATTCTTGCTAGCTTCATAGGTGAGATAATAATCAGTGTGTGCCATACATAGCATGCGCTGGTTTTTAAATTTTTAAATAAAAAGGACAGTTTTATTACGACAAATGCTGTGAGACTCAATCAACTATACTGAAGCACATCTGAAAGAACAATCTTCATATGAATATAGGTTTTTGAAAAATAAATATTCTGTATGTTAGTAAATTGAACACCAATAAAAAATAAATTAAAAAAAATAGTGTCAAGGATAGTAACTAATATTTATTGATGCTCACTCTGTGTAAGATTGAGAAGTACTTTACTTTTATTATCCCAACAAATCTTGTAAGTACTATTCTAATGCCATTTTAAAGATAAGGAGGTTATTATCATTATCAGTATTTTAAATTAAAGAAAACTGAAGCTCACAGGTTAAGTAACTTTCCCAATATTAGCTAACATGTACGTATCAAGGCTCCAATATGATAAACAGGAAGCCTGACTCTGGAGTTGCTCACTGAACTCTGTGCTCTCTCCCTTTCTATAGGTGTGGTCTTGGGTACACATGCTTTCAAACTTGAGTGTCTGTGATTCATCTATTTCCTATAACCACCATTTCTAGTCTGTCTTTACCAGACTTTCCATATTGATATTATAGTTCATTCATTTATGCCTTCATTCAGTGTACATTTACTGATTGCATATTGTACTGCAGGCATGCTGTAGGGATATGAGGCTGCTGTGAAAAATAGTGATCCATCGATTCCAATCTTTCCCTCCTAGAACCCATCTAGCATTACTCCTTCCAGACCAACAGTGTTTCAATGTTGCCTTCATTCTGGAAATTTAAGCTTTTCTGCTTAAGCTTCATGGGTTTAAAATATTGATCTAATCTTAATTATGCGCTAAACAACAATGTCCTTTCCTCTCTTTTTTTACCAGGATGCCTTCATACATTGCTTTACTCTTCAGTTTACCTTAATCCTAATCATCTTTTAAGGTTTTCCCATGGGGTTGCTATTCTCTATGAAATAGGCAATGCACACATATATAATTCTGTGCTAATTTCTAACTGGTATATATTCATACAAAAAAAGTATAAAACAGTAAATAAAAACCATACATATCCCCTGCAAAAACACAACACAATGTGGGGGAGGTCAGCTGTCTTGTTCACCCTCCAATCCCTCACACCCAAGTAACCAATGTTAATAGTTTGTTGTTCCCTTCTTTCTTCTTCTCCATGTGTTTTGATTATAGGGATTATATCTTAAGGATGCTTGTTTTAGCACTGTATCTGAGTACCTAATAACAAACAATTTATTATATTAATTTGTTAACTCCACCAAGATGAAATCATCAGCAATTTAGGGTAAAATCCCATCCCAGCTTTGGGGCCTATATTAATGAGTTCTGCTTATTAGTATTTCTGTACTTTTATGAGGTAAAATTAAATAAGTTGCTATTTCCACATTCTAGTGAATGTGGTTTCTTATTTCTGCAGGTATGTATTCATTCTGGAAATTTAAAAAGTTTTGCCTAGGATATCTTGATATATCCTGCACAAAAGAATTAATATGGCCATGAAGTTGCCATAATAATCTCTATCACAATATTAAATATTAAGCAGTGTTTAACATTTGAGCAAGAAACTTTAAAAAACTATTGGCAAGGGACATCTGGGTGGCTCTGCAGTTTAGCGCCGCCTTGGGCCCAGTGCGTGATCCTGGATCCCGGGATCGAGTCCCATATCAAGCTCCCTGAATGGAGCCTGTTTCTCCCTGTGGCTGTATCTCTGCCTCTCTCTGTCTCTCTGTCTCTCATAAATAAATAAAATCTTTTAAAAACAAACTATTGGCAAAAATAAAAATGCACTGTGGAGCATTTTTATAAAATAATAAATATATTATTCTAAATCTTGCAATATGCAATCTTAACATTCATTGAAGTTTGAGCTTTTGAATTAAAATTAGATGTTTCCACATAGAATCACGAATGAGGGAAGAGACAGCATCTCTTCTAGCACTGGTATTGTGCTATAGATCTCTGTTGCTATAGGGTAATAATCCTTAGAAATGCCAACTACTGATGTGTTTTGACAAATGAGTGGCTAAACATTGTGGCCCAATGTTATATATTAGAAAGAATATTGCCTTTATTCTATCCATTTTATTTCTCTAGACATTATTTTAAATTTAATTACTAAATCATCTTTAAAATAAAATTTTGAAAATAAAAATTAAAAAAAATAAAATTTTGGTCATAATATGTGCTATTACCTATAAATTCAGGATATATACCCTCTTATGGATAGATAACAGATTATTAATTTTGAATAAGGAATAATCTTAGCATTCATGCCATATGCAAATTTTGCCTGTTAGGCTTAATTGGTCACATGTGAAAGTGGATAGTAAAGTTTGTCTTACTATCTGGTTTACAATGTCAGATAAGAATTGTAGAAATAAGAATGATATAGGTAACTTGCTAAGTATCATTGAAATTTTGGAATTTTGTTAATTTGGGTCTTGGTTCTTCCAAATATGAACTGTATGATCTTAGGTAAGTTACTTAATTTCTATGTGTCTCAATTTCCTTATCTGAAAAGTAGAAAAAATGGGGTTCCTGGGTAGCTCAGTTGGTTGAGCGTCCAACTCTTGATTTTGGCACAGGTCGAGCCCTTCCCCTGCTCACACACATTCACTCTCTAAATAAATAAATAAGTAAAATTAAAAAAAAAGGAATAATGAAAGGTCTACATTTGAAAGGACACTGTAGGCTTAAGTGAGATATTAGGTATAAAACACTTAGAAGAATGGGACCTACGAAGTGCTTCAAAGATATTAGAGTTTATCAATTTTTAAAAGACTTTCAGAAATAATGATACTATGGAGCACTTATTGTAGAAGCTTGTTTCATAGAAACTTGGCTAAACAATCTCAGCCCAAATATATTCTATAAATGGCACTCAGAATCACTATAATATAAAAAGCATTCTCTGACCTGACTGCTCCAAACTTGACCTAATCATTTCCTGGATAGCATTAGCACATTTTAAGTAGGAGCTATTTGCAGGTGGCATAGTAATATATATAGAAAACTCTAAGAATACCATCAAAAGCTTTAGAAATAATAAATGAATTCAGTAAAGTTGCAGCATATGAAACTAATATACAGAAATCTGTTATTTCTGTACACTAATAAAAATTAAGAAAATGATCCTATTTACAACTACATCAAAAAGAATAAAATACCTATGAATAAATTTAACAAAGGAGGTGAAAGACCTATAGTCTGATAAGACACTGATGAAAAAAATGGAAGAAAACAAACAAATGCAAAGATCTAATATGCTCATGGGGTAAAAGAACTGATATTATTAAAATGTTCATATTTCCCAAAGCAGTCTACAAATTCAGTGCAATCCTTATCAAAATACCAATATTTTTCACAGAACTGGAATAAATAAACTTAGTTTGGAACTACAAAAGACCCTGAGTAGCCAAAGTAGTCTTGAGAAAGAGCAAAACTGGATTTCAAATGATAATAAAAAGCTGTAATAATCAAAACAGTATAGTATTGGCACAAAGTAAACACATAGATCAATGAAACAGAATAGAGATCCCAGAAATCCATGCCTTTATGGTTATTAGTCTACAACAAAGACAGAAACATACCATGGGGAAGGCATTCTCTTCAATAAATAGTGCTAGGAAAACTGAAAATCTCTATGCAAAAGAATGAAAAGTGGACCACTTTATTTCACTCTACACAAAAAGAAACTCAAATTTTATTAAAGAACTAAATGTGAGCCCCCAAACCATAAAACTCCTCAAACAAAACATAGGACATCATCCTTAGCAACATTTCTCTGGATATGTCTCACCAGGCAAAGGAAACAAAAAAACACAAACTATTGGGACAATGTCAAACTAAAAAGCTTTAGCACAGTGAAGGAAACCATCAATAAAATGAAAAAGCAACTTACTGAATGGGCGAAGAGATTTGCAAGTGATGTATCCTACAAAGGGTTAATATCCAAACTATATAAAGAACTTGTACAACTCGATGACAAAAAATCCCAAATAGTTTGATTAGAAAATGGGCAAAGGACTTGACATTTTTCTGAAGAAAACATACAGATGGCCAACAGATACCTGAAAATACGCTCATCAACACTTACCATCAGGAAGATGCAAATCAAAACCACAATAACATATCACTTCACGCCAGTCAGAATGGCCAGTATCAAGAAGATGAGAAATAACAAGTGTTGGCAAGGATGTGGAGAAAGGAGAACCATCATGGACTGTTGGTAATATAAATTGGTGAAGACAGTTTGGAAAACAGTATGGAGGTTTCTCAAAAAAAATTTTTTTGTTTTGTTTTAAATCACACTATCCAGTAATCCCACCACTGGGTATAGACCCAAAGAAACAAAAACACTAATTGAAAGATACACACATCCCTATGTTTACTGCAATGTTATTTACAATAGCAAACGTACGGAAGCAACCTAAGTGTCCATGAATAGAAAAATGGATAAGGAAGATGTGAGAGATACACACAAGAATATTACTCAGCCTTAAAAAAGAATGAAATCTTGCCATTCGTGACAACATGGATGGGCCTAGAGGGTATTTGGCTAAGTGAAGTAGGTAAGACAAAGACAGATACCATATGATTTCACTTCTATGTGGAAACTAGAAAAATGAAGAAAATGAACAAATAAAAAACAAGTAACAGACTCATAAATAGAACAAACTGGTGGTTCTGGGGGTGGGAGATTGGGGGATGTCTAAATAGGTGAAGGGGACTTAGGGGTACAAATAAAATAATGAAAAAAGGGTTAAAAGGAATAGCATAAGGAATATAGTGAATTATATTGTAACAACTTTGTTCTGCGAAAGGAGGTTAACTACAGTTGTCTGGTGAATGTAGCATAATGTACAGAAGTGTCAGATCAGTGTATTGTGCACCTGAAACTAAAATAACATTGTCTGTCAACTCTACTTCAGCAATTTAAAAAAGGAGGAACTAGTTGAAGTACTTTTCTTGTCTTTCTCTCTTAGAGAAGACCAAGGAGAGTGTGTCTGCTGAGCTAATTCAAGTCTCTCTGAATTTGATGCGGTGAGAAGGGAGGCAGCATAAACCACATGGCTTTGTTCTTAGCAAATTCTTGACAGATATGCTTGTAAACGTTTAGGATTATTGACAAATATTTTTGAAGGTGGACATAATATCTTATATGTTAACAACGTTATTAGTGAATGCAGCATTTGTGTCAACACAAATGTTGTTTGTTAAATTATTGAAGGCTCCTGCAAGAGAAATAGGAGTTACACATTTTTAAATTTCAAGTATGCAAAATTATTATATTCTACTCTTGACATGGATGGAAAACTGTGGACTCGTACTTGAGGTCTCAGAAGACTAAACATTGTTGTTTGAAGATGTTGAGTATTTTGAGTAGGAAACTTTGAACAGATGCACTGAGTTCAATATTATCTTCTTCAAGTTTACTGAGTGAATAATAATGTGTTTAATAATAATACTTTTTGGGACACCTGGTTGGCTCAGAGGTTAAGCATTTACCTTCGGTTCAGGGTCCTGGGATTGAGTCCCACATTGGGCTCCCTTCATGGAGCCTGCTTCTCCCTCTGCCAGTGTCTCTGCCTCTCTCTGTGTGTCTTTCATGAATAAATAAATAATATTTTTCAAATGATAACAATAATACTTTTCTCGTAGGCTTATTGTAAGTATTAAAAGAGTTAATGTATGTAGGATGCATAATATTACACTTGACATTTAGGGAGCATATATAAGTCTCAGCTACTGTTTTTCTCATTTTTCTGGAGTATGTGCTGTTTGTTATATCTGTGGTTTCTAACAGCACATCTCTTGAGAACTCATTTAGCTTGAAATACTTGAAATGCTTAAATACTTGAATAGTATTTATGTCAGGATAGAGGTGACTGATACAATATGCATAAGGGGATTTAGACTACTTTTGTTGTCCAGAAGATGTATAATTACTGGCACAGTTTTTTGCTTTTAATCATAGAAAATTTTTATTTAGTGTGTGTCGGTGGAGCAGACCTAGTGCTTAAAGCCGGGCACAAAGTCAGTTGCAGAATCTGAATGACATCTACCCTATATGAAATCAGACATGGTTTTGTGTTACCAGACAAGTAATTGTATTACTTTTCCACTATTGATTTCTCTTTTATACTTTCAATGCTATTGTACGACAGACTTACAACTCCAAGGCAGCTTCTCGCTAGTTCGAGACTCTGAGCTAACAGAAACTTGGGCCTCAGAGACGAAACAGTAGGCATGCTCACTAGTGAGTTTTGCCAGCCACTTAATTTATCTTCTGTTCTTATCAGCCTGTTTGTCTTACTCATCATTTGTGACCCACAGATAAAAGTATTGGTCAGGTCTAGGAAGAAAACTGTTATGTTATTCACACTATCCATTTTTTTTGTTATTAACTTTCTAATTCTTATCACTGGACTTGTGAAAAAGGAAAGTTTCACAAATTTTTTTGAGTATAATTGACACACAATGTTGCATGGGTTTCAGGTGTACAACATAGTGCCTTGAAAAATTTGTACATTATGCTGTGCTCACAAGTGCATCTTCCATCAGTCATCATACAAGGCTATTACAATACCATTAACTGCATTCCCCTCTGATTCCCATGACTTATTCATTCTGCAACTGGGAGCCTGTGTCTCCTTCACCCACTTTGCCCATCCCCATGTTCCCTTCCCCTTGGCAACCCTCAGTTTGTTCTCTGCATTTATACATCTGATTTGACTTTTTGTTTTGTTTTGTTTTTTAGTCATTTGGTTTTGTTTTGTTAGATTCCATACACTATCTATTAAAAATGGAATATATATATTAAAATATTTTAAATATATATATAATAAAATACATAGAGATTTTAAAGTTCAAAAACTGCTATTAAGGGATTTAAGTTTCAAGGTCAAATTCTAATTCCTTGCAGTATAGAACAACACACACACACACACGGAGCTCTCTGACACTGAAAATGCCCAGCCCAGTGGACTCTTGTGAGACATTCTTCACAACGGACTTGTACGACGGTGACTCTTGCTGCCTTACAGTAAGAGGGTGATAAGTGGCATCTCATTAACTTTTACCTTTCTTTGCTCCATGAGGAGTCTTGTTCTGGTCCTATAACTTGTAAGTGTTCTCTTGGGGGACAGCAGAGGACTCTTTTCCACAAGAGTCCTTCTTAGCCTTTCTGAAGCATTTGACCAGTTGCCCACAACCTCCTTCTCGAATCTGTCTTCCATTTCTTTCTCTCCCTGGCATTATCCAGTTTGTTCTGTATCTCTAAACATCCCTTCTCTTTTGCTGCTCCTTCTCCTCTCTGAAATTCTGCTTTCTGAACCCTTATCATTGCTCATGCCTTCTGTACTCGTAAAACATCGTAGCTTGCACCTTCATAGCACATGTCTTCCCATCTCATTTCTCAAGCCAATCAAGTTCCTGAATATTTGCCCCATGCTTCCAAGTGCTTGATGAATTTCTTCCCCAGTGCTGGCTGTTACCACTAATTCAATATGTTTAGATAAGGCCTGCTCATGTTTTCCTGATTTCGGTTATTGAATCAAAGGTTCTCACCTGCAGCTTCCCCCTAATAAATATAAATTGCATAAATCTGTCAAATTTATCTTCTGAAAGCAAGGTTTCAATTATGCAGTTTCTTTCTTCAGCAAATTTTAAATTCGAATACTGAGTATCTGGCCAAGAATATTGCCTACATTCTTAGGGCTGTAGTGAAGATGGACAAAGATATCAGAGGCACAGGTGACCAACATTATATCTGGCACACAGAAGAGCCAATGTATTATTCATGATGATGGCTAATTACATCTGATCACTAATTTCATTAATTCAAGTACATTTTGCTTCTTTTCCTTAAGATTTTATTTATTTGAGAGAGAGAGAGAGAGAGAAAGTGCACAAGCAGAAGGAGGGGTAAAGAGAGGGGCAGAGAGAGAAGCAGACTCACTCCCCACTGAGCAGAGAGCCCAATGTGGGGCTCGATCCCCACACCCCGAGATCATGACCTGAGCCAGAGGCAGATGCCCAAATGACTGAGCCATCCAGGCTCCTCAAGTACATTTTGCTTCTTAAGTACTATTTAATCCTATGATGTCTTCTCAGTTATCATTTATATAAAAATATTCATTATTGCTTACCGTCCTAAATGATAGTATTTATTTGTGAGCAATGTAATTTCCTTGGTTTTATGCAATCATAATCCAGGAGGAATAGAAGGATTCTTTTCCAGGGAAAAAGAGAACTGTACTAGAACCGTCAAACCTCTGCATTTGTTCAGATTCCAGCACTTGGGTGAATCCCTTCATCTTCTGGATTATTTTATTTTTCACCACTCAGTTGGAGACAGAAATATGTTTTTTGATTGCTTATCTCATAGAATTATGATGAGCCTCAGAAAGAAATTCTCCCCCAAGAGAGCCTTGGTTCTGGCCCTCAGAGGACTCTCTGCTTTGCCTCAGTTCTCATACAAGCTCTCTTGTCCCACATACCAAAATGTGATCCTAAGATAGGACCAATGTCTTTAATGACAAAGAGGACGGAGTCTAAATGCTTGATAACATCTATTATGTGGCTTCTTCCCCAAAGTAAAAATAATAATAACATACAACTAAACAGTGAACTAGAAACAAAATATTAATTTGTTACAAGAAGAAAAAGGGAACAAACATATGCTCTTAGAATCACAAATGGACTCTATAATACTGTTCTCTATTGATAAAATATTATTATCTGTCACATGAGTTTAAAAGTAAAAAGTGCATCTCACACACATTTGGCAATAAAGCACACGTCCAAATTTGGTGCCAGTTGTAATATAGAGACCCAGTGGAGTTGGAATGAAGGAAACTCTGTTTTCTGTCCTCCTTTGTTCCTTGGCTGAAAGCTGTTCTAGGATATGGTGCTGCTTGTTGGGTTCAAACTCTTGGCACTTGGCCCTGTAAGGAAAAATGGAGAATCAACACTGTTGGTGCTGGACATTTCTCTGGAAAGATCATATAGTCAGTCATCTTAGATAGCATTCTATAGAACATTTTAAATATCTCACGTATCCCAGTAGATCTCTATATCACTGATCTTTAATAACTTTTTATAAGATATTTAACTATACAAAATATGATAGAACTTTGCATTTTGATGGTGGTTCTATTACACGCTCACTCCTTGTCCAGTTTCACCTTTTCCTCACTGCACATGTATTCTGATTGTCCTATTTCGTAGAACCATTGCACCTTAAAAATGGGCCACAGGTACCTAAAATAGTCAAATTCAAAGAGACAGAAAGTAGAATGGTGTTCGCTAAGGGTGGAGGGAGAGAAGTGAGGAGTTAGTATTTAATCGGGACAGAGTTTTAGTTTGGGAAGATGATGAAGTTCTGGAGATGGTGTTGTTGCTGGTTGCACAACACGGTGAATACACTCAATGCCACTGAACTGTACACATTAAAACAGTAAATTTTCCATGTATTTTACCACAATTAGAAAAAATGAAACCCATTGTTGAGAGCAGTATTTTTTGAACTGCAAGCCATGAGTCATTGGTTGATCCTAACACAAATTTAGTAGGTCATGATCAGCATTTGAACAAACAAAAGGAAGAGTAGAATGGAAAAAGGAAACAGCCTACAAATTGCTTCTAGTAAGTATTGCTCAAACTTCCATTTAATGATAATTTACCCAATCAAGACTGGTATGATGATGATAAGCTATTTATGGCTTATGTTTTGGTTTCTTTAGTTAATGCCCTCCTCGGATAGATTGATGCCTATCACACACTGACTAGTAAATGTTGGAGAATCGCTTCTGTATGTATTGTGTACGGATCATGATATAAAATATATTCCTGATTGCGGCTGAGAGTCAAAAAGTTGAAAGACAAAAATTCATATACGTCTATGGACAAGTATAAGGAATCGGTGTATGGACAAGTATAAGGAATCGGTGTCCATAAGCCCATGCCTGCCCCTTTAATTACAGCATTGGCAATAAAGCTTTATTTGTCCCCATGGCCATGGAGGAGTCTTGACATCGTGGAAGATGAGATCACCTGTCCGGAGAAATGTGCTTTCACCAGTGCTGAAGAACCCATTGAATAAAAGGAGTCTTTGTGAAGCCAGGAGACAGAAGTCAGATGGTGAAAACCAACCAGGTCCTAGAGTTTCTACATGGGGCACTCCATCTGTGGTTTTATGTTTTTTGTTTTTTGGGGGTTTTTCTTAAGCAGATTTCTGTGCCCAGCTGTGCCTAGGCCAATTTACCATTGTAATTTATATAAACTTCTTCCTGACTCAGCAGCCATAAATCCATCCCGCTTCCATTGCAGCTCATGGACATTGTCATGGGACTGTTTGGAGCTTAATTTCACTGGTCATTAGTGTGTGAACACCCTAGAGAATTGCTTTATGTTTGGGTTTTCCTTCATTTTTTTCCAAAGAGGAAAAGACTTCCCTGACAGGTGGCGGTTACTGGTAGGCTGGCAGGCAAGCTGATGGATAAGAAGTCTTCCCTTTGGCATTGTGCAGTGGAGAGCGCTTGGCAGTGGGAATCTGGCAAAGCATTTGTTAACCTCGCTTTTAAAGGCTACCAGAGATGCTGTTGGTGCGGGATGCTGTGTGGATTCTGCTCATCCTTCTACATCCAACTGGACCAAACAGGTTAATTGCTCGGTGGAATCAGAGCTTCTGATGTCACTGGCCTAACGGCTGTATGGTAAACACTTACCAAGAATTCATTCTTTAAATTCATAACTGCTCTCCCTGGAATTAGAAGTCTGATGGAGAGAGTTCTGTAACAGCTCATTGGAAAAGGTATGATAAAGCATGTCCTCTTTCCTTGCATTTCTTGCTAGTTGTTCGATAGGTTTCCACATTTTTATTTACATTAAACTGTGAAGTCAGTAAGTTCCAGGTTCATAAAGATTCCCTACCACTTCCCATAATTTGGGAACAAGGTGTTTGAAGAATTGTTTGCTGAGGTTAAGACACAATGAATGAAGCCACCATTTTCTCCTCTATTCATCATGATTTAAAACTACTAAACACTCAATGACTTTTCAAATCAAAGCACATTTTTTTAAAAATCAAAGCACACTTTTAATAATAACTTTCAAATCTCTTGATTTCTTTTTTTTCCTTCGGAACAAGAAATTCGTTTCTCAAATTATGAGAATACTGTTGCAGTTTTTTGTTTTCTTTAAAAAAAAAAAAAATTGCTCCTTTGGCCCTATCTTGCTCTAGCTCCCAGTTCCAAGGAACCAGTGACCTGCTTTCTGTCCTTATAAATTAGTTGGAATTTTTCTATACCTTTATATAAATGGAATTATAGCTGCTCTTTAAATGTGGATTTTTTTCAGCATGATTATTTGAGAAGCATTCATATTGTTGTTGGCATCAGTAGTCCATTTCTTTTTCATTACTCAGTGGTATTATACTGTATGGTTACACCATGCTTTGTTCATTCTCCTATTGATGGCCATTTTTGTTATTTCTAGTTTCTGATTAATGTATGTTTGTATCTGCTATAGACATTTTTTTATAAGTCTTTATACAGACACATGCTTTTATTTCAGGAAAATACTCAGAGTAGAATGACCGGGTCATATTGTAGGTTTAACATTCTTTTTTTTAATTTTATTTATTCATTCATGAAAGACAGAGAGACAGAGAGAGAGAGAGAGAGAGAGAGAGGCAGAGACCCAGGCAGAGGGAGAAGCAGGCTCCCTGCAGGGAGCCTGATGTGGGACTTGATCCCGGGTCTCCAGGATCACGCCCTGGGTTGAAGGCAGATGCTTCTAAGAAATTGTCAAACTACTTTTCAAAGTAGTTGACAGGGGTTGTTCAAAGTAGTTCAAAGGGGTTGTTCCATTTTAACATTCCTACGGGTGGTATATGAGACTTCAGCGTCTTCCATTTTGTTCATGTTATCACCAATTCTTTCTAAAGCAATCGTTTTAGCGGTTCTAATAGTGGGTAATGATGTTTCATTGTGGTTTAGTTTGCATTTCCACAATGACTACTGATGTTGAACATCCTTTCATATGCATATCCACCACTCATCGTATTTTTTTTTTTTTGCTATTGAAGTGTCCATGTTGCATATGGATGTCCAAATTTTCCAACATCGTTTGTTAAAAGACTTTTCTCTGCTGATTTGCCTTTGCATTTTTGTCAAAAATCAGTTGATCATATTTATATATGGTGATCTATTTCTGGACTCTTTGTTTTATTTTGTTTACAGACCTATTTGTATGTCTTAACAGACGGTGCTGTACAGTTTTGATTAATATAGTCTTATGGGCAGCCCGGGTGGCTCAGCAGTTTAGCTCCTCTTCGGCCCAGGGCATGACCCTGGGGACCAGGGATAGACTCCCACGTCAGGCTCCCTGCATGGGGCCTGCTTCTCCCTCTGCCTGTGTCTCTGCCCACCCCGCCCTCTCTGTCTCTCATTAATAAATAAATAAAATCTTTAAAAACATATATAGTCTTATAAGAAATATTGGTATCAGGAAATACTAGTTCTCCAACTTTGTTTTTCTTTTTCAAAGTCGTTTTGAATATTCCATGTCCTTTTCATTTCTGTAGTAATTTTAGAAGCTACGTGTAAATTTCTACAAAATCTCCTGGTAGGATTTTAGTATTAATTAGGATTGCAATGAATCTGAAGATCACTGTGGGGAAAACTGACATCTTAATAGTATTAAGTGTTTTGACATTTGAACAAGATATATATCTCTCCATTGATTTAGATCTTTTCTATTTTCAGAAATGTTTTATAATTTTCAAGATATAGGTCTTGTATTTTTTTGTTTTATCCCTAATGTATTTCATAATTTTTGATGCCATTTTAAATGCTATTGAAAATATTTTCAGTTTCTAATTTTTTGTTGCTCACATATAGAAATACAACTTATTTTTGTATAATAATGTTGAATTCTGTAACCTGGCTAAACGCACTCAGTTCTATTATCTTCTCTGTAGATTCCATAGGGTTTTCTACATAGCTGATAATGTTGTTAGCAAATTCAGTTTTACTTACTTCTTTCCATTCCGGATACCTTTTATTTCTTAATCTTATCTGATTGAACTATCTAGTAAAGTGTTCAGCAGAAGTGGTGTAAATGAGGCATCTTTGTCTTGTTACTCGTTTTAGGGAGAAAATATTTAATCTCTCACAGTTACGTATGATAGTTGTAGGTTTTCTATAAATATGCTTTCTCAAGGTTAGCCAGTTGTCTTCTATTCCTAATTTGCTGTAAGATTTTATCATGAGTAAATTAAATGCTTGTTCTATATTTATGGAAATCATTTTTCAGTTTATTAATAATATGGCAGATTATATTGATCTTTCAAATGTTTAAGCCCTGATTTCCCAAAATAAACCCCACTTGGTCATCTTGTGTTATCATTTTAACATATTGTTAGATCTGTTTTACTAGAACTTTGTTTAGAATTTTTGTATCTGTGTTCACGAAGAACAGTTTTTTATTTTTATTTTCTTAAGAACAGTTTTTTAAAATAGTTTTCTTTATTATTATGTGTTTGCTGGCTTTGTTATCAGGATAATGAAAGCAAAACCTCATAGAATGAGTTGAGAAGTAGTCTTCCCTCTTCAGTTTTCTAAAAGAGTTTTGGTAAAATTGGTATTATTTCTTCCCTAAATGTTTCATAGAATTAATAAGTGAAATCATCTAGGCCTAGCGTTTTCATTGTAGGAAAGCTGTTCACTAAAAATTCAATTTCTTTGATTGATGTGGGCTATTTGGGTTATCCAGTTTTTCTTGAGTGAGGTTTGGCAGTTTATATTTTTAAAGGAACTTTTCCATTTCATGTAAATTGTTAAAAATATTGGCACAGATTATTTTTATTTTTTCCCTTTTTAGTATCTATAAAAACAATAGTGGTATCACTTTTCTCATCTTGTTTTGGGTAATTTTTTTCCTTCATAGTTGTTTCTGATAACCCAGGGTAGAAGTTTATTATAAATCTTACTGAACTGCTTAAAGAATTAGCTCTTGGTTTTATTGATGTTTTCTATTGTTTTTATATTTGCTAGCTCACTAATTTTAATTCTTATCTTTATTATTTCCTCTCTTTTGCTTACTTTGGACTTAATTTCCCTTTCTTTTTATAGTTCCTTAAGTGGGAAGCTGAGGTCATTGATTTGAGATTCTTATTCTTTTATAATATGGATGCTTAGTGTTAAAAGTTTCCCAGCATCACATAAATTTTGATAGATTATATTTTCATCTTAATTTAAAATTCAGTTAAAAATATGTTTTATTTTCTCTTTTGATTTTTTTCTTTGACCCATGAGTTATTTAGAAGTGTATTTTTTTCTAATATTTGGGCAATTTCTAGATAGCTTTCTGTTGTTGACTTATAACTTAATTCCATTGTGGCCAGAAAATATGCTTTGTATGACTTGCATTTTTTAATTGAAATATATTTACTGAGATATAATTGCCATATAACATTATTATATTAGTTGCAAATGTACAACCTAATGATTTGATATTTATATGTTGTACAGTCATCACCACAGAGTCCAGTTAACTTTCATCTCTATACAGTTAAAATTGTTTTCTTTGTGATGAGAACTTTAAGATTTACTTTCTTAGCAACTTTCAGATATGCAATACAGTATTACTAACTATAATCAAACAATCTTATATTAGAAAGTGAGCAGAAGGCCAAAAAAAAAGGTGCTCAACATCACTAATCATCAGGGAAATGCACATCAAGACCACAATGAGGTATATCACTTCACACAGGTTAGAGTGGATCTTATCAAAAAGATAAGAGATAACAAATATTGAAGAGGATATAGAGAGAAGGAGGGAACCTTTGTGTACTTTTACTAGGAATGTAAATTGGTACAGACACTCTGAAAAACAGTATGGAGGTTCCTCAAAAAATTTAAAAAATAGAGCTATCCTATCCAGCAATTCCACTTCTGGGTATTTCTATGAAGAAAATGAAAACACTAGCTCAAAAATATATATGCACCCCATGTTTATTGCATCATTAGGTACAATAGCCAAAATATGAAAATAATTTAAATTTTCATGAATGGATGAATAGATATAATGTGGTTTATACATAGAAAAATGCAATATTATTTAGCCATAAGAAAACAGAATGAAATCTTGGTGTTTGTGATAATGTGATGGATCTTGAGGGTATTATTTTAAGTGAAATAAGTCAGAGAAAGACAAATCCATATGATCTCATTCACATGTGGAATCTAAAAAACAAAAGCCAAGCTCATATATGCAGAGAACACATTGGTGGTGTTTTTTTTTTTTTTTTTTTTTAAGTCCGTTTTTTCAAGTTTCACATCAAGGTGGGGAGATACAGAGATTTCCATATACTCACTGCCCCCTCACTTGTATAGCCTCTTCCATTATCAACATTCCCCTGGTGCTTTTTCCACCACAGTTAAACCTACACTGACACATCACAATCACCCAAAGTCTGTAGTTTACTGTAAGGTTCACTCTTAGTTTTGTACATTTTCTGAGTTTGGATAAATATATAATAACATGTGTGTGTTATATATTAAGTTAAAAACAATTTTTATTTTCCCTTTTGATAACTTCTTTGATGCTTGAGTTATTTAAAAGTATGTTACTTTTTTTCCAAATATTTGGGCAATTTCTAGGTAGCTCTGTTGCTGACTTCCAATTCAGTTCCATGTGGCCTGATATTATGCTTTGATAGCTTGATTATTATATCCTACTGATGAGATGACTTCTTTATCCCTGTCCATATTCTTTTTTTAATCCCTGTTAATATTCTTTGCACTGAAGTCAACCTTATTTGAAATAATACACCAGCTTTTTTGCATAGTTTTGCACATATATCTTTTTCCAAACTTTATTTTGACCTATTTGTGTCTTTGTGTTTATAGTTGATTTCTTATAGGCAGAAAACAGATGTGTCTTGTGGTTTTAACTAATCTTATCATTTCTGCAATTCAATTAGAACATTTAGACTATTTTATTTAATGTTATTACTTATATGGTTAAGTTTAAATCACCAATCTTGCTCTTTGTTTTCTTTGTTCTTCATTCCTTTTTTCCCCCTGACTTCTCTTGGATTTTTATGATTCCCTCATATCTTATTTGTATATCTTAATGTTGCTATTATTTTAGTGGATGCTTTATTGAGTACACATCTATAACACTCTATCTTCCAGTCATGTTATGATGCTTCATGTACAGGTTAAAAATCTTATGATAATGTACTTCTATTTCTCCTGCTTGGTCTCTATGCTATTGTTGTTATACATTTTACCTCTTCATTTGTTATATATACCTCAAACATCACTGTTATTATTTTTGCTTAAGAGGTTAACTATCTTTTGAAGAGAATTTAATTATCATAAACACTTACATATTTTCCACATAAGACCACATCCAGGATTCTTGTTCCTTTGTATAGATTCATATTTTCATTGGCTATCATTTTCCTTATGTTTAAAGGACTTACTTCCTTTAAGATTTCTTGTGGTAAAGCTCTGCTGGTGATGACTTACTTTAACAATTTTATGTCTAAAGATGTCTGTATTTTGCCTTCAGTTTTAAAAGCTATTTTAGCTGGGTATAGAATTATGGGTTACAGTCTTTGTCTTTCAGCCTTGAAAAAATGTTGTGCTACTACTTCTCATTTGCATTGTTTCCAGTGTGAAATCTGCTATCATCCTAACCTTTGTTCCTTTGTACCTAATGAGTCTCTTTTTCTCTGGCAATTTTAAAGATTTTCTTATAAGAATAATATATGATATTACTTAATGCATTTTTTTCATATTTCTTGTGTGTGGAATTTGGTAAACTTTTTTGGATCTGTGAATTTATGTATGTCTTTATCAACATTGGGGGATTTTTGTCCATTAGCTTTTATTTATTTATTTTTTTAAGATTTTATTTTTTCATTCATGATAGACAGAGAGAGAGAGAGAGAGAGAGGGAGGCAGAGACTCAGGCAGAGGGAGAGGCAGGCTTCATGCCAGGAGCCCGACGTGGGACTCGATCCTGGGACTCCAGAATCGCACTCTGGTCCAAAAGCAGGCGCCAAACTGCTGAGCCACCCAAGGATCCCCATCCATTAGCTTTTAAATACAGTATTTTTTGTATCCTCTAATCTCTCTTTTCGTTCATAAACTCCAGTTACATATACTTTATACCCACAAGTCACTGACCTTCTATTTGTTTATATTTTTAGTCCTATTTTTCTCTGTTATATTTTGGATGTCTTCAGTTACTGTGTCTTCATGATTACTGCTATTTTTTTTCTAAAGTGTGTAAATCACTCAATTAATCCTATCTAGTGTATTATTTTATCTCAGACTTTGTAGTTTTCATATCTTATAGTTCAATTTAGATTGCTTTTATATATTTTTTCAATTTTCTTGTTCAATTTTTCCCCCTAAACTCATGAACATATGGAATGAAGACACAATAATTGATTTACTATTTATCTGCTTATTCTAATATCTGTGTCAATTCTGGATCAGTTTCAGTTTTATTTTTATTATAGATCATATTTTCCTGTTTCTTTGAAGGTCTGGTAATTTTTGACTGGATGAAAGTCTTGTGAATTTTACCTTTTTTCAGAGCTGGATTTTTTATTATTGTCATAAATGTTACTCTGGGACACAGTTAAGTTGCTTGGAAATAGTTTTGTTCTTTCTGGGTCTCGCTTTTAAGATTAGTAAGGCAGGACCAGAAAACTATTTAATCTAGAACTAATTAGCTCCTACTACTGAGGCAAGACCTTCTGCTCAATTCAGTGCTTCAAGAAGTATAATGTTTTCTAGTCTGGCTGCTGAAACCAGATACTATTCCTAGTCCTGTGTGATCTCTGGCTACTCTTTTTAAAATTCCTTTTGGGTGTTTCATTCCCTTGCCTCAGAGAGTTTCCTCAGAAGCATGTGGTGATCAGAACTCTGCCAAATACTCAAGTTCTCTCTCTGTACAACTTGTCCTACCTGGTAAGCTCCTCTGTGAATTCTATGCTTTTTTTCTCCCAACTTCATCTCCTCAACTCAGGGAGTCAGCCAGGCCCCATCTGTGTTTCTTCTCCCTAGTTTTGTTTTGTTGATTTTAAGCTTAGTGCTTCATTCTGTATGTGACTCTTATAGGGATCAAACTATTCTTGAGAATGGGAATTCATTCCCTTTGAAGAAAGCATGATACTTTAGTTCTTTGGTCACCTAAAATTTTTAAAGTAACTTTAAATATACCATAATTGGCATAGGGCTTATAACAAATATCTGGCTATTTAGTAAATGAATCCCTTTCAAGTGTACAAAAACTAGGATTTGGCATCTGAAGACCTGAGTTTCAGTCCTGGCTCTATCACTTATAAATGATATGACTTTGAACAAGTTGCCAAGCCTCTCTGAGCCTCAGTTTTTAAATGTGTAAAGAAAATTAAGTTTATATGAGATAACAGAAATAAGAGAAGAAATGTATTTTGCTACTCTGAACTCTTTGTAAAGTAAATGCTTGGGTTTTTAGGGTATCTGTTGAGGAAAAGGATCTCATGTAGGTCCCAATATAAAAAAGAAGTCAAATAAATTATGTTTGAGTGACTGTTGCAGAGGCTTATAGATGAAAGTTACCCTAATGTGTGCTTTTTATCTCAGTGCTAGAACAAGTTTTGATAAAATGACCAGATCTCCTGTAACTTTAAAAGTATCTTAAAGACTTCAACCCTCTTACAAACAATATATTTTGGTAAAACACCTATTTCCTCTTTTGTACTCAATTTTTAATTTTCTCACATAGCCAATATGTTCTCTTTTTAAATGATAATTATATCCTATTTCCAATATTTCTTACATAGGATTTTGAGAGAAACCATGTATGTATATAAAAGGCATTCATTTTTTACCTGTATCTGAGTTAATAAACAATATAATGCAAATTTGCTCATGTACTCAAAGTGCAGAGATATTATACTCCAAATTCTTACAGAAAGTTCAAGGTATGATTTGTACTTCATGAACTACAAAATGGCATGAGAGGTGCACCTTTTGTATTTACAGTTATTATTTTGTTGCCAACAAGTAGAAATAATCTGGGTTTTGATATCATAGAAAAATTACACTATAGTAAAATGTTCATTTCCTTTCATTCTTTCCTTGGAGTCAGAAAATTAAATTTAAAAAGGAAAGATAAGAGAAATTAATTAAAAATGACAGAATTTAAGATTAAATATGTAAAGCTTCCCTTCTATGTAACATAAATTTGAAATATAATTTTGAAAAATAGAAGGAGATATTAGGAGACATATTGAACCTCCCCCACCACCACATTTAGTTTCATTAGAGTTAGTGAATACTCACACCTAACTTTGTTGTCTTTTGATGACAAAAAGTTCTAGAACACTCCAAACTTTCCTCTTTAGCATATTCTCTCTCCCTATACTGGACTGTGAGAAATTCTCTCTGTAAACTCTATTCCCAAAGTGTAGTTTGGAACCGTTTCCATGAAGATAACATTGTGCCTGTAAAACTCAGCTGTTTAAAACCTGAAGCTAGAGAGGGTTCTTTTCACTTCTGATCTGAGACACTATGAGGTCCAGGGACGAGTCAAGGCTTACCCCTTTCTGAGGGAGCTTCTTGTATAGCACCTAATATACTTGGCAGTTTTTTGTTATGCTGATCACTCTTTGAGGGAGAAAGATAACTTCTGAGACCTTCTTCAGTCACCTAAGTTTCATGACTTAAATTGGGAGGCAGTTTCTGCTAAGCACTGAATGCCTGTGTCTTCCCTCCGTCCCCCAAATTCATATATTTTAGCTCCTACTCCCCAGTGCAGTGGCATTAGGAGATGGGGCCTTCGGGAGGTAATTAGGTCAGGAATTCAGGGCCCTAATGAATGGGATCAGTGCTCATAAGAGACATGAGAGAGAGGACTTCACAGCCATGTGAGGATGCAGTGAGAAGGCAAGTGGCTACAAGCAGAGAAGCAAGCTCTCACCAGATGCCAGACCTGCCTCTAGAAGCGTGAGAAGTAAGAATTTGTTGTTGAGACCAGCCAGTCTATCTTCTTGCTACACCAGACCAAAGTTAAGACCCTCCTGGGTCTCTTACTCAATATCCTTTTCCCTCTTTGTTTTCCTATCTTCCTGTATCAAGTGCACTTATTTCCATACTATCTCAAAGAATTACATTATGACCTTTCCTTCTCCTATTATCCCTCTCTTTTCCAGAGAAGGTCTCAGTCTCATGGGAGGAGGCATGACCACCCAAACAAACCTGGTTTTGTAAAGGAGCCATGCTGTTTTTATGCCTCTGGCTTCCATTTCGTTTTCCATTTATATATGATCTGAAGTTGATTTTCTTAGGTTATTTTAGTAAAAATATCAGTATATTAATCTCCTTGGACCAAATGAACTATTAATATAAGCCTTGAAATGGAACATTAAGCTGTATAAATATGTTAAGGACGAGCTTCTTTCCCTCCTTAATGGCACTGCATTTTCTTTAGAAAATATAAATATAGGGTGTTGAATTCTGCAGTTTTTAATGAAGTCTTGTTGATTTTGTTTGGGGACTAAAGTCCCAGTGAGTTAGTTTTAAAATACTAGCTACCTGTTGCTTTAGTAGTTTAAAGAGCAGATGCACTTGACCACTTCCCTTATCTAAAGTCACTTTATGTTAGTGGACTAAGTCACTTCATGTCTGGGATTGAAGTGAAGAACAATGTTGTTGTCTTCCTGTGTGGCATATGCTTAGTGTTCATTAATTTTAATTCAGTAGATGTTTATTGAGCACCTACTCTGTGCCAAATTCAAGAAATCTCAGTCTTAGAGGAAGCGAGTTCTTAAAATAGAGTTTGCAATCTGCCTAAGCACATGAGTGGGACGAAAGAGGAGTTGCCACAAATTCTTCATTTTATTATCGGAAATAAACTTGATTTTGTCATGTATAATTAGACATGTGAAATGAAAGCCTATTCACATGAAGTTGTCTTAATCAAAATAGGGAGGCGTTATTTAACAATTCTCTGTAAAATGAATACTAATTTCTGTATTCCTTATGATATCCCTTCTGTCTTTGTTTTCACATTTCTGATTGATCTTTTGTGGGCTCCAAGCACTTCAGACTGCCTTGCCTGGGGCTGTCCATCAGGTAGTTAATGATCTATAAGCAGTATTTTATGTAAGTAGTTTTCAAACAACTTATTGATCCTTTGATGTACAAGTATGTTGAAAACTAAATATGTAAAGTATTAAAGATAAATTCTCCAAAAATAAATGTTTTCCTCAAGCTTAAAGATTAAATTCTTAAACTTCCTAGAAAAAAATATATGTCAGCTGTGTTCTTCATTAGGAGACAATGAAACAACTCTTTGGAATATTTCTAGGAGAAGTAGGTTTTAAGTCTTTGTGAAGTTATCTTCAATAAATAGGAAATAAATACATTTGCTTCACTTAAGCTCATAAAATACTGTATCACATACTATGACAACTTTAGTTAAAACCTCTTCTAAAGAGTTTCTGAATTACAGAAGAGCTTGAAACCTGATTAAATAAAAAAAGGATGGAGAAATCTTTGCAAGCTTATTTTCTTTTTAGGCCTAGAATTTAATCTTATACCTTATACCTTATATTTACATGGAAATATAGACATTTTTAGCAGTCATTTGCACCACTATGTATAACGCACAATTCCTCTTGGTCCCTATTTCCTAAGGGATATCCCAGTACAAGAGGTATGAGGAAGAAATCCAAACACACAGAAGAATTTTATGAGCTTTATTCGTTGATGAATAGCATGAAATCTCAAATTTACATTTTTACTTCTTTTATTAGCAACTATACCTATGCAAAAGTAAAAATTGCTAGTCATCTTGATTTTCAATTGTAATTATTGTTATTTTAGCTCAATTATGTTGTTGGTTTTAGGTTAGTAAAACCTATTGTTTTTTTTTTTTTTTGGTATCAATATATAGTTGGATTACAACATTTTTCCTAAGAATTTTATTTTATTTATTTTAATTTTTTTTCTAAGAATTTTATTAATGACTTTAAAAATATATATTTGTGGTCTAACATTCTTATTGCTGAGGGCTTTTTTTATTCTTTTTCAAAATAGAGATATATGGAAGGAGGGGTATTAGTAATTTTTGCCTTGCGTGAGGCTAGGCTGTGTGTGTATATGTATGCACGTGTGCACACACACACACACACACACACACACGTTAATTTGATGCATGCCCTAGAAAGAAAAGCAGGGGAAAAAAGTCAGATTTCAAGTACAGTGATATTCTAAAATCTAAGCTACTTTACGAGAAGTCAGAAGTGTTTAATAAAACAAACCCTCAACATCTTCATTAATCAAGCCAAGTGGGGCTGCCTGTGTTTGCAGCTGCATGACAAAAATACCTCAGCCCCCAACTTCTTTTTATCCTAACCCAGTTGGAGGTAGATGAGGCCAACTCTAGGCAACACTGTAAATCCTGTGAAATGTCTTCGCACTCTTTTTTTTCTGCTTTTTTCCCTCCTTTGTACCCCCCACCCCCCTTGTCTTTCTATTCTTCTCAGGGTTCCTGCTCCTCTATCCAAACAGGAAAGACTCTCATAATGACCCATTTATACCTGTTGATTGGCTGATTACACCACCACCGAAATGCCTTCACACTGAAGCATTACCTCAGCCAGACTTTTATCTCTGATTGTGTGAGAGGCTGATTCCTTGTTAGAAAAATTTTGTTTTCCTCTGCAAACTGGTGAGGAGATTGTTTGTGGAGAGCAAGGTAGGCGGAGGCTCTTTGGAGCTCCTGAAATTACAGTTGCCCTAGTCAAGCAAGTTTAATTTGGAGTTTATGATATTTTCAGCTGTCCAAGCAGATGCCTTGTAGTAAGCCCCCGTAGAAGAAAAATTGCGCTGGACACTTGGTAAGAATGGCAAAGAAGACTATTCCAAGACTATAGCAAAAGGGGGTAAAGACCGAACTCTTAAAATAAAAGGCCTGGAAGATTTTTAAACACTGGGGTGAATCCATGGAAAAGTATTCGAGGACATTGTGGGGAGATGGGTCAATATGATCATCTGTGGTCACTTGTGTCTGCTAATGGGTGAATATTGAAGTTCAGCTCCTACCCTCTCACGGAGACTAGGAGACAGAGGCTCCATCTTCCTTGATTACATTTCAAAGGGATGACTCCAGGTTCCTTGAGGAAGATATTCTTGGCCTGTAAACCAGGTGAGAGTCTAGGAGAAGGTTTACATTTCAAAGGGGCAGAGAAAGAATCTACAATTGGGTGTTTTCTAAAGTAAGTACTATAAGAAAAGAGAGATCAGAGATCAGAGGCTTGGCAAAGCCTGTCTCATGTTTAGTCAAGCTAAGGAGAATCTTTTTTTTTTTTTTTAAATTTTATTTATTTATTTATTTATTTATTTATTTATTTATTTATTTATTTATTTATGATAGTCACAGAGAGAGAGAGAGAGAGAAAGGGGCAGAGACACAGGCAGAGGGAGAAGCAGGCTCCATGCACCGGGAGCCCGATGTGGGATTCGATCCTGGGTCTCCAGGATCTCGCCCTGGGCCAAAGGCAGGCTCCAAACTGCTGCGCCACCCAGGGATCCCGCTAAGGAGAATCTTAAGGCTGTGTCGGTCATCCACTTTTCACAATCTTCCCCTTTCTAACTCTACCTCTGAGACCTCCAGCTCACTCAAGAACATAGTGAAGTGTCTGGTTCTTATTGAATTTGACAGAAGTTGACCTGATATCCCTGCGTTATTAGTTTCTTCCCTCTGTGATACATGTCCTGCCCTGTTGGCATCTATCCTACCTTAGAACCTTGGGTGCCTTCTCTCCTGATTTTAATCTAATCTCTGCCGTCTGTTCCATATGCCCTCTGGCTTGGAATCACATACATTATGTTCTGGGATACTTGACATTGTTTTCATTTGCATTCAATGATTTGACATAGTGTAACTTTCTTTATTTGATGTCCTCAAACACACCTCTAAGCACAATGTTATTTATACCTCTGGTTATACGGTTTTGTCTCAAATCAATATAGCATCAGGCTGCATTCTCTTCATTAATAGAGATGTCATCATACTGGCGATTAAGATCTATAGTCACAAAGCAAAGGAAGAGAAGACCTCAGAGATGCAGAACAAGAGGAAGCCAACTGTGTTGTAGCTGGGAAGCCTCAAGCCCAGCAGATACAATCTAGGCTTTTCAGAGACAGCATATGGCTCTGAGTTTTCAGAGTGCAAAACCTCTGTGTCCACGTAGGAAAACCTACCTGTTCCATACCAATTGTTTTAGTGTCTCCTAGGATTTTAGTCTCCTCCTATCCCACAATGATCCACAGCAGCACGTTTTCAAAAGCCTGGGTATTTAGCCCAGAATAAGACCATAGTTAGCAAGGGCGGGCTTTAGCAGAACAGTTCAGAGTAAATGCTGGCAGTGATCTTATGTTCCAGTTTGCATCCAGACAGCTTCAGTTAACGCCTATTATTTCTACATAATCATTAATAGCAAGTCCATTTACTTTCAAATGGGCCCTGATTTGGATAATAAATTATATGGTTACTTGAGCTTGGTCACTCGAACTACTGAGGGTCCTCTCCCAAAGTGTAGTGAACGTGTACCTCCTTATTCAGTCTTGCTTTCAGATGTGTGATTAGTGAATTAAATTATCTCATTTTTCTTTGTGTCTCTCTCGCACTCACACAAATACACCCCCCCACACACACATGCACAACACTACTCCAAAGGAAAAAAAAACTTTTTAGACTGACTAAAGCATAATGAAGAAGCATAATTTTTAAAAAATGTTTTATTTATTTATTCATGAGAGACACAGAGAGAGAGAGAGAGAGAGGCTGAGACACAGGCAGAGGAAGAAGCAGGCTCCATGCAGGGACCCTGACGTGGGACTCGATCCCAGGTCTCCAGGATCACACCCTGGGCTGAAGGCGGCGCTAAACTGCTGAGCCACCCAGGTTGCCCAAGAAGCATAATTTAAGAAGAAACATGTTGTCTTAAATACAATACGATATGTAAAGGTACACAGAGCTTTACATTATGATGCAAGGCACAGTTCATTCTCCAATGGGGCTGACTGCTTCTTGTTTTCATAAAACAGAGATGTGGTGTTGTGACCTTTTATTACAGAAGAATTGGCCAAAGCTTTGAAAACATAACTCCCCCCCCCCCTTTTAACCGATCACATTTTAAAGCAAGTTACCCTCTCCCATCAGCCTCTGTAAACAAAGGGTCGCCAGTAAGATGATTAATTTTCCTTTCTTGGTGTGTAGCAAATTCCCAGAGGCAGATAGGGGATGGATGGTGATACAGGAGGGTTATTCTAGTGACAAGTGGGACTTTGGAATTCACATTTCCCAAATGTGAATTGGGAGCAACAATTGAAACTTAGAGCAATTACCTAATTTGTTCAACACGCCTAATAAGCAAGAAGACTGGGGCTGAAATTCAGATTGATCTAATTCCACAACCTGGGTCCTGAACCAGTTCCCTCCCTGTACCACTTTCCATCGTCATGGTTTGTTTAATGTTTCTCTTCTCCAGGAGGTCAGAGACTTTGGCTTCCCTGTGTTTAGCATACACAAGTGTTTGATAAATATATGAATGATTGAAGTCATACATGAGAGGGAGAGGGAATAAGAATGAAAACTGGAGTTGGAGAGAGACATAGTGTTGGATGTGAGAGACAAGGTCAAGGATGGAGGAAAGTGTCAGTGTATGTACACAGGGTGTGAGAACCAGCCCAGCACTGGGAGATGGATATGAGGTAATAAATGTTCAAGAGTTGGAGTTTGGTGGCGGAACAGTTTGACAATTTTTCTGAGTAGTTTCCTTGCCCTTTAGAGACAGTGTAGGGTGGTGGTCAAGATATGAGCTTTCCATTCAGTTAACCCTAACGTTGAGCCCTTTAAAATATCTCCTAAAGTCCAGTGTAGAGGTGACCATTTTACATTCAGGATCCCATTTCATCCTCACAATAGTTTTATGAGGTAGATACTCCTCTCCCTACTTTATGACTGAGTCACCTGAGACTTTAGAATGAAATAACTTGAGCCAAATCAAATACAATGGGTCAGTTTTCCAGTTTGGGTTTGCCTGGCCCTAGAGAATGGGCTCTCAGTTGTCTTACTTCTCAGGGGAGACCTCACGAGAATGTTGTAAGCCCGGAGGTGAGAAGCTACCACTAACGCCAGCGTCCTCCCTCCCTCCCCAGGGATGACACTACCTTCTACTTCTCCAAAGGTGCTAAGCAAAATGTCATTTCTATCAGTAGCAGACATTTAAGGAATACTTGCTGTGGCCAGATGCTGTTGCAAGTGCTTTAGACATATCATGAATTAAGTCCTTAAAGCAGTGCTACGTACGAGTCAGGCACTGTGATTTTGCCTTATTTTACAGACAAGGAAACTGAGATGAGATCACAGAGCTTGTCAAAGGTTCTGCAGGCAGTAGATGGCAGAGCCAGAATTTGGACCCAGATAGTCTGGCTTTAGAAGTTGTGTTTTCAACCATTATGCCGCTATTTGTTATCTACTGAGTCTTAGATAAAAAAGTAACTTGCTGAGGACTAAATCCTTAAGCAAGCTACACTTAAAACCATGGCCACCTATTGTACCTCTCTCTTTTTTTTATTTTACAGATTTTGTTTATTTTTTTAATAATAAATTTATTTTTTATTGGTGTTCAATTTGCCAACATACAGAATAACACCCAGTGCTCATCCCGTCAAGTGCCCCCCTCAGTGCCTATCACCCATTCACCCTCACCCCCCACCCTCCTCCCCTTCCACCACCCCTCGTTCGTTTCCCAGAGTTAGTAGTCTGTATGTTCTGTCTCCCTTTCTGATATTTCCTACCTATTGTACCTCTCATCCTGATGAGTGTTTTCACAGGGATAATAGGAGCTTCTGGATTAGGAATAACAAGGATAATCATCAACCACTGAGCACTATCTATGTGCTGGTTGCAGGGCTGAGCATGTTACCTGCTCTTACTTATTTAATCTTCCCAACAATGTGAAGTAGGATGATTATTCTTAGTTTGCAGATGAGGAAACTGAAGCCTGAATGTTAATTGGCTCAGTCACACAGCTGGGAACAGCTGTGTAAAAGCTGGCATCTGTCTGACTTTCCCTTGAAACCACCAGACCCTCTGCTGCCTCCCACAGAGGGCTCTTTAGCTTTTGATTCATTAATTAGTTTTGCTCGAAGGGTGTACATTTTCTGCTGCCCAGGAGGGCATGTTTCTGTACATGCTCAGTTTACCCTCAGGAGAGAAAGGCAAATTACCAAAAGAACAAGAGAATACCAGAGACTTTCAAGAAAATAAATTCGCGGGATGCCACTTGGTCAGTATCCACTTTGTGCTATATCTCACACTATGTCTCGAAGGCTTTTTTTTTTTAATCTGTATAAAGCTACACTTCAACACACCTGAGGACTGGATGCTTAAAATCATGGCCAAGATTAATATTGAAAAGTTAAATGATATTTAGGAGAAACATAAAAAAAGCAAGATAAGTGTTTTAGAATGTTTTATATTAGAGATCTTCCTATATAGAGTTCTGGGTAGTATATGTACTATGGTTAAATGTGCATATATGTAAACAAAACACAAATATATACCTTTCTGTATTGTTATTAAGGATGTACATAAAGTTAGAGAAATTTAAAATCAGAGGTAACTTGGAGATCACACAGTCTAGATCAGGAAACTGAGTGAGGCCATTGTTGCTGACTTCACTTGTCAACTTTCAGGCATCTTGCAAAATTCAAATTAAGCATCATCATCTTTACAATTATTTCCTAATCCTCTTTATAAATTATTTTCTATCTCCTTTCTCACACCTGCCCTTTTTTTAGAACATCTTAGTACATTCTGTGGCTCTTTGCATCATGGCCCCTTTATCGCTTTATTTACTTTTTGTGTACATGGTGGCCTCCCTCTACAGCCTTCTAAGCTCCTTGAAAGCAGGAAGGGTTTTTCCTTTGGTTCTGTTTTCTGGGGAGATAGCACAGTGCCTGGCACTGAGTCAGTGCTGGTTGAAGCTTCAGTGTATGAATGCATTGAAGGAGCTCTCTTGGCTAGGTAGTAATGGAGCACAAATGAGGGTGCATATTTTCCAACTCACCAGCCAGTAATCCTCTCATTACACTTTGTTGCTTCTTTACTCTAATTTGAATTTCACATCATACAACAGCAAAAACTTAAGTGATATGACAGTGTAAAATCCTTATCCAGTAAACGGGTACTTATGGCATGTAATTTCTCAAAGGGTTACTAGCATCTTTCTTCTAAAAACTAAAAAAAAAAAAAAATGGCCTCATCTAGTCTTTCTTAATAATTTGACTTAAGATTTATATCCTTTTGATCTAGAGTGACACTCAGAACCTGGATGTTCCATATTGAAATTGCTGAAGTGTAGAGGAAAGATAATCTAAATTTGCTTTTCATGTCAATCACTGGGAACAGAGCAAATCTTCCATGTATGAGAAAAGATTTTGTTAGAAGGCAAAGATTTTGTTCATTCTTGCATGATACTGATTTCTTCTGTTTATAGGTGTCTCGCTGGCTTCAAAGGATATCCCAGATATAGAAAACCTCTTAGCATACAGTAGGGTATGGAATTATGAATCTGCAAAATTAGATATAGGAGACAGTAAAGGTTGTCCTCTTAGGGGAGAATCATCTCCTAAAATCAAATGACTTTAGTGCCTCTATCCCTCTAGATTTGTACACAGCACACCAAAGAAGATATTTCTAGAGAGGAAAAGATACTTAGAGATCCTTCAAATTTTGTAGTTGAGGAAACTAAAGTCCAAATAAGTAAAATGATTTTTCAAAGAATTGTCCTGACCAATCTGGGACTGAAATCAAGGGCTTCCGGTGCAGAGTACAATGTCCTACTACTCAGATAAATAAGCTTTCATCGACCATGCTGGAAGTTTCTTCTGTTATGTACAAATGCTACTGGTAGCTGACATCACACTTCTTTTCTTTACTACATGATATTAAATCTTCTATCGTATATGGCTAACTTCCTTATTTTACAGATGATAAATTGTGACTTGGGGAGGTTAACTTGTTTACGACAGATTAAATAGTCACTTCATGGTAGTTCTTTCAATAGAAGCTAGAGCTTTCCACCTCCCAAACTGGAGCTCATTGAGTGTATCTCTTTTCCTGAAATCCTACTTGGCTCTCTAGTAGAACAAATTAAACATACACACCCATACAAACGAAAATCACAAGGTCAAATATTTTTACAATTTCTAGTAAGTTCATCTAAGCCTGGACTTGGAAAATGATTAAATTTACTGTTTTATTTTCTCTTGAGAACGCTTATAGTAAACCATTTATTTATTCATTTATTCATCAAGCATATTGATTTTTCTATTATGGATCTCAAACTGTGCCTCAAGCTGGGGATTCAGAGATGAATAATCATGAATTTGGGTCTCACTATTTAGTAGAGGGAAACAGAGATATAAAAAGTAAATATAGAAAACTGCCACAGGTATCACAGGATAAGTATGAAAATGTTAATCAGAGGACAGAGTGGTTCAGTCTACCTGAGGGTTGAATAACAGCTTCATGGAGTAGATTTTGTGATGTTTTGAATTTGAAAGATGGTGTAGATGTTTCCTGGAGGTAAAAAAGGGGGCCAGGGTTGAAGAGTGACAGGTAGCCTGAGCAAAGATATAATAGTATTCTAAAGATAGTTTATAGGATCTTAGTGAGATATGCACAAAGAGTGCCTACGAAATTAAGGCTGGAGATGTCAGAAATGGGCAGATGGAAGGATGCTTGTGCTGTGCCAAAAGTGTGAATTCATTCTACAAAAAATGAGGAGCCAGGAATGGCTTATCCTCTGGCTTAATCTTATAGGAAGAGCTACCATAATAGAATGTGTGTGTTTATGTGTGTGTACGGGAAATAGGGAGACCAGTCCAGGACCCTCATAGTTGTGCAAGGAAAAGATGCTAAAGATGCTTAAGCTAAGTCAGTAGAAGTGAAGTTGCAGAGGGCATGGAAATTAAGGAGCAGTATGGAGGTAGAATGAGAGGAATGTGATGAATGAGATATGGGGGGTAGGTAATGGAAGTGATATTGAACCGGAAATTAAGAGAACGGAATTCTAATTATGGATCTTCCACTCTCTAGTTCTGTGACGTTGAACTAGTGAAAATTGTAGATGTTTTCTAACCATCAATTTCCTTTTCTGTAAAATGGCAAGGTAAGATTTTATCTCTATTATTCTTTAAGTCTTTCCAAATTGAGGATTGTCCCTTAGATATCTGCATTACATCTATAGATTCAAGGGTCTAAATAAGGTTGTCTTAGCCTCCATAATAATTATACCGAACATTTATTCCTCATCAAATATAAGCATCATTATGAATGTTGATTCAGTTGTTCCTCACCACAACCCTTTATGGTAGATTATATTGTAATTATCATTTTACAGATGGGGAACTGAAGCATAGAGAGTTGAAATATTTTTTTCAGATCATATCTTTTTTATTCTCTCTGTATCAGTCCATTCGGGCTGCTATAACAAAATGCCAGAGACTGGGTGGCCTATAACAAGAGAAATTTATTTATCACAGTTCTAGAGGCTAGAAGTCCAAGTTCAGGGGTACAGTGAGGACCCACCTTTAGGCTGCTGACTTCATGTTGTAGCCTCACCTTGCAGAAGAGGTGAGCAAGCTCTCAGGGACCTCTTTCGTTTCAGGAGTAAACTTAAATCACCTTTCAAAGGTGCTTCCTCTTTATACCATCACCTTGGGCATTGGGTTTTTAACATTTATTTGAATTTCGTAGGGACAAACACATTGAGACGGAAGCACTGCTCTTTTTATTCACTGTATCAATTCCCAGCATGTCAATTTGGACTATACCACACCTCTTCCTAGGTCCATTGGTAGGAATGTTATTGCATATCAGTTAATACTTGCTATTATAACAGATACATCTCTAAATCCCATTGACTTACCACAGCTTATTTCTTATGCATGTGAAACCAGTTAGGGTCAGGGCCTGGATCTCTCCCTGATATCTTCATTCAGGGATTCAAGCTGATGGCACCGACATCTTGTCTGAAAGAGGGAGAGTGGCTGGACAGGAAGAGGTTTTTATAGGCCTGGGCCTAAAGAAATATAACTCACTTCTGCTTCCATTTCCTGTGTCACATGCCAAAAAGGGTAGAAAATGTCATCTAGTTGTTTACCCAGAAGAAAAGAAAAAGGAGGCTTGGTAAATAGTTAGGCACTCTCTTTTGAAACTGAGACTTGAGCCTAGAGCATGTGGCATCCGAATCCTCACCCAAACCACTGTGTTCTGTTACCTTTTGGATTTGATTGCTCTTGTGGAATGAACAGTAGTCAAATGGCTTTGTACATAAAGCAATATAAGGATGCAGGTTGACTTTATAATGCATATTATTTCTGTGTAGCTAAGATTTGTGACTTCATACAGACAGGAAATATACTCAAACTACAAATTTTATAAACTCCTCTCTCTGTTTCTCATGGAGTTCAGTGACTTAATGAAGTTAATTTATGATAACTTTGAAGCAGTTCAAAATCTTTTACTTTGACGCTCGTTTTCTGATAGGTCTAATATATTGTACCCATTATAATAAAACCTAATCACTTCATAAACTCACAGGAATTTTAGAAGTGGAAGGAACTTTCAACTCTAATACTAAAACTAGTCCGATTTCTTCATTTTGCAGAAGAGGAAAGATACCCCCAAGACCTTAATGACCTACTCCATTGTACACTCTTCAGGGACAGAAAACCATGCATGAGAGCCCAGATATCCCATCTTTCTTTTTACTGCTTTTTCCACTCACCATGTCATTTTCCTCAAGAAGCACTTAGGCTGCACTGCCCTTCCCTCCAAGGGACACTTATAGGAATATGATTAATCATAAAAGAACAGCACAACTCTTAGAGTTTATAGGAATTGGGGCTGTTCTGGTTCTTCACATTTCTTGTGTGTACGTAATTTGGGATTAAGCCGAAAATCTGCTTTTAAACCTTTGACACTAGAAACACTTTAAAAAGTGCAGTAGACATCTTCCCATCCAAGTAATTTGAGATGGCCTTAGGGTCATCGTTTGAAATGTCAATTTTCACTCTGAGGGAAATAGAGAAAGGGTGCCTGTTGGATTGTGCATTTCCTGGATCCTACTTTGAAGGTAGAAATTCGTCTCCTGCTCTTAAAAGTGGTGACAGAGCTACCTCTGCCTGCTAATTAGCTTTTGTTCATACCAACTTTAATTAAAAAGGGGAAAAATACCCTAGTCGACACATTTTTGGGTCAAAGTACAGAGACATCATCGAATTAACTCAGGAAAGAAGAGGTTCATTGACGCCTATTGTATAATATGCTTCAGGAATTCAGGAAAACTTCAGGATGACATGAGGAAGGGCAAACATCAGGGCAGCTTGTGGGACCACCTATTCTCTTACCTCTGACATCTCAAATCTGTGCTTAGTTCCCTCTCCTGTCTGCCTCCTCTGAGTCCCATCACCATGAGACACATACACATCTCTTCATGAGTCACCTGACTTCTAATGCCACAGGCCCAATTCCAAGCGGCAATTCTGTGACTTTCAAATTTCCAGACTGATGGATTTGACTTGTCCACTTCCTGTGTTTCAGAGCAGGAATTACAAGCAGGAGTTCTGGATGGTTGATAGACCACTATTCTGTGAGATATGCCTTCTTCAACATCAATGGTCATTTAAAATAAGGATGTAGAAGATATTCATGATTGAGCTGAGGGGCAATGAGTCTAAAATTCTCTCAAGAGTTAATCTTGTCTGTTCTGCCTCTTTCTCTTAAAATAGACTAAGGGACATCTTCTGGTTGAGAGCTTGCTCTTGTTAATAGAGACTGTACCACTCATTATTAGGGTTATTATCCTTTAGTGACAGTCCCCCACTCCCCACCCAAGCGACTTTATTCCTTTCATATAAAAATGGAGCAGTTTAAGAAAACAGGCTTTGTAAAGATGTCATCGGCACTTGGCTATTTCCTCCCTGATCATTTTGACTTCATAAATTATGGGAACTTTTGAAATTTCATTGGGCTCTTTAAATAACCATTTCTTTTAATTAGATTGCTTCAGCATGAAAGTCTAAAAATGTGCCCTATTTTCTCATTCTAATGAATTAAAGTGAGAAATTAGCTGTCTCAAAAAGTTTTTGTTTCAGCACATTTTTCTCCATTCAAAGTGATTTACAGCAACCTAAATCCACTAACTAGCTTGCATTTCAGATGTCTATTGGTGCATGTAGGTGATGCTTTATTTCTGCTTAGAAGGTGTAATGCAGACTCTCTGGGGAGCTAGTCAAGCTGGGTAAAACTATTAAATAGAAGTGTATGGAGACAAACAAAATTTTAGAATCAATGAGACAAATCAGAATACAAATAAGAACTGAAATCTAATGCACAGAATACCAAGTAGGAACAAATTCACAACTTGATGCTAAATTTACACTCTTCTGTAGTTTAAGTGTCAAATATTTTTTACACGCATCTCATGTCAATTATGTATACATATATAGATTTTTTTGAAATATGAAATGAGAACTTCTAGAAAATGTAATTTTCCCTAGCAGCTACATCTTTGTAACTTATATATGTTCCATCATTTTGCATTCACTAATTACATTAATATTAAAAACAAAGAGAATTAATATTTAAGTAACGCTATACAATTTAAGAGCAGTTTCAGAGGCTTGCCATACAGTGAATAGTCAATAAGTGGTAGCATTTATCATTATTTTATACATTGTTTCCAGAGTGAATGAATGATTCATATGTATAGAATGTGATATGCATAGCTTTGTGCTCTTATTAACCCAAGGCCAGCAAACCACTACTCAAGGTGAAATGATTTGCATAAATATTGTTCAACTGTGTACCACATTTTCATACCTATGTATTTATAGTTGGTTTATAGGTGATGAATCAAATGTGATCATATTAACCCATGTATAAACATGCATATACATATATAGTGGGCATATAATTTTTAAAAATCTATGCACGCGTACCAACCAAATGGTGTTAATTTAGATTTGTTTTCCCCCTCTGGAGAAGGTCCTTTCACTACATTAAAAAGCAGTTGAAAACAACAAACGTTTTGCTAAAATGCTTTATAGGACCTCATGCCAGAGTATACCAGTCATGATAGCTTTAGAACACTTTCAGAAATCTTGAGACATGGTTTAGAGGCAGTCTTAAGGCCATGTGTCTGGGGGCACTCTAGGGATCATTAGCCCTAGAAGTAAGACATAGGGCAATAACTCTGGAAGGCAGCAACGAGATACGGGTAAGACCTGGTATCTCTGTTTTCATAAGAATTAAACCTATGTGTATCTAGTGTCCTTTCATGAAAATGTAAGAGGCAACACTTGGTGTTATGCATCACATCAGGGATGAAAAAAATAGCAGAATAGAAGAAAGGCGGTGTTTGTTTGTGACTTGGGAATTGTGACATGAAGGAAATTGTTTGTTCTTTTTTCATTTAAATCTTCTCCAGGGGGTCTTGCATCATTTTAATATGATATTAACTGTCTGTGAAGCCTATTTTGTTAATTTGGAAAGCCCTAATATTTGATTAGGTTAGTTTATCATGAGCTCTGTCTGAATCTGTGTAGAGAATTCTAGTAACTGCTGGAATTTCCTATAGTCTCATTAACCTTTTAAAGGAAAACCACAGGAATTAGCTTTACCTTCTTAAATTGCTTGTTTACCATTTATTAAACACATACCACATGCCGACAGTTTACATGAAAAATTAGTCTTTGTCTCCAAGAATCTGGTTATCGTAAGAAGTTAAGATACATAGACAAATAAGAAAACTATACATTATGTATACACATGTCGTGCTTAGGGGAACTAAATTCTGCTAGGAGATTCATTTCCCTGTTTTGAGGCATCTTGTTTCACTTGGCCTGCATCAAAACATACTGAAGTCCATACTCTTCCTACCCATGCCTTCAAACTCTTTGAGTATATTACCCATCCATCCACTTAACCTATCATCTGTTCCATTTTAAAAGGTTAATTATCCCTCTCTCATTTCTCCACCAAAAAGCTTTACAACTTCAATTTTAATAAGAAGAATAGAAGCTGAGTTTGTTTGTTTTTTTTTTACACTAAGTCCCAGTTTTCACTAGGGATCTCAACCTTATGTCTGTACATTTTCTTTTCTTTCTTCAATGAAGAGAAAGGTCAAGGCAGCAAAGCCTGTGTCTGTCAGGCTTGCTCCTCCTGGTCAGCATTATTATTGATCTCCTCACATTTAGTACCACGTTCTCTGAAGGGGAAGACATGTCTGTCAGTATTGCCAGTGCAGCACCTGCTGTATCCTCCTCTTCATTATACCATATGGGCATGTTTTAACTTCCTTTCTCCTCAAGCAGGAGAGCATACTTTCTTCACCAAAGTCCTCACATACCAAACAGCCAATGTAATGATCCAATTGTAGGTCAATTCTTCGCAGTCCTTTAAATTATATCATATATACACATTTGCCTTTAAATATCCATTTTGCATTGACTCACATAAGCTAGAATGATATATTTTGAGATATCATGCTTCACTGACTTATCCTCCAACTAATGCATTTGGAAAAAAATATATATATATCCTAGTCAACAATCTAGAAAGTAGGAGAAAGTACTACTACATCCTCAGGGTGGGTTAAAGCAGCAACAAAAACCACCTCAAAATTTTAGAGACCGTAACAGCTTAAGGCTTGTTCCTCACCTGTAGGTCCGTCGTGGTTGGTGGGAACTCTGCTTCATGTCTCTTCACTTGGAGACTTAGGTCAATATAGTTTCCACTCTTAAGAACACATTTGGTTGCTTGGGCTGGTAAAAAACTGGTGGTGAATTACATACCAGTTCTTAACGCTGCCACCCAGATTGATAGCCTCTGCTTTTGCTAATAAGTGACTTCTGTTACCTTAGCTTTCATTTCATTGGGCCAAAGCAAGTCACATCACCACATCTCAGCCTAATGAGGTGGAGAAGTACAGTATTACCATGTATCCAGAAGGGAGGGAGCCAGAAGTATTTGGCAACCAGCACTAATGTTTACTAATGACTACCACAACTACTTTATCCTTTTCTACTTGTCAGGAGAGGTAGAAATGGATTTTGTTATTGGCATTGGGAAGGGAAAACCAGATGCAGAGTTTTTGCCTGTCCATTCCTTCCCGATGCATGATAAAATCAACTTATAACAAATAGTAAAATGGCCTTTGTGGGTGCTGAAATCATGCCTTCCCTTCCAGGGGAGAGGTCAGTGGAGTGTGACCGTGCACTCCTGGACACTGTCGTCCTTATGGAAGAGAAGAGAGCCCTCACCCTCTTGGGCTATCCCCAGGGCTGTCTCAGTTCAGCGCTGGGCTGAACATCATCACTCTCTGAAGAGGCCCTAATAATCCCTTCTCTCCAGCCTGGTTTCCATCCAAGCGCTTGTTGGACTGACCTCATGCCCTACATCTTTCTTCCCCTCTATCACTAGCAGAAGCTCAAGCATCCCAAGTGAACACCACAGAGATGTTCATCTCCATTCTCCTCTGAAGTCCCACACCTTCTTCCGTCCTGCTGTGTCCTCTGCAGTTTGCAGCATGCACCAGCCAATCCCTGCGGGCCATCCTACTACTCCTTCCCAGTAAATTTACTCGGCCTCTTTCTGAGCTATGTATTTTATATCCTCTTTTTTCTTTTCAAACATCTCTCATATTTCATAGGAAAATTAGGTGAAATCAGATAAGAAGCTATGTCATCTCCCCACCACCGAATCCACTCACACCTACCTGCCTCTGTAGCTACACATCCCACTTTCACCCTTGTTAAAATGGATTCAGTTTTTCTGCATCAATTTATTGTCAACCCCCCAAGTGCCCTGAATCTCAATTCTTTTTCCTTCTCAAGAACACTGTTCTGTAATTACCCATTTTCTTCCCTGTATTGTGTATTTCTCTACTAGATCATTCCAGCAAGCGAGCATGCCTTTGTGGCATTCGTTAAAAAAGATTCCCTTGACACCATGCTTCATTCTGGCTGTTGTTCACTTCCTTCTTCCCTTAACAGAAAAGCTTCTTGGAAGAAATTTGTATAATTGCACAGTTTTACACCCCATTCTCCAGTAAACATACCTTAATCATGCTTTTATTTTCATCATGCCCCTGAAATGATTTTTACTGCAATCAAATGCTAACAGTGGCTAACACAGACGGCCTACTATGAGGCAGGCAGTGCTCTAAAGACTTTATACCCATTAACTCATTTCATCCTTAAACCAACCCTCTAAAGATGTAAAGATGATGCTATCAATATCTTAATTTTATTTTTTTAAAAGATTTTATTGATAGAGGAGGGGAGAGAGCACAAGCAGGGGGAGCAACAGAGGGAGAGGGAGAAGCGGACTCCTGGCTGAGCAGGGAGCCCAATGTGGGGCTCAGTCCCAGGACCCTGGGATCATGACCTGAGCTGAAGGCGGACACTTAACTGACTTAGCCACCCGGACACCTCAGTGTCCCCCTTTTAGAAAGGAAAAAAATGCTACTTAGAAATACTGAATAACTTGCCCAAGGTCACACAGCTGTTAGGAGGAGCTCAAATTTGAACCCAGGTACTTGGTATTAAAGGCTCTTAAGTAATGTATGATGTTACTTTTTTAATGCAGAGTGATTTCTCTCCATTTATTAAACCTTCCAGTAGCACTTGACACAGCTGATTGATCCTTCCTTCTTGAGACATTTTGTTCTTTCGTTTTCCATGTTTTCATCTCATGTTCTTTTTTATCTTAACTCACCTATTGGGCCTTGCCAGTCTCTATTGCTATTTCCTCCATTTCAGATTGAGGTTCTGGATGATTCTTTTCCTTCTTCTCTATTGGCAAGCTCTCCATGGTAATTTGCTTTAGTATGTGGCTTTACATATCACCTATCAGTCTAGATTTCTGACGTGTGTATCTGCAGCCCAAATCTCTTCCCTAAACTCCACTTCATAAATGTCGCTGCCTGAATTACATCTCTGCTCGGGTTCCTAATAATAGTCTCAAATTGAACACTGACAACACAGAACGACTGATATTTTATCCCAACCTAGCTTTTGTCAAACGCCCTGTTCCCAGGCCTCCTCTATACACACACACACGTGAGTTCATGTACAATTAACAGTGCTATAATTCCAGATGGACAATATAATAAGTTCTACACATTACTCAGTGCTCATCATGATCAATGTGCTCTTCACCTATTTTATCCGCACCTCCACCCACCTCCCCTCTGGCTAACAGAAGCACCAGCTTCTTCCAGTTGCTCAGGACAAGCTGAGGAGTAATCCTAATTCCTTCCTCCCCCAGAACTCATGTTCAACAACAAGTCAAACCAGCTCTACAGGGGAATGCTCCTAATCTGCTACTTCTCCCCAACTCTGCTGCTGTGAGGATAGCCTAAGTCCCATCCTTTATCCCCTGGGCTCTTGCAACGTCTTCATAACTGGTCTCTCTCATCCTACTCTGGTTTCTTCAATCCATTCTTCATTTTTTTTAATCCAGTCTTTAAAGAGCAGGCTGAGCAAACTTCTAAAGCATTTAATGAGATGATACCGTATCCACCCAGAGTGTTTCCCTTGTGACAAGAGTAAAATCCAGTCCCTTTATTATAGCATACCAGCCCCTGCTCCATCTTCCCACATTTCTGACACAGTTCCTTAGACCTCTCAATTGTTCAGTCACACTGTGGCCACGCTTGTGATCTCGCTGTCCTGGAAACACACCGCACATATCCTCGTTTCGGTTCCCTGTCCTTTCCTGCTCCTTCTCTTTGTCATGCTCTTCCCTTTCTCATATCCTCATAATGGGTGTTTCCTTCTCATCACTCAGGTCACATTCAGTTACCTCACAAAGGTCCTCTTCGACAGTCACAAAAATACACTTTCCCTGCCTGTTTGATTACTCTCACCTTAATTTACTGCAGTTCCTTCAAGGAGGCTAAAAATCTAGTATTGCCTTACTCCTTAACAGGTATTTATAATTTTTTTTTCCTACACAGGAATATGAGCTCTCTGAGGGCAGGCTCTGTGTCCCTTCTTTGCACGGTTACATCCTCAGTACTCAGAACCATACCTGATGTGTGGCATTGACTCAATTAAAACGTGATTAAATGCAGTACTGAAAGTCAGCACATCGACTTGTATGACATAATGTGGAGCATTCAGTAAATTAAACCAAACTGAATCATCGTTAGCTAAGAAAATATTTTCTAGAGCACAAGAGGAAAAAAGTCTGGCTCTCAAGTTTTGAACTTTCACAGAATAGCCTCATGTTCAAATCAAACAGAGAAATCCCCATTTGTATCTACAGTGGCAGGAAAGTCTTTGTGGCATTGGAAATGCTGGCTGCTTATTGAAAGTTCTTTTGAGGATCATATGTCAAAGCCGTATGTCATATGACATAGTTTCTTGACCTCATATGGAGGGATGGACAATATGTGTGAGTTGTTCTCTCTTATAAGAAAAATCCAAGCAAGCTCTCTAACCTGAGTTACTGCATAGTGATACTCATCATCCCCAAGGGGAAGATTAATATAAATACGTGATCTACTGATCTCATTTACAAAAGGGACCTCGATATGTTTGTAACATTAAACAACTTCAGATCTTGGTTTTTAGATTTTTTTTTTAATTGCTGAAAGCATAGTGTTTTAACAGATGTTTGATTTTAAACTTTTTATTTTAGCAGATAAGACTTTGGCTTTTTCATTTCACAGTAGGGTTAATACTTTGAAGATGAAACGCTACCAAAAAAAAAAAAAGAGAGAAGGCAAAGTAGAACCCTATTGTAATGTGATAAGTGAGGGCCACAAATCTCAAGCACCTAAACCATTCAGGAAACTTAACTTACTGCCAGGTTAACAGGCTTGGTGGGGGAGCCTCACAGTTTATTGCATGGGGCTCCCAGGCTAGATGGAAGTCCATCCTCACTCTGGCTCCAGTTGTTGCTATTGGTGGCAGTTGCTCCCTCAGGCCAAACAGAAAGAAATGGTTTTCGGGACTGCAACTGGCTGGGACTTTCAGGAAAATGGCAGCACTTTCAAGAATTCTCCATTAGTTATTCCCAGGGAATGGAATGGGAATGGGTGGAGTGCTGTGGGTTGCCTCCTTGTTTCCTGAAAAGGGGTTCCCTGTCTGGCCTTTGTAGTCACCCCTAAAAGAACAACAGAACCTTAGCCCTCCCCAAGCCCACCTCTTGGAGACTAGGTCTGCTCTTGGCGCCATTGCTGGACACCTTGTCAAGGGGGCCACCTTTCTTTAACATGTTGGACAAAAAAAGTCATATGCAAATAAGTATGGTTTTGATGGCACCACATATTGTTTCTCTATTTCACACTGTTCTAACAGCTCATTCTCATCCGGTCACTAATTGTTCTTGCTTCACCAAGCATTTACTGACAGAAATGGTCCTTGCACATTTAGAAAAGAAATCCAATCTGCATCATGGAGTCAGCATCATTGTATTTCTAGTTTCACGCATGGTGGATCCCTTATAGCACTATATTTAATGTACTTCTAATTAAAGAGGTGGGGAGGACCCAAAGCTTTCTCTATGTTGTCTCATCTCATCTTTTTGTTTGTGCAGCTCATCATGTCAAAACGGGCACTTGCGAGGTGGTGGCACTCCACAGATGCTGTAATAAGAACAAGATAGAAGAGCGGTCACAGACGGTCAAGTGCTCCTGCTTCCCGGGGCAGGTGGCAGGCACCACACGAGCTGCTCCATCTTGTGTGGATGGTATGACTTCTTCCATTGCTCATGGTGGTCATGTAGCTGAGGATGGGTTAGAATTGGAATTCCACTATCATGTTGTTGACTGTGGTCAATGCTTAAGGGACCATGCCATAATCCTGTGGTTGATGAGAGATTAGTCGGGGGTGGGGGGCTGCATTCTGAAACCTCCTTCCAAAGTCCTTTGGAAGGAGGTCTAAGACCTCATGCAGTTTTGTAACAATAGGCATTACAATGAGGTTCCAACAAGTCCATGTGCTTCTTTCCTTGATACCATGAAATACTGATTTGCCAGGGGAGGGCATGTGTATGTAAATTAATTGGGAAAGGAGAGATGAAAATAGTGGATTAAATAGTATGGTTACCTAAACACACAGATGGTTCTTAAGAATGAAAAAAATTAAGCACCTTACAAATGAGAGAATTTGTAGTTGTATAGTGAATTCACATGAAATATTGATTTTTATGGAGATCCATCAAAATATTAATTACTTTATTGGAGGGTTCACCTAATTACAATAGGACATACATCTTTGTATGGGTCTATTCAATTACTGTTACCATAAATAATAATTTAAGGACTCGTATTAGCATGGTTCATTCCTTGTGATGGTGGTTACTGCCCACAATAAAAAAAAATTACATTAACTCTAATATCCTCCTAATTTTAGCCTACTTGTGGGAAGCATTACATTGATTCTAAAATATTGACTTTAAACTGGTAATAGGTTCATTTTTTATATGTTTAGGTAAATCAGTGCATGCATATGTCTATATAAGTTTCTTTCCAATCTGTTAGTTTTCATGAAGCCTGTATGTTCACATGAAAAATCCTTCCACATGTGCCTCTAATTAACAATACTATTTGTTAAGAGGCTAGAGCTCGTGTTGGGTGTCCTTACAACAATATACTAAAATATAAAATAAAAATCCTTTTAGTCAGAAAATCTAGAAAGATTTAGCCCCTTTGGATAAAAAAGAGAAGCATGCTTCCAAACCCAGTCTACCCAGTGGTGGGAAAAATCGGTGCCCTTTGTTCCTCTTCCAGTGTGCACCCAGGGAATTAACAAGCTCAAATAGAAAAACACTGAAAGGATTTTTTTTTTAAATCTCCTGTAGCTTCAATAGTGGAACAGAAATGGTGGTGCCATATGCAGCCATGTCTTGAGGGAGAGGAGTGTAAAGTTCTCCCAGACCGGAAAGGATGGAGCTGTTCCTCTGGAAATAAAGTGAAAACAACCAGGGTAAGTGGACGGCCAGCTTGGGAAAACAGGAGGTCTCTGAACTTAGAGAGCATGGGCATGTACATCAGGAAGTGATGGTTGGAGAATGAAGAGTACTGTTCTCCATACTACACTCTCCCCACCACTGCCCATTTTCTTCCTAATTCATTTTTTTCACAGCACATTTTACTTTTACTCAGAAGAGCATATTCTATGGATTGCCATCAGCTGTCCTGTTATTTAATAAATTAATGTTGTGCGTTCCTTAATGAGATACTGCCAGTAATGTGAACCCCCCCACCCCAAGGATGTATGTTAAATGCTGAGAAGTTGACCCCAACCCCTTATTCTTCTCATGGAGGGTAACTTGAATACATTCCTAGTGGGGGGGGAGAATTTATTTTGTATATGACTCAATACAATTTCCCAACTAAGAGTCTTTCATTTTTATGAAAGTCATTATTTCAATCTCCCTGATTTCTGAGTCAGTAAATGGGTTTCTAATGGTTAACTTTGTAATGAGTTGCTGAGAGGACTTTGTAAATCTCAGGGTCAATATGAAAAGAAGAGTCTTCAGACAATGATATATTTCAGCATCCCGTGATTGACTTCAGGGGCATGGGAGAGAAGTGGAAAATGGTTAGCTTTACTCTTTGATTTCCTAATTAGCTCCATGGATATTCTGGACGAGAAGAATTTAAATTTTTTGTAGAATCGGCAAGTGAAAGTTCTGTCTTGTTTTGCTATTTGCTTTGAGGGGAATGCAGTCTATTGATTAGAATTGGATAATTGGGAAAAATTAGAGAGGGAGACAAACCATGAGACTCCTAACTCTGGGAAACGAACAAAGGGTTGCAGAAAGGGAGGTAGGTGGGGGGATTCGGTGACTCGGTGATGGGCACTGAGGAGGGCACCTGATGGGTTGAGCACTGGCTGTTATGCTGGGTGTGATCTAAATTGAATTTAAATTTTTAAAATGTTAAAAAAAATAAATTAAAAGAATTGGATAATTGGGGACTAGAACAGAATTATAAATTGATGCTTTATAAAAAGTAACATAAAACTAGAGACTGGTTAATTTACCATTTTGTTTAATTATAGCAGTTTTAAAAATGACCTTATCTGGACATATTCGAGTGGATTATTTTTAAATCTCATCAAATAATTCAATCTGTTGAATAACATGTTTAGTTCATTGGCTGAACTAAAGTAACACACAAAAGTAAGTAACAGGAGTAACTTAAGTTTCTAATAGCATAAATAATAACTTTGTATTTGTCAAATTATTCATGACTCTATTTGTTGGCTAAATGTTGACATACTTTTCTAAAATCTAGGGAGTACATGATCAGTTAATTAGAATAACTGTATTATTCAGTCAGTTAGCACATGATATAAACCATATTGATTTGTTAAAAACATCCTGGCAATATAAAATTTCCTTACAAGTTATTCATAGCATGAAAATATTTCCTGCCTAACACTATTAGTTCTTAGTCCAAAATAGTACTCATGGAACTTCACTGAAGATTTGAGATCCTGAGACAAATTAAAAAAAAAAAAAAAAGTAGCACTCTATGACCAAGCTGTTTTTTTTTTTTTTTATTACTTCAGTGGACATGAGGAAGCTAACATTTATTGGATACTTAAAACATATGCCATAAACCGAACAAAGTACTTCATGTGAATGAGCTCATTTAATCCTCTTAACAGCCCAGTGAGGAAGATAATAATATTATCTCCTTTTTACAGATGAGTAAACCAAAGTTTCAAAACCTTCAGTGACTTCCCAAGGTCATACAGCTAATGAACAGGGAAGCCAGGGTTCAAACCAAGCCCTCCCATTCCAGAACCTACTCTCTTCACCTGTAGTTTAAACTAGATAATTTAACTTATTCTTAAGTAATAGTGAGGAAAGTTTCCTATCCTTCCATTCATATTAGGTAGACCTTTAAAATTATCATTAACTTTCTGGATCATTGAAATGAAAAGGTCAAGACCATGTGACCTAAATTCCCATAGTAAATTGAGAAGTGCCGCTTCAGTCCCTGCTGTGCCATATTCTCAGCGGTCCAAAGTTCAGCCTCTGTAATTCTTCACATTTAACCGGTTTTCATCATGTAATCAAACAAGATGTATGAGAGGCTGAGAACTTGGGAGTGAGGAAGACTATATCTAGATCCTTCAGGGTGTTTTATTAGTTATAAGGTGTTAGGCCACATATAGTGGGTTGTACTTCCTATTTTTATTTCATCTCTCTTGTCCTGAAGAAGAACCCCACTGAAGATACTGTAGAGGACTCATGCAACTGGAGGTGTTTGTTTGTTTGTTTGTTCTAAGATTTTATTTATTCATAAAAGATGGAAAGAGAGAGAGAGGCAGAGAGAGAAACAGGCTCCATGCAGGAAGCCCCAAGTGGACTTGATCCCAAGTGGGACTCGATCACACCCTGAGCTGAAGGCAGACGCTCAACCACTGAGCCACCCAGGCGTCCCAACTGGAGATGTTTCTTAAATCACTTCTAAGATTCCTTCCAACTCTTAAGTCTCTGATTTTCATTTAAAAAGGCAAAATATTTATTCCCTGGTTTGGGCACCAACTCCGCCCCCCCCCAAAAAAAATAAAAAGGAAAAATCATCATATGTAAAACACTGATCCTGAAAGATGGATTTTTGAGAGCAATCAAAGTAAATTATTATCTTTTGTTTTTCTTCACAAGAAAACGATTTCTGGTGAGCATGAAGCTATGTAAACATTTCCAGCTAAAGGGCTATCATGGTATTCCGAATGGCTAGGCAAAATGATGTGCAATTTTGAATGTTTTTTGGCTTACAAGACAATTTGGGTAAATTTCCCTGAAGCCTCAAAAAAAAGTTTCCAAGTCATCAGGTTATTACTGTTCTGCTATTTCCCTGGAAATAGTACAAAAAGTATAGGAGATACAATTTTTTCAGATAGCTCTGGCACAGTATTACTTTGCACGCAGTGCAAGTGTTGGACAGAGGTAGTCCCTGCCGTAGATAACTAGCAGCCGTGTAACTGAGAAGGATTCCGATCATTATTTGATTCATTGGCCTTCTTGTTCATTTGCTGGTCTTAAATGACTTAGCTATGGCTGTGGGGAGCCACGCAGCCCTGAAGCCATGATTGGCAGGCCCCAGCCACAAATGAGAAAAGTCCAGAAGGTAAGCATGCATAGGTTACAAAGTAACCCAAGAGCTGCTTGCAGCCAAAAGCCATTTGAGTCTCTTACACAAGATATGTTGGTCTTGTGGGATTATCACTGCAAGCAGAACAGCCCGAGAAATGATTAAAATTTGCAATAATGTACACCCTTCCTTTTAATTGCCCATATTCAATCTGGAGTGCTCTGGTTAGCCGAATGTTAGGAAAAAAGAGCAGTCAGCCAAAACCAGCAATGAGATTTGCTTAGCCTCAGCAGAGATGGGGTGGTACTTTCCAGAACTGACTACAGATCATGGGCTGGGTGAATTTCTCATTTAAGACTAATTTGGAGCTTACATTGTACTCCCTACTATAAATGTGAATTATATCCCCCTTTTCTGTCTTTGTACTATATTCAGGTAGCTGCTGCTTCTGACCCATTTTCTGTACGTCCCAACAAGGGAGAAAAGGCCAAGAATAGACAACCCTTGTTGGAACATCAATATTTTGCATACATGTTCTTCATTACCCCAAATGTTTAGTCTGGAGAGAAAGGAGGACGCATCACTGGTTTCCTGAACCCTATTTCTTACCTTAAAGGTGGAAACTTACGACTGCCTGTGACCTCTGTAATTATCTATTGTATATCTATTGTATTACTTTTAAGAACTCCTAAATTAAAAAGAAAGGAAGGAAAAGCCATGAGAGCCTTTTGATTTCAAACTCACTTTCAAAGATAAATAATAAAGAACTTTTCAAAGAGTCATTAATAAAAGAATAGTCTTTCCAGTGTGAAAGAGCACATAATTATACGCTAATTATATAATACAGGAGTAGCAGGGGGGGGGGAAGGTGCTGGAGAGCTTGTAAAATTTGAGAAAAAAAAATCTTTGATAACATTGTTGGAGCCTCAGAAAAAAAATAGACTGTGTTTCGTTTCTTTTAATGTTTTCTATTCTTTCTCTGTGTGGAACATCTGTGGAACATCTCCGAAAGGAAGTCACATTTTGATTTTAGAATTCACAGCCCATGGCCAAGAGTACGGGCTCTAAACGTCAACGGTCGCGCAGCTCTTAAGTGTGATTCTTAAAAAAAAAAAAAAAAAAAAGTGTGATTCTTAGCTAAAGAAAGGTGACCTTCATCGTGTGCAAGATTTTGTATTTTCATTAGAGATCTCTTTCTGAATCACAAATCCCAGGCCTATTTACTTTTCATATACTTAAAATATTTTCTGAGTAATTTTTAACTAATTGGAATTCTTTCATCTTTACTAACTAAAGTGCCTTAAGCAGATAAGAACTCTAGTTTTTTAATGTCTCTTCAAATATATGTGGATTTTAAGTGCATCAATTATGATCTATTTTGGCGTATAACGCAAAGAAAATCAACAGATATTAAGAATTTCCCAGGCATAAACATCCTGTAATAATAATAATGCTGTTATTTCAGTCAAAGCAACAAAAGCATAGATGAAGGCATTTACTTAGCCCTTCCAGAGTATGAGGCATTCTAAGTGTATTGCAGGTATTATCTTATTTAATTTCCCAAACCACAGCAGGCACTAATGAGAGTATACACTAATGAGATGTATGGTATGGTCTCTGCCAACCAGGAGTATGCCGTTGAGGGGGGGAATGGATAGTGTACAGTTGCACTATTCTTGTTATCCATATGCAGTCCACTGACAATAAATATTGGAATCATGGATAAATATAAAAGTAACGTTGTTATAATAATGGGGTAGTAGAAGCCTTTAGTTCAGCCTCCTCATCTGCAAAATAAATGAGGGTACTGAGTTAGATTCAATTTCGAGTTCCTCTAACCAGGATTTATTTTTTGGTTCCACGTGCCAAAGACATTTCTGACTTCCTTTCCAGCTAAATTTATGTGACACTAATAAGTGGCTAATCTCAGAAGATAGATAAGTACTTGGGGTTTTAATCCGTTCCCTGTAAGGGAGAAAAGAAACAGCATCTTAGGATGCTTTGCTGATTTTTTTTTTTCTTTGCTGATTAAAGCCTCAAGTCCTCTTCTTCCAGATGCTGCTGGATTTTATACCCAAGACTCAGTAACTGTTCTGGTTTTTTTGGTGGGGAGGGGCTGGGGGTGCTCGGAAAACTGTCCAGGGGCACTGTTCCTGCCCCAAGGTAACACACACACACAGAGCAAGGGGGAAAAGATTCACTTCCTCACCTTAAGATGGTGCGATTTGTGTGAATTCTTCAAACACAGTGCTCTCTCTTGCCTTGCAAATTTAATCACAGACTTGGAATAGTGTAGTTCTTTCCTCATCAGCCCTTTCTTAACAGACACATTCACCGTTCATTTGTCTTCATCTCACCTCTGCTCAGGTCCTAAATTGCATCCTGGTCCACAGCACAGAGTATGGTGACCTTTAGGGCCCTTGTTTTCCAATTATTTTGACGGCACCTACAGTAGGAAATAGATCTTCCAGTATGATCCAGTGTACACACACACTCCTCACACTCCTATAGCCCACACTAAAATTAAGGTTCTAAGTTTTTTGTCTTATTTCCTTCCTTCTTACCTATCTTAGCCTCATAAATTGATTTTATGACCTGCCAACATGTTACAACATGCATTTTGACCACCAATACCTTAGGGAGTGGTAGCTGGCTGCCTCCACTAATTAGCAGAGATACAAACTCTTGATTAGACAATTTTCAAACCAATTCGCTTTTTACATTTTAAATATTTTTTATTCAAGGTTTTGGGATCAAAAAATGTTATCATCTTATAAAATCTAGATTTCATAGGAAAGACTGCCAATACTGTGGGCATTCATTCAACAAGTGTTTATCAACTGTTGTTATGAGGTGCTATTCTAGGTTCCGCAACACAATGTGGAGAAAATCCCAGATGGGGATCCCTGCCCTCATAGAGCAGATATACTAACAGCATGTAGGAGCTTTCTCTTGCTTCCTTCGCAAATTCCCAGATTTACCATGACAGTCAGTCATTCTCTGTAGGTAAGGCCGGCACAGCTTGGCTCAGTGGTTTCTTGGGTCTGGGTTTCACAAGGCTGAAGACATGGGGTGTGTGTCATCTTTCCACAGCAAGGCTGTGGGGGAGAATCTGCCTCCAAGCTCATTCAGGATGTTGACAATTCCATTTCTGTCAGAAGCCTCATTTCTGAGGTTTCTGTTCTTCTGGTCGCTACCATCAGGGAGCCTCTCTCACCTCCGTGGAAACGTCTGCTCTTCTGGTCACACTCACTCATTTTCAAACCAGCCATGGCACACATGGAGTCTTTCCCATACCTCAAATCTTTCATGCCTTAACCCTTCTGCTTCTAAGGGCCAGGTCGTACATTGGCTCCACCCAGATAACCTAGAGGACCGTCCTATGTTAAGGTCAGCTGTTGAGCAACTTTAATGACCTTGCAAAGTCTCTTCACAACAGTGTTTAGATTAGTGTTTATTTCAATAACAGGAGGACAGAAATCTCTGGAATTCTACCTATAACACAAGGGGAGAGAAAAAGTAAGTAGGTGAAGCAGACGGTATGGTAGATGGTGACAGGTGTTGTGGAAGAAAGGAAAGCAGGAGGGAGATGGAGAGCGCTGAGCAAAGGAGCTTGCGTGTTTGACTCAGTCTTGCAGGAGATGAGGGATGAGGCACATAGCTACCAAGGGGACAGGCTCTCCAGGTAAAGGGAAGGGAAGAAAGGACTGCTCTGGGAGCTGTTGTGGGAATATCACATTCAAGGGACAGCAGTGATGCTGGTGGCTGGAGTGGAGTGAACAGGGCAACTGGTTGAATTTAGGATTGGAAGGGTAGCAGGAGGTGTATCACGACTGACCTAAATTTTTGTCCTGAGCATGTAGAATAATGAGGTTGCCAGTAGGTGAGATGGAGACAACTGTGGGAAGAGTATATTTTATGTATTGCATTAATATCCACTAAGTCTAGGTCCTTTAATTTATGGAAAAGTAAATCTAATAGAACATCTTGAACTTGGTATTTATTAAGAGTATGTAAAAAGTTTTTACTAGAGCAACAAATGCAAATATTGAGTGACGTTGATATTACAAAAGATTTAAAATCTCAGGGATCCCTGGGTGGCTTAGGGGTTTAGCACCTGCCTTTGGCCCAGGGCGTGATCCTGGAGTCCCGGGATCAAGTCCCACGTCGGGCTCCTGGCATGGAGCCTGCTTCTCCCTCCTCCTGTGTCTCTGCCTCTCTCTCTCTCTCTCCCTCTCTCTCATAAATAAATAAATCTTTAAAAGATTTAAAATCTCAAATGTTTGGAAAATATTTTAGGCACCATATAATTACTATGATAACATCAACTTTTTAAAAAGAAATATGGACAGAAATGGATTAATATATGGAAGGGTTTTTTTGCCCCTCAATTAGATAATGAATCCATAGGTAGGTAGAACAAGTTAGGTGTCCACGTAGTAGCATTAGTAAAAGTAACACTTAAACCTGGTATTTTAAGTTTGAGAGCTGCTTACTTAATTAATAATTTAATAGGGCCAGGAGTGTCTCCGTTGGTATTTCTTTACAGAGTTATTAGAAATCAAAGCAAAGACTTAAAAAATATATTATCAGGGCTCTATTTCCAAAACTGGCCTATAATTTTACAATTAAAATGAAAAATGGGCAACGTATGACTCCTATGAAGTTCCTTTAAAATTTAAATGTTTCTAGGGCAGCCCTGGTGGCTCAGCAGTTTAGCGCCACCTTTGGCCCAGGGCGTGATCCTGGAGACCCGGGATCAAGTCCCACATCGGGCTCCCTGCATGGAGCCTGCTTCTCCCTCTGCCTGTGTCTCTGCCTCTCTCTCTCTCTCTCTCTGTGTCTCTCATGAATAAATAAAATCTTTTTAAAAAAGGATTTAAATGTTTCTGTAGGTTTTGAGCCAGGTGTTTATTTGTAGGTATTACTCTGAATATCATGATTATCATCTTATAATTGATTGTCAATGTTCACACTTTGTAATAGGATCTAGTTTGGGCATGATAGGACTTCATTAGCAACTATGAGGTACATCTTTAGGCTCTTGCTTATGTCCTGTGAATTAAGTGGTGAGAACAACATCCTTCTCTCTTATCTGAGGGCTGAGGATTAAAATTCTGTCAGAGATTCATTATTATTTTTTAAACTGCAGAGCTTGATATTTGTTCAAAGGTAACTATTCTTGGGAGAGACAACACTGTCTTCTATTTTTGGTCATCTGGAGTGCCTTAACAAAAGAACAGTACCTCGTAGGATGTAGAGAGGATAATTGAAGATTCAAGGTATCCTACCTAGTGGGGGGTCTATGCCTTCTCCTTTTCCTGTGGTGGGTGATGTTCCTGGGAAAAACTATAGATAGCCTCCCCTGTATACATTCCCCATGGCTCCTTCTGCTACTCTTCATCAATGAGTTCAGGTCCAATTTCATTTTCTTACTTTGGACAATGGGATGAAAGTACCACTGAAAAATAAAAAGGAATTTTCCCACAAACCCAGAATTCCAAATGCTTTATGAATGGCACTGCAATTGTATAGGGAAACAAAGCTGGGGCCTAATTCCTAACTCCATGATGAGAGTGGACCCTAGGTCTCTGCTGTGCAGTCTGTCTCTTGGTTGTGAGGTGTGCGTAATACAAAGGGCAGAGTCAAGCTTCACTCTGTCAATGTCAACTTTTGGTGGGAAAAGAAGGCTTATAAAAGGACTTTGTGGATATTTATCTCAGAATAGAAGCACTAGGAGTAACATGTTTTAACTCATTTGAAGATCTTTCATCGTTCTTTCATATGAAGATCATCACCATCTTTCTTTCATATGGAAGAAAAAAATTTGACTTGTTCTGTGTGACCACAAGGAATACCTCCTGTGGTGTCAGCTCTAGGTGGTGTTAAGTGGGCTACCTTGGGAAATAGTAAACTCCCCATTTCTAGAAGTCTTCAATTTGTGAGTTAAAGGATGTGCAGAAATTCAGAGTTGGCTAGTTCACTTTACCATAACAGACAACAGCTTATGCAAAGGCATGGAGGTACAGAAGATGGTGTCTTTGCTCATGGAAGAGAAATCCGTTCATGGGGTAACCCTATGTGTGAGGGGAACCATGGCTGGCTGAGTTTCTATCATGATGCCCTTTAAAATGCCATACTAAAACTTGGATGTTATTCTCTAGGAAATAATAAACCACTGAAGAACCTTAAGGAGGAGAGGTGAAAGGTCTGGTTTATACTTCAGAAAATATAATTGTCTGCAATGTGTCACCTGCAAGGAATTGAGAGGTATATGAGAAAACAGGCTTGAACTAAGATAGGAAAGTGACATAATGGGCTGTCATTACCTAAGAAGTAGAATCAATAGGGTTTGGTATTAGTTAAACATATGAATTTAGTGAAAGGGAAAATCTCAGAAAGATTCTATTTTTGGCCTAACCTATATGGTGATATTAATTGATATGGACACACTGAGTTGGAGATATTGAATGGACAGTTTAATATACAGCCCTAGAGATGAAGACAGAAGTTTGAGAATAGTTACCCTCTAGATGATGAGGAAATGATTAAGAAGGCTGTCTCAGAAGGAATGTGTTGAAAGAGAAGAAGATCTAAGACATTTTAGCAGGTAATGTAGAAGAAGCTGCTGGCTAACGACATGAAGTGTGGACAGAGCAATTGGAAAACCAGCAGAACCTAGAGTTTGAGAAAATTCAGAAAGAGAGTTCCCAGGGACCCAGGGCTGTCAACTGATACAACAAACACACAGAACCTACCAGATAATGTGGACTTTAAACTCCTTTCCAAACATGACATTTATAAGAAATATTAGAAGTTCACAATCCAGTAGTTGAATATGATTTACTTTCATAATCTTAAAACTTGCCTCCTCATTGGATGTTGCCATTGGTAACACATTGAAAATATTGTAGAGGGATGCCTGAGTGGCTTAGCAGTTGAGGGTCTGCCTTTGGTTCAAGGCGTGATCCTGGATCCATGGATCGAGTCCCACATCGGGCTCCCTGCCTGCTTCTCTCTCTGCCTATGTCTCTGCCTCTCTCTCTGTGTCCCTCATGAATACATAAAATCTTTAAAGTAGAATGCACTATAAGAAACATTTTTAGGGATCCCTGGGTGGCTCAGCAGTTTAGTGCTGCCTTCAGTCCAGGGCGTGATCCTGGAGACCCAGAATCGAGTCCACGTCAAGCTCCCTGCATGGAGCCTGCTTCTCCCTCTGCCTGTGTCTCTGTGTATCTCTCTCTCTCTGTGTCTCTCATGAATAAATAAATAAAATCTTTTTTTAAAAAAGGAAACATTTTTAAAATAAGAATAGGGGCACCTGATTGGTGCAGTCCTTTAAGCTTCCAAGAGTACTTGGTTAGGGTCAGTGAGATCAAGCCATGTGGGCTCCATGCTCAGCAGGGAGTCTGCTTCAGATTCTCTCCCCCTCTGCCATCTTGTTCTCTCTCTCTCTCTCTCTCTCTCTCTCTCTCAAATAAGTAAATAAATCTTAAAACAAGAATAGGAGAATTAAACTCCATTTAAGGGTAACTAGTCTATTTATTTGTTTATTCACTCTGTAAAGATAAATTGAATGTCCAAGATGTAGCCATGTGCTTGATACTGTGGGAGGCTTGGGCGAGGCAAATTTTAAAAAATCGTAGCCCTTTGCTGTCCAGGAGCTCATAGACAAAATCACTGTCATGTACAGAATTGGTAGAACAGGGCCCCTGGGTGGCTCAGTGGTTGAGCATGATCCTGGGATCTGAGATCGAGTCCCACATCGGGCTCCCTGCATGGAGCCCTCTGCCTGTCTCTCTCTCTCTCTCTCTCTGTCTCTCATGAATAAATAAAATCTTTTAAAAAAATTGGCAGAGCAAAGATTTGTATGAGTGTCATAGGAGTATGTTGGCAGTTTAGTATTGCATGGTCCATAGTCCTCCTAAAACTCAAAGAGAGCAGATTTTGATGCCACTCAACGCCAATTTACTCAGTTTGTCTCCTTAATATATAGTGACTAAGCACGATCAAAATATGATGTTCATGATGTTCAAGGCACAACTGACTCATAGTTGATGGTATACCATCATAAGAAAACAAAGCTTTTTGGATTAGACAATTAAGTGATTTTAAAGTTTTCTACCAGTGACAAAATATGAGCTAGAAGAGAGGTAAAGAAGAATTTTGTGTGGGGGGCCATAGTAATAACTAATTAAATGAAAAAATACCTTAAAATTGTGACCTTCAAATAAGAATATTGGAACCTAATTGTACACATTTAATACTGCTTTAAGCTTATAGAACACTTTCAAAAATCATTTATATTAGAAATCATTCATTTGAAAAGATATAAAACTAAAATTACCAAATTAGAACAAAGAAACAAGAATTTTTATTATTCATAGTAAACTAGGGAATTCCGTTTCTCATAATATTTAATACTGAACTTTTTCAAGATCAGAGTTATTTAGCTGTTGAAAGTACCCTCAGCTCTTGTGGTTTTGTGTTACTGGGTTTTGCTTCTATATTAAGTAGCAATGTTGGCTTTCCATGATTTATGGTAGGATTAGCCCAAAGTCAATAAAGGGCTATTCTGCTGAGGTTCTGTTTACTGTTGACTACTTTACCTTTATTGCTTATTCTCTTCTGGTGACAAACATTTTTTACCTTCACCTCATAGTACCTGGTTTTCTTTTAACAGGACTGCGAAGAGAATAGGAGTGAGAGACAGACTTAGTAATACCAGACAGTGTAAATTCATTTTCAAAGGATGTTTGAAGATAATTGAATACAATCTGTACTTTGCAACTTTAAAATAACCTATTCTTGAAAGGGCTGTTGGAATAATTGTGGGGAGAGTTGATGTGGTCAGATTGTTTCTAGGATTCATATACTGAGATGCTTTTATGCTATCTTGAAAGAAATAAAATTGAATATTCTCCACAGACACTTTGGCTGACAGACAGAAAAATTTAAACAGGTATCATGATTAGAAATCTCAACCTCCAACTTCAATTACAACATATGATCGATTCGTGAGATTACTGAAGGCAAATGTCTGGCAGACAGTCAACCACTGTTTGAGATTAAATTTCACGAATGAAATCAACTTGTTGGGAGCACCCTTGCATATATATATATATAACATAGATGTGAACTATCTGCCTCCACATTTTAACTTTGAAGATTTCTTCTAGGAGCTGTAAGGGAATTCCTTAGGAACAGGATTAGGATAAAAGCTGTTAATGTTAAATTTGGCAAATTGACATTTCACCTACGTAGTAGTTAAGTAGGAGACCCTATTCAGTGAAACTGTATCATGTTGCTCTATGGTACCAAAGGTTTCTTAACATGAAAGTGTTATCAGTGGACTAAAAAAAAAAAATCTAGGGTAGAATTATTTTTGATAGTACCAGTAACCTCTCACTAAGGGTTCAGCCTTTCTGAATTTACTGAGTTTATAGAAAGATGAAGACACTGTCAGGAAGGATCAGGTCATTTTTAATTCACCATTTTCCTCCAGCGTAGCCACTCATGGTTGCTGTGCTATGATGTTGTCAAGGTCCCACAGGCCTTATAAACCTAATCTCATTCTTTGATTTCTTCTTTACTGTGGTTCTTTCAGCCTCATCCTCGCAAATGTATACCAACTTTGTCTCATGGTGAATGCTAACAGAGAATGCTGTGCACTTCCAAAGTGCTCCTGGGTGAGTTCTGCTAAAATGAGGATAGGGTCCTAGTGATGCCGTCCAGTGCTTATGAGATATATGGCAATCTTGTTGAGTCTTGCTGATGATTTCACATACCGTTTGCTTTGAAATGGGAATACCAGATTCTCCAGAGCATTTACCTTCTTTTCTCTTTTTTTCTCTAGTAAAAATAGGAGCTGTGTAAACCAATCATGAAAATAGACTAATCCCTGTTCAAAATGCAGATGTCTGCTACCTCTTAATAGGTTTTATAAGAGGAAAGGTCATCCTTGGAGAGTCTCATTCAAGTTCCACTAGAGAGCAGTTCAACAAGTATTATAGCTGTTGTTTAATCATCAAATAATCTTGTTTATTCACAAGGTGGTAAAGTATGGGGATTGTATGTTCAGAAAGTCAAAGTCAAGGGGAAGGAATTCATTGGTATGATGGTTAATCTTCTATATCAATTTGTCTTGGCCATAATGCCCAGATATTTGACTAAACGTTATTCTAGATATTTCTGTGAGGGTGTTTTTTTGGTGTCATTTGCGTTTAAATTGGTAAACTTTGAGTAGAGCAGATTTTCCTCCATAATGTGAGTGGACCTCATCCAATCAAAGACCTGAATAGAACAAAAGGCGGACCTCCTATGTCCTAACACACTTGGGTATTTTATTTGCAACAGTATTTAAAAAAGGATAGAAGGTATAAGACAGCAATCACATTGATAATAAGTCTTTTGATGAGTGACAACTTGTGCCAGGTACTATGCTATATATCATCTAAACAAAATATTTCTAATAATTACCCACTGGCATTGTAAGTCTTATTATTCCTTAGTACAGATCAGAAAAAGAGGCCCCAAGAAATTAACTCTCTTAAAGCTACATAATTAGTAACTGACAAAGGTCAAACATAAATCTAATTCCAAAGTTTATACTATTTCCAATTAAATATATTGTTTCATAAGAAGTGTAACAATTCTAGGTGCCATGTAACCATTACAATGTAAATATATCTTCTGGAATATTTTCTCAGGAAGTTCTGACTAATACTGACATGACTATCATTTGTTCTTCAAATGCTATGACTGCATAGTTGATATTCTTAGAAGAATTACTGTGGTTGTTTAATACCATGCACATGTATAATCATCCATGTACAATTACAAGGGCTAAAGAACTAGATCCACTAATAAAAGTGAAGACATCTCTGTAGTTAGAAGCCAGATAAAATGATGGTAGTAGTTTTTACAAGGTATTATGTGAGGAATTGGCAGCTTTCACAGGGGAAACAATACCATTCATCAAGATCCATCTGCTGTACGGTACATCCACAGGGAGGAACTTTTATACTAAGACGAAAACAAGGCAAAAAGTCTTATGTATCTGATCTTCATCAGACATAAAGACATCTTGAACAAGACCTAGGCATGCAGAGTTATAACCATTGCACCAATATTAAAGTAAATGAGAATCTCTGGAGACTCAAAATGCAGTGAAATCACTTAAGTAACCTTTTCTCTACGACTTTCAATTGTCAATCGTTGTATTTGCTTAATGGATGGTCTATACAAAATTTATAATTGCAAGTCATTGACTCTGTTTTAGGTACTCATATAATAACTCCTCTTGATCAGGTTTCTAAGATAAGCATTAGACTCAATTTCTATGGATTATAGAAAACCGTTCCCTAAAATTTTAGGTATTGGCCCTCATTTTGATGCTGTCTTGATAAGGATTAAAGATATTTTTTTCAGTTATTAAAATAATATTGAGGGCAGCCCAGGTGGCTCTGCAGCTTAGCGCCTGCTTTCAGCCCAGGGCATGATCCTGGAGACCCGGGATTGAGTCTCGCATCGGGCTCCCTACAGGGAGCCTGCTTCTTCCTCTGCCTGTGTCTCTGCCTCTCTGTGTCTCTCATGAATAAATAAATAAAATCTTTAAAAAATAATAATACTGAATATCTGCTATGTCTCAGGGTCTATACTAAACCCTGGGATACATATATGAGTAAGACATAGTCTTCCCAGGAGACTTTCCCGCTCATGATCTGATGGGATGGTCTCTGTATTAGACGAGGCTAAAAAGGAAAAAAACAAAGCTTCAAATATCAGTAATTTAAAACAACAAGGATTTATATCCTACTCAGGATATATCCTCATCATAGGTGACCTCAAAGTGTCCATTCTGGGTTGACCTCTTTCTATAACTAAGAGTGATGTGCAGACATGGTCTGGTATGTTGTTGGTTATCATGATAGAAGGAAAGATAATTCTGGAGGGGTATGCACTAGCAATTATATAAGCAGCCCTGAAACAACAAATATGGCCACAATTCTTGGTCAAAACGACTATGGATATACCCAACTGCAGTGGGTTCAAAAATGAACTCTTTCTTTAGGGGTTCTGGATCAAGATGGCAACATAGAAAGATCCTTCCATGGACACACCAAGTCTATAGCTATATATGGTACAGTTTCTTTTGTAAAATTTTTTATTTAAGTTCAATTTAATTAACATATCCTGTATTATTAGTTTCAGAGGTAGAATTTAGTGATTTATCAGTTGCATACAAAACCCAGTGTTCATTACTTCAAGTGCCCTCCTTAATGCCCATCACCCAGTTATTCTATCACCCCATCCACCTCCCCTCCAACAGCCCTCAGTTTGTTTCCTATAGTTGAGAGTCTCTTATGGTTTGTTTCCCTCTCCGTTTGTCTTATTTTTTTAGGGAACAGTTTTTTTGTTTTTTTATTTTTTTATTTTATTATTATTATTTTTTGGAACAGTTTTTTTAAACAAAACTTTAAGGCTGGCTGAGCAACCCCTACACATAAAATGGGTAGGAGAGACAGGGACACAATCTCATTATAAACGCCAGCCCTGGTCCAGCAGCCCATGATTGGGAGAGTACTCAAAGCCTTGGAGCTTTTCCCTGAGGAGCAAAGGGTTGGAACCTCATATTGGACACAATAATTTTTAAGATTCAAACTTTTAAGTTTGTCTTTTAAGAGACAAACTGCCAGAAGATCGAGCTTTGAAAAGCAATGGAACTATTGTTCATAAGACCTACAAAGCTGTGATAAATTGGGAAATATCTCTTAAAGGGCTTGTGTACTTGGACTCATCTGCCCCAGGGCCCTGCTCAGAGGCAGCAGATCATGCTCAGACTTTAAGTGAAATTAAAGTGTTGGCCTGAGGGGCAGGCCTCTCATTTAACATACACATTTAAAAGTCCACTGGAATACTTTCTGGGGATGAAAACTGGCCAGCACCATCTTCATACTCTCCCTATGACTTATTCTACCTCTTAGGTGCCAGCTTGTTTTTTTTTCCTGGCAGATTGGCTTCATGGGTGAATTCCAGCAAACATGTAAAGAAGAGTTAATATCTATTCTGTTCCCAAAACATAGAAAAGGAAAGAAAACTTCCAAATTCGTTCTATGAGACCAGCATTTACCTGATACCAAAACAAGATGGCACTAAAAGAGAACTATAGGCCAATATCCCTCATGAGCACGGACACCAAAGTTCTCAACAATATATTAGATCATGTGGAATTTAAGATACAAAACAAATGAGCAAAGGGGGGGGGGGAACAAGAGAGAGAGACAAACCAAGAAACAGACTCTTAATTATATTTAGAGAACAAATTGATGGTTACCAGAGGGGAGGTAAGTTGGGGGATGGGTGAAATATGTGATGGGGATTAAGGAGTGCACATGTTGTAATGAGCACCAGTTGATATATAGAATTGCTGACTGATTCAGTATATTGTACCTCTGAAACTAATGTAACACTATGTTAATTTGAATTAAAATAAAAACTTAAAAAAAGAGAAAATCTGTTACATATATATGTATATGTGTGTATATATATGTGTGTGTGTGTATATATATATATATAGTGGAATATTTCCAGCCAGAAAAAAGAAGGAATTCTTGCCATCTGCAGCAACATGGATGGACCTAGAGGGCATTATGTTAAATAAGTCAGGTGTAGAAAGACAAATACTATATGATATCTCTTATATGTGGAATATAAACAAAAGAAATCAAAACAAAAATAACCCCAGAGCACCAAGCTTCTAGAGAACAGATTGTGTTGGAGGTGGACCAAACGGGTGTAGGGTGTCAAAATGCACACCCTTCCAGTTATAGCATAATTAAGTCACTGGGACGTTAAGTACAGCATGGTGACTATAGTTTACAATACAGTATTACCTATTTAAAAACTGCTAAGAGACTAAATCTTAAAAGTTATCATCCCCTCCAAAAACATTTTTTTAAATTTATTTTTTATTGGTGTTCAATTTACTAACATACAGAATAACACCCAGTGCCCGTCACCCATTCACTCCCAACCCCCGCCCTCCTCCCCTTCTATCATCCAAAAACATTTTGAATTACATGGTGATCCTTGTAATTATTTTGCAGTGTACACAAATATTAAATCACGTTGTGCACCTGAAACTAATGTGTTATGTCAACTATATCAATAAAAATTAAGATTTTTTTAAAAAGAAGCAGAATCTTTTTATATGGCTAGGGGATTTTTTTTTAAATGCCTGCAAGTTTGGAAATCTGTGTATAAATTTGGAGGTTTTTTTTTTTTAATAATTATAACAAGATTTGTTCATATTAATAATATAACATTGAGCATTCTCACTCACGTTAGTCACTTATCAAGCATTGAGAACACGGTATACATGTCACTTTGGTGAACACCAAGAAATATCACGATAAGCACACTTCCTACAGGAAGATCACAGGAGTTGCACTGCTGGTATGTATAAATAATGACACTGTTGGAGCACAGAATTTTTTCATATTACCTCTGTCCACTTTTCCCTTTAATCCAGAGAACAAACGGTAGGGAAATCATGGAGGCTTCAAATTTTGCCCAAGGGAGCATATGTCTTTTGCCAAGAAAAAAAAAAAAAAAGAAAGAAAAAGAAAAAGAAAAAAAAAAGAAGTCTCCTAATGAGAACTGTCCTTTAAATAAAATATAAAGGTTTACTCTTTATTTTTTTTTAATTTATTTTTTATTGGTGTTCAATTTACTAACATACAGAATAACACCCAGTGCCCGTCACCCATTCACTCCCACCCCCCGCCCTCCTCCCCTTCTACCACCCCTATTTCGTTTCCCAGAGTTAGCAGTCTTTACGTTCTGTCTCCCTTTCTGATATTTCCCACACATTTCTTCTCCTTTCCCTTATATTCCCTTTCACTATTATTTATATTCCCCAAATGAATGAGAACATATAATGTTTGTCCTTCTCCGACTGACTTACTTCACTCAGCATAATACCCTCCAGTTCCATCCACGTTGAAGCAAATGGTGGGTATTTGTCATTTCTAATAGCTGAGTAATATTCCATTGTATACATAAACCACATCTTCTTTATCCATTCATCTTTCGTTGGACACCGAGGCTCCTTCCACAGTTTGGCTATCGTGGCCATTGCTGCTATAAACATCGGGGTGCAGGTGTCCCGGCATTTCATTGCATCTGTATCTTTGGGGTAAATCCCCAACAGTGCAATTGCTGGGTCGTAGGGCAGGTATATTTTTAACTGTTTGAGGAACCTCCATACAGTTTTCCAGAGTGGCTGCACCAGTTCACATTCCCACCAACAGTGTATGAGGGTTCCCTTTTCTCTGCATCCTCTCCAACATTTGTGGTTTCCTGCCTTGTTAATTTTCCCCATTCTCACTGGTGTGAGGTGGTATCTCATTGTGGTTTTGATTTGTATTTCCCTGATGGCAAGTGATGCAGAGCATTTTCTCATATGCATGTTGGCCATGTCTATGTCTTCCTCTGTGAGATTTCTCTTCATGTCTTTTGCCCATTTCATGATTGGATTGTTTGTTTCTTTGGTGTTGAGTTTAAGAAGTTCTTTATAGATCTTGGAAACTAGCCCTTTATCTGATATGTCATTTGTAAATATCTTCTCCCATTCTGTAGGTTGTCTTTGAGATTTGGAGGTTTTTTGAACTCTGTGTGTTGTACCTGTCAATGGAGATAGAACAAAATCATACCTGAATCTGAATTTGCTAAGCTTTATCGAACATCTCTTCAATGCCAGTCATTATATTAGAAACTAGATATCCAAAGACAGATATAGTCACAATTTTTGTGCTGAATGGAGATGCCACTTCTTATGTATATTGTCTTGTCCCATCTACAGTGGAAATTTAATGTATTTTTTCTGACCTACCTCCTCAGGTTACATACCTCTTATTATGGAATATACTGAAGTTATTATTATGAAATAACTGAAGATCAGTTAGGAAAGAAAGGGAAGTCTTTTGGGAATATATTCAAGACAAGTAATTTGAAAAGTTATCATTCTAAATCATCCATGCCTAACATACACATTTTTTCTAAGAACAGCAACAACAGAAACCATTATTACACCGAAGAAAATAACCTCATTCATTAGTCCTACCACATATAAAAAGCTAAGAAACTAGTCATTGGAAACATAGTCTAGAGCTGGTATGCCTGGTGATGTAGTCTAATAAATATGCAAGAAAGTGTTGTTCCTTGGGAAGGCAGTAATAATCTGTGTTTATGAAGACTTTTATATGAAAAAAAAATTGCTCTAAGACTCCAGAATGTTTCCAGCAGTTGTATTAGCTTTGCCTTAATCACTCACAGTGGATGCACTGCCAGGAGCTGTTGGTCTATTCTTACAATGGGTCCTATTTGCCTCAATGAGAAATGGCTGCTGTGTTCTCTTAAGAATATCTTCAAGGATGGTGTAAGGATTAAGAAACCAATCTCTAGAGTCAGATTACTTGGGTTCACATCTCAGCTCTGCCACTGATTAGCTGGTGGCCTCGGGCAAGTTAGATCCATACTCCTCAGTTTGCACATCTGTGGGACTGAGATAATAGCATGTCCACCACATAGGTCCCCTCTATTGATTAAATGAGTTAATATTTGTATGGAAATATAAAATATTTCCTATTCATGGGTAAGGGCTGTATATACTTGGTAAGTAAAGTACATTAATCAAGAAAGTTGTCAATAGGCTCATAAAATGGGCCAGCTTTTTCCGAACTCAAACAGGAACATTATTATTCCAAGTGGTCAGTCTTATTAAATAAGTACTAATATAGAGATAGCTCAAGACTTCCTTTATCACCTCCATTTCTGCTCCTGCAGAAACGGTTTCTCCTTTACAGCCACCAGAAAATAGGACTTTTGAGGACTTATCAGAGCTTTGAAGTGAGTAGGCAATTTTTTTTCCCCTGAACATTGCAATTATTGTTATTTACTCAACTGGTAGTCTACATCCATTGGCACAATTCAAAGATAATCTCCAAAGGAAGTTTCCTTTAATGGTTAAAAGGTTTTATTCACTTGAGAGAGGGAAGTGTTGTGCCAGGGTTTATATGCTAGGTTTATGGGTTTTTGGTTTTTTTTTTTCATTTTAAGTTTTTTGTACTTGTTTGCCTATGGCAATTTAAGATGAGGTTAACTTGGAGTAGTTGGTACAAGCAGTAAAGGATTGTTTTATTGAATGCTGAGCTACTCTTGCCCATTTTGCCATTACTAATACAGCATTAATGTTCTTACTAAATCACAAAAACACCAAGTAGAAACTGATGCTGAAAGTGTTTATAGATATTCAGCAATTAGCAGAGGCTAATAATTCCTATTTATGGAATAACAAATAAAACCTAAGTGATTTTTTTTAACCTCAGTACATTTCAAACAAAATGTGTTATATATATAAGCTTTTGCTCTTAGGAAAGACAAAAATTGTGTTAGACCTTATGTGCATAATATGCCCTGCCTTCTTTATAACTTATCCTGACTCTAGTATGACCTTTGAAAATAAAACAGACTTTGCACAAGAAATGTATAGCTTTGGAAGGGACAACCTTAGTATCAGAAAGCCACAAATGATCCATACTTAATGCCTCATATAATTAGAGTTAATATTTTATAATAACAATGGAATAGTAAAAATATTCTTAGTATATAAACTTCTGCCTTTGAAAATATTTATTTTAATGTACTGTTGTAGGTGTTTAAGAGTTAGCATTTATTGTATTCTCATTACAGGCATTATTTCATTTAACCTTCAGTGTAGTGTGATGAGATAGGGACCATCTCCATGTATAGGAAAGGAAACAGGTTTTTTGTAGTGAAATAACAGGGCCATACACTTAGTTAGTACCCAAGTCAGAAGAAGCCTATGGCTCGATGATAGTCTTAACCCATGCTTTTAACTGTTACTTATTAGTTACTGCCTCTGATTTCTCTGAAAATCTTTAATTCATTATTTTGTTAATCATCATCAGTAGGTGAATGTTAAATATATGTAGGGTACACTACCTCTTAGCCAACTTTTAATTATTCCTGGTAAAGAGAAAAAAATTTAGGGGAAATTGAAATTCACAATGATCATTTTTCAATTTTAGGCAAAATTAGGAAAATGCCATTATAATTCTTCATTATGTAATAGAAATAACAAAAAATATCCAGTGAATGAACTCTATACTTAAGGGAGTATTAGTATTTTAAAATGGATCTAGATTTTGTAAGAAGTCTATTTTGACCTCTTGGTTATAATGAATCTTCTATCTCAAAGGTAATAGTGTGTGCCATGACTTTAATTTGATTTTGAGTTCATGACCTTGGATTACAATAGGAACTGATAATATTATAGTCAGTCTTTAACATTACAACCTCAATGTCTCATTTTTATGATGGAAAAGTTGAAGAAGTTAGTACAGGGCTATATCTAGGAACCCTTTCTCAATGCCAGCCTTAAAAATTTATTAGCAACTTGATGTGATTTAATGGATTTCAGAAATGTTTTATGCTTCAAGATAGGTTTAATTTTTTGCCAATCACAGTGGCTGACGTTCTTGTGTTAGAGAATCACTCATAGCATTAAGATTTCAACATTCAGCAGTTGTTTACCAAAAATCAAATTTCTACAGTAGGGATAATTACCCTATATGGATGAAGATACAATTTATTGTCCATAGCACGTATTTCCAAGATAGACCCAACAGGAAGTCAAGTGTGAATCAGGACCGGGACTCAAACTGAAAAATAGAGTAACCCTAAGTGTAAGTAACAATGAACTTACATTTTGAGCATTAGAGGCAAGTAAGTTTGGAAATAAGACTCAATCTAAATATGATACCAAGATATGGTATTTTTCTCATGACTGACCTCACATTTTTCCTGAACTTTTTTATCCCAAGAACAGCTGAATAGTTTGGGGAGAAGACATCCCTTCAACAGAAAAGCTAAATGTTACAGTGGAGGGAAGAGTGGCCTTCTTTTACAAGATTTTCTTTACTAGGGGATGTCTCAACCTAGTTAGGTTATAGGTGAATTTAAGTCCTGCATTGAGGAATTTTTTTGCCAACAGCCATCTGAAAACATTTGCTGGAAAAAAACCTTTGCTTCCTGTACACACACAGACTGGCTCCCTATGCTCTTCTTTTGTAAAACTTTGCAAATCTCATTGCCTGAAAAGAAAGAACAGTGGCTTCCAGAGCTTTAAAAAAAAAAAAAAGTTATTGAGGTCCCTAATATTCATTTAGGCTCTATCCAGTTCTGACTTCCAGGAATAAGCCTTTTGGAAGGAGGAAGGTGTGCACTATGTGTGTTTCTAGTTCCCATTTGTATGCCCACATGAGAACAAGGACCATATCTGCTTTGCCCCATCCTCAGTAGGTAACATGGAAGCAGCAACATTTATTGAACAAAGAAATTGATGAATGAATAATCTCTGCAACCTCATCTACTATTCTCTCCTTGTGTGCTCCACTGCCACCACACTACCCCTCCTTTCTCGCCTCAGGTCATTGGCACATGTTCCCACTGTCTAAAATGCTCTTCCCCCAGCCATTACCTTGACGGACTCTCGCTGCTGCTATAGGCTTTTACTGAAGTCTCATTACTGAGCAGATCTTCCCTGTCTATGCTAACTACCCCCAAACCCCACTCTTCCCTCTCCCCGCTTTTTTAAAGATTTTATTTATTCATTCATGATAGACATTGGGAGAGAGAGAGGCAGAGACACAGGCAGAAGGAGAAGCAGATTCCATGCCGGGAGCCTGACGCGGGACTTGATCCCAGGACTCCAGGATCAGGCCCTGGGCTGAAGGCAGGCGCCAAACTGCTGAGCCACCCAGGGATCCCCCCCACTCTTCCCCTTGACTCTACTTTTCTCCTGGCATGGCTTGACATATTTGAAACTTTAAATTATTGTGTCTTTTGTTTGTCTGCCTCTCTAGATTGTCAGTTCATAGGGGTAGTGATTTTTTTTTCCACACTTAGGACAGTGCCTGCTACTTAGTATGTGCTCAGTCAATATTAGTCAAGTGAATGAATGCAAGAATCAGACCTGCAGGACCTATCTCACTAGGTTTGAAGCCCCAGAATGAGGATCTCAGTCCCCAGACTATCACTTACTGCTTAGTTGCATCATCTAGAAGTTTTACTTAATTTCTCTGAACTTCAGCTTCAACTGTAAATTCAAGATAATAGTAATTAATAACAAGGCCTATTAACTGTTAAGTAGTAAATGGGGATAGTCTCAAAGAATAATTTTGAGGGTTACAAGAGAAGAGAAACGTGCACTCAGTTGTCTATTGATGCCAGCAATTATGATCTGAGAGGTGAGGAGGGTTCCAGGTTTCCCCAAGGAGAAGGATCAAACTGTCTTTGGCATTCTAATCTCGACCAGAAAATGGAGTTGGCTGCATTTTGCTAAGCAAAGTTAACTTCTCTTTGCCTTTTAAAATACTAGCCTCTATATTTGAAAAAAAAAATGGTGGGAGGGAACTAGACATAGAGTATATAATCAATATATAAGAGAGAGAGAGGTGATGTACACAGTATTATTTTGGGGGTGAATCAATCATTGTAGTATTTATTTACTTCTAAGAAATTTGCTGGTGTTTCATTTATACCACCATACCTGATGTCAAGTGAGCATGTAATCCTTAGGTGTAGGATAACTGTCACTACGGAATATTTCATGAAAAAATTTTCCTGACAGTGTTAAGCAGCAGTATGGAAATTACTCAAGAGAGAAGTGCATTTAAAAAAAGTTAGGATAATTTCTAACTGAAATGTTAACTGTAATGAGTATGCCAGAATCAACCTTGATGTATCTATTTGGACATTTTCTACATCCCAAGTGGTTAGCCTAATACCAATTAAAGCATCACACATTGCTATTATCTTTTTGCAATATTATTTTCATGAATTAATTTTGTTTTAAAAATCAGACCTTTTCCAAATGAGAATAAATTTAAATATCCGAGGTGCGAATGTGAAATTGATGTCAGGACCCATATGTATCTATAATTTCAAATTCTGAAGCCACAGAATCATGGGAATAATCCTAAAAAAATTAAAATGGAGGAACTGACCTTTAGGGTCACTTAATTGTTCCCCTAGCAATTCAGAGAATCCAAATAGTAGCTCCGGGTTTCCTTCTTGTGAAGTTGTGTATCACTTTCCTCTTCTATTCAGTCCTTCATTTGTCTATTTATCCATCCACCCACCTACCCATCATTTCAGTTTTGCAATTTAATAGCTATTAGGTATCATCTATTGAGCCTGGAATGCTGCTTGACACTGAGGAGAGAAAATGTATGCTATTATCTTTTTTTCCAATACATCATAGTTTAGTGCAAGAAACAAAGAGATTAATAAAATAATCATAATATGACAAGATAGATCTTAGACATATGGACAGAGTGCTGACTGGATGAATCACAAAGGCTTATGAATTATGAAGTGGTAACATTTGTTCTGAGGTTTGAAAGAAGAGTTTTCAGGCAAAGGTAAAATGTATACAGAGGTAAGGAGATCTGAATGGGCATATCAAGGCCTATGAGTGTTAAATAGATATGACTAGAGTCTGTCTCTGAAGGGGTTGGGAAGGTAGGTGGGTTGATATGAATCTCCTCTAAATTTTCTCCAGCTTCATCCTTTGTCACGTGTCTCTGGCAAGTCATGACACTAACCTACTTTGTATGACTGCACCAGCTGTGACTTAGCTGGATAAAATCAAGTGATCATGGTAACCAGAATTCAAAAGTTTCATTCTTTCTCAGACCGTCATTTTAATCTTACATTTTCTGGTTAGGTAGGGAAAGATCTAGTCATAATGGGGACAAGGGGTTTGTACTTATTACTCAAAGGGCAATTTTTTAAAAAATTAGGAGATATATTTTCTACATCAAAATTGGGAGATAGTTTTTCATATCATAACATGGTTAATTTTTCCTCTGCTATTGGTTTAACTATCCTCAGCTCTCAAATTTATGTAGGAAATGTTTTACCTTTGATTTGTATAATCAAAACCTTCTATTGTCTGATTCTAAATTACTAGCCTCTCCTTCATATGATTTTATTATTTATTGTTATTCATGTTATAGTGTCAAATATTAAATTATTCAAATATTTGAAATTCAAATACTACAGGTTTTATATCTCTGGAGTACTTTGGGAAAGAGACTCTAAAGAAAAGCTTTGAAAGTCTATAAATGTCGTGGATCCCATTCAGACTTAATGAGGATTACATAGTTGATGAGCAGAGAATAACAAAGCTGGCTTGTGAATGCCTATGACCGATACATGGGTTAAATGACTTGGGCCCACTTATCATCATTAAATTGTGTATGATTCAGGTTCATGCTGTAACAAAATCACAAATTACTGTAGACATGGATATTCAGGAAAGCCTATGAATGGTTAAGGTAGCAAATATTAAATAAGTATTTGAATTGTAATTGAATCATACTACGTAATACTATTTGTAGAATTCTTTTACGTCAAAAGGATCATGTATGGGATTTCTATATACCTTCTCCCTTGATTTTAATGAACTTTTGTATTTACTAAGTTTGTGCAAAATTATTCCCGAATATTGACAAGAAATTCTTATGATTTTTGTATCAATTTCTTATAAAAGCTTTTTATTTTAGGTCTCATTTATGAATGTTTTCCTGAAATAATAAAAAGTTCTAAGAGCTTATAATCCTTTAGGAGGGATGCAGACCTATCTCCATTGTGAACTTTTATGGACATAAAGGAAGTTATTGTTTCTCTGTCCCTTTATGTTGGTTGACATGTTCCCTTTTGCCCAGGTTTGCTTCTTGTAATCATCTGTTCAATAGTCGAGTACCTGACATGTGTTTATTCCTTAGGCAAACGTGTAAAACTCTTCAGGTTCGAATGGAGAAGTAGAAAGAACGTTTCTGCTGTGCCTGATGACAATTTTCTTTTTTTAATTTTCCCACACTCACAAAACTTCTGGCTCCCAATTGGAGCATGAGTGTGGCAAATTCTAGTGTTGGCCGGATTCTAGTGTTTGTCCCTTCCAAGGAAGGGACAGACGTTTCATTGAGGAATAAAGATTCAAAACATCCCCCAAAATGAGCTCTCATCTTGGTTCATATCTCACAGAGCAGGAGTGTACATTGTGTCACAGGATTAACTGTTACCTACTCTTTCCTATAGTTACTATTAGCATTCTAGGTACTCCTGACTTCAGGAGGAAAGATGAACTTTGGACAGCTTTAGGATTCAGAAGGCAAAGATCTGTCTCAGTTGTCAGTAAAGAAAGGCATTGAACTATCTTTTATAGAAATAATGGGGGAGGGGCATCACTCTTTGAACTAATGAGGTCCACAAATAAATCTGCCACAAAGAGGTGGATCTAATATTGTCACCCATGATGGCCCCTCAGTGGACATTGTTTTGCCAAGAATAGGAAATGGATAATACAAAACTTTGGGTGTATTAGTGGACCACTGTCAGTGTTCAACCTGCCTATTTAATGTGGAAATTAGCATGAAAAGTACTGAGCCATCAGGCTTTCACTGAATCTTCATAAACCAAGTGAAGATTGTATTCTTACCTACTGGTCCAATCTTTATATATTTAATTGCCATATAATTGAATCAGCTACATCAAACTAGCATCTAAGTAAATAGAAATAGCTAGAGATTCATATTTTGATCAACTTTGGGAATTTGAAATTACAGAAGTGACTATTATTCTAAAAAAAAATCCCAAAGCCAAGATCAGAAACAATTCAGGGAAAAATATAACTGAGAAATAGAAGGGAAAAAGCAAAAGCACCAGTATATTAAACATAACGGACTGTATTAGACTGTTTTTCAGAAAATATATTCTAGGTTTGCAATTTACAGAAGGCATATTTTTTCCAAAGATTTACCATATACAGAAGGATCAGCTCTAAATGTAATATTATGGAAAAGGACAGAGATGGTGGGGGGAGCACATGTGCTACTTCAGGCACCAATTTCTTCTCCCCAAGTGACAGCCACATATTCTTTATTCAGACAGGTGTCGCAAGGAAAGGTCATGACTAACAGCCATTTGCATTTGTAACTCAAACCATCCAGGAAGTACAGAGAAAATGTTGCTCTTATCAATCTCTAGACTACTAGGGAGATTTTTTCTGCATTTCAGCCCTTCTTCCCAACTCTACTTCTCTTAACTTCACCTTTGGAGTACTAATTGTACTGCTTACCTCTGCACGCCCTCATATGTGTGAGGCTGAAGTTCTTGAGAAGTGCGATACTTGAAGAGATTTAAACTTCTAAAGTAAGTCTTTATGTTGAAAGTGGATAAAAACTATCATCAATTCAAATTACTCCTTTATAAATTAGAGGTGAGTCTAAAGAAATGAACCTAGCATCAAATTTGGCAGGTAAAGTACCTTACAATTGAGTTCAAAATCTCAACCGTCTCTAAAAATGTATGAACTATGCTGGTATATGAAATGCTATTATTTTTTTAAGTCTACTCAGATTTCCTCCAAGTATTCAAAATAATTGTTTTCCCATTTTAAGGGCTTTTCAATCTCTTCAAGCAAAATATAACTAAATCCCATTATACTGTTGTCTTTTAGAATTACCTTAATTTGGGGGGTCATTTTCCACCGGGAATAAACACAGGTTGTGAACAGGGGCCAGGAGAAGGAAAGTTGTAGACTTCCTTAGTGTCCCAAAAGAATTTATCAACTACCCAAAGAGAAATCAGGGAATGTTTTATTGTGTTATCAGTGAATGTCATCCGGACAGAATCAGTTCTGAGTAGATGAATGTGCATAAACAGCAAGGCAAACAGTCATCTGCTTTCATGAGTCACATAGAAGAGTCATGGCAGGAGCACTGTAGAGCTTTCAGAGTTCCAAGAAATAGTGCAGGTCCATCTGTTCAAAAGATTCATTTCCAGTCAAGATCTTCATTTACACAACATAGGAAGCTGAAAGCCTTTGACAGATGTTGTATTTGTGGTAAAAGCTTACTAGTTTTGCATTCTAATATAACGAGTAGGCTTCTTAGAAAAAGGAAGTCTACACAGTGGTTATACCACCAGTGAATTTAGGTAATCAGAGTAAAGTTTTATCCCATTTGGAGTTAGTGCTTCTTAAGAAGAGTCAGAGCAGTTTGGGGATAGAAGGGAATTAGAAGCACAGAGTCCAACAGACTCACTCAGCCGACTCACTGGAGATTCAGAGATTTTTAAGTCACGTGTCCAATGTGCTAAGACTAGAGGGTAGTAACACTAGTATAAAACTCTTACCAGAATAAGGCTACCATTCTTCAGTCATGTTTGCTGTTTTGGTTCTCTCTGGAAGTATAGATTGGGTGATATTTTCTGCTTCCACACTGGTATCCACACTGCGTTATACCTAAATACGACCAGTTAGGTATGGCAATGCTCTCTGTTGTTTGAAATGACTATCCTCCCAATCACCCAAGGCTGTTAGATTTTTAGAGTATTTATAGGACAGATAACAAGGTCATTCAGTAGAAATGTTGACCCTAGCAGAAGTATTACACAGATGGCTTTTGGTGCCTCAAGTGTTAAAATAAATGTTCAGGCCAAGCCAGCACCAGACATTCCCAGGAAGAAAAGTAAACTGTGGCATGAAAACCTGACAGTTTTCATGGCTATAGAATCACCTCCATCACCAAGAAAGTAAAATACAGCCTTACTTTTTTTTTTATGTAGGTAGGTGGATTTATGAAGATGATTCATGTCACTGCCTTACAGTGCTTCATCTATACCTAAAAGCTATCTGGCAACTAGACTTGAATGATTATTCTAGATCGACAGGTGTCTTTCATTTTGTAATACATCATTATATAAGTTGCTTTAAGATAGGATAAGTGCATTCACATAGTTATGACCAGCTCAGTGGCAGCTTTTCTCCTTGTGTAAATGAGAAAACCTGCTACTGCGGAGTAACGGTGTTTTAATTGCACTTTCAATACACAAAAACTAAGGCAAGAGCTTAATTCATGTACTTGTAAGAGCCGTATTAAAAAAATGTATCTGCAGTAAAGTGGCAGTTATACTCCAGGCAAGGCAATGTTCATTCAAATTAAGATGATAAAGGTATTCTAGATCTCCTTTTACTTTATCAAATTAAATTTGTTTATCAGAATGTTAGTTTGACATGATGCCTGTTGTGATGTCAGTAAGCAGCTGCATTATAAAGACTGGGCATGCGCTGCATTTAAAGCTACCACCTTTTGGAAAGATTGCCACATCTTTTTCCTTGCCTTCCAACTGTTTAAATATTGTTCATCAGTCCAAAAATTTTATCTAATAACATGGCTATTTACTGTAAATTCAACATGTTTTTATGAAATTGATTTGTTCATAAAGCATTGTCTGTTCCATTATTGTGTATATATGACCCATTTTATATTTACAGGAATGTAAATATTGCTCAGTAGTTCCTCATAACAAGATTTTAATGGCCACACTGGAGAAAATGTTGTGTTTTTTTTTTTTTAATTAAGCTAAAATGATAAGATTCACATTGATGCTATGGAAATTTGGCAGTGATTTCACAAATTTATATAGACTGGCAAACTGAAAAACTGGGATTTAAAAAAAAATCTGGAATATGAGCTAGAACTCAAAGTGAAAGAGTATCAGAGGAATCATCAATAATGAATAAGGACATTTACAAATCTGCATTTTGTTTCGGTATAATTATGTCACATTTATTTTTTAAGTGGAGTGCTAATTTCCTAGATATTTGTACTGTATGCAAAGTCTGATGGCTGCTGGTCCATTAAAAAGACAACATAAGAATGAAAAAGAATGGATTGTGTATCCATAAACACCAGTAATATATGATCAGAAAAATTAAGGGGCAAAGCCTAGGAATTCAGTGTATTCAGAGGGCTAGAAATGTGTGTGTGTGTGTATATACACACACACACACACACACACACACACACACACACACATTTCTAGCTCTCCAGGCACATACATATATATATATATATTTATATATAAATATATATATTTATATACACACACATATATGTTTATATATGAATTATAATAGTTACCATTTACATAGTGTTTATTACATACCTAGCACTGTTCAAAGCACTTGGCCTACTAACTTATTTGCTCTTCAGCTCATACAACCCTATGATATTGGTACTGATACTATCCTCTTTTACTCAAGGTCACACAATGAGTTATCAGCAGAACTGGCTTCAGGTACATTCTTTTTAACCACTACTCTATATCCCTTAATCTGAAAAGAGTCTCACTCCTAAAGTAGGCCCAAAAAGAGGTGCTTTCCTCTTGATTGAAAGGATGTTTATGATTAGTAAGAATATGAAATGAATAATTGCAGGATCAGTTTCTATAAGACACCAACAATTAAATCAATACTTATAAAGAAACAGGCAGTAATGCCCCACCACCCCAATACTTATCCTAGGTATCGCCTTTTGTGTAGTGTTTGGGAATTACTGCTACTATCACCAGTTATTATTTAAAAAGCATTTACCTGGACACTTTCAAAGGATTATCTGATTTAACCGCAATAGCAAAGGCATGGGGTCTAATTACACCATTCTCGTATTACCCTTGGGGAAGACTAGGCTTAGGGAGTTCAAATAACTTACTCAGCCCCACAGTGTGAGAACATGCTAAGGAAGAGATCTGAACCCAGGCTGTGTGCCGGCGGAGCCCACCCACACTGTCAATGCCTCTCATCATAATGTGTTGCCTCCCACTGATAACTCAGGCATCAGGGCTTGAGTGGGGGAAAAGGGAATTACTGACTCCATGAATGTAATTAATTTAAGAACTTTATAAAATCATCTATTACACTTGGGGACAAGATAGAGTCTTGAATTTCCTTTTTAGCCTTTCTAATTTATCTTAACTAGAAGATAGGCAAAGGATACTTCATAATGTTCAAAGTATAAAATAAAACCAGTATAAAATAGTTGATTTCATTTCACATTTAACTAAGGTCATGTATGCCATTACCTTGTTTTGTTTTCTCTAATTAAATTGATGAACAGACTTAAGGGTTGTGATTTTAGCACAAATTTTTGAGAAATCAAATCAGGATACTATAATAGATTTGTTAGACTGAGAGAAATAAATGGGCTAAAATAAGGGGATAATTCTGAAAGAATTCTTGCTTTTTGTTTAATATTAGCAGGGTAGCGCCATCCTTGTGGGTCATTACCAAGATAGCTTTGAGCTACTAACTAGAAAAGCTGCCATCATTCTGATTACCTTTTGCATGTGTTCAGCTGTCAAGTATTTTTACTTGTTGAATTGACTGGTGTGCGGCACACACAAATAAGATTTACATAAAAAGGAACAGCTGTGTGAAACACTGCCTTTGGAAAGGCGAATTCACTGAGGTGGTGATTAAAACGTATGAAACTCCAGGCGTAACTATAATTATCATAGGACATTTCTCTCTCTCTCTCAGGCAGTATTTTATATCTACTGCCCTCAGAACCAAAAGACAGTACATTCATGGTAACAAATGCTTTTCCTATCTTGTAAAGATGGTTTTATGGCAACCTCCTGCTTTTAGTTACTGAAAACTTGCTGAAAATCGTCTTTACAAGCTAACACTTTTTACTATTTGGCCTCCTCCAAAAGATATGGCTTGAGTGAAAGAGAGTGATATCTAAGTTCTAAAAATAAGGCAGTGCTTAATGTGGTATATTAAAAATCACGTTTAGATGAGAGCAACATTTTTAAACATATCACTTAAACAACCCTTGCATATCAGGAAAGGAGAAAATGGTGCTTGTTTTCCGAGTAGCATGCCAGAATTTTGACTTGATTAACTTGAACTCAATAGGCAGGTAAATCAAAGAAGTGTTTATTTTTGCATTACATTTTAGACAATTTCATCTTCAATATTGCTGCCTCTTCTGTATTAGGCGAATTACATTGGTGATAATGTACCTACATTCAGAGTCATCCTTATGTTTTCAAGTCTTTGGTTTTGCCATTTCATTTGATACAATGGTGGAGGTTGTCAGGGAGGGTGCTGACACAGGCCCATACATGCTCATATCTGTATCACATTGAAAAGGACAAGTGAAAAAAAAAAAGAAAAGAACAAATGATTACTTAGCCTTTGTTTGAATTCTTTAAGAGTAGTTCTCTACTTTGATTAAATATCTGTTCGTGTGGCCCTCTCGTTGTACTTTTTAGTGGTTCTCTTGTTAAAGCTTTGTGCATTGAAAAAAACTTGTAAAACCTTTATTATACTAAGTGTTTTCACAGACATTATCATAGTTGAGCCTCACAGCAACCCCTATGAAGATAACAGGACTATCCCCTTTCCACTGTGACTGCTATTACTGCCACACCGACCTTAATCTAGAACTCCACATGCCAAACCACAATGAATTGATCGGAGTAATTTACAAAAATGAAATCTAAAATAGTCCACTGAAGGCCTATCTTCATCTCATAAAATGTGCTAGGATGTTTTTAGGATTAATAAACTGGGAATATTGTATAAAGCTGGAATGAGAAGTCATTTACTCAAGTTTTGACCTATGCTTATTTAGAGAATTCTTTTAGTCATATTTAACTTTCTATATTCTAACAATTATTTTAGGTGATAGCATAAAAAATGTAGGTTTGTGATACGCTTAGGATAGGCATTGTGTTTATGTGTAGACATGTATGTTTACTGAGATGGAGGAAAAATGTGTTCTATAATATAAACCTTTGGTGTTGTACTGTAAATGTGTCTTTTTAAAATTTTCATAAAAACAAAGCTTTAATATATGAATAGTTGAGAGAATCCCTCCCCAGCTTTATATAAACTAGCAGGATGAAATATTTAGCTTGGAATAAAGATAGAAGAATGCATCTACCGTACCCACAAAGAGATTACTTAGAATCGGGGCTCCAAATGACACAGGAGGACAGGCCACTGGCTCTTGTGGGATCACTACACCATGTCCTTCCAGTTGCCTATGCTGAGTCCTTGCCGGGGCTAACCCATTTGTGCTTTCTCAGTTCCTCTCTTTACCTAGCATAGTTTTGGAAATATAATCCCTTATAATGTTTATAAGTCTTCCTACTAAGAGGAGAATCTTCAGAAAAGGCAACGGGATCTTGCTCAGGCAATGGCAGTCAAAGATTAGGTTAAGTCAGTATGCATCAAGAAAGTTTATCATAAAGTTTTTGTATTTTCCACAATGATTAGCTATCTATCTCTATGGGCAACCTGGGACATAACGTCTGTCGAAACATTCATATTTACTCTCCACGTTGTTCTTAACGCTAACCCTCAGACTGGGAGCCATTCAGAGAATATCTATAAAATGACCACTAAGAGGAAGACAAATTGAAAATGAGACTGTTACCCTATCTAAGAGAGCCCCTGCTCCCAGCATCTCTGGGGGTGAGCAGGCCCTTTCTGTATTTGTATCCTTCCATCCTCAGTTCCATTCCTCCCAGGGGAGGAATTTGTGCATGGGAGTAAGAAGCTTTAAATATGTAAGCAGAGGCTCCTTCCTTGGACAGGACAACTGACCAAAGAGACATAAATAAGATGGTCGCCTCCATGCAGAAACAACTTTTCTTTGAATTTATAGCTTCCTTTTGTAGTATAATTTGAGACTAGCTGTAGTAGAGCCGGAGCTAGATTATTTTGCTTAATGTTTCTTTTTCATAATTGATCAAAAAAACAAAAACAGTCTTTCTGTAAATGTTTTATGAAAGGATGAGTAATTATATGATTTAATGGAATAAAACCAAAGTATCCACAGTAACTTTCAAGAATTCACTATTTGTTGTAACCATTTCTTGACAAGAATAGTCATGCAACTCTAAGTGCCTTGAATTTAGAGTATACCTAGGAATTCACTGGTGCAGCAGAAATCTCTCTTTCTGTATAGCCATCATCTCCCCTTATGTATATATAGATAGAAGGTATCAGGTACTCTAGAGGTTAACTATTTTTTCCCATACACATTCTTTGGACTTGAGTAGGTGTGAAAAGCCAGTGATAATCTCCCTTAATAATATTTATAATAGCATTAATCAACTTTTTTTGAGAATTTTTGGAATATTTAAACCTTGGTAAAATATTGTGCATTGTTTTTCTCCCCACATTTTTTCCTCATGAATAATTTTTCTGAAATAGAATTGAGTCAAATAAGCACTCAAGTTTTAAACTATTTCAAGAATGGGTTTTATGGAGCTAATGCCCAAGGACTTTCTTGAAGACGGGGTCTGATTGTATTCCCATGAACAAAGGTCTTTCTTTACTGAAGTCTGGCATAATGTCTTTATGATCTCTGGATTATGTCTTCCATGCCTGTACAAAGGACAAAGATTCCAGAACCATCGTTTGGATTTGAGACAGGTAGTATCACAAGATCTTCCTGGTCATAGTTGTAGTCATTTGTTGGATAGTTGTGCAAGTAGCTCTAAAAATACCGTGAAAGGATAGAGAACACTGATGTCTTTTCTAAAGTGGCAACACTGGAATCTGGTAGTCCTTTAAAATTCAACATTTGATAAAACAAATACCACTGGGCAGCCCGGGTGGTTCAGTGGTTTAGCACCTTCAGCCCCGGGTGTGATCGAGACCCAGGATTGAGTCCCACATCAGGCTCCCTGCATGGAGCCTGCTTCTCCCTCTGCCTGTGTCTCTGCCTCTCTCTTTCATGAATAAACAAATAAAATCTTAAAAAAAAAAACAAATACCAACATTTTGAATTCTTCTAATACTAAATTGTATTTGGAGTTTTAAGATCATATAGACTGTTATAAAATGATTATCTTTTCTTCTTCCTTTGTAGGTAACCCATTAACAAAGGATAAATCAAGTGATCCTCACGCCTGGTTACATCAAACATCTGCACAGAAACTTAATTCCTGAGGTGATCTTGAAGGGAGATTTTTATACCACTCACAAGAGGCACTGCAGAGTCTTATTTCCAAAGGATTTCATGGCTCATAATTGGCCTCTTCTTGAAACCAAGACTTTTAAAAAGTCAGACATGAACTTCTATGTCATGAAGATTTTGTCAGATTTGAACTGTGTTCAACTTGTAAAATTGCACTTGCTAAGAGAATTTGGAGTTGCCATCTGAAGAGTTGGTGTTTCCCGGTGATGTCAGAGACACTCACCTTTTTGGCTCTTGGCTTCAAATGTGACTGCTTTTCTTGTTTCTGAAAGTCTGCCAAGTGCACTGGCCTCCTGCCATGGATATGTTCCTGGGTCCAGTCCTGTGTTCGTTGGCTGGTGGGACTGCACCTGGCTTTATTGACATTTCCTTTGCGAACTTCTCCTCTGGCATGGTGTAGACTGAGACCATTTTATTTGTATCTTAATCTTGGAGCTCTGAAAGCCTACATGTTTTAACATCTTAACATTGCTTTTGTTAAGGGAATGGAAATATATATCCATTGATAATAATTATTGTTGGCAAGTAATAGTTATCTGAATACATCAATCATATAAGAATGTATAGACAAGCTGACATGTTTCCCCAAGGCTAACATACTACTACAGCTCTCTGTCAGTTACATAGGTAGTAGTTAGAACTGAATTTCCATTTTCATTATATGCTAGTTTGTACTTCTGGAGTACTCTCCCTTTTGGTTTTTGTGGGGTTTTATTAAGTGGGCTTTTTCTTTCATGTTTATATTTACTTTTTCCCTTTACAGAAATCAGCAGTGAGCAGTCAAGTATGTAGGTAGCCTTTGGTTTCAAAAAAATCGCCAGGGATGCATGTGGGTTTCTGATTTCTTAGCTTGAGAGTTATTCACTTAAGATTTCTTCTAGTAATTTTTTTTTAACTGTCCTTTCTACCATTTTAATAGACTGTCCCTTGCTCGCTCCCAGTGACTGTTTGGATGCTTATATATCTGTTCAGTCTGTTAATAGAATTGTTCATTTTCCTTGGTATCAAATTTATAATATTTGCTTATAGTTGTCCCATTCAAACAATTTCTTAGATCAGTTTCTTCCCACATTTTTGTAGTCATTTTAACATTTTTGTTTTTCAGTTCTATAGGATAGTCTTATAAATATTTAAAGGCCTTAAACATGTATGTACTTTTTTCCTAAGTTATTACAGAATGTATAATTTTATACTACATTTATTTTATTTCATTTGTTATGTGAAGGGAGAGAAGAATTGAAAATACATAGCCATTCTGTAACCCTATTGTGTAAGTGTATAGTTGAAGGGATGTAATGGGGGAGACTTCTTGGTTTACTCATCTTAGCCTAATAGGAAGGTCTTTCATAAATTGTCTTATTAGAAGTTCCATTATGTTAGAGAAAATGTGGCCATCTTTCATATTTTTAGAACTCATTGACATGGTCAATTAAGTCTTTGTTGGTTTCCATGACGGAAGCTGACATACCTTAGAGAGTTTTGGTCTGTTAGTTGGTAACAAATTTCAAAGACCAGTACATTACCCAGGATGTCTTCTGGGCAGACAAATTACAAGTGTAAAATTTGTTAAAAGTTAAATTTGTAAAGTATACTTTTGACACTGAGCCAAAGTATACTGCCCTACAAGTCCATGAAATGAGATGACTTCCTCCCTCCATTTTCATTATACATAAAACTAGATGGCTCTGAGTGGATTCTGTAATAGTTCAAGACTGTATGAATTCAGAAAGAAAAAAATAACAGTTGTGCTGGAATTTTTGCATCAATGATAACATCATTCATTTCTTTGGAACAAAGTAGAAAACTATACTATTTTGGAAATTATGAATTTGTCCTAGGTTTGTTTGAAATTGTAGATCATGCTTCTCATTTTTTTTTTTACCTGAGTCCTTTAAAACAACACTGGAAATTCTGTATTATATACAAGTGTAACACATGCATATCAATAGAAAAAAATAAATGGAATTTCAAATAGACTAACTAGATTATCCCCAGTAGATTAATGTTGTGACTATTCAGAAAAGGTAAATAAAATTGGGATATAAAATGGGCTCTCTTTCATGAGTTACATTTGGAGAATCGGTTTTCTGGTGTTTTATTTTAAAAGTCAGTTACTCTACAGGAAAACCTCTGAATTCATGGGGAAGCTGACATAAATTTTTCAATCTCCTTTTAATAAAAATCCATGGCAACTCTTGCCATTTACACAAGGTTCCAATACTTGATTTGCTTGTTTGCTAGGAAACAATTGAAAGAGATATATTTACTCTTGTGCTATTTGCCCACATCTTGACTAGGAGTACAACTGATGGATGTTTGCTAGCCATATGCAAAATTCCTTTTATTATACAAATTGTTAAATATGCTGCCTATCCTTTGAAGTTCATTACATATGGAAATGTTAATGAAAATATCAGATATGGTTATAACTCAGCTTTCACACTTCTTAAAAATAATTTAAAACCCACAAGAAGTTACAAAAAAAGAGAGGAGAACCTCTGTGTGCTCTTTTCCCACTGTCCTCCAGTGACCAAATCTTATCAAATCAAGACACTGACATTGGTACAATACTATTAAATCAAATACAGACCTGACTCAGATTTTCCACTTTCACATGTACTGTGTGCGTGAGAGACGGAAGGAGAGCGAGCTCTATTGTATCCTTTCCAATTGGTAAAACGTTACTGTGGTGTATATTAGGATAGAAGGACATGGGCAATGAATGACTGATGTGTAATTACTTTTTCCAAGGTCTCTATTTTAAGGATAACATCCTTTAGCTTTATTTTTCTTTACTCTTGATGCCTTAACCTCCTGGAAACTTCTAGTTTTAATGGCAGAGAGTACCACATGTGATTTCAAACCTACTTTTGACTTTAACGGGTAGGAGGAGAACTGAGAATCTGTATCTAAGGTTGAAATAAAAAGGGAGTTGAGCCTGTTCTTTGATCTCCTCAGCAAGTCCTGTGCTACTACACAATGCTGTACAATTGGGTTGTGACTTTTGATGATACACAATAGCTAATAATAGCACAATGATTAAACGGGACTTGATCTTTCTAAAGTTTTATTTTCTCAAACCGGAGGCAATAGATCTCTGAAAGAGCCATATATGCAAAGGTATCAAATAATATTTTTCATCATCCTGCCTTTTCTTCCTTTGAGTGACTTAAGTGGAGAGAATTAGAATGATAGCAGACACTCTGCTAGGGGAAACAGAAAAGTCAGAGGAGACATGCACTGGGCAGCTTCCCACTCCCCTTACCCACATAGAGATCATACCCACAGAGTAGGACATTACTATGTTTTATCAAGGTAAGGGTTTGTCTTCTTTTTCTCTTTTATATAGAATACTTTGAAAGAAGAGTAGAGGTACCAGATTTCTTCATTGTTTTTATTTGCACTGTGAGAGACTGAAAAGTAGTGTAGACATTACAAATATCTGGCATTTCACTGACAGTTACTGAATTCCTACTGCCTCTATAGGGCTGGATCACATTTTGGGGTTAGCTGAAGTTTCACCTTTAAAATACTTTTAAAGGCAGTTCACTAGGTAATTTTCCAATACTCTACGTAGGCGCGGCACTATACTAACCTATGGGAAAATTGGGCACACAAAAGATTTTTAAGTATTTCATATTTGCTTTGATTTTTTTATACCTGTTTTCAATATGTTGCAAATTACTAAATAGGATGCACTATGTCCTAAACATTTTTCTGGAAATGACTGAACTTCATTTTTGAACTTTAGAAGTTAGGTGAGCAAGACAGTACATGTCCATAATGTGGTTTTACAGATTTTAGCAAAAATGGGATTGAAAATCTTAAAGAAGAGAGATTGTGGACTTAGAAATTAACAGAGGACTAAAATAACCTGGGGGAGAGGGAATAAGGCCTGAGCTTAGACTATTACACTGAGAAGAATCTGAAACTATGGAGATCAATTCCAGTTGCAATTTAAATTATTTGAGGATCCTAACAATTACCCTTGCTTGACCCTACTCTATGATATGCTCTTACTTGACCCAGGCCCTAATCCTAGACTGATTATTTTTTTTAAAGCTCCCCCAGTGATTCTAATGAGCATCCAGGGTTAAGAGCCACTAATGAAGGCTCAACGAATTGGGTGAACTGATTGCATGACTGAAAGGAAGACATGGAAGAAAAGTCCAGAGGGTCCTGAGCCTACTACAATGGGATAACTGAGGTTCAGTTAAATATGACAGAAAAACCTAGGAAAAAGCAAGGTGAGTAGCAGGTAAGAGGCAATGTTCAAGCCTACAGAATTTAAAGTACCAATGAAACATTCAGAAAGTCACATCAGAAAGGAACTGAATAGGTTTTATTGGGTTTGTAATTAGAGATTATTGTTGGTCTTGGAAAGAGCAGTTTCAATGAAGTGCTGTTGTAGGATTGAGCTTTCATTAGTTTGCAGAGGAGTTAGAGATTTGAAAATGGATATAGTACACACAAACTTCTCTTTGAGTGGGAAATGAAAAAGCAAAGTAGGGTAGTGTTTATGAAGGGGATACAGAATCAAAAAAGTGCATTATTTTAAATATAGGAGAAATAAGACTTTGTTTACATATGATGCACAGGAGAGGGGGAGTGGTGTGTTAAGAACCTAGAACTGAAAATATAAAGGAAATGAAGGCAAGGGTGTCCATATCTAGATGGAAAGAAAGTCATAATATGCAAGGAATAAACAGAACCAAATCCCATAGAAAATCTAATGGGGTGAACAGTGAAGAAGTAATTGGTGCTTGGGTCTTTGGTGACTTCCCACAAAACAGTGTCCCTAGTGTGGAGACCGTGAATCAAAAAGCAATCACTGGGATCTATTATCCCATGGAGGAGTTTCAGCTTATACCTGGGCTACTGAGAGAAAGTTAATGATTCCAAGATCATAAATAAATTAATAAGAGAGAAATTAGCTAAGTGCAATATCCTTATTTATAAAGTGAAAATATTTTATCTCACAGGATTGTTGTGAAGACTCAATGAGTTAACATATGCAAAGAGCAGTATGTAGTGCATAGTATTTACTAAAATGGTGGTTCTTCATTTGTTAAAGAGGTCAGTTCTGTTCACCCTGCAGTTGGTGTAAAAATTGTATTGATAGAAAATAATAAAATCATATCATATGTGATATAAAAAGTTTTGGGGTCTGCTGGTATTTTTGCTAAATAGAATGGGAAGATGTAGAGAGGCACTACATTTAAACCACCTGTTTTCAGGAATCGTGTGGCTGCAAAGAAGGTTAAAGAATAACCAGTGACAGGCTGAGCGAAAGAAATAGTGAAGGAGAAATTGATAAAAGATCCCTTTATCCATCCTATTTATTGGGAATAGTTGGGAAGATCAAAGGGAAGGGTTAATGTGAAAGGAATCTATTTTTCTGCTATTAGATAAATGAACAAAATGTACAAAGCTAGGGAGAAATATAAAAGTGAGGTTAAAGGAAATAATGCCTACAGAACTCTGGGCTGAGGAAACAGCAACACACTAAGATACAGGTCTTAAGTACATGAGATTTATTTGCTGAGTATATAAGCTCCAGAGCTTGATTTGAAATCAAGGTGAACAGAAAATATTTGAAGCAAATTTTGATGTTTTTAGATACTCAGAGCTCAGAAGACAATAAAGTCACAATAGAGGACACCTAATTTGTAGAGAAATGTGACTTTTCCATTATTATAATGCAGTCTAGACAAAAAAAAAAACAAAAAACAAGTGAGAATGAATAATTGGATCATCTTTGGATGTAAATAGTTGAGATTAAAAGGCTAGCATCTGTTGAGTCCTTACTCTGTGCCAAAAGTTCTAAGAACTTCATTATTTGAACTAATCTAATCTATATGTAATTGTTTCTATTATTTTACAGTAAAAAAAACTAGGGCATGGAGATGTTCAACAGTTTCCCTAGTGTCATCTGATAGTAAGTGGCCAAGCCAGGATTTTTAACTTTTGTAGTAGTAAATAGTAGGTTGTTAGTTTACATGCCATTCAAAAAGTATATTATGGGGCTATAGGAAGACTCCAGAGGCCAAGTAAAATAAAAGGGAATGATGTTTGTAGATCTAGACGGGGTAGAAATTAGATTTAAAAGTGAGGAGAAGTTTTATTAGAGATAAGGAATAACGAGAGATCCATTAATTAACAAATATTTTTGTGTTCTTATGTGTCAAGAATTATGTTAGAAGCAGTGAATAAAATTTAAGTACCCTTGACCCTTGAACAACACAGGTGTGAATTGTGGGGGTCCACCTACACATCAATTTTTTACAATACAGTACTATAAATGTATTTTCTCAAGATTTTCATGACATTTACCTTTCTCTAGTTTTGTTGTAATAATATAGTATATAAAATAGTATATAATACATAAAACATACAAAATACATGTTGATCGACTCTCTATGTTATCCATAAGGCTTCTGGGTCAACAATAAGCTATTAGTAGTTAAGGTTTGGGGTTGTCAAAGTAATACATGCGACTTTAGGTCCAAATTGGTGATGTAGAAAGACGCTTACTCACTTCCTCTATGGACACACCAAATATACATCTTTTTATACAGCAATTCCTCCTGAAGAAAAACTGAAAGCTGACTGAACAGCTTCTGTACAACAAAAGACAGAGAGACCATGTAGAAAAGAAGAAGAAAAGTAGAGACATAGTAACAAAGGGAACCTCCACCCCAGTGTTGCAAATGGCAATATGGAGGGATAGTACTGATGGACATGAGCAGGTTCATTTACCCTGGGGCTCACAGAAAAGGTCATGACTTAAAACGGCAACCTGAATCAAGGAACCAGTCCTAGAATCCTGTCAAATGGCAGGGCAACTGCTAGAACTCACTTTAGGTCAGAGGGGCTGGTAAGTGCCATGGTTTATGTTCCCACTCCACCTTGATAGTGTGGGTTTTTTGTCAGCAGGGCCCAAGCACCATAGCTGGCCTGCTGCCTCAGTGAGCCCCAGGCCTCTAGTACAGACCCTGGGGCACAGAAAAAAAAATCCACATGTTTTAAAAGAACTACAATATATTAGATACAAGTCCATAACGCCGCAAAATGAAAGGGAAAACCTGCTAAAATTCTCTCCAAGTCGGAGGGGCTGGTGAGCTCAACAGTTTACATTCTTCCTCCACCTTGATAGTGTGGTCAAGAGCAAGATCCAGTGACCGAGGTGGCCTACCACCACAGTGAGCCCTGAGCCCCTAGCCCACCCAAGCCCTAGCCCTCTATCTCATCACAGTGGTACAGACCCAGACATCCATGGGTAGTGCTCACTAAAGATCTAGTTGTCTTGTGAAGGTGACAAAGGTGCAAAGGGCCCTGGAACATGCCAAGCCTATATCCTTTTGGTTTTAGACAACTTGCGAGGGCAGTCCCTGCACCAAGTGCCCCAAGATTTCTGGCTTATGCCTGCCTCAGCTCCAGTTGTCCCACAAGGATAACCCATGTGCAGCCTCTGAGGACCCTGTGGCCCATGCCCCATCTCAGTTCCAGCCTTCCTGCTAGGGCACCCGTCCCCCCACACACACACAACCCTGGAATCCCCTGGCTTGCACCCACTCCAGTTCCAGCCATCTCACTAATGTGGTCCCAGAACAGTGCTCAGGACCCTCAGTCCACTACAAACATAGCTCCAGCCAGTCAGCCAGGTATACACAGTCAACATAGGGGATGAGCATAACAAACTCACTCCTTCAAGTTTAGAAGTATCTGTTCTGCCTAATTCATAGAAACAAGCAAAGAAAGTCCATCAAGATGAGGAGATAGAAGAATATGCTCCAACTGAGAGAACAAGACAAAACCTCAGAAAAACAAGTAAATGAAACAGAAAGTCATGATAAAGAGTTAATGGTAATGGTCACAAAGATGCTCACTGGACTAGAAAGAAGAGTAGATAAACTCAGTGAGAACTTCAACAAAGAGAAAATAGAAATAACCAATAAGAGTTGAAGAATATAGTAACTGAAATGGAAAATACACCAGAGGGAATCAAGAGTAGATTAAAAGATGCAGAAGGGGCAGCCCAGGTGGCTCAGCAGTTTAGCACCTGCCTTCGGCCCAGAGCATGATCCTGGAGTCCCAAGATCGAATCCCACGTCAGGCTCCCTGCATGGAGCCTGTTCCTCCCTCTGCCTCTCTCTCTTTTTCTTTATCTCTCTCTCTCTCTCTCTCTCAAGAATAAATAAATAAAATCTTGAAAGAAATAAAGGATGAAGAAGAAGAGATCAGTGACCTTTAATATGGGGTAATAAAAAACATACAGGTTAAACAGCAAAAAGAAAAAAAATTGAGAATAGGTTAAGGGATATCTTTGACAATGTCAAGCAATGAAATACTTGCATTATACGGCTCCCAGAAGGGGAAGAGAGAGAGAAAAAAATATATTTGAAGAAATATAGCTGAAAACTTCCCTAATCCCAAGAAGAAAAGAGATATCCAGGTTCAAAAAGCACAGAGGGTTCCAACCAAGATTAATACAACAATAGGACATAACAATTGCAAATATGTACCCAACAGAGGAGGACCTGTTACAGCAAACATTAACATACATGAAGAGAGAAATTGACAGTAATACAATAATAGCAGGGGATTTTAACACCCCACTTACAGCGACAGATACATCATCCAGGCATAAAATCAAGAAGGAAACAATGTCTTTGAATGACACATTAGATCAGATATACTTAACAGATATATGCAAAACATTCCATTTAAAAACAACAGAATACATATTCTTTTCAAGTGCACGTGGAACATTCTCCAGGACAGAGTACATGTTAGGCCACAAAACAAGTCTCAATACATTTAAGAAGACGGAAATAATATCAATTGTCTTTCCTAAGTACAACTGTATGAAACGAGAAATCAATTACATGAAAATAATGGATAAAACAAAATCACATAAGGGCTAAACAATAGGCTACTGAATAACCAACAGGTCAATGAAAAACTCAAAACATCTGAGACAAATGAAAATGAAACACAATGGTACAACATCTTTGAGATGCAGCAAAAGCAGTTCTAAGAGGGAAATTTGTAGCAATGCATGCCTACCTCAAGAAATAAAAATCTCAGATAAACCATTTAACTTCAGACCTAAAGGAACTCGAACAAGAACAAAGCTTAAAGTAAGTATAAGGAAAGAAATTATAAAGATGAGAGTAGGAAAATAAAAATAGAGACAAAAATACAAGAGGAAAAAAATCAATGAAACCAATAGCTGTGATAAAATTGATAAAGCTTTAGTCAATCTTACCAAGAAAAAAGAGTTTACAAATAAGTAAAATGAGAAAGGAAAGAGGGAAAATAACACCAGAGAAACACAAAGAATTATGAGACGACTGTGACAAATTGTATGCCAAATAACTTGAAAACCTAGAAGAAATGGATTCCTTGAAACGTACAATCTTCCAAAGCTAAATCAGAATAGATAGAAAATTTGAACAGATTACTAGTAACAAAATTGCATTGGTAATCAATAAAATCCTTACAAACAAAAGACTGAGACTAGATGGCATCACACATGAATTCTACCAAACATCTAAAAAAGAATTAATACTTATTCTTCTCAAACTATTCCAAAACATAGAGGAGGAAGGAAAGGTTCCAAATACATTCTATGTATCCGGCATTATTCTGATACCAAAACCGATAAAGACAGTACAGAAAAAGAAAAACAAAAGGAAAGAAAGAAAAGAAAATTACAGGCCAATATCCCTGATGGCCATTGGTGCAAAAATTCTCAACAAAATATTATCAAACCAAAATTGACAATGCATTAAAAGGACTATTCCAATCACTAATCCACAATCAAGTGGGATTCTTCTAGGGATGCAAAGATGGTTCAATATTTGCAAACCAATCAATGTGATGCACCACATTAATAAAATGAAGTATAAAAATCATATAATAATCTTAAGAGATGCAGAAAAAGCATGTGACAAAATTCAACATCCATTCATAACAAAAAACTCTGAACAAGTGGGTCTAGAAGGAATGTATTTCAACATAATATAGTCCATATATGACAAACTCACAGATAATCTCATACTCAATGATGAAAACCTGAGAGCTTTTCTTCTAAGATCAGGAACAAGACAAGAATATCCACTCTCACCACTTTTATTCAATATAGTATTGTAAGTCCTAGTTACTGCAGTCAGACAAGAGATAAAAGACATTCAAATTGTTAAGGTAAAAGTAAAACTATCACTACTTTCAGATGACATGATACTGTACAGAGAATACTCTAAAGACTACCAAGAAACTACTAGAAGTTATAACGAGTATGGTAAACTTGCAGGATACAAAAATACACATAAATTTGTTCCATTCTTATACACGAATAACAAAGTAGCAGAAAAAGAAATTAAGAAGCAATCCCATTTACCACTGCACTGAAAAAGTAAAATACCTAAGAATCAATCAAGGAAGTAAAATATCCATATTCTAAAAACTATAAAACACTGATGAAAAAAACTGAAAGCAACATAAACAAAAACAAAGATCTAACATACTCATGTATTGGATGAATTAATACTATTATAAATGTTCATACTACCCAAAACAATCTACAGATTCAATGTAATCCCCATCAAAATAACAGCAGCATTTTTCATAGAACTAGAATAAATAATACTAAAAATTGTATGGAACCACAAGATCTCAAACAGCCAAAGCAATTTTGAGAAAGAAAAATAAAGCCAGAGTAACACAATCCGAGGTTTTAAGATATATTACAAAGCTATAAGAATCAAAACAGAATGGTATTTGTATAAAAACACACACATAAATCAATAGAACAGAATAGAGAGTTCAGAAATAAACCCATGCTTATGTGGTTAATCAATCTATGACAAAGGAGACAAGAATATACAATGGAAAAAAGACAGTCTCTTTGATAAAAGGTGCTGGGAAAACCTGACAGCTACATGCAAAAGAACGAAACTGGACCACTTTTTTACACCATACACAAAAATAAACTCAAAATGGATTAAAGACCTAAATGTGAGACCAGAAACCATAAACCTCCTAAAAGAAAGCACAGGCAATAATCTCTTGGACTTTGGCCTTAGCAGTATTTTTCTAGATAGGTCTCCTTAGGCAAGAAAAACAAAAGCAAAAGCAAATTATTGGGGCTATACTAAAATAACTTGCATAGCAAAGGAAAACATCAATAAACAAAAAAAGCAACCAACTAAATGGGAGAAGATATTTTCAAATGATTTATCTGATAAACGGTAAAATCTAAAATCTATAAAGAACTTCTTTAGCTAAATACCAAAACCCCCACAAATAATCCAATTAAAAAATGGGCAGAAGACCTGAATAGACATTTTTCCAAAGACGACCTACAGATGGCCACCAGATACATGAATAGATGCTCACCATCACTAATCATCAGGGAAATGCAAATCAAAACCACAACGAAGTATTATTTTACACCAGTCACCTGACACTAATGTCTAGTATCCAATTGACACTAATGTCTAGTATTTCACCTGACACTAATGTCTAGTATCCAAATGACAAGAAATAACAAGTGTTGGTGGGGATATAAAGAAAAAGAAACCTATGTAACTGCTGGTTTGAATGTAAATTGGTGCAGCCACTGAGGAAAACAGTATGGAGGCTCCTCAAAAATTAAAAATTGTTATACCATATTGTCCAACATTTCCACCACTGGATATTTACCCAAAATAAACAAAAACACTAATTTGAAGAGATACATGCATCCCTGATTACTGCAGTATTATTTACAATAGCTAAGCCATGGAAGCAACTTAAGAATCCATTGAAAGAAAAATGAAGAAAATGTGCTGTGTAAATATATATGTAAATACGCACATACACACACAATAGAATACTGCTTAGCCATAAGAAAGAATGAAATCCTTCCATCTGCAACAAACATGGATGGTCTACAGGATATTATGCTAAGTAAAATAAGACAGAGAAAAAGACAAATGCCTTATGATTTCACTTACATGCAGATTCTAAAAAATGAAAACAAAAGCAGAAACACACCCATAAACACAGACAACAACCTGGTGATTGCCAGATGGGAAGGGGGTGGGAGGTACAGGCTTCCATTTTTAGAATGTATAAGTCACAAGGGTGAAAGGTACAACATAGGGAAATAGTCAATGGGATTATAGTGTTGTATGGTGACAGATGGGAGCTGTGATTGTGAACATAACATAACGTTTAGAGTTGCTGAATCACTGTTTTTCACCTGACACTAATGTAACACTATGCCAACTAAACTTCAATTAAAAAAACAGAAAAGTGGGATGCCTGGGTGGCTCAGCAGTTGAGCGGCTACCTTTGGCTCAGAGCATGATCCTGGAGAACTGGGATCAAGTCCCTGCAGGGAGCCTGCTTCTCCCTCTCTGCCTCTTTCTCTGTGTGTCTCTTATGAATAAATAGATAAAAATCTTAAAAAAGGAAACAACAACAAAAAACCCAAGTAAGTTATGCACTGATGTTCGACTGCACATGGGATCAGTGCCTCTAACCCCTGCATTGTTCAAAGGTCAAATGTAGTAAGCTTTACCTTCTTTTTCAACTGATATCCTTCTTAGGAGGGGTAATAAACTGAATTTGAAGCCACTTCGTTTGAGAATCTTCAGAAAGATTCCACGAGGCACTGAGGTTACATAGCAGGACTAGAGAGAGAAGCAGCTGAATGTAAAATGGGGAAATGAAAAGCAGAGAGATACAATATTTTAGAAAGAAGCCTATTGTTTTGATGAGGCTCTAGGCATGTATTAATAACTGGGAACCTCAGCAATGTCTCAGCATGTTACAGAAGAAAGACCAACACGTAGTTTGCATTCTGTGTTAAAGGGTTACCTTTGATTCTTAATTGGAAGTGAGGTTTCCTGTCACTGTGTCCAACTGTCATGCAGCAAGGGGCGACCTGTCAGAGTGATGAATCAGTTATCCAATGCTGTGTAATACACCACTCCAAAACAATAACCCTCAATTACTGCTCCGTGGGTCAGCTGCGAGATTCTGCTGGTCTTGGCTGGGCTCACACTTGTGACTGCTGGGAGCTGTGGATGGACGGGCAGTGCTGGGTTTGTCCGGACTCTCACATGTGTTGGGGGTATCTGGCTATCTATAGCCGCCCTACCATTAGCTTAGCTGGAACAACTGGGTTACATCCAAGTGGTGTCTCAGCTTTCACCAGCTTGGCCTATTCTCATGGCTGAGAAAGCAAAGTTTTGAGGTAATTAAGAGAGACAAGCTCAGGACTGGGACACAGCACTTTGGCTACACTCTATGTCCAAAGTACGTTATTGTCTGGGGGTGGAGAAAAAGACTCCACCTCTTGGTGAAGGTTGTTGCAAAGTCACAACGCAAGGTGAGATGCAGGAAAGGATGAAAAATTGGAGCCATTTTTTCCATCACCACCAGTGGCTTCATGCTAGTCTTCAATGCAAACTTTGCTTGGTCACCTGAGCAATCTTTTCCAATCCAATGTGATTTTGATACACATCAACTTTAAATTCTTCAATGGCTCCCCACTGTCCTGATACAAAACCTAGATTCTATTAAACATAAATGGCATTCCCTTATCTGGCCTCTGCCTACTTCTACCCTACCCCCTACAACTAATCCTGTCACACCCAGGTCCTGTATGTACTTAGAACACATCTGTTCCTATACACACTCATTTTGCCCTGAAGCTGGACTCTCTCTCCAACTCTCCTCAGCCATTTCCAGTCAGCTATTTCTCATATCTGCAAGTTTAAATGATCAAATTCTGTTGATAATTAATATTTCTGCCATAAAATTAAGTGGACAAATATTGAGATGTTATCACAAGATGGTTTTGAAACAAAGTCTTCCTAGAACTAAACTCTCAACAAGAACTTAATGCAGGGTTCTATGAAGGGTAGGTTGTATTAAATATTTAATCTTAGTTTTTTGGTTTTTTCCTGTTGATATTTCATAATTTGTATTGAAAGTATTTTACCTAGATTTTTTCCCCTAGAGTTGCTTATGAAGTAATTATCTGTAATCTGTTTTCAAGTTTTGTTTTTTTTTTTGGTAAAATGATTTTCATATCAGACAGAAAAAAATACTACAGAGCTTTCCTTCACAGTGTGTACCTCCACCAAGGCTCCCCTGACTCCCACAGGTAGATGGAGGTGCCTTTTCTGCATGTTCCCGTTGTTTTCTTCTGCAGTTACTTTGTTTGCTGTCTGGCTAACTCCTGTGGTTCTAGTCTTTTCCTCTTGATAGTCTTATGGCGTAACAGTGTCTGAGATGCACAGGCAGCTAAGACATTGCTTATTAAGTGAATCATTGCATGATTTAGTGCACACTACATAGGCACATTAGTAATAACTGAGTTTGCTTCTTGTGGATTGACTAACATGTTCCTTATTCAAAATGCTGAGTATCAGCTGTTAGGAAAGATTCTAGCAAATGGAGCATGATTGTGATTTGCACTGCAAATGTCATGTTAATTCTTTTTGTTTTCTGGCTGACAGTTAAATCTCTTGTACCATGCATCAAAAATGTCACAGCTAAACAATCTGAGGGATTAAATGTTTCCTCATAATTTCCCTGATGCTAAATGGCAGAAAGATATTACCTGACCACTGTTGTCAGTCTTCACTGGTGAATTTACATAGAAAACACTTCCTTTTTTTGTTTTTGTTTTTTTGTTTTTTTTGTTTTTACTTTGATGACACTTAGAAACACAGTCAAATCACAAATTAAGAGTTGTTTGCTCCAAAGTATAGAATTTTGCTATTTTATTGTCAGTCATTTCACGTTTCATTAAGATTGTCACCAGAAAAAAATAAAATAAAATTGTCACCAGCTCTGATCACTGTTTATTTTCACCTGCAGTGCTCTTTTTGTGAATTTCTTTTATGCTAGCTTTTATCAAGATGATATTAGAAATTTCTAAATTTTATATTGTTTCATAAGGTCTGAATAATGAATGTTGCCAGCACTTATAAACACTAATGGAAGCTTAAATACATTTGTTGCCTTGATTATTTCTGGTAGTGTTCCTCATGATATTATATGAAACTCATTTGACCCTCCTCATTTCACCTCTGGCTTACCATTAGGCCCCTTTCTTGTCTTATGGTTCTTCTTTAGTTGTAAAAAGTTAAAATGGTCCATTTACTGTTTCAAAAGACTAATTTCAGAACAAGTTTTGACGAGAACCTTGTGGCAGTTGAGAAAGAAAGTATGTGATATCTCTTAGCATCTCTTACAGGTTTACTGAAAAAGAATACTTGAGAACGGATTATAGATAATTACTTCACAAGGAGCTTTTTAAAATCCAATTACAAGATTTCTTATTTAAGCGGAAAAATGAAAAAAAAATTCAGGCTCAGTTAAATGCAATGTGCTATTTCACAGAGTATCGAGTCCATCTTGGGAGTTTAACTGTGGGAGGATTTTGTGATAGCACCGTCTTCCTGCAACAGGATTCCACAGATAGCATTATGATGAATCTCCTGGATGTGTTCATTTAATTTCAGGGGTTGCTGCACTAAACAATAAACCGAATTTGAGAGCCTGAATCCGGATGTATCTTGTCACTTTTTTTTTCCCAAGTCAGTTCAATCAAATGTCATTCTATTCAATTGAATATAGACAGGGTGAATTTCAAGTAAGAGAAAATTCAACCTGAGTGACAGATTTTCTCTTGAAGTTACTTTTGTTTGATTTTATTTATTTTTTCTTTCTTTGCTGTGAAACCACACAATGAAATGGAATCCAGAATGTCAATTCCACTGTTGCTTGCTGCTTTCTGGTTCAGGCTTTTTTGGATCAGTGAAACTAGTTGCTCCATACATGTCTCATGCAGTCATATAGGTTGGGCACTGTACAAATCCAGGGAGTACCACTTACATATGTCATTAGGTGGATGTCAGTCCCTAGGAACTGTGCAGTGTCCACTTTGTTCAACTGTAAACAGAATCTCTGCTGAGTTTGTCAGGAAAGAGCTATTGCCTCCTGTTTTATGTCAAAGGAATGCAAAGAATAAAAGTGACAGAGATCTTCAATTAGTGATTTAAGCATTTTTTGAGGGCACTGTAGGGAATCTGGGCCATAAACTGATAAACTGTGACCCTAAGCAAGCAAATGACTTAACTTCTTCTGGCCTCAGTTTTCTTATCTGGGAAAGATAAATAATAATATCTTGTTATCTCTGCTACCCCAAGATATTATGAAGATTAAATGAGAGATTGGTTAATTCTCTGCAAAGTTAAAAGTGCTAGGCAAATTCTATATTATTCTAATATTCTAATATTATCATCATTATGAGAATGTGCCAGAAAAGACACATGGCACTTGATGATCTTGGTGAAATCTGTATAGCATTTTCTATCAGTGAGAGCTATTTACAGTACATTGGTAATTAAAACAAGGTCATATGCTGTGGTTCTTACAAGGTTTTAATATTGTAACAATTAGAAGTACTTATCTTTTAAACATTTATAGATTTAAATAAATATGGCAGGTGTATGGTATTCTTATCCTATTCTAAGGATTGAGTCACACTATATTTTATCACTCCTAAGTAGAAAAGATTATTTTTCTTCCAAAATCCATCTTTGTGTCAGCTAGCAATCTCAATTTAAAGACAAAATTTAAACAATAGCTTGATTTATGTTTTTACATACATTTATTTGGAGAGGACTGCATGTCATATATGGTTTTAAGCCTTCTACAAATTTTCTACTACAAATTTTCACTCATTTACTGCCCATAGTCACTCACAAAGTAGGTATGATCACTGTCTGCATTTTGCTTATGGGAAATTAAAGCAGTAGAAGTTAAGTAATTTGTATACATCACACAGCTAGTAGATGGTAGAGAAGTATTCAAATCCTGGATATCTGGCTACAAAGTCTGTGGCTCCTAAGCACTGACTTGTTATCAATCATGGTATCTCTTTCAGAGCTGTGCATAGGAAAACGCTGTCAATCACACAGGTAATATGCAGAGATGCATATAATTTCAAGGTCAGTTGATTTGAGTCCTGTACAAATAAGGCTAAAGTTAAAGACCATATTTTCATGGAGAACTTTCCATGTAGATCAACACTATTTGTTTATGGAGGTAATGTCTCCTGTGGACTAGAAAAACTAAAAGAAGAGATGGGCAAATATCAAACATCCCTGGTGAGTCACCGTGCATTCCCCACTGCTGACCAGATGTCATATTTGAATGTTCACAAAACCATGGTAGCACATGGGATGCTATTACAAGCTGAGGTTTTTCCATATCCAGTTTAATATTCCTAAACAAATATCTTCTTATTGGGAGGCAAAATTTCCATCAAATTAGAACAAAATATCATATGGAGGTTTATGTGTCTTTTTTTAAAAAAAAGATGTAGCTTAGTCATGTTTCCCTGTAGCTATGCTAACGCTATTGCCAAAGGAATTCTATGTAATTTGAAATTATCATGTGACCTAGAATAGGATATGCCTATTCTTTGTGCCATAATCTATCCATTTTTATTCTTTCAATCTTTGGAAAACAAAACTACATTTACTATCCCTGGTCTTCCAGTGCTTCTACTTTATCCATGATTAGTCAATGATTAACCTTCAAGGGTTTGGCACTGTAACGTAGGAGCTCTTTCAATAATTTTGATAGGCAGTCCATGTCAAATGGAGTCATGGATCCATTAAAAGAACCTCCACCCTCATATATGTGCCTGATACTTTATTGGTAGTGTTAATTACCCCTCTGCACTAGAAACTATTCCTTTTGGGATAGCAGGCAGAAGTTAAACAGAAATGAAAGAGATATACAGTATTTTAAAACACACCTACTACCATTATGGAACTTGGATTTTTAAATTTCATTTGATATCTACTAGAGTCATGTGGGGATATACATAATCACTAAATTTATAGAGTACATTGATTCAGAGATCTAAGTATCTGAGGGCTATAAAACCAGTAAGTAAATCACTAAACATCAAATCTAAGTCTCCCCCAATTCCAAAGTACTTTATACTTTCTTTTTTTTTTTTTTTGCAATCCTCTCTCAACCACCACATAACATGTAAGCAACTAGCCAAAACAGAAGGATTTGGGTTTTTAAGAGAAATTAAAGAGACTGTTTAGTTTTATAAGAATTTCCCACATGTCTCAGTTCTTGACTTCCAGTTAATATTTACACAAGTCTGTTATTAAAGTGTTCTCATCTTTTGCACATTTGTTTTTCAAGTAACTGGAGCTCATTACAGAGTTCTCTATGTAGTTCTATTGGTATTTTTTAGGTAAATTTTCCTATCCCATTTTAAAATTCTCATTCTTGAACAAACTTTTCTTCTATTTTATAGGAATCTATCAATAGCTTTGACTTAGAATTCCTACAAACTTTGATCCACTCAAAACCAGCCACAAGTATTTTTACTATATTCATAACTAATCTGTCCACTCAAAGTTCCTTTGAATTAAATAAAAAGTGAATATTGATTGTAATTGTGAGGGTTGCCTTCACTTAGGATCATAGTTATTAAGGTTGAAAATGTATAATGCTTGGCCAATGGTAATTTATGCCAGTATATATTTGTCTTCTGGAGGCTATCTTTAAAAGATAAACTATCACTCAAGACCGGCTCAGTCCTTTTATGTTACTGGATTCTGATTTTGTAGGTGCAATGAGGCACATACATGATTTTAACATAAAATCTGCTGTCATTTCATTTAGATCATCAGTATTTTCTTACATAAGTATATATAACAAAATATATTAAAAATATTTAATCAAAGATTAATGGCCAGTATAAATACATAGAATTAGAGATTTGCTAAGTTAGATTAGTAGTTATCCCAACTTAATTACTTTTAAGAACTCTATTTGTGAATATTTCAGGAGTTTTAATTTCTTGATTCATGACAAATGAAAACTTTTCACTGTTTAGACTTTTTCCCTAAACAATATCCTCCATGCTGATAACTCCACAAATGTGTGTTTTTGGCCGTGGTCCTCCTCTTGAACTCTAAGATCATTACTCCAGCAATCTACTAGATGTTTTCCCTCAGTGGTCTAATTGGTATTTGAAATACAACACAAGTAAAACATCATTCTTTCTTCTTTCGTAAGTCTCTTTTTTTTTTATTTATTTATGATAGTCACAGAGAGAGAGAGAGAGAGAGAGAGAGAGAGAGAGGCAGAGACACAGGCAGAGGGAGAAGCAGGTTCCATGCACCGGGAGCCCGACGTGGGACTCGATCCCGGGTCTCCAGGATCAGGCCCTGGGCTGAAGGCAGGCGTCAAACCGCTGCGCCACCCAGGGAATCCCTCCTAAGTCTCTTCTAATGTTATAATCACCATATATCCAGTTTCTCATGTTAAACACTTAGTTATCTTTAACTCTTCTCATTTTCTCTCCTATTCCATCAGCAAGTACTATTTACAGCCTCAAATACCCTGAATCTATTTTTCTTTATCTCTTCTGCCATCATCCTGGTCCAATTCACCATCATCTCTTACTTAGGTAAATGAAAAACCTTAATTGTTCCTTCCACCCCTATACAGACCACTGACTATAATCCATTCCGTACACAGCAGCCAGAATAAACTTTTATAAGAATAAATTTACATTTCAACAAATTGTGCTGAGGCAATTGTACACTTAGAGGCAAACAAACCAACAAAAACAGATAACACAAACACCCCCCCCCCAGCTTAACCTAAGTTTCATAACTTATACAAAAATTAAACAGATTATGGACTTGAATGTAAAATGTGAAGCAACAGGAATTTTTTTAAAATGGGAGAAATATTTGGGATATTGATTTAGGCAAAGAAATCTTAGATTTGAGACTAAAATATGTACATGAAAGGAAAAATTCATAACTGGGCCCTCATCAAAATTAAAACTTTTGCTATGTAGAAGACCATGCGAAAAAGTTGAGGAGACAGAGGACAGATTTGGAGAAAATACTTTCAAACAACATATCTAACAGATAACTAGTATATAGAATATATAAAGGACTCTCAAAGCTCCACAGTACAAGTTCTGACTCAAGTTGGTGTTTACGAGGATCCTGAACTCCCCTCCTCCATGGACACACCGAATCTATAGCTACTTATAGAGTAACTCCCTTTGAAAGAAATCCAAAAACGAACTGAATGACTCCTACACATCAGATGAATGAGAAAAGAAACCACATTAAAATGCATAGGAGAGGTTCAGACACAACCTCACCATAAACCCCAATGTAGTGACATACAGACTTGCCATAAACCCTAGCCAGCACAGTGACAACTAAGAGAGAAATAAGAAAGGATTCTTAACAGACTCTAGCTTATTTACCTTGACTATTCCCCCAGAGCACAGCACAAAGGCAGGGGACTAAAACAAAGGAATTATAAAACAGTCAGAAAACAATTAACAAAATAGCAAAAAAGACACATCTATTGATAATTAGTACATATCTTTTAAATGTAAAAAGACTAAATCTCCAATCAAAAGACAAAGAATGGCTGAATGGATAAAAAATATAAGACCCAACTATACCTGGCCTAGAATAGACTCAAAGAATATGAAAGTGATGGGAAGGAAAAACATATTTTGTGTAAGCAGATACCAAAAGAGAGCTGAGGTAACTATACTTATATCAGACAAATGGTACCTTAATACAAAGACTGTAATAAGAAACAAAGAAGGTTTTTATACAATAATAAAAGGGTGAAACCAACAAGAGGATGTAACATTTATAAAGATTTATGTGCCTAACATAAGGGCACCTAAATATATAAAGCAAATATTAACTGAGCTAAAGGGAGAAAAAGACAGCAATCCAGTAATACTGGAGGACTTCAATACCCATTTCGACCAATGGATAGATTAGCCAGACAGAAAATCAATAAAGAAACACTGGCCTTAAATGACATTTACAGAACATCCCATAATACAATCTTCTCATGGGCACATGAACATTTAACAGGATAAGAGAGAGAATATGTTAGGCCACAAAACAAGTCATAATAAAGAAGAATGAAATCATACCATGAATCTTCTCCAACCATAATAGTATGAAACTGGAAATTACAAGAAGACAACTGCAAAATTCAAAAATATATGGAGATTAAACACATGTTACTGATCAATGGATCAATAAGGATATCAAAAGAGAAATAAAAAAAATAGACAAAAGAAAATGAAAGTACACCAATACTTACGAGATGTAGAAAATGCAGTGCTAAACTACATTTATATATTTAAGTGGAAATTTATAGTGACAAATGCATACATTAAGAAGAAATATTTCAAATAACCAATCCAACTATATACATCAAAGAACTAAATTATGACTAAGCCCAATGTTTGCAATGGAAAGAAACAAAAATTAAAGTGAAAATACATAGAGACTAAAAAGAGGATAACAAGGATCACTGAAATTAAGTGGTGTTTTTTTCAAAGATAAATAAGATAGCAAACTTAGCTAGACTCACTGTAAAAAAGACTAAAATAAAATCAGAAATGAAAGAGAAGACATTAGAAATGATACCACAGAAATACAAAGGATCATTAAAAACTACAATGAACTATTAATTATATTCCAAAAGCAACCTAGAAGAAATAAATTCCTAGAAACATATAACCTACTAAGACCAAACTATGAAGAAATAGAAAATCTGAATAGACCAATAACTAGTAAGGAGACTGAATCAGTAATCAAAAACTCCCCCGTAAAAAAATTCAAGACCAAGTGGCTTCATTGTTGAATTTTCCAAACAATTTGATGCCAATTCTCCTCAAACTCTTCCAAAAGAATGGAGGAGGAGGAAACACTTTCAAACTCATTTTACCAGGCCAGCATTACCTTGATACCAAAACCAGACTAGGATACCATAATAAAAGAAAATTATAGACCAATACCCTGGTGACCACCAGTGCAAAAACCTTCAACAAAATAACTGCAAATCAAATTCAGTAATACATTACAAGGATCATACATCATAACCAAATGACACTTATTCCAGAGATGCAAGGATCACTCAACATCCACAAATCAATGTGATACATCACATTAACAAAGTGAAGGATAAAAATCATATGATCTTAATAGAACAGAAAAAGCATCTGACAAAATTCAACATCAATTTATGACAAAAACTCTCAACAAAGTGGGTATAAGAGGAATGCACTCAATACAATAAAGGTCTTACATGTATGACAAGTCCACAGCTAACATCATTCTCAATGATGGAAAGCTGAAAACTTTTCTTCAATGATCAAGTACCAAACAGGGCTGCCTACCCTCCCCTTTTCTATTCAACAGAATACTGAAAGTCTTAGCGAAAGCATTAGGCAAGAAAAAGAAATCAAAGTCATCCAAATTGGAAAGGAATAAATAAAACTGTCTCTATTTTCAAATGATATATTGTATGTAAAAAACCCTAAAGATCACCAAAAACTATTAGGACTTATTAACAAATATAGTAAAGTTGCTGGATACAAAATCCATGTGTTTCAATGCACAAATAATGAATGATCATGAGGAGATTTTAAGAAAATGTCCCATTCACAATTGTATCAGAATAAAATATCTAGGAATAATTTAAAGAAAGAGGTGAAAAAAACTGTATACTCAAAACTCTAAGACACTGATGAAAGAAACTGAAGACATATATAAAAGGTATTCTGAGCTTATGGATAGGAAACATTAGTATTGTTAAAATGTCCACACCATCCAAAGCTATCTACAGATCCAGTGCAATCCATATAAAAATTCCAATGGCATGTTCCATAGAAATAGAATAATCCTAAAATCTGTATGAAACCAAAAAAGACTGAAAATAGCCAAAGCATCTTCAGAAAGAACAGAGTTGTAGGAATCACTACTTTCTGATTTCAAACTATATTTCAAAGCTATAGTAATCAAAATAAACACAGATATCAATAGAACAGAATAGAGAATTCAGAAATAAACCCACGCATATATGGTCAATTAATGTAAGACAAAAGAGCCAAAACTCTTGGGGGAAAGGACAGTTTCTTCAACAAATGGTGCTGGAAAAACTGGAGAGCCACAATCAAAAGAATGAAACTGGACCACCCTTATACCATAAAGAAAAATCAACTCAAAACGAATTAAAGACTTCAATGTAAGGAAAGAAATCATAAAACTTCTAGGAGAAAACATACTTAATGAGCTTCTTGACATAGGCTCTGGCATTGATTTATTTTTGATCTGACACCAAAATCAAAGGCAATAAATGTAAAAATAAGTAGGTGGGACTGCATAAAACTAAAAGGCTTCTGTACAGCAAAGGAAATCATCAGTATGACAAGGCAACCTACTGAATGGGAGAAAATATTTGCAAATCATGTCTGATAAGGAGTTAACATCCAAAATATATTTTAAAAAGCTCATACAGGGGATCCCTCGGTGGCTCAGCAGTTTGGTGCCCGCCTTTGGCCCAGGGCCTGATCCTGGAGTCCCAGGATCGAGTCCCACGTTGGGCTCCCTGCATGGAGCCTGCTTGTCCCTCTGCCCATCTCTCTGCCTGTCCCTCTGCCCGTGTCTCTGCCTCTCTCTCTCTGTGTCTCTCATAAATAAATAAATAAAATCTTAAAAAAACAAACAAAAAAACTCATACAATTCAATATCTTAAAAAATAAATAATCTGATTAAAAATGGGCAGAGGAACTGAATAGACATTTTTTTCCAAAGAAGATATACAAATGGACAATAGGTACAGAAAAAGGTGCTCAGGATCATTAATCATCAGGACAAGTCAAATCAAAACTTCAATGAGATAGCACCTTTTACCTGTTAGAATGGTTGTCATCAAAAAGACAATAGATAACAAGTGTTGGTGAGGATGTGGAATCAATGAAATCCTTGTGCATCCTTGGTGGAATGTAAATTATGCAGCCACTACAGAAAACAGTAGGATGATTTCTCACAAAATTAAGAAATAGAACTACCATGGGTCACCTGAGTGGCTCAGTCAGTTGAGCATCTGACTCTTGATCTCAGCTCAGGTCTTAATCTCAAAGTTGTGAACTCAAGCCCCACAGTGGGCTCCACACTGGGATTGGAGCTTACTTAAAAAAAAAAAAAAAGAAAAAAGAAAAGAACTACTATGTCATCTAGCAATCTCATGTCTCAGTACATATCCAAAGGAAACACTATCATCTCAAAAAGATATTTGCAATCCTATGTCCACTGTAGGGTTATTTAAAATAGCAAAGACATAGAAACAATTTAAGTATCCATTGGCTGATGAGTGCACAAATACACACACACACACACACACACACACAGAAATAATATTCAGTCATAAAAAAGAAATTCTTTTCTTTTTTCTGCCTTTTGTGACAACATGGATGCACCTTGAGGGCATTATGCTAAGTAATGTAGGTCTGATAGAGAAAGACAAAAACTGTCTGATTTCACTTATATGTAGGATGTAACAAAAATCCAAATTCATAGGTACAAAGAACAGATTGGTTATAGCCCAAAGTGGGATTCGGGTGGGTGTACTAATGGGTGAAAGCTGCCAACGGCACAAAGTTCCCATTATGAGATATAGAAGTCCTGGGGATGTGATATACAACATATCAGTTATAATTAACAACATCATACCATGTACATTTGAACACTGCTAAGAGATAAGAGTAAATCCTCAGTATTTTCGTCACAGGAAAAAAAACTCTGTGGTGATGGATGTTAACTAAACTTATTGTGATCATCATTTTACAACACATACATATACCAAAGTATTTTCTTGTGCATCTAAGACCAATACTATTCATACATCGCTTATATCTAAACAAGCAAACACATAAAATTTCAACAATAAAAAATAAGTAGTCTCAGTAGAAAATGGGCAAAAGACATGAATAATATTTCACTGACAAGGATAGGAAGATTACAAACAAATATGTTCTAGATACCAGGGAAATGAAAACTAAAATCACAACAGGCTCCTATGAATTAATGTATATACGTTACTATGGCTAGCTAGAATGAAAGACAGTGGCAAGTAAAAGTGGGGTGGATTGCACCATTGTCAGTATTCTGATTGTCATACTGACTATAGTTTTACAAGATATTCTGATTGGTAAAACTAGATAAGAGGCCAAGAGATCTCTCTTCATTATTTCTTACAATTGCATATGAATATACAATTGTTTCCATAAAGATTTCTACTAAAAAAATGTAGAAATTACTCCTCTGAATAAGTCTCTCCATTGGTCTATCATACTTAAATAAAATAGAATAAACCCCATATTCTTACTCTCGCTGTTCCCTCTGCTGGAAAAGTGTTCCTACAGATCACTTGGTTGTCTTCTTGTCACTTATGTATCTTCTCAAATGTTTCCTCTTAAATAGATACCTTCCCTAAGTTCCCTAGAGTAGGGTAGGCAACACTTTACTCCATCCATTCACTCCAGCAGTGAACTTTTCTATTTTTCCTAAACTTATCTAGTTTACTCATATATTGCCTCCCCTCCCTGATTTGATTCAAATGTGAATCCCATGAAGGTAAGGTCTTGTTTATTTTCCTCACCATTGTTTCTTCACCAAAACAGTGCCTGGCAAGTGGCAGACACTCATATTCAGGTTTATTTAAATGATGAAGCAGGCAGCAAGCAGGCGAGAGAGAGAGAGAGAGAGAGAGAGAGAGAGAGAAGGGGGTGGGGGAGAAGGAAGAGTGGAACAACCACTTGCTAGAATAGTGGAATCACAAAATAGAATCACAACACAGACCTGAATGAAGACTGTGTCAATTCTGTCAATGTCAAAACACCAAAGACCAGTTTGGGAGTTGGCATGTAACCGGTGAAGAAAACACAGGGACTACAAGTACTACTGCACACACACAAGTGTGGTGGAAGGTAGAGCTGAGTCACTCGATCCAGCAATGTGCTCAGTGATACTTGTAAATGAGTGAACTGACGAGTGAATATATGTATGTGTAACTGAAACGTGGGAGAAAGAAGCTAATTACTACCTTGAAGGATCTGGAAAGATAGAGGGAGAGGAGAGCCACTGTTCACTACATTATGTAATGTAAACTGCCCTGTATCAAAGGTTGTTAGGATCTTCTCCATTTGAATGGGAGGGAAAAAAAAAACCAGAGCTATAGATTAGGGAATGTCTTTACTGAAACAAAACCAGCCAGTTTGGCAAACGCTAACAGGTACTTGAGGGAGCATCAAGCCACTCAGGAACACAAGAGGCCTTCATATACTAAAGTCCTAACGATACCCTTCACAGAGTCATGGTACTGAGATGAATGGCGGAGAAGCACTCACTATGGGATGGACAAGAGTACAAAGTGTGTACTCAAAGTCTGCCAGAGAATTTGCTTTGTTTCCTGTTATCACTCTTAGCATGAAGCCTGACAGCCAAGCCCGCGATGTGCAGCAAAGAACACAGCAGAACTTCTAAGTGGAGGATGACAATATTTCTAGCTGCTACCACCGGGAAATCTTGCTGCTTTGCCTAGAAATCATGGCAAACGGACTCGAAAACAATGTCTCCATATGCCACAGTTGGTGGAATTATTCCTCAGATAGATTCCCTTGTCATTTTTCATATGTGGGAACTCATTAGACACCTACAGGAAGAACATATGGAGGGAAACAATGATCCTATTGGTAGAAAACGCTGTATAATCGCGTGTTTATAGTCTAAAAGGTCTTGCTGCAAACAGCTTCCTAGAAACAGGAATGGCTGCTCTTTCATGCAGTTGGTGGGAACACTATTCTCACGGTCTTAAAAACAAGCAAACACATTCTCAATCGAAATAAAATATTTACCAGCCTTTTGGCCAGAGTAACTGTTTTCTCTAGTTTTCGCTTTCAATACTGCAACCTTAATTTTTCTGTGGAAGTGAAGATGCTGTTGAATTTTTTGAAGCTGTGCTCTCTCTTCCAATAGAAGAATTGTTACATTAAAGAAGACAGAGGTAGTTCAGCTTAGTAGTTGAGAGCTTGGAGTGTGCAATCAGGAAGGCCAGGGCTCCCGTTCAGGCTCCACTGCTGGGCACAAGTGACCTATGGTCCTTAAGTTCTTATTTCCTCATCTATAAAGTAAGGGCAACAGTATCTCATTCTGAAGTCTTAAGAATTTAGTGAAATGGTTAAGGTCAATCAAGTTCTACCACTTAGGCTGTCGTTGTCATCGTCATCATCATCATCATCATCACCCTCAGGCAGTTTCCTGATGAATACACTTATTTAAAAAATATTTTTATCCTATTAGGCTAACAGGGTAAAATAAAAGGACAGTCAGATAGTGGAAACTTGGAATGACCAGCATAAAGGAATACACATCCAAATTCAAATCAGTCAAACCAAAAATTCTGAAACACAAAACATTGTTTGGTTGAGACTAAAGGTTGACTCTAATATTTCTAAGTAAGATTTGTTGCATTTTATCATCATCTATTTCTATACTGTGAATCATGATTTCTGCCGATTATTCTATCAGGAGACTTTCTTTTTTTGGTATGTTGCTATTTTAGTAGTCACGGTCTTGCAGTAACACAACTGGTACAGAAGAGCTATTGTAAAATGTAATACAAGATTCCATCCGATTTTTCCTGCGCATGGATTCTGTTATTTTACCCCTTGGCCCTCCCTCTGTCACTGATGCTAATGGAAAAAATTTTTTTTAAAAACAATCATCTCAGTTGAGACATGAGTGACAGGGGAAAAACCTAGATTTGAAAACCCAGCATTCATGTAACTTTTTATAACAGTTTTGAAAATGCCATATTCCAGGAATATTATCTTTCGTGACTTCCACCGGGCTTCTTCCAGGGTCCCAGGAAATTGGATAGTGAATTTTGTTTCCTTTTTTAGAATTGGTCTTCAGGAAGCTGAGCAAAGGAGATATCTAGAAATTGTGTATTCAATACCACAAATGTAAGCCTGGAGAAGGCATGGGACAAGTAGGTTATCTTTTATGACTCTATACTTTGACTAGATTATCCAAGCATTTACCACATTTCTATTTTTTCAAAATTTTATAGGGATAGACTATAAATAAATAGACCAGGAGACAAAATTCACTCAGTTTTCTTCCTTGTCAGATTGAAAGAACTGTTGTTTCTAAGTGACTCATCGTAAAGATGAGTCTTGATAAAATGAGCAAACCAGATTCTTCAAATTTTTGGTCTACTCTATGGAAAACACACATACCACGCCCGGCTTAAATAATAACCTGGAATTTTAAATCAGTCCAATAGTGAACTGATAATCACTCTATTTGTTACCCAGAGACAAGACAATTGGAAAAAACACTGGGGATACTTCAACTGGGATCATGAATCCAAAGAAAGGATGTTATGTAAAGAAACATGGCTTGTTTACACATGCCAAGTAAAATATAGAATTAATTATAAAGATAGTTTAAACTAAGTAGTGGCTTATTGTATCTTTTGCTTTTCAGGTATCAATCAGCCTGGCAAAGGCAATACAATAAGTGTATAGAATATCAAGAAACACTGAGCACTGCTTGCCTGAGAACAAAGGGATTTATAGTTTGGTAACATTCAAGTCAAATAATGCCAAAAGTGGAATTTTATGTTAAATACCTTCTTCCATAAAAGGGTGGTTATACTTAAAATTTATAGCATTGCTATGGAAGCAAAAAGTATAATGCAGAGGTAAAAAATGTCAGAATAACCATCAGCTCCTCCATATGATAGCAGCATATAGCTATTTTATGGATTTATTGTAATAGTTTTAAAAGGTCATTTAAATATGAAGACAATTGCCAGGCTTGGCCCTTTAAGAATTTGCTTTCAGCAAAGTACATCAAGACTTATATTAATGGCCAATTTCATGACCAAGCCTGAAGGCCAACAGCTAGGTCCAGACCTATTTGATATTTTTACTCTTGTGCTCATCTCCTAGTTTGGGGTGATGACTCCATCTCTGTGTGGGATCAGCCTTGCCAATATCCTGCCCATATGGGCCACCTCTCCATGGAGCATATTAAGACCCAGGAAACAATTTTTACATTTTTAAAATAAATTTCTGATTTAAAAAAGTCCTCTTCTGTTTTCTTTGTAAGTGTACTTGCATGTCACACTATGCAGCATTTTCTGTTTTGGTAAATAAAAGCATCACTGATATACACTGATAAATAAATAGTCAAAGTTTAGAAACCAGGAAAATACATAGAACACAAACAAATCTAAAAATGTCATCTCTTGATGTTTCTGGACTTTAAGCGCCATAGCAAGAGCCTTATAATATTAATTTTTGTTTTCTCTGTAGTTTACATGAAGGAAAATAGTAAGTCCAAGTAAAAGGATGTTTAAAACAGGAAAAATATCCTTAGAATCCAATAAGTGACCATCTGTGGGTTGATTGTGTATTTATAATTGGATAGAAGCTGTAAGCATCCTATATATAGTCCATAAACACTCTTAGGGAAGAGCCGTGTTAGGACGGAGATGCTTGACTGAAAAATCAGGTTGCCCTGGAGAGTCCAATGAGACATGAGCAGTCATTTCTGGGTCACCTGTAACAAGGCTTCCTTGAGTTGTGTGTAGAGTCAGTGTGCAGGACTTTTACACATTCCCAGCTGGCACGGGGCCTGAATTTACTAAAAGGGTCTCTAGTTGCTTCCACCAAACCAAGTTATTCTGTAACTATTCCAGAAGTGGAATAAGCAACTCGGCTTGCCTAGTGGGGTGCCACAAGGCATAATCCTGATGAACTGACCTTAGCATCTTTCCTTATATTTCTGTCATTTCCAGAAGAATGTCATGTGGCAACTGAACAGCTCTTGAACTTAGACTTCAAGGCCTGCTCAAGTTTTAATTTTAAGCAATAATCACCATGCCACTGAAAGTGTGATGGGAAATGTTAATGCATCAAAGTAAGAATGCATTACATTTTATTAAATTTAAGGAAAATCCGTTTGAAAGGCAATAAACACCAAGGCTAAGAGTTCTAATATTTATGAAAAGTCCTTATATTCATTACTGGGTCATGTGGGATTTCCTGCATGGAATTTAAATGTTGATAATACTGAACTGGCAGTTTAATTTTTGTCCAGATCAGTAAAATGGAATCTTTGCCCAAACTATGAAATATTCTCTATACTTGTGACTCAAAGCAGTCTTCTAAAAAACAACTTTTATTATGTAAAATTAAGGGCTGCCATTTTCTTGTGTGCCTAAAAAATAGTAATGACAATGTTCAAGAACAAATCTACATTAGCAATGCCAAAACGGCAATTTGATACAATTATGTGTTTAATTCAGGAGGGAAAAAAAAAAAAAAAAAGATCTCACTCCAGTGAGCTATATAGTAAAGTGGCATGCTTATCTTTCTAAATTTCTTATAGTTTTTTTCTTTTTCTTAATACTTACTTTGGCTAATACAACTCCAAATCTATCAGATTGTTCGATACACCCATTTTTCTAATAACTAGTATGGGATATTAAATAACAACTAAACTCAAACCTTTAATGAATTCTAGAATTCATAGGAAGGGTCAACAGCAAGCACCTCATTTATTTTTTATTTTAGTGAGATTCTTTTGTAAAAGACTCCAAAGTGACATCAAGAATTTACAAAGTACCTAGAGAAACTGTAGTTTTATTTTCCAAAGTATGTATATTTTGCTGTGATAGAATATTAAAAATCCAACAAGAATTTTCTTGATTTGTCTCAAAACTGGAATATTATTTAAATATATTTTGTTTGCTGAATAGATATAAACTCACTCAACTCATTCACAATAAAAGCTCCGGTGCCTTAAACTGCTTTCCCAGCTACAGGATTGTCAAGGTGACTTCTCTTTCTGTTTCAATTACTCAGCTTTGCCATAGTTTAACTATTACATTGATGGAAGGCTCGCACTCCACTTATTTATGGAGGGTGACATTTCAGGAGAGAGAAATCTCCCCCACTGAATTGTGGAAGAAAATGTTACATTAATGGATACAAAAAAGATGCCATGAAACAGTGAAATGAGTAGGTGCTGTTTTGAAAGAAGATTTGGAAATCACAAATATCGGTTATTCCTAATAAGTGATGAATCAGCATCAGCGACTGTTTTTTGCTTGGCTTGCTTTCTACCATTTTGTTAGAGGGGCATTACAGAAAACCTGGTTTTTACTAGGTAAGCTAGTGACATTTTCCTCATGCCCTTGAAAATAAGCAAGTGATGGGGCCTTTTAGATCTGTTTTTGCATGGCGTTTAACGTGCAATACAATAGAGTTGGAGATGACATTTGGAATGGGCTAATATATTTTGTTAAATGGCACTTTCAATAAGCTCTATAAGCTTCATTACCAGTTTCCCAAGCATAGTGAGTCTCAGATGTTTTGACCATCAGTCACCGCTGAAACATATAGGAAAACATTATCTTGAGAACATGCTGGAGAAATGTACATATTTACAACCAAGTTAAATATTAATGAAAGACACTGTAGATTACAGACTTGGGAAGAGACTGCACAGTATTTTGCCATAATTTGTAAAAAGTGGTCAACATTATTATTAAACCCAAAGTCAATCAAAGGATAAACAATAGTAAGTAACCCTCATCTGCTTATTGATTGCTTCCCATGTGCTAGGCACTCAGAGCTCACTTAATCCTCAGACTATGCCATGGCATTCGTGGCATCAACGTGCTAGTTCTTCTACAGATGAGAAAACAAAGCCCTGACATGCTTTGCTTTATAGAAAGAGAGTAACTTTATGGGTAAAGTGGTTGAAACTTGTTGAAAAACCTCTGTCCTTTCCCCAAATATTAGGGGTCAGTTAGTTTGTCTCCAAGTCAGTATATGGCATATTTTAAAATATATTTTTAAATTAAAATTATATATATTTACGATTACAACATGATGATTTGATATACATACACATAGCAAAATAATTACTACAGTCCACCTAATTAATGTAAACTCTCCTTACATGGTTACCAATTTTTGTGACAAGGGCACCTAAAATCCGTTCTCCTAGTACATTTCTAGTGTTTTGATTAACTGCAGTCATGCTATACATTAGATCTCTAGACGTATTCATCCTACGTAACTGACAACTTTGTACCCTTTGATCAATATGTTCCCATTTCCCCCACTCTACAGCCTCTGGTAACCGCCATTCTACTCTCTGGTTCTATAAGTTTGACCTTTTTTCAAATTCCACCTATAGTATTTGTCTTTCTTGGTTTGGCTTGTTTCACCAAGGATAATGACCTCCAGCTTCAGCCACATTGTCACAGGTGGAAAAATTTCCTCCTTTTTCATGGCTGAATAAGATTCCAATGTGTGTGTGTGTGTGTGTGTGCGTGTGTGTGTACGTGTGTGTATGTGTATCGCATCTTCTCTAGACATTCATTTGTCCGTAAACATGGGTTATATCCATACCTTGGCTATTGTGAAAAATGCTCAAATGAACATGCAAGCACAGAGGTGTCTCTTTGAGATACTGATGTCGTTTCCTTTGGATATATGCCCAGAAGTGGAATTGTTGTATTATACCTATTTTTAATTTTTTGAGGAACCCTCATAGTATTTTCTGTAATGGTTCTATTAATTTAAATTCCCACCAACAGGGTACAAGAGTTCCCTTTTCTCCATATTCCCCAGCACATTTTATTACTGATATTTGCTGTGCTATATTTTTATGTACTATGTTATTCAATGATGTGCTACCCTATGTTCATGGGTATATTGTACCTATCATTGCTCCCTATATAGAAAGGTAGCATATGTTGATTTGCCAATAAAGAAGATTGAAGATGTGGTAAAATGAATGTAAATCCTTGATAACACAGCAAAGGGAATCCCTGATTTAGGTACCCTTTGGTCATGTTGCTGCTTACCCACTCTTATTTTTAACACCTTAACCTCTAATTTGAGTCCATTCAGATCAATGAGTTTTTTTTAACAACTTAAGTGGATCTTTAAACACAGGGCATTGGAATATATAATAAAAAGGGTAAATTAAGAGTCATCACACAAACTTGATCACATAAATTACACATTATTTATAAAACCATTAATAAATGGCAACCATTTCTCCAAAACTAAAAATAAAATGTATCCTCACTCATGTGCAGCCTGGCTATTAAGTCCCATCGTGCTAGCTGTCTAAATTTTGCTGTCTAATTCTTCCCATGGAATATGAACAGAAGTGAAACGTATTCCCTTTGCACAGGGCTTTAAGATAGGCTTCTTCATGCTCTCTTGAAGCTTCCCTGCTAGGCTGGACTCTAGATAGCTTTATGGAATGGAGCCACCTTGCCAGTCTTGGACTATTACAGGAGGGAAGCAAACTTCTGTCTTATTTCAATCATTAATTTTGGGGTCTCTGGAGATATATTTAGTTTTCACTGCAAGTGTTAAATGTCTCCATCCTCAGCCTTTCCTGCATATTACAGAGTTTGGCTGTTTTCTAATCCTTCTTCTGTCACAAACCAGCCTGGCTCACCACATAAGTGTGACTACCTCCATGTGGCAGTCTTGATATCCAAGATGCAGATAATTCTTATGCAGTCTGTGAGTGTATACATTTCAGATTTTAAGGTGTGGAGACTTTAGCAACTGTATTAAAGTACCACCAGCTGTATTTCCCTGTTTGCTACTGCATAGATCCATGTGATACTAAACTAAGACAGCTTCATTTTCTTCTGTCATTATGCAAAATTCATACTATTTTAACTTCTTTTGTTATACTATTACATTACTTATTTAATAGGTCATGGGTATATTTAATTGTAGATATTTTGGTTCACTTTCTTCCTTTAAACTTTTTTTTTCAAAAACTCTAACTTATCCATACCTCAGAAAAATGTAAGCCTGTATGATACTCAAGAAGAACAGATACGGTGTTCCAGGGTATTAATTACTACATAATTATTTTGCCAAAAATTCAAAAAAATCAGTCAAGTTGTTATTAAACTTCTAATTATACACATGGAACAAAGATTCAAATATTTAAAGAGATTATCAGAAATTTTTGCTTATTTTAAAATATAATTTTTTTTATTTTACCATTCTAAATTCATGTACTTTTAAAACTGGGAAAGGAAAATCTGCCACACGTCATACAATTAGGGGAAATACAAGTGCGCAAGGGGTTGTGGAGAAAGCTAAAAGCTCAATGCAACTACTCTGCAAGGTGGTCAAAGAGTGTAACATCTGAATGAAAGGAAGAGAAGAATAAGATGGTGACTAAAAGTAAGGAGATGAGCCAATTCCTCAGACATGTCAGACTGTGCACATTGTGTGCATCACTGCTTTGGCATCACTTGAAAAAGCCTGAGTGGGAGGTGTCTCCCAAGGGAGGGAAACTTGCCTGAACACTTGCCTGCCACACTGGCAGAGTCTCCAGCCCAGAGATTTGATGCTTGGATAGAAGATGGGAAGCAGTACTATGATAAAAGATGGTACCACAAGAGCCAGGCCATCTCTCTAGAGTCAAAGCACAACCAGAAACTGAGCTGTGTGATCAGCTCTCTCAGAGCCAGTGAGGTCTGGGTGAGGAAGACTAGTGACAACATCAAGATGAGGATCTACTTGGGCCAGCTTCTTCACGGGCTCTTTGTGATCCGCTGGAGGTCAGCGGCTTGACTTTCTGGTGTTCTTCCCTTGACCTTTTTTCTGGAGTGTTTTTTTTTTTTTTTTTTTATTCCAAATATAAAGTTTTTAATCTGGAAAAAAATTACGAGGGATACATGTTTTAACTGCAGGAAGCCTGGCTAGGAAAACTAATGTATAGGTCATGTTAAACTGCAGGAAAACTGGTACAAGTGGAAATAATGGTGCTACATGTGTGCCACTGAATTGGCATTTTGATTTGATCTAATTAATTGGATTCTGTGTTATTATTAGTCTTATTTGTTTGTTTTTACCCCAGATAAGTCCTAGAGTTCTTGCAGTTTGGACTATGGAGAGGAAAAGTTTGGGTATACCAGCTGGGACAACTCAGTATCAAATAAGGTCAGGTTCACATTTTGTTGTAGGTCTTAATGATCTAATCCCCCACCTGTTAACTAACAAAAAAATCCAGTTTTTTCCTTGGTTTACTTCCTCAAATATTCTCTATAAACCCCCAAATATAATCATTAACCTAGGAATGTGCTCCTCACCTGTAATGGCCCTAGAAGTCAGTGATCTACTGGAGAGGGAACTCAGCAACTAGAGTTGGCCAGGGGCATTGCTGCTGCAATCAAGTGGTCCTTACTTGCCTGGGAAACTGGGCCCATGGGGAAGCCAGAAGTCTTTGGCGTTTGCTGCTAATTATATGCTCAGGTTTAGCAAAGCTTGAGAATGATTCTGCATTCAATAGAAGTGTGTCCTATAGAGATCTTTCGATCTAAAAGTGACGTTCTCTCTCATGGGGATTTTGTCCTTCGGTGTTACCCTAAAGCCTATGGAAGATGCTAGAGAGACTGGCACACTGTGGGTTCCACTGCACTACTAGCCTCACCAGAGCCTTGATATCTCCAAACTCTCCTCGGTCTCGATGACATGGACAGATCATTACTCCAGGCTGTTTTCCTTTATGTGGATTTCCCTCTCAGGAATCCTCGTATTATTTTGAAGTTTGATCTCAATGAGATTTTTCTAGCCCATCAGAAATATTTTTACATTTACAAACCTCAGTAAAGGTCCTGCTTCTCTTTTTTTTCTGGGAAACTTTTCAGTCTCCCAAGAAGAGGATACTACCACATACAAATTTTCTTTTTTTTTCTTTTTTTTTTTCACATACAAATTTTCAAAAAAGAAAAATAAAAAAAAGAATCACTTAGCTCCATTCACAAGTATCCAAAATCTTAATAAAAACTGTCCAGAGAAGAGTGATGAGAATGTTTGAAAACAGCATTTAGGTCCAGAATGTAAATGGGAAGCTAAAATGTTCTATAATTCTAAATAGCTGGGGAATTAGGGAGAAAATGCACTGAAAAAGGTTTAATAAATCTTGGCACTTTGAGTTCCTTGCTCGGGTATTATTAAAAATCATGTCACATGTTGCCATTGATAGGCATTTATGAAATGCCCATTTGAGCAGGTTGTTGCCTGGGGTGCATATGGAGTGAATGAGAGACCCACCCAAAGTACCCATAACTTTGGAGGAAATATTTTTATGGTTTAGGTGTAGCTTAAATCCATATTTCTTGTCTTACTCATCTTTATATCTCCTTCTCCTGTCCAGTTACTACTTAAAGTATTAATTCTTAATCTCCCCAAAGACCTCTCTGAGGCTTTGCTGTGTTAGGAAGACAAGAGTAACTGAGAAGCAGCACATTCAGTTTGAGCATTAACTAAGCATGTTATAGGACACAATTTAGAATCATGGGCAATTTACACTCTTGCGTGTGAATTAGCATGATCATGGTGTATCTCAAAAGATTCTAGTTAAAGTTGCTCTTCCCAGGGAAGTCTAGATATGTGTAGTTAGGATAGAAAACAGAGGAGAAGTTTAAAGTTTCAAAGCAAAAAAGGTAAGTTAAAGCAATTGTCAGTGACATCTGAAATGAGATTGGGAACAGTGCTCATGCAAGTGCAGGGAAATATGTGTGGTGACATTTCAGAAGTTTTGAAACTATGCCATGGCCGCTCATCTCCACATTAAAGTGCTAACAGCTACTGCCTGCTGTGAAGAGAGACATAGTCCCTTTTACCAAGACCCACAGAAAAGTGACATCTCCCACTTTTCTCTGCTGCTTCAGGATGGCACTGTCACTACAGGAGATTTCTGGTAGCCAGAATGTTGTTTTCTAGGTTTATAAAGTCGGTTTCAGGGGCTATAACACATCAGAATTGTGTACTGTTCATCAAAGAATCTTTCGGGATAAAATAAATATTTTACAAAAAAAGGAGGATTTATTTTTTCCTTCTCAGTGTTAAAGAATATGGTAATTTATTTGTGTCTATAGTTAATTTGGATGAATTAGTGAGATGACAAGATAAAAGAAGAAAACAATTTTTTTTTAAAAAATGGCTTTCACATCAAACTTAAACTAAGCAATATTTGGTTCAATAATATATCCTTCATAGTTTTTATTAAAAGGAAAATGACAAGAAGTCTGTGTGAGTTCAAGCTAGGTCTAACTTAGTTGAATTGTGTTGTGAGTGAAATTTCTCTTTGGTGTTTGATCCCGCCAATGTCTTCTCTCTTTGAAGTTTAATGCGTGTTGCTCATACCATCAATTACTCAATTCTGTCCTTCTAAAATAGTGTTTCATATTCTAGTTTTCTCTTCTGATGCTGCCCTCCTCCCTCATTCAAATCAACTCTTACCCAGCTAGCTGTCAGAGCTGAAGCGAGTGGGATACATCCTTGACAAGTCTAGGCCTACCCAATGGCCTGATTGATCTAACAGCTTTATTTATTTTATTTATTTATTTATTTATTTATTTTAGTTAATTGGGTTTATTTATTTTTTTCTTTTTTTTTTCTTAATTTTTTTTAATTTATTTTTTATTGGTGTTCAATTTACTAACATACAGAATAACACCCAGTGCCCGTCACCCATTCACTCCCACCCCCGCCCTCCTCCCCTTCTACCACCCCTAGTTCGTTTCCCAGAGTTAGCAGTCTTTACGTTCTGTCTCCCTTTCTGATATTCCCCACACATTTCTTCTCCCTTCCCTTATATTCCCTTTCACTATTATTTATATTCCCCAAATGAATGAGAACATATAATGTTTGTCCTTCACCGACTGACTTACTTCACTCAGCATAATACCCTCCAGTTCCATCCACGTTGAAGCAAATGGTGGGTATTTGTCATTTCTAATAGCTGAGTAATATTCCATTGTATACATAAACCACATCTTCTTTATCCATTCATCTTTCGTTGGACACCGAGGCTCCTTCCACAGTTTGGCTATCGTGGCCATTGCTGCTATAAACATCGGGGTGCAGGTGTCCCGGCGTTTCATTGCATTTGTATCTTTGGGGTAAATCCCCAACAGTGCAATTGCTGGGTCGTAGGGCAGGTATATTTTTAACTGTTTGAGGAACCTCCACACAGTTTTCCAGAGTGGCTGCACCAGTTCACATTCCCACCAACAGTGTAAGAGGGTTCCCTTTTCTCCGCATCCTCTCCAACATTTGTGGTTTCCTGCCTTGTTAATTTTCCCCATTCTCACTGGTGTGAGGTGGTATCTCATTGTAGTTTTGATTTGTATTTCCCTGATGGCAAGTGATGCAGAACATTTTCTCATATGCATGTTGGCCATGTCTATGTCTTCCTCTGTGAGATTTCTGTTCATGTCTTTTGCCCATTTCATGATTGGATTGTTTGTTTCTTTGGTGTTGAGTTTAATAAGTTCTTTATAGATCTTGGAAACTAGCCCTTTATCTGATATGCTTTATGTGCTCTTTAGAAGCACTTGGATAAGCTACAGAAATAATCTGTGATGGCGGACAAAAACTAGGCCTGTTACAAAGAAATTTTAGGAAGATTTAGTCACCCTCAACTCACAGACTGGCTCTGCCTTGTACATGCAGAAATAGGGTGACCAATGTTTATATAGCATTTTTTCTTTAGTTTGCAAAAAACTTTTTCTTAATGTGCAAGGCCTTGGTTTTAACAATATACCTTTGAATTGAATATTATTAGGTCATTTTTCTTAATTATATAATGATACCAAGAAATAATGAGGTTTGTCTACATACAGCAAGAGTGGATTCAAAGCCAGATATTTAGACTTCGGAGTTTGTTCTTTCCACTATTGCACTGTCTTCATACTACTGCTGCTACTATTCATATTAAAAACAATTAGACAACCATATCTACTTTTATTACTAGTGACTCACAATTATTGAATGGCTGGCATATGCAGGCATTTTCCTAAGCATTTTTCACATTTGCTCATTTGACACTCCTAACAACTCCATGTAATTATCCCAACTGCCTGGTGAGAGAACTGAGGCCAGAGACCTGCAGGGAATCTTTTTGCCCATGGTCAAAACAGCTACACTGACATGAAGATATCTTCCCACATCTAGGTACTACTTTCCTGACCCAACTTCTTTATCCCTCAGCCTCCACTTAGGACTCATTACTACAGAGAAGTTTTTAGCAGATTTATAGGGGATTACAGAAATCCTTGGAATTGTTTCCTGGTTGAACAACAATTCTACATCCTTGAAGAGGTGAACTGGTGCAAGGAGGGGGTACGTGGAGCATAGAACTGAACGGAATAAAAAAATAAAATAATATGAAATTCATGGAAAAGCCGAGAATGTGTTAGACTGGTCTTCTTGAGTTTCTACCCATGTTTTATTCTTTCATCTTACAAATTTTTCAGCTACAATACATTTGGACTGTAGCCTTTAGAGTTCTTTGCTCATTTATGCTAACTTGGATTTTCTAGGCAATACAAGCAAAGAGTAAAGGACTTCAACTTCATTTCACAATGAAAATCTAATCACTCTCTGGACATTTCTATTGTTTAATTTTCTAATAACTTTCAGTCACTTTCATGATACAGAAATTTGAACTGAAATGTATAAGAACATACAATTAGTGACTGTTAATGCAACTGGCCTTTGCAAGAAATGCATCTGCATACATTTTGGTAAAATTGTTCAATTTACACTTTCCAGCCTGTTTCCTTGCTATAATTATGCTCAAACTGTAGCCATCCATACATTTCTTGGGAATGCCTGAACATGAGCTGAGTGCCATTACAGGCAATAGAGAAGACAGCAATAGTGAAGTAGTGAGGATATCTTTGATATTTTGTTGTTATTGCTGCTAAAATTCAGGTTTGAGTTCCAGGCTGGCCAGTTATTGACCTATAAGCTTTGGAAAATGATTTAATGCTCTAACCTCCTTTTACACATTTGTAAAGCAGGAAAAAGGTTGATGTGAAAATCAAATGCTTTAAATTACATTATAGACTTTGAAAACTATAAAATATAGGGTTTTTTTTTTTCATCATTAGGTCTTGAGGTGGTAAATATGTGTCACTCATGCCAGCACTATTCTACTGCTTCACAGCAAATATTGCTAATTGATTACAGTGGTCTTTTTGTCTTTTCAAGAAGTATATGTCTATTTATACGTTTGTTTACTTACATATTTATATTTAGAGTCCTCAATATAGCTCCGCAGATGGTCACTACCAATCATCCAGAGATGCACACTAGATAAACTTTCTTTCTCATCTTGGTTTAATTCAGCAAATTTTACTTGTGTTTGGAGAAATTATGATTTATTCATTGAACCAGTAAACACTTATGGAGTATCAGGAAAGGTACTTGATTCAATAGAAATATGAACAGAATATACTTCTGATCTGGACCTCTCAATCTGGTGGAAGAGTTGGTGGAGGAGTCAGATATGATTATAGCATGGTGATTAGTATTATGATGAAAGCAGCAGAGGAGGAAATGCATATTTATGCCCCTTGAGGTTAAACATTTGATTAGAGCAGCCCTATGGACTGGGTGTGTGATTTTTCAAGAGCCTACCATCCCTTACGTGGATAGTAATTGGGAGTGTGTCCAGTGCTATGAGGTGATCTGTACCAAGAATGAGAAAGCCAGACCCTTAAATTCCAAGTTTTCTTGAAATCTATATATGGGACATGTATACTTCAAAAGAATATTTGATAGTAAAAGATGTTCATGTTGTTATAGGGAGTTTATTTTGAAAAAATAGAGATTAAAACACAAACCAACAAACAAAACTACCATAAAGAAAAAGTCAAATTGCAAAAGCAGATTTGAAAGACTATAGTTCTGGTGAGCTTAATTACTCTTTCCAAGAAGTGATCAGATAAATAAGTAATTAGAGACATAAGTGTTTATCTCCCTATCCGTAAGACCTCTTCTTTTAAGTGGCATCTAGCTAGACTTGTTCTAAAAATAATTTGTAATGGAAGCCTATAATCTGGCATAAGGTTACCAGTTGTTAGTTATAAAAATAACAAATTAAGCCCAAAGTTAGCAGAAGAAAGGAAATAATAATGTTCAGAGCAGACATAAATACAATAGAGACTAGAAAATATCAGTGAAAATAAAAGCTGGTTTTCTGAAAATATAAAATTAATAAAACTTTAGCTAGACAAACAAGAAAGATACTGAAAATCAAAAAATAAGACATTACAACTAATGCCACGAACATACATAGAATCAAAAAGCCTAGCATACACAATTATATGCCAACAAACTGGGTAACCTAGAAGAAATGATATCCTAGAAAGACAACTTACCAAGACAGAATCATGGAGAGATAAAAAATCTGAATAAATCAATTACTAGTAAGGAGATTGACTCAATAATCAAAAGCCTTCCTACACACAAAGCCTCAGGATCAGATGGCTCCACTGGTGGATTCCAACAATATTATAGAAAAATTAATGCCAATCCTTCCCAAATTTTTTTTCCAAAAAACTGGCGATCAGGGAACACTCCAAACTCATTTTATGAAGTCAGCATTCCTTGATCTCAAAACCAAACAAGGACACCTAGAAAAGAAAACTACTGGCCAATATCCCTGACAAATATGGATGCAAATTCTCAACAAAACATTAGCCAACCAAACTCAACAACACATGAAATGGATCATGCAGCATGCCCAAGTGAGATTTACTCACTTGCATCTGGGATGCAAGAATTGTTCAAATTCTGAGTCTAAAAACACAATCTATCAACATTACCAGAATGAAAGTCAAAAATCATATGGTCCTCTTAATAGATGCAGAAAAAGCATCTGACATAATACAACACTCTTTCATGATAAAAACCCTCAACAAATTTGATACAGAAGAAACATACCTCAACATATAAATGGCCATTATGCCAAACTCACAGCTAATATTATACTTAATAGTGAAGGAATGCTTTCCTTCAAAGATCAGAAACAAGACAAGTATGTCCACTCTTATGACTCTCTTAATATAAAAGAACACTCTTAAGTCCTAACTAGGAGCAATCAAATCAGTGAAGAACATATCCAAGTCAGAAAAGAGAAAATAAAATTATCTGTTTGCAGATAATATAATTTTATATACAGAAAATTCTCAAGACTCAGCCCCCAAAATTCTGTAAATAGGAAATAAGTCCAGTAAGTTTTCAGGATATAAACTCTATATACTAAAAATGAAATATCTGGAAAAGAACTAAGGAAGACTATCCCATACAATCCCATTCACAATAGCATCAAAAACAATAGAATAGTTAGGAATAAATTTAACCTAGAAAATGAAAGATCTGTATAATGAAAACTACAAGACTTTGATAAAAGAAATTGAAAATGGGATGAAATCAGAGAGGGAAACAAACCATAAGAGACTTAACTATAGGAAACAAACTAAGGGTTGCTGGAGGGGAGGTGGGTGGAGGAATGGGGTAACCGGGTGATGGGCATTAAGGAGGGCACGTGATGTGATGAGCACTGAGTGTTATAGGCAACTGATGAATAACTGGAACCTACATCTGAAACCAATGATAAACTGTTAGTTCATTGAACTTTAAGATAAGAAAAAAAGAAATTGATGATGACACAAACAATAGAAACATATCCCATAGTAATTCGGAAAAATTAATGCTGTTAAAGCACCTATACTACTCAAAGCCATCTATAGATTTGATGCAGTGCAGTCTTAACAAAATTATGTGGCGTTTTTCAAATAGAAAAATATCCTAAAACATGTATGAAACCACGAAAGACTTTGAATAGCCAAAGCAATCTTGAGAAATAAGAACAAAGGAGGAGACATCACATTTCTTGATTTCAAACTATACCACAAAGCTATAGTCATCAAAAGAGTATGTACTGGCATAAAACCAGACACAGACTAAGGGAGCAGTACAGAGCCCAGAAATAAATCTCCATTTATACAATAAACTAATATTTGACCAAGGGGCCAAGAACATTCAATGGGGTAAGGCCAACCTCTTCAATAAATGGTGCTGGGAAAACTGAATAACCATATGTAGAAAAATGAAACTGGACCCCTATGTTATATCACTAGCAAAAATTAACTTGAAATGGATTAAACACTTAAGCAAAAGTCCTAATGTTGTAATACTCCAAGAAGAACATAGAGAAGAAGCTCCTTGACCTTGGTCTTGGCAGTAAGTTTTTGGATTTGATGCCAAAAGCACAAGCAACAAAAGCAAAACTCAGTAAATGGAACAACATTAAACTTAAAAGCTTCTGTACAACAAAAGAAACAACAAAATGAAAAGACAGTCTACAAATTGGGAGAAAATATTTGCAAACTGTCAGATAAGGGGCTAATATCCAATACATAGATAAAGAAGTCAGACAAGTCAGTAATAATCACCTCAAAACAAAACAAAATGAAACAAAGAAAACCTGATTAAAAAATAGGCAGAGGAACCAAATAGACAATTTTTTGAAGATGACATCCATATGGAAAACAGATATCTGAAAAAGTGTTGACCACCACTAATCATTAGGAAAATGTAAGTTAAAAACCACAATGAAATATCCCCTCACGCCTGTTAGGATGATTGTGATCAAAAAGAGAAAAGACAAGTGTTAATATGGGTGTAGAGAAAAAGGAATCTTTCTGTGTTGCTAGTAGGCATGTAAACAGGTACAGTCACTATGGGAAATGGTTATGGAGGTTTCTTAAAAAGTCAAAAATAGAACATGATCCAGCAGTGCCACTTCTGGGTATATACCCAAAGGAAATGAAAACAGTATATCAAAAAGATATCTGCACTCCTATGTTTATTGCAGCATTATTCACAACAGTCAAGAATTAGAAACAACCTAAGTGTCTTCTAATGGATAAATGGATAAGGATGTGGCTATTTATACACAATGGAATATTATCCAGCCATTTGCAACAATATGGATGGACCCTGAGAGCATTATGCTTAGTGAGATAAGCCAAACAGAGAAAGGCAAATAGCATATGACATCACTCACATGTGGAATAAAAAAAAAAGCTAAACTTGCAGAAACGCAACATGATGGTTATCAGCAACTGAGGGGTGGGGGAATTGGGAAGATATTATTTAAGGGTACAAACTAGGAATTAGTAGATAAATAAGTAATAATAATCACAGCACAGTGATTATCATCAATGATACTATATTATATACCTCAAAATTGTTAACAGACTACGTCTTAACTGTTACCACACAAAAGAAATGATAATTACGTGACATGATAGAGATGTTAGCTAAAGCTATGGAGGTAACCACGCTGCGACACATAGATGTATTTAATGAACATATTGTACACCTTACATTTACACAATGTTATGCCAATTATATATCAATAACAATGTGTATTAGTAATATATTCTAGATGTCAAGGATACAAATATGAATCACACAATCTAATGTCAGTGTGTTTACAGGAGGCAGATCACTCCAACCAATAAATAATTGCCAATTTCTATAGTTCATTATAATACACAGAGTGAGAATTTTCCACTGTGATTTTTATACATCCTTGTATCACCCTCCCCAACACACAGCTGTTCTTCCTCACTGTCTCTTGCAAAAGACCTTGGTTTCTGATGGTGTAATATACTCTCCTCTCCATTCTCTCTCTGTAAATCCAAATTACCCAGTGATTGCTAATCTCCAAGAAAAATTCCTCCCTTTTGGGGAAGCCATCTTTCGAACAATTGTTGGTTAATTGTTTGACCAACCGCTGGGGAAATAATCACAAACTAAATCTTCTTCCAATCCAGAAAACCTCTCCACAAGGATAGTACAGAAAGTAAACAGTTTTATTAGTAATGAATGAGCATTAAACCAGAATGTGGTATGTACCACAGGCAATGTGCTAACAGAGTGAAAAGACAGGAAGAAATTGCATCCTCTCATATAGGCAAGCAGATCCATTGCCTACATTTTCTAAAGATACAGGATAACGGATTCTCAACTAAGAGTATTTGAAAGTACCACATGTCATACGTAGTTCATGCTAATTGATTCATCTGGTAAATGGGGGGGGGGGAGTACCTTTACTACTTGTTTTTATATGAAAGGAAAATAAATTTGTCATATTTTTATGATAGAAGGCAGTTTTGCAACCTAGAGCCAGACACTTGCTCAAGTTAGGCTCCTACCTTCCCTTAGAAACTGGGGAGAGAGATGCAAACTCCTTTGATTCTTACATTTCAATGAGGCTGGTTCCCAGATCCTGGAGAAAGACTTTCGGGGTCATATAGAGGCTTAATAACTCTAGAAAAGATTTACATGCATTTCACAGAGACAGAAAAAGAACTTACAAGTTCTTTATAAATAAATGTTCTAAGGAAAGGGGGGAGGCAGTTTCCTTATTTTTAAAAAGGAGAATTAAGCATCTTATTTTTAATTTATATTTGCCCTTACACTGCTCTTAAAATAAGCTGAAAATTATGTAAGCCCTCCTGCTAATGTCTATAAAATCACCGCCCTATTTCTCTAGTTGGAAAGATTTTTGGAACCTTCTCCTGCTAAGAATTTTCAAACAAAATCATATGCTAATAGCACCAGGATTGTTTTGTTTTGTTTTGTTTTGTTTTGTTTCCATATTAGCTATCTGGTGGAATCACACTGTCCTTAAAGTATAGCTCAAGTTAACTTAACATGCATTCCATGGATTGTGGTCCACGCCTAGAACAGCATTCTTGCAAATATCAAGTGTTCTTCTGTTCTTATGGACATACCTGACTTAGCTCCCAACCTCCACAATTAGCTCGGTTTAGAGATCTTCTTTTAGCATATGACATCACTCACATGTGGAATAAAAAAAATATTTTTCCTGTAGGAAATATTTTTCCTGTCTAGGTGCATAGTATCCTGCTATGCACCTAGACATCCCAGAAATGGAATTCTGTTTCCTGGTGCAGAATATTTATTGGATATTTGGAATGATAGATAGGTCTCTATTAACATCAATGAAATTAGCTTTAATTAATCTTAGGATAATCCTGTTCCTAAGTCCCCCTGCAATATCCAAAATTCTAGCTGAAATCTTCTATATATTATACTCTTTTCTCCCCCTCCTCTCTTCCTCCCTCTTCGTTTTCTACTAATAAATTTCTTTTTATTATTATTATTATTATTATTATTATTATTATTATTGCAGAACAATTTGATGATCACTTTTGTTATCCTGAAGTCTGCCCAAAGGAGCTTTACATTTTCCCCCAATGGCTTAAAAATGTGCTTCCAAATAAGGGCATTTTTTTCTAAAAGAATTCCAATGCCAGCTTTTAAGTTAAATATAACTTATATTTATTTGAAAATGTGTTCATCTAAGAGAATAAGGTAAAACCAAATTAAGTGAAGGAATGATGTTATAAAGGGAAAATAAGTTTAAGTTGAAACAAGTATAAGATTACTGTACAAGATGCACAATCCAAGGTCCTGTATGTTTCTTGGAGGAAAATCAAACATTTCTGTTCTGGGAAAATGTGTCATGTTTAACCAAGGGAGAGGTATGTACAAGATAGCCTAAGAAGAGCAAGTGGCTAACTAGGGCTGTAGGCATGACGTAAGGCAAGAATGCTGATTATTCTCATTGAGAAAAAAATATTGGAACTTGTCAGGTGTAGAAGCCTAGGAAAGACATTTCTGGGCAAAGGCATGAAATAACAATGTCCTGAGGTGTAGATTTAAGGAGCATCAGCTAGACCAGACATGGATCAGAAGAAATTGTGAGGAGGGGTGAGAGACAAGGCTGGAAAAACAAGCTTAGCTCTGATTATGAAGGTTCTTGGCTGCTTAATAACATGCTTCCTATTTATCCTCAAGTCAGTGCATCAGGGGAGATTACTGAAGACTTTTTAAGCAGCGGAGAGGCCTAAACAGACTTATGGCCACAAAGGTTTTTTTCTCCTATTCCACAAAGTATGAGTCACTGTCTATAAGTTATTTTTGAAATAAATTTTTTCTCAGTTTGTAAGCACAATTCTCTGCTTGGAAGAAGAAATGAGAAGAATCTGTATGTTTATATGTGTGTGTTATGTGTGTAATTCTAATGTTCGGATTAGACAGAAAAAAAACTTTGATTAGAGCTAAGTTTTATTGGTTGTAAACATAAAGGTGGATCACAATGTTTTGTTTTCAGTTTAATTTCTGTTTTAAAAACAAAATATTGGGGGATCCCTGGGTGGCACAGCGGTTTGGCGCCTGCCTTTGGCCCAGGGCGCGATCCTGGAGACCCGGGATCGAATCCCACGTCGGGCTCCTGGTGCATGGAGCCCGCTTCTCCCTCTGCCTCTCTCTCTCTCTCTGTGCCTATCATAAATAAATTTAAAAAAAAAAAAAAAAAAAAAAAAAAAAAAAAAAAAAAAAACAAAATATTGGGACACCTGGGTGGCTCAAGTAGTTGAGCGTCTGCCTTTGGCTCAGGTCGTGATCCTGGAGTTCCAGGATCAAGTCCCACATTTGGCTCCCTGCATGGAACCTGCTTCTCCCTCTGCCTATGTCTCTGCCTCTCTCTGTGTCTCTCATAAATAAATAAATAAAATCTTTAAAAAAAACCAAAATGTTCAGGGTATGAGTATCAGGTATTTGTTTTGAAAGCACAGGCACATGAGATTATAATATTTAAATTACCAAGTCTAGGTTTTGGATAATTAATTCACAGGTGACTGACATTGCAGTTTGTTCTATGTAATTCCATTAAGAATATATCTTCTCTTCATCAGGAGACTAACTTACTAAATATTAACATAGCAGGTTGAAAACACTTAGCCATAAAAAAGCTAATAAATGTCTTCTGAGATATCATATTTGAAAAGTTTATAATCTCTTCCAATCATAACTCAATTCCACTAAGAACCTATCAGATAAACTATTCACCATATTCTGTTCCTACAAATGGTTAATCTTTTCAGTATCTTTGATGAAGTGAATCAATGTGATCTTATTCATGGTAATAGAAAATACTGCAAGATGTTAACAATTATCACATTCAAGTAAGAAATAGGATGCATGTGATTATTTGATCTGTTCACATTTTATAGAAATTCTAGATTAGCTAGAGAAAAAGGTTAGCCAAGAGGAAACTGTGAAATTATTTAATTCAGCGGAGTTTAAAACTTATTTATAATGGTGTGATGGGGGTTGGGAAGTGTTATCTGAAGAGACCAAGATCCAATGGGGGAAAAATAGGCTCCAAAAGTGACACCGAAGGAAATTCACTCATACCGACATGTTATTACATCTTGAGATTCATATCTCTAATTCCTGACATGTTAAATTTGAGCTAATATATCATTAAGAATCTTGTTTTTGTTAGGCAAAGTGAATTAAAATAGCATGTAAAGGATTAATGGTGCATGTGCAACACACACAAAAATGGATTAGATCATAATTCACATTTCTTACAGATTTCTGTGGATAAGGAGAGAAAATATTTGGGTGAAAGATCCTCAAGGGGCAAGAGTTTCTTTAATCTACCCCTGTAATAATGTGGATAGTGTCTGAATTGATCTTTCTGTAATGTTTAAAATATTAGAGAACATGGAAATGTTATGTTTATGTACAGGTAGGATCCAATGTGGGCAGTAATCATTATAGTCTTGATTATAAACCCATACTGTTGGGCAGCCCGGGTGGTCAGCGGTTTAGCACCGCCTTCAGCCCAGGGCCTGATCCTGGAGACCCAGAATCGAGTCCCACGTGGGGCTCCCTGCATGGAGCCTGCTTCTCCCTCTGCCTGTGTCTCTGCCTCTCTCTCTCTCTGTGTATCTCTCATAAATAAATAAATAAATAAATAAATAAATAAATAAATAAATAAATAAATAAATAAAATCTTTAAAAAATCCATACTGTTATTGACATATTAATGGTGCTGCCTACTACATTTTGGGGAGCAATGGAGTCAACAGAGAAGTGTCATAGAGCCTGCTTGTGAGACTAAATAAATATTCTCAATCAGTGCATACAATGAGCTGGTGTAGGTTACTGGTATACCAAATTATTGAATCCTTTCAGCTCTTATGGCCTAGGAGGCTTTGAAACAGCTGAAGGCTCAGAATGATAAGCAAGTAACACCTCTCTTTGCCTAAAATGACTGAGTAAACATTATCACCATGTTCAAAAATTTGAAAAGCACTACAAGAACACTCAGGGCGAAGAACACGAGAAAAGCTAAGGTGACAATGGCTTTTCTAGCAAAAAGTAACAGAAAGAATCAGAAAGATCTGAGTTTGGGTCTCAGCATACCTAAACTTGTGCTCCCTCAGTTTGTTCAATTGCAAAATGGTGTTCAAATTTCATTTACTTTAACATTTAAGGATGAGATAACATATGAAAAATCCTTTCTACAACTGCACAGAGCTACATGTGTGTGAATACATGCAGTCTCCTACTTTCCAGGTCCAGCTACCCTTTAGGGCAAGTGAGTGTTCATCAATACCTCACAGATGAATAAATATGCATTTGTGACATTAGAACTAGAGTCATACCACGGAAAGGGGAGGAATTTGCAGTAGAAAAGACTTGAATTTAGATCTTGGCCCTTGAGCTATTGAGCAAAATAGTCCATTTGAACCATCATATATTTTCTGAACACTGACAGAAAACAAATCATTAAATATACTTTGTAGGGTTATTTGTAATGTTTCTTTCCATCTGTCTACCTATCTACCTATACACATGTGCTCACACACAATACCCTCTTCATGTGTAAAATGGGGATAATAAGACCTATATGACAGATTATTGTGATAGTGAAAATCAAAAATAATAGATATAATAATGTAAGTTCTATGTCACCTACTCTTTCCCCATGTGATATTCATCCCAGTCATTTTAGCAGAGAGTTTTTCAACCTCAGTACAATTGATATATTGAGTTGGATAATTCCTTTTTGTGGAGTGTTGTCTTATGCATTGCAGTATGTGAAATGTTCTAGACATCACCAAATATCCTCTAGTGGAAAAATGGTCTTCTTCTAAAGGGAGTATAGGTTTTTCCAGGACAAGAAACCATTCCCAAATGGGAGGTAGTTGACAGGGGTCATGTACTAGCCTTAATGAGTTATAAAGGAAGAAGATCTCAAAAGAGGATCCAAAGGCGACACTCCAAAGACATGCCATCCCCTGACAGACAATGGTAAGAAACATTAGGGGCTATCTGAATCCTCTCTGGTGGCTAATATTGACTAATAATGGACTCTATCACTATTATATTATTACTATTATTATCACTTTAGCTACGTTAAATAAATTGATGTTGCGATTAACTGATTAATTGATCCCTGAGGTTAACTGAATTTAAGACTACCATGCGTACCGAGAACAAATCACAAGAACTTAGATCATATGGAGCTGAAGATATAACACTGTAACCCATGTTGCATTTTGAAATAGATAACCCTCCTTGCTATCTACTGCCAGCACTCTGATGCAGACTGTGCATCAGAGCATGATCCCGGCTCAGGGCATGATTCCGGGTCTGGGGATCGAGTCCCACATCAGACTCCTTGAATGGAGCCTGCTTCTCCCTCTGCCTGTGTCTCTGCCTCTCTCTCTCTTTCTCTCTCTGTGTGTCTCTCATTAATAAATAAAATCTTAAAAAAAATAAAAGTTGAAGGTGGTAGGATATGGGATTCTAGTAAATAGATTTTCTTGTATTAGTCACAGTAGATGGGAGGAAAGAATGAAAGATGCTTGTGTGCCTCATGCTTGAAGATGTGGTCTTCCAGGCACTAGACCATGTAAGGAACTAACTCAAACTATATTTGACTGAAATAATTTATTTCTATTTCTGATCAAGAATCAAGGAGTAAGGGCAGAGATTTACCTTTGTTCATCAAAGTCATACCAGATGAATTTCTATGAATCAACACAAGTGGGTTATGTTTTTCCTTTTATATCTGTTTACTTTAAGTCTGACAGTGGTTGCTTAATAGCAGCCTAATAACTAAGGAGCAGAGAGGGTAATCTATATTCTCTTTCTACTGACAAGCCAGAGTCAGGTTATTTTTTTCCTTTTTAAAAAGAAACAATAAGGTGATATCATCAAGATGGCCAAATAGGAGGTTTCTGACTTCAATCCCACTTACAGAGAGACCAACTAGCAGCTATCCATAGACAGGACACCTTGGTGAAAATCCCAGAATCCAGGGTTTTGGCAGAAGCATGTTCTAGGGCCATTGAGATAGAAGAGCCACATTGGAAGGGTAAGAGGACTGTTTCACTCTGACTGCATTGCTCCTTCCCCAGGAGTGGTGCACACAGGACTCCGTTACCTATGGTCTCTCCAGTGGGCAAAAGAGAGCTCAAGGTGGCCATCCTGTTCCACAGCATGTAGGATGCTTCCCACAAAGGCACTTGGGTCTTGCCTCATGGGGACCACTGAAATAATTGGGGTGCCTGGACCACCAGGGACAGAGACAGAGAAGGGGTCATGGGTTACAGAAACCAGTACGTGGATATTGGCTGACCATGGTCTTGTAGGCAGTGGTGCCCAAGCTGACATTCTGGCCATGGCTCCATCTGGCCAGGGGAAGTCGGCTGGCATTTCTGCCTGGTTTGAGTCCCCAGGAGAGAGCCTTAGCAGCTGTGGAGCCCATTCTATCACTCTACCTGAACAGGAAAGCAAGTCAGCAGCCCCATCAACTGCTGAATATAGTTTCCAGGCCTGTCCCATCTGAAAGTCTGGCCACAGATGCCAGGAAGTTGCAGAGAAAATTCTATGGCATATTAGTGCAGAGAAACAAGTCAGTAGACCCACCCAACTGCTGAGCATAACCTCCAGTTCCATTTAACCAGGAAGCCCAAACAGCGATTTGAAGCAGCCTTAGAGGCCGGCCTATGGTATGCGCAGGCTGAGAGCTCCATCTAACAGCTGAGCCCAACCTAGTGGCCCTGCCTATTTGCTTAGCAAGGACCCTGGTGCCACCCAACCAGGAAGCATAGATAGTGACCATGCCCAACCACAGAGCACAACATCTATGCACACCTAACTCACCTAATTGTGGGGCACAGCTGGAAGCCCCGTATGACCAGAGAGCCTGGCCAGTGAGCTCGTCTAATAGCAGGGCACAGGCAGCACCTGCCCAGTTCTGGAGCACAGCCCAAGGCCCTGTCTAATCATGAAGCCCTAGCTGAAGCCCTGCCTGAGCAGTGTCCAGACAGCTGTACTATCCACCTGAGGAGCACAGTCTGAGGTCCTATGTGACTGGGAGCAAGTGAAGACCACAGGTTACAGCACCAAGTAACTGCAAACTGCGACCAACAGCACCACCCTGCCAGGGAACACACCTTGTGACTGCACTCACCCGGGGAGGACTGTGCAGCCCAGCCAGTGGCCCAATTTAAAATAGGAAGTGATAGCTATCAATAATTATTTTATGTAAGTGGATTAAATTCTCTAATCAAAAGAGTGGCTGAACAGATTTAAAAGAAAAGAAAACCAAGATAACAGTGATATGCTGCCTACAAAAGATTCACGATAGCCTTAAAAGACACATAGATTGAAAATGAATGATGGAAAAAGATAATCCCAGCAAATGCTAACCAAAAGAGCCCAGAGGTAGCTAAACAGGGAGAGAGAATTTTAGAGATACTGCAGATTTAGTTCCAGACCACTGCAATAAAGTGAACCAAATACACTATATGGTTTCTCAGTACACATAAAAGTTACATTTATATTAATTCTGTCATCTGTTAATTATCAACAGTATATAGTATATTTTATATTTAAAATAGCAATGTATACACCTTAATTAAAAAATGCTTCATTGCTGAAAAATGCTAACCATCACCTGAACTTTTAGCTAGTCATAATCACTCGTCACAGATCACACAATAAATAATGAAAAAGTTCAAAATACTGTGAGGATTACCAAAAGGTGACACAGAGGCACAAAGTAAGCACATGCAATTAGAAAAATGGTGCTGATATATTTGCTTAATACAAACTTTCAATTTGTAAAAACCACATTACCTGTGACGTGCAATAAAGAGAAGTGCAATAAAACACAATATGCTTGTACTTAATTGCAGACAAAATAGACTTTAAGCTGAAAATAGTCACAGGAGACAAAGAAGCTCATTATATAGTAATAAAGGGGTCATTTCACCAAGAAAATATAACTATAGTATATTTAGTATATAGTATTCATGTACCCAACATTGGATCACCTAAGCATATAAAGGAAACACTAACAGAACTAAAGGATAAATAAAAACCAGTACAATAATTCGGGGACTTTTTGTACCCCAAACCACACAACAGATAGATTATCCAGACAGAAAATAATATGCAAACAGTGACACTGAAGAACACTGGAGACCAAATGCACCAAACAAACCGTATATAAAACACTCTACCCCACAGCAGCAGAATCAGTATTTCAATCGCAGATGTAACATTCTCCAGGACAGATCTTATATCAGGCCATAGCACAAGCTTTAACAAATTTAAGACACAAATTATGACCACAATGATATGAAATAGAAAGCAATAATAGGAGGAAGACTGAAAAATTTACAAATAGTCGAAATTAACCAACACATTCCTGAACAACCCACATCTCAAAGAAATAAAAAGTGAAATATCTTGAGACAAACAAAAACAGAAGTACAACACATCGAAACTTACGGGATGCAGCAAAAGTTGTCCTAAGGGGAAATTTATAGTGGAAAATGCTTATCTTAAGTAAAAAGAAAACCAAACAGAAACAAAAACAAAAACCCCTTAATGTCTACATAAAAACCCTTTCTGTACGTAAAAAGATCTCATATAAAATCTAACATTTAAAGAATTCATGTCAATCCTTTTCAAACTTTTCCCAAAAATTGAAGAGGAGGTGGCACTCCCAAACGTATTTTACCAGGCCAGCATTACCCTGATACCAAAGCCACATAAGGGCATCTACAAGAAAACCATAGACCAATTTCCTTAATGAACATAGATGAAAATATCATTAGCAAAGTTTCAGCCAACTGAATTCAACAGCACTTTAAAGGGAGCATGCACATAATCAGGTAGGCTTTATCCTCAGATATAAGGATAGTTAAACGTAAATCAATAAATGTCATACACCTTATGAACAGAATGAAAGATAAAAATCACACCATCTTCTCAATTGTTGCCGAAAAAGAATCTGACACAATACAACATCTTTTCATGAAAAAAAAAACAAAAAAAAAAAAACACAAAAAAACAAAAACAAAAAAAATCAACCCTCAACAAATTTGGTGTAGAAGAAATATACCTCAACATAATAAGGGTCACATAGGACAAACCTTAGTTAACATTATAGTCAACAGTGGAAGATTAAAAGCTTTACTTGTAAGATCGGAACAAAAAACAAGGGTGCCCACTCTCACTAGTCTTATTCAACATCGTACTGGATGTATGAGCCACAGCAATCAGGTAAAACAAAGAAATTAAAGGCATTGAACACCAATAAAAAATAAATTTATTATTAAAAAAATAATAAAATATATTAAAATATTATTTAAAAAATAAATAAAAGGTATTCAAAACAGAAAAGAAGTAATACTGTTTGTAGAGGATGTGATTTTACATATAGAAAATTGTAAGGATTCCATCTCAAAACTGTTAAAATAAACAAATTTAATAAAATTGCCTGGCTCTCAGCTTTTGTCAGTGCATCCATTTCAAAAGACATTCATCTTAAATAATCATTACCACCTACATGAGACAACTACTTAGCAAAAACAATCAGACAGGGTATCAGGCCTCCCCTACCCATGAATTCTCTCTTTTGGCAGGTCCTAAATAACCTACATAACTTACCAGTTGAGTAAACCCTCTTCTTTCCAATGCCCTAATTCTCACTTTTATGCTTTAAATTAGCCAATAAAGAGTGAACTTACAAAACTCTAGACACTCCACCCTGGACCCTAATAAAGAGGGCGCCCAGGTCTACACTCGCTTTCTTCCTTTATCTGTGACCTCACTGTGGGGCCCTCAGTTGAGTGGTGAGAAATAAATCTAGTGACCTGTGAGTAATCAATCAGGTTTCTCAAGTTCCTTGATGGTTTTTGAAGTTTGTCCTGCAATCAAAATAAGAAGGGCCAGTCCAGCCACCAATACTGGCTCTCATGGGAAACAGCCTGTTGGGGGCTTACTACTACTAATACGGACTGAGGTGAGTGCCTTAGACATTCCTAGCTGGTAACATTGTTATTACTAGGCTGGGATGACAGCAATTGGGTAGGGTACAGGTTTGCCTACTTGCATTGGTAATCCACTAAGGGGAAGGCCCTTTAGCAGCAACTGGCTAACCCAGGAGAGTTAACACCATTTGGGAAGGCAGCATCACCCACTGGAGGTTCCCCATAAAGTTATGTTCTGCTGTGTATTGCTTCTGTCCTGTGTTGCCTGAGGGATCTATCCCGATGTGTCACTACTGCTGTAATAATTCAACAATCTCTCCAGAGCACCATGATCAAGGTCAAAGGGTTTAATGAGATGGTTAGAACAACAGTTATAGAGGCCTTAAGTGACTACTCATACATGTAAGTGTCCCCCACGCCTTGGGCCAAGTTGGGTTAAGGAGTGTGGACTGGATCACAGGGCTATTAGTACTACTCAAGGTGAGCCTTGAGGGTAAAACCATAAATCAAGGATTTTCTGGTAGACAAGGAAGAGAGAGACCTCCCCCTGGGACTACTGAGTCCGTAGGTCATCCTGGGACTATGTGTTCTAACCTGATGAGTGAAATAGTCTTGCAACATGAAACTAATGGCACCATTAAAGGGGAAAAGCAGCTTTCGTGGGGCCTGTGCTCTCTATGTGGCTGCCCACTCACTGCTGTTGCTCTTTATTCTCCAGCTTGACAGAACTTTAAAGGCTCTATTCCTAAAGAATTAGTGGACAGATAGATGTCCTGAGCAGCTTGTGTCCATGCATCCTAAAATCCCTAAGGAGGTTCATCACTTCCTGGATAAATGCAACCCCTCCCCCCAATGGAAGCTTCCTGGGCACTGCTTGATTCTTCTGTATACCAACATGTCAAGGCTCTGGTATTATGCTCCAGAGACCTAAGGGCTTTCCCCAAGTACTCTGTGAGTGATGAGCAAGTGAAGTTGGACTCCAGTCCCAGAGAGGTCAATTGGAACACCCTGGAGAGGGAAGTGGCAGCTTATGAAGAGGGCTCAGAGGGAGGTTTTCCACAAATTTTCCCATAACAATAAGGAAGGTCAACATAACAGGAGAAAACCAAAAAGCAGAAGCTGAAGTGGAAAATTAGACTTTAACTGAAATTCAAACCTTTAAAGATTTTGTGTAGCAGGAAGGACAGAAAGAAGCTGATTGGCAGGTGCTAGGAAGAAGCTCTGAATTGTTGCATATGGCCACCAAAATGTGCCAACTGGCAGGTATCTCTAAAAACCGTAAAATCTATAGTTTTCCCCAAGATGCATCAGGGCTATATGCATGTTTCCTCTGAGATACCACAGATCCTAGGTCCCCTCAGTTTCCCCCCTGAATGGTGAAGTACAGTGAAATATGCTTCGGAAGGCCCCCCTGCCATTAGGGGAAAAGTTGACAGGGTTTATCCAGATGTTTGGTGAGGATGAAGTAGGAGAAGGAAAGAAAAGTCCCCGGATATTCATACCAGGGCCCTCCCTTTCCTCACTTGGTATTTATTGCCTGGCACTGTGCCTATCCTTCTGGCACAGTGATCACTGCTAAGGCTCACAATGAGTGGAAAACCTGAGATAAGGCCAGTCTCCTGCTGTGCCACATTGGCCTGGTCCAATGGGCTCATCATTTTTGTGACCGTAATAGTGACGCAATGATCATTTCATCATTTGTAACACTACCGAGGCTCCATTTGACCTTGAGTCCAGAGAATTCTTTTGACATGGTGCTCTCTCCAATTAGTGGGTGGCACTACATTTTATTGGGATTGCCAAAACCATTCAAAAGGTACTTGGAGCCTGTTGCCATGGCTGCCAGACATGGAGGAGATTCTTGTTCAGAAGTCCAGATACTCCAGACTCATGTCCCTCCACTCCCTCTGCCCCAGAGGAGTTCCCCTTGAGAAAATTTCCCTTAATAAAAGGGCTCTTCACTTCCTCCTCAGTAAATCCTCTACATAATTTTGCCACTATGGGAATAAACAGGAAACTTTCCTGGGAGTTATGAAACCTCAGGGTTCCTAGCCAGTTGATCACCAGACAGCCAGTTCTAAACTCTAGTCCCTAAAACTAGCCTTCTCCAGCTATGGCCCCTTTCTACAATCCACCCTCTTGCCACACAGTTACTTCTAACTCTTCTGTCGCAGACCCAGTCCCCACTCCTTCTTGTGCATCCTTCCCTCATCTCCAGGACTGGCATACACTTAAGCTTCTATCCTAGGAAACCAGTGGCTCCATGGGGCTTGTCCTACCTCCTGGGGACAACTGCTCCTATACTACTCTGGTATTCTACTGGGACAATAAAAATACATAGTCCTTTTTGGTCCTGTTAGACACCAGGGCCCAAATCACCATCCTTTCAGGCAATCTCTCTAAATTCCCAAAGGGGAAGCCTTTCAATATAGGGAGCACTGTTGATAAAACAAGTAAAGGTGAATGATACCATTCTGATGTAACTGTTGGAATCATTTGACTCAAATAGCTTCTTCCGGTAGTGGCCCCTTGGCTTTTTTTTTTTTTTTCCTATTTTAGGCATAGATGTATTGATACTGTGCCAAGCCACATGGAACAAGCCCAAGTTCTTGGCTTTCTTGGGGGGAGTCACCAAATGGATGCCAGTGACTCTTCTTCCTCTAGTCAAGATGATAAACACCTCCCAATACCAACTTAAGCAAAGCACTGAAGCCAGTGCCCTGTCATTAAACATATGCTTGAGATGGAGTCAATTAGCTGACAATCTCCCCTTTCAATAGCCACAGTTGTCCTGTATGTAAGGCAGTCACTAATGAGTAGTGCCTCACCACTGACTAGAGAAACCTCAATGCTTAGATTCTTCTCATTAAGGCTCCAATTCCTAAAATTATACAATTGAGGACCTACAACGGGCTGAAGAATGTTCTTTGCTGTCACTGACCTAGCTAATATGTTCTAACCTGTTCCCATTGCGGAAGAATCCCTTACCAATTTGCTTTCATTTTTGAAAATACAGGGTACATTTACTTAGCTCCCAATGGGATATTTAAACAGTCCTGCAATCACACATAACCTCTGCTGCCAGGATTTAAATACCTTACAATTGGGAAATTGCCATTTTTGGCATTATATGAGTGGCATGCTGAGGGGTCCTTCTGACAAGGCAAGTCTACACATTCCCACTTGCCATCTACACTAACATGGCTGGGCAATCATTCATCTGTCAAGCTTCTGGGCATCATCTGGTTCTCTAAGAACTGAAATATTCTCTAGGTGTCAAACATGAATTGCTCACTATTAAAGTACCTACTACACTCAGGCACCACACATACTAGGACTTTTTATGTTCGGAGGCATCACATTCCTCACCTCTCATTAATTTTTTGCCTCATATGCACAATCATATGTAAGTCTGTTGCCTTCCATTGGGGTGAGGCTCAACAGTGCACTTTAGAAGCTTCAAACAGGCAGCTTGACAAGACTTATCTTTAGTCCCACCTGCATTCACCGTCTTTGTTTTTAAATTAATTTTTGGCTCTGTATTCTGAGTCAAATCATTGGCAACACTTGACTATGTGTCCTGGAGTCTCTGGACCAAACATAAATCCATCTGGCTTCCTAAGAGGTTTTGGACTAATGATTTTGCCTAGCAACAGCCAGATATACTCTCCTTGAGCTCCAACTTCTGGCATACTATTGGTTTCTTTTAGAAATCAAAGCCCTAATCAGCCTCCACCCAGTACTGTTCTGTTTCCAAGTTCCTATAATGGCCTAGGTTAGAGATCCCTCCCAGCGGAAGCTTAGTATAGCCATGGATGCCTCCATGGTGAATTGGAAATGGTACTTTTATGAGAAGGCCAAACCTGATGTGAAAGGTTTTTCCAAATCACAGAAGGATGTGGCTTCCTCCATACTCAACCCTTGCCCAAGGACCTTGCTGAACTGGTAGTGGCACCCCACTTCCTCTTCATCCTGGGGACCTCTCTAGCACCAACTTTCAGAGACTGACAGGGAGTCAGTGTTCTTCACCAGTGGCAGTGCCACCATTGTAGGTAATGCATCTCAGTGGAAGGCCATGACATTCCACCCTGCCCCAAAGCACCTCTCTAATTAAGGAGGGCACTCCTGGCTCAGCCCAATTGGTGGGACTCATAGCTGTTCACCTATATCCCAGGGAGGCCATAAAAAAGGGCCTTTAAATATTGACACTTTCACAAACTTCTGAGCTGTTGCTAACAGCCTTATGGTTTGGTTAGTCTAGCCAATGGCCGAGGGGCAATTTTCTCACACAAGGCAATACCATTTAGACTTCTATTCATGAAAGGAACTAGCAGAACCCCTAACTCTCATCATAACTTATGTTCCCACTCACTAACTGTTCTATACCAGAAACCATTTTCAACAATAGACCCCCTCACTAAGACCTCCATACCCTGCCTGGTACAGGCTGCTCAAGGTACTACTGGCCCTTCCTAGCAGCTCACTATATGGGCCCACACAATCTTAGGTCACTGGCAAATTTATGCTTTAAGAACTTGAACTCAAGTGAGAGAACTCCTCTTTCTCCTTCCCAGCAGCCAAAGTTGTGACAGATGATTGCATTCCTGCTCCTAAGGTAAATAATGGAGGCTATACAGATGGGGATATAGTTCCTGGGGAGCCCAACCGTATTCCTGCTGGCAAAATAATTTCATCGTCTGACCCGCTTCTTTTGCTGCGGCTCCCAGATACAAGGACAATCGCTGATATCTAACACAGGACTACCATCTAGATTTCTGCTTCAAAACACGAAATTTCTTTCCTTACTAAATTTATTCTTACTCCCTTTGGATTACCAGACATTGATTCTGACCAAGGTACTCACTCCATCTCCCAGGAGACTCAACAGTGGGCCTACCTACTGCTGTTGAACGTTCATCTAGCCTACCACCCCCAGATGACTGGCGTCATTGAGCATCATAATAACCTTATTTTCACTCCAGAATGGACTGAACTCTTGACCCCAGCCCCTTTGATTCTGACTCCCTGAGCTTAATTCTCACCTCCTGCCTGGGTCTTCACACTACACATACCAACTATTATATACCCTCTAAAATTCCACTTTTGTTTTTTTCTGGAAATCCTTAAGCTCTTATCTTCCAAGATGATGTTCTTTTTTATTTTGTCTTCTGACTCACTGTTCCCTTTTTGCTATGATTTTTTTTTTCAACATCTCACCATTTGCTTCATACTGGCTCAGCTAAACATCTGCCTTCAGCTCAGGTCATGATCCCAGAGTCCTGAGTTGGAGCCCCATGTCAGGTTCCCTGCTCAGGTGCAAGCCTGTTTCTCTCTCTCCTCCCCATCATGCTCTCTTGCTATCTCTGTCTCTCTCAAATAAATTAATAAAATAAAACAGTAACATATTATATACTTGAAAGTTGTTAAGAGAATAGATTTTAAGTATTCTCACCACAAAAAAATAATGCTACACTTGTGAGCATAGAATAATGTATAAACTTGAGTTGTTATATTGTACACCTGAAACTAATGTCACATTGTGTGTCAACTATATTCAAAAATAAATAAGTAAATAGGGCAGCCCGGGTGGCTTAGCAGTTTAGCGCCTGCCTTCATTCCAGGGCATGATCCTGGAGACCCAGAATTGTGTCCCGCGTCAGGTTCCCAGCATGGAGCCTGCTTCTCCCTCTGTCTGTGTCTTTGCTGCACCGCCCCCCCCCCCACTGTCTCTAATAAAAAAATAAAATCTTAAAAAAAAAAAATAAATGAATAAAATGAAATAAACAAATTTGTCCTAATGGGGAAAAATGTAACGGTAAGCATATGAAGTGATGAAGTGTTAGCTAGTACACAGTAGTGATCATTTTGCAAAACATATGATTTTGCAAAATCATATATTTTCCAAATCCAAATCAACACATTGAATGTCTTAAACTTATACAATGTTACATGTCAATTATACTTTCCCTGGGAAAAATACACACATTCCTATAGAAAAATAGGCTACTAAGAAGTATTTTCTTCAAAAGAAGTAAGTGAAAATATTTTATCTTTCATGAAAGCCTAAGGAAGTAACCAAAAGTAAAAAGTTTTATATTCAAAGATATTTTTGCACATTAATATCCAAACATTGAAAACAAGGTTAATATCTAAACCAAAAGAAAGGTTAAATAAAGAACATCATAATGATAGGATGGTATACAATGTTTTAAATCATGTTTTCAAAGGATATTTAACGGTGCTGAAAATGTTATAGTAAGTTTTAAAAGGAAAGTAAAAAACACAAGAATGAAAAGAAACATCAAAATGTTAACTTTTGAGTGGTGGGTCATGGGTTACTTTTTTTTGTTTCAGCATTTGTATCTAGTTTCTAAATCTTCTAAAGTGAGCATATACTACTTTTATAATCAGAAGTAAATACTATTTTTAAAAGGTGAAAAAGAAATTGAGCACAAGTGTATCCACTGGGACCTGAGAAGAGAAACTCAAATTGAGGAGGCAGCCATTGTGATCTGAAGGCTGGGCCATAAGGGTTTTCATTTGCTTACTCAGTTATATTAATGTTTGTATAATAAAGAATAGAACAAGATAAGTTCTATGAAAAGTTCTTGAAAAGTTTTTATAATCAAATGTTGGGGAAAAATAGAAACCAAAAATGAAGGTAAGTGAATGAAAAATCGATGAGGGAAATCTGGTATGGTTATTAACACTTGAAATCCATATCAAGCAACTGAGATCCAACTTAGGAAACAATGGACAAAGAAAAATCAGTAAGGAACCAAAAAACATTATGTCCAAAAAATGGAAAATAGTCTAGCAGAATACAAAATTAATGACAGAGAATCACGGCTGCTGAGAGATTTTAGAGTGTCTGTTATGCAGGCTACAATAAGGTTCTTTATCTTGGCTGATGAATTAGAAAGAAAAAAGAATTCCCATCTAACTGATAGAATAAAAACAAGGTATACCTCTGAGTAGCTTTGCTTCTCTTAGGGCACATGGTTTGATAAATGGAGTGTGGGCTAATACTTGGTCACAACTGCACAACTATGTGCAACTCTATGTGGAGGAGAATAAAGATATTTTTTAAGTACAAAAGAAAAAGTAAAATAAATAACAATGTCATGAGAAAATAAGATAGATATGCATGGCTTAAAAAGACAACATAAACTATTTCTAAATTGAGAAAATAAGAATGTGAAACAAATGGCACTGAAGCAGAAATCAAAGATGAAAAAAAGGAGAAATCCGTCTTAAACTAATAAAAAGAAATGAGCCATTGCAAAGATGAAAAGAATTTACCATGTTTGAAGGAAAATAAAAGACATCCTGAAGAAAACTGGACATATAAGAAAGTAATCATCTAAGCACAATGCAGGAGAAAAAGCAAAACACAACTACCATTGGAAAAATTCGTGCTGGTCTCAGAACTTTTCTCTGTAATAGTTTATGTCTGATAATGATGGAAAATATCTACATATATTTGAGGGGAAAAGGTACCAATATGAGGACCATATATTTAGTCAAACAGGCATCAATATAAATACACTGACAATTTTTCTAGGACACAAGAATTATATCAGGTTTTTCAAAATTTTATACTAGAAGACTCAGGAAAAAAACTAAGGCCATATGAAAGGGGAATAATAGTAAGAAGATAGAAATTATGTTTGATTTTTCTTATCATCTTAACTTTTCTTTCCAATACAATGTGGCAAATATTAGGACCTTAATAATTAATGTGGAATAATGAATGTCTTTGAAAAACAATATTAATCATCAAAATTACTGCTATTAACATATTAATAAAATTAATGCAATATACAAATTATTCCTATAAGTTAAGAAGACTATTAAAAGTATATAAATTTCTTTTAATGAGGCTAGTAGTGAGAATGGGAAGACTAGAATGAGATAACTCAATTTGCGAAGGGAGGAAGAATTAGGGGGTGCATTTAAAATTTTGATTTGAAATTTATTCTTTAACACACTTATTGGACCCATATAAATTCTTTCTATGTATTAAGCAGATTTGTGTTAGAACCTGATTCCCACTTTGGAAGAGCCTGCAGTCTAGAGCACCACTTTCCAGAAGAGTCAGATGTGGCTATTGAGCCCCTGTGATGTGCTCTTAGAGGGTATTATGCTAAGTGAACTAAATCAGATAGAGGAAGACAAATATCACATGATTTCACTTATATGTCGAATCTAAAACACAAAACAAATGAACACAAACAAAAAGCATGCACAGATCCACAAATAGAGCAACTGATAGTTGCCAAAGGGGAAGGAGCTGGGTGGATGGGAAAAAAATGGGTGCAGGGGAGAGGGAGGTACAGACTTCCAATTAGGGAATGAATACGTCACAGGGATAAAAGGTACACCATCGAGTCTTAAGCAGGCTGCACATCCAGCGTAAAGCCCAACATGGGCCTGATCAAATGACCCTGAGACCATGATCTGAGCTGAAATTAAGAGTTGGATACTTAACGGACTGAGCCACCCAGGCACCCGAAGAGATTTTTACATTTTAAAATGATAAAATACTATCTATATCCATTATTAAAATATTTAAAAATTTACTATTTTCTATAAACATAAATAATAAATTGACATATTTTTTCTACTTTACAGAATATATTAAAAATGGAAATAGAAGTTTATATATGGAATTTTCATTCATCGTTATTTATTTATTTATTTATTTATTTAAAGATTTTATTTATTTATTCATGAGAGACAGAGACAGAGAGAGAGGGGCAGAGACACAGGCAGAGGGAGAAGCAGGCTCCATGCAGGGAGCCCAATGTGGGACAGCATCCTGGGTCTCCAGGATCACACCCTGGGCTGAAGGCGGCACTAAACTGCTGAGCCACCCGGGCTGCCCCATCATTTTTTAAATAAAATATAAAAGCAAATGCCCTAAAGAGTAGTTTTCCTGGCAGTCTCCCTTATGACCACAGCTTGGTTACTTGCCTACCCTAATCATGAAAGAATTGTGAAATTTAGTAAATAGTTGTTTAGCTTTTATTTATAATGACATATGAGCAAAGAAGAGAAAGGGAATGGCCATTTGGGTAGCTACCAAAAGTTTCTGCTAGAATGTACCATATATAAGCAAAGAAAGAAAAGAAAAGATTAGCCAGATTTTCCAAGAAAAAACAGAACTCAATATCAGAAACTAAAGAGAAAATATTACAATGCATACCCCAGAAATAGAAAAAATCATAAGAGATTACTATGAACAATTACACACTAAGAAATTGGAAAGCCTAGAAGAAATAGAAAAGTTCCTAAAAACATACAATCTACCAAGACTAAAAAATGAAGGAACAGAAAATCTGAACATATTGATAACTAGTAAGAACACTAAATCAGGAATAAAAAATCTCCGATTAAAAACTAAAGAGCTTCCTTGGTGAATTCTACCAAACATTTAAAAAACAATTAACACCAATCTCTCTCAGACTCTTCCAAGAAATAGAAGAGAGACTTCCAAATTCATTTATAAGGCTAACATTACCCTGATAGCAAAATCAGAAAAAGACAGGACAAGAAAATTGCAGACTACTAACCTTGATGAACATAGTGGCAAAAACACTCAACAAAATACTAGCAAACCAAATTTAGCAATACATTCATGACAACATGGTTGGACCTAGCAGGAATTAGGCTAAGTGAAATAAGTCAGAGAAAGAGAAATACCCTATGATTTCACATATAAAGTGAAATTTAAGAAGCAAAGTAGCAAACAAACAAAAACCAAATAGACTCATAAATACTGAGGACAAATTGGTCATTCCAGAGGAGAGGGAGAAGATGGTATGGGCAAAATAGGAAAAGGGGATTCTTAAGAGGTACAAACTTCAAGTTATCAAATAAATAAGTCATGAGGATGGAAAATACAGCATAGGGTATACAGTCAATAAGACTGTAATAACATGGTCCAAAAAAAAATAACATGGTACGATGACAGATGGAGACTACACTTATAGTGAGAGCATTGAAAAATTTATGGAATTATCAAATTGCTATATTGAATGCCTAAAACTAATATAACATTGTATGTTACCTGTACTTCAATAAAATAATTCTCTCTCCAAAGCATCATACACTATGATCAACTTGAATTCATCCCAGTGAGCAAAGAATGGTTCAATGTACACAAATCAATAAAATACACATTAACAAAGTAAAGGATAAAAATCATATAATCATCTCAAGAGATGTAGCAAAACTATTTGACAAAATTAAATATCCCTTCATGATAAAAAGTCTCAACAAAGTCACTATAAAGGAAGTATATACCTCAACATAATAAGGGCCACATATGACAAGTCCACAGCTAACTTCGTACAGTGAAAAGCTGAATGCTTTTACTCAAAGAACAAAAACAAGAATGCCCACTCTTGCCACCTTTATTCAACATAGTATTAGAAGTCCTATCCAGAGCAATTAGGCAAGAAAAAAAAAAGATGACATTCAAAGTGGAAAAGTAAAATTGTCTCTATTTGCAGATGACATAAATGAAAAATCTTAACAATACCATCAAAAAACTATTAGATCTAATAAATTCAGTAAAGTTGCAGGATACAAAAATCAATATGTATCCAAATCCAATCATGCAATCAGTTGCATTTTTATACTTTAACAATGAACTATTAGAGAAATTTAGAACTCAATCTCATTGGATGCCTGGGTGGCTCAGCAGTTGATCATCTGCCTTTGGTTCAGGGCATGATCCCAGGATCCTGGGATGGATCCCACATTGGGCTTCCTGCATGGAGCCTGCTTCTTTCTCTGCCTATGTCTGTCTCTGCCTCTCTAGGTCTCTCATGAATAAATAAAATCTTTAAAAAATTAAATCAATCTCATTTACAATATTATCCAAAAAATAAAATACCTAGGAATAAATTTAACCAAGGAGGTGAAAGTTCTGTACATTGAAAACTATGACACTGATGAAAGAAACTGAAGAAGACACAAATAAATGGAAGGCTATCCTGTATTCACAAATTAGAAGAATTCATCTTGTTAAGATGTCTAAAGTACCCAAAGCCATTTATAGATTCAAGGTCATCTCTGTCAAAATTCTGAAGAATTCTCACAGAAATAGGGAAGTAATCCTAAAATTCATATGGAACCAAGAAGACTCCAAGTAGCCAAAGCAATCCTGAGAAAGAACAAACCTGGAGTCATCACACTTCCTGATTTCAAATGACATTACAAAACTATAGTATTCAAAGCAACATGGTATTGGTATAAAAACAGACACATAGAGCAATAGAACAGAATAGAGGACTCAGAAATAAAGTTATGGATATGTGTCAATTAATTTATGACAAAGGAGCCAAGGTTACATGATAGAGAAAGGATAGTCTCTTCAATAAATGATGCTAGGAAAACTGAGCAGCCACATGCTGAAGAGTGAAACTGAATCTTTATCTTACATCAAACACAAAAACCTACTCAAAATGGATTAAATAATTGAGTGTAAGACCTAAAACCACAGAACTCCTAGAGGAAAATACAGGGATAAACTTTCATTAGTCCTGGCGACAGTTTTTGTCTATTTGTTGTTGTTTTGGATTTGACAGCAAAAGCAAAGTTGACGAAATGGAAAAAAAAAAAACATATATATAAACCCACCAAAGATAAAAATGCATTCTAAGAAATAGGAAACAGCATTCATGAAGCACACCCCTGATAAGGGTTAATGTCCAAGATAAAAAAGAAACTCATATAACTCAACAACATAAAAAGAATGAAAAAATGGGCAGAGGCATCAAGTAGACATTTTTCCAAAGAAAAATACCCAGGGATACACAAAAAGTACTACATTATGTCATACAACTTAATTATAATGTTATATATCAATCATATCTCAATAAAACTGGAAGCAAAATTTAAAAGAAGCATATGATAAAAAAAAAGAAACACAGGATAACAATCATTGTTTAAACATTATGCAACCATTAGAGGAATTTCCATGAAGACTTTAATTACATAGCAAATAGGATATGTTAAATAAAATGTAGACTATCTAAAAAGAAAATGTTAGTCATATATACATACATGAACACACTCATGAATTTACAGAATATGAAAAATACTCTAAAATATTAATGATAGTTCTAGCCAGATGATGATATAATGATCTTTTGTATTTTTTTCTTTGTTCTCTTGTGAGTTTCCTGAATTTAAAAAACAAATAAACCCATGTGATATTTAACATCAGAGTTTCTTTCCAGAGGAAGCTAAATTCTCTTTCCCATGTAAAAATTGGATTGAGTTTGCTTTTTGCTATGTGTAAACTTTGTGATACTTGGAAAACCATGGCCACATTTTCACTTCTTTGGAATAATTTTAGGAAAGCATCAAAAGTCGAAGTCTATCCAGAGCAACTGAGTGCGTGTTCTTGGCATGGTGTAATGACATTTGCTTTGAATGAGTTTGTGTTGTAATGCCAACCTGAGGAATCTAAACACTAAGCTGCCATTTTGGTCATCTTGGCTTGAAGCAGAACTGTTAACAGAAAAATCATACTGAGAGGGGGAAAATGAACAAAAACACCCTTCTTAGACTGAGGGCTGAACTCCATTAGGTGGGAAGGGGTGCTTATGATGACTGCTTCTTTATTGTTGTCTTGTCACTCTCCCTAAACACTAAAAATGGTCATGGTAGTAGTGAAGGGTGACCAAAGGGTAAACTGCACTAGAATTTGGGTAATCATTTCCACATGGATTCTCTCAGTTTTTCCCAATAGTGCTGTTTCTGATGGATGGGTGAACCCATATGTTTACCATATTGTGAATGAGCTTTGGGTTTTATACTAACTCCCTAAATTTTAGAGTCAGATTTGGATGGCAGTTTAATACTTCCAAAGCTGTATTTTCTGCATTTTAAAAATTTTTGTTCATTTTAATGCTAAGAGTTATTTCAACTCAGGAGATAGATAATGTGTAGGTGTAGAATGCTGCCTCGGGAAACATCAAATCGAATTCTCTCAGCATCAACTGAAGATTTTATCCCTTACCTCCTATAAGATAGCCTTAAGGTTTGAGGGTGAAGTGGGGATGTTTTTATAGGGCCATACACTTGATTTGATATATATGACATATGGGACAGCAGTTGGGATTATGGCTTGGAGATTTAGTCTCACTTTATTATTGACCCAGTCCATGTAACAGTGTTGCCTTTAGGAATCAATCCCATTTAACTTGAGAGGTTGATTCCTAAAGAGATTTCATTTCTCATCTAAGAGTCTTTTTGGCATATATAATACACACACACACACACACACAGATATACATAGACACATGTAAATATGTAAACAGACACATTTACACACATATGTAAATATATCTTTGTGTATATTTGTATAGAAATAGATACATACGTACATACATATATGGGGCAGCCTTTCTTATCTCATTTTCTGTGATAAATTTTAATTTTAGCTGCCTGTTAGTCATGTCTTTCTTGACAAAAACTTGAAATATTGACATATTAACTTGAAATGCCTGATACATTTATTAGTATTATTATTCTCTAGTATTTGGCAAAGTGTTTCAGTTCTGAATATTTTACCATTTCCTCTTTTGAATGGGATGAATCACTCCATTCCTGGAACAATCTTATAAATACCAAAATATAACTGAATGGTTAATATAAGCATTGCTTTGGATCTTAATTTTTGTGTAATGTGGTATAGAATAGTTGAGTGAATCTCTATTTGAATGTTAGTATTCGACTTTTATTTTATCTTCAAATATGACAATGCCAAGTAACTTGATATAATCTATTATTAATTAATTAATTAATTATTAATCTATTATTTCCAAAAGTTTGGAAGAAATTTTTTAAAAAAGATAAAATAATCTGACTTTAACTTTTGGAACTCATTGAAGTTGATTTTTTTTTCAGAAATATGCAGGTCTTATATTTTTCTTGTTATAAATTGATGATAGTAAAATCTTTAAAGGGCATTCAGAATGAAAGCCTTTTTTTTTTCTGACATGAGTATCACCTAAACCAATTATAATTTTATAGGCTAAGAAAAATATAAATATCTCTAATTATACCAGAAGGTTATTATATATTATTTTTAAAATATATAAATATTAATTAAAATAAAAATAATTTTAACTTTCTGGTAGATATGTACTTCATAAGTATTTGATGGTAATATAGAAATAACCTCTCTTCATAGAGCCACTAAATAATGTAAATAAAATCAAATGCTTACTTTACAAAATGCATGTTTTCTGGAGAATCTGTACATAAGTAGTTTAAGTTCCCTAATGACTAAGTTTTAACTAAACTGTTGCAAAGAGCTGTTGTCAATACAGGAATGAATTGTCAGGTCAGTGGCACAGATTATCTGATAACTATACTTAGTATTCTTGTTAGAATTTTATACTTTTTATATTCCCCTAATATTTTCATATCATATATGGAATAAGGAAGCTCTGTCATTGAAATTGCTCTGATTTTTACAACTCTGCCACCTGTCTCCTGAACACCCACTCACCTTATTCTTGATTTCCCAAAGATTTTACTCCTCTCCTTACTTTCTAGAGAATGATTGACAAATGTACTCTCACAGTTCCTTCTCTTGAAATAAGGGTGAGCATGTAAACTTGCTCTCCTGTTTTTTTTTTTTTTTTTTTTTTTTCAGTGTGAGTAGGAGGGTATACCCAGAAATACTTTCCAGGAGTTAGAAATGTGATGGAGATGTTGGCAACAGTGTGAGAAAGAGATTGGAGTCTGAACTGAAAACAGGCTTAATGAAGAGATTTTTTCTAGGGCTGACTGAGCTCTTTTCACCATCAGTAGGGCACATTTCCATGATTTCCATGTGAATAGTAGAAGGTAACAGGAGATGGAAACCACTGTTGATGCCAGCAGCACTAGCACCCAGGCATACAGGTCACAGAACTGTCTAGAGAAATCACTTAAATGTTTGTTGAAGGTTTACCATGTGCCAGCTATTGGGCTTGGCAACAGAAATAATGATTTATAGGGATGCCTTTGTGGCTCAGTTACGTGTCCGCCTTCAGCTCATGATCTGAGGGTCCTGGGATACAGTCCCAGGTTGGGCTCTCTGCTCAGCGGGGAGTCGACTTCTCCCTCTTATTCTCCATCTGTCTGTGCTCTCTCTTTTCCCCTCCCTCTCTCAAATAAATAAATAAAATCTTTAGGGAAAAAAAATAAATAATGATTTATAAAATATGGTTCTTAAAAAAATAAAATATGGTTCATGTGCTAAACAATATGCAAACTTGCTTTAAATACATACCACAATTGTTGTGACTCACAGGATATGGAATATGAGTATTTTAAATATGTTCTTTAGCTCCTTCAAACTACTAATGGTAATAGGAAGGTATTTTCAGTTCAGATAACCACCATAAAAGTGTAATTCTTAGCAATAAGAACAGAACACACCTCCCCTTCCAGCATATTTGACAATATTGAAAGCGCCAACAAGGGCAGGGGATGAGCCTGCTTTGTGAGGGCTACAGCCAAACAGTGACTTGCACAGAGCAGATGTTTAATAAATATTTTTTGAATAATATTATTGATGAAAAGAGGTTAGAGGTCTAATTCCCAATTTTAAAAGCTTTTCCTTTGCTATTTACAAGATTTTGTAAGGACTCCAAATATAGGTCAGGAGGGGTGCGACACTATTACATTATGAGAATGGGTACTTGTGTGACAGGATGGAATCAGAGTTATCTGCCCCTGATAGAATATAAACTAACCTATATAAGCTTCCCAACATAACAAAAGAGGGTATTGGTAAAAAAAAAAAAAAAAAAAAAAAAAAAAAAAAGGAAAGGAAAGCATTTTTAAAATTCTAAGCACTGAAACAGAGCCCAGAGTAAAAATACCTACCATCAGTCAAAGGAAGGACTCCAGAGAATAGAGAGGACAAGTGCATCTCTCCATGGATTGATGGAGGGATAAAAATCTACATGGTATCAGATCTGACAGTTAAGATGGGTTTTTAGTCCTCACTTCCTTTGTCATGACTTTATCCCAGCTAGGTGGATGGTCTTCAGGTAAGCTACTGGAAGACAGAGCAGCTTCCAGTTCCCTTGCCAAACTGGAAATTAGTTTTTTTCTTGCTCATTTACCTACTCATCCAGAGATACTTTGGACCAGTATTATCACTACTAAGGTTTCCTTGTTTTCCTTCGCTGATGCAGAATGAGCTGCATTGAGAAGAAGTACGCCTTTCCTTTCCCTGTTTTCTATCTCCTTTATGCTACAGAATTATGAGTAGGAGGAGAGAGATGCATAAATAACCTTTATTCTTGGATTTTAACTAGACTTAGGGTATAATTGTTTACTACTATGGAAGAGAGTAAAGGGAACTTAAAGCTTTGAAATCTAAACCCAAGATATAAATGGGTAAAACACTCATCAGGTAAGTAGCCAAGCACAAAATATCCAATTCATAAAGGCAATGAACAGAAATGTAGCACTTCAGCCATTTCCAGTCTTAATAATGTAGTGCATTATTAACTAAGATAATACTAGCTTCTATAATAGATAAAATCTTCAAATTTTAGTAGGTTATCACCATATTTTCTCTACCACGATAGTCAAACAAGTATTCCCAATTGAGGAGTGGTTATTCTTTTAATGATTTAAAAACATCATCTTTCTTGTCATGACTTTACCATTTTTAACCTGTGATTCAGAAGCTGGCCCTCATGGTCATCTCCCTTCTAGCTAATTGGAGGAGAAACCGCGTGGAGGACCATATGTGAAAAGTTTTCCATAGATGTGGTTCCCTGCCCATATTCCATTGGCTGGGGTTTAGTCACATGGTCACACTTCATTGCAAGGACACGTAATCTACTCCTGTGCTCAGGAGAAAGAGGAGAATGGGTGAACAACCAACTTTTCTGCCAGAGTTTGGATACTTGTATAAAACTTCAGCAATTTTGAAAGGTAACATTAAAGATAACAACCTGGTGATGAGAAAGTAACACCTATGAACAGACTTTTAGTAGACAAAAATTGTGCAGAGTCCACAGAAGATAAGCATAACTTTGACAACACAAGAGGAGTCATAGCTAGAATGGTGCCATATTACCCTAAAGATTTTCATCGTCCCTTAATGAAGATTAACAGGATTAGTATCACAGCCCCACTGCATGTATAGCTTTCTAAAAAAAAAAAAATGTTTTCATATTGTTATGCTAAATGATATGTATATACAATCCTTACTCCACAGTGGGGAATGTCACTCTCAACTAAGTATTTTGCTGTCCTTATAAGGTTCAGAGTTAACTTTTTCAGTTGCTCAGGTATTCTGTTAGGTTGGTATTTAGATGGACAGGAGCCACAAGACAATTTCTTTTAAGATTATGGAACCCAGAGTAGGAAAATTTGGGCCAGTAGGCCTCTTCATAATTCATGCATTTTTAAGCCTCTACAGAGGCAGGATTGATTTGCTCTCCAAAGAAACAAAACCAAAGATTGTTGACAATAAACTGTGCCAGATCTTAGTAATGAAAAAGAAGCTGGCATTTATCATGTGAACTAAGATTGAATGAGTAGGTGAATAGGGCTCAGTATGGGGGTTAGAACCTAGGTAGGAGATAAAAGAATGTAAGAAATGTCATAAAGTTTATGAAATTGCCTGTCCAGTGAACTCCTACAGGAAACTGCAAAAGGTGCATGTTATGCAGAGGGCATTACATACTTAATTGAAATTTGCTTAGGGAAATACACACACATATTTTCCTATTCTGGGCTCCATAATCTTAGGATAGAGTGGTGTTCTTAGAAGGGTCAGGCTTGATTCAGGCAGGTAAATGTAGTTTTGTAGTATTAAAACCAACCTGAATGTATTTGATGCTCAATAAATATTGAATTAAAGGATGACTAAATCTGATGAACAAATAAATCATAGTAAGATGAGTCCATGTGATAAGATACACTTGAAGCATATTTAGGGCCAGGCCAGGCACCAAATTTATCCCCCAGGAAAACATCTACCAAGACTTAGATTGGCCCAGAGCCAGTGGACTATGCAGAGAAACTGAGGCAGAAGTCCACTCTATGTGGAGCAAAGACAAGGCTATATTTTAATTTAGTGGGTTTCCAAGTTACTAAGATTCATACTAGATGCTGGATTTTCAAAAAAAAACATGAATTTCTTCCTTTTACTATCAAGCCTGCTTTGGCCAGAAATAACTCAAGAACCAGACACAACCAATTTTGAAATTAAAAGGTGTCATTTATAGCATCTGGGAAGGATTGTGGACTTGTCCTTTAGTTTCTAGATTGTGAACATCATATGAACATGTAAAGAATCTTTGGTTCTCTATTTTGCATTCCATAAAATTTATAACAAGTGCTCACTATCCAAAAAATGATGATAATTTACTTAATTTTAAAAACAAGTTGATTCAGTTTGTGTAAGATTATATATATATATTTTAATAAATAGGCTAGAGCATCAGGAAGATACAATTTGGAGAATAAAAAAAAGTGCCAGATATAATATTGTTTGTAAATAACAGGTGAATTTCCTGAGATCATTATCACTTAAGACAATGAAGACTTTCCCCTATCCAGAAAGTTGAGGGCTAAATCAATTTTACTAGATAATAAACTATCTAGTTCCTCCAAAATTTATGTGGTTCCACTACAGGAATTTGGTTAGAATCCAAATTGCAGAGTCTGACCACTGTTTCCAAATTCATATCCAACATAAAATAATGTATTACACTGACATCCCTACTTACTTGTTCCATCTGGTACTGTGCCACCATTCATCTTCCTTATCTCAATTTTATTTGTCTTCAGCTTTTTGCCATCATCTTGTCTCTATCTGCTCAAGTGTTGGTCAGTATTCCACTAAGACGTCTTTTGGGTCTTCTCCTTCTGCACTCTGTATCACTGTCAGGCTTCAACACCTGTCACCTACATTCCTATAGCTATCTCCTAGCTTAGTCTCCTTGATTGTGGTCTATTACCAGGGTCTTCTGAATATTTTGACAATCTCTATTTGCAGATGACATGATTTTATGTATAGAAGACTCCACCAAAAACTGTTAGATCTAAGCAACAAAATTAGCAGGGCTGCAAGATGCAAAATCCACATACAAAAATTAGTGATGTTTCTAATGTAAACATTAGTAGTGTTTCAATGCAATCCCTATCAAACTCCAATGGCATTTTATTTTTACAGAAACAGAAAAAAAATTCTAAAATTCAGATAGGAACATAAAAGGACCCAAATAGTCAAAAACTATTCTAAAATGAAGAAAGCTAGAAGCATCACACTTCCTGATTTCAACTGTATTAAAGTGCTATAGTAATCAAAACAGTACAGTAGTGGTATCAAACCAGACACCAGACCAAAGGAATAGAATCAAGAGCCCCAAAATAAACCCATTTGTATATGGTCAACTAGTATTTTAGAAGAGACCCAAGGATACTCAACGGAGAAGATAATGCCTTCAATAAATGGTGCTAGGAAAACTGGATATTTACATACAAAAGAATGAGACCAAACCCCCCTCTTACACCACTCATAAAAGTCAACTTAAAATGGATTACAGACTCAAATGTAAGGCCTAATACCATAAAAATCCTACAGGAAAACATAGGGAAAAAAATTCCTTGACATGAGTCTTAGCAATAATTTTTTATTTTTTAAGAAGATTTTATTTATTTATTCATGAGAGGGAGAGAGAGAGAGAGAGAGAGGGGCAGAGACACAGGCAGAGGGAGAAGCAGGCTCCATGCAGAGAGCCCAACGTGGGACTCGATCCCAGGTCTCCAGGATCAGGTCCTGGGCTGAAGGCAACGCTAAACCACTGAAGCCACCCAGGCTGCCCAGCAATAATTTTTTAGATGTAACACCAAAAGCAAAGGCAAAACAAAATAAAAGCAAAAAAAACCCACACCCCAAAACCCCCAAAAAACTCAAATCAGCAACACAACATCAACTAAAAAGCTTCTGTGAAGTAAAGGAAGCAATCAACAAAATAGAAAGGCAACCTATGGAATGGGAAAAAATTATTTGCAAACTATACACCTCATAAGGGGTTCATGTCCAAAATATATAAGAAATTCATACAATTCAATAACAAAACTACAAATACTCCACTTAAAAATGGGCAAAGGACCTCAACAGACAATTTTCCAAAGAAGATATTCAAAAGCCTAGGTACAGGTAAAGGTGCTCAAGATCACTACTCATTAGGGAAATGCAAATCAAAACCCTGACATGACCTTACTATTAGAATGGCTATCATCAAAAAGAAAAGAGATAACAAATGCTATCAAGGATACAGAGAAAAGGTAACCCTTGTGCTCTGCCAGCAGGAATGTAAACTGATTCAACTACCATGGAAAATAGTAAGGAGCTTCCTCAAAAAAATTAAAAATAGAACTACCATATGATCTAGCAATTTCACTTCAGGGTACATATCCAAAGGAAATGAAGTCATCATCTTGGAGGGATATCTGCACCCCCACTTCACTGCAGGATTATTCACAAGAGCCAAGATGTGGAAAGAACTTAAGTGTCTGTCAACAGAGGAATGGATACAGAAAATATGATATATATATACACACACACACACACACACACACAAACACACACACACATACATACATAACACACAAACACATAAATAACAAAACTGGGAAAATGCAAAAAAATCATAAAATAACTCTCCCAAATATGACATATTATACAAGAATTCTGGCTTGAAAGTATTGCAGATCCTTTTAAAAAGAATTTCCACCCATTAGAGTTTGAAGGGTAAAGGGTTTGGAAGAACCTATGGATTATTAGAAATGCAAAATCTCAGGTACACCCCAGACACACTGCCTCAAACTATACATATTGACAATGTCCTCAAGTAAAACTTATGCATATTAAAGTATGATAAGCATTGCATGTAGTCTGATTCTCAGTTTGGCTCATATTGGAATCAGTTGGCGTGTTTTAATGATACTGAACTCTGGGTCCTACCTCACACGTACAAATTTACTGCATCTCCCTCTGCCCCTCACCCAAGTTTTACTGAGAGATCATTGACACGTACCATTGTATAAGTTAAGGTATACAGTATGATGATTTGATTATATCAACTTTCTACTTCATCAGATCCAAGCTGCTCTGTGTGACTTTGAGTTTTCAATATGACCTTACCTTCCTATCCATCTTCATTTCCTTCTATTCCTGAACCCGCATCCTGTGTTTAAAAACATCTTGTCTTTGTGTAGCATCTTAGAGCTGAGACAAAACTTCAGAAATCTTGTTCTTCTCACAATAAATAAGATAGGCATGATGATGTCCATTTTATAGAGACCTGAAAAGGCAATGCAATTTTGCCAAGGTCACATGAAATAGCAAAATGGCAGAGCTCATTCTTCTATGCTACAGTATAACTCCTGATGTTTGTTTTTCATAGATTTTTGGTTTTCGTTTTTTTCTCTACCTTTCAAAACATTACCTGTTCCTCTATGCAGAGATCTATAAATATTTTAGCCTATACTTCTCTCTTTGGTGAATTAGATGGATTAGATAAATTCTACGTATCTCAATTTTATTTTTTAAAGCTGGAACATTTTACAAGCAGGGATTATCTTATTTAATTTTTGAAATCATTAAGATATTCTTTATAGTATTGAACCATATTTTATGATAAATAATTTTGGTTAAGTTGCATTGAATCAAACACCATGAACACGGCTGCATTCTGAACGTAGTACTGATGAAAAATTGAACCCTGTCCTTGAGGAAATTTTAGTCTATCACAAGTTTGGGGAAATAAAAAAAAATTACAAAAAATAGCTCTGAATTAAAGAGGACAAGTAGGATTCTGGAAGAGAAATACGTTTCAAGTGCTATGGGTATTCGGTGGAGGAAATGATCACAGCGGGAGGAAGAATTAAGAAAGGCTCCATGGTTAAAGTTATATTTGAAATAGTCTTTGAAAGATGATTAGCAAAATAAAATGAGATGGCAGATTTGGAATTTTAAATATCTGCACACATAAAATAGTACTAAAATTAAACACATAAGTTAAAATTGAAGGGCTCCAGTTATTTGGTGAAAAAATGAGTGTTTAGAATTCATTCATTCACTCAACAAGCATATGTTAAAACCAACAATATACTCCTACCTATCTTCAGGGGATGCAAGGTCATTAGGGGCAAAATTCACCCAAATAAATAAATCCAATCCATTGACTAAAAGGCTCTAATAGCAGTATGTACAAAGATTTATAGGGGAGCACTAGTGAGAGCCACTACCTCTGTGTTCCACTCATTGAAAATTAACCCTATGGTGAAAACTAGCTGGCATTGGTGGTGCAGCCATGTTGGCTCATTTACATTTCCAATCTCCAGACCTGAGGCTGAAATTAATTTATTCTGAGCAAGTTGAATTCTCTAGGCAGACAGGTTGATGTATTGCATTTCATTATTTTGCTAGCATCACATGTTCTCCCTCAAAGTGGAGGAGGAATTGAGTTCATAGCTCGGCAGAGCTGTTATCTTGGGCTTGTTAACTTCTTGGATGTAGCCCATGAACATTTATGTTCATGTGAGAGAGGTTATGAAAATATCTGTAAGTGAATTAAGTCAGTGGGGGTTTTCTCTCAGTGAAGACTCTGGAAGCAGGCATTCACTAAAAGGGTCTCCTGTGAAAAAACACTGTTTGTAAGAGATGACTGATTTTATTTGAAAGCATCAACAGAGGGTATAATAAAAGAATACAATTATCGAACAATTTTGTCATTTTGTATTATTTAACTGAGGTAATGGAATTCAAATTAAGCTCTGGTCTGATTTTTTTTATTTCTGGCAGGTATGCAATACCTGTTTTATTATAAATGTATGGTAAACTCAGCAAGAGATTCCACTAAATTCTTATTGTTTCTACTGTTAGCTGAATTCTATTTTCTTATTGAATATATAAACAATTTCAGGCATATTTTTCCTTTACCTGTAAGCAGTTTATTAAACAGTCTGTACTAGTGAAAACCCATTTCATTCCAACTTAACCACCAAATAATCAAACACAATCACAAGGACTACTGGGAATAGAAAGATCCTGTGTTTTATAGTTAGTAACTATGTTAGCAACCATCATCCCATGAGGATTCCTGCAGACTCAAGCCATTCCTGATGCTATTTTGCCAAGTGACAGCAACTTGTTGTTCTTTTTATGTGCTGTTAGAGATACGTCTGGACTGAAACTAGTGATATTAGTGCAGAGGTGTGCCTTGACACAAATTTCATTGTTCAGTATGACCTTGGCATGTTCCTTATTCAGCCAGCTAACTGCACTAGCAAGACGTTGAAATGACACAAGACAGGAACCAGAAGATTAAAACCACATCTGAAAGAAAGCTTTAGAAATACCACCCAAATATTAACTGTCCTTTGCAGAAGCAGTTCCAGGAGGTATTCCGTCCCCAAACCTTACCTCCTGGTATTATGGAGGTCATGCAGCAAGATCATTACAAGAAAAAGCTTAGACTTTGGTTTCACACTGCTGGCTTGTTAAAAGAAGGGCCTTAGCCAGTGCTCTTTCATAGTGTTTAATGAGCTGGTATGTCTACAATAGGTGGAGAGAAAGGTACAAAATGTACCTGTAAAGTTATATTAGCAAGTTATTAGCTATTTGAAATGACTGTAAGGAGTGCATTGAGGTAAGATCAATGGGATGACATAGTTAGTGCAAGGCTTTTATATGAAAAGCAATTCTAAAACATAATTGCTAATAAAAGATCTATTAATACTGTAAAATACACTAACAGGTTCATTCTAGGAGTAGTAAGTAGGTGATAATTAGGAGATTGAAGGTTCAAATAGTTTAGTAACCCTAGCAATGTTCCCTGCCTACTGTGTAGGATGCCTCATGTTGTGAGGGATAAAAAATTTTGAGAGAAATATATTTTAAAGGAAATTTAAAATCAATGTTTTTTTCTTTTGCAAATATACTGGATACAGTATGATTTCAGAAGCTCTACTCTAGTGGCCAGCAAAGCAAAACATTGGGGACAGATGGGGAGGGTATATAAGGGTATGGGTGTGTCTATGTGCAGGAGTGAATGTGTGCACTATAGTGTATGCTACTGGGAAAAGGGAAGGTGGGTCTTTGCAACAGCATGGTTTCTTTCACACTTCGCACTGCTTGTTTTCAGATTGGTTTTCATAGCTGGTATCTTTGAAAACACTGCAGGAGATTTCTCAGTTTGCCTCATGGCTTGGCAGGCCTCATATAGTACCAGGATTCTAGGAACATGACTTTAACCTCACAACTTCTCAACAGGTTCCACCTTTTATGTTTCTCATCTTCTTCTGCCCTATGGAGTAAACCTCTGGCTAAGAAAAAGAAAAAAAGAAACAAAGCAAAAACCAAAATAAAGAGAAAACCTAGAGCAAAAAGCATGGCAAAATGATGGATTATGCTAACTTTAAACACTTGACGGTTTAATACAAATATTAAATTAAAAACATCTGCTAATTGGCGACTAAAAGATGCCCCTCTAAATATTTCCTCATGTGACTTTTCATTTTTCTCCTTGAGCTTTCTGATCTGTTAGTTCTTCTCTAGTCTCTGGCCATTATATGCTACATCTTTCCACAGGCAAAGAATTGAAGATGAAGTCAATTCTCCTCAGCACTGTTTCATATACTTCCTGTTGTAGTTACCTTGACTGGCATTTCATATATAACATAACGATGATTGAATACATTTATTCTTCAATAGAATGGCTATTTTTTTCCAGAGGTGATTAGAAGCATTGAAAATAGAAGTTATATTTATGTATGTGTAATTCTTTATAGAAGTCATCTCATTTAATCTACCTAACAACTATGGGATGTATATATAACCCCCATTGTTCAGATGGTATAAGAGCCTCGAAAAGTTTAGACACCTCGCTTAAGGTCACCTAGCCAGTATTCAGCAGAATGTAAGCTTAAACTTCAGTTTTATTTAATGTCATTATTATTTTTTAGCCTTGTTTGTGACTTTTGGACAAATTACCTTACTTCTCATTATCTTGTTTCCTCATGTGTTAAGAAACAGTGTTAGTAATAATATAGATTGCTTAACTGTACTGGACATACAGTTCTGAAGTGTAATTTTTATTTTAACTTCAGAGCTTGCTCTCCTTGCAAGGGCTTCTCAAACTTTAGTAAGCATTGGAATCACCTGGGATGTTTGTTAACACTGCAGGTCAGATCTAGTACATCGAGGAGTAGGAGATTCTATGTCTACGAAAGCTCCCAGGTAATGCCAATACTGCTAGTCTGTACATTGCATATCACTTTCTCATGTCAAGGGGAGTTATATTTGAATTGTTCATAGAAAAATGATAGAGGCCAAAGTTTCATTTTTCCTTGAGAAGAATTATTTGGTCTTGCCAATTTAGTAAGATATTTTGTTGAGATGTCAGTTTTGTTTTTGTTTTCTGTGCCTTCTGTGTCTCCATTCACTCCCCTTCAAGAAAGTAGACTGGCTCTTCATCTTTCCTTGCCTCAATGGCCTTTTCAGGGTAGGAAGCAGAACCATGCTGGTGATTTCTTTCATATTAGAATGAAATCATTTCATTCTATTTCTTCTGAAAGCTGGAACTCACTAGAAAGGTTAAGTGTCCTTCAGGAATAGAAGTAATTGTCACTAAAGAGAGAAGGGAGAAGGAAGTAGAAGATGGAGAAAGGGGGAAAGAAGGAAAGAAGGAGAAGGAAGAAGAAAAGGAAAGAAAGAGGAAAGGGGAAGGAAAGAGAAAGAAGAGGAAGGGAAGAAAAAGAAGGGGAAGGAAGGAGCAAGGAAGAAGGAAAGAAGAAAAGGGAAAAAAAAGAGGGTGTCTTGGAGTAGGAGGGTATAGAGCTTGGTTAATGTCCAAATGAAGGGTCCTGTGCCCCGTTGTGTGGCAGAGATGAAGCACATGTGGCAGACCTACAAAGCCTATATACCTATCAAGTCCAGAGGCAGTAGGACTTTAAACCTAAACTCTGTTCCTTTTCTCAGAGCAGCAGGGTGTTGAAGGAAAAAAAAAATCTCAATGGATAAGATGAACAAACAAATTGATTTTATTCTGATACTATGGTCAGCAACAGAGAAGAAAGCACACCAACTATGAATACCTAACTAGGAGGAAATGAGTGGGAGGGTTTTTAAGAGTAAGTCTGTGTTAGCTAATTGGCCTTACTCAAAGGAAAACCGACTTTAGAGCAGGTGGTTTTACAACTTGGAGGAAGTCACCTAATGGAAGTTAGGCTCCTGTCCTCCCACGAAGACTGGGAGATAGAGGTCCTATCTTCCTCTGATTACATGTCAAAGAGATGGCACTTAGGTCCTTGCAAAGACATTTCTGGATTGTAAAATTGGTAAGATTTTAAAAGATTTACATTATGTGGAAACCAGTGTGAATACTCTCCACATAGCTTGCTAATACCATGTTCCCTGCCTTCTAGTTCTCCTGCTGACTTGACCCATCCAAACCCCACCCACTTGGCAGAAGTCCCTCTAAAATGTCTCATGCCAATGGAAGCAAAAAGAAATCTGGGGTAGTAATACTTATATTGGACAAAATAGACTTGAAACAATGATTTTAACAAGAGACAAAGAAGGGCACTACATAATGAGAAGGGAACAATCCAGTATGAGGATATAAAAATCATAAATATGTATGCACCCAATGAGAGCACCCAAATATACAGAGCAAGTATCAATAGATATAAAGGAGGAAATCTATAGTAATACAATAATAGTAGGGGATTTTAACACTCCACTTACATCAATGCATATATCATCCAGACAGAAAATCAACAAATAAAAAGTGGCTCTGAATGAGGCATTGGACTGGATGGATCTAATAGATAAATTCAGAATATTCCACTGAAAAACAACAGAATACACTTTCTTTTCAAGTGGATATGGAACGTTCTTCAGGATAGATCACTTGTTAGGCCACAGAACAAGTCTTAAAAAATTTAAAAACATTAAAATCACATCATGCATCTTTTCCAACCACAACAGTATGACACTAGAGATCGTTAACAGGATAAAATCTGGAAAGAACACAGATACTAAGGCTAAATAACATGGTATTAAAAATAACCAGGCCAATGAAGAAATTTAAAGAGAAATTTAAAAAATACATGAAGATAAATGAAAATGAAAATAACAGTTCAAATCTTTGGGATAAAGCAATAGCTATTCTAAAAGGGAAGATTATAACAATACAGGTTTGCCTCAAGAAGCAAGAAAATTTTCAAATAATCTGAACACATAAGGGAGCTAGAAAAAGAACAAACAAAGCTCAAAGCCAGTAAAAAGAAGAAAATAAGAGCAGAAATAAGTAGAGACAATAAAATAAGATAAAATAGAAAAGATCAACAAAACCAGTTCCTGGTTCTTTGAATGAAAAATAAATCAACAGAACTGATAAAACTTCAGCCAGATTTGCCAAAAGAGAGAAAGAGAGAGAGAGAGAGAACTCAAATCAGAAATGCAGGAGAAACAACCAACACCACAGAAATACAAAGAATAATAAGAGAATACTATGAAAAATTATATGCCAACAAATTAGGCATCCTAGAAAAAAATGGATAAATTCCTAGAAACATATAACCTTCCAAAACTAAATCAGGAAGAAACAGAAAATCTGATCCAGACTAATTACTAGCAATGAAATTGGATCGGGAATAAAAAAAACAAAACAAAACAAAAACAAAAAACCTTCCAACAAACCAGAGTCCAGGAACAGATGGCTTCACAGATGAATTCCACCAAACATTTGAATAGTTAATACCCTCAAACTATTCCAAAACATAGAAGATAAAGGAAGGATTCCAAGTTCATTCTATGAGGCCCAAATCACCCTGATGCCAAAACCAGATAAGGACATTACAAAAATAGAAAAATACAGGCCATTATCTTGATGAATATAGATGCAATAATCCTCAACAAAATATGAGCAAATGGAACCCAACAATACATTTAAAAATTTTTTTGATCAGGTGAGATTTATTCCAGGGATGCAAGTCAAGGATGGTTCAATATTTGCAAATCAGTTAACTTGATACATCACTTTAACAGGACAAAGGATACAAAAATATGATTATCTCAATAGTTGTGGAAAAAGCATTTCACAAAATACAACATCCGTTCATGAAAAAGAAGAAAAAGAAAAACCTCTCAACAAAGTAGGTTTGGAGGGAATATACCTCAACCTAATGAAGTCCATTATATTATAAAACCCTCAACCAACATCACACTCAATGGTGAAAAACTGAGAGCTTTTCCTCCTCTAAGATCAGTAACAAAACCAGGATGTCTACTCTCATCACTTTTATTCAAAATAGTACTGGAAGTCTTACCCACAGCAATCAGACAAGAAATAAATGGCATTTAAATTAGTAAGGAAGAAGTAAAACCATCACTGTTTGCAGAAGACATGATACTACATATATAAAATCGTAAAGATTCCACCAAAAATAAATGAATTCAGTTAAGTCACAGGATACTGTTAATACACCTAAGTCTGTTGTAGTTCCATACACTAATAACAAAGAAGAAAGAGAAATGAAGACGACAATCTCATTTACACCAGAAAATAAAATACCTAGAATAAACTTAACTAAAGAAGAGAAAGACCTATATTCTGAAAACTATAAAACACTGATGAAAGAAATTGAAGACAAATGCAAAAACATTCCATGCTCATTGGGAGAACCAATATAGTTTAAATGTCCATATCACCTAAAGCAATCTACAGATTTAATGCAATCTCTATCAAAATATCATCAGCATTTTTCACAGAACTAGAAAAAATAATCCTAAATTGTGTATGAAATCACAAAGGACCCGAAGTAGTCAAACTGATCTTAAAAAAGAACAAAAGTGGAGGACTGCAATCCCAGATTTCAAGATATATCTCAAAGCTGCAGTAAGCAAAACAGTATGGTGCTGGCACAGAAACAGACACATAAATCAGTGGAATAGAGATCCCTGAAATAAATTCAGGCTTTAATGGTTAATTAATCTATGCTGAAGGAGGCAAGAATATACAACAGGAAAAAGTTTCTTCAACAAATGTTGTTGGGGAAACTGAATAGCTCCATGCAAAAGAATGAAACTGGATCACTTTCACTATACACAAAAAGAAACTCAAAATGGATTAAAGATCTAAATGTGAGACCTGAAACCATGAAAACATAGGCAACAATCTCTTTGACATGGGCATTAGCAACATTTTTTTCTAGATAGGTCTCCAATGGCAAGGGAAGCAAAAACACAAACTAATGGGACTACATCAAACTGAAAAGCTTTTCAAAAGTGAAGGAAATCATTAACAAAATGAAAAGACAACCTACTAAATGGGAAAAGATATTTGCAAAGGACACATGTGGTAAGCGATTAAATTTCCAAAATATGTAAAGAACTTACACAACTCAATACCAAAAGAAACAAGTCAATTAAAACACAGGCAGAGGACATAGACGTTTTCCCAAAGAAGACACATAGATGTCCAACATACAAAAAGAAGTCCAACGTCACTAACCACCAGAGAAATGCAAATCAAACCACAGTGAGATATCCCCTCATACCAGTTAGGATGGCAAGTATTAAAAAGACAAGAAATAACATGTGTCAGTAAGGACATGGAGAAAAAGGAACCTATGAACACTGTTGTTTTGAATGTAAACTGGTGCAGCCACTGAGGAACACAGTAGGAGTTTCCTTAAAAAACTAAAAATAGGATTACCATATGACCCAGCGTTCCACTACTGGGTGGAATTTCCAAAGAAAATGAAAACACTAATTTGAAAAGATACATGCACCTGGCTGTTTACTAAAGCATTATTTACAATAGCCAAGATATAGAAGCAACCCAAGTCTCCATCCTCAGCTGAATGGAAAAGTGGTGTACCTATATACAGTGGAATATTATTCAGCCATAAAAAAGAATGAAATTTTGCCATTTGTGACAACACTGATGGAAATTAAATGAGGTACTCTGAGAAAGACAAATATTATAGGATTTCTGCCATATATGGAATTTAAGAAACACATGAACAAAGAAAAAAAACAAAAACCAGACTCTTAAATATAGGGAATAAACTGGTGGTTGCCAGAGGGGAGGTAAATGGGGAGTGGGTGAAATGGGTGAAGGGGATTAAGAGTATGGTTATCTTGATGAGCACGGAGTAATGTCCAGAAGTGCTGATTCATTATATTGTATACCTGAAACTAATATTACACTGTATGTTAATTATATATGATTATAATTGATAATTGTTAATTCAATACAAAAAGATTTACATCTTTAAAAGGCAGAGAAAAAAAATCACAGTTACAAGTTTTCTAAGGTAAATGCTGTAAGAAAAGGAAAGAAAGCAGTCTATAGTGGGGACAAACTCTGTCTAAAGTTTAGTCAAGCCAAGGGAACGTCAAGGTAATTTCATCCAAAGGTTGTTGGGCTTGCTGAGATGAGACCCCCTTCCTCCCCTCTGAAGTAGAATCTAAGACCCTACCACCTCTTTGTTCCTTCAAAGTCCTGTTATAAGAATCTCTAAATAGCTCTCCCCTACACGACCTAATTCACCATATCCAGTTCACTCCCCAAATATTTAAATGGCTATTCCAGGCTGTTTGAAGGGTTTTTAAGAGGGTATGTGTTGAAATCTCCATGGAGACAGCTCCATACACCAAGAATATTTTAGAAGTCAAGGCAATATATGACTGCATGTCAAGCTGCTGTGGGACACACAGGCAGTGCCTAGGCATTAGGATGTGTTAGTGGGTCCCTGAGGGAGGCAGTGACAAATATGGGTCTTGTCAAAGGGTCCTCTCAGAGCCCACTTTTCTGTAGGTTTTTTTTTTTTGAATCACTTTGTTACATAAGTGAAAATTACTTTAAGTCCTAGAATTCCTTTTCTTTTTGCTAGTTAACCTCTTTGTTTAAGGGTCTCACCATCTTATTTAAAACAAAAACCAAGTAATTCCTTTGGCTGCCTTTTCTTAAACCAGTCTCTTACTCTCTTCTAGGCTGTCTATAATGTTTTAGACGGATTTTCTCCAAATATGGCCAGGCAGTGAACACATGGCAAACGACAGCTTTAGACCTGGGGAGGGACAGTAGGAAGGAGAAAAATGGATTTGCTGTGCTTAAATTCCTTTCCTTAAAACAGTGTCTTTTACCTGAAGATTCCAGATCATTAATAAATCGTTGCGTGACAAATGCCACAAGTAAGACACTGTCTGTGTAATGATCCTAATCATTTAAGCAGTTGTGGTCAGTAGAATTTGATTCCAGGAACAGTACATAGTAAGTGCTTTGTATTTTAAAGGAAAAGTGATTTCTCTACATTTTGTAAAAAAAGAAAAAAAAAAACCTTGGGTCTGACATAGAAGTCTTCCCCCAAATCAGGTAACATGTAGATTGAGACCTTAAAGTTTTCATCAATGGCACTGTGGACTGTGAGGGTTCGTGCAGATATCCAGGACTCAGGGTCGTGATGGCCAGCAGGGCCTTTGCTCCCTTCTTCGGTTCTGTTCAGATATTTAAACTTTATCTCCTTAGAAATCCCCCCAACACCCAACTACTTCAATTTAAAACTTTTCAAAGGTAGAAATAGATCTTCCCAGATATACTATGATGAGAATTAACTTGCTAGTTAACGGTTATTCACCACCTACTTTCTTCTAGGGCTAAGTATTAGCTATCGAGATCATGCGATATGGAGACGATTAAGATACTAAAAGAAGCACAAACCCAATCTCACAGAAGGAGCCCTACATAGCAGAATGGTCAGTCAGGATGGTCCAGAGACTAGTCTGAGCAAATAAAAAAAAAAAAAAAGAGAAATAGACTGATTCGAAGAACTGTCTGCCCTACAGGGTGGAGTCACTCAATTATTTGTGAGCACCTGCATTTCAAAACTTTTTTATTTGAAGATGTGAAATATCCTACTAAGGCCATCAAAGTTTAAATATACTCAAACTCGGCTTGCTGATAAGAAGGGTGATTTGGGAAAAAAATACCAACAGAAGGGGGTCAAGCATCAATTTTGTTGGGTGTGTGTACCTCACAAAGCATAGGAGTTGCCTAAGCTCGCAATTCTTGGCTTTGTGTTCTTAAGCAGCAGAATGATTCACCAGGTAGCTCTGTGGAGCTTGGCCAATGGCACTACCATGCTTCGTAATGATTTTCTGAGCTAACCTTAGGCAAGGCTGTAGGAGGTAGGTTGGTTCCAGCCCCATAGTTCCCAGGATTTAGGTACTTTTTTTTTAAGATGTCAGATTAAGATCCATTACCATACTGCTGTCATTAGCCTCAATAAGGTGTTGAGAAGAGCTCAAACCCCACACCTAATGAAGCTATTTCTATTCCAAAGGGGATGGCACAACGGAAAGCAAAAATCTGAGAAGTCATAACATTGGGAACTTGAGACTGGGACTAAAGTGCAAATGGTGGTCTTGCTAGGTCTTCTTTAAGACCAACTCTAGCACTATTTATTTTATTGCAGTGGGAAGTTCATACAACCAATGTCTGTGGCTTACAAATTGTCTTGCAACCAAACTCGAGCAATCAAAGCCATGTCACATTAGAAGGTTTTCCCTTCTTCCCGTTTTCCCTTTAGCTTGAAAAATAGGGAATGAGAAATACTAAAAGGCATTGAGAGATAATGGCTCTGAGCTGGAGAATTTTAAATAGGCTTCCTAAAAAATAAATAAATAAATAAAAAATAAATAGGCTTCCAATGTATCAAAGCTGAGTTTTTTTCCATTCCTAATAGGTAGGCAGCTTTGTGATCCAGAAGGAAGAGGAAACACTCTGTCATAAGCATTCACTAAAATATAACCTGTACCCATGAAAGGATTTTTTTTCCCCATTGGGAAATTCAAAACTTCTGAGTAATAAATTGGTCTGGGAAGATACATCAGTAGCATAATTCAGATTCCTAGTTGCTGGTCCACTCCACAGAAGATCATTATCTTCCAAAGCTGCCATCACCTTCCACGTGAGCATGACACCTAGATGGCTACACTCCTTTAGGTTCAAGGATAAGACATGAATTCACAGACCTACCGTGCTTGAATCATCTGAGGACTTCAAGCAGCGGACGTATTAATACAGTGTGAAAACAAGTCTCCAGGAGAGTGTGATAGCATGACAATAAAATGACACGCAACGTAAAGTCCACCAATGATAAAAGAATATTTCCTGGCCTGTGACAGCAGAACTCTGCGATTGCAAAATCAAATAATCCAATTTTGCAGAAATTTTAATTTATATCAATTGTTGCACTTCAAGTCTCATTTCAGACTTATATGCTCTCCCCTTTTAATTGTTCTCTCACTTTCTTGCCTTTACTTTCTATTTCTGCACTAAAATGAGAACATCTCTCCTATATTTTCTTCATTCTGTATCTCGTTTTTCCTGTTTCCCACCAAATCTACGCCTCTCTTTTAATAGTTCCCAGTTTGGTAAATGGCACAATCTCTTAACCCAATTGCCAAGACCCCAAACGTCGGTGTCATTATGAGTGCTCACGTCATGAATCACATCCGTTAGCAAATTCTGCTGGAACTTTTTCAAATTATATTCTGAATCTAATCACTTTTGACCATCTTCACTGTTTCCACATATTCCCATCACCGAATCTCTTAGCTAGATTGTTGCTAATTATTGCCTTTTATGTATTTTTTTTTTCTGTTTCTGGCCTTGTATCCTATGGTTTATTCTCAAAGCGGGACAAGATCCTTTTAAAACACATACCAGATCATGTAACTCTTGGGCTTAAAATTTAAAGGTTTCACTGTGACCTATAAAGTCTTACATTATAACCTCTCTGTCCTTCTCTCCTTCCACTGTCTTTGCTTGTGGCCCCGCTGTTCTCCTTGCTGTTTCCCAAACATGTGAAGTTCCCCCCCTTGGGGCAATTATGCTCACTGTTCCCTCTTTCTGGAAGCACCCTTCTTTGTCCTCCCATACCCAGATCCCCACATGATGTATTCCTCATTTTTTTCAGGTCTTTATTCAAATGTCACTTGAATTTATATTTGCTTTGACATTTATACTTGCTCAACTGTATCTATAACATCCATGCTGCCCACTACTCTTTCCACACTCCTTACACCTGTTGTACTTTTCCTCGGGACAGATAGCTCCACCTGTCATTGTATCATATGGTAATTTCTTTATTTTTTAAAAATCTGTTTCACTTTATTGCAAACTCCCTCAAAGTAGAGACATTTTCTTCTTGGTTCCCCCATTTTACACTTGAGATATAGAAGCCGTGCCTGGAACGGAGTGAACCACCAAAACAAAAGTTCTGGTCAAGTGAATGAATGTTGCTTTTTCTATAATGCTTTTGTGGTTTTGGAATTTATTTCTCCTGATCGGCTGATAAATTATCTCTTTCAAATTCCTCCTCCAAAACACATTAACAGAAACAAATAAAACCACCACCACACACACCCACCCACCCCCACACACACACCATGACATCTGCTTTTTGAAATACTACTTTCTAAATGCCCAAAAACCAAAACAGATGATCACACCGTGGAACACAACCTGATTAGGCTAAATAATACTAATACGTGGACTTATGGTTTGAGGAAACTCATTGCAGCACAGCTACATCTGTTTATAATTTCACTGAGTTCACATTCTTTATCTGAAACTCAATTTCCCATTTTATTCGACATTAATGCTCATGTTTTAGCCATCCCTGTCCCCTTCCTCATTGACTCTCAAACATCTGATCTCACTGCCTTCTAATGATATCTTCCATTAGGTCCAGCCCCCATCCTTCTTTTTTTGATCATTTCCCTCACAGGGCTTGCTAAGGTAAGTTTTTGGTTGTTCCCCATCTGGAATATTGGAATGTTCTATTTCCAACCGGTCTGAAGTTCTAGGATGATTTTTTTAAGAACGGTCTTGCTCATCATTGTGTTCTATGTTACCTCCACCATCTCTGGCACTTTAGTACCTGCTGAAGGAATTAGCATGATATTTACTAGCATATTTCTCTGTTGTGGATTACAGGTCTTTTCTCTGTCTGTCTCCTTTCTACAAGAAACATTAAGGTATAATTCTTTCTGAAGCTACAAGGGACAAGCTAAAAGAAACTGCATAAGAATATTGTCCATGTCTCTCTTGGCTAAAAAAACGATCTGGAAAATTAATGCAGAATTAATCCCTTACACCATTCTAATAAATGATGGGTTGGCTTAGTTATAAAGGACATAGTGAAATTTTGTATTAATGCTAATAGACAATTTCAAAGTAAATTGAAAATGTTAGGAAAAAAAGGAAGAACAAGACTTTTTTCTAATAGCATACCAAAGGATACAGCTTTTATTCATTTATTAACATCCCCTAATAGGCTAAAAATAGCAGAAAAATATAGGCTACCTATGAAACTCAGTTTTTGACAGAGCTTTTTTCCATTTCAAATAATTGATATTTTTAAATAATTCAAATGATTTCAAGTAATTCCAATTTTTAAGTTTTAATAAACTTATTTTAATTAAAGTAAAATACATTTCCAAGATTTCTGAATGTAACTTTGCATGTATAAATATTATTGCCAGCAAGTATTGGAGAGTGAATTATAGTACTCATCTAATATCTAATGAAAACAAATTAGTGGGAACTTTTCCATACAGATATAAATTTATGTTTTATAATGCTGCTGTCAGAAAGTATTAAGGTAAAGGGACTCAACTTAGAAAAGAAAAATCTAATTTTTGTTCTACTATCTATTTTCATGCATTTTTAAAGAATATTTAACGAAGGAAATTTTAAACTATTTGAGAGAAAATACAATGGCCATCTTTAAAACATGTTTTGCTTTCTCTGGTGGAAATGAGGAGTGACTTGAGGTAACTTGAGCTTTAGCCTTCCCTAAGTCATAGGAGATTTGGGGGAGAATCCTTTATCCGTAGTCTTATAAAGAATAAATAAAAACCCCTAGGGCTCATCTTTGGGAAACTCATTATGGTCACTGTCTTCTTGAAGCTGACACTTTCAGTCCCCTCCTGAGAACAACTGCATAGACCTCTCATACTTCCTTTTGGTAACACATTTTGACAAGAATTATTCTTCTTGTCAAAGATATAAATGAAGGATAATTGGAAAAAATAGAATTTGGGTGGTTGCTCACTGCACTCTATACTATAATGGGTATGACAGCTATTATTCCTTATTATATTTAAGGTAAGGACCAATTAACTTAGCATTTATCTTTATACTGCCTTGCATTTTCCCTTTTGTTCCATGATTTATCATTTTCTTATCTCTACTCTGATATTGTTTTCCCCTTAGGACAACACAGATTTTACTAAGTTGTTTTTAGCATACTCTTTAGAATCCAGCACTGTGTTGAAAATAGGTAACAGTAATAATCAGATGAATTAGCTAAATGAATGGGTAGAAGGCCTCAGGGAAGATATACATGTCATTTTTAGTAGCCCATAAGAAAGATCACAGTCTAAAAAATTAGGAATTTCTTTCCTTTTCTTTTAAACTCTGGCAAATGGAATAGATGTACTCATCAAACTTTCTTGCCAGACTTTTTGTTTTCACAGGGTATCATTCAGATTCTGACCCTATACTTGTAGCTCATGATGCCCAGTAACTAATAAAATGGTAGTTTCTCTAACCAGGTGTCCATTTTCTAGGGTTAGCTCCAGAAGGCAGATAGCCCAGGTCTTTGTTCCCTGTTTTCTGGGGTTGTCATCATTGGCAGGCTTATAGAATTTAGCATTAGGTCTCATTCCAGTTGCAGAGAATGACCTAAACCTGGATTATTTGAAGAGAAGATTTTATGCCCAGGAGTAAATGTGCTCCTTCTTTTCCCTTTCCTTTCTTAACAGAAATGTAGTCATGGACAATTAAATGTCACCACACTGGCTAGACTGCTTTTACCACAGTGAACAGGGCATCACACCTCTTAGGGAGTTTGCTCTTTTGAAGAAAAAAACAAAAAACAAAGAGCTAGTAATGCATGATGATCACTTAAATTTGATGATACAGGTTTTTTTAAGTTATACCTCCAAGAGAAATAGCCGCGGCTTTGGAGAGAGGGAGAAAAATAGTTTTGAAGACTGATTTTAATAATTGTTTATAGGTTTAAGCAAATTATATATAATCTCTCTGAACTGTGTCCTGACTGACCAACTTTCAAAGATGACATGAGTGTTAAACAAAATTAACTATGTAAATCACTGGGTACACAGAAGACGCCTAGTAATTTTACCCTGGCCCAACTCTTCTTATCTGCCCCTTCCTGGCCTGGGACTAGAGGAGAAAAGGGAAAAAGAGGTTAAAAAAAAAAAAAAAAGTTGGGAAAAGAGTGTGGCTTTCCTTGAAAGAGATGCTATTCTCACTAATTTTATCCATGTATTTTTTTTTAATGGTTAAATGAATAATCACTGAAAGTAAAAAATTCTGTGGATGTGGGCACAAGATCTTGGAGGCTCAAGATTTACTATTGAGGACGGTCATGTAAGTACATACGTGTTTATGTTTTCCCCAAAAGAAGGCCAAATACATTTGATGTATTGTGTGAAAGAAGGTATTGGTGTGGCTCAGAGACTATCAGTGGGAAACTGAATAATCATGAGACACCAAGAAGGATAACCAGCCAAGTACTAAGAACCTGTGCTGAGACGCTATTTATAAATATTGTAATCAGAGGTATTATAAATTGATCTATGCAAGTTAGATTTACTATATTTCATTAGTAACTCTGGTAGTACACAGGAAATGAATGTTTATTTTCTTAATTCCATCAACTGCTGGATTCTAACTTAGTTTTATGTTATTTTGGGTGAGAAAGTTTTCAGGTTATCAACTATTAAAATTGGCATGTGAGACTATGTTTGATGGCTGTGCTTTGTAAGAGGTGGCTGTCTGAGTTTTCTGAAATAGCAAACAGAAATGACAATTATTAATGCATTTTACAGTCACATTTTTGCAGAAATCTATTTTCTGAATTAATATTAAGTTAAAACTGAGAAACACAGAACTAGGCCTGAGGCTGCATCTTTTAACTATTAAGCCCCAGCTCTGGCAGTTTAATTCCAGTGACATAACATCATCCACTGTAGTAAATACAATTATAATTTTATGGGCTTTGTAGGGGTTTTTTAATGTTTAATATTTCCATTTATTTCTGTTTTAGAGTCATTAAGATCTAGAAATAATATGATTTTATGTCTGGTTTTATGTTTGTATAAATTTTAAGTCACTTCCAGAAGTTAATTTTTAATACCTATAGTCCTTGAGATATTTTGTTTTTTTCAAAGTGGTTTGGACATTAAGTTTTAGAGCCATTGGAAAAATCAATAATAATCAATAGTTGAAAGAATGTAATAACCTCCTAACTTTATAAAAATAGGAAGAGGTTTTCAGCATAGGAAATTACTTTATTTAAAGATCTCCAAAAGAAACTGCAAACATCACTGAGACTATCAGAACTCCTTCAAAGTAATCACCCATGGAAGAGACAGTATCAAAAACCCTGGTTAAACCTGCAAATGTAATTGAATCAGAAACACAAGGATTAACTTCTTAGCATTAGAATCCAGTACTTTTAAATATAAGCCCAAAAGCTTGGCTTAATCAAATGTCACTTCGATAGCAGCAATGATAATCTTGTTGCCCAGATGTCTTACCAAACTTCATGGATAAGAGGAGTTAGAATCAACGGTATGAAGCATTTAAAGAAGAAATTAACTCTTGTCTTTGTAAAGCCTGAGCATCTTCACTCCCCTTAATACACTCCTTTTGGGGCATATGGACTGTGGGAATTTAAACAATGTCACTCAAGAAGATCAATATCTTTGCCTCAGATATATGATGTCTTAGGTTTTTCTAAATCAAGCTAGATGCATTAGCTTAGACTCATCTTAAAACCACAAGCAAGTGACAAGATATTGACAGCAAATTAAAAACAGTCTTTATATAGTACAAGAAAGACAATTGTTTCAAAATCAGGTCCTTTAAGTCACCAGTGAAGTTAGAGATTAATGAGTCAAGTTATAGCTGCATTCATTACAAAATGAATGTTTCCATTTAGACAGCTAGGGACATCAGCATTTCCTTGAATATGAGATTTATAAGTGATTAATAGGATATGAAAATTAGAGATATTCGCATAGGGTAGACACCCAATTATATATCTCAGGCTCTTAAGTATAGGGAAACTGTAAATTTACCTTATTAAGGTATTTAGCAATTAATAAAAAAATGGTCACATTTTTGATATAACCAAGTTCCGACTTACCTATCGATGATGTATTTTTTTCAACTAGCCAATAAAAAAACACCACATATTCTGCACAGCTATTGTTACTTTAATTCTTAGCCTGTTTTATAAAAATCATTTGAAAGGGGATCCCTGGGTGGCGCAGCGGTTTGGCGCCTGCCTTTGGCCCAGGGCGCGGCCCTGGAGACTCGGGATCGAATCCCACGTCGGGCTCCCGGTGCATGGAGCCTGCTTCTCCCTCTGCCTGTGTCTCTGCCTCTCTCTCTCTCTCTCTGTGACTATCATAAATAAATAAAAATTAAAAAAAATCATTTGAAGGTTTAATTACTTCCATTCCTTTTATATTTTATTGTTTTGGAAATTCTGAATAATGCTTTCAAATTTTTAATTTTTTTAAGCTGCTCTATTTGACGATGGCAAAGTCTTCATGCTATAAAATTTGAGGCCTCAAGGCACATCTGTTTTTCTATATCTAGCCTTTCCTTACATTTATAGATTTGAGCTATTTGATAATTATTTGACTACCTATGTGGCTCTAGACTTTGGAGAGACAGAAGTGCATAAGAAGGAAAGGATTCCATCTCTTTTGGATTTACATTTCTATGTAGGGAGATAGAAAAAAATGAAGAAAATATCAGACACTGAGTGATGTTATAAGGAAAATAACAGTGGTTCCTATAAAAAAATGATGGGAGTAGAGGGTTTACTTTTAGACAGGACGGTCAGGTGATATTTGAGATGCATCCCTAAATAAGAAGGAGCCAATCATGCAAAAGTCTCCATGGAGGCCAGGCCCTTTCTCTGCTTGGCACAGAGCATACCACTGGGCAAGTTCTCTGCAAGTCCACAGACCCCAAAGGGAGGAGCTGAGCTAGTGTGCCCACTTTACTCCCAATTTACAATCTAGTAATTATAAATAGTTCCATGGGGAGGATTTTAAAATAGAGCAAAAGCCTAAGAAGATTCTGATAAAAACCCTTAGTGAAACCAGAGACGTAGAAAAGATGTATTCTTCCCCTAAAAAAAAAATTGGTGTAGATTCTATTCTAAGGGCACTGAGAAGCTACTGCAAAAATTCAACCAAAAGAATGACAGGATTTGCATTTTAAGGACCATTCTGGCTGCAGTTTGAAGAATATGTTGGTAGAATGATAGCAGGGAGACTAGTTAGGAAGCAGATCAAAGATCTAATCTCTGGGCCCAGGAGGGATAGAGATAGCGAGAAGTGATCGAATTCTGTGCTAGCCATTTTACAAAAGTTATGGCTTTCTTCAAGCCATGGAAACTCAAATCTGAGCCTCTGAAATGGAATCCTTAAAGTATGTTCTGTTTTGCAAAGTTATCTTGAGTGGGATAGAGGTAGAAAGAAGTGGATGAACAGATTTTGTTTTAGAAGTTGAATTGAAAGCACTTGCTAGTGCATGTGTTGTGGGGTGAGGGAAGAAGAGTTAAGGGCTCCACACACAATTTATGAACCAGCCACCAACTAAACTGCGCATCATCTCCGATTATGCTAGGTCTTCTCATGTTACCATGGCTTGTATATGTTGCTCCTGCTACCTAGATCACCTACTCTAACTTTCTGCCTGGTTAATACCTACTGATCCTTCAAGTTGTAATTAAAATGTCACTTGCTTTCTAAAACCTCCCCAATCTAAATTAGATGCTCCTCTTTGACCTTTTAAAGACTCAGTGCATGCACTCCTCTGAAAGCAATTACCATACTGAATTACAATTGTTGATTTACAGTCCAGACTCCCCTAACAGCTGAGTGTGTGATAGTGAACAGGAAGTGTACTTTTTCTTCTCTGTACTTCTCTTTCCTATACATCTGACATTTTACCTGGAATAGGGTATAAACTTAACGTAGTTGTTGTGGATTTAGTAAACAAATTAATTCACTGTTACCTTCTTCCAATCCAGAAGGCTTATTCTTTTGTTGTGATGGTGAATGTTAGTACTACTTGGAAAACTGCCCCCCTCTTACTTTTGATTGTGAACATGTTAAAAAATATGGGTATATTTCTTTAGTAATAAATTGCATAATAGAAGGTCTACATCAAAGCAAAAACTTCATTGAATAAAGTTAAACAGGCAAGGAAGATTTTGTTCGAGATTAATTCAATAGGGGAGAGAGATCAGAACAGGGTCTGAGCTCAACTTGGCTGAACCAAAAGGTAGTAGAGCTTTTAAAAGCAGAAGAAGGTGGATCCTTAGGCCATCTGCTAATTGTGTTTGCTAATTGGCCATTATACCCCATCATACCACTGAAAGTAAACTGTCTGGTATCTTCAAGACAGGAAGTAGCTTTACAATTTGAAACCAGGCACCCACAGAAGTTAGGCTCCTACTTTCCTACAGAGACTGGGAGATAGGGGGCTTCTATTCTCCTTAATTGTTTTCAAAGGGATGGGCCAGCAGATCCTTCAGGAAGACAGCTCTAGGTTGCAAAACTGGTAAGAAGCTTTTAGGAAGATTTTAGATCTCAAAGGGGCAAAGAATTCCTAATCCCAAATTTCCAGGTAAATTCTATAAGAAAAGCAAGGCCAGGGCCTATAGTCAAGAAGTCTGATTAACTTTTAGTCAAGCAATTTTAGTCAAGAGAAAGATTAGGAGTGTCTTGGTCATCTACCAAGTTTAAGATCCTATTTACTTTGTTTACTATCAAAGCACAAGGACTATCAGATGATTACTTTAAGAAGTAATTGCTAGTACACATGCCATATATCCATTTATCAGATATCAGGAGACACAACAGCCTCTCACTCTTTCAGTGGGTGTTGCATCTCCTGGTGCAAGGGAGATGGTTATGATAATGGCTTTATTTTCCATGAACTGAGCAGCCAGTCTGATTTACAATTCGCAAAACTATGTGTGCTTGACAGATTTGCTCATGTTTCTAAAACCAGCTGGCACAAGAATGAGACTGAAGACTGCCTCTATGACTGCTGGACATTGGAGTGTCTTGCATCTCAAGACCTCCAGGGGGAAAAAAAAAAGGATTTAACTACTGGGTTCAATGATTCTATTTCTTCTGATGACCAGGTCTTTGGTGAAGCACTTGTTTTACTAAGATTTCAGGCTCAGTCTTACTAACTTTTCAAAATGTAAAATCTCCCTCAGAAATTCAGAGCACATCTTCTTGTGATGTTAGCAAGTAGACTTTTCCTTACGGTGGGGGTGCATCTTTCTTTGTTGTTGTGATACTTTTTGTATAAGAAAGTAGCTTGGGAGATGCTGTTTGTTTTGAATGTAAAAAAAAATGTGGCTATAATGAAAGAATATTTGATGAATTCCCTTATCTCTCATTCTCATATTTATCTGTTGGAGATTCAGCACTTTGCAGCCTCATTCTAAAAACATTTTCATCTCATTACCAAAGCACTGCTGTATCATCACTTTGGTACTGAAGGGCCAGATTGTGTGACCGATGGGTGGTCAAGGACTACAGCACCCAGACTGTCAAGCATGGTTTCTCATCTCATTTCACAAGAAAGTGTTTCAGTGTTCTGAAAGGGATTCAGATTCAATTTTTGTTCTTCCAGTGCATTTTGACAAACTCTTTCTGACTTTGCCTACCTAAAGGGTCTAGAAAGGGAAATCCAGAGAAGGTCTGGACACCAAAGAATCAGAGGCAAGGAGAATATGAAAAACTATGTTCACTTCTTTGGCTGGACTCATGCCTTTCTCACACTCTTCTTTCTCTGGTAAAAAGGTAAAGATTGGTATTTTTAATTACAACATTGCTACCGCAGAAGTTGGAAGTCTAAATGCTTGCTGGAATGTATCCTCTGTAGCCTTATTGCTCAAAGTGTGTGCCCCAGACCAGTAGCACTGACATCATTTGGAAGATTGTTAGAAACAGAATGTTGGAGGGATACCTGGGTGGCTCAGTCAGTTAAGCATCTGCCTTCAGCTCAGGTCATGATACCAGGGTCCTGGGATCAACTGAGCCCTGCCTTGGGCTCCCTGTTCATCGGGAAGTCTGCTTCTCCCAGTCCTTCTGCCTCCCACCCCCAACACTCAAGTTCTCTCTCTCGTTATCTTTCTCAAATAAATAAATTAAATTTAAAAAGAATAGAGCATTGAAAAAACAAAAAAAGAAACAGAGTCCTGGGGCTCACCCCAGATCTAGTAACTCAGAAACCCAAGACCTTTATACACACATTGAAGTTTAAGAAGCACTGCATTATGAAATAGACTTCTTTGCCTAGTAATAAATTCATCATTGAAAAGAGCAAAAAAAAAATCAACAACAGTGAATCAGGATTTCACTTAGCTTTGAGTTATAGAAAAGCAAGGATGTACATGTTTAAACAAATATGGAGTTGCACAAAGACAATCCAAATAAGAAGGGTATCTGCACTCATGTCATTGGCCAGATTTTAGTCTCCTGGTCATTTCTGGCTTCTAGAAAGCTTAGAGTTCAAATATTCTGCACTCAAGCCTGTACCTTTGGCAAGACCAGGGGAGAAGAATAGAAATTGGGCATTAAAGCCAACCTATGGTATCTTCCATACACATGTTGTTTAAAGAAGCATAAACTGTTATCAAGTATGTAAAAATACCTCAAATCATCTGCAATTATAAAATGCAGATGAAATAAGCTCCAGCTTTCATAATACCTACAGTTATTGTGTCACTCATAGTCTTGACAAATATTTTGCTGCCCACGGAAGATTATTCCATGGATGAACCATGTGCCATCACGTTTCAGGTATATTAATTCACATACCTCTATATTTACATCTTTAAAGTACATTCCTACAACAACTAATTAGGTATGTACTATAATTCATCCATTTAACAGATTAGGAAGCTGGGGAGAGTAGAGCAATTTGCCCAGGTTTACAAATCTAGAAAGTTAGAGTCAAGATTTAAACCTAGTGCTATCTTTCATTAAATACACAGTTGTATAAATGAGGAATTCAATTTAATGGAAATAAATGTGATAAAGGAAAAGTGTAGAGAACTCAGATTGTGTATCATAGGAACATGCAACCTAATTTGTGGTAGGTGGAGAAAGCTTCTCTCAGCCCTATTTAACTGTCAATTGAAAGATGCACTAGAACAGGCAGATGGAAAGTTGGAAAAATTCCAGATAGAGGGGAAAGCATGAAGGAAAGGAATGAGAATGGACATAGTGGGAATGAAGGTATAGGCCAGTCCTGTGCTGGCTGCCACAGAGGACTGCCTGGCTCCATTTTTCTTGACTTGAGTGGGAAATGCTCTGTGGCTCTTGCCTGGGCACAAGTTTGAGGGCACATGAGGCTAGTTAGTGTCTTAGGGATTCTGAATCTAAACCTCATTCTTCTAGCTTCCAGTGGTCCCAGCTGTTCCTCAGTTCCCCAGGGAAATCTTAGAATTAGAGAATGAGGATCTGAGGCTCTCCAACATTTTGAATTGGAAAAATGGATAGAGAAGACTAAACTATTAGGTAGCCAATAAAGTGTGAGGTAGCACCAGCTCGCTCCTCCCAAATCAGCTTAACCATTTTTTTCAATAGTCATTGAATCCATGGCTACTCAGAATAAATCCTAAATTGATAAATGCTATGCTTCTCAGCTCCCTTAGTTGGAATGCATGGTAGCTTCATTAGTGGCCCCTCCAAAATTCACGTCCGCCTGAAACCTCACAGGGGACCTTATTTGGAGAAAAGGTCTTTGCAGGTGTGATTAAACATCTCATGATGAAGTGATCTTAGGTTTGGGAGATGTGTGGCCTATGTCCAATGACTGGCATCTTTATAAGAAGAGAAGAGAGCCTGGAGAAACACAGAGGCATGCACAGAAAGGGGACAATACAAAGACAGAGGCAGAGATTGGAATTAATCCCTCACAAACCAAGGAACACCTTGGGGCCATTGGAAGGCAAAGAATCTAGGAAGGACTCTTCCCTAGAGTCTTCAGTGAGAGCGTGGCCCTTCTGACTTCTAGTCTCCAGAACTGTGAGGGAATAAAGCTCCTGATTTTCTCCTAGCTACTAAGTTCACTCTTTAGGTGATTTATTCCAGTTACATGCATCTGAAACGCATAACGTTAACGTATGAAAAAATATACAATGAAATTTCTCTCCAACCATTTTTCACAGCCACACCGTTCTCATCCGGAGTTGACTGCTATCACTTACTCTTTTTTTTTATTTTTTATATCACTTACTCTTATAGATATTTTATGCACACACAAGCAGATACGAGCCTATATATATATGATGTGTGTGCATATACATATACCTATATTTTAAATAAATATCACTTTTTAGCATGTACGCTGTCACATATGTGGCTTTTCCCCTCAAAAACATGTCTAAAATAATTTCACAGTATTATGCCTCCTTACTTTCTATTATTGCATAGTATTTCATTTTATAAACCTGCCACCAAATTCAGTCAATCCCAACTAATGGACATATAGGTTTTTTCCAGTTTCCTATTAAACACATACTTGAAATACTTTTTAGTAAGTTAATTTTGAATCTGTTGAAGAGTATCCAAAGGCTAAATGCTTAGAAAAGAGAATTATTGGTTTAGAGAGTATATAGTTTTTTAGTTTCAATAATCATTTCCAAATGGCCTTCAATAAAATTTGTATCAGTTTTGACTTTTGGTAGCAACACATGCGAATACCTGTTTCTCCACATTTCAATTTCTTTTTTTTTTCCATTTCAATTTCAATGCATTTTTATCATTAGGTATTATATATTGATAAACATCATACATTAGTATTAGCTATGATCTTTGGCAAATGGATAGGGAGCTGAATGTTAAATATAATTATGTTTAAGAGTCATTTGTATTTCCTTATAGTGAGAAAATGGTTTTTCTTATTTTTCTATTGAAACTTTGGTATTTTTCCTACTGAATTATAGGAGATTGTTCCTTTAAGAAATGGCTATTATTTATAATATGAGTAAAAACCTATCTTTCCAATTTTTAATTTTATCATAATTTTATGATGTATATGTTTTTAAAAAATTATGACTCATTTATACTAATCCTCTCTCTTATGGCTTTTGAGTTTTGTATCATTCTTAGGAATGATGTATTCCTATTACACCTACTCTTTATTCTGAAAATTGGTAATTAAAGGGGAAGAATTAGATATTTTCCTCACTTATCACTAGAATTCATGACCAAGGGGGGTGGGAAACAGTTGATGAGAGAAAGGAGAGAGAGACAAAGGAAAGTTGGTGTATAGTTATCACTTATGAATTGTTCTTCCCAAAATATTTTACTTAACCAACCTTTTAGATCCAACTTTCTACATAAAACATAAGGGAAAGGGAACAAGTTAGCTTAGTTCACGAGGAAATACTTAGATAAGCCCAGAAACAATTTAAGACATTCTATTAAGACAACTTGACCTCATTAAAAAATTGATGGCCCTTAAAAAAGTAGTGCTCTTCCAGATAAAAGATTTAAGAGACAACAACCATATACAATCTGTCATATGTGATTGGATCCTTTCTGAATTAAAGAGAAGCTGTATTTATAGCTTGGTGACAAAAATCAGAAAATCAAAATTTTGTTATGTTCAAGCTGTTGCCTAATATATTAATTGTACTGAAATAAATTGTTTTCAAAATAAGCATTAAAGTAAAACTGACTGCATTTTCAATGTTAATTGTGACAATGATACTACAGTTATAGAGCATCATTTTTTGGACATGATTAGGAGTATCTAGTTATGAAGTCATATCTTCTATAAATCACGTCTAAAAGAGCAAAACACTATATAAACATGGCAAAATGAAAAAAATGGCAAAATGTTTACAAATTGTTGAATCTAAGTAGTAACCATAGAGAGGTTCAGTGTATTTTTTATAAAGATTTTTCATATGAATTAGTTTTTTTTTTTTAATTGCTGCTGTAATTTATTATTTCACAGCAGGTAGGCGGGAAGACCAGGTATGGAACAATTCAACTGAGACCTCTACTTTCAGCATCACAAAATCGAATTAGTAGAGGTGAGTTCCTTTCCCAAGTTTCGGGGAATGAATTTGCTTCCCAGAGCATTCAGGTTGTTGGCCAAATATATTCCTCTTGGTTGTAGAACTGATTCCCAGTTTCCTTGCGGCTGTTAGCTGGGCCCAGTCTTAACTCTTAGAAGCTGGACATTCTTTCTCATGATTTCTACATGGCCTCCCTTCAGCAGAAGTGGATCAAATCCCTCTCATAGTTTCAGTGTCTCCAGCTTCTCTTTCTGCCACATTATTCAGACTCTAGCCAGAAAAGGTTCTCTGCTTTGAAGGGCTCATGTAATTGGACAGGGTCTACCTCAATAACCCAGGGCCATCCCTTTAGCTTACAGTCTATTCCCTCAGTTATATGTGCAAAGTTCCTTTAATCCTGCAAAGTAATATAATCACAGGATCTAGGGTTTAGGGTGTGGACATCTTTGGGGGACTGTCCTGCTACACTATATATTTGAAATTTTTTAATAATGAAAATGTAAAAAACACAGGATTATTCACTACACAATTATCACCACCACCACCACATTCTATATTATACCTTTCAGAACTTTTATGGTTTTGTTCTTTATATGTAAGTCTTTGACCCACTTATTGTTCATTCCTCTACCTCTTGCAGGGGCTACATGAGAAATGATAACACATGCTGTCAGCAGTGTTAGTATCACCTATTCTTTTTCTTGCAAATCTCTGTGCTTGAGTTTCAGACTCAAAGCAGAAAAAGCATTGTCCACCCCATTAAGAAATCCCTTTTGCTCATGCTTAGCTCAGTTCAAAAGGATGATCATTTTAATTTCTTCCCTTTATCTGTATTGACTGCCTTAAAAGATTTTTTTTTTCATCCAAATCTAACTAGTTTTTGTAAAAATTCTTGAGCCACATTGTGAAGATAACTGGGCTAGAGGCTTCTTTTGAATCCTGCCTTGCTCCTTCCTTAATTAGTGCCTCCTGGGAGTTTAAAACACAGGAGGGGCAACTCTGGATAAAGAAGGTCTGTCAACTATCCATAATGATCTGACACAACGATCGTTGACAGCTGGAGACACTCATAGCGGTGTGGAGGAGAAACCAAGTACGAAAGGTGGACAGAGATACTAATAGAGAAGGAAGGCTTACGGGAGGTTAAGATCCGTGTGCACTGGTGTGTCAGCAGAAACAAAGTACTTTTATAAACATGGTAGTAAGCATGGACTTATTTCTGGTAAAGGAGAGTAGTCAACTGGAAAAAAAAAATCCAGTGGAAAAAAGGCTTTCCCAAGATGGCACACGTGGAGTTAATGGCATATTTAGCTAGATCAGGGCCTGAGATCTAGTCTTACCTAGACTCCTTGCTCTTACCAAGCTGCACAGTTATGGCATCTACATATTAATTAGTACATGGAAATTGCCACTTTTTCTGAAGTTCATCTTTTGCTTTGAAGTATGGAAACTCAAACATTCCATGTGTCTCCCAAAGTATTCCAGCCTAGGGTTTACAAACACTCCAGGGGCTCTCCATATAACCTTGGGGGTGTCCAAGCTATGGGACTACAGCTTCTTGCAAGATAAAACTCTTCACTCTAAGACATACCTCACCTCATTTATAGTTCATCATCAGTGCCAGAAAAGAGGAGGAAATTCGTTTGGGTTGCTGGGTCTTAAAGTGTACTGATTTGCAATCCAGGATTAGAGAAATACATAGTATTTAGCAGACTGAGATTTTATTACAGAAGTAAAAAAATGAAACTGAACATGTTTGGAGACGACAGATGCAAGCGTTTTTGATTGAAAATGGAGTAGTGTGAGCCAAATTTAGAACAGAAGAAAAATTACTGGCGCACATGTGCTTCATAAGACATAATAGCACTGGCATATTCAGAGAAATTCTACTACATTGTAGAACAGCTGTGGCCATTCATTAGGCCACTTCATGATATTCTTTTCTTAGCTTTTCAGGCCTTTGCATTTGTTTGTAATATGAAATCATTAAAATCCTTTATCAGGCTGCTTACCCTAATAAAAGTACACAAGAAGTACAAATAAAAAGTACAAAAGTCTCTTTTTTTGCTCGTTCTTTGTCCCCCCCCCCCATTCCCTTCCAACCTCCAAGGTTTTTGTCCCTCATCCTCGTATCTCCTTACTTTTTACGTTTTTAACAAAACTGAAAAACATAGTTTTGCATATGCTTTAAAACTGCATAAGAATGCCCCTGATTTTAAACAAACGCTAAAGAAAACATTCTCTCTTTTGAGAATTAGGCCACACTTTCTCCACTCAAATGGCATTTGATTTTGTATTTTAGTAGTTTTGAATGCTTAATAGGACTTCAAAGTGTGGTTCTCAGTGTAGCTTTCTATTGTTGTTGTAACAATCACACACTTAATGGCTTAAAACAACAGAAATTGATTATAGTTGTGCAGGTTAAAAGTCCAACAAGGCTCCCATTGAGCTAAAATTAAGGTGTCTGAAGGGCTGCATTCCTCTCTGGAGAGTCTAGGGGGAAAAAAGCTCTTTCCTAGCCTTTTGTAGCTTCTAGAGGCCATCCGCATTTGTTTTATGACTCCCTTCCTCCCTCTTCAAATCCCTTGCATTTCTCTGACCATTCTTCCCTAGTCCTGCCTCTGACCACAGGTGGAAGAGATTGTCCACTTTTAAGGATTTGCATGACTAGACTGGGCCCACCTGGATAATCCAGGCCCTTTTTGCCCATCTCAGGGACTTTTGCCATAATTACAACTGCAATGTTTCTTTTTCTGTATAAGGTAAATACTCACAGTTTCCAGGGCTTGGGATGGAGTGGAGGATGGGGAACTGTCCTGCCCCCTAGAACCTCTATGAGAATTACCTGCTTCTGGAGTGCTGGGACGGCTCCGTCAGCTAAGCACCCAACTCTTGATTTCGGTTCAGGTCATGATCTCAGGGTTGTGAGGTCTGAGGTTGAGCCCGGACAGGAGCCCTGGCAGGAGCCCTGCATCCAGCCGGGCGTCTGGTCCCACGTCTAGCCTCCTGGGCTCTCAGCCCTGCAATCAGCCCCACGTCCAGTCCTGCACCTAGCATGCTGGGCGGAGCCTGCTTAGGGGTCTCCCTCACCCTCTGCCCTGCCCCCCACTCATGCTGGCACCTCTCTCTTCTTCTCTTAAAAAACAATTACCTACTTTTCTTGTAACTAGGAAGAGAGCAATTTCTGCACTCTTATCTGCACTCTGCCTTTACAAGATCGAATGCCAGGAATTGTCATTAATTTGTGCTTTTAAGAGTTTCCCAGATACTTTTATGCATATCTTTACCTCTGACCAAGTCTGACTTGAACTGCCTTGAGAACCCTGAACAAATGCTGTCTGAGGTTTTAGAGCTCTGGCTGATGAGGTGGTCATGGCCCCAGGTGCCAGTTATTGCCAACTCCTGAGCATAACTGTAATATCTTTAAAAGAATCCTAAAACTTTCCAGTCTTTTAATTTAGGATAAAAGTGTACTATGTTTAAATAAAATAACACCTACCAGATGCTTTAGCACAATTTTAACAGTCTACATTGTTTTAAATATGTAAAACTTTATAGATAGGGAGAGTTGTCATGCTCTTTAGCTATTTAATTTACAGTCTAGATTTTACCCAGCAGACCATAGTGACTATAAAGCAAACCAAGTGAATGGTAAGTGATTCACAAAATGGAATCAAAAGTAATCCCTGTGCTCTAATAGCTGGACACAGAGGGGTATATTAAGGGCTAAGGTTCTTTCATAAGTTGGAATGTCTTCTAGTAATAGATATCACTTATTTCATTATTGTTGCTTTAATTAGCACAGTTATTATTCAATTAAAATTTAATACTAATGGAACGTGAGCACATTAGCATCTCTAAAGTAGTTATCCACTAAGATTGTGATAGTTATATTTTTGTTGAACATCTAACCTGAAGTTTTCAGTGACACGAAACCACAATCTTCATTTAGATTGAGAAAATCAAATTTGATGACAGTATTAAAATAAAGATAAAACTCTGCTACATACCATATAATTCTGTAATATTTAATAAGAACATAGGAAAAAGAAAACCATGACCCAATGGGGTGGGAGGGTGGTGGAGCCAGAACTAGTGGAGCAAAAACAAATGTGAATGCGCTACAAGGTTGGTCCTACTGCTGGATGGACTGGATGGTGCTTAGTGGTATTATTTGAGCTGCTCTGGGAAGATCGACTCCTAAAGCTCTTCTTTCCTTCGTTGAGACATTTATTCAATGCGATTTCATTTAAGCAGACATTTATTTCATTTCTAGGCTTAAGTTTTGACCTCTTGAGATTTTCTTTGAAAATGCAAACATTCTTTGGAGAGACACCATACTATCTACAGATTAAAACTGAGGAGCTATTTCTCTAGTTTCTTCCAGGTTGAGGAAGCCTGGGAGGAAACAAGCAATCAGTATAAGAATGAGAGAGACACAAAAGATGGAAGCCAGGCATTCCTAAAAGATCTTTCACAATTTTGCCTCTGAGCTTAGAACAAAATCCTGTGCATAGGCCAGAAATCCAATGGAAGACTGGAAGACATCAGCCTTCAAGATCCATTCTCCCCTTCTTTCAAAGTAACAAAACAATCCCCCAAATGTTAATGGCAATAATAGAAACAGACTGAACTTTTCAGCCTCGTCTGTATCTTTGTGCAGCCATGTGACCATGTTCTTTGCAAGTAAGAGGAAGTGATGTTCCTCAAGGAGAGGCTCGTCTTTCCTAGGCATGCTGGTATGCTAGAGCTAGGTCAACCATCTTGGCTGGCTCTCCGGTGGAATCTGCCTTTTAACAATGAGAGCGAAGAACAGAGGGGAGCCTGCATTTCTGATGGTCCTAGAGCTACACCACCGGTTTAGAAGGGCCTAATTTACATGAGCAGGAGCTAATCTTTTTTTTCTCAGTTAAGCCACTATTATTTTGGATTTTCTGATGCTGGTAGCTAAGCTAAATACTAATTAAAACAGATACTTTAATACTTTTTTTTTAAGATTTTATTTATTTATTCATGATAGTCACAGAGACACAGGCAGAGGGAGAAGCAGGCTCCATGCACCGGGAGCCCGACGTGGGATTCGATCCCGGGTCTCCAGGATCGCGCCCTGGGCCAAAGGCAGGCGCCAAACCGCTGCGCCACCCAGGGATCCCGATACTTTAATACTTAATAATTCCCTTCACTGCCAGTTTGGGAAGAAACAGAACCTGAAAGAAGAGTAAGTAGTAGGTGAATCAGAAGCAGTGAGCAAGCATGGGAAATAAAAATGAATATTTTATTTATTTTTTTCTTTTTTCACCACCCATTATCCCTGCTCCTTTATTCTATTTTCTGGCATTCCACGGACTCTTACAAATCTTTGCAAATACCTGCTGACGTGTAAGCATTCATTTGCTTCCTTGCCATTTATTGAACAGCTATCAAGCTTTACATGAAAAGTATATGAAAAGTTACTGTGGAACTTGTGAAGAAGAAGAAATACACTTGTTGTATTTCTCCAAGCTTGAGGCCCAGCCTCATCTTAGAAATCAGGCCTCGGGCCCTCAGTTCACAGGTGAGGAAACTAAGATTCAAGGATACCATTTATTGCATAGCCAGGTGGTGGGAGGATTGTTGCAACCTGAGAGGCCAACGTTTGTGACTATTATACTGCAGTTTGGTTTCAGGGTTTCCCATGGAAAGGGAGCTTTGTCTACTTTTGTAGTGACATTTAATTTTGTAATTTAATGAAGGATAAAGGACTATGCTCTAAAATTTTGCCTTTAGCCTTATACATTTGAGAGCTCCCCATAAATGCTTCCTCCACTAATTATATCTTGCTTCCTGATAACATGCAGGTGTGTGTGTGTGCGGGTGGTGATGGCAACTTTGGAAACCTGCTTTCAGTTTGATATTGATAAATGGGCAATACTTTATCACCTAGATGGTAGTGGTTTTAACTGGATGTGTACAATGGTATGCAAGACATGACCACGTCAGTGTAGGCTGGTTAAAAACCGAGTTGCCAAATAGGAAACTAGCTCCAAATTTTCCTGCCCATCAAGCCTATAGAATTGAAAGGAATCTTTCAAAGTGATAGAAACATCCTGGATTAACTGGTGGGTTTGAATACAGAAATCAGAGCAGAAGCAGCTATCTTTTGTATTTTTCATATCCTATGTCTGTGATTCTCCTGTTCACCTTCTCCCTGCAGTGAGGTTTTAATGAATTGCTATAAAGGGTGAGGTGGTTTGAATCTCAGGAAAGATAAAATCACTGGGCTCCAAGAAAAACAAAACAGATGGCATGCCTTAAAATTTTTGCTTTCATATTTCAATTATTCAAAAATACCTTCTGCAAAGCTGGTGTCTATTTTGCAAAGGGCGTTTACACAGTAAGGAAGTTGCTAAATGAGTTGGAGAAAGCAGGTTAGACTGCTTAAGGCATTTTATTTTTATTACAACAGAAAAGATGTTTTAATTAGTTATTTACAGTGTTTCTGACTTGGAACTGACTACTTATATGGCAGAAAACAGCCATCCTTCCTTAGTAAATATGGAATGATTTCTATCCTGTTTTACTATTTTTAATGGTATTTTAAATATTTAAGTAAAGTTTAGATTTTGATCAGATTTTTAGAGCAAAAACCTTTATTCACAGTCTTTAATATAGTATATACTAACTGCCTACAACTGGTCCATAAGCATGATAAGCATCTCTGCATTTTGTGCAAGGATCTAAAAGCAAAGGTTTTATGATCTTAGGAAAGTTAAAGTCTAATGGGAAGGACATGGATTACTGGAGAAGGTAGGGGAAGGGACTAACTCTTCCTAAAGGAACAGAAAAAGTTTCATGAAAGGGCCTTATTTGAGTCAAGAGCTGAAGGTTGACTGGAGATTTACAAGGCAGATAAGGTGGGGCTGGGGAGAATGGTCGAGGCAGAGGAAAAGCAAGAATAAATTCATTGAACCTGAGTAAGTTCATGGCGTATTTGGGTTATATTAAATATTTTAGGGTGGTTGGAGAACTGAATGTCTGGGGGAGAGTTGAAGGAAATAAGTCAAATAGGTTGTCAAGTGAGAGACTTCTATTCTCTGTAGAAGCTATTTCACTTCTTTACCACGTTCCTCAATCTCCTGGGGCTTCCATCCCATCATGCACCAGCCTCTTGAGTTTTAGATCATAGCCTTGCTTCACATTATGATAAAAAAAAAAAAAAGCAGCACTCATTGAATGGGTGCTTCTTCATCTTTCCATCACCGAATCTATATATAAACCTCCACCAATTTCCATTGCCTCCATTTATGACAGCGACTCAGATAAAATGTCAGAGACCAATTCCTTCCTGTGTGTTTCCCTCTTGCCGTCTCATGAAATTTGCCTGCTAAGATTTTCCTTCTCTGCTCTTCTCTCTCTTTTCTTGATTATTCTCATCAGATGATGTATTCTAGTATCTCCCATCTTAAAAACAAGACAAAAAAAAAAAACAATCAACAAATAAAAATATTCCTTGACCTCACATGCTGTTTCAGTTCTTGTAATGTGGTGCACCAACTATTTCAAGTGCTCCCTTAAAATTTCTAACTTTTCTGGGCCAGACTAGTTCTGGCCCATGGATTGTGGTAAGTAATGCTAAGAGCTGGTGGTGTACCTCCTCCATTGATCCTTTCCCTGCCACCGTGGTGAATGGAGAGGCCACATGTCCCAAATAGAATAATTACAAATGGGGGGCAAGGAGTCACTGAACACTGTGTGAGAGACACATAAATGTTTATTGTGTAAAGACCTAGGTTTGGGGATCTCTGGGTGGCTCAGCGGTTTGGCACCTGCCTTCGGCCTAGGGCGTGATCCTGGAGTCCTAGGATCCAGTCCCACGTCAGGCTCCCTGCATGGAGGCTGCTTCTCCCTCTGCCTGTGTCTCTGCCTCTCTCTATATATATCTCTCATGAATAAATAAATAAAATTCTTAAAAAAAGATGTAGAGTTTATTACATACTGTTAGTGTAAATTATCCTGATAAATAGAACTACCACTCTATTCCTCCATTCTTTTCCACAACCTTCTGCAAAAGTTTTGCAAATCCTTTTGCATTTTCTTCACACACATGCCTCTTCCAGTCCTTTTTCATTTTCTTCCTGTGCATGCCTCTTCCATTTCACTTTTCTCTTCCTAAGATTACTAAGAACTCTAATACAGAAGAGGACTTTTTTTTTTGTATTTATCTTACTATTCTTAGTAGAAGATAATGCTCATGATCACTCCTCTGTGAAACAGTCTTTTCTAATGTCTTTGTACTCTTCTGGCTTTTATTTTCCATCTCCTTTGGTGACTTCGACTCCTTTCCCAATGTCTCAATAGCACGGTTCTCAGGGAATTGGCCTAGTGTCCTCTTAAATTTCCTTCCTGCACTCTTTCTCCTATGTTGTTCACACCACTGCTTACAACCTTGTGGTGGTAACTTCCAGATTTCTCCAAGTCAGACATCTTGTTTTAAAGGTCTACATTCCTCACTCCTACAGCCACATATTTGCCATTTTCACTAGCTTTCCCACAGGCACTTCAAACTTCATATGCACAAATAAACTTGATAAACTGTGCCCTCCATCTGCCAAACTTCTTTCTTTTCATGCAGGAATGCACATGATGTAATGCCTACCAAAATACCAATAGCATCTTTTACAGAATCAGAACAAATAATCCTAAAATTTGTATGGAACCATACAAAATACTCCAAATAGCCAAGGCAATCGTGAGGAAGAATAAAGTTGGAGGTATCACAATCCCAGATCTCACGATATACTATAAAGCTATAGTAATCAAAACAGTATGGCACTGGCAGACTGATCAATGGAACAGAACAGAGAGTCTATAAATAAACCCCTATATAGTCAATTAGTCTACCATAAAGAAGGTAAAAATATGTAGTGGGAAATAGGTAGGCTTTTCAATAAATGGTTCTGGGAAAACTGGACAGCTACATACAAATGAATGAAACAGGACTACTTATACCATATGGAAAAATAAACTAAAAATGGATTAAAGACTTAAACATGTGAGACCTGAAACCAAAAAAGTCAGAGTCATTCCTGCCAAGTGTCTATCACTACAAACTTTGTTTATTCGTGGTTCCGTATCTGTCGATTCAAATACACTTAAAACCTACTGTACTTGGCCTATTTAAGCACTGAATTGTCGTTATCATTTTCTGACTGCTTTTCTTTTTCCAATCTCATCTCCTAATTCATTATCCACTCAGCAGCTAGACTAACTTTTAGTCTCTATCTGTGGAAATTTTATCAATTTGAGGAGAGGGTATAAAAACAAATGAATTTTATGAGGGTCATTTTAAGTAAACCAATAAACATGAAGGAAATCTATAGAGACTATGTGATTAGTATGGTCACAAAGTGCACGGAAAATCTTTAGGCACAAAAATTTATTTAAAGCACCACCAATATGCCACCTTCTTAAAAGACAAAAATTCACCATTTTCCCTAGACTACTTTTTTAAAAAGTAGCATAAATGACATAGTATCATATTTGGCTAAATTTCCATCTATGCTATCAAATTTTGGAATACACATCCAACCTCCACTACTGGTTGTGTTTACGCTATGGAAAAAGGAGGTGAAAGAGCACATGATTTACTATCGTATTAATGAGGAAGTGTAACAGTGATTGTTCATTTAAGCATGTAATAAAGATTACTCTTGTAAAGCAAAAAAAAAAAAATTACTAAGAGACTAGACCTCAAAACTCCTGTCACAAGAAAGATTATAACTAGGTGAGGTAATTGATGCTGAGCTTACTGCTGTAATCATTTCACAATATAAGCATATATCAAATCATTATGTTGTACAACTTGAAATAATACAATGTTATATGTCAAGTTAATCTCAGCAAAACTGGAAAAAGATTTAAGTCCTTGCGTAAGAACAAAAAAACCTAAAATGTAGAAATCTGGGTGTGTTTTCAAAGGAAGAAGGCACTAATAAAAGATGCTTGTATGTATGCTCTCTTCTGGTCTTGCAGTCCCAGCTGCAACTTGTGTAAGAACAGACCTTGGAAATAGAATAAAGGATGAAATATAAAAGCTGCCTTGAGAACTTTCTCAAATCCTAAGGCCACAAATGCTGCCATCACAGTCCTTTCTCTTAGCCAGATTATAGTTCTGATTTTTGGTTTTAAGAATACAAATGTAATAACAGACTGTCTTCCTGTGAATGGCTCGGGCTGATTAAAGATGTGAGCAACCTACAGTCAACATCATGTATTTCAGTTTTATTGCAACTTTCCTTTTTTCCCCTTTTCTCAAGTTTGTATGTATGTATCTACGTATGTATTTATATTTATTTATGTTTATTTATTTATCAAGTTTTTATTAAATTCTAGTTAACATATCATTTAATATTAGTTTCAGGTGTGGAATTTAGTAATGCAACACATACATCACCCAGTGACTCATCACAAGTGCCCTCCTTAATGCCCATCACCTATTTCACCGATCCCCCCAGAAGGCACCTCCCCTCTGGTAACCATCAGTTTGTTCTCAATAGTTAAGTCTGTTTCTTTGCCTCTCTTTCTGCTCCCCACCCCCACCATGTTCCTTTAGATGTGTCTTCTGAGGCAAAAGGAAGAAAAACAAAAATAAGCTATTGGGATTTCATCAGAATAAAAAGCTTCTACACAGTGAAGGAAACTATTATTGCAACTTTCTAAAAAATCCTGCTACCTTTGAATTTTTCTACGTTGTTTTCCTGGAACCCCAACCTCGACAATGGTCCTGAGATGGGAGTTGTAAGGTAATGGAGCAGATATAAATAAATTAAATTCATCTACCATGACCAAGAGACAGCTGGGTGGTAGTGATAGAGGCACTGAGCTTGTTGTCAGAATAACTAGATATAAATTACGGTTTGTGTCATTTACAATCAGTGAAAGCTTATTTTTCTACATTCTCTGAGATTCTAGTTTTTTAAAAATATGTAAAATAGGAACAATAATACCTATTCCATAGGATTATTGGGAAGATAAAATGTTTAATTTTTGAAAAATGGTTGGTATAGTACCTTTTTACACATTGGGTTCTTACAACACATTTTACCTAATCTAGATCAAAACTCGAATGATTGATAATAACCATTAAAATGTTCATTTTGGAGTTAGAAAAGAGTTTAGCTTTTTTTTTTTTTTTTTTTTTTTACCAGTCCACTTATTTTGTGGATACCAAAGCCAAAGCCAGTTGAGTTGACTTGCTCCAGATAATACAGCTAAGGGGAGTAGCAGGGCTGAAATCCTGGTTTCTGTGAGCAGCCCCACAGGCTTTTTATTGATGGATCCTGCTGTAAGAAAAGTGGGATGGGTCACCGTGCACAACCAGATGTCACATGTCGCAGAACCCACTTCTAGTAAGAGAAGAAGAACATTTAACAATTTTACAACAGTGGTGTATGGAGAATTTGGTTCAAAAGGGCTCTTCTCACTAACAGTGATTTTTTGGCATGTTACTTCTTAACCCCGAGCAACAGTCTGCCATGATAATACCTCTCAAATAATTGTTGACTCAAATGAGGGCAAGTTAGATGAATGTACTTAGCACGGGTTTTTGAACATAGAATGTTCAATAAATATTTGTGAAATTTGGGCCCACGTTGTAAATTCATCTAATATATTTTGCTGATCTAGATATTTTAGAAAAAAAAGGGGCAAAAAGTTTGCCTCAAATGGTCTTTTCCCCAAATCGTCTAAAAAATTCTTTTAACTCTGTGGTTCTTAATGCTTACGGAAGCTTAGCCAAGATGAGTTATTGTAACAGTTAACTTCCTAAGGTCATACTTCTGCAACAGAAATGGGATTGCAGCATCCAAATAGCTGACACAAGTCTCCTTAGATAATCTATTTGTGATTGTGAAACTTTATTTTATTCCTAGTTATTCATTCCACCTCCAGCCATGGAAACCTAGAGAGGTGGGTTTTTTTCCCCCCTCAAACCTAAGCCACAAGATAGGCAGATCTGCTTGCCTGTCTTATTTTAAGGCCAACGTGACCTCCAAAAGGGGATTGCTTTTAATTGGATCTATTTATATTCTTTTTCATTTGGGCTGGGGCACTGACCCATGCTAGGAGCACCTCTGTCTAGTGGCCTGCCCCAAATTGATACAGTACTTGACCTGTTACACTCCATTTCCTGAGCTACAAGCCTGACAGAGTCTATTTCCATAACCCTCAGAACCCTGGCATGACTGGGATGACAGACTTTTTCTTTAACAATGGTCTTCTCCAAAACTAGCTTTCAAAATGACTACTCCACTATTAACAAAATACTTTTGGTTAACAATAAAACCACGTTATATGCCACAGTGGTGTGAATGTAGAGTACTTCCTTGTGGGAATCCTTTAAATTCATGCCATCATTTCACCCTTAGACATGCACAGTGATGAGTGACTCAATCTAAGGTTTGTTTTTACCTTCCTCAATTGTTAGGCATTATGCTCATTTTTTTTCCCAGTGTTCCTTGATGACTTTTTCATTAGTAGAAAGATGAATAGACTCTGGTGAAATCTTGGAGTGAGACTCCATTTATACGGTGGCCATCCAATTTTATGAATGACTGCTAGTTTAAAAGCAGATTTCTATTCCTTAAATGGAATGTAGTAGACTCATTGGAAAGATGTTTAATGCATGTTGATATTTTGTTAAATGAAAATGAAACTGTAGAACAACATGCTCATCATAAACTTATATTTCACATCCACACAAATTAAAAATATCAATGAAAGGAGACTGAGAAAGACCTGGAAAATAATGCATATGCTGTTAACAATAGTTATGTCTGTGGGATGTAATTAATGAGGATGTTCCCTTTCTAGTTTATACATTTCATAATAGTTTGAGTATTTGTAATACATTACTCTTTTAATAACTTTTTAAAATCAGAATAAAATGAGTTTTAAACAATAATAATTAACAAAAGAAATTGGAGAAGTTGTAAGCAGTCACATAGTGTTCCAGAAGGATGCCCTGCTCCTCTAAGCAACATTGTGAAGAGGGATGTTGACATTCCTTATGAGAGTTTCTGAACATTTAAATTTTATTTTTAAACTAAGCTAACACAACTTCTTACTAGATGTGTCTCCTGAGGCAGGGGAAACAAAAGCAAAAATAAGCTACTGAGACTTCACTGAAATAAAAAGCTTCTACACAGCAAAGGAAATAATCAACAAAACTGGAAGGCAACCTAAGGAATGGTAGAAGATATTTCCAAATGACATACCTGATAAAGGGTTAGTATCTAAAATATATAAAGAACCTAGAAAATTCAACACCTAAAAAATGAATACTCCAATTTAAAAATAGGCAGAAGACATGAATAGACTTTTTTCCAGAGAAGACATATAGAAGGCCAATAGACACGTGAAAAGATGCTCAACATCTCTCAGCATCAGGGGATATACAAACAATACAATATGAACAAAACTAGAAAGAGATATCATCTCACACCTGTCAGAATGGCTAAAATTAACACGGGAAACAATAGGTTTTGGTGAGGATGTGGAGAATGGAGGCCCCTTTGCCCTGTGGGTGGGAATGTAAACTGGCGCAGTCACTCTGAAAAACAGAATGGAGGTTCTTCAAAAAGTTAAAAATAGAATGAACCTACAATTCAGCAATTACACTACTAGGTATTTACTCAAAGGATACAAAATTACTAATTTGAAGGGATATATCTACCCCAGTGTTTATAGCAGCATCAATAATAGACAAATTATGGAAAGAGCCCAAGTATCTATCAACCGATGAGTGAATAAAGAAGATGTGGTGTGTACACACACACACACACACATATGCACACACGGAATATTACTCAGTCATCAAAAAGAATGAAATTTTGCCATTTGCAACATGGACAGAGCTACAGCGTGCTATGCGAAGTGAAATAAGTCAGAGAAAGATAAGTACCATATGATTTGACTCGTATGTGGAATTTAAGAAACCAAGTAAATGATCATAGGGGAGAAAAGAGAAAGAAAAACCAAAAACCCCGACTTAACTCTAGAGAACAAATTAATAGTTACCAGAGGGGAGATGGGGTGGGAATGGATTAAATAGATGAGAGGGATGAAGGAGGGCACTTGTGATGAGCACTGGTGTTGGATGTTAAGTGCTGAATCATTAAAGTCTACACCTGAAACTAATATTATACAGTATGTTAACAAAAACTTGGGGGAAAAAAACTAAGCTTACTTATTATGGGCTCTTCCATCCTTCTATTATAGAATATAATAATTTTCAACATATGTTTATGCAATTTAAAATACATAAGATCCTTTAGTTGGGCACATAAAACATTATTTTTTTAGTGTCCTACAACATTAACTGGTTTCTCTACATATACAAGAGAAATAGCAGTAGTTAAACATATGAGTTATAACTAAAGATATAACACATAAAGTTCTTTCTCTTCCTCTGTGGATGGTTCCTGTTACATTGCGTTTTGCCCCAAGTAAATATTTTAGATATATTCATTTTATCTTTTTTTATGGGTATGTAGAAGCAGAATCTTTCTGCAAGTTAGAATCTGTAAAAGAAAATTTTTTGCATTGGGCACCTGTTAAAAATGGCAAGAAAGATTTTTATCCAGACTATTTCGGTAGGAGAGAAATTAGATTGTTCAATATGGAAGGGCTCAACTCCAAACACAACAAAGACAGCGGGGCATTTATAGCTAACAAGCAGAGTAAAGGGGTCCATGGACAGAAAGTTACAAAGAGGAACTTGATTATACATCAAGGGTAGGAGTATTTTTGCTAAACTGGCTTTACAGGACTCTTGTTAAAAAAGGGGCCAAATAATCAGGTATCAAGGATGGGAGAGTTCTTCACTGAGTGGCTTAGCAGGATTCTTTGCTAAAACTGGGCTGGCCCGCAGAAGTTGAGACTTGGTCAAGAAGAGGGCTTACAGGATGTAAGCTTGACCAGACTTAAGTCTGGTCAAGAAAGGCTTGCCAAGTCCCATCACTGGTGTTCACGTGTCAGGTTGTATCCTATTATGATGGATCCAAGAAAAGAGATTTTCCTAGAAAAAAAGGCAAAGTGGGGGGAATCCCGTGTTTCTTAACCAAGACTGCTAGAATTTCAAGCAAACATTGGTGCATTTCTATATTGTTTGAACCTGCTTCTGGGAGGAAAGTGACATGTGAGCTTGCTTGGCCCATGAGAGAAGTGCAGAAAACACACTCATGCAAGTGCTCCAAGCGAGGCCATCCTTTCCCGGGTGCAACACAGCGTGTTTCAGAGTGTTGACTTTGCAGCCAGACTGCCTGGACTCACACGTATCTCACTCTAACCCCTGCTCTATGATCTTGGGCAAGGTACATACTACTTCTAAACCTCTGTAATTTTGTTGGCAAACAGGGCTGACAATGGTAACTATCTCATTTTTCTGAGTATTAAATGAGTTAAACTAGGTAAAGCCCCATGGCCTTAACACATCGTCACAAGAGTTAGATATGTTTACACAAACAAGGTGCTTTTAATATTATCTTGCCCACAGTAAGTGTTCAATAATTGTTTGCTCTTCAATCTATAATGCTCTTTTTCTTTCTTTTAAAAAAATTTTATTTGAATTCAGCTAATTAACACATAATGTATTATTGGTTTCAGAGGTAGAGGTCATCAATCTTAAATAATATCCCAGGGCTCATTACATCATATTCCCTCCTTAATGTCCATCACCCAGTTACCCCTGATCTTTTTCTTTTTAGCTTTTTCTTAGGATCTATTTGGCCTTATCCAAAACCCCTCACTAGAACTATTTCCACATCTTGTCTAAAAAGTTTGAGATTATTCCCTTCACCATTTCCAGAAGTTGCTCCTATTTATTTTCTATCAGTAGGCATCTAGACAGTTTCTATGATGGTTAAAGTATTTTTATTATTTCTGAGCAAAAGATGTGGCAGGATTAGGGTCACTATTTAATGATGAGGACAGTGGGTCCCTATAGCATATATATGAAGACTTCAATTTACTGTTTACATTAATATATATGCAAATTGAATCATATCATTCCTCTAAATCCTCCGATGCATCTTGTTGTTTGTACTTAATTAAACTTCAATTCTTTACTATAATGTCTTGCGTGATTTGAACTCTTTCTATTTTGTACATGAAACCCTTTACTTTAGACACTTGCCACACTAGGGCTTTTTATAGTTCATTGCATTTGCAAATTTCATTTCACCTTGGAGCTTTTTGCATGTGCTATTCTCTCTGCCTGGGATACTTTCCCTCTCAGTCTTTGTATGGAATGTCCCTTCTCATCATTTTTGTTTTAGTTAAAATATTACCTTCTCAGAGAGACTGACCCAAACCACCCTTTATCATTCTCTGTCAGCCCCTTTTTTTGCTTTTTGGATAAGACTTATATTTTTAAATTACTTATATTTTTAAATTACTTTATTGTTTGTTCATTGTGTCCATCACTGGAATGTGATTTGCAGGATTCAAATTATACAACTGTAAGTGATTATTGATGACAGTTCTCACTTTACTTTTTACTATTTTCTTAGACACAATGAGGAGTATCAACTTTTAGTATCATTTTGCAAATGAATTTCATGAACTTTAATATCGATGGGAAAGCTATCGTTCAATTAAATTTTAAAATCCGTGGAAATTGTTTTCATTGGATCAACAAATTCTCTGCCTTGCTGTGAACCCATGAAAAATCTATGCTGTGATCAAGAAGTGAAACTGACTGTTTAGAAAATTACAATGAACCTGTCTATTTTCATCTTCTAGTTTGAGATAAAAGGGGGAAAAGTGTTAAATCAAAGTAAACAGAGTGTTTACTCTGCTTTCAGTTTTAATAATTAAATGTATTATTCACAGTTAGGGAGTTTTACTGATGCACACCTTCCTTTGCTGTTTTTCTATGATCCTGTATATAATTTTCCTTTTATTTTGCCCAAGACCCCCTTATATCTCCCTCACTTATTTTAAATAAATGGCCTATATAAATTTGTTTGCACAATGAATGGCACTTACTGTGTCTTTAAGGTTTTATGCTTTGGTGATGTATATTTGGACTCATTCATAATTCATATTTAGGTGTCATTGGATATATGTGCTTAAAATTTCAGTAACATTTTTACAAATATTTTCTGAGCATCAACTATTGTCAAAGCACTGTGCTAGGGTACATGTTGGTGAATTTAAAAGATTCAAATTTTGGACAAATTTCCTAGATTCTTCTTAACTTAAAGTAACTTAAGGACTATGTGTATGTTATATGGAATCTTTCCAATGCTCCAAAAGATATTTTCTGCTTTTGTCCAATCACAGGCCATATGAGAACTGTCACTATGGCTCTTCCTGTTATACAGTGAGTATCATATTTTCACCTACCCAGCCTTCCTCTTTCTGGTATAAGAGAACTCACTATTATTATTAGCTTTTAACCCATGCAGTTTGATGGGACTGATGCTACCTCCTGGAATGGGCCCATGATTTAGGCCTCACTAAAAGGAATAGAATAACCCAAAGATCCAGTTTTGGAGTTAAAGGTAGACATGTGAGCAAACCAAGAAGTCAATGTCAATTCAAGAATTTTGCTAAGAGAACAGGAAAATGAGTTCCTCTCTTCCCAGTTCTGTGATGCTGGTGGAATGTAAAAGAGAGCTGCAGCTGGAGAACGAAGCCAACACGGACTCAACTATGACAGGCAGGTCCCTGACTTCATTGCCAGCAGCCTTGTACCCTATTAAGCCTGAAAAAAGGTTTCCCCTTGAACTTTTCCCTAATTTGAGGTTCTCTTTTTAATGTAATCAAGTGTTCTTTTTAAATTTTGTAATCAAGAAAGTTAGAAAAATATACATAATTAACTGTTGAATTTGTATTGAGCCATTGTTCTCTAGAGGAACACAAATAAAATAGGAATGTGCTCAGAGAAGTTACAGCTCTCTTCTGTGACGACTGCTTGTTGGAATCCGAATGGATCAGCCCAGGGAAGGAAGATGGAGAAGGAACTAACCAGATAACAACTGGGGTAAACAGCCCTGGAAGGGCTACAAGACTTTACAATGACAGTCATTTCTGCAGAGATATAGGATCAGAAATAAAGCTTCACTCACATTGACCAGTAGGAGGCAAAATTCAAATGTAACACAACAGTTATTCTGCTTTGTTAATAAAGAGACATTTTAACAGACATCCAGTGGGCTAGGTATGTTGAAGAGGGACCAGCCTAGCTCTGTATGCCTCAAATAAAACAGCTGGGTTTAATAAACTTGAACCATGGGGAAGAGACTGCAGTTCCAGATGAAGAAGAATTTTCTAACCAAGTTTTCTGAAGAGTGAATGGGCTGTTTTGAGAAGTGCCTTATCACTAGAGATTTTCATTTATATGCCAGATAACCACCAGTGTGAATGTTGACAGGTGACTTAAGCACATAAAAGTGGGCTAGACACGAATACCTTTCTTATCCTGTCCCATCCTGAGACATGGAGGTTCAATAAAAATGGTAATCCAGCTTGATTTGGCAGTTATTCTACCCAGATCATTGAAACATTCTGTTCTTCCGGGAAAGAGACATTGAATCATCTGTATTTTGCATCTGTTTCTATATTGCAATATGATAAGATTTGGAGACAGGGCCTTCATACAAATATTTTCATAATACAATTATTTTTTATGCTGATATGACCAACAACAACAACAAAAACTAAACTAAACAAAATCCTGAAAAACCCTCTACCCGGAGTTCGAAACAGAGTAGGAATTTGGCAATCTTGCAAGTCTCTTGGTCAATAGAGACTGCTAAACTATAAGATTTAAGTAATTAAGTGATTTGGATCTTTGGATCAATAGAATTAATTATGCAATTAACAAATCCTCATACCCTATCATGTGGATCATTGTTTTTCAATTGCTATGTAGCTTTTAATGTGCGAAACTATCTTATAATTAAAATTCTATATTCAGTTATTAAAAGTAATAAGGACATGCTCTTTTAAGTGTATAATAAAATAAAGGTAGGTTTCTTGACTTAAACACATGCTTTTGCTTTGTGGGCAGAGCACCAGGCGGCGGCATAACACTGCAGTCCAGGAACAGATCTGGTGACAAGACAGCCTGGGGTTCAAATCTTCGAAATATCGTTTTATAGATAAGTGACCCTGGACAGGTTAATTTTCCCCAGCCTCAGTTTCTTCATTGGTAAAATGGAGATAATCTGCTTACTAAATCTTTCTATATTCCAGTTTTTTAATCTAGGCACCTTAGCTTTACACTGTGCCTTGCCTTCCTCTTTCTTAATCTGTTATCTCTTCTTTAAATCCTATTCCTCTTTTAGGGCTTAGCCTAAATAGCCTAAATATTTTTCTAACCCCTAATTAGTCCATGTTATCCCCTCATAAGAGCCTCAACTGTTCCTTTACAGTAATTATTTTAATTGTAATTTTACTGTCAGTTCTTGTGTTGTTATGAGTTCTCTCTCTCTCTCTCTCTCTCTTTTTCTCTCTCTCTTCTTAATCCTTTCTGTAACATCATTTCCTCACACCATGCCTGGCATATCAGAGTCAATCAATATTTGCACAAGGATAAAGGACCGTTACAAACATTCAATGAGAGAATGCACACAAAGCACTTAGAAAACAGTTTTCTTATTGAAGGAAACTGCTATTAATTAAAACTTTGCACCTTCCTTTCCTTTACTAACCAGAACTTTGTCACAGCAACTTTAAAAATACAAATAACAGTTATAAATGTACTTAAATAGACATTTATGAAAATTCATTCACAGAACATACCAAAATTATAACTATAAAGCTACTTATGTTTTTATTATTTTACTGTTTCTGCCACAAGATGTTAAACGCCCCGAAGGCAGGGCCTGTCTCTGGCTTATTGCTGGCTGTACTATCTATCAGTCATCTTACACTGCTCTATCGTGGTCTTTGAGATTCATCCTAAGGACAATGAAGTCCTTGAAGTGTCTCAAGCAGGGGGGTGACAATATCAGACTTGATAACTTAGAAGATCACTCTTCTGCTGGATGTAGACAAGGTTAGTATGGGTCCAAGTGTATGTGGCTAGAGCTGCTGGGACCTTACTTATCTCACAAGTGAAAGCCTGTACTTTGTTTTTCATGGGGTTTTCCATGCAAGAAATTGGGGTGGCTCAGACTTGGGAAGATGTTATCAGAGATGCAAAGAGAGCGATAGACTCCCAGGAATATAATGGAGGTAGAATCAATAGGATTTGGTAACTTACACGGTGATAATAAAAGAGGGAGTCATTGCTATTACTACTATCATTATTAATAACACAAATTTCAAGTACTTTCATTTAGTTAGATGGTTGGTAGCATATGTGTTCTGAGCGGGAAGGAATTATCAAAGCAAAAGTGATGAAGTGATAGAAACACTTCTCAGCAGAGACATCAGAATTATGAATAGACTCAGCAGCTGGTTAGATTTGTAGCAATTTTTACCTCATCCATAGGCAGGAAAAAGTTTCAAACTGAAAGAACAGGGCATATATTAAGGGCAAAGTTCCTTTGTCCCCCCCCAAACCTCCACCCCCCAATCTTTATTGAGATATAACTGATAAAGCAATAAGATATTTAAAGTGTACAGCATGATGACTTGATGTACATATACGTATACATCGTAGAAGGATTCCCCCCGGGGTCATGAACACATCCAACACTTCACATATTCACTTTTTTTTTTTTTTTTTTTTTTTGGTGAGAACATTTAAGTTCTACTGTCTTAGCAAATCTCAACCATATAAATATAGTGCGATCCACTCTAGTCACCTGCATTCAGTTCTCAGACCTTACTTATCTCACAAGTGAAAGCCTGTGAGCAGAAAAGGGCTTGTGGAGCTGGTCAGTAAATAGTTATTTCCAACCTACACCACAGGGATATCTCCCCATTTCTTTCCCTGTGCATGGACAGATGAGACAAGGGGTCAGATCCGGCAGATGGACCTGTGGCCTGCACAGTTAGGATGATTGACAGGACCAGGGTGAAAAAATAAGACCAGGGAGGTAATTGACATTCCTGAGACAAGCAGCACTTGCACAAAGAAAATACACCTCGGAACAAAGGAAATGGTAGAGGAAAAAGAAATAAAGAAGCCCTTGTGTGAGAGCGAGCTCAGCTCAGCGAGCCAGCATAGGAGAACCTGAGCTCATTAAAAGTGATATGAACAGAATATGAAGGGAGGCAAGTGGAGTTCAGCTCAGGGAAGAGGCGGATGGAGCAGCATGCAGAGCCCTGTGCTGTGCTGGGTGCTGGCCCAGGGTTTGCCCATGCTCTCACCCTGGGCGGGGGGGCCGCCTCATAACCCCAGAAGGGAATTTTCATTTCTATTTCCATTTCTCAGAAAAAGACACTGACTCAGGCTTGCTCCCTCACTGCTTATGTTCACACGTTAGGCAGAGGCAGAGCTGGACTCCTTCCCAGGGTTGTCTAACTCTAGAGCTTTTTTTTTTTTTTTTTTTTTTTGAGAAAAACACATGATGCCACAGATCCCGATTCAAAATTTTTTTGGGGGCCAGGTAGGGAAGAGAAATGAGTAAACCTGGTTGGGGTGTGAGGCATGACGGGTGGATGACACAGCAAACGGGCGAGGGTCTGCTTCCCTTCAAGGGGCTTTGGGCCCCAGGGAGATGGTGCCGGGCGGGGATGTGGGCTTGGTGTTGTCAGAGCTTCAAACTTCACAAGCAAACTGAGAATTTATGTTTTTATGTGAAATCTCTTAATTTGTAGATGCTGCTAATTAATTCAGTATTTCAGAAAGCTGTTGACTGATCAAAGCAAAACTGCTCTGAAAGCTGGATTCAGCCTGGAGACTCCAGGGTGGTGACCTTTATGTTACACCCGCCGTTCGAGGCTCTCTTAGCAGTTAGCACGTTAAAACCCTTTGTGACATAATGGCTGGAGATTGTGTAAATACACAGGCCGTCAAAAGGCTCTAGTCACATGGAACCAAAATAGCTCATAAGTGGAAAAGCAAGTAGAAGACAAAAATAATGCCCTGCCCCTGTCACTGATGGGGGGATTCTGGTTAGACGAAGAAAAAAGGTAGATAATACACCTGGTCTGGGGGGCTGGCTCATGACTGCTTATAAGAACCAAATAGCAAATATCCAGGAGTTGTGTTAGTGTTAAAGCATTAGCTTTAACACAACAGTGCAAGAATTTACACCAAAGAAATCTGCCAACACTAAAAAATCAAAGTTTTTTTTTCCCCCAGAGAGTTGGCTTGCTAGCACATCAGTGCCTGTAACTTATGAAAATGATTGCTTTCTAAATAAAACCACTTAAATTTGCTTACAATGTCATTTGGTTAACCCCCCACCATCCACCTGTCTCTGAAGTACTGATTTAACGAATCTATTGAGGAATGTATGTTTAGGTGAGTTCAGCTTATCATTTCATTTCCAGTTGGGGACTCTGCCGCCATGATTTCATGACTGACACCCTAGGAGCATCCATAACAAAAGCTGCATCCTGAGCAGGAAATAATTAGTTTTCAAATCAGCTAAATTTAGAGAGGGCTTCCACTTGCTATGGCTTTATTCTAAGAGATTCACAAGTTATCAAACTACAATTTAATCTTCAAAACAAACCCATGAGGTAGAAGTCTTAATGCTATTATTTTCCTGGTTAGGAAACAGGCACAGAGAAGTCATGGTACAGTTGTGATTTGAATCAGATACTCTCACTCTAGCTGTACTACTATACATATACTGTACACTATACTCCTAAAAATGCTAGTGGCCTCAAGGCAAATATTCGTGATTGTACACAGACTTGTCAACAAGACAGCACAGGAGGTAATAAGGGTTAAGTGACAAGCATGATCCCTGGATCACAATGAGTGATAAATAAATGCAATTTCTTTCCTTTCCCCTCCTGAAGTCTAAAGACATTTCACAAAATCGTGACTGAACAGAACCGGGCAAGTTACATCTCCAAAGACTTAATATATCTTAATAAAAAAATAAAAATAAAGCAGATTGTCCAAACTTCCCTAACAGCAAGCATTCTGCTTTTGGGAGGCAATCAGGAGACTGTGTTAAGTACCTTTCTAACAAAATATATTTCCAAAATTGTAATGATTGAAAAGACCCAACACCATACCCTTACAATTTTTCCCATGCTTTCCACCTTCTCTTTGAAAGAATTATGTAAGTTAGTGCTCCAACAATTAGTATTATGGGCTATATGGTATCATGTATTATTAAGTCCTGTACGTTTTTATGCTTTTACTAATGCAGTTATGTATTAGATACAGAGATTAGAACACACTGTTCAACCGTTACAGGAATTCTGAGAGGTGTGTTTTGTTTACTTGTGTATGTATGTTATAGACATTTACTTGAAAAACTTTTCTGTCACATTGCTAGAGGTAGATTTTGAATTTCTCAGTGTCCCTGAATATAAACTTCTATAAGAATCATCAAATAAACTGCTATGACTGTGCGTTTCCATGAATTTTGTACTTATTTAAATTATTTTGGCCCTAAGGAAAGAAACTCTCTTTCCCTAATATGTCAGGTAGCCAAAGGTCTAACTTTTTTTTCTTAAAATTGTTATTCCATACTAAATAAGTTCTGAGAAATTTGATTATATTTTGATATCATACTTGCAATCAAGATTCTCAGATTTAGCCATATTTAGGAAATTAATCAGTTTCTTACAAAGTAGTACAGCACTTGGCAAAGTTTATAGTTGCAATGTAAATGATCCATATCTACTGAATGCTATGAAAGGGAAACACTTGAAATGCCCTATATCTTTCAGGGGGCTTGGGAGATAAGGTAGAAAAAATAATTGAAAAGCAATATAGGAAAGGATTTACAAGTGCTGAGTGCTGTAGAGGATATAAATCAAGAAGTTGTGCAGATAAGAGAGAGATAACTTCAGGTCAGGTGCAAGGCATAGCCATGGCCCCAGTCCTGGAATGAAGGGATAAATCAGGGCCAGACTTGGGAGAATTTATGGAGAAAGCGAGATTTCAACTGGATCTTGCAAGATGGGTGGGTGCTGGATATTAGAAAGAGGAAGAAGAACCCTGCAGGTTGCATAAGTCAAGTTATTATGATAGGAATTAGCATTTGATGAATGCAGGGCAGTGCGCCAGTCTGGCTGGAAAGGACTGGGAACAGGACGGGGGACATAAGGCTCTAACCACCACTTGGACAGACCATCTATGTTTTCTCTTCCCAGATATAAACGATGCTGGAATTATAGTCACACAGATGTCTAAGCAGAATTATTTATCTGTCTTAAAGCTGTATTCTTAAAAAAAATGATGGGAAAGCTAGAGTTGCAATCTAATGATTGATTCATTCAACAACATATACTGAGTACCTGAGATGTTCCAGGCATCTCTCTGTGCACTGAGACATTAAAGAGAGCAAATCATATTCTTTGAGTTCACCATCAAGTGAAAAAAAATGGGATGACAAACAAATAATTAGAATAACTTTGATATATGTATTTTGTTCAAAGGGCCATGGGGGTATGGAGGGAGGAATACCCCATTTTAAACAAGATGGACTGGACGTCTGCCAAAAAGAATTGATATTTGGTCTTGACAAAGAGTGTTGCCCAGAGAAAGAGAGGATAGTACAAAAGAATACGAGCTCAAAGGTAGGAAGACCCTCTGTTGTTAAGAGTGTATCACTGAGTCTGGGTCAGACAGAGGTCCAAAAATACATATTCTTCTATGCGTGTGCACACACACATGCTTTGGGGTCGGACTACTGGCAGGGGATGGACTGTAGAAAGAGGCTGGTGACAGTGTCATGCTGTCTTATGATAACCTGCTCGGCCCTGAAGGGTAGGGTTAGATGAGAGCTGTCCTCATTCCTGGAAGTGAATAGAGACTGGACACTTCTGTTACATGTCTCTAATCATAAAAGCAATTTATTTGTCTCATATTGGAAAGTGATGCTGTCAGTGGTGTTATTTCCTTCATTGAACTTAAGATTGACTTTACGCTGTTCAGTTACAAGCACCATAAACTCTCCTGTGACCTTGTGCTCTAGTCGCATGCAAACCTCTTTGGCTGCAGTCTGGATATTATTGACAATACATAATGCATTGCTAAGTCTTTGAAAATATGCCACAAGGCTTTGCTCCAAAGAAGTGTATTACATTGCTCTATAGATGACCTTTCATTACTCAGACTCCATTTTAAGACTTGAGCTGCCCTATTCTCCTCCAATACCCAGAGGGGAGTGGTTCTGGGACCCTTTGGAGCATCTTTATGGGCCATTTGAAAAAGCAAATAAATATTCAGAAATAAATTTCTACTATAGACCCTCAATCCTAAGGAGAGGAGCTATGCCACATGTCATGCTAAACTGCTCATTCAGTCATTTATTTTTTTTTCAGTAAGTATGTATTAAAAGTCTGCTGCATACCAGGCACTTTGCTTAGCATTAGGAAATCAAAGTTGAGTAAGTCCCGGTGCTTGCCCTCAGGGCCTTAGTATCAAATAGAAACATATAACAGATTGAGGATTTGCCATAATGGATCTGCACAAAATGTCATGGGGACAGAAGTGGGAGCACTTGACAAAGTCAGCTTTGGGGAGTCAGGGAAGGTTTCAAGAGGAAGTGACACTTGAGTTGAAACCAGATAAGTTTGGGGAACTGTTGCATGGGAGCTGCTGGGATTGAGATTGGGAGGAATATGGGTATCATGTCATGAAAGGCTTAGTATTGTCAAGATACTTATATTTAAGACAGACATAACCTAGAAGGTTTTAAATAGGAAGAAATAGAATCCAATCTGGGTTTTTAGGAACAGCATTCAAGCAGCAGCACAGAGGCTGTGATACAGGGGAGTCGGGTACTCAGGCTACAGTAACCTCAGATGGCCAATGCAAATGGCCAAAAAAGAGGGGAGGAAATCAGTGAGAAATAATTAAGTGTTAAAATTAACATAAGTTGACTAATTATGTGACGAAAAACAACAGGGGGAAGATATTCTAGATACTTACATAACTCTTTTGGGTATTTTAACTTCTGAATTGATTCTCATTAGCCCAGAATGGTCAGACTTGATCCATATACCAATTAGGACAAACCATTTTGTTTGGTCCCTTTGCCTTTCTTCTTCTGCTTTTATGGATGTAATCTTGGTAACAGTTAACAAATCATGCTCATTTGTTGAGTAGATGATGGAGAAAGAGGAAGAGAAGGGAGGTTAAGGAAAGGAGGACAGAAAGGGAGAAAGAGAAGGGGAGAGTAGAGTTTTTCTAGTGCTGGAGTTTCCATGGTTGGCAAAATCACTTATTTAGAAGTAACAAGTTAACACGTTTTGGTATGGGAGGGATGGGGATGGTGAATGATTAGTTTTAGAGTTAGGTTAATTTAGGATGCTGAGATTTAGCCCACAAGTTGTCTTGTGGGCAGTTAGTGTGAAGCTCAGAAGATAAACTTCTGGGGTAAGAAGTAAGAAGGTGAAAGTTGAAACTATAGAGTGTGAGAGAGATAAATGAGGTCCTTTTTAATATTTTTTTTATTAAAATGAGGAATATAAGAAAGTCAAAGACAAGAACCTAGGGAACGTAATTCTTAAAAGGCAGAGAAGAAAAATGGGAAATTGTTAAGGCAGAGAAGAAAAATGGGAAATTGTTAGAACATGAGTCAAAAGGGGATGCAGATCCTGCTTAAAGAGTTGTGAGGGACACCTGGGTGGCTCAGCAGTTGAGCGTCTGCCTTTGGCCCAGGGTGTGATCCCGGAGTTCCAAGATCGAGTCCCACATCAGGCTCCCTGCAAGGACTCTGCCTCTCTCTCTGCCTGTCTCTGCCTCTCTCTCTCTCTGTGTCTCTCATGAATAAATAAATAAAATCTTAAAAAAAGAAGAGTTGTGAAAGTTACAAACAAAGCAGTGCCACAATTCCTGGCTCTGAGGACTATATACTGCAGAAAATCTGTATCATAGTCAGTAATAGTTAAGAGAAGTAGTGCTGGTCTCCAGAATGGTAAAAATAGAGCATGTTCTTTAAAAATAAGCATAAAACTACTTGACTGTAGCCTCTGTAAAAGGCAGAACTCTCTAGTTTCTAGTGAAAGGAGAGCAGGCTCAAATAGGTTTATGCAAACAGGGAAATTAATTAGCTCACCTAAGCAAAAATGCTTAGAGTTAGTCCAAATTATAGGTGTTGTTTCAGATTAGCTTTCCCTAGAAAAGAATCCAGAAAGTAGAGATTTGAGTGCATGTTGTTTAAGACATGGTCTCTGTGATGCCATTGGTGGAGTGGGGAAGAAGACAGGTGAGAGGAAAAAACCAAATCAGGTCGAATAAGTGAGCATGTTTTCCTTGTGGGCAACAGACTCCCTCCTGGACACAGTGTAGACTATGTCTAAGAGTTGCTCTACCGAAGACTCAAGAGCTAGGCTATTCACGTCCGGCTTATCCTGTCATCGGTGGAGGGCGCACAGGCACTGACTTGCAGGCACTTCTACCTGCCACCAGAGAGAGCCCAAGGACAATCAAGGTCCTGGCAGTAGCCCGTTCTCAGCTTGCAAAGGGATGCGGACTGCAGAGGGCATGTGTCTCACCTACAATCCCTTCCTGTACTACTGATACCTACTCTTTCTCTACCTTAATCTGTTCATTCGGTTTTGTCATGGATTCCTCAAGTTAGCAGCTGACTACAACTTCTAAAAAGAAAAAGAAAAGACATCAAGGAAGTTAGTGAAGCCAGTAGCGGTCATCTAGTTTAAAAGGCCTATCAAACATGGAGCTACGGAACCTCTTTCTTAAAAATAGGAAGTAGGAGGTCCAGGGTGCAATAATATCCTTTAACTTAGGAGGGTCCTAGAGTGACCCAGAACTATGTGCCCCTAAAAACGATGTAGTGGGCCTCTAGCTCTCTCTCGAGTTTAAACTTACCTACTCTCTGTTTCACATGTGTTTTATCTGTGAAGTCATGCAGGGTATCTGCAGTTTCCTGTTTAGCAGTCTGGTTCACTTAGTATCGCTATTAAAGTGGACCAGCATGTTGATTTTGGCTGAAAAGAAATCAAGAAAATCAATGTCCAAGGTGATCAAGGTGATCCTTTGGACCATGATGTGAGAGGGACCAGGAGAGTTAACATGGCTCTGGAGTAAGACTATGAGTGCAGGCATTCCAAATGAATGGGTTCCTGTTGTGTTGGTAAGGATTTCAACTGCCGGATGTGGGTTTTGCAGGGGCCACAGTGGTGCACTATGGGAATATAATGGGAACACTTCCATCATGTAAGTCACCGGGACCAACCTAGGATGCTACATTGCTTTTTAGCTTTCTACCTTTTTGGGGTGGGGAATAGCTTCAGGGGCTTCCATTTGGCCTCAACCATCTTAACTGATCTGACCGTCTAGAATTCAGAAGGTGGTGAGAATTCTATCAGGTGGCGAGTATATCTATCTTATTTCAGGATCTGAGAAACTGACCCCAGAGTAAGCGTATGTACACAGCAGATTTGACCTACTGTGAGATAAACTTGGTCCCAAACTCCCTTAATTACCTGACCTCTATATGCCCCTGGCAGCTGACATCAAAGATCTGCTAGCCTGATCTTGATCTTTTTGGGTTTTATTAATCAAGTAAGAATACCCTCCCTGGCTGACCATCTATCTTGCCCATAGCCACACATCCCTGTGAGTCTAGGCCATTGGCTGTCATTTAGATTTTACTGACCCATTATGATAGTAACATTTACCTTGCTTGCCCCAGATGGCTAAGTGCAACTCCCTGGCCTTTGTTATTTCAGAATCCTATCATCTCCATTGACATTATAGAGCCCAGTTCCAGATCTATCCCATCTATTAGATGAGATAGATCATCTATTCCCATCATCTATCACCAATCTTTGTGTATGGAGGTCAACCTTTACTGAGCCCATCAGTGAGTGTTTCTCATGTCCCCTCACCAGTGTATCACTAAAAAGTAATGAAAGAACATTCTTTGGGCTTTTCTAGAGAAAACTAATCAGTTGTGGATATTATGGATTAAATGGATTTTTTAAAATGACCACTTCCCAGCACTTTTTTTTTTATTGTGGTAAGAAACTCCGCAGGAGGTTAAGTTTAACCATCTTAACAAATTTTGCAATGTGCAATGTATTGTTCACTATATGTACTAGGTTGTTCTGCTGATCTCTAGAATTTGCTCATCCTCCATAACTAAAACTTTATACCCAATGAACAATTCTCCATTTTCCCTCACCTTAGTCCCTTGTAATTACCATTCTGTTTCCATGAATTTGGCCATTTTAGATACCTCACGTAAGTGGAATCATACAGTATTTCTCCTTCTGTGACTGGCTTATTTCACTTCGCATTATGTCCTTAAGTTTCATCCATGTTGTCACTGCAGGATTTCCTTCTTGAAGGCCGAATAATATTCTATTGTACAATTAAATCATTTTCTTTGCCCACTCATCTATCGACAGACATTTAGGTTGTTTCCATATATTAGCTATTGTGCAAAATAAAAAGCTTCTGCACAACAAAGGAAACAAGAGAATGAAAAGGCAACCTAAAGAAAAGGAGAAAATATTTGCAAACTCTGTTTCTGATAAAGGGATATTTAAAATACCTGAGAAAAAAAAATACATGAGAAACTCCTAACTCAACAGCAAAAAATCCACAAGTAATCCAAGTAAAAAATAGGCAAAATAACTAACTAGACATTTCTTCAAAGATGACATACAAATGGCCAAGAGGTCCATGAAAAAGTGCTCAACATCATTAATCATCAGGGAAATGAGAATAAAAACCACAATGAGATACCACCTCACATCTGTTAGGATGGCCATTATAAAAAAGTATAGTACTGGCGAGTATGTGGAGAAATTGAAATCCTTGTACACTGTTGGTGAGAATGTCAAATGGTGCAGCTCCTATGGAAATCGGTATGGAAGTTCCTAAAACAATTAAAAATAGAACTACCATATGACAACAATGCCACTTCTGGGCATACATCCAAAAGAATTAAAGACGCACCTGCAGTCCCATGTTCATTACAGTATGATCCCCTTCTCTCAGTTTTCCACAAAGGCAGCTCCAGTCTTCCCAATTTCTTCATTGAAGATCACCATTATCATCAAGCTTCAAGAAACCATTTAGCAATAAATTAGGATCAGCTATAGGCATGCTCTCTAGGATTAAATTGTCAGTCATGGGACGCCTGGGTGGCTCAGGGGTTGAGTGTCTGACTTCCGCCCAGGGCATGTTCCCAGTGTCCTAGGATTGAGTCCCACATGGAGCCTGCTTCTCCCTCTACCTATGTCTCTGCCTCTCTCTATGGCTCTCATGAATAAATAGATAAAATCTTAAAAAAAAAAAAAAACTTCAGTCATGATCATGTGCTCTCACATAATTAACTCTTCTTTATTTGGATTTACATTACATCCTCCCTGGTCGAGTGTATTAGACTCCTATTTCTGCTCTAAAAAATGACCACAAATTCAGTACCTTGCAGTTCTAAAGGTCAAGAGTCTACATAAGATGTGTCGTCAAGGCTGCATTCCTTTTGGAGGCTCTAGGGGAGAACTCGTTTCCTTGCCTTTATCCACTTTCCAACACACATGTATATTTTTCAGCTTGTTTTCCAGTTTTAAGGATAGCTGGATAGTGTCCTCTCTCTTTGTTTCCTTCCTTACATCTTCTCTCTCTGACTCTAAGCCTCCTACCTCCCTTTCATAAGGACCCTTTTAATTACACTAGGCCTTCCTGGATAATGCAAGCTAATCTCCCAATCTTAAAATCCTTAACTGAGTCACCTCTGTCATGTACAATAATATATTCATAGGTTCTGAGAACTAGTTCATGGACATCCTTGGGGAGGTGGGAGGGCATTATTTCTCCTATCATAACCAGGATCCTCAAGAACCATCCCCAGACATTTTTTCCCATTTCTTGCTAACACGTATTGTTCTGGTCCTGCAGCAATTTCTATAAATAAATAATCCTTTTCATCCCACAGCACAGATACTACTATTTTCCTGCTTGACCTTACTAGCGATTTTGTACCCTCCCCCACCAAGGGACATTTGGCCAAGTCTGGAAATGTTTTTGGTTTGCATCATTTGGGCACTATTAGCATCTACTTGGCAGAGGCCAGGATGTTGCTGAACCATGCCCAGGTTGCCCCTCTTCCCAACAAAAAATTATTCTGTTCAAAATGTCATTGTTAAGAGACTGTGGTATAAAACAGTGGCATGGTGGGGGTATATCTGGAAGAGGACCAGCACAATTTTGTGAAATATGAGCTCAGATGAAGCCTTTTAGGAGTCTCCAAGCAGGAGCAGGCTGTTATACTCTAATAAGGAGAAGAGAGTCACTTACCTTGGCCACAGGATTCAGGGTCAGCTGTATTCCAATTATTTCAAGCTCTCATCTCCTCCTCCTATCCCAAATTTCCACATCCCAAGACTCAGGGCCTCCTTCCTTTCCTGTCAAGTTTCTGACATTGGAGTAGGAGACTTGTCAGAGCTGTGAATCCAGCTTTTTTGCTAACACAAACTTAGAACCAAAGCTTGGGCATGACTTTGAGCACCACCTTCTCTTTGCCTTCAGGTAATAAGAATCACCTCTGATAGTTGTCTTATTTTCTTCTTTCAGTGATTGTTTAAAAAAATATAAGTACTATAGGCACTCCTCATTTTTTATTTATGTTTCTGAAGAATAATTAACATCCAGTGTCATGTTAGTTTCAAGTGTATGACACGGTGATTCAACAGTCGCACACGTTACTTAGTGCTCACCACAGTAAGTGCAGTCACCATCTGTCACCAAACAACCGTATTACAATCTTATTGGTTACATTCCCTATGCTATATTTTTCATCTCCATGACTTTATATTTTGTAACTTGAAGTTTGGACCTGTTAATCCCCTTTATCTATTTCACCCATCCCCTGCCCCTCCCCACTGGCAACCATCAATGGGTTCTCTGTATTTAAGAGTCTGGTTCTTTATTTGCTTGTCTCTTTTTTCTTTGTTTGTTCGTTTGTTTTGTTTCTTAAATTCCTTATACGAGTAAAATCATATGGTATCTGCCTTTCTCGGACTGACCCATTTAGCATTACACCCTATAGATCTATCCATGTGGTTGCAAATGGCAAAATTTCATTCTTTTTTACAACTAAGTAACATTCCACTGGGTATATATACCACACCCTCTTAATTCATCTATTGATAGGCACTTGGGTGGCTTCCAAATCTTGGCTATTGTAAACAATGGTGCACTAAATAGGGGTACATATATCATTTTGAACTAGTGCTTTCATTTGCTTTAGGTAAATACCCAATAATTAAGCTGGAGCACTGTCTTATACCATACACAAAAATAAACTCAAAATGGATTAAAAACCTAAGAAGACCTGAAACCATAAAACTCCTAGAAGAAAATATAGGTCGTAATTTCTTTGATAACATTTGAACAGCTTTGGTAACATTTTTCTAGATATGTCTCCTCAGGCACAAAGGAAACAAAAGCAAAAATAAACTATTGGCCTAGACCAAAATACAAAGCTTTTGCATATTTAAGGAAATCCTCAGCAAAATGACAAGGCGACCTACTGAGTGGGAGCAGATATTTGCAAATGATCTATCTGATAAGGGGTTAATATACAAAATATATTAAAAAACTTCTACAACTCAACACCAAAAAACCTCCACCCCAAATAACCCGATTAAAAATGGACAGAACACCTACACAGATATTTTTTCCAAAGAAGACATACAAATGGCCAACAGACACATGTAAAGATGCTCAATCTGATTAATCATCAGGAAAATGCAAATCAAAATGACAAAGAGCTATCACCTTATACCTATCAGAACAGTTAGAATAAAAATGACAGAGATAACAAGTGTTGGTGAGGATGGGGCATAAAAGGAACCCTCATGCACTGTTGGTGGAAATGCAAATTGGTGCAGCCACTACTCAAAACAGTATGGAACTTCCTCAAAAAATTCAAAATAGAAACCCCATATGATCCAGTGCTTCTATGATCTTTTGGCTAGGAACAGCAGCCTACCAACTCTGTAATGATTATAATTACCTTCACCCCCACGTCTTTCAAAGGCTAGAATACTGTAGAAGCCCGCACACTACCTTCCATTTGTACCCCATCCCAATTTATCACAGGTAGGATTCTTAACAATCTTGATGCTATCTCATGTCAGGAATTCCACTAACACAAACCAGCTGTGGGGGTCTTGTTGGTCACTGCCAGTGAGTGATCTAATTCAAGAATTTCCCTGCTTCCTGAGGCTACTCAGATGTCAACTCCCTTTAGATTGGATCCTCTCAGAAGCAGACTCCAAAAGAAGGCTTTGTGTACTTATGTACTTTATTTTGGAAGGAATTCCAGGCAGAACTGGTAGGGGAATGGGAGAGAAAGAGAGGACAGGAAGGAAGCCAAGGAAAGACATGTTAGCAGTTTGCCTCTATGGAAAACTTTGGTTTGATCCACCTAGGAATAGTGCAAGACAGTCTTAGAGTTACTGTTAAGTCCAAGGGGTGAGGAAGCCGAAGTATTTATTCTCCAACTTTTGTCTATCTTTCATTTATGGCTGTTCCTAGGGGCTGTGCCTCTCAAGCATTTGTGACCCTCTCTGCCCTCCCCTCAGGCATGCTCCCGCAGCAAGAGGCAAGTTTCAGGCAGAGAGCTGCAGTTGCTGGCAGTAGGAAGTCATGAGCAGACACAGGAACTACAGGCGCTGGAAAGATAAGGGCAGGGCACTAACAATATCTGTCACATATGCTTTTTACTTTATTTTTTTAAAAAAAGATTTATTTATTTGAGAAAGAGAGAGAGAGAGATTGGGAACAGGGAAAGGGGCAGAGGGACAGGGAGCAGACTTCCCTCTGAGGGTGGAGCCAGATGCAAGGTCCATCTCACGACCCTGAGATCATGACCTGAACCAAAATCCAGAGTCAGCCACTTAACCAACTGAACCACCCAGGTGCCCCTCACATGAGCTTTTTAATTCAGGGCTTCCATTATACCACAAGAAACATACTCAGTTCTACTTTCTCTGGGATAGTTTCATTCCTGCGTGCTACGTGGGGGCAACCACAGCTCGGGGCTTACATTTTTAGCCTACTCAGTACAGCAGAAGAGCTCACTGGAGAGCTTAAAACTGGTTTCATTGGTTTGGACTGGTCAGACTCAGGACAAGTCCATATCTGAGACATCCAGTGGGAACACAGATGTGGGCTGCATTGCCTGACTTAGCCTAGGCCAGATGTTCCACTTCTCAGCTCGGAGAAGGCTTCATACCCCAAAGACACAATCTGAGGACAGAGCAGAGTTGGTTCCCATAAAGCATAATGTCTAAGAGAAGACTGCATGGGAGCTGGGTAGCAAACACAACTATCCACCACAGTCCTGTCTCATAATTTCTTAGCAGCATTTGCACAATCTATTTTACTCCGATCTGGGTTTACTGAGGTGACGCTGTCAGCTGCTTATGTCTTATACACTTAAAGCTTCTATGATGCACTTTAGATGTCATACTACTATCAATTATGTCATTTATTTTGGCATAGGGCATCTTTCGCGAAGAATGTTTTCTACTATCAGTGAGGGGTGACATATTTAACATGGATTCAGGACTCAGAAAATGAGTCTGAGCAAGGGCCTCCCGATTTGGGACATCTAGAACTGAGAGGAAATGAACATTTCTCAAGCAGCTGCTATTTTCCAGGCTCTGTGCCAGGAACTTTACACCCATCATCTCTCTAATCCTCACAGTAAGCATGCGAGGAGGATGCAGTGATAGCCGTTTACAGATGGGAAAACAAAGGTGCACGGGAGCTGACTTGCACTGCAAAGCTCCTCCAGGTAGTGAGGACATGGGTTCCAACCCGGTGGCCTCCATGTACTGTGCATGTTGTGACAGGGGACAGGAGGTTAGTGACTGTCTGACATGGTCCATAAACCAAAATTACAACAGGCCGGTGGCTAAAAATACTTCTTTTAGCAGGCACAGGTGTCTTTAGGGGAAATTCTAATGTGACCATCTTCACGTGAATAATCTAACCTTCAAAATTAAGGAGAGGGCCTTTGGGAGTTATTTCCTTTTTTTTTTTTTTTTTTGCTACTGTGTGAATGTATATTTAGTGCCCTCCAGTCCTGTGTCAGGAAAAATGCTCAATATTTCCTTTTAAGAGAAGAAGTTTTAACTTTTCCACCCTGATAGCTTCTGTTGATTTAAGAAATGCCTTCCCCAAATACTCTTAGCACGTACACATTCATGCACCTTGAAGCATGTAATGCTTATTCTCGGGTAACAACACCTGAATCATTATTTGCATCACTGGCCCCCATGCTACTTTGGAAGATAACGTAGGAGGATACGGAACACATTTTAGCAGTTGCGCAGCATCCTTCATATTTTCCGAGCACACTTGATGAAAACTCATTAGCTCTTATACTGGAGTGCTTTTTCTTTCTATTTATTTATTTACCTATGCTGTTATAATTTATTCTGTCTTTATCTCCTCACCCACAGTATTTTTGGTTGAGTAAGGAGATCACTGACATGTGACATCGGAAGAACTGGGCGCTTGTCCCAGCTAATACAAACAGAAACAGTACAGTGGCAAAACACCAATAGCAATAGTAAAATTACCAAATATTTATTAAGCTTTACCACGTGAAAGAGTTTTCATTATTAATTCGACAAATATTTATTGAGCATTCAATATGTAATAGGTATCCAGGCAGTTTTTTATTCACCGAGAATACAGCAGAGTACAAAACAGACACAAATTCTTGGTGTTATAGCTTACAATGGTGTGTGTGTGTGTGTGTGTGTGTGTGTGTGTGTGAGAGAGAGAGAGAGAGAGAGAGGAGGAGGAGAGAGACAAGAAACAGAATAACTAAAACACGGATTATACCAAATAATAAAAAGGTACTGTGGAGGTCAGTGCAAAAGGGAGGAGGTTGGGGAGTTCGAGGAGTCATTTGAGGGTGATGACTTAAAACTGGGTGGTTCAGCAAGCTGCAAGGACTTCCAGGAGGTAAAGATGCTAGCAGGGCAAATACTTGGCGTGGGGTGGGGGCTGCGTAGGTGGAGAAGAGCTGTGCAAAGGCCTTGAGTTAGCTGCATGCCTGGTGCAGTCCATGGACAGCAGGAAAGCCAGTGTGACAGGGGCAGGTGAATAAAGGGAAAATAGCTTCAGATCGAGTGAGACACGTCATAGAGGGCCAGATCAGAGACCGCTTTCTAGGGCATTGTCAGGACTTCGGTTGTGATTCTCAGTGAGACAGGAAACACAGGAGGACTTGAGCTGCAGGATGACATAATTAAATCTACGCTTTAAAAATGTCACTCAAAGGAATGCCTGGTGGCTCAGCGGTTGAGTGTCTGCCTTTGGCTCAGGACGTGATCCTGGGGTCCCGGGATCGAGTCCCACATCGGGCTTCCCACAAGGAGCCTGCTTCTCCCTCTGCCTGTGTCTCTGCCTCTCTCTTTCTCTCTCTCTCTTTCTCCCTCTCTCTGAGTCTGTCATGAATAAATAAATAAAATTTAAAAAAAGTATCACCCAAGATGTTATGCGAGAGTGAATAATAAACTATGGGACCAGGTAAGAGCCTAGTGGAATAATCTGGATGAAAGAGAGTGATTTGGCCAGGTGGCGATGTGGAAGTACTACAAATAACTTATCTGCTGAGCATTTTACGGATAGTACCTCATTTAGCTAGCTTTATGCATGTGCTAAAAGAACTGAACTAGTCTGAGTGTCAGTTTTCTCATCCTTAAACTGGGAATGTAGAATGAATTCGGTTTCTCAAAATGAGCTTGATGATGGACAGTTACAGCTCCAAAGAGAGACATAGTTGAGTTGAGCTTGCTGGCTAGACTCTGGGAGGCGTGGCAGGATAGAAGTCTTAGGAGAAAGACCAGTTCCTTGGGAAAAGGCAGGGCCTGCTCTGCCCTGTAAAACTGAACGTCCATGTCAAATAAAGAGAAACAATCTCAAGACCTCGTTCCAAGATGAGGCACAGGAAACAAAAACTAAAGAACCATCAGAATGATAGAATTAGAGAACAGGGTGATCTGACTGGTGGCTCTGGACAAGTCTTTTACACACTTTTGGGGTCAGAGCTATGGGGGAAAGAAAACAAGAGGCTCAACCTATTAACCCTGGTGTTAACCTATGAACCTTAGTCACCCTAGTAACCCTGGCAAGACTTCTTGCCGAAGAGATGGCAAATTTGTTGTGACAAACCAGCATGGCTCATTCCACCCCAGTGACACAGGTGGAAAAGTAACGTTGGCAGCAGTTACTCATATTTTTATGGAAAATGTGCCCGCCCTTACCAGCGGGGAAAACTACAAATTCCAAGAACAAGAAACATGTGCTCAGATGTTACAGAGGTCACAGCTTCCAGTGACCTTGCTCCATATCTTCATCCTGCATAGTGAAGAAGGGGCTTTTATCCATGAGTTGTGGGGATCTAGCTGGTGGAGCTAAACTATGGACTAAAGGGTATATATTCAAATTGAGTCCTGTCTGTACCCCTGCATGGATAGAGGTAGTTCATAACATCGAATGACTTGAAAATACAAATATTTCCTACATGAATAGCATAATAATGATTAAATCTAAAATCAGGACCAACATCAAGGCAAGCTGTGAATACAGGAAGAGGCTAGTAACTGGCTCCATCCCTCATGCCATTATTTGATCTCTCTGCTGCCCTAAGACCTTCACTAAATACCTCTACAATAGCACAACTGCAGTTTTGCTCGAACCCCAATCTTCCTGCAAAATTTATCTCACCTCATATCAATCTCCAAGTGTTATTCCTTACCAGATCTTAATAATAGCTTGTTTTAGAAATCCATCCATTTAGGACTCTATTCCATTGTCTTCCTTGACAACAAGCACTCTTAGTTTCCTCTACACTTGTGATTATTACTGTGACATTTTCTTTATACATTCCGGCTTTTCTGTTTTTCACATCACAGTTCTGGTATATTACCTTTCCTTTTACTACTTAAATATTTAGTTTGAAATGCCTGTAAGAAATCTGGAAGTAGATGTCAAGTGGGTAGCTGAACACATGGGTCAGTGGGTCCCAGACTCAGTCTGAGCTGGAGAAGTACATCTAAGGATCATAAAGGGAATAGATAATAAGTGGAACCATGGGAGGAGAATGCAGAGAAATGTGCCTCAGAGAGATCCCTGGGGAAGCCCAACATTTAAAGTTCAGGTAGAGGAGATTTGGCCAACAAAGAACCCCAACAAGACACAGCATTGGAAGTAGAAGGCATTTTGTAAGAATGAGAATGTCTGCAACAAGGAGTAGGGAGGGGATGGTCATCTAACCAGTGCCGATGAGAAGTCAACGGAATAGTGTTTATTGGAATTAATGACATTGAAGTCTTAAGGGACATAATACAGGCATTTTTATTGGAGCTGGTATCGGAGCAGAAGCTCAGTGAGAGAGAAGTGAGGCTCTCACACCCTTATGTGAAATGATGAATGTCAACTAGACTTACTGTGGTGGCCATTTCACGATATATATGTCAGGTGTATATGCTGTACACCTTAAGCGTAGGCAGTGATGTATGCCAATTATGTCTCAATAGAACTAGAAACGATGCTGATGGAGCTTTGTGGAAGGAAGACAAATTGTTCACACAGGCTTATCTCCACTCCTTACCAAAACCAACTAAAATGAAAATAAGGGGATTAAGATAAGTTATGCATCTACAGTGATGAGAATGAGGATGTAACACAGTTTTGTGTCTTTTTTAACTTTTTATTTAAATTTTAGTTGGTTAACATACAGTGCAATATTGGTTTCAGGAGTAGACTTCAGTGTGTAACACACTTTCGAAGCTAGAAAGCAGATATAGAGATGACAAATCACTTATGGAACAAGTGAATTTAGAAGCAAGGCTCTTATTAAGGGAGCTATCAACATGGTTGAAGTTTCAGTGCTCCAATATGACTCAAGACCCTCCACAGAGCTTGAGATCTTAGAGACACTATGCACCACGGAAAGTAAACTATAGGCATAGGAAGAAAAGAGAGGGATTTTGAAGATCTGTGTATGGAGGACCTGGGGTTGTTGATCAATTGCCCAGTCAGCAGAGACAGGAAAAACATCCTTCCACACAGCAATCCAGAGGACTTTTTCTCTGAAGACATTAAATTGAAGAGGCTCAGGACACTTGACACCATGGGAGATGTGTGTGTGTGTGTGTGTGTGTGTGTGTGTGTGTGTGTTTGGGTGTGTAAGTGGTGAAGTATAGGACTAAAAACAAAGGAATTAAGTGGAAGTTTACATACTGAAGAATGGGCATCCCAGGTGATATTCTTCACCTTGCTCCTTAAATGGCAGAAGCTAGGAACGGTCTCCTGGAAGGCACTTAGAGCTGTTGTGTTCATTTGCTAGGGTTGCATGAAAATACACCACAGTCTGGATGGCTTAAACAACTTAGTTTTATTGTCTCAGAGTTCTGGAGCCTAGAAGTCCAATATCTAAGTGTCAGCGAGTGTTTGTTTCTCTGGAGAGCTGTGAGGGAAAATCTGTTCAACACCTCTCTCCTAACTTTTAGTGTTTTGCTTATAATGTTTGGCATTCCCTGACTTCTATTGCATGACCTCAATCTCTGCCTTAATCTTCACAGAATGTTCTCCCTGTGTGGGTGTGTGCATGTGTGTATGTGTGTACATGCACGTCTGTGTGTCCCTGTCCAAATGTCCTCTTTTTATAAGGATACCAGTCACATCAGATTAGAAACCGACCCTACTCCAGCAAGACCTTATCTTAACTTAATTACGTCAGTAAAAATTTGATTTCCAATTAAATTCACATTCCAAAGTAACGGAAGTTGGGATTCCAACATATGAATTTTTGGGGACTACTATTCAAGCCAAAACAGGTGTCAAACTTGAATTAACTCAATATATTTTGGAGTCTCCAAACAGAAAGTTCAGACCACCCCACAAAGAAGTCAGGATTGGAAAGCTCTTCCCCAAAACAGTGATTCCATTAGTTCATCAGTGCTTTAAAAATGAATCTATAGCTAAAGAGCAAACAACATGCTTTAGAAATCTCTACTGGGGGCAGCCCGGGTGGCTCAGTGGTTTAGCGCCTGCCTTCAGCCTGGAGTGTGATCCTGGAGACCCGGAATTGAGTCCCACGTCAGGCTCTCTGCATGGAGCCTGCTTCTCCCTCTGCCTGTGTCTCTGCCTCTCTCTCTCTCTCTCTCTCTCTCTCTGTGTCTCTCACGAATAAATAAAATAAAATCTTAAAAAAAAAAGAAATCTCTACCGTGAAAGGCAGATCAAAACAAAAATATGAAAGGATCATGGATGACCCAGAGATAATTATGGAGAAAACAAAGTAACCTTTGAAATATTATAATTAATGTCCTTTGAGAGACAAGGAAAGTTTTTGTTCACCTTAAACAAGAAAAAAGTAAAACTAAGAAAGCAGTAGCAGCACCAAGAAATATCCCTTCGCAGCTAAAAATATAATAGCAAAATAAGTAAAAAAAAAAAAAATTGGAATGTAAGAACAGGAAATACCCCAGAAATCATAATGTTAGGGTCTAGATGCAGAAGAGAGAGAGTATAATAACCAGAGTAAGATTTCTGAGAAGATGGGGCCAGGGAATGGCAATCCAGAGGTCAATAGAGGGCTTATTCTAGTTGGAGGAAGGGAGGAGTGGAAGAACGAATGGGGACATATACCTCCTAGATTGGTTAGTGGGATATGGAGAGAATTTCTGTAAGACAGAGTTTATATATTTTGTGTGAAATCGGATTAACGAAGAGCAGATTCTGTACAGCCAGAGTGATCTGGATTTGAATCTTGGCTCTGCCTCTCACTGGCTGTGTGACCTTGGGAAGCTGCTGCTTCTTTTGTGCCTCAGTTTATATTTAGCTATAAAATATTACTAATAGTACCTACCTCACATACAAATGAGTCTTTGTAAGCAAAAAAAAAAAAAAAAAAAAAGAAAACAAAAACAAAACTTGGAATAGTGCCTGGCATAGAAGCTTTTAAATATACGCTGTCCAAGAGCAGGTATAGAAAAACAACACCACCACCACCAACATGATAATTGGATTCATCCAAGTAGCTGTGCTGACGACGTTTGGTTTTCAGGTGGGCCTAGAGAAGGTCAAAGCAGCAAGGAAGTTAAGTTTATTGACAAGGGGTCGGAGTGAAAAACCATAGCATTTAAATTGAATCAGGAGGGAAGTGAACACACAAGAGGGTGCTTTTGGTAGAGAGAAAGTTGTAGGTGCTGCTGGGCTGGAGGAGCAGGTGGGATTGATGAATAGGTAGAGGAATTAGTTGAAAAACCAAATTGGAAGCACATAAATTTATGGTCAGAAGAGAGATGTTGGCCCTGCCGATACCGGAGGTAGAGCTCTTTGGGGTGCTGCCAAGGCCCATGTGACTGAAGAAAAGTGATGGAGAAGGTAACTGGACATGAAGAATTACTCCAGTTAAAACTCTCCAAGTAATTCAAGAAAATAATAAAGAAAATGTATTGGATATAGTTATCTAGGGATAGTTCCTGGAACAAATCCAAGGGCAGGCTGGCACTAAGCCATGTTACAAGAGTACGTATAAAACATTAATAATTCAAGGGATACTCTGTTTTTGTTTTTGTTTTTGTTTTGTTTTTTTGCTTCTGCTCTGTATCTCTGCTTCAATAATCTCCTTCTGCACACTGGACTTCACTGCTTGGCATGTACATGAACAAAGGAGGCCACTTCACAGGCCCAGAGTTTTCTCTGTTCAACTGAGCAGCCCGATTGTAAACTCTTAGGAGAGAGAAGATGATTGGCAAGGCCGCAGTCAAGGATCTCTGCTGATCTAATGAACTGTGTCTCAGGAATGGGCTACCCACTGCTAACATGACTTCCAGGCCTCATATCCCTGCGTGCAAGGGTCGGTTTGCAGAGAAAGGAGATCTGGATAAGAGTTGGAGATGTCTGCAGAGAGGTCTATTGCAGGCCTTCAGGAAAGTGAGAAACCAGCATGCTGGGTGGGGAATCCAGTCTTGCCCAGGATGATGGCAGGTTTTGAAGGGGATACACTGTGAGCTACTGGGTGGCCCCATTGGTTAAGCGCCTGACTCCTGATTTCAGCTCAGGTCTTTTTTTATTATTATTTTTTCAATTTTATTTAAATTCAATTAATTAACATATAATGTATTATTGGCTTCAGAGGTAGAGGTCAGTGATTCATCAGTCTCGGACAATACCCAGTGCTCTTTATATCAGTGATACTTTCCTTAAGCTATTCCTTAATTCATTTGTCTCTCTAGCTCGAGGTGACATCTTACAGCTGCAAAAACTGCAGAGATGGTAAGATATGCTGTTTTAAGAGCTTTGAGAGATAGAGATTGAAAAATGAATTTTTTTCCTTTTCCCTTTTCTGGGGTTCTCTTTCTCCCCTGTACCTCTGGAAATTGGGTCTAAACTCAGAATCAGCCCTTTTATGCTCTTTACCTGATTGCACTGTCAGGTCACATACTACAGAAACCTTTAAAAAGAGAAAAAAGTTCCATTTTCTGATTGTCTGGGGACTCTTAGGATTTAATCTTCAAAAGTGCTGATTACCAGTTCCTTGATTTCTCTCCGGAGCCCTAAAAAGACCTAATAGAGAGAGGTGTTTGGAGTTTTGTTTTTTTGTGGGTTTCTCTGGTGATTTTTGTTTTTGTTTTTGAGCGTTTGAAGGTCCACTTGAATTTGAACATGATGAGCAACTTTTAAATGATCTATTAAGTTCTCATTTACCAGGTTCAGATTTAGGGGAAATCTCTTCTCATTCTTTCATATACCAAAGCTATTTTAAAAGAAGCAACCTAAAAATGTTCCTTTTCGTTTTTTTTTCATTTTTGTTTCATGCTGCACGGTCACATCTTCGTCCTCTCTTCCTTTTCTTTCCTTTATGGCCCTGGCTCCCCCCAAATCATATCTGGAACAAGATTATTATATCGAGTGATCTCCTTTTATGAGGTTTTCTTGTCAGCAGCTTTAGTGGAAGTCGGGCGTGCAAAGCTGTGATTTACCACCCCTCGGCACTGAGTGATTTAATATATTCACACATCTGGAAAAGCAAGGCTATTCAATAAATGGGAAAATACCTGGGAGTGAAAATGCTTGGTTCACGCACTAACACTGCTCGAGTGCCAAGCTGGCTGCTTAGGTAAATGAATGGAGCTTGCTTAGCGAAATGAACAGTTCTGGAAATGCAGGTAGGATGTCATTGTACTTGCTGCTGTGTTTGAACACTGTATAAACCACCTTCTCCTGCTTGAGGAGGACTGACTCATTGTTCTTAAATATGAGAGCTCCACGTACAGAATTGGGGCACGGAAATGGGAAGTGTGGGGAGAGGGCTACTGCAAAGAAAACCGACTCTTCAGGAATTCTGAGATAGCAAAGCAGGAACTGATGGGTTTGAGTAGAAAAACATACGTCTTAACACTCAAATATCTGGTTTATTTTTTGCCCCGAAATCTCATCCACCGAGAGAGTTCACTTGTTGAAATAAAATATCCTTGGTTCCAGGACAATCGCTTACGGTTTTGTGTTAAACCCGAGGTGACTCTGCAGAGTGTGGTCTTCAATGTCGGTGACATCGGAGTCTCTGAGCAAAACTCTACATTTGGCCCTAGATAACGAACACCTTCCTTTCCTGATGGAGATCCTGGGCCACTCTAGGGAGTGTGGGGGCTATTTTGCAGTATATTCTGAGTCAGAACTTAGAGTTGTTTTATAACAGTGGTTCCAGAATTGCCTCTTCGTGTCCCTGAGTAACTGTCTGCACTCTCCTGTAACACCCTGGCCACAAGTAGTCAGTCCCGATGATGAGTTGGAATTACTGGAGACCAGGAACCCGCATCATGACAAGCCCCCTAGAAGACTTTTATGTACGCTAAGGTCTCAAGCCACCAAACAAAGAGACGGGAGGAAAGAGCACACCTTTCCTGAGCACCCCTGTCCTGTCACTTTTCCATGTGTTTTTGCACATTAGCACTTTGGTCCTTGTGCCTGGCAGAAGTCAGTCATTATTTCACAGGAGAAAATGTGGTTCAGCTCCTTTTTTCCCCCCAAGATCACAAAGCCAGGGAGGGCAACACCTCACTGCAAAATCAGGCTTATCTAGCCTTGCTTCAACGCCTGTGTTTTGTTCTTTTTCTGGAAGCGCTGATCTCTTCATCATCAAGGTTGAGCTGTGTCTCTGGAACTTTCCCAGGCCGCACCGCCATCTAGCTCTCTGCAATGGAGATAGACACTCATGTTGGCATCGTCTACTCTTAAGCCACAGCATTTCCTTTAGGGGCATTGCCAGGTGGCTCTTCTAGCTCGTTTATGGATAGTTCAGACTAAAGAGGAGCTCAGGATGGCTCGACAGCAGTGATTCCCACATATGTCGCTCTGCCAATCCATCCGTGTGATTGCTTGGTGCCATTACAGCAAATAGTGCAACACTACATTGGCCTATTGACTCCCAGTGTGTTTCAGTTCATAGGATTTGATTCTCCAGTTTTGGGTTTCAGATGGCTAAACCCTGGGATAACCAGCATTATTCTTGAAGTTCAGTGTGGTTTACAGACGTGGGCATTTGTCTCTGGACAAAATGGTTTTTATTCACACGGCGTACTCACACATCAAGTTACAGCTGATTAAATGTGACACTTGAGGTCTGGCTCTTAAACCGCTGGATATCAACCTCTTGGTCAGGACATAATTCCCCTTTATGAAAATAGTTGGGGAATTCCGCTTCAGTGGCATTATTTTGACTTCGGGTGTTGTTCTGAGAACTGTGCTCACTCTGAAATGTTCTTAGCAGGAAGGTGGAAGGATTGAGGGAAGATGTACCTTTGCTGGTGAATTGTAAAGTATAGTAAGTATCTCAACTAAGTCACATTGCAAGTCGTGAACTTCTAATCTTGCCTTTCAGATCCCTTTCTCCTTTTCTGTGTCCTTCCCTTGTGATGTCACCGAATCCTGGGGGAACCACCAAAATCTTGGCTTAAAAAATGGATTTGGATTTCTAAGAATTGCTTAAATTCATCTTCTCTAACCCCTTAACCATACAGCAGACCTTCATATTTTCTCCCTGTAGGCTCGTCATCCCTTTTAACTGGTCTTCCATTGGGCTTGCCATCTTCAATCTACTGTACGTGTTTCTAAAATGACAATCTTACACCTTCCTGACTCCCGCTTAAATCCTTCTATGATTTCCAATGCCAATGCACCACCACCCCCTCTCATTCTTCCACCACTGTCTTCAGCTACTTTAATAGTCTCCTAACTAGTGTTAGCTCTGGCCTCATTCCAGATCTTGTCTACAGTGACTCTGAAGTCTGATCATGTGAGTGCTTGCTTCAAACCTGCATGTGCTCTTCAGATCACCACAAAGTTCCTTAGTGTGGCCTCCGGGTCAGGCATGGTCTGGCACCTGCCCCAGTGACCACCTTCATCCCATGCCAGGTAGCCTGTGGGTCTCTGCCCTCCCCCAGTGCTAGCCATTAGCAGTGATTCCTTCCCACCATGCTGTCTCTGGTCACACTGCCTTTTCACACGCTGTTGCCTTTGTCCTAAAAGTCTTTCTCTTCCTACCAGTTAGCTTTTTCTCCTCCTGAAAATCATTTATCACCACTGGCTGATCAGATGTTCCTCTGCCTGAGAGATCGACTCTGAATGGCTGTTTGAAACTTCTCAGCACTGTACCCACAGTCTTATGAGCTCATGACTTCCCTGAAACTTCTGGCTTTCGGGTAGGCCCTAGGATTTTGGGCTTGGCCAAGAAGCTGACATTGGGTGCCCCATGGATATCTGCTCTTAGAACCTGAGGGGTTCTCAACCTTGTTATCACTCATCCTCATTATTTTCAGAGAAAAGCTAAGATGTGAGCTGACACTGTAACTCTATGTTTATCCATGAAATAGTATGAATATACAGCATAAATACTGGAATAGTTGTGAAATGGTGAATACATAGCCCCCCCCCCCCGCCACGTATATGCACACACAAGCACATACACATTCACACACCATTCCACTGTTTTGATATGGCTGACCACATATCCCTCGGTGTCTGTTAAGCTGCCACATGAACAGAAAATGCTTCTTCTTCCAATTATCTTTTATGTGCCGAGCACCATGACAAATGTTCTACGTACACCGTCTTAGGTAACAATATGCTGATTAGCTCTGCTGTACCGCTGGCATTGAGCAGAGGGGTCAACAGCACACCCAAGGTCACACAGCTGTTAGGCTTCAGTACTAGATCCAAACCTGTTATTTAATTCCAGAGCCACTCCCTTAACCACCACGCTCCTGCTCTTGGAAGGGTCGTACCTGGCTCAGTATCCATCCAGCGTCTGCTAAGAAATGCAAAATCTCGGTCCTACTCTGGACACACTAAAATGGAATTTCAAATTTAACAGGATCCCACAGTGGTTCATAGGCACTTTAAAGTTTGAGAAATTCTGCAAACATGGTATGGGATTTCTTAATTTTACCGGGGGATTTACTTCCTATTTTCACTTCCATCTCTGAAGAATATTATCTTGCGCTGATAGTTATACGTTCGTCTCCTTTCATTCACTGTCATAAAGTGTAGGAAACATAGGCCTATTATGTTCTCTTTGGATGGTTGAAAGGTTGTATTTTTAGTTATTGCTTACATTATTTTAAATGTCTGATAGATCATAATTCAATGTACCTGAAATAACAATCTACTAATACAGAACTTCCTAGGAGATAAACACTCGGAATATGCTTTGGGAGTGAGAATTTAGGGAAATCAATGACTGTAAATTATTTTTTCAACTAAGATGTTTGATATAAAAACAAGATTAAGCTGTAAGAATCCTTGTTCTGGCCTGAAGTTATCTTTTAATGAAATAAAAGCTATTTTCGTTTGATACTACGTTTGGGTCTGGAGGGCATTTTCATAAGGAGAAAGCAAATAGGAGGCTGAAGGCATGGGGTTGTTCAAGGAGTAGGAAGCCCTGGGAGCCTGTGAAAATTGTGACAATATCTTCCTGCCAACGAAATACTTGGCAGCCTGGCATCATGAGGGTGCCTTTAAAAGGGAATAGCATTCTTGGGGTGCCTGGGTGGCTCAGTTGGTTAAGAGTCTGACTTCAGCTCAGGTCTTGATCTCAGGGTCCTGGGATGGAGCCCAAAGTGGGCTCTGCACTCAGCAGGGAATCTATTTCTTTTCCATCTCCTCTGCCCCTCTTCCCCTGGCCCTCCCCCTGCTGATGCCCGCGCTCTCTCTCTCATATAAATAAATAAAATCTTAAAAAAAAAAGTAATAGCATTCTTTATAGTTTGGAATGCTTTCTGGATAGTCCAACCTGGACTTTGTTTCTCTCTTTAGAGTTTATGTAATCTGGGGCCTTTACTTGCCTTTGCTTCTGTTTGCATGTGCCCTAAATCAGGTGCTTCTGTAATGATGCTAATTTGCTTGGATATTACATAAGGGTCATCTGTACTGTGGTTTGGATCTATCACCTAATCTTTAGGCTAGGAAAGTTGAGCAGGGCATAAGTTTTGATTCTGACATGCTGTATCACTTTGAGTTATTTTGTTCATCTTTATGAGCCTCAACTTCTTATACAGTAATATCGGAATACCAACGATGGACTATCTCTAGGTTGTTGTGAGGATGAATGGGGAGTCATCTTAAGTGCCATCACACAGCTAGTGCTCACAAGTCAAATGATTTTACTGCAACAACTTTACTCCTATTTTGCTAGCCATGACTGAAAAAATAGTTTATAATAATTTCATTATTTTTACTTTATGTATACATTCATATATATACACATAAATATATATACAAACCTGTTATTTAATTCAAGTATACATTTTATATATATAAATTATATTAAATATAATATATAAATATATATATGTTATATCACAAACCATTTTTGTGTCTTTATACACACACACACACGCACACGCACATGGAGTATACATATAGCAAAAGCCTACGAAGTGCACTGGAGAACTTTTACTGTGATGTAAATCTTTTTTTAAGTGGACTATGTTCTTTATCTATGATTTCTTCTGAGGGGAGGCAGTCTCGGCCTAGAAAGAAACACAGATTTTCAGGTAGATGCAGTTTGGATCTTGATAAGGCTATCGGCAGTGTTGTCCTGGGCAGGTAACAAGAAAGTGCTACTTCTGGAGCTGGAGACCTTCTCTGAAAGTGTTACCAAATGGCACAGAAGGCTGAATTATCAACACATTTGAATACTCAGCTGCTTCTGATAGTGGCAAGCTGGGTATTAGAAAATCAGGATGAGAAAAGGAGGAGAGGATGAGAAAGTGACTTCTGCAAAGGGGGTTCTGAGTGAGTATGAACCCAATCATGGTTGAGCCGTAAGTCCACACAGGTATCACTGTAGTTCATGTCCTAAGTTGCCAGCTTCTTGGAGAGCGGTTTTCCTGTGCACACAACCACAGAATGAAGAATTCTCCCGGGAACGGAGATTCTACACTAAATAATTACATGTCTCCATAAAATACATGAAGCAGAACTCTGTGAATTCAAAGTCTAATGAGACAAAGACACCATTGCACACAATCTCAGTTCACTCCCATGTTATCCTCCCCTACAAGCCATGGCAAACCGAGGTAAGTCTGGGAAGTCTGATTTATTCTTGTGTTGATGCCATGCCCACTACGGGCAACCCTGCCTACCCTGACCCATACTTCAACATTTGGTGTAACTCAAGCTGGCCTGCTCTTTACTCACCTCTGGAAATGAAGATGGACAGACTAACAACTGCCAAGCAACTTGCTGATAGACTGGTTACACTTTAGCATGAAAGAGTTTAAAATTATTAGCTCAATGTCTTTTGTAAGGTTTAAGTCTTTCACCTTTTCTTATGGAATACATGTCTTATTTTAAGCAAACGCGAGATTTTGCAAGTAGATAGAACTTCCTTCCTTCCTTCCTTCCTTCCTTCCTTCCTTCCTTCCTTCCTTCCCCCAAAATTTAGATGAAAATGTCCTAACTAATATGGAATATTCCATACTGGAACAATATGCCTTATGAGCTTCTTATTCCACTCCAGTAAGTTCCTCCTTCCCTTAGGAATCTGGGCTGAACTCCCCTGGCTTTGAGGCTTTGAGGACTCTGCACAGGATGATGTTGAGCCCTGCAGTCTCACTGGAAGGAGAGCTTGTCCTGCCCCCTCTTCTCCTCCCCACCCTGCCTCTTCTCTTCCCTTTGTTCTCTTCTTCACCCTGTCTCTTAGCATTTCTTTCACTTGGCGCTGTTCAAAATCAAACTTATATGTCATTTCATTTTTAAAAACATTTTTTAAAGATTTCATATCTTTATTTGAGAGACAGAGAACATGACGGGGTGAGGCGCAGAGGGAGAAGCAAACTCCCTGCTGAGCAGGGAGCCCAACGCGGGACTCAATCCCAGGACCCTGGGATGATGACCTGAGCCGAAGGCAGACGCTTAACTGACGGAGCCACCCAGATGCCCCAGTATTTCATTTTAAACACATAAGATACCATTTTAGCTGATAACGAACATAATGTATTATAATGATACTGTCTTCCTAATGAAATATCACACAGTCTTATATACTGCAAACTATATTGCCAGTTGTGAAGTCTTTACTAAGCACCAGGCACTATATACTTTATATGTCTTTTCTCATTTAATTCAATGAAGTTAAGTATCATCCTTCCCATCTTTGTTGAGGAAATCAAAGTACAGAGAGGTCAACAAACTTACTAAGGCAAATGGGATCCAATGATGAAAAGGCAGATGTAGTTTGATTCTTGCCTAAGTAAAATCATTTAATGGGGAAACAGGCAAGTCAGAAGAATCTTGGCATGATAAGTGCTATGCTAGAGAAGTACTACAAAGGAGGGGCAGCGAAGCAAGACCTGCGAGAGAGGTCAGGTGAAAGCTTTTCCATCCAAGGAAGTCTACGCAGCAACCGAGAATCAACTGAAGTAAGCCAGCAAGGGCAAAGGTGAGACGAGTAGAGGGTAAAGAGAGTATTGCTTCGTAGGAGGTGAAAGAAGGTCAGTATGACAGGCGTATGAATTTCAGGGCGAAAATGATTATGAAGGGTCCTCCAAGCCATTGATAAGCTGAATTACAGACTAAGGATAATGAGAAGGCATTACAAGTTTTTAACCATAGAGAATGGTATGGTTAAATTGTCTTCTAGAGGAGGCATCAGTCTGACAGTACTGGGAAGGACAGTCAAGGGGAAAGAAAGACTGGAGATAAGAAGCCTGGTTAGGAAGAAACATGGTTAGGAAGATGTTTTAGGGAAGGAGGTGAGAGAGGGTGGATGCTGAACCTGATTGATGTTAATGGTGGAAAGAAATAACAGACTTACGAGATCATTTTAAAACAGAAATGCGGGACTGCAGCCCTAATCTGAGGTGGAGCATAGGCTATTTATTAAGAGTATGCGACCTGGGGACAGATTTTTTTTTTTTTAGGACCAAAGTCTACCTCCATACTTATCGGCTCTATGGCCTTGGCCAAGTCACCAAAGTGCTACAGGCCTCAGTTTTCCCGTTTGTAAAGATGTGTTGTGGCAAGTCTCACCTAAGCCAATACCCATAAAGCACTTAGAATAGTATGTGACAATACTAAGCCCTTAAAACATAGTAGCTGTCATTTTTGGTACAAGAATCTAGTGCTCTGACATAAAAGTGCACTCATTGCCTGAGCTTGTATTCAGTGCCTACAGTGTCCCCGCGGTGCGTTCCCTCCGTGGACTTCAATGTTCTCATCTGTACAATGACTGCCTTGGTGATGGTCTCTGGGTAGCCTCCAGCCGAAATGTGGTTGGACTAATGTTCATTAGCACTGAGACTACCACGCTGATTAAGTTGCAGTTAAGGGAAAAGTGACTCATTTCACTAACCAGGCCTCTGTGTGTCATTTGTCAATCCTCTTCTGCAGTGGGAAGCCGGCAACAGGAATGTAATTGATTCCACAACTTGGAGTGACTCCCTATTAGACTGCAGAGCCAGAGGACTTACTCTAGGGCATTTAATGACTTTGCAAGAAGGTGTCACGGAATAACAAAGTTTACCTGGGTGGACGTAGAGTCTGCTTTCTGAGACGTTATTATGGTACCCTAAACAGTGGTGCCAGTCGAAGACAGAATGTGAGGCACCTAACCAGTCACTGTGTGGGGGCCAGAGCCTCATCAGAGGCATCAAGGCAGGTCTCCCATGGCTGGGGATCATTAGTACAGGCACACAGGCAGGGCTGGAAACTTCTAAGCGTTAAAGGTGTTTAAATGGATTTCCTGCTGAGTTGAATAATGCAAGCCACAGGTTTGGGGTATTAAACATAGTGTCTCTTTCTCTCCAGAGGCTGAGAAAAGAATGATGAGGAAGTAAAAATGTCCCAAGAGCTAATAGCAGCTCTCATGTGTTGAGCACTAACGAGGTAACATCTTGGGGCTTCACATCCATGTTTACTCACAGTCCTTCTGTCAACCCTTCAAGTTAAAAATAGTCCTGATTTTCAGATGAGTTAACTAAGGTTCAGCAAGCTTATGTAACTTACCAAGCCCATATGGCTAATTTGTGGTGCAACACAAGACTCACACTCAACACGATCTGCCTCCAATGCACACCATCTTTCCACTCCTATGTTCTTCGTTTATTTTTTTATTTTTATTTTTTTATGTTCTTCGTTTAAATCATCCATTACTTTAGTGAACTTATTTCATCTTTTTGCTGATAATGAGAATAACGTATAACTATTTGGGGAGGAAAACACAAAGATACCTATGAGGAAACAAATCACTGATCGTCTCAACATTTAATTACACCTAGAATTTTGAAGCATTTCTTTCTAGGTCACATGCCGTCTTTCCTTAAAAAAAATTACTGAGGTATGAATGACTTGCAGAAAGCTGTATATATTTAATGCATGCAGCTGCATGAGTTTGGGGTAAATATATACCTGTGACACCATCACCACTATCAATGCCAATATCAAAGAGATGTCCATCATCTCCAAAAATTTCTACCTGCCCCCTTTTATTATTATTTTCTTTTATTCATTCATTTATTTGTGTGTGTATGTGGGGGTGGGGTAGGGAGATAAGAACAGTTAACACAGATCTAATCTACTAGCAAATTTAAGTATATAATACAGTGAGCTATAGGCATTATTCTGTATAGGGGATATATAGAACTATTCATCTTGCATAACTGAGATGTGTGCCCTTTGACTATCACTTCTGCACTTTCCCCTACCCACCCTTCAGTCCCTGGCACCTACTCATTCTTCTTTCCACTTTGGTGACTTGGAGTATTTTAGATTGCATATAGAGGTGAGACAACACAGCAATTGCCTTTCTGCGTCTAGCTTATTGCACTTAGCATAACATTCTCCAGTTCTGTCCATGTCCCAGAAATTCCTGATGTACCAGTGTTTTAAATGTTACATTTTTTAAAATTATTTATTTATTTATTCATGAGAGACACAGAGCACGAGAGAGAGAGAGAGAGAGAGAGAGAGAGAGAGAGAGAGGCAGAGACCCAGGCAGAGGGAGAAGCAGGCTCCATGCAGGAAGCCAGACGTGGGACTTGATCCCAGGTCTCCAGGATCACGCCTTGGGCCGAAGGTGGGCGCCGAACCACTGAGCCACCCGGGCTGCCCTAAGTGTTACATTTTTCTTTGACTTTTTCCATTATACTTAAGGACAGAAATCCTTTCTTATAAGGAATATTGATGAATATATCTATTTTCTACTTCCTTTTCTTCTAGATATATCCTGAATTACTCTTTTTTTTTTTTTAAGGGAGAGATTAGAAAAGATCAGAATAAATTGGATGGGTGATTGTTTTCTCAGCAGACTGGTGCTCAGAAGTTATTTCTTGCTGCCTCAAACAGAGGCTGTGAGAGCTCAGAAACTGTACCTGGCAGGAATCCAAATGTCAAGGGTGATCAGGAAAATGTGATGAAGATGAGCCACTTCTGGTAGATTTGAAAGGTGTAGCCACCTGAAGAACCTAGGAGAAGACAGGATCTGTGAGTTTACTGATCTCAGAGTCAGGACAGAATTTCCCATGTCTCAGGCGTGTGCCCAGGGACATCACTCACAGTGCTCAGAAGACTAGTAGATCTGAGACTGTACCGAGAGAAAACTCAGTCCTGGGAAACAGCACAAGAAGAACACTAGGATCAGTTACTAGAGGAAAAAAATACTGAGTGCTTTGCAAATGAATGCAGGGTGACAAATAAAGAAAACCTGTTTTCCTGAATAGACTGTGTCTTTCCTGAATAGAAATGTCTTTCTCTCTTTGTTACATCTCATGCATGTCCTAATGCAAAGAGCCCGGAAGAGGCAGAGGCTAGAAGTAACAGTCATTGAATGCTAACAGGGCTTTCAGGAGAAATCTTCATCCCTTAAAATCAAGACTATCTGAGGACCACCATGGTCAGCATAATTTTCAAGATCATTTTTATTAGCAGCAAACACATTCAGTCCAAATTAGGCTGGAGGACTTCAAGATCAGGGTACAGCTAAAAAGGGTTAGGATAAAATTATAACTTGGTCCCTGGTACAGCTGCCATGGAAAACGGTATGACAAGACTCAAAAAAATAAAACATAGAATTAACCACATGACCCAGCAATTTCACCCAAAAGAAGTGGGTATACACTCAAAATAAGTGAAAGCTGGAACTTTCAACTCAACAGTTGAGTTGAACTTTTCAACCTGAACAGTTGAACTTTGAACTCAAACAGATCTTTGCTCACCAATATTCAGAGCAGCACTATTCACAAGAGCCAAAAGGTGGAAGCAACTCAAGTGTCTGTCAACAGACAAATGGATAAATGAGATGCGATACATACACGCAATGGAATATTATTTAGCCTTAAAAAAGGAAGAAAATTGCGTGATACAACACAGATGAACCCTGAGGACATTCCGCTGAGGGAAATCAGCCAGTCACAGAAGGGCAAATACTATAAGGTTCTGTTTATATGAGGAACCTCAAATAGTGAAATTCATACAGTCAGAAAGTAGCAGGGTAGTGGCCAGGAGCTGGGGGAAAGAGAAATGGGGAGTTGGTGCTTCATAAACATAGAGTTTCAGTTCAGGAAGCTGAAAAAGTTCTGGAGACAGAGGGTGGTGGTGGTTACACAAAAGTGTGAATGCACTTAATTCCACAGAAGGTGCACTTACTGGCTACAATTTTACATTGTGTATATTTTGCCACAGAAAAAAGTAGATATACATATTTTAAGCTTAGAACCCTTATCATCGCACTATACGTCATATATATCTTGTTTAAAACTTGAAATTGCTTAGTTTTAGTAAAATAACACAACCTGTTAAATTAATGATATAAAATTTGATATTACTGGTTTGATAACTTAATAATTTTTGTTTATTTAAAGACTTTATAAATTTGGAATAGCTTTTCATACATTAGGTTTACAACTAATTATAGATTTGTGTTATAACATAATAATTCAAGTAAAAAGTATGGCTTGTCTTTTGTAGCTAAAAAATTCAGATTGGAGCCTAAGAATTGTTTAAACTGGAAGCACTATTTTATTGTCACTGTTCACATAATACCTGATGATGCATACACCTTTGTTAACTATTGTTTTTTACAAAAGATTTCATTTTTTACAGCAATTTTAAGATTTACCACAAAATTAAGAGGTTCTTTGTTAATTATTTACTGTTTTATCAATTGTATGTAGTTTATTAATTGCGATAGTTTGGGTCATCTATTTATGTCCTTTGGCTCTCAAATTATATTCAGGGATTTAAATTGAGATGTCTGATATTTTGGATACAATAGTCTTCTGATTATGATATGTTTGCCTGGGGAAGGGACTATGCTTAACTGAATCAGTCAGGTCCCGTTGATGCTGATGGCACTAGTTACCCTGATGGTTCTTCATCAGAGGCTGTCCCACCTATTGTGAACCCATCTTGCAAAATGTCCCCTGCATAGGGCTTGTGACTGATTTGGCTACAGCAAATTGGTTGTTACAAAAGTATCCTGCGGGTTGCACCTAGAATTCTGATTGAGGGAAAGTATATTTGCTCCCCTAACTCCTTTCACATCTGCAACCTGACCACGAAGTATAAGCAGGTAAACTTGTCAAAGTGTGTGGGCCACTGTGAGCGCTAAAAAGTTTTAGGAAAAACCCTGCTGCTAGCCAAGCAGAAGAAGTGATTGAAGTGTTTACTTAGAAGCGAGTTTTTTATGGAGGTTAGTGAAGATGTTGCACTTTTCTTTAATAGCTTTATTTTTACTGATGACATTGGAGTAACCCCTGCAGTCCAAAAATTACTAAAATATCATAAAAAACAGGAGTCCAGACACTCAGTTGCTACTGATCTTCAACCTAGATAGTACAGGTGGCAAATGCTCTGGCTCTCAAATGAGTTAGTAGATAATATTAGAAAGTCAGCTGTGTGTTATTCTTCACCATAATCCTTACTTGCCCATTGTATCCGGGTTCAGGTCAACCTGTATGTGGGGAGACTTTGTTGTGTCACCAATAGGTATAGCCATTTAGTTTTAAAGCCAAATAAATATTAACCATCTGCTTTTTTAAAGAATTAAATGATAAAATCAGGTCTCTCATGTGTCCATTTAGATGATTAGGAGGTTTAACACGGCTGATTCAAAGCAAAATAGGTTTAAATCCTTCATATGTATTTGAATGTTTGTTCCAAGTCAAAAATACATTTCTTCTAGTTACTTCTGCAGCTCTTGATACCGAGACTCCTGTACTTTGTCTCTTCAACACCGTGTGCTTTCTAATACTGTGCCAGAGGTTACACATCACACAAGACAGGCATATTCCAGGGTGCCTTTACAGTGAGACAACCTGAGAGTACTCTGTGCCTACACACATTCGCGGGTTGACCCTGTTCGGCTGGTCATGCTTCATAGCTACAACCCAGGAAATGGTATCACAATCAACCTGCATCGTGGAGAAGGAAGACAGCAATTTGGTTTTCTCAGAGCTGAATTCTCTTGTCTGTGGATGGAGTACAAAGAGTTTATCTTAAATACTGTCCTCACCACATCTAATGAAGACAACTCTTTAGAAGAGAGTATGTTGCCCACTGGCAGGAGGGGGGTAAAGACAACAGGATGCTTTTCTGTTGCATGAATCACACACCAGAAGGGAGTGTATTCATGCTTTATGATCTGCGATGAGCTTACCTTTATTAAACCACAAAACCCAGAGTGATAATGGATCATCTGTTTTCAGTGGAACGATCCCCTCCTTTCTTCCCCACCTTATCTTTCTTCCTTCATTTCATTAAAGCAGATTTACCTTTTTAAACCATATTGTCAAGTTGGCCGAGACCCTAGTACTCTGTGGTAACACCATGTTTCGCTGCACAAATCAAGACTTAACAACAGTTCATGGCAATGACCTCAAACGACAGAATGGAATAGTAAGGAAAAGCATCAGCTTGGCAGTTAGATGATGTGAGCTCCCACCGTTATACATTAGCAAGACCTTGATGATGTCACTTACTCTTTCTGAGACTAAATTTTATCATCTGTAAAATAGTAATATTTGTCAGGGTTAACAGAAGTACCTATACGAATTTCAAAAGTTATGGTAAATAATGAGCACTGAATAGATATTTACCATGCGTACCTCATGTCTCTGGATACTGTGCATACCTGAACTCATTTAACTTTTATGACATTCTTTCTTGTTAAGTCCCTCAAAATGATCAAAGCAGAGGTTTTTCTAGGATCTCATGTATCTTTAAAATGATATACAGGGATCCCTGGGTGGCGCAGCAGTTTAGCGCCTGCCTTTGGCCCAGGGCGCGATCCTGGAGACCCAGGATCGAATCCCACGTCAGGCTCCCGGTGCATGGAGCCTGCTTCTCCCTCTGCCTGTGTCTTTGCCTCTCTCTCTCTCTCTATCATAAATAAATAAAAATTAAAAAAAAAATGATATACAGTTAAGGCTGCCAGATATATTTTTAAGATTTATTTATTTTAGAGAGAGTGAGCGTGAGTGGGAGGGGCAAAGGGAGAGGGAGAGAATCTGAAGTAGACTCCATGCTGAGTGCAGACCCCAGTGATGGTTTCGATCTCACAACCTCAAGATCACAACTTGAGTCAAAACCAAGAGTTAGTCCCTTAACCCACTGAGCCACCCAGGTGACCCAAGTTTTAATTTCAGATAAATAATGAATATTTTTAGTATGGCTGTGTCCCAAATATTGAATACAACACATTTACACTAAAAAGTACACTGAAAAGTATTCATTGTTTAAATGAAATTCAAATTTAATTGGGTATCTTGTATTTCTAGTTGCTGAATCTGATAGTGCCCTGTATGGCAATTAAACATTTTTCAGACAATCTAGATTGGAAGAAGGGTATTTAGTCCTAAACACTAGTTTCTTTTTAAAAATTATCTGTTTTGTTAAAGTATAATTAACCTACAACGTTATATTAGTTTCAAGTGTACAATATAATGATTCAATAGTTTTTTTTTAAATTTTTATTTATTTATGATAATCACAGAGAGAGAGAGAGAGAGGCAGAGACACAGGCAGAGGGAGAAGCAGGCTCCATGCACTCAGAGCCCGACGTGGGATTCGATCCCGGGTTTCCAGGATTGTGCCCTGGGCCAAAGGCAGGCGCCAAACCGCTGCGCCACCCAGGGATCCTGATTCAATAGTTTTATACATTTCTCAGTCCTCTTCAAGGTAAATGTACCCTTAATCTTATCTATCAAACACCAATTTCAATTTAATAAGATGAGATTGTGGTTAGACACTTAGTAATCAGAGAGTGGATATGATAGAGAGTACGGGCACATCACCAAAGAAAATGGGATCAAGAACAGGGTAAAGGCGCTATCCCAAAGCTCTTCTATTTTGAATTATCACCTCGGTCTTTTGAGGTATTTATTTTTCCTGCTTTACAGTTGAGTAAAACAAGACAAAGAGAATTGTTAAAGATCATACAGATGATAACTGAAAGAAGCTTAGAATTGAATCCAGGTCTTTTGAACTCTTAAACTTGGGCTAGTTAATCTTTATTTTATTTTATTTTATTTTATTTATTTATTCATGAGAGACACGGAGGGGGGGGGGCAGAGACACAGGCAGAGGGAGAAGCAGGCTCCCTGCGGGGAGCCATTGTGGGATTCGATCCCAGGACCTCAGGATCCTGCCCCGACCCAAAGGCAAACGCTCAACCACTGAGCCACCCAGGCATCCCTGAGGTAGTTATTCTTAATTGCCATGAGGTTTTCCTTTTTCAAAGGTAGATGGAACGGAAAGGTGGTTTTTCTTTCTCTGATATAAGGAGAAGGGTAAGAGTACGATTGAGATGTTAAGAAAATTTGAGGTGAAGAGGCAGCAAAATGAGGTAGCTCATACTGAACATCTTTTTCATCAAATTATAAAATAGTATCATTACAGAAAGCAAAGATGGTAGGGTTAGAAATCAGAATTTAATGAAAATAGAAAATGCTTGGAAATAGTGTGGATGCTGTGTAGAATTCAATTGAGATATTTCATGATCAACTGGTTTTGAGAAACAGCTAGTTGGAAGGCAACTGTTAACCTTACAGTCAGGGTGAAAGACTATTTATAATTCTGTTAGGATGATAAAAAGCTCTGAAGAAGTGCAGCTGTGGTCTATAAGAGGGGAGAAATGAGAAGGATTTCAGAAGTGTGGCTGCAAGGGCATCCTTATGGAGATGTGCAAGTAGGTGGTTTCTGAATTACATAGGGAAGGGCAGGGTTACAGAAAGACGACTATAAAAGGATGAGGGGAGAAATAAATGATGTAAAATAATAATGTGACAACTGTATTAGCAGGTGTTCTGGTTATTTGGGAAATGAAATGTTGATGAACAATCTGACAGTATTACACAGCTATTGATCATCATGGACAGGATTGAAACCTGGTGCTTGAACGTTGTAGGAAGCCAACGTTCTTTCAAGAAACTAGGCAGAGAAGGAATAGATCATACACTGGAGGAAGGGATATTTATGAATTGGTAGAAGAAGGAACAACAAAAGAAATCAGGAATAGAAAAGAATTAAAAGAGCCCATGAACCTGTGTATGTTACTTAGCTTGAATGTGGGTGGTGATTTTTGTCCACAAATAGATATATTCATCAAATCATCAAATTGTGTACCTAATAACTCTTAATTACCCATTATATGCAATGTGTGTGTGTGTGGGGGGAGAGACACTACACTCAATGGAGTCTACCAATGTTTCTACATTTCATACACAAGGAATGAGAAGTAGAAACATGATTTCTCTATTAAGTCATTACCAATTGTATATAAGTTTCCCACTGCTGCTGTAAATGACCACAAATTTAGTGGCTGAAAACATCACAAATCTATTTTATTACAGTTCTGGAGGCCAGGAGTTCAAAATAGGATTTTCTAGACTAAAATGAAGGTGTAAGTTTGGCTGTGTTCCTTCTGGAGGTTCAGAGAGAATATTTCCTTGCCTTTCTACCTTCTGGAAGCAGACTGTATTTCTTAGCTTAGGTTTCCTTCCTCCATCTTCAAAGCCAGTAGCTTAGCATCTCTTATTTCTGTGACTCTGACCCTCCTGCCTCCTTTCTTTAATAAGGACCTTGTGATTATGTCGGGTGTGTCCAGGTAATCAGGACACTCTCCCCCTTGCAAGACCTCTAAGTTACATCTACAAAGTCCCTTTTACTATACCAAGTACAATATTCACAGGTTCTGGGGAGTAGGGTGATTAGGATGTGGATTTTGTTGGAGGACTATTACTCTACTTATTGTAGTGTGATTTGTCTGGTGACAACTCTTCTAGGAATAGATCCCCTCTGGAACTAGCTCTTCTCCTCATTTCTTCCATATGGGAACTAAGGAAACGGTTATGTTTTTACATGAACTTTCTCCCTTAATTACAATTAACTAATATATTTTGGGCACCTGATCCCAGCTGAGCCACACCTTTGGAACCCTGAGAAAAAGGCCCATTGAGTTTCTCAACGGTGAAACACTAAAAAATAAACTTTGAGGGTTTTTGGAAACCATACTTTTACCATGTACCCAGTTTGTAAGTTTGTAATGAGTGAGACTAATGAAATTGGTGAGCAGAAAGGAAGCAGAGCTGAAGCAGGAAAATAGTGGGTGCCTGAGCACCTGTTCCTGTGCTTTCTGAGGTCCAGCCTGTATTCTTGCCCTTACCATATAAGCTCATTTATTCATTTGGTTTGGTTGGCCAACTCTTTCATGAAGTACTGGAGTTTCTATCCAATCAGATCCCCTGTTCTGTTTAACCTATTCTGAGTTGGATTTCTTTGTAACCAACACATTCCTTACTATCTCAAGAGCTTGAATGAGTAAGAACTTTTAGAATGGGGGAGCTTATCTGTAAGATGATGATTAAGAGTCATTGTAGGTAGAGAGATTCCTTTGTAGTCAAACAAATTTGATATCTGCACATGGTTTCAAACCACATTTCTGATTTCCTTTGCCTCACAGTGAAAATAAGAGTTTTTTCTTGAAACCCATCCATATGACCCTTAGACCTCTCCTTCTGTCTTAGTACAAGTATAGGGCAAAGTTCTCCTAAATGCTTCACAAAAGGCCAATTTTTCTTTTTGTGAGTAAAATTTGATGGTATAATACATCATATAATGCATCAATAAGCTTCATGATTTTTACAATCTAATTATAAATTTACCTCTTTTCTTCTCCCCCCAGCATCTCTTTATCAATAAAATAGATTCCTTTTCTCAATTCTCTTTTCTTAAGACTTCTGAGGCTTAGAGGTTTTATGGCTTCTTTTATAATAACCAACAATAAAATTGCTCTATCTTTAGTAAAAAAAAAAAAAAAGATTTAGATTGAGGCTTCTTTATTTTTTTATTTTTTTATGAATTTATTTTTTATTGGTGTTCCATTTGCCAACATGTAGAATAACACCCAGTGCTCATCTCATCAAGTGCCCCCCTTGGTGCCCATCACCCAGTCACCCCCACCCCCCGCCCTCCTCCCCTTCCACCACCTCTGGTTCATTTCCCAGAGTTAGGAGTCTCTCATGTTCTGTCTCCCTTTCTGATATTTCCCACTCATTTTTCCTCCTTTCCCCTTTATTCTCTTTCACTATTTTTTATATTCCCCAAATGAATGAGACCATATAATGTTTGTCTTCCAATTGAGGTTTCTGTAAAAAAAAAAAAAACTTACATATTTAAATATTTACCTTAACACTTATGACAGCCTAGATGCTCAAGACTCGACATAGTCTTTATTATGTGAAATATAGCAGGAATTGTCAAAGGGTCCTAAATTATCAGCAAATGCTTATATAGCTATAGTAGTTAATGATGGAATTTTATTAACTCCATCTGCTCCGCACACTCTATTTGCAGAAACAGAAAGATTGGTCATTATCTGGCAAATATTGCTGTCTCTACTGTCTCTAAAATTCTTGATTTTCAGAGCTAGAGTTATTCAGTTCTGTATTTTCCAGTGTCCCTAGGTCAGATCAGCTCTGGTTTTTAAAATTCTCATCACATTGTTTCATCTATTCATTTCTAAAATGTTTGGGAAGTAGATGCTGTGTGCCAAATGCTGGGGTGCAGTAATGAGTGATTTATGGTTCTTCTTGTGGAATTTATGATTGAGCTGGGCAGGCAAACAAAGAAACAAATGTGGGTATGAGGCCCTTCCAGGATCTGAAACTTAAAGAGCTTTAAAAACACTAAGGGAAACATAGGTTTATTATCACTGAGCTGAGGGACGAGGATGCAAGGGAGACTGGGAAAGCAGATACAATGCAAAACTTCAACTTGCCCTTGTAGAGGGCAGACATTCCAACAGTTATATGTGTGAGGACCAGGCAGGGTTACCCCCACAGCTCTAGCATCCGAGGATCCTTCTGGTGCTTGGACACATGCTCTGTTTTCTAATTTAACTCATCGTGTTATCATCTGAAGTGATTAGTGTTGGGGGAGGGGAGCATAAATATAGTCAAGCTGTGGCAATTGTATGAGCAATTTTCATCAGCAAGAGAGTGAACTCTATAGGGAAATATTATTTGCTGTGGGATCTTTGGAAATTTATTAAATTTTTCTGTCCTCATTCTCCTCACTTGTATATGAGAGAATTAGTTGCCTCTGTTTATATTCAGGGATACTTATGGCTCCAAGAGGACCTATCTTTAGATTTTTGGCAATATTTCCAGCATAAAACCCATCTCAAAAGCTGGCCTTAAAAAAAGAGAGGTATGAAACTGCACAAGCAGTAAGTATATGTCTTTCTCCCATTCCACTCCATTTTGGAGAGTTATAAGAAGTACTCTAATAAAAAGAAAATGTGTTCGCATCACCTAACCTTCTGTTTCCCAAATTTATTTGGCCAAGGAGTCCTTTTTTTTTTTTTTTTTTTTTGCCCCACATAGAATAACATGTCAAAATTATAAGGAAGTGGCTTCCCACTGATCTCAATTTGGGATCTCTCCAGCGACAGGCAGTAATAGGAAAGAACAGACATGAACTGATGATGTGGCAGCGCTCTTGACAGGAGTTGGGAATGCTAGCATGAAAATAGTGACCCCTGCCCTTATCAAATTTATAATTTACTAGCAGAAGACTGACATTATAAATTATATATACAAAAACATTTTAAAATTATAATTGTGATAAAATTCCAATGCAATGAGCTTCTCTTACTATATATGTGGGGAAACATATAAAGGTGTATTTGAATCACTATTCATGCACGTATTTATGTGCAGTCTGATTTCATCTTCATAGTATCATCGTAAAGTAGATTTTATCATCCTTCTACACTGTTCATTGAGGGGACTGATCTTCTTAGTCTCAAACATTTAGACTTATGAGACTACCATAGGCCATATGTGACACTAAATATGTAAAAGGACACGTAAGACAGGAGCATAGAATGCCAGCTTAGCAGCATCCTACATTTGTCTCATGTGTGAGACCAAGGGACAGTGCAGCAGATGACAGCTCAGGTATTAGGAGATAGGATTCATTAAGAGGATGCAAAATGGGTCTGACTTAGAAGCCTCATGCTTACAGAAGCCAACAGCTTTTGAACCTGCAAGAGCAGTTTCTAGAGCCCTTGCAAAGAAGGTGCTAGTTGGAAGAGTCTTTATAGTTAGGGAAGTCCATACCTATGGCTTCCACATAAAGCACTCATACTATGTTTATAGTTCTTCCCTGTCCAGGTGCAATTTACCATGCAGGATTCATTTGGCTAAAGCTAACCCATGGCTGTGTTTCATGTCACAGGGAAAAGAGTTTTGCAAACTCTTTACCTACAAGGGCAAGGTGAATAATTTCCCTAAGGTCACACCTCTAGGAACTAGGAAGCAGTAAGTTGTCAAGGTCTGAACCTAAGTCTCTTTATTCCTGAAAGTCTACGTCTTTCAACTCTTAGAGTGTTATCCACTAGAGAAGGATTTATCTGGAAAAAAAAAAAAAGCAGTAACAGATAAAAGCAAGAACAGATACAGAGACATTAGTCATATGAGAAAGGCTAGAGATAATTTCTACACTGGACCAGCAGGGGAGGAGGAGAAATGAGATTGATTTTGAGAAAATTATGAATTGGCAGTGTTATTTTCAAGATTTATGAGTTTTAGAATGGCAGGCATCAAAACATCCTAGGATCAGTTTTATTGACGGGTAGGATAACCTCTCAGTGTAATGCATTTATTTCTAGTCAACTTGAGTGAAAGTTAGTTTCCTAACAGAGAAGCAAGTGGCACTAACTTAAAATTAAAAGTTGTAAACCTCATTACATAAATAGTAGTTCAACAGTTCCAAGTTTCTAGTTTCTTTCCGATATGAATGCATACCACAGCCCTTTCACATTACCAGTTGTAAATATCTAGTAATCAACAATCTCACAACAGGGATTCTTTTGATGTTCAAAATGATTTATAATGTCACTGGGCAAAGCAAAATAGTCCAGCTAACGTAATTCATTTGGTTTAGAGCCAAAGAGAAAGGAAGCATGTGTAAACGAAGTTCTCCTTTAAAAAGTGGTAATATTATGTAGTCATCTTGAGCTAGTGTAGTGGAGTCTGTCCATTTAGGAGAGTAAGAATCTATTTTGTCAGATTCAGTGCTTTTTTGGGCACTGAGATGGAACATACCACACGAATACTATTACGTCTGTCAGTGGATTGCCCAAAATGCTCAGGCTTTTTTCTGTATGTTGTTATCTCAGTGGAGTTTCAATTGAGGAAATTAAATGTGTGTAGTGGTTTAATGGGAAACAGAGGTATTTAAAAATGCTGAAATGGGTGTACTCAAACATGGCTTGGTTTAAAACGAAACTGCAGCAGTTTTCAAAATGGGATTCTTACTCTATTAAAATGCAAATAAACAATGACTTTTTTTCCCCTTATTTCTGCTTTCTTCCCAGACATTCCAGCCTAGTTATAAAATAATTTTGAACTACATTAGGTTTTGTCATTGTCAAGACATGTTTTTTTTTTTTTTTCTGTATGCTGAAATTTATTAACAAATTCTAAAAGGATCACCTTTTTATTATTCATAGCAGGGGCCTGGTCAGATAAAATTTAAAGACTGATTTTTTTTTTTATTACAAATAAGCAGAGGAATTCCTAGAAGAAATATAAACCACTAGTGAGAAAGAAGTGAAGCGTCCAAAATTTTAAAAAGTGGCTTTCTCTGAGAAATGATAGCACTCAGTCTGCTGGATTAGGCTTTTAGGTGATTCCTTTCTACATTTTACTATATCTCAACTCCCCAAAATTAAGTGGAGAAGTGGAAGTTCTCTTTGCTGATTGTACAACTGCACAGTAACTAAAATTAGTCTCCGTTCCTATACTGATTTTTTTTAATCCAAGATACCCTGTTTGTATCTAGATGACCCAATTCAGTTCATTGCAGTTGTTTTATTCTTCTTTCTAGATGGCTAGAAGCGGAGAACTGGATGTTAGAAAACTGTGATTGAGAGTGTGTATCTTTTGAGTCTAGGCATGTTGCAAAATTTCCTGGACTCCTTTGTTGGTGCATGTGGCATCTATCTCAGATACGTATCCTGGAGTCTCTCTGTCTCCCCTCATTGTCCATGTTTCTCTCTGCATTTTCTACTACAATGCTGTCCTCCTAAGATCCAGACTGCATTTTTTTAAAGGATGAACAAGGTTCTTCTGTTTCTCTGTTATTGAATCAGAAGAGGCAACAGATCATTCTGGTCCTTACGCTGAGTGTGATGGGAAAATTTAAATCCTTCACATTTTCCAGAGGAAAACAGCCATAGAAACAACAAAACTTTATCTTGGTTTTGACTGCCTCTCTTAACTACTTGGTATCCCTTATAAGGCAAACTGGGTCTCCCTCTCCCCCCATCTCTCCCTCCCTCCCTTTTTCTCTGATCTTATTTGTTTCATCGAACTCTTACTCCTATAAAGAAGTGGAGAATAAAACCCTGTTCTGACACATGTCAAAGTTATCCTTCGTATCTATTACCTATTACTGTGTAACAAACTACCCCAAAGCTTAAGGTTATGATACCACCACTATTTTCTTATGCCCCCAGGTTCTGTGAATCAGACCTTTAGGAAGAGTACAGTGAGTATGGTTTGTCTCTACAATATTTGGGCCATAGCTGGGAAGACCCAGATGGCTGTGAGTGACTGGAATGCCTGGGGGGGTTGGCATCACCTGGAGACCTCCAGATGGTTCTCTTGGTAGTTTGGGCTTCTTCATGGCATGAAGACTTAAAGGTAGTCAAACTTGGAGCTCAGGTCTCTGAAAGCAAGTGTTCCAATGAGACAAGGGCAAATTGCATGGTTTTATGTGAACTATCCCCAGAAGTTATTTGGTGTTATGTCCACTGCACTCTATGATGGTAGCAGTCACAATTCCACCTAAATCAAGGGGGAGGGGCATAGACTTTATCTCTTGATGAGTGGAGTGTTGAAGAATTTGTGTCCATGCTTTAGCACTACCACACTCTTATTTTTAAAGAGTTTATTTTCTTATTTTGGCTTCCTCCTTCTTGGTTAGATCAGCCAACCTCTTCCTAACAACCAGACAAGGTGTGAACATACACTAAAAAAAAAGTCTCCATTAAATTATTTTTAGAATCATCTATTCTTTCAACTTCCATCCAGATTTCTTTGGGCCAACTTTGAGAATCTTGACTTTATTTCCTTCTATACCACTTGTAATGAAAAAATCATTAAGCAGCAGGTTGGGGGAAATTGTTTCCTGGGAGTTGGTTGTCTGCCCCACTAGTTTAATCATAATATCTCTCCAAAGAACCGACAGACATGGCTGAAATGACAAGACCTCATCATTTAGAGTCTTACTTTAATAACTTTGTTTCTTTTAAGTGGGAATCTTACAGAGCTAGTCCTAATAAATTGTAAAAAAAATATGAAATTATAGGCATCCCTCATTTTATTCTGTTTTGCTTTATTGCACTTTGGAGACACTGCATTTTTTTTTTTTTTTTAATAAATTGAAGGTTGGTGGCAACCCTGTTGAGCGAGTCTACTGGTGCCATTTTTCACAACAGCATTTTCTCACTTTGTGTCTGTGTGCCACATTTTGGTAATTCTGGCAATAGTTCAAACTTTTTCATTATTATATTATTGAATTTATTATATTGTATATTATATTTTGTATAGTGATCTGTTATCAGTAGTCTTTGGTGTTTTTATTTTAACTGTTTTGGGGCACCACAATATGTACCCATATAAGATGGTGAACTTCATCTGAAAATGCTGTATGCATGCTGAGGGTTCAGAATTATTCCAGCATAATGATATTATTTCTACTTTCTTGGGAGGCAAATGGCAAGAATGATTATGCTTGACTATGAAAGACAGACATATAGAGATGTGCTGTGAATTGCTTTTTAACATAAATGGCACTGGCCATTCTCCCCATCTCTCTTCTCCTCCTCAAACTTCCCTATTCCCTGGAACACGACAATATTGAAATTAGGCCAAATAATAACTCTATAATGGCTTCTAAATGTTCAAGTGAAAGAAAGAGTCACACATCTCTCACTTTAAATCAAAGGATACAAATGATTAAGGTTCGTGAGGAAGGCATGTCAAAAGCCAAGGTAGGGGATGTCTGGGTGGCTCAGTGGTTGAACATCTGCCTTCGGGTCAGTGTGTGATCCCACGGTCCCAGGATCGAGTCTCACATCGGGTTCCCTGCAGGGAGCTTGCTTCTCCCTCGGCCTGTATCTCTGCCTCTCTCTCTATGTCTCTCTCATGAATAAATAAATAAAATCTTAAAAAAAAAAAAAAAGCCAAGGTGGGCTGAAAGCTAGGTCTCTTGCACCAAACAGTTAGCCAAGTTGTGAATGCAAAGGAAAAGTTCTTAGAGGAAATTGGAAGTACTATGCCAGTGAACACACAAATGATAAATAAGAAAGCAAAATAGGCCTTATTGTTGATATGGAGAAAGTTTGAAAGGTCCGGATAGAAGATCAAACCAGCCACAACATCCCCTTCAGCTAAAGCCTAATTTAGACCAAGGCCCTAAGTCTCCTCAATTTTATGAAGGCTGAGAGGTGAGGAAGCTGCAGAAGAAAAGTTGGAAGTCAGCAGAAGCTGGTTCATGAGGCTTAAGGAAAGAAGTCATTTCCATAACATGAAAGTATAAGGTGAAGCAGCAAGTGCTGATGTAGAAGCTACAATAAATTATTATCTTATCTAAGATAATTAATGGAGGTGGTTACACTAAACAACAGATTTTTGATGTAGACAAAGTAGCCTGTTGGAAGAAGTTGCCATCTAGGACTCCTATAGCTAGAAAGAAGAAATCAATGTCTGTCTATCTTCAAACCTTCAAGGGACAGACTAACTCTTTTTAGGGGCTAAATGGAGGTGGTGACTTGAAGTTGAAGCCAATGCTCATTTACCATCCTGAAAATCCTAGGGTGCTTAGGAATTATGCTAAATCCACTTTGCCTGTGTTCTGTAATGACTCAATAAAGCCTAGATTATATCATATCTCGTTACAACATGGTTTACTAAATATTTTAAGTTCATGGTTGAGACTTACTGCTTCGAGCTGGGGAGGTGGGGGCGGATTCCTTTCAAAATATTACTGCTAGGGGCACCTGGGTGGCTTAGTGGTTGAGCATCTGTCTTTGGCTTAGGTTGTGATCCCGTGGTCCAGCAATCAAGTCCTGCAAAAGGCTCCCCACAAGGAGCCTGTTTCTCCCTCTGCCTCTCTCTGTGTGTCTCTCATGAATAAATAAATAAAATCTTAAAAAAATTAGTGCTCACTGAAAATGAACCTGGTCACCCATGAGCTCTGATGGAGATGTACAATGAGGTTAGTATTGTTTTCATGCCTGCTAACATAACATCTATCCTTTAGCTCAAGGATCAAGAAGTGACTTTGACTTTTAAGTTTTACTATTTAAGAAACACATTTCATAAACCTATAGCTGCTATAGATAGTTATTCCTCTGATGGACCTTGGCAAAATACATTGAAAACTTTCTGAAAAGGATTCATCATTCTAGAGGCCACTAGGAATATTCATGATTTATCAAAGGAGGTAAAAATATCAACATTTATAGGAATTTGGAAGAAGTTGATTCCAACCCTCATGGATGACTTCAGGGATTCAAGACTTCAGTGGAAGACTTAATTGCAGATGTAGTGGAAATAGTAAGAGATCTAGAAGTAGATATAGAGTGTAAAGATGTTGCTACAATTTCATGATAAAACTTTCACAAATGAAGAGTTGCTTCTTATGGATGAGCAAAGGAAGTGGATTCCTGAGATGCAATCTACTCCATGTGGAGATACTGTGAAAACTGTTGAAATGAAAGCAAGAGACTTAGAATATTACCTAAACTTAATTGACAAAATAGCCAGAGGGTTTGAGAGCACTGACTCCAACTTTGAAAATTCTGCAGTGGGTAAAATGCTATCAAACATCATCACATGCTACAGAGATACCGATTTTGAAAGGAAGATGAATCAATGTGGCTGACTTCATTGTTGTCTTATTTTAAGAAATTGCTACAGCCACCCCACCCTTTGCCACCGCACCCTGCTCCCCCCCCCCCCCCCGGTCAGTTAGCAGCCATCAATATTGAGGCAGGACCCTCTACCAGAAAAATGATTATGACTCATTGAAAACTCAGATGGTGGTTAACATTTTGAACAATATTTTAAAATTAGGGCATGTACATTTTTTCTAGACATGAGGCTATTGCATCCTTAATAAACTATAGTAATCGTACAGACATAACTTTTTATATGAACTAGGAAACCAAAAAAAAAAAATCCATTTGACTTACTTTATTGTGATGTCTGCTTTATTGTGGCGTTCTGGAACCAAAGCCTCAACATCTCCAAAGTATACCTGTACTTTGTAAACTATTAGAAATATTACAGACTTAAGTTCTTATGAGTAGCTACATGTTTTTACCTACTGTGTTCCTAATATATCCTCTGTGAAGATATTTCTTGTACTATTTTTGGGAAAATCTCTTTGCTCACATTTTTAGACTGAGCATTGATTGATTTTGTGTATACTATAATTTAGTAATTTAACAGTTTGATGACTATACAGAAGAAGGAAAGATGGCAAACACTAGAGTATTATCTTTTGTTGTTTACACTAACTTTTAGACTAATTATAAAAGGAAAAATCTATGCTCATGAATTTTGGAAATAATACGGCACTTCCAAATTATTTCCATATGGTGTTGGATTTAGTAAAGCAGCAAGAGGGAACTTTAATTATAATATAGCAGATAAATATTGTGAATCATGGAATATCACCAATATATAAAGTGACTCAATTTTTCAAAATAAAACCTGGATGCATGGGCTGACAGTGAAATATAATACTTAACACTGGAATTGAGCTGGAAAATTTGGGTTGTGTGGTCCACACAGCTATGTAAAAGCATCACATAATTGTTTAAATATATCTTCAGGCATAATTCAGGCTAAGCTAAATTTAATGTGTAGCTATATTGATCCTGAGCATAGTTAGTGATTAATAATAATACTTAACCATAGTCAGCAGCTTTCTTATGAGAGCTCAAAATTATTCCACCACAACGCTATTAGTTTCTATTGTCTTGGGAGGTAAATGGCAAGAATGGTTACCCTTGACTATAAAAGACAGACATACAGAGAAATGCTATACATTTCTTTTTACCAGAAATGAGAAATTGGAGCAAAAACATATGCCACATTTGTGTTTGTTTTTTATTTTAAGCTTAAACCCCTTTTAAAATACCAATCTAGCGAATATTTTTATTGTTACTATATCATTTCAAGGAAGAGAGTATAGAGTATTCTCAACTATGCGGGATCCTATTTGTGAGCAGAAGTAATGCAACTCCTAATCCTGTTTCTTTATTCTATCATCAATAAATAGAATGCATTACTGTATTTTTTTGTTTTTATCTATTAAAAAAACACCTATGAAACCTAAGTGGGACATAATATATTTATTTAATGTATTTTCCTTTGAGCTGTCTATTGGTTCTAGCTAGATGTTTCTTGGGCCAACTGACTGGATTGCCAATTGGATCGATTGTTAAGTTGGCCATTCACCATGTGCTGGATCAGAGTCCATTTATTTGGCCATATGTAATCACAGAGTAGAATCGATTGACACTTTTTTCAGAATCGCTGATCTTGCTTAGACTCAAATTGCCAAGCATGGGACAAAATTATCTGTTAAGATAAAGAAGAAAATGCTTAACACATTCTACAACAAGTAGGGTGATTTTCCCCCATATCATTCTGTTTACTTCTGAGATTTGTGAGTTGCAGAATGTTATACACTCTATGACATATTCTCTTGAAAGCAAAGTGTAATGCTTAGGGACTTGCCCATCATTTCATGTGTCATGAATTAGAGGAAAACAAAGAAGGAAATTCTTGTATATAAAGTAGTTAGATATTTTCCTGAATTAGGATTCAGAATTGTTTTTGCATCACTTTGAGGAGAGGCTGCTTGTGGCTTTAACAGTGCTAAAAATTGAACTGAAGCTGGAATGAATGAATGAATGAATGTGTGTGTGTGTGTGTGTGTGTGTGTGTGTGTGTTGAGGGCTCAAGTTGTCTTGTGTGTGGAGAGTCCAATATCTAGTAAAACAGAAGAGAAGACAAATTCAATTAGAAAACCAAGCATTTTCCTAAGATTTAGGAAATTTTTTACAATTTGATATATTATAAAGGTGGTTCTATGTATAAGTGTTTTATAGAAACAAGTTATACTACTAATTTCATATATTAATGAGTCATATATTTAAATTATTTGTAAAATTATTATTACATGGATTAAATGCATACAGATTACAGATATAGTTCTCTATTTTTCCACTATAGTTTTGTGCCTGAATGAATTGACTAATTTGGGCTAATGTGTTTTCATTATTATCCCCAACTTTTTGGTACCTCTCCTATTTTAGGTTCAGGCCATTTTAAGATGTTAAAATAAACCAAGAGTTTTTTGAAATAATACTTTTTGTGTGAGGATGTGCTGCTGTGATGGTAGTGTGTGAATTTGATATGTCTACAGAAAAAAGAAACAAGATATGAAAAGAGTAATAGGAAAATCTAAGTCAGAAGAAAAGATGTTTATTAATCAGTCACCCTGGGGACCTAGAATAAGGATATTTGATGAATTGTCACCATCCCTTTTTATATCTTTAATCAATACTCTATTAACTAGGGCTACCTTTTATATATTAAATCTAAGTCAATCAACTTTATTTTGCATTTCATTTTCACCTTCTCTAGCCAGAATATAATGCTATTTGCCTTTTGTGGATGGTGTTTTTTATGTACCGTCTACATAAAATCCTCATTAATCACAAAATACATTTCATGTTATAAAAACTCATTAGGGTAATAAATGGAATAATTGGAACCTTTTCAATTTTCCCTTTCAATTCAGCAGAACGGGCCAAAGAGCCCAGAGCACTGTGTTCTGCATTTTTCATTTGAGTTGAGCAACAGCCTCCACAGAACTTCAGAGTCTGTCCTTCCATTAGCATTCTCTACAGTTTCAATCTCTATCAAGGAGTGCACTTTTGAATAGGCAAGATGTGACACATGCTCTTGTTGTTCAGTGAAGCTACAAGGCCACTTTCCTATCTTACAGCTTGTGTACATTTTAAGAAAAGAAAATAAAGGGGAATCAGTGATTTTTAAGTTTCTGATATTTTATAATGAATACTGTTGCCTATCTGAGATGATTTAAATTCTCTTTTCCACATGATGACATGATCTTATTCTCCACTCTTCTCCAAATCAAATCCTAACACACAGTGAGAGGCATGGGTAATCTTGGACAGTAGAGAGATAGGCCTCTGTGGAGTCAGCAAATTTACTCAAGAAGTCTCACTAGATTAACTATTTGGCCAAAAAAAAAAAATTTTACATATATATATATATATATATATATATTTACATTTGTAAATATAGCTGTGCAATTCTTCCAAATAAAATAATTGGCCATCAGTGATCTAATTTTTAATATGTGCCAAATGGAACAAATTTTAGAAATATAAGACAAATCGTTTTCACATCAAAAAGTTTTTTTCAGGATGACTATCTCAAATTTTAGTGCAGAATAGAACATCCTCAGGATACTTAAGTTTAAGAATTGAATATATTAGGGGCGCCTGGGTGGCTCAGTGGTTGAGCATCTGCCTTTGTGTCAGAGCATGATCCCGGAGTACCAGGATAGAGTCCCACATTGGGCTCCCCGCAGGGAGCCTGCTTCTCTCTCTGCCTGTGTCTCTGCCTCTCTCTCTCTGTCTCATGAATAAATAAATAAAATCTTTTTTAAAAAAGAACTGAATATATTTTTTTATTTGGTAACATAAATAATTTAGTAATTCTTTTTTTTTTCTTTAGTAATTCTATTTAGTGCAGAGACATCTGCAGAGCAGTTGCATTGTAACAGCTTTTGATCATGCCAGGAATTAACCACACAAAATAGATGGATTGTAGTAAGCAGCAGGAGAAGTGTTTCACTCATTAGCATTCCTCATGTGCTTAAATCATTCACTATGTTCCTTTGATTTTCACACTGGTTGGGACATTTGGATCAGTGCTAATACGTCATGGACAGAGACAGAGACAGTGCTTCCAAAGAGGATAAGCTCAGTTGACTTGGTGTTGAGATGTTCTGCTCCAGATGCTGTTGTCATGTTGGATGTTTAGTTGGTTTGATGGCATAGTACTGAAGGGGCTACAGATCTCCACCTGACATTTTCCTGCAGTAGGAATTATGCTACCATCATGGCACCACTGAAGAAATGTTTTAGTAATAGCCGTTGCCTCAAAGCCCACAGCAGTAGTGAAGGAGATAGAAAACAAGATGTCTTTCCATTCAATTTTAATGCTATTTAATTTAAAAAATAGAAGAGATGAATAGCTAAGCGTGGCAATATTAATTAGCATTGCTGAAACCATATTTTAGAAAAGAAATACACCTACTACCAATTAAGTGTTTTTGTTTCCCCTCAAATGAAGTGTAAGACAAAAAAAAATATTTCCTGAAATAATTGTCACCATAAAGCACATTCTATTTAAAACAACAGTGTTGCTTGTAGCAAACTCAAACCTGCAAGCAAGGCTCCACACACCAGACCCTACGCAGAGAAAATGTATGTCTGCTGCTCTCTTACTCTCTTCTGCTGAGCTTTTCTAAATTATCTCCAAAGATGATGTTCCTCTATGCTTCACCAGAAGCACTAGATGCCCCCTCCCCCTTTTAAATCTCTTTCTGGAACTCTTTCCATGGAAGATTGCAAAAATAATATTTGATAAGCAGCACCTCACTAACAGGTAACCTCAAGTGTGTTTACACAAGTAAGCGCAAAGTGAGGAAGGCAGTGCCTGGTGGTTGATGCAAATACTGGCACTGCCAGGAGTCTCTCAGAAGAGGGCCAGTGCTGGCTAAGCAGAGGGCTGAAAACCACAGTGAGGTTCAAAACAAAGGTTTTATTTCTGCTTTGTTATTGAGAAAAAAAATTTTAATGGATACAGGGTGCAATTACTCAGAAGTGCTGTTCCAAAGCATCGATGCTGGGTAAGAAGGGGAAATTTATGGAGACAAATGCCTAGACACAATAACACCCTTTTTCCCCCCCTAAGAATGGCTTTTTATTGTCTTAAATAGTCATTTCAACTTCTGGTTAAAGATGGCGAATTCAACAGTCCCGTTTACCTTTATTTCCTGTAAAATCCAATTAAAGCTAGCAAAGGGATTTATAACGAGGTATGATACTACTTCTGTTAAGAATGTTGGAAACTGGAACGTTGTGGTTAAGTGATTACTAACTTTTCAGATCAGAGAATATAATTCTCAAGCCAGTGATAGGGAAATCTGAGAAATAACCGAAATGAAGAAATCTGCTTAAGAGGAAATTAAGCCCTTAGTGTTTCTCCTTAATTTAGCTCATCCCTCCTAGACTGAACACTGGAGTGTTTTCTCCAGAAAGTATAAAGCAGAGTGATGGGATGAATTTCTTAAAGAAAACCTCCCCAGCCATCTTCTCTTACCTGGCAGATAGGTATGTACCTTGAGGCAGATCTGATAAGCCCAAAATACGAACATACTGATATCCAGGATTCTCCAAGTGCATGGTCTACAGGGAAGCCTGCAAATAGAAAGACCCCTGACAGGCACAGGATTTCCACTCAGGTTTTATGTACTCTCAAAATAGATTAGGATATAGTTGGAAATCACAAGATATTTAAATAAATGATTTATGAATGGCAGAGTCTAAAATTAACATGTGGAAAAACAAATGATCAGCTTCTCTTTTAACACTATACATATAGGGCTTACCTTATGCCAACTGTTGCTCTAAGTTGTTTGTATGTATTAGTTATGTAATATTCAGAACAACTCAATTTCTTATCATCATTTTTATAGATAAGGAAACTGAGTCACTGAAAGGTTAACTAACTTTCCCAAGGCCACATAAGTAATAAGCAGTGGAACCAGGACTTGAAGACAAGCACTTCATTACAGGAGTTCAGGGCAATAGCCACTTACATGATATGGCCTCTCAATTTCAAATAAGTAGGGACTTTTAAGGGAGAAGAAAATATTTAAAATACCACTAAGAGTTTCAGAGCAATAGGAAAATATGCTATATTGATTAAATTAGAAAAGTATGCTATAAAAAGGAACATTTATATGTAAAAGTGAGCTCTTGGATATTGAAAATGTTATAAAAAGGAAAAATTCAAAAAGTAGTAAGAAGATAAGGCTGAAGAAATCTCCAGAAAATAGGGCAAAGATGCAAAGATAGGGAAGCAGGAGAGAAAAGATTACAAGATTAAAGGATCAGTCTAGGTTGTCCAATACCAGAATGGTATAATTTGCCAGAAAGAGAGAAAATAGAAAGCAGAGAATAGAAAAGTCATCAAAGATACAACTCAAGGAAAATATGTAGAAAGGAACATCATTTCCAAGATTGAAAGTCCCCCCTCCAGGTGTACAGCATGTGGGATGAAACAGATCCACTGGGATGCCCACCATTCTAAAATTTCCAAATAGTACAGACAAGAAGATCTAGTATTTCGGAATGGCATTAGATAATCTCAATAAACACACTGGAAATTACTAAGCAGTAGCTCAGTAACTCTTATGGAGAATTATTTCCTATCTATGTGCTTATTTCTAACTAGGGGAAAATAGAGAATGAAAAATACAGAGATACAAAACAGAAGAGAAGCAAAGGAAATGCTCAGTGAGAGATGTTCCCAAGAAAAGAACAATGTATCAGGGTTAAAAGATGGCCAGGCTAATGCAGAGCAAATTGTTCTGGAAAAGATTTAAGTAAAAATAAATTAATGTAATAACTAATTGTTTCAGTGTATTGAGTAGAGGCTTACAGATCTGGAAAAGAGCTAGGAGGGTTAAATTAATCGTAGGTACATAGAGACCTAAGCAAGCAAATGAGGGAAAAAATTAGCTATAGGGAAAACAAAATATTGTTCAGGAAAATAAAAGTAATCATGGCAGAGAACATATCTCAGATGTAACTATCACGCATCTAGTTAAGTAAAACTGAGAATTATTTATCAACCAAATTCAGAGATTAGAAGGTCGGGAAATGTGAGTGTGTGTGTGTGTGTGTGTGTATGTGTGTGTGTAGAGGATGGTTATTACCTATTTCACAGTGCCTAAAAATGGAAATAAATTTAAAAATATTACTATGACCAATTATTTCAAGATAAGGAAGCAAATATGAAAAGATTTAGCTAAAATGAATCCTCTGGTGAGAGAGGAAATGGAATATGCAAAAAGATACCACTTTTGTATTTTTTTAAGATTCCATTTATTCATTTGACAGAGAGAAAGAGAGAACAAGCAAGGAGGGGGGCAGAAGCAGACTCCCCCTGAGCAGAGAGCCCTCCTCTGCTAGATGATGGCTCCACCCAGGATCTCGAGATCATGACCTGAGCCGATGGCAGGTGCCTAACCGAGTGGGCCACCCAGGTGCCCGATACTACTCTTTAATAAACCATCTTTAAAGAACTATTTGACTCCTTAAAACACAGGCACACTTATTTGTTGACAAAAATTAATTTAAAAAATCACTTTCATGTTGTGATGCTTAAAAGGTGAGAAATATTTGAGTGTTGTTGTTAGTCCCTAACAAGAAATCCCGAGGTGTATCTACAATTCAGTCACTTGTTTATTTTTCTTGGAACTCATGTAGCTATTTCTTGCACTTTATTGTCCAAATCCTTCTCAGTGTTTAAAGGGGTCTCTGGAGCTTCAGGTCAGTGCAATATCAGAAGTTTTTGCCGTTCCTTGTCGCTGGACCGATAACTACTTTAGATCCGAGGCTGACTTGTTGTTATTTTCTTTGACATACAGATGCTCTAATAATTTTACACATGTTCCAGCTCCCTTGTCTTCATGACTTTCCTTTGCCTTTTAGACAGTTAAGTGAGCAGAGAGAAATGCTGCATTTTGGGGTGTTGATGACAGTTGGGGTGTCCCTTAAGTGGGAAGAGATCTGACCTTCTTTTCCAGTTCCCTCCAAGATTTTTCCCTCTCTTTGGATCAAAATTTTAATAGGGTTTAGTGTGAACTAAAATCTGAAGTTATTTATTTCCGTAGCAGTCAAAACTCTTATAATTTTCTTATGACAGTGCTGAGAATGACAAATGACTTACCTTACCAGAAACAAATCTCTGCAAGAACTAGCTTCTTTCTTTTTTTGATATATCTTAAGACCAATATAAAATTCCTAACATGTTAGAAAAATAGACTATTTATAATCTCGGCATCTTAACATGATTTTAGTTTTACAAATTAACTGCTGGTCTTTTGAAGCATTTGTATTATATATTTATAAACATGGTATAAGTTCTTCCCTTCTTTTATGTTTATTCTTTTCCCATTTACTTTGTCTATGTTGAATTTTCTATATAGCCTTTCTTTTCTACAGTCTTCAAAATTATTATTTAATGTTTGCAAATATTTCTTTCAGGGTTTGCTATGTGTTAATAAAAAATGTAGTTGTGTATGTGTGTGTGTGTGTGTGTGTGTGTGTGTGTGTGTGTGGTTTGGTTATTATTTGACAACACTGTGATGAGTTCCTTTCTATCTACAGATCTTTTTCTTCCATTCTATTATCTTCATGACAAATTTCCACAGAGGACATTCCTGGGACAATATGAGCATTTTTTGCACTTATCACATATTGTTATATTATTTGCCTAAAGGGTTTTGCCAACTCAAAATTCAACAAGGACTGTATATCTCTTTATCCCCCTATATAAATAGTTCTGAGTAGAACTTCCTCTCCCACAACTTAGAAGTATTAAATGGTATTTTAATTGATTTTATATGCATTTCTAGGTTTAGCAGTAAGGATGAGCTATTTTTGCCATTACAGTATATATGCATTTCCTTGGTTAATAATAATATATTCATAATTCTTGCCTACATACCTCCTGGGGTCTTTGATATTTTTGTCAGAAATCCAAATGCAATCTATGCATAATAGGATCATTAATTCCTTGTCATACATGAATATTTACATTTACCAGGATATGTTTTCCTTCATGGACTCAGTTTTGCTTGTTTTCATTATAAAGATGATTCTGGAATTTTTAAAAATTTCTTTTTAATTCCAGTTAGTTAAGGCATCTCACTTCTGAACTTCAAGTTATATTACAAAGCTATAGTGATCAAGACAGTGTGATACTGGCACAAAGGCAGACACACAGATCAATGGAACAGAACAGAAAACCCAGAAATGAACCCACAGCTATGTGGTCAGTTAATCTTCAACAAAGCAGGAAAGAATATCCAACAGAAAAAAGACAATCTCTTTAATAAATGGTGCTGGAAAAACTGAACAGCAACATGCCAAAGAATGAAACTGGACCATTTTCTTATGCCATACACACACACACACACACACACACACACACACACACACACAATTCAAAATGGATTAAAGACCTAAATGTGACACAGGAGACCATCAAAATCCAAGAGGAGAACACAGGCAGTAACCTCTTTGACATTGGCCATAGCAACTTCTTACCTACATGTCTCTTGAGACAAAGGAAACAAAAGCAAAAGTGAACTCTTGGGACTTCGTCAAAACAAAAAGCTTCCTCACAGCAAAGGAAACAATCAACAAAACTAAAAGGCAACCTATGGAATGGAAAAAAAAAATTGCAAATGACATATCTGATAAAGGGTTAGTAGCCAAAATATATAAAGAACTCATAAAACTCATCACCCCTAAAACAAATAATCCAGTTAAAAAATGGGCAGAAGGCATGAATAGACATTTCTCCAAAGAACACATGTAGATGGCCAACAGACCCATGAAAAGATGCTCAACATCACTCATCATCAGGGAAATACAAATCAAAAGGGCAATGAGATGCCACCTCATGCCTGTCAGAATGGTTAAAATCAGCAATATAAGAAACAACAGGTGTTGGCCAAGATGTGGAGAAAAGGGGGCACTTGTGCACTGTAGGTGGAATGCAAACTGGTGCAGCACTCCGGAAAACAGTATGGAAGTTCCTCAAAAAGTTAAAAATAGAACTACCTTATGACCCAGCAACTGCACTACTAGATATTTACTGAAAGAATAAAAAAAAAATGCTTCTGGAAATTTGAAACTGTCAGTCTTTTCTTCCTGACTCTTTATTTTTCCATAGCTGAGAAAATTATCACTACTTTACATATCTGAAAAATATTTTATTTTTCTGCCAACTTTTCTATAATTTTATATTTGTTTTTAATACTTTTGGTGTATAACAAGTGAGATACTGGGGCACCAGATCCCCTCTTGCCTGCAGGTAAGGGAGTGGGCACCACCAGGATATTACTGAAAAGACAGCATTTCTATAAGTGGATTTTTTTATGGTAGGATATTTGTTGTCTCAGTTGGAGGTGAGGGGAGTGTCATAATATGTACCAACCAATATAAATATTTATTCAAGTGTGGAGACAACTTCTTGAACTACTCTCAGTAAAAACACCTAACCCACCTAATTATTAAGGGGATGGCTTTGACCCAAGTGAGAGACCAGAGCACAGACTGGGCTCCCATGGGAACAAGTACTGGAACAGACACATCCAATTGAGATCACGGGAGACACTGAGGGTTGAGTAGGGAGGAAGTAAAGAAATAGAATAGACCTAGCCCAAGTTCTTCAGTAAGGGACAGTCGAGGGTCCAAATTCTCACACCAAGAAAAGCATGAATACCTTGTGCACTTGGAGAACCTACTGGCCACCACCATTTCCTTGGCTTTTAAAAGAGTATGTTTCCCTATAACTCTTATTTGAAGAAGCATACTTAACCATCTATAGGAAACTCATAGAATTGGGCTTTCCTTGGGGCACCTGGGTGACTCAGTGGTTGACTGACTGCCTTTAGCTCTGGTGTGATTTCGGGGTCCTGGGATTGAGTCCTGCCTTAGGATCCCGACAGGGAGCCTGCTTCTCCCTCTGCCTATGTCTCTGCCTCTCTCTCTCTCTGTGTGTCTGTCATGAATAAATAAATAAAATCTTTAAAAAAAGGAATTGGACTTTCCCTTTTCCAATATAAATCAATTAAAATAAATGCAGAAATAATCAAGATTTTTTAAATATCTGAAGGAATTTAACCCCAGATTATTTTTTCAAATATGAAAATTCTCTGCAATGATGCACTTGAACATAAAGCCGTTTCCTGGGGGCCTGGGATCAAGCCTCCCTGCTCAGTGGGGAGCCTCCTTCTCCCTCTCCCTCTGCCTGCCACTTGCCCTGTTTCTGCTCTTTTTTGTCAAATAAATAAATAAATCTTTAAAAGATAAGAAAGCTGTGTTTGTCATCATAGATTGTACCAGGTATCAATTTGTTAATTCACACATCCCCTTTCTGCTCTTTGTGATCTGTGAGCTGGACTTTCTCAGGGCTTCTTCATGTTCCCAGGAGCTCAACGTCCACCTTACAGGTGAGGGTGTTGGAGGGAACAGGGGAAGAGGCAGGCGCTTCTTTCTCCTCCTCTTTCCCAAGTTTCTAATTTCCTTCTGCATCCTATGGTGTGGCAGCCTGACACACAGCTGTGGAGAGTTGTGGCGTGTGTATGCAGACCAGTGGGGCGTCCACTCCCATTTCCCTGGCCTCTCAGCTGGCTCTTTGTGCCCTTGGCTCCAGCCCCAGCCCCAACCCCAGCCCCCAGCGATCTCCTCTGCCATCCAGTGGACCAGGCCCCACTGTCTTGGGACAAGTCTGAATCTCAGCCTGGTGGAGCACAGCTCTTCCAGATGTGTTCCTTCCCAGTGAGCTCCCCCTTAGCCAAGACTTAGTGGTCCCTCTCTATTCTGCTTTTCCTGTGTTCTTTAGAGTTTTCTGTGACTCTTATTACTGTCCTACTCTTAGTTGATGATTTTTTGCTAAATTTCTTGTTCAAATGACTGTTGATGTCTCTTAATCGGTCCCTGACTGATACTGGGGGTGTCCCCACAATTTCAGACATGGAGAGCTAATGTAACAGTAACCCGTTATCAGTTCAGTTACAGGTTATTTAAACTTCATGTATCTAGGTTTCCCTATTTATAGTAGAAAAATGGCAATCTCCTAGCACTATTTTGGAAATTAAATAGAAGGATACATGGAAAACAGTTGGTACATTGCTTAGTACACTCTCCTTAAACTTTAATTGTTGTTATTGTTATGATATTACCACTGATGGTCTTAAGGACCTACGGGATGCCTTCAACTAAGACCTCTGGAGTAGCCAATTCATCCTCCTGTTGCGTTTCCTTCCTTCTTCACCAACCCCTTTCCTTTGGGAAAAATAAAATAAAATAAGGCCTATTATTTATATTTTTAACAAATAGTAAGCTATTTTTCCATCCTTCCCTTTTGCAGCGCTTTTTCCCCTCCTTTATCTGCTTAGTGTGAAATTATGTTGACACTGGCCAAGAAAGTTTTTAGGATCACTTTCAATGACCATAAAATTCACCCCTCCTGCAATACATTCCCAGAATATATGACCACTGGGAGAATTTGCCCCTAATTTTAACCTCTTAGAATCCCATGAACTCTTCTGTGAACCAGATCTTTGACATTTAAAAGGACCCTCCCTGCTGTTGGCAAATTTGGCAAGAGGGAGCACAGCCTTTTGTTTGCAGCCATCTTAATTGTGATTGGCTTTCTCAGATCTTTAAGGATCACAGCTAAGAAACTTACACATTTTCCATGACTTCAAATTGCTTTCTCTTTTCTAAGGAGTGTTCCTTCTCTACGGTGGTGAAGACTGTAAATTGAAAATGATCATCAATCCTTTGGTATATAAACCATGTCCCTAAAAACTAATGATTTCAATCTTTTTCTTTTCTTTCTTTTTTTTTTTTTTTCTTTTACTGGATGGTAATACGTAGTGATATTTTCCCTATCATTTTGGTAGACTGTAAAGAAAATTTTGAATTGCCTGAATATTTTTGAGCTTCGAGGTGCAACAAACACACCAGAAGAAACACCTTTGAAATGTTTATAGTTTATCTGACAGATTAATCAATCAGCTGTGGTCCTTCAGGGAGAGAAATCATTGACAAAGGTCTGCAAAAATCAGTCTCCCCAATGGAAACAATCGAGGTGACCAGATGTCATGTCTGGAACAGTTTATAATCATTCTTCTGGCAAATTGATCCGCACCTTGTTTTCTGGGCATCTTTTCCTGTTTTACAGTTTATGTTTCTTCATTTACTTCCATTTGCTTTTTATCATTTCTTGTATGTTTGTTTATTTTATGCCTTCCTTATTTTCCGTTCAGAATTTTGCAAGTTGCTGTGGTAGTTTTATTCCTTTTATGCTGCATTTTGCATGTAAGCGCTGCCCCATGTGCAAATATAAAAGCATCTGTCCCAGGGAGAGAAAAATTTATTATTAATAATACATGGAGAAAATAGATATTTAGGACAGTTTTATAAGTGTAGAGAATTGGCTGTGCTTTAGATGCCAGCATCATGGTCCCAGACCGAAGAACATTAAACCAGCTTGCCATTTAATAAACAGGAGTGTGAGTATTTTAAAATACTTTAAGTACTTGAAATGTAAAACTGAAATAACTTGCCATGAAAATTTAATAACCAGGTCCATTTATGAAGTGACACACTTTCTCTCTCCTCTTTTTTGTCCTATGTTCTTGCCTTTCTCTCTCTTTCCAATTCCTACTCCTCTTTTCCTTACTTTGCTGCCACATTAATGTTATGAATACTAATATATGAGAAAGAGAAAACCTACATAAAGTCATTAATTGGTGTCAACTTGCATATTTCCACAAAGGTGATGGTTCCTTTGAATTGTAGTGATTACTGCTTATTAGAAAAAGGAAGAAAGAAGAAAGAAAGAAAGAAAGAAAGAAAGAAAGAAAGAAAGAAAGAAAGAAAGAAAGAAAGAAAGAAAGAAAGAAAGAAAGAAAGAAAGAAAGAAAGAAAGAAAGAAAGAATATAAATTATAAACTGCCTCTTATTACTCAGCAGAGATCTCTCTTTAATTTTTTTTCCTCTAATGTTAATTACAGAATGATAGTATCGGAAAGACAGGGGGTTACAACAAACAAGGTCTATTCAGATTTTTAGGGCTAATGCAGAAATAATCTTTAGATGCTGCTTTTAGCACATGTCTATACTCCATGTTAACTTCAAGTAATAGTGTTTTGGCTATGCACTTTTGGAGATTTGAGGGATTACTATATCGTTCACCTTGATTTTAATGATTTGCTTCCATTAATTTTTTTCTTTATTTTCTGTGTTTTGGGCTTTTATTGTATTTTCCCCTTCACACATGAGAGTCTACTCACTTTCCCACATTTCTCTCCACTTGTTTTACTCTCCCCTTGGAATTTTCCAGTGGATGAGCATGCATCATGGCCCTGTAATACTTAATTGAAATTTAAGTATGTCTATCTCTGAGGTGTGAGCCAAAAAATAAAAAATCCTGACAGACTTGTCCATGTGGGGTTGGTCTCAATGTAGTATTTCCATATCAGGTCTGTTTTAATTAAAGGAATCAATAGCTCCCGATTTTGGTGTGGTGAGTAGAGATGTAGTGATGGGAATTCTGATTTTAATCAGATCTCCTTCATTTCTACTTTAGATGATAGACATTCTTTGTTCGACTTCAAGGTTATTTTCCCTTTGACTGAAAGAAGTGTGAGACTACTTTGCCTTTCTTAATGCTTCCAAGACAGATTTAAAAAGATAGGAGAATAAGAAAAGAAAAATAAGAAAGGCTACAATTGATTTCTTCTTTGGAGGAGATGTGATATGTAAGGTGAGAAGACCATAGGGTTAATTTATTTTTACTATATTAGGAGATTATACATATTTTGAAAATAGCACGAATAAAACTTTTTGTTTCCCCTCTTCTATGTTTACTTTTAGTTTTATTTCATGATGATTTAGAAGAAAACATTCCTGTCATTCATTCCACACCTCTTTTTTCTGAAGGCAAGCGTTGTCAGTTATCAGATTTGAAGTGTCTGGATAAGTCTGTGGAAGCTGAAAATGGGATGTAAGTCCTATGACTTTCATAAGACAACCTGAGACAGAAGAGTGTAGTTCTGGACAAATGTAATTAGGCAAACGTTAACAAACATATTCCTAACTTCTGTGCCTGCCTTCTCACCAGAACTTGCCAGATCTGTTCTCTCTTTGTTCTGGTTCTTATCTTAGTCCCTTCTCAGACTTGCTGCTATATTTAAATGTGATTTCATGAGTTTAGGCCTTATATTTTACTCCACAGACCATAGATTTGAGCATGCCAAATCTATGTGCCGTCTCCAGTGTGGGCTCAGAAAACTGTGAGGGGGCTTTGTCAACGACCTGGCATAAAACAGGATGGGTTATGTTGTTCAACACAGGTAGTCATTTCCTCTCTGTATAAACCTATGGGAAATGTGGTTTATGTAAGGCTGCTCTGTTGTCCAAATACTATACATTTTTAATAATATAATTCCTAATAAACACACCCTGGTTTTTCCATTCTAGCATCTTCTTTCATTTAGTAAATATTTAATACGTTTCTGGTAAATGCCATGCACTATGCAAAGTGATACATACACAGTGGTGAACTAAACAGGCAGAATATTCAGTACATTAATGCTTTCTTTTCCTTTTTGTGAGCACCTCTGTCTAACCTAATTGATGAAAGTTGGAGAATTACTGGATATATAGAGCTTTGATCTTCTTTACAACACTGGCCACAGCTGTAATTAAATAATTCATTGTATGATCGTAGTTTCATTACTGATTCATTGTATGACTAAGTTTCATCTCTACCTCCTAGTAAATTGTTAAGTTTATTTAGATAAGACCATATCAGTCTTTATTTCCTCTGAATCCCCACTTGTTAGCTCACTGTGTTGAAGACAAATTCCCGTTGAATGTCTAGAATGATTCTAAGCCTATAATTAATGAGGCCCAAACTCATGATCAGCATAAAAGCCTGCTAAAACAATGTTGCTATCCCATCCACTGCACAGATACAGTACCTGAATTTTCTCAATAGCAACGTCTAATCAAGATTGGCCTTAATCTGATAACCAAACAATAAATCTTAGCTAATATTCCATCATGAAAATTGTTAAAATTGAGTTCCAGCAAGAACACTGCAAACAAGCTCTTTTGCTTTTAACCTAACTCAAGAGAATATAAAGGTTTTCATTACTCATTATGCTATTTATGGTCCTGCATTTTCTGAGGGCAAAGTATCAAGTGTAGTTTCTACACTGTGGGATCCTGAAAAGCTGGACTGTCTTGTCCTACCAGAGGAGGGTAGAAATTTTATTAATGTTGGGGCAGACACAATAATAGTCGCCCAAAGATAAGCATGTTCTAATCCCTGGAACCTTTTAATATGTTGGGTAACATGGCAAATGGGAATTAAAGAAGCTGGTGGAATTAAAGTTGCTAATCTCCTAACCTACAGATGGAGAGATTATCCTGGACTATCCAGTTTGCCTCAGTGTAACCCTAAGAGTCCTCAGGAGTGGAAAAGGGAGACAGAAGAGAGAAAATCAGAGAGGTAGCAGTGTGGAAAGGACTCAACTTACTGTTGCTGCCTTTGAAGATGGAGGAATGGGGCCATGAGACAAAGAATATGGGTGGTCTCTCAAAGCTGGAAAAAGGAGACACATTCTCCCCTAGGGCTCCCCCGGAGGAACTCAGATCTACCTGATATTTGATTTTTAGCCACTAAGACCCACTTTGAACTTCTGAATTCCTAAACTGTGAGATAATAAATTTGTGTTGTTTCAAGCCATAAAGTTTGAGGTAACTTGCTATGGTAGCAATAGGAAACAGGTGCAGGTACAAAAAAAAAATGCTGTAATGTGGAGAATATTTCTGTTATCTGAGGCTGCCTCTACAAAGAACTACAAATCTCTTTTTTTTTTTTAAGGGTCAAACTAGTCTAGCAGACACTCAGCATCTAGGCTTCACATGAAGATATTTCTAAGCTATAATGCTAAAAATGGATACACACTTATTTTTCAAAATTGGAATTTGTGCTCATGTTCAAACTACTACATGTTAATCAACTTGCATCATCTTTAAGGTTTTAACTGATTTGGAAAGATGTAGGAGAATTGCAGACAAAAAAACACGGATATTGTGGAAGAGGTGATCCGATCTGACTCAAAGATATTAAGAGGCAAAATATACATGGAATGGATGGGAATTTGAGTAATTTATAAATATTCCTTCCCTTTAGACATAGTCTTTAGTGCTATCTTTTATTTCTTTTATTTTTTTAAGATTTTATTTATTTATTCCTGAGACACACACACACACACACACACACACAAAGAGAGAGAGAGAGAGAGAGAGAGGCAGAGACACAGGCAGAGCGAGAAGCAGGCTCCATGCAGGGAGCCCGACGTGGGACTTGACCCCAGGTCTCCAGGATCACCCCCTGGGCCAAAGGCTGTGCTAAACCACTGAGCCACCTGGGCTGCCCTTAGTGTTATCTTTTAAAGTTAACATTTACTTTAGGACATTAGATTCACAGAAGAATTGGGAAAAAATGTGCTTTTTTTCATGAAGGAAACAAAAATTAAGTAGGTTCCATGCCCAGCATGGAACCCAATGGGGGGTTTGAACTCAGGACCCTGAGATCAAGACCTGAGCTGAGATCAAGAGTTGGATACTAAGCAACTGAGCCACTCAGGTGCCCCTCTTCCATGAGTAAAAATACTTAAACATTCTACCAACAGGCCACTAGATGTTCAGTGTGGTAGTACTTGTTATGAGTTTAGGAGGCAAAGAAGAGATCTACAGCAGTATACACGTCACTTGGAATAACTAAATACAAGTAGAGTATGACTGACTCTAGCCTCTTCTCCAAGTGGAGGATATGTTTAACATAGCATTTTCCTTGTAATTTTTTCCATGTCTGTGTTCCTTAGTAGACTGTGAGCAACTGAGAAGGCACCATGCCTCATTTATTATTGCTTCCCTGGCACCTAGCAGAGTGCCCGGCACAGGGCAGGCACCACTCATTGGCTGATGAATGAGGTCAAGGTGCATGTTATTGATAATACAGGTAACTTGAGAGAATGGGAAGATCGATACGGGTTAGAATGCTCACAGAAAGCTTCACGTGGAAGAAGACCTGGAGGAGGCTCTTGAAGGAACTGGGTCAACCCTTCAACCTCTGAAGTTATATAAAGGAAAGGAAGCAGCATGAATTTGGCTATTTGCAAGGAAGTCCCTGAGGATAAAAAGTCTAACGAGAAAAGAGTTTATGTTGAGAATGCAAGGGTTTGCTGTAGAGAACACAAATGTACTTAATATTATTGATACTATTTGAATTACCATGTATTTCCTGTGCCAAAAAGACCATTTTGCTTGCCCTTTCCGACCCTTTTGAAGTCTTAGCTTTTTACTTTTCTGCAAGCTCTGCATATTAAATATTTTAGTATATGCTCAAATTGTTAAGTGTATCACAATTCTTTCGACTCGTCTCATTTGGAAGAAGATATTCCCCACTGAAACATAACTTACTCAGTTATTCAACTAGATCATATTCATTTAGGTTTTTTTTAAGTGAATTCTTAAAAGTTTGGGTAAAATATAATATTGCTTCAGCATTTTTAAATGCCTTAAGGGTCAAAAAAGAAAAAGCCCATATGGAAGAAATCAGAAACCAAAGATGTTTTGAGGTTTGCATAATATGTTAAGAATCTATAGCTGTAACTATATGTGTTCTGTCAATAGACGTTTTATTAATAAATACTGAAGACAAACATTTTCTTTCAACATTTGCAAATATGATGTGTACAGCAGGGGTATTACTGAATTCTTTTTTTTTTTTTTTTTTTTACCATTTCCTGGGTGAAAAGAAAAAAAGCAAACAAGCAAACAAACAAAAAACACATCAAATTCAAATATACATCTTCCTTGGCCCAGCCCTTGAAGATGTCTGAACCTATCATGCTTTTCCTCACAATGAGGTATCTGGCCAGACTCTCTTTCCCTACCTTATACATACTAATTCCTACTCCTTCTTAATTCTCTGCTTAAACATCACTTCTCTGAAGTTTTCCCTGACATCCCACATTCCCGATCTCACCAAAAGCTTGAGCAGCCAAGGAGCCTATCCTACACCCTGGGCTTACATCTGAAGTTGCAAATACTATATATACACTGTGTTACAATTGCTGGAATATTTGCATAGATGCTCCACTGATAGTCATTTCTATATTCTCAGCATCTAGTAAATTTCCTGGTGCATATTAAGCATTCAGAACTGTTGCTGAATGAATGACTAAATAAATATTTGTTGAATAAAATTTGTTGCAATGAAAGGAAGAGTCAGACTACCTTATTGGTTTGGGATATAATACTACTCCAGTTATACCATAATTGTGGTCTTTGGTTTTAGATTATAAAAATATTTTTATCATAGATACTTAGAAGTTACCTCAAATATAGACAATGCTATTTTTAAATGCTTATTATAGGAAACATTGTGACTCAATAAGCTACAAACTGAGAAATATACTACATTCTATCAGAAACTTCCCATAAGACTTAACAAAACTGTGACTGACTTCAGTTCCGTGTTCTCTTCCTTCATACATATTGAAAAATTATTAGCATGATGCAATTTAGAATAAAGAATAAGACTAAAAACCAAAGAACTTAAAATAAGGCATTATTTATACATTGTAAGGACATAGAAAACATTTTGTATTAAGAACCGTCTCCAACCACGAAAGCATTTTTCCAGCTACTAAAGTGTGTTTGATAGTTTCCTGAATTATTCAGGTTCAAACTTAAAGAGTATATACAGTTAAGTTTTGTTCAACTAAAGCTGAATCAGATAGCTTATTTCGTAGCTGATAATCTATTCTCAAATAAAAAAAACTGACAGGAAGGAAATGAGAAATTTTCTGATATTCTGAAAGAATACTCGAATAAACAAAAATACATATTTTTTGGGGAAAGAACTATTGAATATAGTGAAATACTAATTTTCCCTAAATAAAACTGCAAATTAAATAGAATTCTAATCAACTGTCCATTGAAATTTTTTGGAATTTGACAAGATTATGCTCAAGTTTATATGGCAAAACTCACATCTGATAGTATCTAAGAAAATGATAATAAAGAGCAATAATATAATTTTTCAAGTATATAATTCAATTATATAATTTCAATTATATAATATATATATAACTATATTATTTCAATTACATAATACAGATTGCTTTATAAAGCTACAGAAATGAAAACAGTGCAGTAGCGGTACAAAATAAGATGGATCAATATGAAGATTTCATGGAAGATAAAAATTATATTTCAACTTAGTAGGTGAAATGATGGGACATTTAATAAATGGTGCTCAGACAACTAAATGATCTTTGGGAAGATAAATTAAGGTTTGATTCCAACTTCATTCCTTAAACCCTGATAAATATGAGATAGAGATATATTATGTCTATTTTTTATTAACTTTTTATATTTGAGGTCTTTATGAAATCATTTTCTCAAATTGCAAATGAATTTTGCATTCAAACTCTCATTCTTGCATGTAGGATTATTAATTTTAATGGTTTGATCCATACACTATTTTCCTCATGCTAATACAAATATACACAAACATATAAACCCATTTAAATGGTGCTCTTAGTTTTACAATTGTTTTTATTAAAATGAGGACATTTAGTACACATTATATTGTAACTTCTTTTCCCCTTTAACAGTTTATCCTGGATGTCATTCCACATGAACAGCTATTAATTAAATAAATATTTTTAAATAATTGTTTAATATCCTGTTGAGTAAGCATATATATTCTTACATACTAACTCTTTTATATCTATGGTAATGATTCCCAAACCAGGCAAGCTCAAAAGGTCCATTCATATTTAATTTAATAGATATTACCAGACTAGTTTCCAAAAATATTTTTAACGATTTACATTTTCACTAGTAGTACATTGGGATGCACATTCATCCATGTTCTTAGTAGGACTGGATGATAAATCTTAAATTTCTGCCAACGCGATGGCTTAAAAATAGCATCTTATTATTCCTTTTTTTTTGCATTTCCCAGGCTATGAATGAACTTGGGAATTCATAGATTCATTGAATATTTGAATTTCTACTTCTATGAAATTCTCACTCATATCATTCATTAATTTTTTTTAGGTTGTTTGTCTTTTCCTTCACAATTTATAGACATCTGGTAATGGTAGGATTGTTGACCCTTCATCTAACTCCATATTTTATCAATATTTGTCTCGATCTAGCATGTGTCTTTGCACTTTGTTTATATTTATCATACCCATTTTATTCATTTGTAGGAAGTCAAATATGTCTATATTTTGTCTTATGTTATACATTTTGGGTTTATTATCTTTGTAGAAATATTTTCCTCATTCCAAATATACACTTTTTCTTCTAAGAGAAGCTCTCAGTGAAACAAATAATTGCCTGAATAATTGAATAATCGCCTCACTCCTTCAATTAAAAAAAGGAAACAACTGAACAAGCCAATCATCTGATTCAAAATTCAGAGTGCCTTAATTTTATTTTTAATATATTGTATTCTGTAAAACACCTTTATTAATGATATTATATTCTTGAGTGTATTACCATAATGTTCATAACACTTTCTCAAAGCAAAATAGACAAAATGGCATCTTATTCATTAAGCCTAGCAAAAAATATTTTCAGTAACATTCAGACTTCCTACCACTTTAATATTTATTGTTAAATCGACCAATTCTCAAATGGTAATACATGAACATCGGCAATTAGTTTCTAGGGAGATAAAAAGAGAGGTACAGAGAAATACTATAGAAGAGCTTGTGGAACATTTGTTTAAGAGAAACGAGCTTTGAATTCCTGATACCTACTGCTCTGTATATAAAAGAAAGTTCTTTAATTTTATATGTGGACATTTAAATATGGTTTCTCTGAGATCTGCCACTCAGGACTTTCACAGGATTAGTTTTAAATCGAGAGCACCACTGTTATAGCTCTTCTAGATCTAGGCCACAGCTGTTCCTTCAGCCACAATTTGGCACTTTTTCTTTACTTTTCATGTTATGCTTCTCTTGATTCTTGAGAAATTTTCTGCTTTAAACCGACAGACAGTGCTCAGCATAAGGTACTTAACAAATAGGTTCTACTGCACTTCCAAAGACTATGGAGGATATTATTTTCTGCATAGTTAAAAAATTAGTGTATCTGAGGATGTTGACACAGCAGAAAATCAGTGGCAGCAGATTTTGTTTATATCGGGAAGATGCTCGCATTTGGTTTGCTGAGGCAGAGGCTAGGGTTCCGGGGCGATGGAAACTGCTCCAGAGCTAGAGGTTTAGAACCCAGTAGATAGTGCTGAGTGAATGCATGTTCAGGTCTACAAGTTCAGTGAGGTTCAAAGTCACAACAGGGAAGTCAACCAGCAGTACAGCATCCCCAAGAAGGCTGAGAAAGCATTAGATTATAAATTCCCAAAAGACTGGAAAAGCTTAGTATATAAATACCTAAAGTTGGAGTAGAGATCTAATCCTATTAGAAGAATGCTTGAGGAAAAACAAATACCAACAACAATCCTGGGATGTACTGATGACAGAGGTCATAAATACGGCCACCGAGCAGAATAAAAGGCAAATACTTAGAATGATTTTGTCTACAGGTAGAAAAATGTTCTACTGTGTCTGTGGGGTGGTTGGGAGAAAGCAGAGCAATTGCAAAATTACCTTGCTTAATGGGAGCTAACCTGTTTGACTCAATTTAAGAGATGGTAATGGGAATTGATATAATTCCTGGTGGAGCAAAATCCAGCTTACAAGTGTGGCTTCCCTGGATCCTAGAGCCAGAAGTAAGGAAACAGCAGTAACTCAGGGGAGGCAGGAATACGTAGGTGAACGTTAGCTGTTCATCAGTTATTGAGAGCAGTTCCTTAGAAAGTCATTGTGTCTATAGTAAAAATACATCCAGTGGTTCCTGCTATAGTGAAACATTTCCAGAGAGTATGTGCTTTGAGGATGATGGGGTAATTGGGGCATTTCTTTTCCTTCCTGAGAATTACCCGAAAGCAACAGGAAATACAAAGCACAAGGTTCACAAATCCATTTTATGAAACCGGGAGACAGCTAACCCCACAAAATGCGAACTAAACGGAAGGGTTAACAAAGGCCAAGGGTACTGAGCAGGAGTGGGAGGAAGAGGAGAAAGGGTACCACCATCCCAACCTCCAGGAGAACTGGCCCATGTGGTTCTGGAAGCTAGGGGTACTCTGCGCCCCATGCAAAATCCAAATCCTTGTTAACAACTTCCGAGCAAGCTACTGGCCTGCTCTTGGGGCGAAGCTGCCCTGAACCAAGTTAAATTTCTAAAAGCAGTTGAGAAAGGGTTACAAGCCTTCCCTACGGGATTCCATCTGTGTCTCTGTGGGCAGGAAAGAAGGGAGTTTTAGCATTACGCACAGCCACACACACACACACACACACACACACACACTCTTACAATCCTGGGTCAAGAGGAAAAACCCTACCTAGGAACATAACTTTAGCCCAACACACACGTATTTAGCTGGGACCTATTATGTGCTTTATTTTATGTTCTGAAGGAACTCAAAATAGGCTTACAGTATTCTATACACTGATTTTGTGTATAGACATGATAGACATGATTCTATCTGCCTGTATAGACAGACAGACATGATTTTGAACACGCCAAATACCAAAATATCTAAAATTATTGTAACTTTTAGTCTTGGATTTTTCAAAATATAGATAGAGCTTCAGGTCAAAATGTTTTATTATCTTCAATTGAGTGTCAATATTCACACATTATTATTATTATTATTTTTAAGATTTTATTTATTTATTCATGAGAGACACACAGAGAGAGGCAGAGACACAGGCAGAGGAAGAAGCAGGCTCCATGCAGGGAGCCCGATGGGGGACTTGATCCGGTATCCAGGATCACACCCTGGGCCGAAGGCAGGTGCTAAACCACTGAACCACCCAGGGAACCCATCACACAATATTATTAAGTACAGATACCATAATAAAGAAAATTAAATGTTTGTGGATATGTATATACACACACATATTCATTGAAAATACTTATATAGTTAAAAATTCAAGCAAATGACTCTTTACAAATGATCTTTTATGATTTATGGAATAAAAATACAAATTAAATGGGAGAAAGGAAAAATGCTTCCTTTTGTAGCTTGTCCTCATGATCACATCTCGATTCCCTCATAAATGTTTAATAAGTGCCTATTCTTTACATGTCTGAGGAAACAGAAGAATACTCTGCTACCCTTTGCTTCAAGGAGCTCAAAACTTGAGAATCTCAAGTCTTCGCACACATACACATGATTTAAAACATGACACAAATATCCACGTAAGATTCCTCCCAGTGTATAAACTAAGAGATCAAGATCTACTTGTATCTTTATCCCCCAAACTCTTTACACCAGTTTAGTCGACTTAATCTCCTTCGTAAAAAATGTTGTATTAGTAAAGGGAATTAGGGTTACCATGTTTCATTAAAGCTAAAATACCATTTGTTGATTGTAAGAGGTACCACAATGTCAGAAACGGTAAAATGCAAAAAAAAAAAAAAAAAAAAAATGTGCATTTTAAGAGTTACAACATTTTGGCTCTTGGTCACCCAGAACAGTACCTATATATGGTTTTATATCTATATAGTTTCTCCTTTAAATGGACACATGACCTTAGTGTCTTTTAAAATGATGAATAGGGATCCCTGGGTGGCGCAGCGGTTTGGCGCCTGCGTTTGGCCCAGGGCGCGATCCTGGAGACCCGGGATCGAATCCCACATTGGGCTCCCGGTGCATGGAGCCTGCTTCTCCCTCTGCCTGTGTCTCTGCCTCTCTCTCTCTCTGACTATCATAAATAAATAAAAAAATAAAAAAATAAATCTAAAACGATGAATAATAAAGCAGCCAAACTCTCATTGTATAAGTAAAATTTTGACGGTGTATGCAATTTCTACAACTTCCCATTGTCTTGAAGTATCCTATAATTTAATACTTCCTATCAAGTATGTGGCTCAGGGAGATATATATATATTACTAGGAACTAGTGCAAAAGGAAGAAAGTTTTGTAAGGTTTATTTTTAAAATGTCAAAACAAATGGCGAAAATCATACTAGTTCTAAAACATTTTGCAGTTGGATTTATTTAAAAAACTCTGGGAGATAAACTTCCACTTATTTTAGTTGAAGTTCAAATTGTTCAGTAGTACTATTTATTTATTTAAACTGACAGCCTCGTAATACCTCCCTGAAACAGCTTAAAACTCTGGACAACTAACAATGCATTATAATCAAGTGGTTTTCTAGACCTCGTGTGTGCAGCTCATTATTATGAAAATAGTTAAGTATTTTTTTTTAAATGAAGTGAGTTGAACTTTGATACTAAAAACCGATTTTCCATGTGATTATACCTACTTAGCTTTATTTTTCTCCCCCAATCCAAAGCAGCTAATTTCTAACAAGCAAATATCAATAACAGTTTGCTTAAGTACACTGTACAGAGTCACAGCACCTTGTTTGAGTGGAATGATAATTTAGTTTCCTTCCACTTCATTCAAAGTATGTGGACATTGTGACAAAAATGTCCATTATTAATAATATGCCTTTGGGTTCTAGCAAATGATGTCTGGACATATATTTAGATTTAACTACAATTCTGCAGCAGGACTAAAATGGGACAAGTAAGAAAGACAAGTACCTTTTTTTTAAGATAAGGAAGTTTAAAGAAATTATACTGGTGTACTTTTATTTCAAAATATTTTTTATTTTTCACAAATAACAACAGTTGATCTCTATGATGGTACCTTGGGAAGAATCAACTCTTTCTGATTTCTTCTAATTGCTCTGTCACATAAAGGATCAAAGATGAATAAAAAGTAAGCAAACCAATTATCACATGGCAGACTGAAAATCTGTAAAAGACAAAGCTCTTCTAGAAGATGCTTATGTATGAGAAGTGATACAAATACCACAGGACATTTTCTGCAGCACACATGATCAATTTTGACCTGAATACTGCTGTGAGTGAATTTAGAAGGTCAGAAATTAATATCCTAATTCTATCACTTGAAAAACTGAGATTTAAGAGAAGTTCTCATTTACATTAAATGTTATTTTTTTAGACCCAACTCAGGACATTTACGTCAGAATAAATTACGTAAATATACTTTAAATCATGATAGAGGAAGCCTAAACGAAAATAGTGTAAAATCCTTGAGTCCTGTCTTGAAATTTACGATGTCAGATGTCAGAAACAAACAGAAGGGAATTTGTGGGAGCATGGGAGGTGGAGTGTAAGTTAATAATAGTCTTCTGTTTCCATCTTTAGAGGCAAATAAGAGGTAGGAACAGCGGCCAGAGAGACGGACATCCAAATAGCACTTTCAATACTCATACCTTAAATTCGCTCTACTTCCCAAATGTACCCAGAATCCAAGCACTTCTCACTCTACCACTCAAGGGCATCATCAGCATCTCCTGCCTGTGTTACTGTAATGGTCTCCAAACTGGCTTCCTTGCTTCTCCTTTTCTCCCTTGTGGAACATAGTATCAAGAGTGAGCTTTTTTTCTTTTTTTAAAAGATTTTATTTATTTTTTCATAGAAGACACAAAGACATAGGCAGAGGGATAAGTGGGCTTCCTGCGGGAAGCCCTATTTGGGACTTGATCCCAGGACCCCAGGATCACTCCCTGAGCCAAAGGCTGACGCTCAACCACTTGCCACCCAGGGGTCCCAAGAGTGAGTCTTTTAAACTGTTATTGGCCACTTCCCCTCTCACTTAGAGTAAGAGCACGATCATCCATTACATTTCTACTGCTTCCTTAATCATTGAGTCCAGTCTCCATGGTTTCTGGGCTGTGCCAGGTGTGTTTGTGCCTCAATGTATTCCATGTGCTATTATCAGCACCTGGGGTTCCTCAGTTGCCCTCATCACCCTGACCCTCACCGCTCTCAAATCTTCACTCAACTGTCATCCTAACCGGGTAGCCCTCTTTCCTCTTATTTCTGTGCTTTCCCACCACTTACCACCAGTGAACATGCCATCTTGTTTCACTAATATATCTTGTTCCTTACAAGTCCCCTGCTTAACTGAAATCCCATGAGGGCCACTGTTTTAGCCAGTGTTGTATCCTCAGCACCTGGGACAGCACCTGCCATATAGAAGCTGCTCAATAAAAATCAGTTGGGGGGGGGGAGTTTTTAATGGGAACCCACTGAAGCCATATAAATACAAGACTGGATAGGAAAAACTGAGAAAAAAAGCTGCAAAATACCTAGGTGTTTGAGCCTAGTATATTTGAATGGTGTTACTGGTCTCCCAGCTTCATTCAGCAAAATTCTCAATGCCACGTGGAACTTCTTGCAGTCACCCAACTCTCCCAAGTCCCTCCCCTCCTCCCTAGACCTTCACCATGTATCTGACTTCGTTAGGTGACTGCCTCTCTCTCTCTCTCTCTCTCTCTCTTTTGTTTCCTAAATAAAATATTAGCTTCCAACCTGAATCGAGCACTTGCTATGCAATATAATAATCACTCGATTGTTATATATATTGATTATATATATTATCTCAATTAATTCCACATCATCCTCAATTTTCCAAATAAGGAAACAGGCTTGAAAGAACCTAGGTGACCTTCCCAAGCAGGGTGCCTGGGATTTGAACCCACCGTTTATCTTTCTTCTTGGAGCCCCAGCTTGTAACAGTGTTATTCTGATGCTAAGAGAGTCTATGACACTTCCATTTAGCCAAGACACTGTTTCTTCTTTTATTCCAGGCTAATAACACTACCTGCATTCTAGAACCCACTCTTCTTCCCATGTACATCTTCACCCTTTCTCTGTACACTGACTCCTTTCACACAGACACACATCTAAGTCTCTCCCATCTAAAAGTGAAGAGAAAACAAAAATAAAAACCTTTGTTTCATCCCGCGTCTGTGCATTCTGCAGGGCGCCAAGGTCAAAGCCTTTATCTCCTGACTTCCTTTCACAGGAAGCATGAACTGTCACCTGTCCAGGTGGCGTCTGCACTGCATCCCTCCCCTTGCCGGTAGCACTTCCTTACCAATCACCCTCATTTACCTCTGCTCATCACACCCCCACTGCATTCACACTTCCTAATTATAAATGGCATGTATTCCTGTCCATGGTCTTGTTTTTATTTCCTGGACCATTTGCCACTGCTCAGGTCTCTCTCTTTTGACATCTTATCCTCTCTTAGATCCTATGATTTCAATCCCTCCTATTCTCTTTCCCCCCTTCTTAGCAGTTGATTCTTCACTCTTCCAGGGTTACTCTTCTACACTTGCCCCCTTCACACAGGGGCAACCAGGGTTCGATCCTCAGCGTGGAACTGCTCTCATGCCATCTAAGCCTCTTTGGCATTCTCTCTGCCACCTCCATAGCTTTAAGTTCAAATTTTATGACTCCTATTTATGACTTCAAATTTTATGACTTAAATTTATGTCTCCAATATCCCTCACTCAGACTTCTTCCCTCGGGTGTCTGTATTTCTCATTGCCTCCTGGACAGCATACGCTCGACAGCAGCTGACATCTCGCAATCAACATGCCCAACAGTAAACACATGACCTATCCTGTCCCCTTCTCCAGGCGAAGAATCTACTCTTCCCCATTCCCACCTTCCCCAGTTACTTGTACAACCTGGAAATAAAAGCTTCAGAGCCTCCTTCCTTTTATCCACCATGGTAAACAGACCCTAAAACACATTTCTGCCTCTTACATATCTCTTAAATCTTTCATTTCCTTTTCCTTCACTTTTTTTAAAATTGTGGCAAAATGCACATACAATTTACCATCACCATCATCTTAAGTGTATAGTTCAGGGGTAGTGAGTATATTTACATCATTGTGCAGCTATCACCACTATCACCCCAGAATGCTTTTTACCTAGCACTCATTCCTCTTAGTGCTATTGGCAATACTTAATTAAAGCACAGGCCATCTCTTGATTAATTCTTGCAATACCCAGGACCTCCTTACTGATCAGCTCAATTTCATTCAGACCTTTACCCCATTCATCTATCCTGCATTCAAGTGTGAAAGCAAACCACAGTTGTTTCCAGAAACCAACACTGCTCTCCCATACTAACTCTCAAATGTTCTCTATCTAATAATCTGTAGGATAAAGTCTAAATTCCCAAACTGGCCAAATAAAACCAGTTTAATAAATCACTTCCATACTTATCTTGTGTAGCTTCATGTTTTACTGACTCCCTACTTCCACCCAAAGCCACGGCACAAACCCAACACGAGAACATGTGTGCACATACATGTGTGCATTTTATACCCCAGACATACTGAAATGAAATACTTAGTTATTCGATTACACTATATTCTGTTTCTTTGCTGCACATATTTCTAGTAGGCCTGTAATATTTCTTTTAGGCCTGTTTCAGATCCCAGACACACGAACACAAAACAAAATCCAAAGTCAGAAATTTGCTGTTATAAATTTCTAGGTTGCTATACTGTTCTCCTGTTCATCCTAGGAAGACTGAGCATCTGTGAACAGGACAGTATGATTTTCAGTCCAACTTGATGGTGGGGATGTGCTTCAGCAAATAATAATGTTCCTCTAATCCTTTTGTTCCCTGATAATCTTCCTGAGGGGTTTTCCTTCCTCTTCTTTAGAATGTCAACTAATTTAGTAATGGACACTCCAATTCCAGACTTTTTCTGCTATCATAAATCCCGTCAGTAATTGAATTTACTACCCATTCTTGCTTGTCAGTAATGGGAGGAGGAGAGGACTTGATCATGGAGTAAGTGAAGCAAGGACATTTTGAGTGAGTGTCCCCCACTTCTGGAAAAACCATGATACTAATTCAAACAAATAACAGGAGGCACCAGGATCAGGATCAGAAATAATAGATGACTCAGGGGTTACAACACTACAAATTTACCTTTAATTTCAAGCATCAGAAGGGTGAGATACAGGACCTTCATTTTTTTTTTTTTTTTACAGGACCTTCAATACCATAGTGCTGTCAAGCAGCACCTGGCAGTCTGCTATGCTTTTCAAACTGAGAATGGTCTTTTTTCTTGTGATGCGTGAATGATATTCTTTTGTAACAAGTATCTTCTTATCTTACTTGAAGTAACATTAGTTAAATGTAAATGCAAATTCTGAATTAAGAGATGGACAGTAGGAGTTGCATTTGCTTCTGGCAAGTCCAAGACAAGAAAATTCAACTCCCTTGATGGTTGAGTTTGAGACAAGTCAAATACAATTCCATGCCATGGGTCATGGATGGTGCACCCTCTCTCTCTCCAGATCTGTTTGTCTAGACTTCTTTCCATAAAGGCTCAGGCTCCATGCCATCCTTGCTTCTAGAGATCCTTCTCTAGCTTTCCCATCTGAATGAGAAGACATCTTTCTATGATGTCATTGCACATACCTGTATAACATCTAATGCACTGTGCCATCACTTTTCATCAACTTTTTTTCTCTATTCCACCCAGATATGAGAGAGGGAAGGGGTTTTATTCAATCTGTGCTCCCAGGGTCAAGCAGTATACCTAAGACCAGTATAAAATCGCTAATAAAGTTAGGAGAGAATGACATGAGGAGGTGGGGAAGCAAGGAAGGAGAGGACAAGGAAAAAAAATAAATAAGTGAGAGGGAAAGAAGTTAGGAAAATGGATTCAATTCTTGAGGTTCTAGTAACCCTCACACTTAAGCCTCCAAGCCATCTTGACAGGTAAATCCATTCCTATTGTGACATCTTGATGTTACACTGTTGAAAATTATTCTCATAGTGAAAGTGAGCTGCTAATCCTGCTGTCCGATTGACGACTGGTAGTAGTGATTACTTACCTTTCTGTGACAGTATAAGGAACTAATAATTGTAGTTTAAAAAAAGTCTTTGACTAGATATGAGAGGACATATCATAACTCTACCAAAGCAACTGCTATGGTCAATTAGGTGAATAACTATTGCTTTAAAATGTCATTAAATATTTTTAATGATGGACAGTAACAGCTCCTTTGGAGCTATTAGTTGGATCTATAATTCATATTTTAACAACACCCGGAGTACATATTTTGACACTAGATTATTAGGGTTTTCTCAGTCAATATCTTCTGAAGAGATAGACTTATATAGTTAGCAGTTTTGTAAGTAATCAGATATATTCCTATGTCAATCAAATAGGCAATGATAATTAAAATTAAACAACTCACCCCCTCTAAACCTCTCTGATTATGGAAACAAGTATGTAGAAACTGAAAAAAGCAGAAAATTCTTATCACAAATAAGTATTTTTTAATATTTAAAAATATTTAAACAATCATAAGAATTGACAACATTGTTGGTGTTTTTAGTCAAATATTTCTTAAATCAACCTTTTTTAACTATTTGAGTGCAAAAGATAATCACCGAAAAAAAGAAAAGTTTATATTTCCTTTGTAGGAATTTTCAAATACGTTTTCAGTTACATATTATTATTTTATATGGAAATTCAGTAAGGTGATTTTTGTGAATAAGAGATAGAGTCAAATTAGAGTCAAATAATATGAGCAATTCTTAGTTTACAGAGTTGAAAAATCCCTTTGCCTCCTCTTACCTAGTCCCCTAGTCCCACTGCTTTGCATATTTTATTCTGGGTTGTGTCTATTGTGTTTCTAAGAATTATGGTCTTTTTGGATTCTGCAATATTTATTGATTGACTACTATATGGAAGACGTTGTGTAAATCTCCCCCCCTTCAAAAATGATCTCCTTAATCAGCTAATAAACCTAGAAAGCTCGGTATTATCATTTAAATTCTGACTAAAGAGTTTTTTTTTAAATGAGTCTCACAATCACTAAGATGATAGTATTAGAAGTGGGATTTAGTCTTCTGCCCACAGGTTGAGTGCTTTCTCACTTATCCTAAATTGCCCATAATCGCCCTTTGAATATACCAGAAATGTTGACAAAACCCTGGGAATCACTGCTAAGCAGATGAAAAATTGGGGATTCAGAATTATCCCAATTTCCTCTTCTTTTGCGCTTGACAATAGCATTAATGCAAAATGTTGACTTTACAGATTTTTTTAAATGCCTATATTGGACATTTTAGCACAGACCATTTAAAAGCTCCTGCTTTCCTCCCTTCTAGATGTCCTCATCACTCGTTCTAGTTCTAGTTTTCCTTTTTAATACTTCTCTTTTCCCTTTGAATATAGTGGGGTTTTTTTTTAGATTTTTTAAAATTTATTTATTCATGAGAGACACACACAGAGAGAGGCAGAGACACAGGCATAGGGAGAAGCAGGCTCCATGCAGGGAGCCCGACGTGGGACTTGATCCCAGGACCCCAGGATCACCCCCTGAGCCAAAGGCAGACACTAAACCACTGAACCACCTAGGGATCCCTATGGTTTTTGCATTAATGTGAAAGCTCACCTATGTTCTCTCTCCCTTCCTCCCTCCTGCCCCCCTTCTTTTCCCTGCCCCCTCTTCATCTTTTTCTGTCTCCTTTCTCCCTTCCTCTTTCCCTTCTGCTCACACAGGCATTCCTTGTCCTTTGCCTTTGCTCTTCTTCTTTCTTCTGGTCTCCAGATCTCACACTCTGAGATCTCACAATTCCTTATTCCTTCTTTCATAGAACAATCTAATGGGTTTTATCTTTTACTTCTGAATGTCAACACTCAAATTCATCACCATCAATAAAAGACAATTAAAAGGATCTTCTATTTAAAAGGACCAGGCACCTAAGAAAGTGGTTTAGTGCTATTCTTCTATTACTGAAATAACCCGGGGGAAGGAGAGGGGCGTTAAATACCAAATAAATAGAGTGGGGAGGGCAGATTTACCCAAGGAAGATACCGCCAAATGACATTCTTCCATTCTTGTTATATAATGTCAGTGAAGGTATGAAGAAATGTTGGTGGCCATGCAAAAGGATCAAATTCCTGGAGGTGGAGGTGACATTCTGTACATACATCTAAGGTTTTAAAAGTTATGTATCTTTTGGCCCACTAAAATTCAATTTAAGTTCTATATTCTAAGAAAATCATCAGACAAATCACACAAGCACATTATCTAGGAAATCACTGGACCATTGTTTACAGAGGAAATTGGAAACAACTTAATTATCTAGAGATAATTGATTAAATAAGTTATAGTATAATCTAACAATATACTGCAGTATTAAAGTAAAAAATATATTTGTAATTTTGGTATGAAATATACAGAGAATCTGTTTCCATGATTTTTTTTTTCTTTTCTTAAATCATCTTCTAAAAGAGTAGGTATGATATGGTCCATTTCCTTTTAGGAGTGTGTGTGTGTGTGTGTGTGTGTGTGTGTGTGAGATGCATATAAAAGCCTCAAAGAAATGTGAACTGGAGTTATTTTAGTGCTGGTGTTACAGATGCACTCTATTTTCTCCCTTGTGTATCTCCCAATTGCATTAATATGTCCAAAGAGTTTGTATTAATCTCTATAATCTGTGAAAAGCTATAAATGCTCAAACAACTTTATAATTGCTTACTTAGTTTCAATATAGAAATCTAAGGGACTTTTTAAAAGTGCAAACAGATGATCGCAGACTTACTCTATAGACATACGAAATCTATGTCTTAGGTAAGAAATTTGAATCTTAGAATCCTCCAAAACCACAGCCTGAGATAAAGGCTTTCTTTCATACAGTTGATTTGCCAGGTGATTCCAGGGCAGGGGACACTGGGACTGAACAGAAAAGGACAGAGAACACAGGATGCTTGACCAAGTTGTCCACCATAGGTGCTCAGGCCCACAGCACCTTCTAAAGAACCACAGAAAAACATGCCTTAGAACCGTTTGCCAAGAGGATAAAAGCACAAAGGTTCATCCATCTGCTCTCAAGTCCTGTAGTCAGTCGATGGTGGCCCTTTTGCACTTAGGAACTTTGCAGGTGTGAGTGCTGACTGGGTGCCCCTGAGCATCCCATGCCCGGACACCAGAGAAGACCTAGAACAGCACGAGGGCGTACAGGCCTGTGGTGAGGCACTGAAACTTGTACTGTGTGAGGCAGAATGAATCCTGCACAAAACTGGTCACGTCACAGCTGTTCAGTAAGAGAGAAAAGGGCCTGAGAGGATCTGAAGTGGTGCTTGTGTCGTTTATTAAATCCTCAATATCGTGGAGTCCTCTTTAACTTGCTGCTGACCATAAACTCTATAAGGACTTAATATAAGAGGTTTACTGGGAAAACAATCCTCCCTGCTGCAGTGGGTGCAGAGGCTGTAAATCATATCATTCATTTCCCTTTTCATTAGTCATTGTACATTTCCCTCACCGTGGGGGTTGGCACCAATTGTGTCCCTACTGGGGTGATTACAGAAAGAGGGTGGCTGAGTCACCCCACCCGCTGGGCTCCATCCTGCCTCCGCTCTGTTGTTCGCTCTCTGGTGGTACTGACGTGATACACAGAGATCCCCACTCTCTGGGCCTTCTCTGATATGTCCAACTGGACATATTCCTTACTTCTGGGGCTGCCGGCAAAAGAACAGTGGGAAGGGAAAGTAAATACATTTGTGTGGTAGGCATGAATTTTGATAAAGTTTTTTTTTTTTTCCTCTCTCTCTCTCTCCACTATCAGTTGAACATAAGAAATCCTCCGTGAGGCCAAATGACCGAGTTGAAAAAAAGTGACAATATGGTGGGGTTGGGTGACATGCAAATCTGGGCTACTCGTTCATGTGATTTATTTGTAATTTCTATAATTACTTGTGCCCAATTCTGAGTGTTTAGTTTCCACTCTATGAGGAACTGCTGCTGGGCCCATCCACCATGATGACTTGGCATCGTATGATATGGTATGATAATACCCAGTTCCTAATGTTTTTTCCTGGTCTCATGATCACTTGCCTCATTTCCAGTCATTCTATTTTTACTAGAGATGAGGGGCATAACAGGAACTATTTTTTAAAATAGTGAACAGTTCTCTAGAAGAGAAGGCAGGGCCTTCCTCCAAAATCCTAGGGGTATATCATGAAATTTTTCTATTCAGGCTTGTCAAGAACTCTACAGAACTCCCATCTACTATGGCCGCCTTTAGCACTATCATATCTGCTGGCCATATTGCCTCAAAATCAGGGCTCCAGGCGGCACAGCCAGAAACTGCCATAAAGCCTTCTCTTTCTCTAGACTCACTCCAAATCAGCACTCTTCTAGGTCCCCTGAAAAATGGGATAGAGCACGATTCCAAAGTGTGGTATTACTGCCTCCACAATTCAAGGCGGCCTACCAGGTGCCTTTTTCTTCGTGGTAGTATTGCCCAAATTGCAACACTCTGTATGCTTGCTATGCTCCAGCCCTTAATATTTCACCTATAGGGCAGCCCCCTGAGTATATCTAAGACTTATCTCCTACCCTTCGGTATGCATATGCCTTATTAGGGTATCTAGAGTGATTCCATATCTGCTCAACAAGTCCTGTTCACATGATGCCACCAATTTAGGAAAAGCATGAGATTCTTTGTAATATCAAAATAATTAAGGTTCATATTATGACAGAGCAGGAGAATGAGTATGGTCATAGAGCAAAGAGAGTTTATGGGTTTTTCAGTGCAATGACAAAGAACTGCTTTGGATTCTGCTTACTGAGGAAGACTTAGAAGGGTGCACTGACTAGATCAATTGCTACACACCTAGTACCGTGTGCTTCATTATCCTGTCCAGTAAAGATACCTCATTTGGCACGGCAGTTGTGATGGGGCCACCACCGGGCATAGTTATGGAATTCATCACCTGCCATCATCCATTCAGTTTTCCTATAGTCCAGCAAACCTATTGATTGAGGATATATTGGACATTGTCACCCCCAAATCTTTTAAACCCTCGATGGTAGCAGCATCAATCCTCACACTTTCTTTTGAGATGTGCTGTTGCTTCTAATTTACCATATTGATGGGTGAGGGAAGCTTTAAGGATGTCATTAAAAGGGCTTCATACTCCTTTCAGGCCAGAGTTGCTGCATTCATAGTTACAACGGAGCTAGAGAATATTAAGAGGCACCTAAGTGGATCGCTTGCATTCAGCTCATATTCCTTCTTGGCTCCAAAGTGTTAAAACAGTACTAGGTCCTCCTGATTAGGGTAAATAACTCTCCCAAAGAAGATGATTTCCCCTATTGCGTGTTGGTTCCTAGACACAAGGAGTAAAAACTATCCTGGTGGCCGCTGCAGCTTATAGTCCAATGGGATCTTTATTGTGTTCCTTGGCAAGAATGCATCTGCTTTGGGAAACAGGATCTCTAAGCCTGCAGAGCCCGGAGTTGTGGGATTGGAAGTTCCTCAGTGGGTGATTGAGGATAAGGGCACTCCTGCTTTTCTATTCTTTTGTCCCTAGGCCCAGCTTCTTCCTGTTGGAGAAATAGCATCTATAACCGTCCCCGATTTAATGCATATCCCATATCCTGAAGGACAGCACACCATCCTTTCAGAATGTGCTTTTAGCTGACACTTCAGCTGTGCATTTGGAAGAGCCCTGCAGTGCTTTATCAGTCTAGCTTCGTCGGATGGAGCGGCATGTGATACGATCACTTGACCCCACGATAATGGGCTCATTCTCATGCTTTCTTTACTGTGAAGTACACCCCCTAGTTAGGTGCTGTGTTGTGTAGGGTTACATATTTGTGTATCAGGCACTCCGTTAAGCCCTCAGGCAGTGGTGATTGCTAAGACTCTCGGAGCAGCAAAGGTGAGCACATAGCTGGATAGGTGGTTATCTCTAAAGACGAACTTATGGCCCTTCCAAAAGGGGGAGCGCTGTAATCCACCTTCCATTCTACTAAAGGCTCAATGATGGTTTCTGTTCTTCACACGTTGGATACTTAGGGGCAGCATCATTGGTTAGACAGGCCTTAGTGTGCTGGAGTCCTTGCTGTTGGGCCCATATAGAGCCAGCACATCTGCCCCCTTCATGTACCCATTTTTCGGTTCTGGGTGCTTATGACGAAAGCAGCCTGATCATTTTGTCTGCTTGGTTCTTCGGTGACCCTTCCATATGGCTACTTTCTAGTTGTACAGGAATTTTCACATGTTTTGCCAAATCCTATCTGTCCATCCATATTTCTCCACCAAGACTTCCTTACCACTAATCTTCCAAACGTTTCCTATCAAGCATCTGCTCAAATGACTAGACCAGAGGTCACTTCCCAGGATGATGTATGTTCCTACTTCAGATTTCTTCTTTTTCCACACAAAATGTCCCTTCACATGTCTGGGTACCAACAGGGCTCTAGTGGGTGTCCTACATGAAGTCTTCTGGAGCCTCAGGACAGAAAATGAGAAGTACATGGTACAGAGCTGAGGAAGGCAAGTTTCCAATTTCATCTGATCTGAGTTTGCCAAATTTCAGAGAACTTAAACGTCTCCAGTGGCTGGAATAAAATATGGGGCTAAAAGGATGTGAAGTGATACACAAGAAGTGTCCTGACATATCCCATGAAACCAAAAACTGAACTCAAGTCCTAAAATGCAAATGTCTTTCTGAAAGATTATAATTTTGCCATTATTAGCTAAACATAACTTAAAATTAACCACTGCCATGCTAGTTTAGTTTGCGGAGAACAAAATTCTATTAATGAAATCTGGAGAAGGTCCTTGGAGAGGGAGGGAGAGAGCGGCAGCATGGATGAAAAGGGCATACGCTGAGGGGAAACCAAATAATGGCCTTTGTTAATATTAAGGTGATTTTGCCAGATTTATCTGTCACTAATCATTGCCACCCCTTTTTATGCCTTATGTGTTATTTGTGTGACTGTGGTTGGCATGGGGAGTTGATGATAAACTAGATATAAAAATATAAAAGGAGCTCTAATTGTAATTAAAGTTTTTATCCCAGGAGTATTTTTTTAAATGTAACAATCAAAGAGAAATGGGTGAGGCCTCCAAGGACTAGTTAGCTCATAAACTAACCCTTGAAAAGCCAGGAGCGGCTTGCATTTCCATCCTACTCAGATGATCATATAATCAATGCGAGCATGTCAAGGTTTTCAGAAAACTCGAGATGATTGGTCTTGACAACGACTTCCAGACTTTCCACATTGTAAATGGGGTCCTGTAAGTGAAATGACAGTTTTCACTGGGTTTGGAGAGAATCTTTCCATCATTTCGCGCTGCCCTGGGATGTCATAATTCCCATATCATTTAGGTCATGCTGCTTCACAGAAATTCAGTTAATTAATTGTGATTGGCTGGGATTTAAGCATTCAGAAGAATTTGCATTTTTTTGGCACTCAGAAGATACTATCTGGAATGGTAAATGGGTATCTTGGGCTTCGTAAAAGGAGAAATATCTCAGAGGGCCTCAAAATTCCAAACAACGTTTACCTACCCTGGTCCTACTTTTATGTCCCTTTTCAGGCAAACTTCCCAGCAGAAGTATCGTCAGAGATTTTTACAGTGTGTTTGGAAGGAAATAGCTCTCCGTGAAGATAATAGCAAATGTTTCTCTGAGACAAGCACACATGCATCCCTGGTCCCTGGACAGATTCAGGGGTGTTGATGCCATTTCCTCTTAGTCTAAATGGCTCACAGAAGCTTGGCACAACCACTGAAAGAAAACATGCCGGCCTGACCTCTGTGAAGTGACCTTCATCCTTGGGTCTAGCTTCACCCTGTGCAACATTACCAGCACTGCAGAGTCAGCTCAGGGTACTGGGCTGTTTTCTTGTGAAGGCTGGTGCTGCTCCGTGGGGTCACCAAGCAGTGGGGATTCTGTCCATGCTCTTGCTTGTTTGCTCTCAGAGATTTTGGGAACCTGGATCCTGTGGTTACTTAATTTATAGTATGAATGAGACAACCTATTTGAATGTACTTTGCATCTTGCGAGGGAACACTCCATAAATAGCCAAACTTTTTTTTTTTTTCTGTCAATTCAAGCACTCACTGTTTTCTTTCCCGCTCTTTTGCACACATACCATGTAGAGCCAAACAACGTGAAAGTACAGCAAGGAATTCTATTAAGTGCAAATAATCTATATAGTTTACAGTACATTTATATACATGTGTTTGTTGGAATTTCTCTATAAATAAGAGTGAGTACAGTACTTTGGGCCATTATAGATTCCATTATCCTCTCAAATACTGAACAAGGAAATAATTCTCTTGTATTAAGTGGGTCAACCGTGAAACAAATGGTGTCAGTAGGTTCATTCGTTTAGATGCCTTTGATGAGTAGTAAGAAAGTGTTAAACTGAGTTCAATGGAAAGATTACTAGGAAGGTTGGCTCTTTATTGTGGCCTTGAGGTTCTTTGCTTTCAATCATCTTGTCCTGGCAGCACTGCAGTAAAGGTCTGTATACCTACCTATTCGTACTGAAGTACTACCACAGACTCCTAGAAAGCATTTCTCTCCTCAGTCCTTCAATACTCGAAAAAAACAGCATTTGCAACTAAAACTTTATAAGGAAAAACATTAGAAAAATGGCTGATTTTGCTTTTCAAATATTATTTTATCCCAGGATATATATATATATATATATATATATATATATATATATATATATCCATATATTTTATTTATTTATTTATTTATTTATTTATTTATTTATTTATTTATTTATTTATTTAAAGAGCATTAAACTCTCCTATGGCCTTAAGGATATTTCTCCAAATATTTTGGATGTTCTCCATTAAAAGATGACTTTCAACAGAATAATATTTTTTAAAATTCACATGGGATTTTAAAAAACGAAAGTGAATTAGTTTTATACGACTCAGTTATATATTAGAAGTAGCTTTGGCAGATGAGAAAAAATGTATTAGTGTTATTTTTTAACTCCTTAATAATGCATTGAGCCCCATGTAACAATGGAAGTACCAAGTACATACTGAGCTTTATCTTCAAAGCATCTAAAAAAAAAAACAAAGCATCTAAGAAATATTAACCATGAATAGGTCACTGCCACTGATTTTTTTTTTTTTTGGAAGGCTACTGATATTCTGGGTTTTTTTAATTTGTTAGCAACTGATCTTGAAAGAGAAGTTGCTAGATATCATTTTGTAACAAAATTTTTATTTATTTTTTTATTTTGTAATAAACTTATATCAAAACTAGTCATGAAGGATCTTACAACACAGTAATCGGATATTCAAAAACAGAGCTCCAAAGTACTAGTTGTTTGAGGTGGACATTATTAGAAATTGAGGGGGGGTGTCAGTCATCAATGTATTGCCTCTCAGCTGTGAGCATACCCTCTCTTGCCATGCTGGTCACACTGAGGTTTCTTCCTGGCCAGCTCTGCCAGTAGAGGTTGGGGGACATTGCAGGAGGCATGGAGCCCTCCTACTCTGCTGTGCTCCTTCTAGTGGCTCCTGCGGTGTTAGACTGGCACGCAGAGCACCTAGAAGCAGCTTCCTGGGGAAGCCTTCCCGGAGTCCTGATCTATGAGGACTGCATCTGGTTTTCTGTCCAGTACTCCAACTTTCCTGAGTTTCTCAGGACCCTTTGATCACCCACCACAACACACACACACACACACAGACACACACACACACACACACACACACACACACACTCCTAACTGCCTTCTAGGGACTCCCCAGGTGCCCACACAGCTTTCTGATGGGTTCAGCAGCATTTCTCACCCTCTCCTGCCCCTGCAGCAGCTTCTAGTGAGTTCTGTGGGAGTCCAACCAGCTTCCTACTGAATTTCACTGACATCAACGGGATGCTCTTCACCTACCAGCCTCACATCACTGACTGTGGGCTAGCTTTGGCTTTGGGGAATGCAGGGAGTTTCTCCAGCCTCCACTGCACTCAACAATTCTCTCTGGGACAACAACTAAACTTCAACCTTGGGAAGGGGCCCCCTTCCAAGTTTGTTTCATTCTTGGTATTCTTTCTTAGTTCTAGTGTATTCTTTAGAGTTTTCCTTTTATCCTCTAGAGTAGTAGCTAATTCCCTAAAAGTAGCTCATATTTCTTCATATATTAAACTTTACCTGTTGAAATGACTATGTGATTTCTGGCTCCTGATTGGACCCTGACCGATACAGAGATAGAAGAGAATTTAGGGGTAATTATAGTAGCTCACACGAAAGATTCACTAAAAATGTGATTCAATCATTTTGTTTGAAGAATTCTTCTATTTCTTAGTGTATTTGGAAATACTAGTACTTTTTAAAAAGATCCTATTTATTTGAGAGAGTGCATGCCCACACACTTGAGTGGAGAGAGGGACAGAGGGAGAAGGAGGGAAATCTTCAAGCAGACTCCCCACTGAGTGCAGAGCCAGACCCAGGGCTCCATCCAAGGACCCTGAGATCATGACTGGAGCCAAAACCAAGACTCAGACACTTAATCAACTGAGCTACCCAGGCACCCCATGACTACATCTTCTTTTTTAATAAATTTATTTTTTATTGGTGTTCAATTTGCCAACATATAGAATAACACCTAGCGCTCATCCTGCCCATGACTACATCTTAAAATGCTTTCAAAAACTAGTGGGAGCTGGGGCACCTGGGTGGCTCAGTGGTTGAGCCTCTGTCTTTGGCTCAGGTCATGATCCCAGGGTCCTGGGATCGAGTCCCACACTGGGCTCCCTCCAGGGAGTCCCTGCCTGTGTCTCTCCCTCTTTCTCTGTGTCTCTCATGAATAAATAAATAAAATATTAAAAAAAAAACTAGTGGGAGCTAGTGATATTTAAACTAGTACAGTTGGTTCTTTTACTATGATTGAAATCTTAACTTTCTTGTTTTCATGTCTATTAACATATCATTCTGTTTTTCCTCATCTAATATGTGATATAAATCTTGTTTATATTTTATGATTACTTTGCATATTTAGATATCACTTGTCTTTCATTGTAAGAAGTACTAATAAATACACTTTTTTTCCCTGCTAGGAAGACATCTTCCCATTTCTAAAAGTATGTTCTTGGTATTATGAAAAACTTCCCCTAATATATACACTTTGAAAACTTGAGTCTTTTTTCTATGCAACTATATTAAGTTATTCCTGGGCAGTGCCACTGGCCGAGAGATTTAGCGCCACCTTCAGCCCAGGGCGTGATCCTGGAGACCAGGGATCGAGTCCCACATCATGCTCTCTGCATGGAGCCTGCTTCTCCCTCTGCCTCTGTCTCTTCTTCTTTATCTCTCTGAGTCTCTCATGAATAAATAAATAAATTCTTAAAGTTATTCCTAACTTGCAGTCAATTGCATACATAATATTAAAATTATTTTAGCATTTTAAAAATGTGAATTTTTTTTTAGTTTATTTTAGTAATATTTTTTTTTTTTTCAGTATCTAATGACCTAGACTGATTCAACTAGAGAATAAGGTCAGGCTAAACAGTCTGTTTAGTAAAAAATTAATTCCCAACATATGTGCACTATGTAGACAAAGTAATTAAATGTCATTTTTTGTTTTGCTTTGTTTAGCTTTGCTCCTTTCCCTGCCCTATTTTATTTTCAATGCTGTATTAATGGGATGGATAGAATATGGAATAATAACAGAAGGTCATTTCCATACCCCAGGGAAGCTAGAGATGAGACACTGCCCACAACATAGCATTTATGGTACCTCTTGCTTCAGTTTCTCATCTTTTTCAAATCTGTGTATTTGATCTTCTTTTTTTCAATTCTCTTTAAAAAATATTTCATTTATTTATTTGAGAGAGAGAGAGTGAGAGTGCAAGAACAGGGGGAGGGAGAAGCAGACTCCTTGCTAAGCAGGGAGCCTGATGCGGGGCTCAATCTCAGGACCCCAGGATCATGACCTGAGCTGCAGGAAGACACTTAACCCACTGAGCCACGTAGGCACCCCGTGCTTGATCTTTTTGACTGTCCCTTTGTTACCTTATCCCACCACTTAACGCTGGATTTCTCACCCCAGCCTCAGACCTACTGAAATTTGTTTTCAACTATTTTACTTCTGGACCAGGAGGTTATCTCAGAAACATTCTTGCGCTCTCTGCAACCTGCAGTCTCCCACCCCTGTAGCTGTGTGCCTGCCACCTTGGAGTGCCAGCTGAAAGAGGAAGGGCTATTCTTCTGGAGGCTGTTTCCTAACAATACTTTAAAAAATCATGCAACCATGCCAACCAAACAAATGTCATGGCACGTGGATAAATTATTAAAACTATCCTATTGCACTGTGGGTCTCTCTGAACAAATACAAAAGCATGTTTCAAATATTTAGGATGGTAAACACCCTCTCTCTCTCTCATTCTCTCTCTCTCTTTTAGAAACACATGCTCACAGACATACACCTATACACTTGCAGATGCACACATGGACACAAACTCACAGACATTTGATACTAATACAAATGCCTTGTAGTCTTCCCTGCTTGTTGCTTGGGGGCTTTGATTTTTAAAGTTATGAAAATGGTCATAGTTTTGTCCTGTAAAGATACAGAAGAGATGCCTCAGCAAAAGTCAAGTCAGAGAACAGGAGTGGGCTGTTCTTCTGTATCAGCGGTTCTCCTCCCTGCCTGCACATTAACATCACCCGGGGAACTTTTAAAAATTAATGTCTGGGCCCAACTCTAGACCAATTAAATTAGATTCTCTGGTGACAGGGACTGTATATGAGCAGTATTTTACTTAAAAGCTCTCCAGGTACCATTAATTTGCAGCCTGGGTTCAAGACCACTGCTCTACTCTCCTGAAACTTGAGTTCCATTGCCTTCAATTACATGGTCAGGCCTGCAGCAGCAACAACCACATTCTTTGGTGACTGCCATTCACTAATTTTGCCTTTGCATCCTTTGCCACTAGTCAGCAAATATTATTGAGCATGACATGTGAGCACCTGCATGTTTTAGGATACAGAAGAGAAGGAAACAAAGACTCTGCCTAACTGAACAGTGGGAGAAAGCAGACAATAAATAAATAAATACATCCATAGTGTGCAGGTCCTATGAAGAAAACTCAAGCAAGATAAGGAGAAGGAGTGATAGGAACAGGGTGTAGATGGATCATTTACATAGAGCATCATGGAAGGAAGCTTTCATAAAATGATGTTCAATAGAGATCTCAAGAAGTGGCTAGTGAATCCTGTTGATATTTTGGGAAAGAGCATTGTGGCAAAGAGACACAGCAAATTAAAAGAATTGGGGGGAACAAACTATTTTTAAGTAGAGCTCAATGAAAAGTGTTTAAATTGTAAGTTCATTAAGAATGCAATTCATCTTTGTGAAAATTTTGCCAATTGCACTTCTTTTTTTAAAAATGAACTTTATTGAGGTCTAATTTACATTAATAAAATGAGCCCATATTAAGTGCATATTTTGATAAGTTTTCACAAGTGTATATACTCATTTGATCATTACCAAAATAAAGATAGAGAAAGTCCTCCTGTGTTCTTTTTCATTCAACTTCCCATCCCTACCCTAGGCCACCAGTGATCTTATTTCTAGCACTACAGATTCATTTTGTCTCTCTTAAAACTTCATTGAAATGGAATCATACCACATGTATAGTTTTTGTCTCTGGTTTCTTTCAGTTAAGCATTTTCACTTTGAAATTCATCCATGTTAATGCATGTAAAAATAACTGCTACTGTTTATTGCTGAGGTTCCCACTGCGTGAGTATTTCACAATCTCTCTATCCATTCACATGCTGATGGACATTTGAGCTCTTTTGGTTTCTGGCTGTTGTAAATAAAGCTGCTATGGACACTTGCATGTAAGTTGTTTTGTGTACATAGTCTTCATTATTTGGGATAAATATGTAGGAGGGAAACTGCTGTGTTATATGATAAATGTATATTTAAGTTGATAAATAAATACTAAATTTCTGTTCAGAATGGTTGTGTTGAATTGTATTTCCACCAGCAACGTATTCTAGTTGTTTCTTGTCTTGGTCAAGATTTGGCATTGTAAGCGTTTTTAATTCTAACCATTGTAATGGATATAAATGTGTATATCATTGTCAAGTTTTCTAGACTTCTAGAAAAGGCCTCAAGCCTACAATGGCAGTAGAAATAGGTCCCTCACCAATACCATAGTGCTATGATGGTCTTATTTGTATTGACTGTTTTAAGAATGATATGATTTCCTTCTCCGATGGACTTGTTTCACTCAGCATGATACCCTCCAGTTCTATCCACGTCGCAGCAAATGGTGGGTATTTGTCGTTTCTAATGTCTCATTCATTTGGGGAATATAAAAAATAGTGAAAGGGAATAAAAGGGAAAGGAGAAAAAATGAGTGGGAAATGACAGAGAGGGAGATGGTACATGAGAGACTCCTAACTCTGGGAAACTAACTAGGGGTGGTGGAAGGGGAGGTGGGCGGGGGGTGGGGTGACTGGGTGACGGGCACTGAGGGGGGCATTTGATGGGATGAGCACTGGGTGTTATTCTATTTGTTGGCAAATTGAACTCCAATAAAAAATAAATTTATATTAAAAAAGAATGATATGATTTCTGAATGCAATTATTGCAAGAGTAGAATATGGTCAGAATGAGGGTTAGGAATAGTCACAGCATTTCTGAGAGTTCAAGAAGCGATGAAGTCACATTCAGGCTCTGTTACTTACTGGTCATTAAGTCCCAGGCAAGTCACTTAACATTTATGAGCTTTATTTTCCTAACTTGTGAAGTTGAATTAATAAATAGCAAATTAACGATTTTTTTTCTTCTCAAAATACATGACTTACACTTATTGTACGGTTTCTATGTACCAGGCATTGTATGAAGCATTTAAAACACATTATCTCGTGCCATTCTCAAAACAACTCTTTGGAATATGATGCATGATGACCATCGTTTTCAGATGGTTTCAGATGGTAAAATTGAAGAATTGGTATTGTTAGCGTTTTTAATTCTAACAATACCAATTGTGGTAAAATTGATGCACCAAGGTGGCCTGGCTAAAGTCATTTAGGGTCAAGTGGTAGAGTAAGTTAGAGCTGAAATCAGACTTGTTTCATAACTTCAGTACTTAACCACTGTACTTACCATCTCTACAACTGACCCAGTCATTTTACTTAAGGAAGCAACTGCTTTTGTATAGAGAAGTAAAGTCTAGAGAGTCTGAGTGAAGGCTGTGAAACAAAATCTGCAAAGAAAAGGTCAGAATCATCATACAAAAAGTTTAGAGGAGCAGCGCTGTTGTTTTAATTGCTACACAGAGGTAAATGTTCAGAGAAGAGTCAGAAGGAGGGAAGAGGGATGACTGCAAGTGTGAAGGGAATAAGTGAGAACCTTTCTGGACTATGAGGGTCAATGGGAAATGAACTCCACCAGATAGATGGCTGAAAACCATGTTGAAAGCAATGATGCCTATTTTCTCATCTGAAGTTAATTAACTGTGTTGCTAATAAATGTGTACACATCCATATATACTCACTTTGTGCCATGTATAATGCTAAGGGCTAGCTAAGATTCAGAGGAAAGTGTCATTATTAATAATAGTTTACATGACTTTGGTTGCTAGCCAAGAGGGTGAACAGTGATCCGATTTACCATTCCACATGAACCAGATAAAAAACAAAACAAAACAAAACAAAACTGGAAAACAATATATGAAACAGCTCTTTTCAGGTATGGGCAGTCTTCCTGAGCTGAGGAGATTGGGTTGAGAGTCCAGGCAAGGGAGGGTAGTTAGAATTCCCACAACAGAGTATAGTGTTTTATGAGACAAAAAGAGAGTGAGTTTCAGAGAGTTTTCAGAGTCTCCCTGGAGTCTTCAGCTGAGCGTTGATCAGTACTTTCCTGTGAGGAAGCTACCCAAGGCCAGGGAAAGAACCACCTGAAAGCAGCAGACTGAACAATCCCTATAAGCTTTTAGAGGGCCAGGAACAGTTTGTGTTTCCACTTGCCAGAGTGTAAAATTTTGAAAAGCAAGTGCATTATGTAGAGTACTCAGAATGGTGTCACTTCAGTAATGAAATAAAATTAGCCTTAGACCAAAGACTGCTCTGGTTCTAACAGAACTTAAAAACAAGCCAGGAAAGGACAAAACTCCATCCCAGGTAGCACAACTGTATCCCAGAAAACAGCTTAAGAATATTTATAGAAATACAAAATTTCTAGACTCAGTAATTAGAATTTAATCAAATATTTCCCGGCATGAAAAGAAGCAGAAAAATACAATTCATAATGAAAAGAAAAGTCAATCACTGGAAACCCAGAAATGACACAGATCATACTGTGTGTAGACATGGGCATTAGCACAGTTCTATATCATGTTCCGTATGTTCAAAAAGGTAAAGGAAAGATGACTTATATTAAGTAGAAACATGGAAGATATAAAAAGAAGACCAATACTAATCCTCTGGGGATGAAAACCAAAATATCTGAAGTGAAAATTTCAATGGATGAGATTATTAACAGATTCCACGCTGCAGAAGGAAAGACGGTCACAATGGAAACTATGCAAAACGAAACAGAAACTGAAGAAAAGAGGAAAAATTCAATGCTGCAAACATTAAACATTTTACATATATTATCTCATTTAATCTTAACAAAATACTAGGAAGGCACTATTATTTTCCTCATTTTATACAAGAATACAGTACAGATAGAAATTAGCTAAGTCATCATACAAATTCATGTAGCAAACTAAATGTCTAAGCCCAGTCAGAACACAGGCTTGATGGCAGAGGTCTGTGGCCTTACACTCTGCAGAATCAGAGAGGGAGAGTTAGTCTTAAAATAGAAATTGGGAGTTCTGGAAGCTTCATTTAAATTTCAAAGCTACCAGGCAATAAAAACTCAGCGCAGGGTGGTATTATGGGTTCGGTGTGTGTTTTACCCAGAGCAGCTTTCTGAAATGTGTTCTGAGTGATTTCTTCAGTGCTATATTCCCCTTTGCTAAATGTCTTGATTGTGCAAGTATAGAGTTTTCCTCATTACTTTCTACATCAATAGCTTTATTTTCATCTCTATGATTTTTTATAGATTCTTTATCATATCTACTTACTATCAGTTTATACTCTCCATTTTATTTTGATGAATATCTGATTTTTATGATTACCAGTACTTCTTTATCTCTTTTACTTTTAAAAACTAAAATCCAGGATCCCTGGGTGGCGCAGCGGTTTGGCGCCTGCCTTTGGCCCAGGGCGCGATCCTGGAGACCCCGGATCGAGTCCCACGTCGGGCTCCCGGTGCATGGAGCCTGCTTCTCCCTCTGCCTATGTCTCTGCCTCTCTCTCTCTCTCTCTATGTGACTATCATAAATAAATAAAATAAAAAAAAATTAAAAACTAAATTCCTAGAAAAGAATAATTATACACAAGAAATAACAACAACAGTAATGGTAACACCTAAACATTCACCTCTCGCTAGCATTTCATTGCATATCCTATCCACTTATCCTTCCTATCTTTTTGGAAGGCCAGGGAATACACTGTGCACAAGGATTATTGCTACTATGGCTACAGATATGCTTGTATGTCCTGTGTACAGGTGTGAATTTCTTTAGATTATATGCCTAGAAGTGGAATTGCTAGCATATTCTATGTGCACCTTCAATATTACTAGACCATGCCAAAGTGTCTTCCAAAGTTGTTACATATTCCCAGTGGTATGTAACAATTCCTATTGATCCACAAAACTTAGTATTTTTATACTTTTCGATTTTTTCCATCTTGTGAGTATGAAGTAGTGTCTGATTTTTTTTGTTTTCAGGTTGTCTTTTCTTACCTTTATATCTTCAGGTGCTAGAGCAGTTTCACCAAGCTTCAGTTCTCAATCACTGGGTATTTATTTGTTGAATGGATGAACGAAGCTCAAGATTCGGTACGTTAATTAAGAGAATGGTGATGCTGTTAACAGAAATAAAGAGAAATGGGGAGAAATATCATGAGACCGCTGCTGTGAAGATCAGAGAAAATTTAGAAAACAAAATAAACTGAGAAACAAAATAATTGTCAACTGAGAGACACAGGAATCACATCAACTGAAAAATACCATATATTATGATAGTCTCTTCTTTGTATCATTGGCTCCCCAAACTCAGTTCTGTGAGGATAACATTATTTGCTACAACTTATTTTCTTGAGATTAACTGCTTTCTTCATAATAGATGAAGAAAATTATTATCTTCCTTTGATATTTAAAATTTGGCATAAGGCACATGTAAGTTGTGTGCATGTCTTTTAGCCATTACTGATATTGTCATTGAATTTTTTTTATGATTGGACTGCATGCTGAGATAAATGAGTCAACTGTAAAAAAAAAAAATCAAAAAACAAAAAAACCACACCTGTCCTAATGATGAATCACCCATTACTTCAAAGAGAAGACATAAGCACTGCTAATGCATATTTCAACGTAAGAACCGTTTCACTATTGAAAAGGAAAGTGCCCTTAGAAATAGAAAAAATAAAAATAAAAAACTGGAAGCCACGATAAGCTCACCTACTCGTTATGGTTTATAAAGCAAAGCAGAGTTTTATGAATACCAGAGGATTAATAAGTACCTGTGTAACTGGATGTTTTAATCCAGTTAATATATTTAAACTGGCTATATGATAAGCTCTATGTTCAATGAATAATTGCTCAGACCTTCACTTCAATTTGGTTATGCCTGCCTGAACACTTAAGCATTTCAGCATGTCATTCAGATTGTCATTTTTGTACAGATATATGTTTCCTTATTATGGAAATAATCATTTAAGGGTGCTTTGATACTGCATTTTTCAATGTTGGGAAGAAGGATTCTTCAAACATATTGTGTTTATTATTGTATAATCTTGAACCAAAATTATAATTTCTTTTAATATTTAGGTAAGAACTAGAGTCCTGTATAAAGTCTGTGCCTGGCACCAAAAAAAAAAAAAAAAAAAAAAAAAAGATGGAAATTTATTCCACTGAAAGATGTAGTTAAATATGAGAAATAAAACACAATTTTGTGAGCTTCTTAAATACTTGTATCTGTCCATTTGTGTATTTGCTGCATTGGCTTACTAAATTCATCGCTGTTGGCAAAGTGAGTATGACTTTCAAAGGATAAACCATAGGACTAGCAAAGAAATGGGAAAAGGAAGTAGTAGCATTCATACTTTTACTTATTCACTTATTTTTTATTCTCCTCTTACTATTTCTCTTATGAATATACTAAGTTTCTATTATATTCACAGTTCTGGGTTAAGCAGCAGTATGGGTTGAATTATGTTCACCCAAAATTCATGTTGAAGTACTAACCCTCAGTAACTCACAATTAACTTTATTTGAAAATAAGTCATTGCAAATGTAATTAACTAACTGAAGATGAAGTCATGCTGCAGGGATCTCTAATCCAATATGACTGGTGTCTTTATAAAATGGGGAATTTGTGTTTTTTTTTTTAATTTATTTATGAGAGACAGAGAGAGAGAGAGAAAGGCAGAGACACAGGCAGAGGGAGAAGCAGGCTCCTCGCAGGGAACCTGACGTGGGACTCGATCCCGGGACCTCAGGATCACGCCCTGAGCTGAAGGCAGATGCTGAATCGCTGAGCCACCAGGGCATCCCAATATGGGGGAAATTTGGACACAGACACATACACAGGAAAAAGGCCCTATAAAGATTGGACTTATGCTGCCACGTAACTACCAGAAACTAGGAGGGAGACCTGAAACAAGTCCTTCCCTAGCACTCTGCTGACACTTTGGTTTCAGACTTCCAGCCTCCAGAACTACGAAACATTATTTCTGCTTTTGTTCTAGGCTTGTGCCATGGCAGCCCTTGCAAACTAACACAGGTGGGGAATGCATGATAAAGAATTACGGCTCTTGAACTGCACATGTCCACTTATCCATGGATTTCTTTTTCAATAAACATAATACTGTAAATAAAGTTTCTCCGCCTTATGGTTTTCTTAATAACATTTTCTTTGGATTACTTTGTTGGAATAATACGGTATATAATACAAATAGCATATAAAATATGTGTAGTCTACTACTTTACGTTATCAATAAGGTTTCTGGTCAACAGTAGGTTCTTACTAGTTAAGTTTTGGGAAGTCAAAAATTACATGTGGATTTTCAACTTCATGGGGGGAGTCGGCACCCCTAGCCTCTGTGTTGTTCAAGGGTCAACTGTATTGATCTCTTTTAAGGATATATATATATATACATAAAATTGAAGCATCTAAAACATGGGTAAATTGCTCAATAAAGTAGTACACAGGAAATACCACAGGATTTCAGAGGAAGGAAAGCATGTATGGAAATTACTCCACTTCCAGAGAACCCAAGCTAGGTAGATGGGGTGATATTAACAATGGTCGTTTGATAGTTAAGAATAATTTTGCTTTTCTGAGAATCAACTTGCTTTTATTTTCTGGATTTTCTTTGTTTTTTCTCTATTAGAGCCAACTATGTAGTCTACATGTAGCATGTAGATTTGCCTTTACACCATACATTTTTGTATTTCCTAAATCTTTTAATGTCCTTGCTGGGTTGTTTTCTTCTTTCTCCTCAGCTTCATGTTTGTTTTACCTTGATTTTTATGTGCCCTTAACAACCACTCTTAGGTCCACCCACAACTAGGAGGTGAGGTTTGGAAATAAATGAAAGCTAGGAATGATAGGAAATGGGGCAGGATAATGATAGATACAAGACACAGAACAAGGTGGAGACACCTCGTGTACTGCTGTAACGGGGGGCATGACACCAGGTTCCCAGGGGAGGTATGAAGTGTTTAGGTCAAGAACAGCAAAAGTATAACATTGGGATTACAATTCTCTCTTCCATGTCCCTAACAGGTAACTAATCACTTTTCCCTGTGAGCTCTCTGGTAGCTTTATAATTCTTTTTGATAGGAGTAAGATCAACCAATTTATACACAAAACGAAATTTTAATTTCACCTATGCTGAGATGAAAGAAGGAAGGGCAGACTAGGAAAATTCTATTTGGTTAGGTTAAAGAGAAACCAATTTACTGAATACATTTAGCAGAGTTAATTAATAGAAAAAGCAAGAGTTAAACTGGAAAATTTAAAACACACATAAATTCCCTGACATTTTATTTTAACCCGAAACATATAAATAAATGTACATTTACCAATTTTTGCCTATCCAAGACTTTTGTTTGTCACTAACTGAAATTCTACATCATTCTTTTGGTGTAAACCACACCCATATGGCATCTAAGATCTTCAACTTGAACATATTTAAAATACAACTACACACACACACACACACACACACACACAAGTAAATCTGTATATTTATGACATTTTTTTCCCTCAGTCTTTTAAAGTTGACAGCCAATAGCAATGTTTTTAAACATAAATCTCATTGATCAAGTCTTTCCATATTATTCAAATCAGTTTCTCAGAAACAACATTTTTTCCCCTTTCACACTCCTTGATTTACATAATAATAAATTACTTTATGTAATGACACTGACAAGTCCAACTGGTAGAACAGACTGGGAACCCATGCCATTGATTTACTGGTAGAAGTAAATAAGAATGCTAGCAAGCAGTTTAACAGCTGTGGGTTTTCGCTATTCTTTAAACATCAGACTTTATAGAGGGAACAAATGGCACTGGTTAATCTGGAAAGTTGAATTAGGAAAGATTTCTTAAATGAGTTTCCATGAGCATTTTAAAAGGACAGAAGTATAAGAGAAGAGGATATTGGTGAGTGGAAGTGCTGAACAAAATCTATAGTCAATTGACAAGTATGAATTAAGCGCAGACTGTAACATGTTCTAAGCAGTGGAGTTACACGAGGGAAGGAAATAGTCTCAAGGAACCTATATTCTTAATAAGCCCATAACTATATAATTAATCAAGTTGTGATGGTGGCTGAGAAGGAAAATAAACCAGAGTAGAGATAGAGAAAATGAGTGGGTTTTTAAGATAAGTTTTAATGAGGGCCTGATAAGATGAGACTTAAGCAGAGACATTACCAAAGTAATGGAGTAATCCATGGGGCTATCTGGAGGATCATCTTTCCAGGCAGAGATAGGAATTACTTGTCATTAATCACAGAAATATCAGGAGACCCCTGGGACAGGGGAAAGTGAGCAAGATGGGGAGTGAGAAGTAACTGGAGCAGTGATTGCAGAGGCTGGAAATGAGGCTGGGGAGGTGGTCACGAGAGAGTACTTGAAGGAAGATGGGAATCCACAGGAGGGATTTTAACAGACAGGAAAATGTTCCACTTATATTTCAGAAGGATCATTCTGGTGCTGCATAGAATAAACCGGAGATGAGGGCTAGCAATAGGGGAATTTCCATTCATCAACTAGACTTTGTTAGGCCCAGATCATGCCAGTTTGATCCCCATTCAGCTCATAGGCATCTTTAGTTCCTCTGCCTGTTCCCTAGAATCTTCCTAACCTGCTTTAATCCTGGTGAACCTTATGTCACTATGTCTCAAGCTCCTCAATTGTTGATAACATTAACTGAAAATTCATTGCTGACGTATCCCATCTCTTACTGCCTACAGCCAATCAAACACCAAGTCCTGTTCTTTTTTTATATATATATAAAATTTTATTTATTTATTCATGACATACATCCAGAAAGAGAGAGAGAGAGACACGCAGAGACAAAGGCAGAGAGAGAAGTAGGCTCCATGCAGGGAGCCTGATGTGGGACTCGATCCCAGGACTCAATCCCAGGACTCCAGGATCACACCCTGGGTGGAAGGTAGGTGCTCAACCACTAAGCCACCCAGGCATCCCAAATCCTGTTCTTTTCTGTCCATTTCCATGGTTATGAACTCGTCTAAACTAACCACATCTCAGGCTGCTAACCCATGTCCCAACATCCCACTCTTGCCTCACTGGTACATTTTCAATTCAGCTATCAAAGTAAAACACCAAAAGCTTATATCAGAGAGTGTAAATGAAATGCATTTCGTTCTTCTATTTAAAAAACCTTTCCCTGGCTTCCCATTTCTTGAAATATAGAGACCCAAATTTTTAAGTGGCAGGGCCCTTTGTGACCTTTCTCCTCAATACTTACCTCCTCTGAATACCCACAGCTGACCACCCTTCTCTTCTTCAGTATATAGCTACTATTTGGTCTTCTTTTGTTAACATTCTAACACCTTTCTGAGTCAGACCATTCTGCTCTAGCACAAAATCTTCTACTTCCTCTAGATTTCCCCCTCTTTTTAAGTCTTACTTAGGTTTTTTTGTTGTTGTTGTTGTTATTTTTTTATTTTTAAGAGAGAGCAAGCGAGAATGGGGTAAAGTGAGAAACAGAGAGAGACAGTCTTAAGCAGGCCCCATGCCTGCTGCGGAGCCCAATGCAGGGCTCTATCTCACCACCTCAAGATCAAGACCTGAGCTGAAATCCAGAGTTGGTCACTTAACCAACTGAAACACCGAGGCACCCCTCTTACTTAGTTTCTTTTTTTTTTTCTTACTTAGTTTATTAATCTCTGTTTCCTTTTGACAAGATTCCACAGGACTCTTTTTCTTTTTTCTTTTCTTTTCTTTTCTTTTCTTTTCTTTTCTTTTCTTTTCTTTCTTTTCTTTCTTTTTTCTTTTCTTTCTTTTTCTTTCTTTCTTTCTTTCTTTCTTTCTTTCTTTCTTTCTTTCTTTCTTTTTTTTCTTTCTTTCAGAGTCATTTACTTTAGAGAGAGTGCACACACAGGTGCACAAGTAGGAGAGGCAGAGGAAGATAGAGAATCTCAAGCAGATTCCACGCTGCAGATTCTCACAACCCTGAGATCATGAGCTGAGCCAAAATCAAGAGTGAGGCGCTCAACCAACTGAACACCCAGATGCCCCAAAACTACACAGACTTCTTATGTGGACCTGGATTACATCTGTATGTTTCCATCATAGTGTTCAGACTGATCTTTATGGATCAGAAATGCTATGAACATGGGGCTGTATTTCTCTTGTCACCAGAATCTGTCAATGCCTAGGATGTGATAGGGTGATAAATATGTAAATCGCTGAATAAATGAATGCATTTCCTTCTTATTCTAATTTGGCAGTGTTTATTGATAATCTTTTATCTCCTTTATGATTATGTCCATGAATGATACTGTTTGGTAGCACATATTTCTTTCTTCCATGAAGACAACCGACTTTATCTGGCCTTATTCTTTCTGAAGATTTTCAGTACAAAATAAAATCCTGAATTCAAGAATAGAGCAGGTTGGGAGAAGTAATAGAAGTATGAAGATAACTATCACATAGTGAGTTTTCTTCCCCTTATCAGAACACTGCAGGAGAAAGGGAAGGAGAAAGTCTCTATTTCTTCAATTCTTTGCTAAAATAGCACCTTCTAGTGAGTCTTTCTTTACCATGTTATTTAAAATTGTCACCGCCCACATATCATCTTATTTTAGCCTGCACTAGAGCTTTTTCTAATAATGCTTTCTTTCTTCCAGTTGGAATTCCTAGGGTACTGTGGGCTCCAACTGACTCTCTTCCTGTATCTTCTGTGTACACTTAAGCCCTGTTTTCCTACCCTCCTGTTTTTCTTCCCTCCTTGGCTCTACCCTCAAACTCCAGAACCAAGTCTGAAACTTTTTGTGTCAGACACTTTCTCACACATGAGCTTTAACTATTGATGACAGGTGAGGGAGAACGTAGTAGCTCTGTCCCACACTTTTGTGTTTTTTCATGGTTTCTAGCTAACTTCCTTCGCTTAATCCCAATCCTCACTCATCACTCACTGCATTGATGCTGAGCGGTCTATGCACCAGATGCCCTGTCAGGCTGAATCCTAACGGACACTGGAACACTCACCTCATGGTGTCTTTTCTAGCCCCTCTTGTTGCACCTACATGTTCACACTTGAATCTAGTGGTATAATTTACTCACTGGATTTTTTTGTGTGATCCGAGATGTAAGATTAGGAAGGTTAGTTGGAGTTGATTATGGGATGTTCACTGAGATCTCTTATAAAGCAACTGTGGAGATGCCTGTCTGTGGATAGTGAGCATCTGGTAATTTGACAGAAGCAAATGAGGCCTTGAAATAGGAACAGAGGAAAGAGTTACTAGGACCAACCTACTGGGAGGAATCAAGACTTTAGCCTTGAGTTGCTTTTTGGACCAATCTGTTACATAATTTCTTAATTAATCAGCCATTCCAGTTTAGGGTGATCTCTTCCTCTTCTACACAGTTTATGGTTGGTTGAATTGTTTCAGTATTTGTTATTAAAGTGTCTATGGCATTATATGTTACCTCTTCAACTATAATTCTCTTGTAAGTAGGCACACCTCCAGCAACAGAGTACATTTCACCTTAGAGTGATCAATAAATATCCTAAATTGATTCAATATTCTTCTATGACAATAGTGACTAGGATGCATACTTGGGACGGTAGTAGGGGGTAGTACCTAAAAAAGACATCAAAGATTCAAACTGAACATAATATAGTTCACGTAATTGTATTCTCCTATTTGTATATTTTTGTATGTGCCTGGTAGGAAAGGCTATTGAGGAAATGCCACAAGGTCACCGAGAAAGCAATTCAGGGCTGGTTGGGAGATATGTGATTTAATCATTTTAAAGAGACAGAACTTGATGAGTTCAGTGGTTTCTTTAAGCACAATTTATTTTATGTTTTTTTTTTTAACTTCGCAAGTAGAAAACGATAAAAGCAGCAGTTTCGTTTTATTGCCATGTCTCTCATCATTTCAGAAAAAAAAATCTAGGCCACATCTAAATTTAGGATAATATGTAAGTGATTCTAACTTGTCCCACATTAAATCTCTGACCTCTATGTCAGCCAGGCTAAGGAATATAGAACACAGGCTGTTCCAGTTCAAATTAAAGAAGTCCTGTCTCATTGAAAGGTTGCAAAGAGGCATTCTGTTGAGTGTACAGGTTTTTAAATGAGAGTTTACCACTCATCCTTCTGGCTTTTTTCCTCATTGATTTTTTTTTTTAATACCAGAAATGCTTTCAAACTTCTGCTAGAAAATGAGTTTCTTTAAAGGACAACAAAGCTCTTTTGAGTAGCAAATATAAGATATTCGACCAAGATGGTATCAGTTCCACAGAAGCATATTTTTAATTGGATATATGTGCTTTTGCTTTTTACCATTCTTGTCAGTTGTAATGTTTCTGTGCTTCCAAGTACATTTCTTAAAATTTAAAATAATACTAGAAGAGATTTCGTTGCAAAGTAAGCCGCTGCCTTACAGAATACTTCAATTCTTAACTTAAAAAATGGGCACTAATTGATAAAAACCTGATAACTCCCATTTCAGCAAACACCTTGACTTCTCGTAAACATGTTTATATTCCCTTCTGCTCCTTGGGCAGTAGCTGTAATCACTGGCCTGCTGCTCTTTTCTCTACTTATATTCCTTTCCTTAGACACCTCTTTTATTTCCAAAGCTTTGCTCTCACTTCTATACATATGGCTCTGAAACTTTGATCAGGATCAACTTTCCTCTGTACTCCAGACACATTGCTATATTTACCCAGTAGACATTGCTTATTATAAACCTATTCATCTCAATTTCAAATGTCAACAAAGTCAATATTGTATCTACCAATTTTTACTCCCCTTTTAATTTTCTAATTGCTATTGATAATAATAATGAGGCATGCTGTGGATCAAGATGGTGGTAATGAGAGAGATATACTGGAGTCAATCCAATGTAATGAATCTAACATGCAATAAACAATGAACGTTCTCAAACGTGTCGAACTTAGATATTGATCTGGGTCAGGAACATAGCCATTCTCTTCATTTGACCAAGAAGCTTGTAATACTCTTCCCCAATGACATCACTTCTACTCCTCTCTCCTTTTATTTGAACCCACGTGTCACTTATTGTTTCAGCCATCACATCTTATATCTTCTAGAAGATAACATTTGCAGTAAGAAAAATCAAGAACTTGTCAGATGTTTTTAGTTGATTAAAACTTCTGATAAGTATTCTTCTGAAGAATTAAAGTTCTTCATCTCACCTATATAATGCCTCAGAACTGGAGGGCACTGTTCCATGGTTTGTTTTTCATTTCGGAAGAAATAAACCTAGCATTTTCTCATGGAATTAGATTTTAAGTAGAGAATATTCTTATAAAGACATATTCCAATTCCACCCTTTAAAGATTGAGGACAGAAAGGAATTTTCACTGTATTTTATTGTGATCTCAAATTCAAATTACAATAATTAATTGTCTGTAAACTTGTTTTTACATGCTAGGTACCAGCAACATGTGGGGGAAAATGCATGGTGGTTATACTCAGCAGATTTGGCTTTAAATCCTAACTCCACATGAAATCCTAGGTCCATCACTGACTTGCAGAGTCACCACAAACAAGTCATTTAACTCTGTTAATGTAAGGTTTCTTTATTTTTGAAGAGGATAATGATGACTATTGCATTTGTTCATTTTAAAGGTTAGAGGCACTTTGTGTAAAGTAGCCTGAATGCAAGAAGATATTCAAATAAGAGAAGCTATGATCTTCTGAAGTCGCTGGTATTATTTCCAACCATCTTCCCAACTTATTTTTAATAAATAATTCTTAGTGTTCCTCCCATTATGAGCTTTCATCTTATGGCATACAAGGTGTTACCCAATTTTTATTCAATTATTCATTCTACCAAAATTTACTGGGCACAAGTGTGTGCCAGGAACTATGCCAGGCAATAGATAAAAAAGATAGAGGTTATTTTCTTAAAAGAGCTTCAAGTCTAAGTGGGGAAGCAGATAAGTAAAATGAACATTTGGAAAAAAGTATGATAAATAATTGAAGTAGCCACAGAATTACTACATCATTTATAGTAATAGATTTCCCAGAGCTACTTGGATGTTCTCCTCCTTTTGATTAGCTAAATCTTCTATCAAAGTCCTCATTTCCAGGATTCAAGAGATGCTTTCCATCCTAAATCATGATCCTTCTCTTCTGAGCTCTTAAGAAGTAGCTGAGAAATATCCTTTTTTTTTTTTTTTTCATTAGTGCATACCATGATCACACAGAGGCAAGATCTAGGAACACAGGACATTCATCATCCACAAACCTTTGGAGGCTATGCCCAAACTGAGAGATTCATCTGATATATTTTTCTAAGTCATCTTTGAGATATAACTGATAAAATAAACTGTGCATATTTCAGGTGTACATTTGTAAATATGTATATATCCATGAAACACTTACTAATCTGGATAATGAACCCATTCATCATCCTTTAAGTTTCCTCTTACCTCCTCTTCATCCCTAGGCAATCATTGCTCTGCTTTCTGTAACTTATACATTAATTTGCATTTCTCTAGAATGTTAAGCAAATGGAATTAATAGTAGATACTCTTTCAACTGGACTTTTCACTCAACATGATTATTTTTAGATTCATCTCCATATTTATGTGTATCAATAGCTCATTTCTTTTAATAATATCCCATTGGGTAAATAGATATACCACAACTCGGTTATCCATCCTGGGTTGTTTAATTTTTGGTGATTATAAATAAAGTTACTATAAATATTTGTATCTATATTTATATCTATATATCTGCCTATAGATAGGTAAATACAGCTTTGTATGGAAATAACTTTTATTTTCTGTATTAATACCTATTAAAGAGTGCAATATGGAATATGGTAGATATGTTTTAATTTTGTAAGATGCTGCTTAACTATTTTTCAAAGTGATTGCATCATTTTACATTTCCATCAGCAGTGCAGGAGGGTTCCAGTTGTTCCATGTGCTCAACAACCCTTGATATGGTCAGTCTTTTTAATTTGAGCTATTCTGACAGATATGCAGTGGTATCTCATACAGGTTTAATTTTCATTTCTCTTATGGATAACGATGTTGAGTTTCTTTACAAGTGATTTTTTGAAATGTTTCTTTGGTGAAGTGTTTTTTAAAATCTCTTGCCCACTTTTTTACATCTTTATGTATTCTGAGTACAGGTCCTTTATTAGATAATGTGATTTGAAATTACTTTCTCCCAAGCTGTGGCAGCTATGTGTGTTTTTTGAAAGACAAATTTTCTTAATTTTGAAGTCCCACTTATTTGTGTATATATATGCATGTGTATGTTGTTTTTGTTTGTGCTTTTGATGTTTTATATAAAAAGTATGGCCCAAGCCAAGGTCACAGAGATTTTTTTTCTGATATTTTCTTTTGGAAGTTTTACAGTTTCAAGTTTTGCATTTAGATCTATGATCTGTTTTGATTAAATCTTTGTATGTGATGTGTGATGTAACAGCCAGAATTTATAATACTGTTTCTTAGCCACTATACTTCAAGTCATAATATGATGAACAAATTTGGGGAGTATGAGATAATGGGAAGATAGGAAAATATTTAACAGAATCATGATAGAGAAAAAATTGTGATATGTCTGACTGATGACTCGTGTATTGGATCCAATAAATCAAGTGCTTAATTTTAGGTTGGGTAAAACATAGCTTGATAGGAGAAACCAGTATGAACAAAATAAGTTAATGACTTTAGTAGTCTTAACAACAAAAACAATAAACAATTTCATGGGATGCCTGGGTGGCTCAGTGGTTAAGCATCAGCCTTTGGCTCAGGGTATGATCCTGGAGTCCTGGGATCGAGGCCCAGATTGGGCTCCCTGCATGGGGCCTGCTTCTCCCTCTGCCTGTGTCTCTGCCTCTCTCTCTCTCTGTGTCTCTCATGAATAAATCAATAAAATATTTTAAAAAATATTAAAAAAGAACCATTTCATGTAATAGACATGTTATTTTGCCACAGTGTTAGTATGCTACACCATCATTCACACTCTGTTCCCATATTTTTTTCCAACTTTTATTTTCCAGTGTTATTCTTCAGGAACCCTAAATTTCATTCATCTGAAATGGATTCACAATTTTTCTTTAGCATGCTGTACTTTTTCTTCAAACTCCATACATTGAAAGATATGACTGATGTTATTCTAGGCCCAAGTTCATACCTTACCCTATTTTGAAGACTTCTGTCTTCACTGAAGTCACTCTTCTCTAGGCAGAGTGAGTTGATACTTTAAAAAAAAAAAAAGATTTTATTTATTTATTAATGAGAGACACACACAGAGACAGAGGCAGAGACATAGGCAAAGGGAGAAGCAGGCTCCATGCAGGAAGCCCTATGTGGGACTCGATCCTGGGACTCCAGGATCATACCCTGAACCAAAGGCAGATGCTCAACTGCTGAGCCACCCAGGCGTTCCTGATACTTCTTATCTCTACCACCTTGAGCACACCTCTGTGACAGCCCTGTATGTATCGAAGTGTTTAGCTTCCCACACCACATTAGGTTGTCAACACTCTGCAAGAAGAGAGGTCATATATTGAGTCCCTCTCGGAGTAGGACAGACAAGAGTTCATTAAGAAAGAACAAGGATAGTGACAAAATTTAAGAACTCAGTTTACAAACAACTAAAACAGCTGAAGAACTTAATTTGTGGAAAATTTAAGGGGGCTAGGTATTTGAAGGACTCTGTGGACATGGGATCAGAGGGTACAGATTCAGACACTATTGTGAAGGCACTAGATAGATACAAGATATTTTGGGTCATTATAATAAGGAATTTGCTTTTATACAGTAAAAGCTGCTTGAAGCAAAGATCTATTTTAAATACTTATTCTTGTCAGCAGAGCTTATTCAATATATGTTCTTTTTCTACTTGGTAGGAATGTCCCTTTCTTTTCCTCTCTTTTTCTTTTCCTCTTACTTTCCATTATATTCCATCTCACTGCTATTAATGGGCCCTAAAGGGAAGAAGTCCATCAATTAATGCTGTTTAGCCTCTTAACAGGCATTTCTACATTTAATTCATGTCTCTTCTAAGTTTTCATGTGAAACAGAGAGATGTCTTAAAGACTTCTTCTGCAACATTACCTCCTGCTCAAAAACCTTCAATGATTATCCTTTTCCTATAGAAGCATAGTCGATGATGGATCGTCTCATTCCCAACAATCCTATAAAGCATTAGTAATAAACACCATTATATTACACCCAAGGAAATTCACACCAGATCATGTAACTAGTAACAATGGGAATCCTGGTCTGATCCCAAAGTTAAATTGTTAAATATTCTTTTCATTCTTTCCAAATACTTTGTTTTATCTCTCAAAAATTATTTGTTCAAACTATTCAACTTTATTTTGCACTGGTTATTGTACTATATTAACTTATTTCAAATGAGTCAATCTGTTTGCTATCCCCTAAATATTTCTCACATGTTTTTTCATTTAAAAGGATAACTTTCTTAGCTTTTCTGAACTTTAGTTTCTTCTTCTATAAAATGAGCATAATACTACCACTTACATCATAAGGCTTTTATGAGGGTTCGATATAAAAGCCTTGTATAAAGTCTTCATATGGGCCAGGCCTATTAGAAGTTTTCAGTAAATATTAGCTGCTATTATCCTTAACAATTATGTTACACATCACAGTAAAAATTCACGATTGGGAAATGTAAATACATTTTGGAATTATATAATATAAAAGCACCATGCAAATGTGCATTTGAACCTAGTAAGCATTCATAAATATACTGTGATCCACTGTGAAGAGGGATCCCTCAATGTAGATCCATGGAATTATTGCTAGTCTAGCTTGCACAGGCGCCTTCTACAGAAAAATCCTGTGATTTATTTAAATTAGCCTATATTAAAAGATCATCTTTTATGTTTATTGCTGAATGTAGTATTAACTTGTAGTAGATTTACAATATTGTGTATTGAATTTTAAATACAAACTCAATCTTGAGATAATTTGTCATTTCTCCCATTTATTTTTATGGCATATTACAGCAAAATTGATGAATCTTAGTATTATGAAAATAAATGATGAAAGTATCTAGAAAAAAATGTTTAGTGAACACATATTCTGAATTAAAGAGTGTAAAGAAATTATCTTCTTTATTTTAAATATTGTTTTAAATAAAACTAGCATTGGGATAAAATGAAGGAGAAAGACAGTAACTTGCAATAGAAACTTTATATTCTTGGATCTTTTATATTTTCTCCATTATGAGTCTTAAAACATGAGGCATTAACTTACAAATAACAGGAAACGTAAAAATATATCAACTAGTTACAAAATGCAATGGAGCAAGATGTTGAGATAAAATTGGCTGGAGATTGAAGTGGGAAGGATCAAAAGCAGAAAGATTCAGGCCTTAGAAAGTGCAATCAGAAGACTGTCAAATTTCACTGATATCTCAGCGTAGCTTGCAGATTGATGGATGCTACTAACAATATATCAATGGAAATGTCTGTGGCAATGCTGGATATGTTTTTATCAGTGTGAGAGAGGATGTCTGTAAAGATTGATACAAATATTTTGAAGTCTTCTCTCATTGTTCATAAGTGCTTTTGATCATCAATTATAGGGCCAATGCTTTATTCTCTGTGTGATTCTTATCCAGAAATGGCATATGAATATGATTTACCTGTTCTTTTCCTATTTGCCATGCTTTTCTGTTTCAGGTTGTATTACAGGTGTGGGTGTGTGTACCCATGAATGTCTGTGTTTATGCACAAATGTGTGAGACGTCTATGTGCATGCATATACAATCTTTTCCTATTCTTATTGGAGTCATTGCCTCTAATTTTTGGTTTCCTTCCAGGTAGTCAAAGCCTTTGGTTAGAAATATGCAAAATACATTATTAGCAACAAAAAATAGATTATTATATAACTCATAAGCTATATGTTGGAAAAAGACCAATATGTCATACAATACCAAGAATATAATATCAATAATCACCTCAACACTTAACTAGGAAACAAATAAGAAAACACTTCCAAGTCATTTAAAATAAAGCCATGCTTATTAAAAAAACAAATGAACAAACAAAAACTTTCTGCATTAGAGGAAATCTTTAAAGCAGTACCTGATATTGTCAAAATCATTCAGCAATCTGAGTATATATGCATGGGATTTCATGAATTTTTCTATCTACTTTTGGTGGACAGACTCAATTCTAAGAAACATTTATCATGTTAAGCTCTTTCCATTTGGGGTGACAGCAAATTCTTCCTGTGAGAACTGTTCAAATGGATGAAATGAGCTCTTTTTTACTCATATTAAGTGGTGTGCACATGACACTACATATTTTAGATAACAAATGTTCAAGTTTGGTGGATAAAAATATAGAAGTAGATTTTTATTCAACCTGATTTTCTAGTGAAACACAAGATATTTTCCTTCTTAGTATGATCTGTGTAGTTTTCTGTTGCTGATATAATTCTCCTATACATATTTATTATGAGGTGAAAAATATTTCATTTAAAATAAATACTAACTGGGGGATCCCTGGGTGCTCAGCGATTTAGCTCCTGCCTTCAACCCAGGGTGTGATCCTGGGGTCCCAGGATTGAGTCCCACATCGGGCTGCCTACATGGAGCCTGCTTCTGCCTCTGCCTGTGTCTCTGCCTCTGTGTGTGTGTGTATGTGTGTGTGTGTCTCATGAATAAATAAATTAAATCTTTTTAAAAAATAAAATAAATACTAATTGAAAGAACAAATATTTTAGCATATTCAATAAATTGGCTTACACAGTATAGCATTGTTTAAAATAATGAAGGATAAACAACATTAAAATACTTGCAATTTGCTTAATCTACAAAGTTTTAATTAACTCTTGTGGGTCAAGTAAGGTGCAATAGATAGTTGTAAAGATATTGCTCAAGTGAAATTAAAATTAGCGAAAATCATACCTTAATTTACTCCACCAAACAAATGGTTTAACTCTAGTTTTACTAAGCTAAAGACATCAAATGTGAAAAAAATATACACAGAATACAGTAAGGCTCTTCCAAATAATAATGAAGGGAAATAATTCATAGAGGACTGAAATTAGACTGTATTTCAAAGTCAAGTTCATCAATAATATATTTCTAAAGGAGTCTGAAACAAATCAATTTACAAAACTGGAGTCATATAAACCCATGTTAATCATAGCCATTTGATCTAGGCTGTGTTTATTCTATGGTTACAAAGATAAGACCTGCCCATTAGCTGAGAGGCATATTTAGAAATCCATTTAAAGAGTTTCAATAAAAAAGCATAAGTTATCTTCAGACTTATAAAGGCAGCAATACCATGTCCAAATCTCACCTACTCAAATAAGAAGAAATAAATTATAACAATGAAACCATTAGAATGTGTCTACATATCTTTTTCCTTTCAACTAAAACTTTAAAAAAAATTTTATTAGTTTAGTATTGCTGGAGATATTTTTACCCAGCTTTTGCTTTTCTGAAAAAAATTATTTTGTTTTAATTTGTGAAGAACATTTTTACTGGATAAAAATTCTAGGTTTGTGTTTTCCTTTCTTTTAAGCATATTAGTATTATTCCAATGTTTTTGGCTTGCCAGTTTCTCACAAGAAGTTTGTGATCAATTATTACCTTCGCCCCACTCTATCTAATGAGTCTTTTTCTCTAACTTCTTAACAATTTTTATTAGCAATTTGATTATGACATGCTTCAGTACAGTTGCATTTTTTGGATTCACGCATTTATGCTATGCTTTTCATTATATTAGGTGAATTTTCAGCCATGATTTCTCCATGTACTGTTTTTCTGAATTCCTCCCTATCTCCCAAGTATGTTAAAATGCTTGATACTGTCATTTAGATCATTGAAGCTTTTAAATTTTTTTTCAGTCTTTTTCCCCTCTGGGCTTTATTTTGGATAGTTTCTATTGCTGTGTCTTTTTCTTCAGCAGTGTCTATCTTTTCTGCTAATAAGATCTTCCAGTGAAATGTTCATTTCAGACATGAAGTTTCTCATCTTCTGGAAGTTTCATTAAGGTGTTTTCTTAGTATTTTTTTCTTTTCATTATGTCCATATTTTTCTTTGCATAATTCCACACATTTACAATAATTAAAGTTCCTGTCTGCAAGCAGCAAAATGGCAGCATACGTCATGTCAGCCCCCTCCCCTAACTAACCAGTTATGTCAGCACCCTCCCCCAATTAACTATATGCTCAGAAAATGTCTCCACAAAACCAGATTCTGGTCCTTGGGATTACAGAATTTGAATGACACACAGTAATAAGAAAGAGAACGTTGAGGGGGGTAGGAAATATGAACTCACACTACCCAAAACAGTGAGACACCTCCACAGAAGGAGAGTAACATGGACCCCAGATCCATAGGCCCCTGGAGCCACCACCCAGCACCAGCTGACTCCCACAGCCCTAGATGGCTGCATGGAGGCTCCCACAAATCTAGCCTCTACCACCCCATCTGGTGCCTGTGGTTCTAGGCCTTCTGTGGGGTTCAGGGGAGCTTCCATAGTAGGGCTCCCTGGGGGCTCCTGGAAAACCAGGCCCAAGGCCATCTCTGGTACTGGTTGGCTCCAAAGGCCTGAGGAGGCTCTCCATGACACCAGGCCCATGGTTCTCAGGCTCTGAATATGTTACAACAAATCTGGCTCCAGTAATCCTAGATAACCCCATGGCACCAAATCTTGGATGGGATCCTGCCAACTCTCAGCTCATCCCTAAGACTACAGTGACCCCACACATCTCTGCCTCAGGTGCTTCCACACAGACTTAAGGCAGGCTTCTGGGAGCCCAAAAGCCCATCTCACCTGTGCACCCAAAGCCCCAGGCAGCTCTAGTTGCCCCAGGCAGTTCCCATGTATGCTGATGATTCCTGCCATAAGCCTCCCAATGGAAAAAATATAAAAGGTCTAAGAATATACAGCTTCTGCTAAGTTGCTGTTTTTCTTTTTCATTTTACCCCAAAGGTTAGATTTCCTTAAAACAGTATTTAAAATAAAGAAGATAATTCCTTTATATTCTTTAATTCAGAATGTGTTTACTAAGCATTTTTCCTAATTTTTATCGATACTTTTGTCATTTATTTTCATAATACTAAGATTCATTTACTTTGTTTTAATATGCCTTAAAACTAAATGGAAGAAATGCCAAATTACTTCAAAATTGAGTTTTTAGTTAAAATTTAATTACACAATATTGTGAATCCACTACAAGTTAAGCTAATGCTTTATTAAGCAATAAACATAATAGGACATTCTTTTAATGTAGGCTAATTTAAATAAATGCCACTCACAGGATTTTTTTTTTTTTTTTTTTTTTTTTTTTTTTTTTGTAGAGGCACCTATGCAAGCTAGACTAGCAATAACTCCATGGATCTAATATTGAAAGAAGTCTCTCTTTTGCATGGTGCTTTTTTATTATCTATTTCTAAAATATATTTATATACATCCCCTATTTGTGAACTGTAGATGGGGGTGTCTAACAATAATGACTGTAAGGATGGTTTTATTGATGATGAACATAAATCTAAGTCTTTTTTTTTAAAGATTTTATTTATTTATTCATGAGAGGCACAGAGAGAGAGAGAGAGAGAGAGAGAGAAAGAGAGAGAGAGGGAGAGAGGGAGAGAGGCAGGCAGAGGGCCTCCAGGACCACACCCTGGGCTGCAGGCGGCGCTAAACTGCTGCACCACCAGCGCTGCCCCACAAATCTAAGTCTTATTGGAATATGTGGGAAAATGCAAATAATACTTTATTTTTCTGGTTATGTTAAATTTCCCATTCAGAATCTTGTAAGTATAGAACAGCACATCTTCTAACTATTTCTTTTCTTGAACTTTTTATGGTGCAATAGTCATTCACAAAATGCAATCTTTTTCAAAGCTGAGAGCACTCTTGACTCCCATACATTGCCATTAATGGGAAGGATGGGTGAAAGACCTGTGGGTAGAGTGTTAACAGCAGAGCCATTTGATCAAGGGGTAACTGTTCCTCACCTAGAACAGCATGAAGCCAACCCAGAAAAGCAAACATCACCATATAGACTGGAGTCAAGAGGAGGCATAACCAGACAAACTCATGGGTATTGCAGGGCAATGGTCTGAAAATTCTTGGAGGACAAGGGTATGACATCTGAGCCCATGAGTGTGATGTAGCGACTCTCCCAGGGGTCAGAGGTGATGGTCAACATGTTTTCAGATATTACCAAAGGTCTAGGGAAAGGGAAACCTGCTCCCACCTCACCACGCTCAGGTGCTGAAGCCCAGAGGTCGTGGTTCATGGTTGGAAGAGCTAATCTGCTAGCCCGCTTACAAGCTTCTGGAGTCCAAGGGTTAGCAGAATTTCATCATACTAGAGACTACAAAATTCACCTGTGTCCATCATGAGTGAGCATCAAAACAAATCAGCATGAATGTACCCTTTTGGTGACCCAATCTCACGTGATCTTGTCAAATAAATACTCTACTAGTCCTCAGACATTATAAGCATGCCAGGGCTCCTTTGCAGAATCACACAGCTTTTACACAACTTTATAAACAGGAGTGCTGGGACTTCTTGTGGCATTTGGTAGGTACTATGCATGGGAAAGTTCTGAGAGCCCTGAAAGGTGAGATGGGGATGGGGGCCCATACAAAATCTGGTCAGAGCTTAAGGAAACCCTACTCATATGTCACTATTAGCCTCAGCTGTCCTAGGCAATAAGGGAACTTTTTTTTTTTTTTTTTTTTTTTTTTTTAAAAAAGTAAAGCAAGGGGCATCCCCTGAGCATGGGACCAGGGACAGGGCTCCTGTCTGCATCTAAGGACAACTTCTTTTACTCTAGTACAGAGTTTCTTAACCCAGACCCATTCATTTGTTAACTGGATAAATCTTTGCTGTGGGGACGATCCCATGCACTGTAGGATGTTTATCAGTATGTTTGACTTCTCTCTACTCAGTAGATGGCAGCCATACCCTTCCTTCCCCAACTGTGACAACCAACATGTTTTCAGATATTACCAAAGGTCTCTGAGGAAGTAAGATCACCCCCAATTGAGAACCACCATTTTTGGGTTTGTTTTGTTCTATTATAAAGTATAAACCTTCTAAGGGTTTCTTTTAGGTATTGAAAGAGTTCTCTCTCTCTCTTTTTTATTGGCCAGAACCTTATTATCTTCCAGCACTATATTAGTTCTGGAAATTGCTTTTCTTAGAATTCTCTGGAATGTTTTTTTCCACTTAAACTCATGGAGTTTCCATATATGCATTTGTAGTTTAGTATTCAGCAGCAGATTGAAGGATGGTCCTGAACAGATTTCTTGAGAAATTTCCTTGTATAGTCTCCTTTTCTCTGTTAATTTACTCTGTACATTTCACCCCCACCCCTTGCTGAATGCTCATTTGTATCTCCTCATTTTCCTCAGATTCTATGAATGTTTCAAGATATCCCTTCTTATCCAGGAATCTCTAGGCAGAAAAGCTCGACAAACATGGGAGCACATCTCATTCTCTCCTGGGTCACGACACAGCCTTGCTAGCTGACCAATTTCTGAAAATAGTTATTCTATTTGCTTTGTCTGGTGTTTTAGTTGTTTACATAAGGAGGGCAAATTCCGTCCCAGTTACTTCTTAATAGCTGGGAGAAGAATCTCTCCCCCAACCTTCTTCTTAAGATAAACTTCTCAACCAGTTTTTTTTTCCATTGTTTATTTCCTCACTTACCACTCTCACCTCAACCCACTCTAATCTTTTTTCTACTTTCATCATTCTGCTGATCGGTTTTGTCTAAGATTATTACATGACGTCTGCATTCCCAAGCCACTTGGTATTTTTTCGTTTCTTAATTTATCTGCCCTCTCAGCAGGGTAAGGCATTTTTGATTACTATCTCTCTCCTTCAAAAAAACAAAAACAAAAATAAAATTGAACAAAAGCAAACTTTTCTTACCTTTGTTTTCAGAGACTGGACTTCCACCTACTTTGTTGGCCATATTTTTTAACCATTTTTGTTTTTCCCATCTAGCTGTTAGAAACTTCATAGCTTAGACCTAGACTCCTCCACTAAGTGCTAGACCAGTAAATTCATTTGCTAACTTGACATTGCCACTAAGAAATCTCAAAGGAATACCAAATGCAGTATGTCAAATACAAAGCACTTCAGTTCAGTTGCTCCAAAACCTGTTCTTCCTGAGTTCCCTATCTCAATAAATGATACCATCATTCTATGCCAAAAAGGACATCCTTGACAACTTCCTCTCCTTCACTAAGTCCTGCCATCCATCACTAAGTCCCATCAATCAATTGAACCTCCTAAATATTCTATAAATTCATCAATTTCTTCCCTTTCCAACCCTAGATCAAATCAGCTTAATATCTCCTAGTCTACTGCATTACTTTACTAAATGATCTTTCTTTATTCACACTGGCTTCTTTATAACCTCTTTTTTTCACCCTGTAGCCACAATGATCTCAAAATTCAAGCTAATTACGACAACTCCCACTTCAATGGGTTGCTTTTTATCTTATTACCTGGTATGTCGTCTGCCTTTGTTTCTGTGACTATAATTACCTAGCAGCATCCTTCATTCTTCTCTATAAGATTCTATTCTCCTTTATTGGATCCCATTCCCTAGGGATATCTTCTCTGGTCTCCACTACAGACAATCAGAAGTCCTGCTGATTTGACTTTCATAATGCTGTTTACGTATGCCCCCTACATGCCCATGTATGTTGGTTAGACTTGGGTTATCTCCCATGTAGACTGATATTTATATACAAGTAGCTGAGCAATTGCTTCTTTTACTTTTACTCTTTCCTTATTTTAACTCATCCTAGATTACAAATCAAATCAATCTTTCTAAAATGTAGCTTCAATATGCCATTTCAACTACTCAAAAAGAAAAAAAAAGAAACAATTGCCCCTGTCATTGAAGAAAATACAGACTCCTCATCCTGATGTTTACGTTTCAAGCAAATGCTACTTCCTTATTTACCCTCAACCCATCATGCATGCCCTTTGCTTCCAATTACACTTCTTCCAGGTCTGTGGACACAATCTGCTTCATATGCCATCCTCATCAATCTCAGACTTTAAAGTCCATCTTAAGAAGTGTCAGTAAATCCATTTTATTACAGAACTACAAAGCCTACATGGCAAAATAATATCCTCCTTTATTAGTCTAAGCACTTTCTTTGAGGCAGTACTTGTAATACTTGTATTGAGTTATTATATAATTAACTATCTTCCTAACTAAACGGCAAAGTTTTGAAGGCTGAAACTAATATTTACTCATCTTTGTATTTCAATTCAGCTCAATAACTGCTATAAAATAGATTTTAAAAAATCTCAAAAATGATTTAGTTGTGTAACTGGTCAATCACTCAATTCTACTCTTGAAACCAATATTACACTATTATATGTTAACTAAGTAGAATTTAAATAAAAACTTTGAACTATGAACTTAGGTATTTCACAGTCAATAAACAGATAGCAAGAGAAAAAAATAAAATATGAACTTAGTTATGGTATTGGGTATAGTATTTTGGCTTACTTCTAGTCTCTTATGCTTATAAATGGATAGCTAAAAACTGACCCTTTTGCTGCTATATAACTAAGAAAGTATGATAAGATATTTGATGAGGATTCCACCTCAATTACATGAGAATTCCATGAGATTCTTTTTAAAAATTATAATTATTACAGTAAGATATTCTCTCATTTAACCTTAACAATAACCTAATGAAAAGAAGCATTATTATCTCTACTACAAATGAGGAACCTGAGGTGAGAGACGTTAAGGAACTAATATATGGTCACAGGATTACTAAGCAGTGAATTCAGGATTTGAACCCATTTTTATATTACTGCATTTACTTTAAATCTATATGACTTCTCTCCATATTAACTTACTTCGAATGAGTAACATTTTCCAATTGTAAAATAAATCCACCCACAGAACTATTTTCTGACCATTGAAATGTTCCTAATTGTATCCTTGTTTGCTTAATTAAATCATAAAGTTAAAGCTACATTAACACATATTTTAAGATCACTAATTAGACAACAAACACATACTCTTATATTTTGATGATTTGATAGTTATTCCATGTCTATACTATAATGTGACTTTTTCCTACTGATATTTATATTATTCACATAAAGATTAAATTATAAATTTTCATTTTGTTTGTTTTAAATACTCTTGCATATTTGTGTTGAGAATACACTAAATTACTGTATGTTCTGTTGTCAATAACCAATTTTCCATTAATTTGGCATTTTTCCCATGATTCTTTGCAAACAAATAAGAAATAAAATTAGTATTGATTTAAAACCAGTAATGACATAAGTTTCAACATAATGTGAACATATGTGACTTCATGAAAATGGACCAATGAGGGATGCCTGGATGGCTAAGCAGTTGAGCATCTGCCTTTGGCTCAGGGCATGATCCTGGAGCCCTGGGATTGAGTCTTGCATTGGGCTCTCTGCATGGAGCCTGCTTCCCACCCCCCCTTCTTCCTATGTCTCTGCCTCTCTCTGTGCATCTCTCATTAATAAATAAAATCTTAAAAAAAAAAGAAGATGGACCAATGACTAATTGGAATAATTCTTTATGGAGATTGAGAATCACATTGAGGCATCTAGCCCTACTTTGGTAGATATTCATAGAAGCCTTGGTGTACATAGTTTATAGCTTTGTCTTCACATTTCTGGTGATACAGTACAGGCTCTTAAAATACTATATTTTAGTTCTTCACATATTTGATGTTCTTTTTGTCATGCTAAGCCACACTGAAATAATCTGACAGTTTTCCAGGTTTTAACTCTTCACCTTGACAATCCAGATAGTTGGTATAAATTACAGGTAGGTCTCATTTTGCACAGTTCCATGATAACTTAGATCAATGTGAGGACATGATTCCTATACACATGAGCCTATTAGTGGATTGAAAGGTGGCTCCTCAAAAAGTGTGCTAATGTCTTAATCCCTGGAACCTGTGATTGTTACCTTCTTTGGAAAAAGGGCCTTTGCTGTTATGAATTAAAGATTTTGATATGAGGAGATTATCCTGGATTCTAAATCCAAAGACAAATGTCCTTATAAAAGAAAGGGAAAAAAATAAATTTGAGACAGGTAGAAGACAGAAATCAAGGGGAGCAAGGTGACCATAGAGGCAGGGATTGTGGTGATATGCCTATAAGTCAAGGAAGGCCAACAGCCACCAGAAGCTAGATGAGGGCAAAAAATAGATTCTCCCCCTACAGCCAGAGAGAGTGAGGCCCTGCTGACAGCTTGATTTTGAGCTTTTGGCCTCCAGAACTATGAGAAAATACATTTCTACTAATTAACCCACTAAGTCATTCTTTATGGCAGACACAGGAAACTAATACAAAGAGTTTCATTTACAAGGTACTATGCAAAATCAAGGACTGCCTATATTTGTTATTGTAAAATTTTGTCTTTTACTCTCTTAATCTAGAGACCTCTACGTTAGGTCCATAAACTCTTTTATATAACATTGGATACACGTCTAAATCATTTCAGTCTATGTAATGAAGTTCCATCCTTCACTAAGAAGGTATTTTGGTATTGGTAAGATTCTTCAAAATTTTTTGAGGCAAGCACTTTACAGTTCACTTGACTATTGTTTGTTTCAATAGAAGACAGGAGGAAAAGTGGTCACAACATCTGAGCACTAAGTCATCCCTCACTGCCAACTTACTGCCTCTAGGCTAAATGCTCCCAATTACTCTAAGCCATTCTAATTGGCAATATTTTCCAAATATTTACTCATTATTCTGCTCTTCTTTTACCAATTGATTGGCTCTTTTGAGAGAGCACTCCCCAATCCATATTCATAGAGAGACAAGCATTTCAGAACTCATTCTAATTGCTATCTTTGGTATGCCCTAAGCTAGTGTTAGTTTTTGTATACTATGTAAATATACCATATGTCATCTAAAAAATTGTTTACTGGTTATGTGGATTGAGCACATTTCTTAGTTTTCCCAGTGCTCACAAAACATAACCACGGAAAAGATGAAACGCCATAAAGATAAAAATGGGAGAGAGATCAGTAGATAAGAGACTTTATCAACTTTTGCACAAATAAATGCAGCCAGAGAGAGGAGGAAAGTTTAGAAAGAGAGGAGGAAAGTTTAGAAAGTTTAGGAGAGGAAATTTTATTAGACTCAGTGAATCACAGAGATGTTCTCGTCTCAATGATGGTGCTTAAAACAGAGGGCAGAGAAAGTTAAATGACAACATGAGGATTGGTTGGAAGTCAATATTTGGGGGAATCACTTCACCTCACTCACCAAATGACAAGACCCAAATGCTTACAGCCCCACTCTGATAAAAATAAAGGAGGCTCTTGAGTCAGAGATGCCAAATAGAGACTAAAGGCAGAATGTGACATATGGAGTTGAAAATAGAGAATGAAGGAAAACTCTTGATGCCAAATGGTTGACTTCTAATAGCCACACCTTCAACCCTCAAATGACAAGCACTCTGATATCTACTCTCTCCAAAGTCTGAAAGAAACTGACATTTGAAAAGTTCTCCAGTGAGAAAAGCAAACTTTTCCCAAACATGTTTGATGTAGACCTTTCTTCCCTTCCCAGAACTTCTGGTTATTTTTTTTACTGTCTTATTGTTAAATATAATGGATGAGTCAATGATTAATGAAACATTTGCGTAAACTCTTGAACATGAGCAAAGGTGATTAAATAAACAAACATATGAACTTGGACAAAACACTGTTACCTGACAGCACAAAAGAAAACTTCCATCTTCTCTATCCTACTAAAATGTAAGAAAACCCACTTCTCATTTGCCTCAGAGGTACGTGAAATACTTGCATACATAGAAAATAATACAGTTCTACTTAAAGTAACAAGAAAGAGCTCTTGGAAGTTTAAACTATAAAGGCTAAAATGAAAAAAAAAATCCAACAGAAAGATTAGATGAAAATTAAAGAAATTTCTTAGAAAATAGAAAAAAATATAGCAATTATGAAAGGAAAAAAAAAAACCTGAAACGAGATTCTATGAGATTCAGTATCAGAAGGATAGGACAGAGAAAATGGAACAAAGGTAATAAGCAAATGTGAAGGCAAATTTTCCAGAAGTGAAAGATGTCAGTCATCTGAATGAATGGACCTATTATTGAAAGTGAAATGAATGAAATATTTCCTCACTATTAAGCACATCAAGGCAAATGAAAATCCTAGGGAAGAAAGCAACATAAAAAAGAGAGTACAAACTTACTATTTTGTTCATGATAATTTAAAGACAGAGTAATACTTTTAAATAAAGTAAATGATATGACAATATTAGGATAAGGAGAGGACGCCTGGGTGGCTTAGTGGTTGAGCGTCTACCTTCAGCTCAGGGCGTGATCCCAGGGTCCTGGGGATCGAGGCCCATGTTGGGCTCCCTGCATGGAGCCTGCTTCTTCCTCTGCCTGTCTCTGCCTCTCTCTCTGCGTCTCTTATGAATAAATAAATAAAATCTTTAAAAAAAGAAGGATAAGGAGAGCTATGGAGGTTAATATGAGCTAAATCATCATCTATAATAATGGAACAGTAAAAAAATAATGCCTAAACTTTATAAATAAAAAAATGACAACTGTATTCTGTAGAAATATGGAGGAAAGTACCAGGAAAATAAGATAACAAAGTGGAAAGGGATTTCGCTGCATAGCTGATTGGAGAATAATATCTTTGCACTTTACTTCTTTCTGTGCTATTTGGTTTGCTACCTAATATGCATATTATTTTAATTTAAAATCTAACTTAAATATATGGAAGGAAGGAAGCATAAGTAATAGACAGAGATAAGTGGATTATTTTTTTAAAGATTGTATTTATTTATTTATTTATTTATTTATTTATTTATTTATTTATGAGAGAGAGAGAAAGGGAGAGGATAGCAAGAGGAGTGGAGGAGGCAAATGGGGCAGGGAGAGGGAGAAGCACTCTCCCCACTGAGCAGGGAGCCTGACATGGGGGCTCAATTCCAGGACCCCAGGATCACAACCTGAGCCAAAGGCAGACACTTAACCTACTGAGCCACCCTGGTGCCCTGAGAAGTGGATTATATGAATAAAATATAAGCATTCAAAATGTAACTACTGTCTGAGTGACCCCAGATATTTAGATTTCTTATTCCAATACTGCTTCCTTCAGTTTATCATTTGCTCATCAGGAACAAAACCTAGGTGATGAGTCAGAGAGTACAAAGCATTCAGCAGCCAATAGCAGAAAACCAGTCAAGTGTCTTAAATAGTGATTTATTGTTTTCCCATATAACAGGAAAATCTAATTTTTAAAGACATTATACAATTTTTGTAAAGGCATTATGTGAGCGAAGTCACCACTGTTATGATGGTTTTCCACTGGATCTTGAAAACAGATCTTCTAAAGAAAAAAAAGAAAAGATGCCAACTAAGTTTTACATTAGTTGCCTATCAGACACTTTGGTAACAATTAACATGTCACCTCACTTAGTCTTCCCAATGAATTTATATGAATTTATAGAATATTATTTCTTCATTTCAGAGGTGAAAAACTGAGAGCCAAGCACACTAACACCACACAGTAAGCGATTCAGTCAGTGAGGGAACACAAGACTGTCTTCTAGTAGCTGACCTTTCACAATGATAAGAGCCTGTGGCTCATATTCTGGGAATTATAGGAAGGGTGTTCCTTATGGATGCATAAACTTCCATTTTTCATTCTAAAAAGCAAAAAGGTAGTGCTTGCTGATTCAGCAGTGAGGAGTGTATCCTAATGGTAAATTCAGAGTTGCCTATTTTTCTAGGAGGTCATAACCAAAAAGTAGTAGAAAGTGTTACAAGGAACATCAAAACCGCTAACTCCCGAACATTCTGCTGACACATGATGGGTGGATACTGATAATAAAAGAAAGTGTGAATATTTTTTAAGTAAATGTAAAAGCCTGAGTATAAACAGAGTTTAAATTGAACCTGAAGGTGACATGTTCATCTTCTCTGAGCTTAAGTTCATGATTTTCAGTAGAGGATGGTTTATAAGGTTAAAAAAAAAAACCAGTTATAAATATATAAATAATGAAAATAATTACTATTTAGTGGACACTTACTATGATTAAGCCCTTTTCATTATTCTTCTCGATTAAACTGTTTTGTAACTCAATTAATACTGTTATCTTCATTTTATATGACAGACTGCAAGTTCTTACAGGATAAAGTGGTTAAGATTAGACTTTAGGTCTCTAATGTCAAAGCCATACCCCCAAAGCCTGTGCCTTTTACCCACTTTGCTACATTATGTTAAAAACTTTCACTTTACTAGACCATAGTGGACACTAAGTTTGGAAATATATTGCCAGGATAAGAAGAAATGTCTACTAATTATATGGTTGGGAATAAGAGTAGAGAACAAAAGTAGAAGGCTCTGTGCGCTTTTTCCTTTGAACTTATGCAGCTTCTTGTCACCCCCGAAGAACAGAGTTGAAAACACCTAAAAAACCAGCCAATTAAAGGTAAACATCTCTGTCCCACTTATAGGACTGAAATACACAATATGTCAAATAGGGTTAAAGCCAAGGAAGCTCCTCCTGTTGAGAGAACATCCCAGTAGGTCAGGGAGCAGAGTAAGCCTCCTGCTGAGAGAATATTCCAGTAGGTCTGGGAGCAGAGTAAGCCTCACAGATGGAAAGCAAGGGCTGGATTGAGTTTTCATTGTGAAAATAAAAATAAAAAGAAAAAACAACTTGCAGCTATCACTGGGCTACAGCTTACTTAAAGCCCCCTTCTTGGGGGATGGGAGAAAGCAAACATAGTCCAATAGTCAGAATTTGAGCTAAGCCTCCATGACTGGAGGGATTAGGTCCAGAAAAGTAAAAATTGCTGGACAACAAAGGATGAGCACTGGAGAGAAAAACACACCAACAAACTCTCACCTCAAAACAACCTACAAAGTCATTATTTTGAGAACCATGACAAAAACCAACACTAGAACAATAATTACCAATATCAAAAGTCAGGAGAAGGATTGATCCGGGTAAATGGGGGAAAAAAAAGTTGAGCAATCTGAATGGGACTTAGAAATAAATCTGCCACAGATGGTCTAATAGAAAATATCATAAAGTGAAACAAGAAAATGGTCAGAAATAGAATGAGAACATAATATGAAAAAGAATCAATCACAATTACTAGAAATGAAATAAAAGCTCTATCAATGAAGAGACAAAATTTGACCACAAAGAAGATGCAATTTCAATCTGTCATCACTGTACTCAACAAGACAAAACAAAACAAAATGCCTTAATCTTTGAGTGTTCTGCTTCTTTAGCATTCTAAGTAGCACAGAGGAGGGGCATTTGTTGATAAACCAAATAAGCAGGAACAATCAAGGCCTTCATTCATGCAGAATAATCATGATACTAAATAGAACTAAATAAATAGAACTAATAATAAAGAGAACTAAAATCTGAGTCCCCAAACTTTCTCCTCTTTTCAATTCCCTATAAAACAAGATCAACAAAAAAAAATAATAAAAAAATAAAAATAAACAAGATCAACGACATGACACACTGGTACTTGTGACTTTCTATGATTAACTGAGAGAGTCACGATTTCTCTGGAAATCTTTTCTCCATATATTTATGGGCTTTTTTCCCTCTTCTTACTTGAAAACACTATTTTTTTTTTGTGTGTGAGATGTTATAAGGAAAAATATGTATTGCCACATTAAAGAAAATAACCTATCCCCCACGCGTGGATGTTCTTATTCTCTCTCTTCCAAAATCTTTGCTGGCTTTTATGAAGATAGGTTTTTAGTAATTGCAACAATGGTAATGGATGAGAAGGAGGGCTTTTGATAATGTTTAGACTGCAGTTCTTTTTCCACCTTTCCTTTCTTGCATTGTGAGCGCCTAAATAGTAAACCCTAGTGAATGTGTCAACATACTTCTTGCAACATTTGAAACTGTTGTAATTATCTATCCCTGAATTAAATATTTTTTGTTTGTGATATAAAACATTGTAATTACAATACAAATTAAATGGCACAACCATGTAGCAGCAGACAAAGAACTAATTTGTGTTCTTTCTGTACTTATCATTTGTTGACTAATTAGTTTCTCTATGAGACACCAAGTGACTCTTATAAATACAAACCTCCTGAGGATAACAAAGGTTAATTTTGAAGTGATTACAAATATTCCAATAACGTGATAATTAATAGTTACATTTGTAATGCAGGAGTCCTCTAAAGCACCAACTGGTAACCTCTGTAAATTAGTACAGATCATTGTCATCATTTAGGATGGCTTTGCATCATTCCTTTCAGTCAATTGAGTTTCAGTGTGAAGCAGGATCAAATATATAAACCATCATTATTCTAGAACCATGACCCTATGCGTGTGCATCTATGCACAGCCTGTGTGTGTGTGCTTGGATGTGTGTGTGTGCTTGGATGAGAGAGACACACACATAATGGTGTCTGTGCGTGCTATTAGTTCATTCTCTCAGTCCAAACCTGAGCTATAACTAGACATCTTTTTTTTTTTGGTAGTTTTATGGGTTTTTTAAAGAGATTTTATTTATTTCAGAGAGAAAGAGAGAGAGGGTGGGTGGGGGGACGGGTAAAGGGTGCGGGACGGGAAGGGAAAATTTCAACAGACTGTGAGTCCAGTGCTGAGCCCTTCTTGGGTGCCCCAGTTTTATGGTTTTATTAACATAAATACTATGTGTACATGGCCATCTATTTATTTCTTTGCTGTGCAGCTTCTCACTGGGACTGGTGACTCTGATGGCCAGCTGAGCTGCTCTTTCCCCAGCAGTTTTGCAGTTCTTGGAGGAGACAGGTGAGCAACTGCTGGACGGTAAGATTTGTTGCACAACAGCACGTAAAGCTCCTTGGCATCGTGGACTAGGAATTTCCGGCAGCCACTGGGCAGCACGGGCTTCGTTTCCTTGATGCTCCTATAATCAACCTTGGGCATCAAGATCTGGTCCTTGAATCTTCTGCGCACCCTATGGTCAATGCCTCTGGGTTTCCACCAGTTGCGCATAATTCTGACATATACAACTACCTAGTCATTTTATTGGTATTGCGTGTGGAGTCTTAAAAATATTAAAATATATGAAAACAAAATTGAATGCTATATAAGTGAGGTTAGCCACATTTATTTTTATTCACAGAATACCAATTTTTGATTGCTGTAAATCTTTAATTATTTTCATGCTTGTAAAATTAATCTTAAAAGCAAGGGCTAAATGGGTAGTTCTTTTTGCTTATTTTCACCTGCACGTCTCCTTGTTTGATCAAAATGTGGATATGTCCCTGTGACTAATGTCGTGAATTTAAATACAATCTGCCAATTGTGACTCATAGAAAAGTACTACGCAGAAGATTGTCCCTCCACCACCACAATTTGAAAACAGAAAATTATGCCACTGTCATCTCAAGCATTTTGGATGAATAGGCAAAGTCCAGCCACCTTGACCTCTCTAAAAGCTCTAACCTTTGTGTGCTCCTCTCAGCAAGATCATTGGATTCTGTGTAGAGTCTCCTCACCCCACACCCTGCCTTCAGTTTCCAGAAACTTAGCTGATGTAATTGTAATCTTTACTCAGTTGTTTCCTTTCTCTTGAGGATCACAGTGTGGCACTGCTATTGTTCAATGTCAAAAAAACTGTCATTCCTTTTGGTGTTTATTATTTATGGCCAAAGAGCTTGATTTCCTATTATTTCTTCTTGGTTGGGGGTAGGAGTCAATCTTAAGTTATTAAAATACAGGTGATTGTCATCTGCATATAGACATAGTAGACATGTGAATTAACAAGAATTGGGTTTATGAAAAGCCAAAGGGCCAACAGATATGTTTTTGTGCTGGAAAACTCAGGAATCTTTTTCAAGGTGAGAAATCTAAGAATTATATATATGTTTTCCAAACATCAATGTGCATGCCCTTCCTATTGTCATATACATCTCTTGGTTTCCTCTAACTTAAATGTCTTTTTTCTTTTATGTAACAGGAATTGAATATTAGGCTATGTCATATATAGAAATATGAATGTCATTTTGACAATTATATATATAATTGAAATATATATTTAATTATGTACATATATAATATAAAATATAAAATATACATCATATATGTGAAAATAACTCACTGTCTCATGATTTTACCTTCCTTTTTTTTTTTTAGAAATTTACTTTTTATTGGTGTTCAATTTGCCAACATATAGAATAACACCCCAGTGCTCATCCCATCAAGTGCCCACCTCAGTGCCCGTCACCCAGTCACCCCTCCCCCCCACCTCCCCTTCCATCAACCCTAGTTCGTTTCCCAGAGTTAGGAGTCTTTCATGTTCTGTCTCCCTTTCTGATATTTCCCACTCATTTTTTCTCCTTTCCCCTTTATTACCTTCCTTATATGTAGAATGGAGCCCTAATTCCTTTTTCTTATTAGACTGGATACAGTGTGGAGTAAGGCTTAAGTAACATATTTACAGCACTTTGAAAATTGTAAAACCATACATAAATGCAAGGGATCACTTCAGGATTGATTGGGGCTTTAGTGTCTCTTTCTAGCAAGGCAACTGTGGGCCTTGCAATTCTTGCATTAGCAATAAGATTCTTATATATCTGAGACAACCCAAACCCTTATTCCAAAGTACAGCCTCTTCTCCTCTGTCCCCCACCCAAAGCAAATCCACCTTGTCAGAATCCCTTGTGACTCTGATGGTCTGTGGAAGCAAAAGGATCCTCTAGTGACTGTTTAGCTTTAGAATCCCATCACAAGAAAGCAGACGGTCAGCAGACATGCCCACAGTTTGTAGCTCTTTTATTAACAGCAGGCACGTATGCTTTTTGGTGATAACTCCAGTACTTAATTCTCTTTGTGAAAATGCTGTTTATTGTTCGATGTCATAATTCTTCCAACAAGGCGACTCTCATTTCAGATACTTTAAGTGAATGTGTTTTCTGGAGTGTATTCCTGGTTGCCAGGGAGGAGGACGGTGAAAGGAAGAATGGAAAGGTTTTATTTTATGAGAACAGATGAAAGTTATTCTTTCTCTTGTGACTTACAGGTCAGTTAGAAGCAGTGATTATCTCCATTATATTACAGAACAACTCAGAAGTTAATCCTCAATACAAGACGGCCTGAGACAGTTAAAAGTGAGAGTGAAAATACACTTTTTCTCCAAGTGGCTACCAGAGGGCCATTTCCTAACAGGACACAGTAAACGGCCATACGGTACAGTGATTCTTGGCAATAGAAGACACATTTCTTGTAGTTCTCAGGCTTTAAGTATTTTTTCTTTATTCTAAAATGTAGAGAATCTTACAAAATTCCATGGACTGCAGGATCTCAGAGGAGTAGGCTTCAGCAGAGCAAATCATGGGCATTTAATTATTGCCCAGTGTTGACTGTTGCTTCTAATCAGAGCATGAATCACATCATCATTTCTATCACTAATAGAAATCATATTAACATAAACTATCACTGAGTTATTAGAAGTAACCAGTTTATATATAACAAAGGAGTCAATCTATATTAAAAAGTTATACTTTGATAGCTCATAGCCACTGCAATTTAAACTTCCAAAACTCAGAAGACTTTTCCCTCAAACCCTAACAAAACCTTTCTGGAATACTCTTAGAGTCCCCATAAAATATTTTACAAATACTTGAAACTGGGTTCATTCAGGTTCATCATCCCTGGCCTTCATCCCTGGAGAACTTCATGATGTCACTATGACTGGTTCCCGCAGAAGGACTGGTGTCCTGTCATGTCCCATGCCAGTGATGTGGTCCTGCCTTGGAGTATTTCTCTTCTGGGGTTACTGTGAGCCCTCGGTGTGCCCTAGCTTCCCAGAGATCTCTGTTAGATTTATCTCCCTAGTTCCGTGTTTCTCCTAGTCTCTGACTTCACATCAACTATGGGTGTGAAAATAGCTCCCTTGGCTTCTTCACTAACTAGACTATGGTTGACAAAATTCTAAGATGATGCCCCATATATGATCCTCTCCCTTGGAGAATGGGTGGGACCTGAGAATAGGATGCAGTAGTCACTCCCATGATTTGGTTATAAGACAAAGGCAAGGAGATTTTTGCAGCTGTAATTAAGGTCCAAAATCAGTTAACACTGAGTCACTCAAAAGGGAGATTACCCTGAATGGGTCTGACTTAATCAGATAAGCCATTGAAGAGAATTCCAGAAGTCTGAGATTCTCCTACTGCTCTACAAGCCTCCATGGGTTCTACAGCTACAAGAAACTAAACTTTGGCAACAACAATGTGAGCTTAGAAAAAGATCCTGAGCTTCCCAGACCTGGCCAACACCTTGATCTCCATCTTATGAGACCCTGAGTAGAGAAGTCACTTAAGCTGTGCTTGGATTTCTGACTACAGAAACCATGAGATAATTAATGAATGTTGTTTAAGTTTCCATTTTTGTGGTAATTTGTTATGCAGCAATGGAAAACCCCTCTTCATTCACAGAACCTAAAAATCAATCAAGGGGGCCATACCTTTTTAATTTCCCGCTTTCTAGACTCCTTTTCAGGTACCTTCACACCACACATACACACATGTGATTTTTCCTTCTTTTGCAGCCCAGAGTGAAACAGTAATGCTCAACAAGCATTATCAAGGATCAATTTGTGCCGAGGACCTAAAGAACCTCCCTCGGGAATCCCTGGGTAGCGCAGCGGTTTGGCGCCTGCCTTTGGCCCAGGACGCGATCCTGGAGACCCGGGATCGAATCCCACGTCGGGCTCCCGGTGCATGGAGCCTGCTTCTCTCTCTGCCTGTGTCTCTGCCTCTCTCTCTCTCTCTCTCTGATGACTATCATAAATAAATAAAATTAAAAAAAAAAAAAAAAGAACCTCCCTCTCTCCTATAAATCTTACCCAGACCCATACATGCATGCCTGTAAACACAGGCACACATCCCAAGGTAGACTCAATCTGGCTCATTTTTCACATATCCATAAGGAAACTGAGACCACTTCTATACAACTAAGTGACAATTCTTATGTGCAATGATGTCAACTGGCGTGAATACAGTGGTTATCATAGATCCAGTGTAGCACATAAATACCCATTTAAAATCAAGAGAGAGAGAGCTCCCTAGCTATTCTGAACAAGAGCTAGGGATACTAAGTGCAAGCCACTCATGTTGCCACTTGTCATTCTTATACTCATGGCAGATAATTGCTCCACCATTTTTTCCCCAATAAGCCTCAATAGATGCTCAGTATCTTTCTCAGAATATCACTGTGGTTATTTTCTCCTAATTTAGTAGAAAAGAAATAACATTTGTGTAACACTTAGGAATTTCACATGTATACTCATAAAGAAAGAATAGGCATGGATGCCCTGTATTTGCTTACCTCCTGCTGAAACATTTATTGAACACCTAGTATGTGATAATGCCATGTTAGGCACCAATAATGTCATGATGAATAAGCTATCCATAATATTTCCTAGAGGATGCATGTTATTTTATTTGGCCCACATAGGAGTTATTTAGTACTCAAATATATTTTATTTCATTGAGTGTAACTCCTAATATTTATTCTATTAAGAATGTGAATTAATGGGAGTCCTTGAGGAATTATGCCCAAATTCCACAGTGTGACTATACATTATCCCTGGTAAACTGTTTGAAAGGGAAACATATGCTGTTTGAAATGAAATGGGTTCTCACATTCAGTGCTCTGAGTGGTTATTATCAGGGATCAACCTTTTGGGCATATATCTTTGGGATAGGTCTCTGGTCTTGTGTCCCCAAAATACAAGGGAGGTATTGAAATATCATTAAAGTAACATTTGATTTCAAATTGACAAAACTGAATCAAAAAGTGGTGAGGTAACCATGCTGATTTCAAACAGCCTGGTTCATATACAGAGCTGGAATCCATGTTCTAAGCTCTACTGAAGAGAAAGAGTTAAATAATACATCTCATCTAGTAAACTGAAATTCAACAACTTCTTAAAATGCCCTCAGTAATACAAATCAAAGCTTGTGAGCCCACTGGCAGGCCTGAGGTGCAAACAAGTGAGAACAGAAGGGATACCCCTGAAGGAAAGCCTCTGACACTGGAGAGCAAGAAGTAATGCAAGTTGATGGAAAGGAAGGCAAGGACACAGAACAGTAGAGACTATGGTTTAGATCTTCTCATCCTTTGCACTACTGACACTCTGGGCCCCATAATTCTTGGTTGTGGGGAGCTGCCTGTATATTGAGGATGTTTAGCAACATCCTCCTCCTGTACCACTAGATACTAATAATCATCCTCCACAAGTTGTGACAACTATAACTATCTCCAGACATTGCACATGCTCCCTGGGTGGGCAGGGAGAGAAGGTCACCTCTGCCGAGAACACAACTATAGGTGTCTAATGTAGCTAACTAAGGTAGAAATGGATGAATAAGATATTTTGTGATTGTTTTTGGAAATCTTCATTCATTCATTCTTTCCTTGAACAAATATTTGGTGAATGTCTATTATGTGCTACGAGCTGTTTTAAATGACTGGGACTCATCAGTCAACAAAGAGACAAAAATTCCTGCTCTCAGTAGACATAATGATTAAGCAAATTAGAAAGTGAATATTAAAAAGTAAGAGGTGCTAAGGAAAAATAAAGCAGGGTAAGGATGATTAGGAGTTCTAGAGGGGGAGAGGAGTTAACAGTTTTAAATATGGAGGTGATTGGACTATAAGACTGTTAGATTAAAAAATATTTGAAGGAAAGAACTATATTATTTTTCTTCATATCCTTTAAAGAGCTAATAGAGTGGATGATACATAGTAGGGACACAATATATTTATTTATTCATTAAACCATTATTTATTGAATTAATATTTAATCGATTTTCTCAGCACTGAGCTAAACACTGAGGATATGATGAAGAGCACAACAGACGTGGTTTCTTCTCTCAGTGCATCTACATTTATGAGAAAGATATCTCAATAAAACACTAAAAAATAGATATAAACCTTAGCTTGAATAATTCTATAAATAAATGGCATATAAAGTTAAGAGACATATCAGACGGATCTGACCTAATGAATGAGGGAGAGGGTGTGTAAGTAAAAGTTTCCATGAAAATCAGTATTTTAGGTAAGTTTGCAATAGAGAAAGAGGTGCAGACAAAAGTTACCAAAAGATAAGCATATGCAAAGAATCAATGGTAATGGAACTCAGAGAATAAGGGAGGCATCATGGAATAATACGATGAATGAAAGATAAACTTCAGCTGCACAGTGTATATACAGCATGGCACAAATTTACTTCTTTAAGAGAAATAAAAAATCCAACAGCACGCTTTAGGTGGGAGTGGAGATGTGACATAATCAGGAATGCATACTGAAAAAAGGAAATCTAGCTGTAGGTGAATACCTAGTTTGAGGGGCGCAAGATGGTGAGCATGAACAAAAGACACATTTAGGTAGCATGAAGGATTAGAAATCTTTGGGTTAATGAACTGGCAGTTGTGCTGAGGAGAAATAGATGGATTCTAGAGATTTTTAGAAGGCAAAAATAGTAAGCCTTGGTGATCAACTGTGTGTGAAGCTAAGGAGAACAAGATTGAGTGTTGGTCATGAACAAGTATTTTGGTGATTTCATTGAAAAGTACCTGATTTGGAGAAGTTCGTCAACTGAGTTTCAAGCTTACTGACCTTAAGGTGTTTTTGAGACACCTGAAAGAAATGTTCAGGTAGTATTATATGGAACTGGAACTCAAAGGACTGGTATGACTTGGGGTTATCTATTTTGACCCTCAATTCAAAAACTGATAAAGTAGGTGATGGGGAAAATACTATTATCAGTTCCAATAGCCTCACCTTAAGAGGTGCTACAATGGTCCTTTTAAAGAGGAAGCCCAAAGGGCTTCTCACTTCACCTTGAGAAATGTTTGTCTCAGACAAAAACTAGGCCTGTGGCAGTGTCAGGACTAATAGCCTAATATTCTGTTCAAATGTTCTCTCCTTTACCATTGGCTTTGGTAAAGCAAGTGGTAGAGAAGAACCTAGAAGTATGAACCCATGGTCAGCCTTTGTGGTTGGCACTCCTCAGACTGTGAAAGCAAACCCAGTCTTTTTCTGTCAAGCCACAGATAAATGAATCGCTGTCTTTTATCATATATTCAACACCAATTGAAAACCAAATATATAAAAGTATTTAGTTTTGAACTAGAACTCTGTATAATACATGTTCCATTAAGAGTCAACATTATGCATTGCACTGTAGGTAGTGTTTCAGTGTGGTGGTCATTTTTTTAACTCCATTGTTGAATATCTATGTAGTCCTACCCTTCGTCCAGAATGTGAAACTTACTGGGATTTGATAAGCTTGCCAAAACTAATGGAAATGGTGCCAGAGTCGATAGAGAAATGTTTCACATGTGAAGAAGCTAAATAAGAAAACCAATTTTTTATTTTTTAAAATTTTATTTATTTATTCATGAGAGACAGAGAGAAGCTGAGACATAGGTAGAGGGAGAAGTGGGCTCCCTGTGGGAAGCCCGATGTGGGACTTGATCCCACGTCCCCAGGACCCAGGTGCCACAGAAAACCAATTTTTAAATAGTTCCCAGGAGGTGGTAAGAGAAGAGAATTTATGAAGATACATGGGATCACTTCATTAAAAAAAAAAAAAGATTAGCAATTACAACAAAGTCACTTATATGTAAAATAATACTTATAGAGGCGTAACAACCTTATGGTAATCTGAATGGCCCAAACCCAAGTTTGAATAAAATGCCAGAGCCTGATATGCAGTGAGCACGGAATTATCCCCGTTTCCCTTATGGTGAAGTCAGTGAATTAAGGAGAGCTCTGAGTCAAGGAAACAAGCCGAATTGTTATATAACTGACAACTTTGACCTCCTCCACACTTGTCTGTGTATGCAGCAACTTTATTTTTTGTGTGTCTTTTTTAAAATGCAGTCATTCTTTTGAAATTCACTTTTGAGGCCTTAACTAAATATAGCCTTGTGATCTAACTTAGCTACTTTGTAATCACAAAATATATTCAACAGTATGCCAAAAGGAATACTGCTCTGTGACAGTCAGGCATACTTTAGCATTTTATGCTTAAAATTTCCCTCCAACTTCAAGTGATTTCTAATAATAATTTATACAGTGCCTCACATTTTTAACATACTTATGTGTATATTATCTATTTTTTATTGAAGACCTTTTTTTTCATTGTAAAATATATTTTCCCTTATAATTTTTTTATGAGTAGCCTCCACAATGGAGCCCAACATGGGGCTTGAATTCATGACACTGAGATCAAGACTCATGAACCTGAGATCATGACTCAAGCTGGGATCAGGAGTCGGATGCTTAACTGAGCCACCCAGGCACCCCTCTCCAGTAATTTTATGAGTTCAACCAATCCTATGCCAACTTCCAATGGATATTAAGCAGATCTTAGAAATTTGATTAAAAAGTTCTAAAACACGGATAATTGAAAACAAAACAAAGTACAGTGAGAAGAACTTTGCCCTGCCACAAAACCAACTGTTATTTAAACTTAGTTTCTCTGTTAAAACTCTATTTATTCTATTTTTCCATACATAATTTTAAAGCTATTTGACAAACAGTGTGAGAATAGAAAAATAAAGGAGTTCTACGGTGTGGGAGAGAGTCAAGAATGACTTAGGTATAAATGGGGAGTTAGGGTATGAAAATGTCGGCATTTAAAGATCCTTGGGGAAATAATGGACTGTTCTACAGATAAATGATGCTGGGATAATTGGCTATCTATTTGACAAAAAATGCAATTCTGCCTTTAACCAAACCGAATAAATTACAAGTTGATTAGAAATCTAGATTTAATACCATAAAAGGAGAAAATTATCTCTGGTAGTATACCTCACAGAACTGATAAATGTGTTTTCCTCTAGGGAAGGAAACTGCAGGGTTGTAGGGAGGGGTGTCAGGGAATTTAATTGTCACTTTATAGCTTTTCGCATGGTTTAAATTATTTACCATTATTTGTATTGTTAAAACAATAAAATAAATACTCTCAGCAATGCCACTTTGGGAAATTAATCCTATAGAAATAAGACAAGCATAAATAACATGAACCTATACAGGTACCAGAAGAAATTTAATAACCGTAGAAATGGATAGGACTTCCTGAGCGTGCTGTTAATCTCAGAAGTGATATGATATAGGCAGATCTAACTTAATAAGAAGTGTAGTTTTTTTTTTTTTTCTGTTGAAAAACATCATAAGCAAAGCTAAAAGTAGAGCAACTCATTCGAAGAAGACCTCTGCGACTTCAGTGGAGCTCTTTTGCCTTGTCACTTGTTAGGGTACACTGAAGAATCCAGACAATTGATTGAAACTCTGTGCTTTGGGAACCAAATAATGAGGCCATCTCTTCCCACCCAGCATTAGGAGTTCACAGCATTCTTTTTAGGGTGTGGATAACAATGGACGGGTTCCTAACTGCTACAGGGTTCCATGTGTCTTCATTCAAATCTCCAGCTCCCACTGGCTCCCACTGTGGTGGTGGAACCTAAGGTGTCTCCTCTCTCTGCAGTGCCCACTAGAACTTTCTGTGATGATCCCATATGGTGGTTATTAACTACAAAGGACTTCTGAGCATATGAAATGTGGCCGGTGTAACTGAAGAGCAGAATTTTGAATTCTGTGAGCCTTTATTAAATGACATTTACACTGTCACACCTGACTAGTGGTTACTGTCACCCTACAGTGCAACTCTAGACCAATTGGCAAGAGGCAGGACTGCAGTTGGTGTGTGGTTTGGGAGGACAGATGAGGCCAACTGGAAAATTCTCAAGAAGGGAGATTGCTACCTGTTTAGTCTGCTATGGATAGGTTTGTCCTGATGTGGGAGACAAAAATATAAAATAATTACTACTTAGTAATTGATACCCTTTGTCCAGTACTCAGATAAATGTGTCATGTGAATTAATTTAATTAGTCCTTAAAACACCTAAGAGGTAGGAAGTGTTAAAATAATCTTTATTCTAAAACTGAGCCTTTGAGAACCATAGTGACGTACTCAAGATTACACATCACCAAGAGATGAAGCCAGAATTTTATTCCAGGGAGCCCAAGGGATACAGCCCTCCATCTTCCTGCTCTTAACTGCCTCTGCTCTTCCTTACCTCAGCTTGCAAAGGTTTGACTTTGAGATACTGACTTTCGACTCTTTTGTGCATTTCTCAGATGATTTGAGCTGTCTATTCATATTTAAAAGTGAGACCTAGGGATCCCTGGGTGGCGCAGCGGTTTGGCGCCTGCCTTTGGCCCAGGGCGCAATCCTGGAGACCCGGGATTGAATCCCACATTGGGCTCCCGGTGCATGGAGCCTGCTTCTCCCTCTGCCTATGTCTCTGCCTCTCTCTCTCTCCCTCTCTCTGTGACTATCATAAATAAATAAAAATTAAAAAAAATTATACATATATTTAAAATAAATAAATAAATAAATAAAAGTGAGACCTACAGAAGCTGACTGAAACATCAGTCCCCTCCCTTTTTGGATTATCTGCTCCTGGGTCTTCCTCCTTTTGTCTTTCTTCATTCTTTCATTTTAAAAGGCCCACCTTGAACATTCTGAGAAACGTTGAAAATATCACTTTATGGAAAAATTAACACCTCAAGTGTGGGTATGGAGTCTGCATTTATGCTACCTACTGATAGTGTGTCTTTAAAGAAAAACTGACACAATGCTCTGGAACCTTCCCAGTGCAAGGGAAAGTATAGGAAACAATGAATGAATTAAAAAATAAGTACTTTAATGTTCCAAAATACTGCATCTGGTTAAGCACAGAAACAAAGTGAATATTTTCTTTGTTAACATCTTAACTTGTAAACCCTGTAATCTTGAAGATTTAAATAATAATATGTACTCCTAAAAGAAAGAAAAGAAAAAGAAAACATTAAAGAGCTAAACATTTAACTTAGGGATTTTGAAAGGAAAAATAAAAAACAGCACCATAGTCCTATGAAAGTAAAAGAACAAAAATAAAAATATGGCAAATATTGGTGACAGAAAAATGGATTATAGTACCTGTAAGTTTTTTAAACTGTTTTTTTTTAGAGACTAAGGATACAAATAACACTCTGGAAAACAGTGATAGAAAAAAAGGCAAGACACAATTTAGCAGCAATCAGTTGAAAAATAAAGCAACATTTCAGATAGAATAAAAATTTTAAAATATGTAAGAAATGCTATCAATAATTTGTTTTTAAAAGTTTTTAAAAAATAATTTGAATTCTTAGCCAAAATAGGTATGATGGCTCAACTCCCTGGCAACAGCCATCTCTGAACGTCACCTTCTCTTGTTCTCATTTGACTTGGCTTCATTAATTTCCATAGATATATTGAACTTCAACTATTACCAGTTTTTTAAAAAAAAATTATTTATTCCTTTTTTTAACTTACAGATTATTTTTTATTTTATTTTGTTTTTATACATAGAGATTTTTTGGTTATTCATTGAAAAATAAATATATAATTTTATAATACTGAAATCTTGCTTTTTAATTGTTGAGGCGTTCCTTTATGGGGGTTAGAACACGATCTCTTTTGGTAAATGTTCTATGTGTGCTTGAAAACAATGTGCGTTATCCGATCGTTGGGTGTAGAATTCTATAAATATTTCCTTAAATGGAACTGGAACTTAATATCTGTATTGTTTATATCTGAGGTTGGCAAACTTTTTCTATAAAGAACCAGACAGTAAGTATTTCTGGCTCTGGGCCCAGTGGTTGTCAACTTTGTCACTGTAATGCTGAAGCATCCACAGACAACATGTGAATGCATGAGAATGGCTGTGTCTCAATAAAGTTTTATTTACAAAAATATGTGGCAGGAGCTCTTGGATAATGGTACATAGTTTGCCAAACTCTGATCTAGATTTATTAAAATATCCTGTCAGGTGTATCTCAATAAAACTGAAAGGATTTTTCAAAAGAATCTCTCCACTCTACCAGCTTTTGCTTAACATATTTTGAGGCTGATTTTTTTTTTTGAGGTTGATTTTTTAAGGTGCTTATAGGACTATGGCAGGTATATCTTTCTGTCCTATTGTCCTTTTATAAGCATATAATATCTGTCTTGTCTCATGACATTTTTTTGCCTTACTCTTCTTTCAGATTTTAAGATTTCTATTCTGGTGTCATTTGGTTCATTTTGCCTGTTTCTTTTTTTCCCCTCCATCTCTTTATTATCAGTTGTATTACTATTTCTCACATGTATCTCTTAAAAGCAGCATATGGTTCAATATTTTTTTTATTCTTTCTAGGACCCTCTAGATCTCAATGGATGAGTTTAATTAATAGACACTAATCACTCTAATATTAGCACTTGTTTCTATCATCTTTCTGCAAATTTTCTACATACTGTACTTTTTTGTTATTATTTTTATTTGTCTTCCATTGAATAGATGAAATTGTGTTCTGCTGGCTTAAAATTTTGTACTCTCGGCTTTTATAGTATTTGTCCTTAATTTAAAATACACTGCTTATTGTTTACTGTTATTTACCTTATTTTCCCCCACATCTTCTGGATTTGTTTCCCTTACCTGTGAGCTTCTGTGGGTATCTTCATTGTGAGTATTTATGAGATTAATCCTCTGAAACCACGAATGTTTGGAAATAATTTTATTATGTTCTGCCTTTCAAGCAAAAATTTAGCTGGACATAAAGCTATAGGTTCAAAGTTCTATTTCTTTTATTCTTTAAAACTTATACTCCATGGTCATCTTTCATTCAAAATTACTACCGAGAAACATAATATCAAACATTATGATTAATTGTCCTTTCCAGTGTGTATCTTTTAAATTTTACTGTAATTAAAAATAAAATGAAAGAAAATAAATTTGTTGGAATTAATAATTGCCTCATTTTTCATATGGCTTGTTCTCTAGCTAGTAATAATTTGCCCACATCTTTGCCAGAGATGGTAAACTCCATATGGACAAGATAATCAGTCCACTTTCCTTCTTAGGGACATCTTTCCTGGAAGCCTATATCCTCTTTTCCTCTCTGGACTGGTTCATCAGTAAGCCTCATGAACAATTCTCATTCTTGTGTTTCTCCTTACTCTTTTAGCCTCACACCTGTGTTTAATCTCTGTATCCTAGATATTGTGTATTTTTTGCTTTACTCACTTATTTTGAGGAACACATTCTCCCCATAATAGAGGTTTGTTGTTTTTTTTCCCCTGAAAATGTAAGGTTGAACATAAAATTAGTGTGCAGGTAGGTATGTGTGTGTATATAAAACAATGTCATATTGATATTTCCAACACATATCTAACACCACCACGGGGCACGTTTTAGCCTTCCCTGTTTCCTTATTTATAACTCTTCTACAGTAATGAGAAACATGACTCTCATTATGCACTACATTTTTCTTATTTGCTCAAACCTAGAATCTGCATAAAACAGCTTCAAAATTGGTAATCTATATCTCCGCAATAAACAAACCTACCAACTAGAGTACAATATTTGTGTAAAGTTCTTTTTTATGATTAGCCTTAGAGAATACAGTCAAAACATTGTTTTCAAGATTATTTACATTGATTCTCCTTCTGTCCCTTTGATGAGTTATATTATTCATTTACAGTACAGCCAGGTTCATTTGTTTCTGTTTTTATTCCATTTTGGGCTCTGAACCCCATCCCTATGGGTTTTATATATCTGGAGGTGTAAAACATTAACATATTGTAAGAGTCAGAAATATATACAGAGATTTACTCAGGGTAGTGTCACTATTCCTCCAATGGTTCTATCTCCTCTGTTTTATCCTCCATTTTCTCCACCCATTTCTATGTACACCCCTGAGGGTCCTTATAAACCCTCGCCATATGCATTTTATTTCCTCAGTTTCTAATTTATCCCTCTTGTGTTTCTACTTGCACATGAGCAGATGCATGTATGTTTTATCATTTTCTCTCATTTATTACATTAGATTTGTTTGCCCTTTGCTTTCCTCATGTAATAATAGAACCTAAAATCACTCCCTGTCAGTTCATACAGCTGCATAGTTCTCCATGATGTATATTTACTGTATTTCTGATCGAGCACTCCCCAATGCACGGGCACTGTCATAGTTGGGCCCAGTACATTACAGTCTCATACAGTGCTATAAAGAATGCACTCTGCACATGTATTTTGAGATAAATTACAAAGCATGGATTATAAGGTATGGGGATTCGTAATTTTGATAGATTCTGCTAAATTGTACTCCAAAAGGTTTGCACCAGTTTGCATTCCCACCAGCAATACACAGGAGTGCTGTTCTCACCCCCCAAAAGCCCAGACACCAGATTGTGCCATCAGATTTTTACTGTTTTTGCCAATTTTTGATATGAGAATCAGACTGAGTGAAGTTTTAGTTCAAATTACGTGTAAGAGCCATTTAATCTGTATTTTATGTTATTTGTAAATATTTTTTCTTTGGATTTTGGCCCTTTTCTCCCTCAATTTTTATTAGTTATTTATACATTAGTTATTAGCCCTTCACCCATATGTTGTAAATATTTTCTCTCCATTTGTCAATTGTCTTATGACTTGGCTTATGTTGCTCCTTTGCCATTCGTTTTTGGGGAAAAAATATGTAATTAAATTTATTATCCTTTCCTTATTTTTTTCCTCTAGAGTTCAAGCTATTGTTATAAAGTCTTGCTCTAAATTGAGATTAAACAGAAATCCAACCATGGTGCCTTCTAACATCGCTATTCTTCAGTATGATTTTAAATTCCTAATTCATGTGAGGTTTATTCATATGCATGGAGGAAGGCATATGTTTGATTTTATCTTTTTCCACATGCCCTCCCCTCCGTGACCTCAGCCCCATTTATTATGATATCCATCCATGTTTGCTCAGTGATTTGAGTCACTTTTGACATAATATATTTCCGTTACTTCAGTCTATCTTGGGGCCTTCTCTGCTATTCATGTATTCACTTGCCAATGACAAGATGTCTTAATTACAGAAGCTTTCTAGTATGTCTTAATGTCTGATAAAACTGATTTCCCTTTTTTGAATATTTCTCTGGATGTTTTTGCTTTTTAAATTATTTACAATATTCAGTCATTCTCTCCAAGAACAGGGGATGTCTTCCTATTGGCTTAAGTCTACTATTGTATCTTTCATGAATGTCGTAACTTTTCTTCACATAAGGTTTTTTCTTTAATGTTTCTTGTTAAGCTAAATATTAACCTAAGTATTTAATATTTTTTGATATTAGAAATAGGGTTTTATTTATCATTATGCCCTACAACTGGGTATTGAGATTTAGAGGTTAACTCTAACTAGTTAGGGCAGAAAGCTCTTTTATTGAGGATCTCAAAATGTCAGTATGTGCACATTTTTTTTCTTAGGTTATTTGGTGTTCTCCAAAAAGCTATTCTCCCATTTTCTGCCAGGAACATATGACATTGGTTCACTGATATTGGTATTCTGATAGTGTAATAGTGAAAGAAGCTGGGCATTGCATCATCAAAAGGCTGAGTTATACTGAATCCTTATCTTTTTAAATTTACTGTCTCATTCATACTGGCAATTATACCAAGTTGCCTAAATAAAGAGCACTCTAGAGGATTTTTATATCTTTCCTTCTCCATCTCTTCATTCTTTCCTTTCTCCTCTTCCTTCTCATTCTTATTTTATAAATTTCCAGGAAATTATATGGGGGAAACGTTATTATTAATATTAATATTAATTATATTAATAATATTATTAATTATAATAAATGTTATTATTATTAAATTATTATTTTTTCTTGGAATATCATGTGTTTCCATTCCATGTAGTTAATTTTACACATTAGAAATTTATTTTTCTATTATATCTTAATTAGTGCTTCTTCCATGGTGGTTTTATTTTTTGGTACAACTAGGATTACCAAATGTAGCCAAAAAAGGAAGGGAGGGAGGGAACAAGGAGAGAGGTAGTTCTCTCCTTTTTAAATTGTATTTTATCTGGTAGCTCTAGGTACAACTCTAATTTATAGATTGGTTCTTTCTTTTTATCCTTTATGTTAATCTTTTCTTTTTCTTCTTTCTCTTTATATATTCTGAATTTTCCCAAGTATTTCTTAACATTTATGGGTTTAGTGTTTTGCAGCATCATATCTTTTTACTTACACTATTGCATATTTTAATAATTCATTTGGTTTTTGCGTTCTTTTAAAGAGCAATGTTTTCTATCATTTTAGCATATTTTCCCCTAATTTTTTATGATCTTGTTTATTTAACTATCTTTTGCATTCTATTTGTTATCCCTTTATTGCTTTTGAACCAGACATACAATTTGTAAAGTGTTACTTTATTTCCTGCTATAAATAGTGTGGGTATTCCTTTAAACCCCTGAGTTTTCAGAGTAATGCTTTCTTTTCCTTGTACTTCAGGGCATTTTTGTAAATTATTATTGTTACTATTTTCCAGTTATATATTTATAAATTAAGGGCATTATCCACATGTGGTAAATTTACAGTTGAGTACAATATGTAGAATACTTTTGTTTCCCCTGTCCATTCAAATGAATACAGATTAGTTTTTTTTTTTTCAAATTAAATTTTGAAGGACAGTACTTTACTTCATTTATGATGATTTTCAGTCACTTATGCACAGATTACAAAGAAATATTCTTTTAAAGCTTTTAGAACTTCTGATTATGACAGAATTAAATACAGCCTATAGTTCTTTGAAATTTTTGACACAAAAAATTTATGCCACCCCCATCCAAATCTGAATGATATTCCTGAAACTTTACTGAGTAAAAATACACTAATCAACTATAAATTATAGGAGGGCTTGTGTCACAAATCAGTCTTTTCTTTTCAAAATCATATTGCATTCTTGGGGTTATGATTTTTTTAAGTTTTTATTTAAATTCTAGTTTGTAAGCATACATGTAGTATTAGTTTCACATGTACAGTATAATGATTCAAAACTTCCATACATCACCTGGTGCTCATAACAAGTGCATCCCTTAATCCTCATCACCTATTTCACCTAATCCCCCCCACCCAGCTCCCCTCTGGTAAACCTCAGTTTGTTCTCTATAATTAAGAGTCTGTTTCTTGGTTTGCTTCTCTCTCTCTCTCCTCTTTGGCCATTTGTTTTATTTCTTAAATTCTACATATGAGCGAAATCATATGGGATTTGTCTTTCTCTGACTTATTTTGCTTAGCAAGATTTCATTCTTTTTTATGGTTGAATAATATTCTATATATCCCATCTTCTTTATCCATTCATCAGTTGATGGATACTTGGGATGTTTCCATACTTTGGCTATTGTAGATAATGCCACTATTAAACATCAGGGTGCATGTATTCCTTTGAATTAGCATTTTTGTATTCTTTGGGTAAATACCTAGTTGTGCAATTGCTAGACTGTAGGGTAGTTCCATTTTTCATTTTTTGAGGAACCACCAGACTGATTTCCAGAGTAGCTGCACAAATTTGCATTTCTATCAACAGTGCAGGAAGGTTTCCTTTTCTCCCCATCCTCACTAACACCCATTGTTTCTTGTGTTGTTGATTTTAACCATTCTGAAAGATATGAGGTGACATCTTCATTGTACTTCCGATTTGTAGACCTCTGGTGATCAGTGATGCTGAATATCTTTTCATGTGTCTGTTGACCATCCAAATGTCTTTTTCAGAAGAGTATCTATTTATGATTTCTTCCATTTTTTAATTGGAATATTATTTTGGGAATATTAAGTTTTATGAGGTTTTTATGTTTTGGATACTAATCCTTATCATATATGTCATTTGCAAGTATCTTCTCTCATTCCATGAATTGCCATTTAGTTCTGTTGATTCCTTCCTTTACTGTGCAAAAGCTTATTTTGATGAGGTCCCAATAGTTTACTTTTGCTTTTGCTTCCCTTGCATCAGTAAACATATTGAGAAACAAATTGCTATGGCCAATGTCAAAGGAATTATGGAACACCTGGATGGCTTAGTGGTTGAGTGTCTGCCTTTAGCTCAAGGTGTAATCCTGGGGTCCTGGGATCAAATCCCGCATCAAGCTCCCTGCATGGAGCCTGGAGCCTGCTTCTCCCTCTGCTTGTGTCTCTGCATCTCTCTCTGTGTCTCTCATGAATGAATTAATAAACTCTTAAAAATAAAATTCATTGCCTGTGTTCTCCTCTAGAATTTTTATGGTTTTAGATCTCACATTTAGGTCTTTACTTCATTTTGAATTTATTTTTATGTATGGTGTAAGAAAATGGTACAGTTTTTCATTCTTTTGCATGTTGCTATTCAGTTTTCCTAACGCTTTTGTTCAAGAGACTGTCTTTTTCCCATTGGTATTCTTTCCTGCTTTGTCAACGATTAATTGATCATATAGTTGTGGGTTCATCGCTGGGTTTTCTATTCTGTTGCATTGATCTATGTGTCTGTTTTTATGCCAGTACCATACTGTTTGGAGCACTACAGCTTTGTAATATAACTTGAGGCCCGAAGTCTTGCATGGGTGTTTTACTATGCCAAACACTTTTTCCACATCTATTCAGAGGATCATATGGATCTTATCCTTTCTTTTATTAATGTGGTGTACAATATAGATGATTTATGAATATTGAACCACCTTTGCAATCCAGGAAAAAAATCCCACTTGATCGTGATGATTTTTTTAGTGTTTTGTTGGATTTTGTTTGCTAGTATTTTATTGAGAATTTCCACATCCATGTTCATCAGGGATATTGGCCAATAGTCCTCTTTAGTAGATCCTTATCTGGCTTTGATATCAGGTAATGTTGGCCTCCTAGAATGAATTTGGAGGTTTTCTTTCCTTTTCTATTTTTTGGAATAGTTTGAGAAAAATAGGTATTGATTCTTTAAATGTTTGGTAGTGTTCACCTGGGAAGCCATCTAGTCTGGGCTTCCGTTTGTTGGAATATTTTTGATTACTGATTCAATTTCTTTCCTGGTTATAGGCCTCTTCAAGTTTTCTATTATTTCTTGTTTCACTTTTGGTAATTTATATGTTTCTAAGAATTTATCCACTTCTTCCAGGTTGTCCAATTTTTTGGCATGTAGTTTTTCATAATATTCTCTTATAATTGTTTGTATTTCTCTGGTATTTGTTGTTATTTCTTCTTTCTCCTTTCTCTTTGGTTAAGTGTGGCTAGAGGTTTATCAATTTTGTTGATTTTTTCAAAGAACCAGCCCTTGGTTTCATTGATCTATTTTACTGTTTTTTGTTTTGTTTTGTTTTGTTTTTTTTTTTTTTAGTTTCTATATTATTTGTTCCTGCTCTAATCTTTATTTTTTTTCCCCTTTCTTCTGCTGGCTTTGGGCTTCATTTGTTGTTTTATTTCTAGCCCCTTTTGGTGTAAGGTTAGGTTATTTATTTGAGATTTTTCTTGCTTAAGATTTTATTTATTTATTCATGAGAGACACAGAAAAAGAGAGAGATACAGAGACATAGGCAGAGGGAGAAGCAGAGAGAGAAGCAGGCTCCACACAGGGAACTTGATGTGGGATTCGATCCTGAAACTCCAGGATCACACCCTGGGCCAAAGGCAGATGCTCAACCACTGAGCCACCCAGATGTCCCATTTTTCTTGCTCTTGAGAGACAAGCCTTTATCCCTCTTAGGACAACCTTTGCTGCATCCCAAAGGTTTTGGACCACTGTGTTTTCATTTTCATTTGTTTCCACATTTTTTTTTATTGTCTTCTTTGATTTCCTGGTTGATCCAATCATTGTTTATTGTCATGTTTAAACTCCATGTATTTGTGGTCTTCCCAAATTTTTTCTTGCAGTTGACTTCTAGTTTCTAGTGTTGTGGTCAGAAAAGGAACATGATATTTCATTCTTTTTGTACTTGTTGAGGCCTGTTTTGTGACCTAATATGTGATCTTTTCTGGAGAGTGTCCCATGTACACTTGAACAGAATGTGTATTCTGTTTTAGGATTGGAATGTTCTGAATATATCTTTTAAGTATTTGGTCCAGTGTGTCATTCAAAGCCACTGTTTCCTTGTTGATTTTCAGCTTAGGTTATATGCCCATTGCTATAAGTGGGGTGTTAAAGTCCCCTACTATTATTATTATTATTAATTGGTTCCTCTATGTTTATTATTGTCTTATATGTTGGTGCACTCCCATATTAGGTGCATAAATATTCACAATTGTTATATCTTCTCATTGGGTTGTCCCCTTTATGATTATATAATGCCCTTCTTTCTCTCTTTCTTACGGTGTTTGTTTTAAATTCTAGTTTGTCTGATGTAAGTGTTGCTATTCCGGCTTTCTTTTGACATCCATTTGTGTGATAAATATTTCTCCACCCCCTCACTTTCAACCTGCAGGTGTCTTTAGGTCTAAAATTAGTCTCCTATAGGCAGCATATAGGTAGGTCAGAAATAACAGAGGCAAGAGGTTGTAAGACAAAATTATCATTTAGAAAATTGTTCACAATGAAGCAACCCAGGATGTCATGGCTTTATTTTTTTAATATTTTTAATATTTTTAAAATTTGAAAAACTATTCCTTTTATGTGTTTTGTCTTATTTTTACCATTATAGAGAATAGTTCAAAGAACACACAAAATCATTTTTTACAAAATACTATTCTGTAGTTAAATATTAAAGTTACATTTGTAAATGTGGTACCATATATATCCTTGAAAAATTCATCATTATTTCTCTATTTGGTGATAAGGTAAGCTTTTCAGAATTCATGGTACAGTTGCCAATTTGAAAAAAAAGAGAGATCCCAATATCTGTTATATATATTTTGAAGTCTTCACTTGCTTTAACACACATCAAAAGTAATTAATTTTTAGTTACTTTATTTTTTACAGAATGAATGTTTTCATTATAGCATTCATACTAGATTTAAATTAGCTAGTTTACTTTAAATTAATTTAATAACAGAGGTATATAGTTCTCTAATTACCCTCCATAGGTTGGAAACAACCAGAGCCAGGACAGGCAGAGAAAGTACTGGTTTTGTAAAGGTGTATTTGGACGAACTAAAGGGAATGTACATAGTAATTAGCAAGATAGGAGGAAAAAACCACCAAGGGCCATGACTACACCTAAAGTGGCCATGTAAGTAAGTGTCTGTTTGATCCCTGGAAGATATGATCAAGTAACAGTAAGAGGCAAGAAAGAAATACCCTAGGGAAGAAAGAGAGTAGAGGCATTTTGTGTTGTCAGTACTGTGTTCCATATGGGTAGGCAGGATCCCTATTAAATCCTGGCATAGGGAAAACAGTATGGCCTCACTAGGGATATGGCTTTTATAAACATAAATGGGAAAGGATTGGCTGATCATCTTATAATAAGAGGCAGTCAGATAACTGTTTTAATTATCAGAAGCTAGACATGACTTCTCATCAGTAGGTTTCAAGACTTTTAAAGAACTGTTGCTCAATCTGTTTAGAACTCTTAACTTAGGAAAAGCGAATTTATCCAGTTAGTACAGTCAAAAAGGTTCAACTCAGGGTGAATTTTGCTCCATAAGGCAAATTTGGCCATGGGGGAAACTCTCATATGGTCAGGGATACAGTCAAATCCCCTGGCTTATTTGGCTCAGGTACTTCCTGCACTTTATATCTTAAATTGTCAAATCTCCGAACACCTGCTGTATATTTAATGGAACCCATGTGACCACAGAACATCCTTAAAGTAGGTTTTAAAAAATTAATATGCTGCAATGAAGATGAATTTTTTTTCTTCACATATTATTAGATTGTCCTTTTGTTTCTAAGGCTTCTAATTATGCTTTTAAGGATCTGTGCCTTGAATTTTTGGAAATGTCTTAATGTAATTACACAAAATTTGAGTTTTATATACTATATTTTAACCATAAATAGCTCTCTTATAGTAAATATTGAGTGTTGAGAATATTAGAACCTGAAAAATGTGTTAAGTAGATAATTTATTGTGTTGCAATGACTTAATAACAACACAAATTTATCTATGTGAAAGTTTACAATTGACTTTTATTCTTAAACATTCTATAAAAATGTTTGGACTCAGATGCTTTTCTTTGGTATTTATGAAATTATCTTGGTAATAGTGGATAAGTGATAAAAGTGGACGATATTTTTGCAAGTTAAGGAGATGAATATGTAAAGTTGTTGTTGTTATTGTTGTTCGATTCTTCTTCATTTTTTGGGGAGAGGGGGTATGTCTCTCATTGCAACCAGGAGTTAGATAATGCATAGGTCTTCTCTAGACCATTAGTTATGAGGAGACTTTGGTGGATGACTATTTTCAATTAATCAAAGATAAAGGATGGGCAGCCTGGGTGGCTCAGTGGTTTAGCACCTCCTTCAGCCCAGGGCGTGATCCTGGAGACCTGGGATCGAGTCCCACGTGGGTGCTCCCTGCATGGAGCCTGCTTCTCCCTCTGCCTGTGTCTCTACCTCTCTGTGTGTCTCTCATTAATAAGTAAATAAAATCTTTTTTAAAAAAAGATAAAGGAATTTTTTTTTTTTTTTTACATTTTGGGAATGCTCCAAAAATAAACATACTTCTCCTGACAATTAGGTTTATATGGACAAATAAAAACTAAATAAGCCCCCCAAATCTAATTTTATCCAGAAGTTTCAACTTTTAACTTTTACCAGAAGTATTAATTAGCTAAACTAATTATATTTTTTCATTTTGTCTTATTTTCCCTGCCCCCACTCTGGGAAATTTTACAGTAACTAGAAAAGTGGCTATGTAACAGAAATAAAAAGGATAACTCGATACATGTGTTCAAGAATAAAAGTATGCTTTAGTTAATACATGTAGCAGTTTGTTTAGAAAATATGTCTTTGTTCAAACCACTCTAACTTTAAATATCAGATTTTAGAAAAAGAAAGTAAGATTCACTGAGGAATATAGTTAAATATCAGGAACTTACAATAGTTTCCTTTTCTTCTCTTTTTCATCTGCATTCTGGTAGTGGCAATTCAGTGTATGTGAGTGAGAAAAACAGTTAAAGTAGCCTTTCACTTATATGCAGGGATCTGCTATGGTTGTCAGTGGGTCTGTGGTTAGGACACATGAGGAATACTCTTAGCTTTGGTCTGTGCCCTCCCAAAATAAATTGCATGTAGAAGAATTTTTGTTTTTGTTACTGTTAGTGATGGTTTTAGAAACATGGCAAAATGAAACAAGTCATTTAATGCTAGACTGGAGTGCTTTGAATCATAATTTTATTGTAATGGAATGAAAGGGATAATAAATATTTGATTAAAAACATTTACACTTAAGATACAGGATTGTTGTTTCATTAGTGTTGACAGGCAAATTAATTCTTAGTTACGTATAATGGCAGGGACTAGTTTAGTCAGGCCAGAGTACCAAATCAAGTGCCTGGGTTTCATAGCATCTTTAACAGCTACTGCCTCTTTGAAACTATGATTAGAAAAATGCAAAACTATTACACCATCTACTAAAAAAAAAACTAAAATGAAGGCTCCTTCAAGAGTGAAATGTTATCATCATCAGTTTAAACAGAGAAGGCTTGATTATTTATAGCCAGAAATGCAGAAATTTTGATCTACTCTGTATTCTCCTAGACTTTTAAATAAAAACTGTAATAAGCATGGACTAATTTAACTTGGGTGCCAACTAATTTAACTTTCCTAAACTATCCTCTGGAGGAAATTCTAAATAAAAAAAAAAAAAAAAAGGAAAGGCCAATAAATAACAAAAATGATGAGAAAAAGGAGAACCAAGGGGCCTAGATCATTTACAAAATCTACAACCTGGCAAACCCTAAGTAAGAGAATTGAAGATTTTATGTTTCAAGCAGAGTAAAGAAGAAAAAAAATTTTAAGTTAACAGCAAAACCTTCACAATGAAGGGGGTCCAGGAAACTCGGAAGAGATTTGAGAGCTAGGTCACTGTGGGAGAGAGTTCATGTAAGAAAATGTTTGGAGCAGAGGCTATATAATTATATGTTAATATTCAATAATGCATACAGTAAAAATTTCATATTATTATAGTTACATATAAAATTAATGTTTGTATATATTTTAAATATATGAAAAGTCTTTTTTAAAAAAGAAAAAAATGGACTTGGCTTTAGTTTTGTGGGATCACAAATACTGGAGATGACTTTGAGGCAATTCTGGGTTAAATTGCTGATGCAAAAGACTCAGTGACACCCAAATGGTTGTTCTTTAAAATAAATATCATGTAAGTTTCCTCTTATGGCACCTTTAATATGCATCCGATGACTAAATAAGGCATAAAGGACTAATTTTGATTTGGCCTAGACTGTGAGTTTCACAAGTTCAAATAACTCGTCCCTTATTTCAATGTATTGTAGGAGCAAAGGGAAAAAATATATTCACATATTAAAATCATCTGTGAACTCTTACCCTCTACTCACTCTCCCCACCACTCAATTCAGTCTCTCAAATAAATAAAAATCTTAAAAAAAATCATCTGTGGAGATGCAACAATCTCTCACAATGTCCCATCAATGAAATCAAAATCTCTGGTAGTGGGACCAGTGAGTATTTTCCTCTGTTGTATAACCTCATCAAAACTGTCTACGTTATTGTACAGATTATTATGCCCTTATACCCTCCTCACAGGCAAAATAACAGAACTCATCAGTTCCACTCCAGAAACTCTTCCACATGTCTCATCCACCCCAGAAACTCTTCCACATGTCTCATCTCATCATCACAATCCTTTGTACTCCACCAAAGTAGCCACTACTTGACTTGTATACTAATCACTTCTTTGGATTTCTTTATACTTTTATCACCCAAGACTGCATTCTGGACACTATAAGTTGGTCTTGCTCATTTTAAAATAATTCTTTTTTAAAAAAAGCCTTTATTCTTTCTCTTCTTTACAATTTACCTCTGAAGAACCTAAGCTCCTAGAGAATGAAAAATATTCTAATTCAATCATTTCTCTTTATCTAGTACTAGGATGTCCAGTAATTAAGTTCACATAGGAAATGTAAAATAAATCCTGGATTCCTTCTCTTCTTTGACCAGTTTTCAAGATAAAGAATTGTTTCCTCATCATCTTCCATCCTCCTTAAATTAATTTTAGGTACTCACAGGTGATATAAGCATATTTGTTAGGTTGCAATAGATTCTATTTCCTATAAGAAGTTGTCCAAATTTTTCCATCTTCAGGAAGGAGGAGCTTCTTCAGATTTGACTCTAGAGTCCTTCTGACCTGACTTGAGCTTTGATTACTTCCTTGAAATTTGATATAATATGTTCTAGGCTCATCTGGTGCATTTTCTGACTTAGGCCTAGAAGGAGATGTTTTTCCAAGGCCTGGTTTATTTGTGTTTTTTGTTTTTTTTTTCTGGCCTGGTTTATTTGTACTACTCTTTTCAGAACACAATCTATACACCAGGGATGCTCAATGTACCTGGCTGGTCACTGCTTCTAGCCCTCTTCAGTGGACAGAGCTAGGAAATACAGATATAGGTATCATTCATATATATATATATATATATATATATATATTATAACAAATAAATATTTTTATAATAAATAAATTTATTTTTATTTAAAATAATATAAATTTTATATATTATTTTATATTATATGTATTCTTATATCACAATATTTTATATTATAAAATAATAAATAAATATATTTATTAATTTTTATAAAATATATATTTATATTAAATAATATATATATATTTATAAAATACTCCATCCTCTCAGAATGATTCTCCTAACTCAGATTGTGTAATAGGTCATTTATTATTTACCCTCTTTTATATATGTATCTTCTTTCTTTCAAACCAAGAATCATCATTCCTCAGGGCCTCAGAGACATAAATTTAGAATAACTGTTCATTTACTTTATCCTACCTTGTAATCACAATAGTCTTAGAATAGAAATAAAATAATACCACCATAAACACAATCCATTCTGTGTACATATTAGCCCCTATACACTACGCTTTCTCCTTTTCAATCTTTTTAATTTTAGTTTTCCAAATAACTATAGGTCTAATTCCATATGTCTGTCTACTCATTTGACTGCCTAAAGCTTTTTCTCTAGTAGGTTCCCCACGGAGCTCTCATAGGAACAATATCCTCTGAGTTCTTACTGTTGATAATAGTTTATCTATACCTTATATACTTGAGAATCAGTCTCTCTGAATACAAAATTTTTAGCTCACATTTAATTTGAGTTTTTTGAATATCTTAGTCCATTTTCTTCTGGCAAAAAAGCACTATGGTTGAAAAGTATGATAATAATCTCACTTGCTGAAGTTAATAGCTTTAAACGCAGAGAGGTCAGCAAACAGCAAGAGCTTTAGTCTTTGTACAGGGCTATTAATATAGAAACTTGACCTACTATTTTGAATACCTGCAGTGAACTGTGCGATTTCTGTATGATATCTTAATATTATATTCCCACACTTCCAAGGTGTCCGTATTAAGTCAATTTGATAAAAGAGGCCTTTGATGCTCATGTAAACGCTTTATCATAAAACTGGGGAATTGGAATTCAAACACACATCTGCTTCACACTAATGCCAAGATCAGTCTACCAGGCTATGCTGTTCTTTCGACAGGGTGACTTCAAGTTCTGTTTTGCCTGGAAGAGTCTCAGTCTACGCCTGTTACCTTGAAATAATTTCTAATAGGAGACTCTTTCACTCTAAAATTTCCTTTGGGAAAGAAAATGAGTGGGAAAAATCAGAGGGTGACAGTACATGAGAGACTCCTAACTCTGGGAAATGAACAAGGGGTGGTGGAAAGGGAGGTGGGAGGGGGTTGGGGTGACTGGGGGACGGGTACTCAGGGGGGCTTTTGACGGGATGAGCACTGGGTGTTATGCTATATATTGGCAAATCGAACTCCAATAAAAAATATACAAAAAAAAATAAAATTTCCTTTGGAAAGGTAAATTATCTATGTAGCCACACTATTTCTTGACCATCTAGGGATGGATTCAATTTTATGTCCTTTAATAAACACATGAGAACACATGAACTTTTATATTTTCAGTGTCTATCTTCATCTCTTGCTGTGTTTACAGATTGTGTGGCACTGGCATCCTTTTAGTTGTTGTTGGTATACACTGCTACTGAAAGTTCTTAGGAATTTAAATCTTACAGAACGTAAACGCAAGGAAAAAGAAAGCATTCTCTGCTTGTTTTAGAGGTAAAAACCTTTCTTTTTTTTATGTGGTCCAAGTCCTAGCTTTCTGACTTTCCCTTGTTGGAGGAAACTACTTCTTTTAGGATAGAAAGTATGAGGTTTCTTCTTGGTAAAAACAGAGTGGGAAATACCATTTTGCTGTGATACTAAACACTTTATTATTCATGTCCTCTTTGTGAACACTAAATTCTACTGATATTAATGGTGAAACGTGGTACGGGTTGAGAGTCTGATGACATGTGGTCAATCAATTTAAGTTCCCAAGAAAGAGGTGATAGGTCTATGAGAGTCCTCAAGGGAAGCAAGATACTGCACTAATGGACAGGACCTGGAGACCAGGGAAGAAAATGTCACCTGAGCTCCCACCCTCTGGAAGCTAACAGCAATTTCAGAAACTTATATGCTGCTGTGGCTTTGTGAAATTGCCATACTAAGTAACGAGAAGAAAATCCCTGAGGAGCTGTTTGTAAGACTGATAACATGAGAATTTGTTTGCCAAGAAAGATTCTATCACAAATCCAAATGGGGCCAAATAGACACTGGATACCAGACTCCATTTTCTGAACATAAGCACTCTGCTGGGGATGGGCGGCTTGCGTCCGGGTCTCACTGGGCCATGGGGTTGGTGTTGTGCTTATTTTGGGAAGAATGTACTACTCATTATTATGTACTATTTTCATATTTTTAGAAGGTAAGAGGTTCACATTATATAATTATCTAGTTATTTTAATCTTAAAGTAGTACACACCCATTCAAATAAATTCAGAATAGAAATAGGGTACCTAGGTGGCTCAGTCGGTTAATTATCTGCCTTTGGTTCAAGTCATGATTGATCCCAGGGTCCTGGGATCCAGCCCTGCATCAGGTTCTCTCCTCAGTGGAGAATCCGCTTCTCCCTCTATCCCTTCCCCCACGCTCACTCTCCCTCTCTCATGCGCCCTCTCTCTCTCTCAAGTAAATAAAATCTTAAAAATTTATATTAAAAATTATTTTAAAAATTGAGAAAAAGTACATTTAAAAAAGTGAAACTGACCCAAATCCATCTCCCCAATTGTTAACCAAATTATACAGATGTAACCACTGTTAATGTTTCAAGTGTATCCTTCCAGAGGTTTTCTAAGTATACTTCAGATATTAAAATTTGTAATTAACGTGTTAAAAAATTTTTTTTTTCAGCAATTTGCCTCTGGTTTTCTTTTTTTTCCCCAGTAGAAATTATATCAAGAACAACACACCATGTCAGTATTGACACAACTGCTTTGAGGTATTTTTTAAGAGCCACGCATTGTTCTATTATTTGAATATACTAACATACATGTAATGAGAATTACTTAGGTAATTTCCACTTTTTTACTTTTATAAACAGTTCTGTCTTGAATGTCCTGTGTAGTCTCTGTGCACATCAACTTTTATATCTCTGTTAGAGTTGAAAGGTGGTACCCATTCTTGTTTAATTTGCATTTTTAATTATGAATAAGCTAGACCATATTTTCTTGTGTTTATTGTTCTTAGGGTAATGTGGAATAATGGTTGAACATTCAAGCTTTGGAGCTGTGCTGCCTGAATCTCAACTTCACCATAAAATAGTAGCGTGATTGATCCCATCCTAGTAACTTCTCTATGTCAGCTATGTCAGTGAGAGTTGAAATAAATTCTCTTTCCTCAATCTTGAAAAGTTTTCTTGGGTTTATAGTCTCCATAAGCAGGTACTACTATACACATGGGGTCAGAAATATACCTATTCATTTTTTTTCTACCCATTGTCTAAGACTTACATAGCATAGGTCTAGGTATATGACAATGGGTAGTAACCACTCTTCATCTTATATACCAAGGTCATATTTTAACTCTGAGTAATACAGAATTAAAATATCTTAGGATCAAATGTGCTTATACTTAGGAAGATTAAAAAAATAGTTGGCCAAATACACAATTCATGTTTTGATTTATAAACATGTAGCAAATACTACACAAATATAGAAACTTAAATGAATTTATACATAAACATGTATATATACACACAAATTTCTACTTTGCTTTGTTTGAACCATTCTATTGTTGTTAATAATATTGTCTAGTTATGGAATAAGTCTGGTTGCAGATTGCTAAATCTCAAGAAGACTTATGTAAAATTATTTCACTTTATAACATTTTGGGAGGTATACACTATATGTCATCAAGTTAGAGCCTTATTAATGTTTTCTGTTAATTGAAAAATATTTCCTTCTTCACTGCAATGTTACAAATTATTTTTTTTAAAGAATATCCTTTACTTCTAAAAAAAAATACTATCCTTTACTTCTTATCTACTAAAGGGGAACATTATCACCATAAATTTGCTGCAGAAATTAGTAGGCTTATGATGATGTGCCAAGATAGACCTTCTACACTCCTGCTATTACTAACTTCACCTTTGTACATAGTCCACCTACTATGACCTCAATAACTTTTTAATTCCTTTCTTAGGCCCTTACCTCTCCCCTATCAGGATTCCCAATCCTGAAGACACTGCTCTTTACTTTGAGTATTGTTGTGTTTCGTTTTTTTTCTGTCTGATTGGTATTATTACGTACCAGTTACTTTTAGGAGTGTTATGTTTGTTTGATCACTCAAGGTAGAAAGACCAGAGAACACAAAGCTTCCCATTGTAGCCTGTTCTGTCCTCTGATGAAGTAATATTAATAAAAGTTATGACAATTTACCAACAAACAAAACTGTAAAAGTATCGACACTTAGAATGCTATGAGCCATGAAATTACTTGATTCCCCGACTTTGCAAGAATTTTTTAAAAGAAACCATGGTGGAATTTTGTTTATATAATATTAATTTTTAGGCTTCTTACATGCATGATTATCTCTCTCAGATTACTGTCAAGTTCCATGTACGTTTTTTCCTTATTAAAAAAGTGTTTATTGGGGATCCCTGGGTGGCGCCGTGGTTTAGCGCCTGCCTTTGGCCCGGGGCATGATCCTGGAGACCCGGGATCGAATCCCACGTCGGGCTCCCGGTGCATGGACCCTGCTTCTCCCTCTCCCTCTGCCTGTGTCTCTGCCTCTCTCTCTCTCTCTCTGTGTGACTATCATAAATAAATAAAATTAAAAAAAAATAAAAAATAAAAGTGTTTATTAAAACAAATAAGACTACTAATTAAGATAATTATAATTATAAATGTTAAAAATGGAAAATAAAAACGTTTAAAAAATACAGCGTTGTTGATATTTGGGGGAATATTGCATAATTTAACCTGGTTCTGTTTTTTGAGACTGAATAAAGAAACTCAGACTACATCTTGCTCATCATTGCGTACTGAGTGAACAGAACAGTGCCTGCAATAAATTATGCTTTAAAAATATATAGTAAGTGAGAGAACCTGAATTTTCTCAGATGGCTATAAAGGGTATTCATTTCTATGGCCCTCCATTGGTGCTGCAGAGAAACTTGGTATAAAAATGACCTATGGGAAGCTTTTTAAATAACTCCTCTACTATGCTACCTGACTCATTAATTAATTAATTTATGCACATTCAACAAAAATGTATTTAGTAATGACTGTATCAGGCAACCTAAATCAAAATTTCAAAAAAGCAATTGAAGCACGTAGGTTGCCTAGACTATTCTAAAATATATGTGAAAATGAAAATGGCCAAAATAATTAAGACAATCTTGAAATGTAAAAGTCCCCTTGGAGGACTAACATTCTTAAAAAGACTTATTATAAAGCCACACTGATTAAAAGATTGTATTTTCAACACAAAGATACACAAAGAGACCCATGGAATAGAACAGTTTAGAAATACACCTATACTTACTTGGCTACTTGATTTATGACAAAGGTAGTCAGTGGAGAAGTGGTCTTTTCAATCAGAAAATGGTACCAGATAACTTGGATATTCATATAGGAAAAAAAGGAACCTTAACCCTCTAATATATATAATATCAACTCCATACAGATTATAAAACATAAAATAATATATCCTTTATAAAAAAATCTAGCAAATAGTTTTTTAAGATTTTATTTATTTATCTATGTATTGATTTATTTGAGAGAGAATGAGCGAGCACCAGCCAGGGCAGTGGCAGAGGGAAAGGAGGACGGAGGTCCTCTGGGGAGCCCTATGCGGGGCTCAATTCCAGGACTCCATTCCAGGACTCCAGAGATCATGAGCTGAGCTGAAGGCAGATGCTTAACCGACTGAGACACCCAGGTGTCCATAAAAATCTAGAAGATACTTTTATGTCCTTGTAGATAGACAAGGATGGATTGCAGTGTATTTATACAGAGAGACATTTAACAGCAATGCAGAAGAATGAACTCCTGCCGTATGCAACAACATGGATAAGTCTTAGAGATACTGAGCAAAAGAAGCCAGGTACAAAAAAAGTAGATATTTCACTAAACTTACTGTGGTAATAATTTCAAGATATATGTAAGTGAAGTCATTATGCTGTACAACCTAAACTCACACAGTGCTGTATGTCAATTATATTTCAATAAAACAGAAAGGAAAAAAATACAAAAGAAAAAAAGAGTAGATATTTTATACTTCCACTGGCATGGAGCTCAAGAATAGGCAGGATTTATCTGTGAGGACGAAAGTCGGAAGAGTTGTTACCATTAGGGGCTACATGACCGTGGCTTTGGGGGTGTTCATAATATTGTGTCTATCGAGGTGGAGGGTATTACATGGAGCCATCCACTTGGTGAACACGTCCCAAGCAGTGCAGCAGCGTAGACTCATGGTTTGTGCATTTTTCTTTGTGTGTGTTACCAAAAAACAAAAACAAAACAAAAAACCCTCACTTATAGCCTTCTATTTGCAGCTTCTGAGTATGGAATAATTATATTTTATAGATTATATGTATACATTGTATATCATATTTCTAATATGCTATATTAATATATAACATAAATATTTAATGTGTATTATGTTAATATATTGCATATTAATAGATGACATTATCATATTAAAGATTTATATATAATTTATTAGTTATATATTTATAGGTCTTATATCCTATATATATTATATATTATTATAATATATATATAGATCTTATATCTTATTATGCATTTATAAATTAATATTATGCTATTAGTGTATATGGTATAATTATATGTATGTAATCTATGTCTGCATCAGAAATGGGAAGCCCCTATCTTCAGGCAAGCATGTGAGAAACGTGTCTGCTGTGGATCTTGAGTCCTCTTCACAACCAATCCAGACTTGGTGGGAACTATGCACTTTTGTGAAATAAAACAATACAATATTCAGGTCCAAAGACAAATTTACAGTCCTTCCCCTAAACTTCCTCTTTTTAGAGCTATGTTAAACCTAATCCCTTCACTTGTAATTCTAAGGGCCTCACTTTCTTTCGGGTGATGCAGCACTACCTTGCCTGACATGCAGTGAATTTAGTTGTTCTTTTTTTTCCCCTACCTCTTAGTATTTTTTCTCTCCCAAGTCTTACAATTTTGATTGGATGGTTCACACATTGAGGTTTCGAAAACTTGTTGTTTTTGTTGCTGCTGTGAATCAGAGATTTTCCTCAAAGCATTTTTACTCGCTGGCACAATATACTCAGAAATTTTTGTGGTAGGAACTGACTTCACAAGCATAACACTGATATATTCACTTGATGAGCTTGTTGTTGTTCAGGCACAGTTTGGAGGAAATAAACATTTTAGCAAAGGGTTTTAGTATTGGAAAATATCCAATAGTATCTGCTTGTACACTTAGAATGGCTTTAGTATTATCTTATATGCTACTAATAGTTGCTGCAACATGATTCATATGTACCAGTTTCACCAGGACAAGCTTTAGCACTACATAATTATTATACAAAATTTAGCATTTCCCTTAATTTTGACACCTTTGGCTTATCATGCCAAGGCCATTTAGAAATACATACATATGCACATCCAAACATAGCAAAGGAATAATTGTATTACTGATTGTGACTGTCTTTCTACTCAAAAATTTGTTAGATATTAAAAAAAATTGAGAATTGTATTTATGCAAATTCATATTTTCTATTATTTGGATTTAAATGTCATATACATTTGCTTTTCTTGAAGTGAGTGCCAGGAACCCGCACTAACATATTAATTAACCCTGACCAAAGTAACAAAAGGTAAAGGGAAAAAAGTCAAGTATTTAAACATTAAAAAAAATCTATAAGTTAATTTGCATTTTTATAGAATTGATTATTTAAAACATCAACTGATTGATTATCCACTTGGAAATACCCTACAATCAACAGCTACTGGCTTCTAGTTCATGGCAATTGAGATGAAACTTCAGTCGCAATGGTTTGTCTTCACTGATATCAGTTAACAGATATAAATTATTTTTAAATACCTAATATCTTATTTTCATCAAAATAAAAAGCTTCTGCATAACAAAGGAAATAATAAAACTAAACAGCAGTCTACACAATGAGAGAAGATATTTGCAAATGATGTATCTGGTAAAGGGTTAGCAAATAAAATAATCAATAAATAGACTCTTAACTGTTGAGGACATAGTGATGGTTACCAGAGGGGAGGTGGTGGGAAGATGGGTGAAACAGGTGATGGGGATTGAGGAGGGCACTTGCTGTGATGAGCGCTAGGTGTCCTATGTCAGTGTTCACTTACTATAATATAATATAATTCAGTTAAAATAATGATATTTCAGGCAGCCCCAGTTGCCCAGTGGTTTAGCGCCTGCCTTTGGCCCAGGGCGTGATCCTGGAGACCCTGGATCGAGTTCCACATCAGGCTCCCTGCATGATGCCTGCTTACTCCCACTGCCTGTGTCTCTGCCTCTCTCTCTCTCTCTCTCTCTCTGTCTCTATGAATAAATAAATAAATAAATCTTTAAAAAAATGATTATTTCCGGAAATACTCAAATCCAAATTGATAAATAGCATTTGGTTCAGAATATAAAGACATTTAGTTTAAATAATTAGTGGTTTTATTTTTAAAAACAGATTATACATTAGAAATATTTATTTCACAAAAAGAAATATTTGGCCAAAATAATTCTACAAAAGTGAAGACTCGGTAACTTCACATAAATTTTCCTAATACACTTTCATGGAAATACATCAAATTTTAAGATCTTTAAGATCCTTGAATTCTTCTAAACCAAATACAGCTAATTAGCTTTGAACCACTGAACTTCCTGAGGGGATTTATTGGAAATGTTATGCTTTTTGCTTTGTCATTAGCATTCCAAATCCCTCAGTTGCCTGAAAAATAAGTGTTCTCTACATAGTATAAAAGTTATTTATGTGAATTCTGGACACACTTCAAAAAATGATTAACATATTTAATGTTAAATAAAACAGATTTGTCACATTTTCATCATAACAAGCAGAAACTCCGTTTCAATGGATTTCTATAAATCTTTGAACGCTGAATAACAATTGGCTGAGGGCTAAGGGCTAAGATGAGCAAACAAGCTGAGTAGCTCAAGTGTTGGCTCTTAAATATCTTTCTACCCCGTCTCACAATGCCAAAATGAGAGTTACTCCTGTGCTGCGAACTGTGGGAAAAACTAAATGGTGTTATGATGCTCTGTGTGTGGTCAAACGCAAGGAAATAGGAAACAAAAATCTGGAAGAACCAAGCACAGTTGACCTCAAAATTGGACTCACAGAAAGAAACAAACTTTCTGATTTTAACTTCTAACCCTAACCACCAAATACAATTCGCTTTCAGATTACCTTAAAAATTCAATGTCCTATTGTAATTATTTGGGGGAAAATACAATTGATCATTATTTATGTTTAAAGGAATCTTCCTGTAAGAATACAAATAATTATAGTCTGAGATGACATCAATCACATATACCTTAGTTCGACTTTAATCAGATACTTTCCTTCTAGACTTGATAACAAGTCCACTATTTGGTTCTAAAGTGGCCATCCTTGGGGGGCTGGGGGGGCAGTGATCTCTATTCCTTTTACTTTCAGTAACACATGGTTTTCTGCTTCAACGCCAAAAAATTAGGTTTACATTAGTTATTACTACAGTTAAGCTACATTTTTGAGTTAAAAAGGGTAGTCAAAGCTTTTAGGAAATATTTCAGTTTATATGACCAGCTTTAAAAATATAAATATAAAAATAAAGAATATTTTATAAGATTACCTAGAGTCATAATGTATTTTTAAGGAAGGGGATACCTGTATTGTCAAGAATATAGGTATTTTTTCAAAAGTGCTTTTGGGGGCACATTTACACACAAAAAAATTACATTTTCAAAGATAGGAAAATTATTTTTGTTGGATGGCAGTGAATAGGTTTATCTAATGATTTTGCCCCTATTTTAAAGGGAAGTTTGAAGGAACTGGAAGAGAAAATTTAAATGTTTATGTTTGTTAATTTGCTTACAATTCTTAAGAAGCTTGTGGTAGGCATTAACAAGGCTTTCTAATACTCAATTCTCTATTTCTGGAGGAAGATTACACTTACTCCCACAGCTAGGTGTGCACTATATTTATTTTCAATTCATGTGTTAGAGTTACGTTCCAAAAGAGCAAAGAGAGCAGCTAAAATTACCAGAATTTATTAGTCCAATTCCTTAAACAACAAAATATTGTATCTATAACAATAGGGAAAAATAATGTTCTTACAAAATTTATTTGAAATACAGTAATATAATAGTTACATATTGGCATTATTTTTAAAACCTTTGGAATATTTTATATTCACTGAGTTTCTACACCATCTATTTGACTAAATCTCAAAATGTACTGTAAGCACAATGCAGAAATCACTAGCATGGAGATTTTTGTCACTTAAATGAGAAAGAAACCTCAGGCTATTCACAAACTAATGGCTGACCCTAAATTTACATCTAAAATGGAGTTTATGCTTACCTAACATAATTGTTTGGAGGACAAAATAAGATGATAGATACACAATGTCTTGTAAATTAGGAAGCACTAATATACAAAAGTAAGGTCTTGCTTTCATTGCTATTATACAACCTTTTCAAAAAGAATCAAGGTATTAAAAATAATACAACATTGTTAATGCAGTTGAATAGTTTTAAGTTAACTACGATAAAACTAATCTTTTAGGTATTTTGTAACACTTTAAATTCTACTTCTTTAGATAAATTATGCATAAATTTAGAGAATAATACTCGAGATGAAGATATAAGGCTACCTATCACCACTTTGAGGTAATTTTCAGCTTTTATCAGATTTTTTCCCCATATATGTGATTGTCTGGTTATGATAGAATTCTTATGATTAAATGGGTAGTTAATGAAAACAGTATTTTTCTTACTGAGATCTCCATCCAAAAAATGTCAGCACTTCGAGAAATACAACTTTTTCTTTTTGCTCCTAATTGTGTAGTTGAATAAATTGTGCATGTTGGATCAGACATAGATAAATAATGTCTTTGGTAGTAAGTATATATTTCTAACATACTCACACCATGAATACAAGAACTTGGGGCCCATCACAACACACAATTCTATTCTGATGCCTAAAACCACGTCATTTTTGTTTTGAAAATATTTTTGGTTTCTCTTATTCTCTTTTTCTCATTATCCCTTCTCTTCCTTTTCACTCTGTGGATCAAATAAGTTACTTGAATATTGAGGCATACACCCACACTGACTGTATATTAACTGCTACAAGAGCATGGAATTCTGCTGCTGAAATGTCTTCTCATTTTACCTTTCACTTAGTAGATAGAAAGTCCAACCGTATACTTGATTTGTTTGAGAATTTTACAGTCTCTACAAATCCTTATGCAGTAGGCAAAAAAGTTATCAGAAGCTTCCCCTGTAATAGCAATAATTGCCTTATGTCCAAGAAATTGTATGGAGAAAACTGGGGAAAAATCAAATTCTATTATGAACATACGGAATAGAATGTATACTTTCCATCATTCCCTGTCTCAAGACTTTTTTCCTGCATTACCAAATATTTTCTGAAGAGTGCTTGAAATAATAAATAAGTGGAGTTCTTATGTTACTTCTATAAATATGTAAATGTGATTTTTAATATCTGGGTGTAGATCAGCCTAAATGTATATATACATCTATTTAATAAGCAATAAATGTTGTAGTGTTACATGTGGATTGCATTAAATGGTAAACCCAAAACAATACTGGTAAAGTGTGAAAAGATTAAACGTAGTCTTAGAGGAAATAATTACTTTCCATATTGAGATGGTCTCCTGAAGTCATCCAGCAAGTTGGAACACAAGAACCCGAGTAAGACAATGTCGGAACCGGCTCTTTATCTTTATCACACCATTGTTTCCCAAATTTCTTATAGAAGAAATATATAATCTGTTATGTTAAAAAATCTTAAGCCTGTTCTTTCTGAACAGATCATCTGTTTATTTTGTCAATTTTCCATCCTTTGTAATTGTTACTATTATTATAAATATTAAAAATTAATGGATTTTTTTTATTTATGATATGTCACTGAGACTTATTTTATAACAGGTTCCCCAGATGACTTTATTATCAGCAAGGTTTGGGAACCTCAAACTAAGAAGTCAATGAGTTTATCTCGTAGTTTCACATTGTGCTGCTGTTAGCTAAGAAATTTACCTGTGGGTGGAATACATATTTGAGTTGTATGATAACAATACCTGAAAGTCATTCATGTTTTCAATCCTCTAGAAATATGGTATCTAATATAATACATACTACGACCTATTTAGACTTGAAAATGAAGCTGAAATTTGAGGAAAAAAAGTCAGACTACTCATGTTTTTTCTTCTGATGGAAGTCTTAGCTTCTCCTATTCTGCATTCCATTCAGGAGCTCTGTGGTTATCTGACAATCGCAGGTTTTCTGAATTTGTGACATATTCTCTGTGCACGGTTTTGTTTTGCTTTGTTATATTTGGGTACTCCTCTCCCCATCCTCAGACCCTCATAATAACATTACATGTGATTTGGAGCTAGAGTAAGGATCTTATCTGATAGATGCTGTGGTTAATAATACATGGTGATAATTACTCAAAAAATCGTTGTTTGGCCAGTACAAGTTTGAGGGAGATGCTGAGGTGAACAGAGTGAAAGCACAAAAGAAATACTATCAGTCTCAAAGCATCATACAAAATGTTGAGTTAGGGAAACAGGACTTCCACAATAGCTTCTACATTAGCAAATTAAATGCGACTATTTTAACTTAAATTTATTAGCATTTATCAAAATTAAGAGTTTGGTTCCTTGGCCATGCTAATCACATTTGAAGCACTCAGTAGCGTAACATTCAACAGACTAATGACAACCACATGGAACAGCAGTTATAGACCATTTCCATCAATACAGAATGTTCTATTGGACAGGACTGATAGAATCTAACCAATCACACAGAATGGGAAACGGCTAGGATGATAGTCCGCACTAGAACAACTGCCTTTGTCACTGATACATAGTTAACTAGAAAATTTAATCAAATCCTTCTGAAAGCAAATAAGAAATCTAACACTGTTTTATTTATTTTTTTTAACACTGTGTTTTAAAATGAGGATGATGATGATGATATTAATAATGGTAATAAAAAAAATAATGGTAATAATATGATCACTATGTTTCTAAATATTTTTTCAGTGAATGTGTTGCTGAAATGAGCACTATAAATATTTTTTCAGATTTTAATTATATGACTTATCTATACCCTTAAGATGTTTGTTTTGTAATAATCTTTCCATTGCTCTAATGTAATATTTATTTTAGTCTCCATGGCCAGCTGAGTTGGAGAAGTACCCTAAGTAGGATGAACAGTTAGGTTGAACATAAATGTATGCAAAAAGGAAATACACTGCAAATAGTAAGAGTAAGAACACTGGAATAACTATGTTAGCATCAGACAAAATAGACATCAGAGAAAAATAACTACTGGAGATGATGAGAGAAATTACATAATGATGAAGAGGACAGCTTAGGAGGAAAATACATCACTCAAAATTTTCATGCACCTAGAACACAGAGCTTCAACCATGGGACACAAATATTTATAGAATTAAATGGAGAGACAGAGAATTCTATAGTCATAGTTTTATTTTTATTTTTATTTTTTTAAAATTTTTATTTATGTATGATAGTCACAGAGAGAGAGAGAGAGAGGCAGAGACATAGGCAGAGGGAGAAGCAGGCTCCATGCACCGGGAGCCCGATATGGGATTCGATCCCGGGTCTCCAGGATCACGCCCTGGGCCAAAGGCAGGCGCCAAACCGCTGCGCCATCCAGGGATCCCTATAGTCATAGTTTTAGATTTTAATACTCACTTCAGAGCAATGGAGGTAACAACCAAAGAACCAGGAAAGAATGAAAGATGTGAACAACACTATAAACCATCCTGATATAATTGATATTTAGAGAAAAACATACAGAACAAGTGCAGAGCATACATCATTTTCATGTGCATATGGCATTTTCAACAAACATACACTGGCTGAAATACAAGTCTCAATAAATTCAAAAAGGTTAATAAATTACTAAAATAATAAAGAGTTTGTTCTATAATCATGACAGAAATAACAATAAGATTTAGAGGAAAATTCACCCCCAAAAGGATAATTTAAAAACTACTTTTAAATAAGCCATAGCTCAAAGATGAAACTTAAAGGGAAATTTTAAAAAATGTAAAATTAATTATAATTTTAAAAACAGTGTATCAAACTTTGTGTGCACAGTTAAAGCAGTGCTTACAATATAATTTATAGCTTTGGATGCTTTTTTTTTTCTATTTTTGGATGCTTAACTTAGAAAAGAGAATGGGTGAAGGAAGTCAACAGTACAGTGACAATAGTAACTAGACCTCCTGGGTGATCACTCTGTATTGTATACAAATATAGAATTACTACTATATTGTACACCTGAAACTAGTAAAATGTTATATATCAACTTTATCTCACTATAAATCATCAATCACAGAATAAAATAAAATAAAAAATAAAATAGAATAAAATAAAATATTTTTGATCCTCGGAGTTTTGGAACAATATCAAAGTGTCTCTGCATGACATAGTTTTTAAAAATAAATAATTTGTCATCATAAGTATTACATGCTTTGGGCTTCGGTAGTAAGTCTTCATCAGGAAATAGTAGACACAACTCAATGCTTATAGGAAGGATAACAAATTCTATACTTCAGTATCCTAGATATCCTGTTTTCCACTGAGAAATTAATTTCATATTCTTCCTATTGCAATTATCCTATTTATTTTCTATCATGCGCTTGACAGAAATCAAGAGTCAGTAACAACTTTTAGTTAGCTATGTCTTACATGTACTCAAAAAAACTAGAGAGTACTTTCCCTTGTTGAAGATTTGTTTTCCTTTGAGTTTCTCCTCGCATTCAATAAATAAATGAGGAACTCTAAGCAAACAATATTAGAACTCAGTAATGAGAATCATTTTCAAATTTAAAATGTGGATCCACATATGTTATGCATAGCCATTTATCTCTGCCTGTAAAGAGTCCTTCACTGTTAAAGATCTTATTTTTATTAATTTTTTACAGATTTTATTTATTTATTCATGAGAGACGCAGAGAGAGAGGCAGAGACACAGGCAGAGGGAGAAGCAGGCTCCATGCAGGGAGCCTGATGTGGGACTCGATCCCAGGACCCCGGGATCACTCCCTGAGCAGAAGGCAGATGCTTAACTGCTGAGTCACCCTGGTGCCCCAAGATCTTGCTTTTAAAAACTACATTTGTCACCTGGGCCTTCCTTACTCTTAATGGTATATGGTTTATGCAAATTGTTGTCTTGTTCATTTTCCTAAAATGATGCTCATAACAGTTTGCCTGTTTTTCTTAAGCTTCTTGTTTCTGTTTTTGTTCCCTGATCATCATGGCTGATATTTTCCTGCATTTCTTCTCTGTCTTTACCCTCTTCCAAAATTTAAAGCCTTTGTATTTACAGCTTACGTATCTCCTTTCCCACAATCAAAAAACTGAAATTTTACTCTACTAACAGAACCACTCAGGTGGTTCCCTTCTTCTTCCCTGGTCTTGAAGCAATAAACAACCTGTTTGGGTTTCTTTCTGACCCTTTTCTGTTTAACTCCCACAGTATCCCTCTATTTGTAAATTTCTTTTTAAAGATTCATTTATTTTGAGAGAGGGAGCACCCCTGTGTGTGCAATGCATGGGCTGGCAAGTGGGGTGAGGGACAGATGGAGAGAATCTTCAAGCTGACTCCCTGCTGAGTGAGGAGTCCAAGGGGGGTGGGATGGGGGCTCCATCTCAGGCCCCATGAAATCATGACTTGAGCCAAAACCAAGAGTCAGATGCTTAACTGACTGAGCCACCCAGATGCCCCCTCTATTTACAAACTTAAACTGTACACATGCCATTGGCACTTGTGTGTCTTTTATTAGCCCTTTTTAATAGTTACCCTTTCATTTCTGTTCATCTTCCCCAGAATACCATTTGCTCATGTTCTTAGATAAATAAAATAAAACAAAACGACCTCCTATCCTAATCTCGTTTGCTGATGCTTTTCTTTTGCTAACGTAGGCAGGATCTTGAATGTTGAGTTGGAAGGTGACTGAAATAATTGTATCCTGCCAGCTTATCTTCTAAAACAGGGATGGTGAGGACCAGGGCAGTTAGACAAGTTGCTCAGGACTAGAATTCAAATTCCCCAACCGGTAGATCTAAAATCCTAATTTCCAGAAGCACCAGGACAAAATATATCTCAACAAAATTGACTTCTTGGTTGTAGCACTGATTGGGTAGCCACAGAGCACTCAGTTTACTTCTCTAAATTTCAGTTTCTTTATCTCTTTAATGGGCTTTCTGCCAACCTCACTGGAGTTAATAGATAGCAAGTAAGGTAATGAATGTGAAACTGCTCACATCTAAGGGTTCCATAGTTCAGCCATCAATGGCACTAACTGGCAACAAATGATTTCTGTTAATTATAGCTAAAATCACTTGTCACCTCACTAGTTAAACCTGAAATGATGTTTAAATTGAGTGTACTTGAAAATAGCTAGATTATTAGTTTTCTGCTATTGAGCACAAACCACATGTGATCAAGAGATAGAAACCGAGTTTGGAAAACAGAGATCTAGGTTTGTTGGTGATACCGTTTGTTTACATGGCCTGTTCGTGAGGACAGTCTGTGGAATACAGGCCCAGTACGGGTGGTAGGCGTCCGCGATCCTAAGAAGGCGCCTGCAGTATAGATCTACACCAGGGTCAGGCTGGGGCAGAATTACAAAGTCAAGTTATCTGGAGGCAATAGCTGTTATCCTGTGGAAAAGAGTTGTGCAGAGATAAGACGAAGTCTTAGAAATCTCTGTTGATTTTGAAAATGCCCTGGACAATTCTAAGAGTGAATTTGAAAGAAGAGGTACAGGGTGATAAACTGAAGGCAGGGTATTTAGAGCAATGTTAGAATAGCTGAGGCACTTTATGCCAAACTCTGTGTCAAATAACATCTCTAAGAACTAAGGACAAATCAAGCACAGGTCACCTGGACATGAGAGAACAGCTGATATACTGGCAGAGAGCTGACTCCAAAGCCAGGCTAGAAAGAACACTGCTGACCCCAGAAAGGATTAGGGTAACTGCTGGAAGGAGTGCAAGCCTCCTTCTTTCTGTTTTGTTTGTAGTAAAGCCAAAAACTTCACAGTGAAGAACCTCCTGCCAGTAATGTAGAAAGTCTGGTAAGCTTGAGGAAACTCCAGAAGCAGACAGGGGCCAAAGAGGTTTTTCCAGTCTTGGAAGAGCCTGGGTACCAACACTCCTCTCCAAACATAGGCAGAGGTGTGGGGAGGAGAAGCACATGGCAGGAGATTTCAACCAGCATGCCGGTACATGAGGGCTTTGGTTTAGGCAAATACATTTGCTCACATGTTTCACTCAAATTCCACAAAGTTCTTTCAGTAGGATGGAGGCTTGCCCCTTATAATAACATGTTCCTTGTGTCTGGGGTAGGTGTGCAAGAAAGGGGGATGCCACTGGCAGTCAGCCACATAGGAACATAATGCTTGGCATGAATGATTTTTCATCCTGGGAAAAATAATTTACAGCAGATAACTGGGTCTGGCTTCCCGAGGACATAGGCCAAAATATACACCATCATTAGAACTGTAGTGGAATAATATTTTGAAATGTTAATAATAGATACTCATTTTTAGTCTTTCTTTTAGTGTGTAACACTCTACCAATGGAGTCAAAGAGTTCTTTTTGAAAGATGGCATGTGATTATCACAACGTAGGTAAGAAACTATAGAAATTAAGAAAAACCACCAAAAAATATTCAAATTATGGCAAAGTAGTCCTGGGGGCCTAGTATAAACTTAACCCTAATAAATGTGAAGGAATGGCAAAAGGCATAAGGGGTAATTTTCTTGTCCTAAGAAAGATAAAGTCAAGCAGCTAGAAGCAGAAAAATGAGTGGGACAAAGAGAGCATCAGAGTAGCCTCACAACGGGTTCCCTTTTGAGAGATTCATTCCAGTGAATTGTAAAAGGAGCTCCTATGTTTGGGGGGATCTCAGCACAGTGCAGGAGTCTATCCCTGACTTTGCAGACTATAGCTCAAGGAGACTGTAATACAGTAGAAAGGCCTCCTACCCAGCAAACCATCTGAATAGTAGAATAAGAATGGTTAGGGGGAAAATTTAAGGACATGGTCCTAAAGGATCTCTCACTGCTCTGACACAAGGATAACTGCTAAATATCTGTGAACCCCCAATTTCAGTATGAAAGTGGCCGAGAGAAGACTGCTGTACATTATAGGAGCCTAGGGTTGGGACGAGAAAAAATCTGCCACCTACAGATGTTAAGATTTAGGCGACTTCAGCATATGCTAGCAAGGATGGATGCCAATGATTATGTCATAAAGGTCAAATGCAAACAATTAGGAGGAAAATTATACACCATCTGATTGATAGCAGGGTAAGAGATGCATCTCATCCCAACTTGCACTGTCTGCCCGATAGGTATCCACAGGAATTTGAGCTCCAAGGGGCTGGGGCTCAAATACATGCTGAGGGAAGACGTAACTCCCCACATTTGCTGAGAATGAATTTGGAATTGACTTAAATGTGGTCGAAACAATGCATAACTGCTAATTTCACTGTTTACCTAAAATGAATATGTCAACTTTTCCAACAATAAGAGGTTATTGAAATCCAAAGTTTCAGCTGAGTTATAGAAAAAGAAATACACTTATTGTATACTTGATGTTTTTGGCTAAGATGCCTGGAAAATGTATAGGAAGCCACTGAAGCAAAGATTGGTCTGAACATAAAATGGTACAATGGTTTTGAAAACAGTTGGACAGTTTCTTAAAATGTTAAAATATGCGTCTACTGTATGATATAGCCATTCCTTTACCCGGTATTTACTCAAGATAAATGAAAACATCTATCTACACAAAGATATTTAAACAAATATTTGTAGAAGCTTTATTCATAAGAGCCAAAATTGGGGAAAAAACTACATAAAAACAGTTGAACAAATAAATATATTGTTACTTTTTAAAAAAGATTTTATTGGGAGATCCCTGGGTGGCTCAGTGGTTTAGCACCTGTCTTCAACCCAGTGCCTGATCCTGGGGTCCCGGGATCGAGTCCCACATCGGACTCCCTGGATGGAGCCTGTTTCTTCCTCTGCCTGTGTCCCTCTCTCTCTCTCTCTCTCTCATGAATGAATACATAAAATCTTAAAAAAAATAAATAAATAAAAAAGATTTTATTTATTTATTCATGAGAGACACAGAGAGAGAAAGGCAGAGGAAGAAGCAGGCTCCCTGCAGGGAGCCTGATGTGGGACTCAATCCTGGGACTCCAGGATCACTCCCTGAGCCAAAGGCAGACACTCAACCGCTGAGCCACCCAGGCGTCCCTGTTATGTTACTTTCATAAATAGAATAGTACTCAGCAATAAAAGTAAACAAATCATTGCTAGATTCAACCTCATAGCTGAATCTCATAATTAGTCTAAAAGAAACAAGATAAAAACTGTACATATTATATGATTCCATTTATTAAATGTCTAAATATTGTAAATTAATCTATAGCGACAGAAACCAGATGAGCAGCTGCATAAAGATGGGGGATATTTAATGAGGAGGGGTGATAGGGACAGGAACAAGGAAATGCTTGGGAATGACAGATTTCTTCATTGTCTTTACTATAGTTATGATTTTAAGTTAGTATACATATCTCAAAACTCATCAAATTGTTCACTTTAAATATGGACAGCCTATGCATATCAATTATATCTCAATAAAGCTATCAAAAATACTCATAGAAAAGGCAAAAGTGAAACGGATTTTTTTTTTTAAGCATACAAAACATTATGGAAGGCCTTCAAATTGTGTTAAGCAATTCCGATTTTATCCTTGGGGTAGTGATAGAACCACTTAATTGAGAAAGCTGTTTTAGTGTGTAAATGAGCGATGTTAACCCCTCACAGGGAAATGACAGTGAAAATGGAGCAAAGTGAATGTATTTCAGATATTGCTTTCTATAGTATATTATCTTCTCTGTATTTTTTAGAATGTTATCTCCTAAAATTATTTGTTCTTCATTTCCTAGGACACAGGAATTTGTAAGATCAGGTCTCAAATTGTACTCATTGTTAAATGGCAATTAATTTTTCTGGTGGGGAATTGGTACAAAAATTATCTTTGAGTCCTCTGAGTTATTTATTTTGCTATCTTTGACATGCTTCTTCATTATTAATATCTCATGATCTCAATGTCAATATTGATTTAGCCTTATTCTAGAATACTATGTTTATGAGTATCTCTTCTCAGTTATGCTATTTTATAATAATATATACTGACATTCATTCAATACATCTTACACAATTAAGTAACAGATTATGAAAATCCACTATTCAAAACTTACTACCATATTTCATTATATTATTATTCATATATATATATGCCACACACATATAATTTCCATGATATAAAAGTTATTAGCAGGGTTTTTCCTAAGTACTAATGTGCACCAATACTAGCAAGATTGCAATGATTTTTAAAAAAATATTATAAATATTTACTTCTATTTTCATTACAATTATACTCTGACTAGAATGTTCACTCGATACATGTTGCCCCAATTTTTCATATACTAACAAATCAAGGAGGTGGAAAATATGCCAAGATATTTTAGACATATCAAATCTGATCAAAAAGAAAAGTGTCCAATAGTCTTTACCTCAACTATACCGTGAGCTTCCCGCAAACATGATAGGAGAAAGAACAGGTTATGAATAAAATATTCTTAAAAATATTTGGAATCTCTTTTGAGTCAAGATTTCAGGTATTAAAAATTGTTTACCGGGAGTTTTTTTCTTATATCAAAGTACAAAGGAAACATGCTCGTGTGTCTTCTTTTTGAAACCCACTGGCATTCCTTATCCTTAACCATAGAAGAAATTTCCCCTTGATTTACAAAATGTTTACCTCAGATCTGAAATATGTTGAAGAATACTTTAAAAGGAAACTTCAAAAAGCATTGTATAGGGTAATATATTAGCACAAAAAGAAAAGGAGGGAAGTTACATTAAAAAAAAAATCGGCCTTCAATCATGTGTTACAAGTGATGAGCATAAGAAATCCTACAGTTCCTGGAACCAGAAGTTCAATATGATTGATAATTCTGATTACTCTAATCAAGACCTTTTGTTAGCTTGATATAAAATAATTTTAAACAGAAAACAATCGGAATGCTATGATTTGCTCTTACACAATGAAAGAGTTGAGCCACACTGAAATGATTTCAGTTGGGTCATTACTTTGATAACAATTTTAAATTGCCTCTGTTGCTGACAAGTTCAAATGAGCCAGTCTGACCAGTTCTTCTCACAGACACTTTTTAATACAATCAAGCATCAGGGTTAGAGTAACATTAAATGGTTCTTATCCCAGCTGTCTACTTAATGATGCTTTAAAAAGCCTAAAGCAGATGATATGATTAGATTTCGTGTAGGTACTATAAAAAGTGAACATATATTTTCCCTTGCTTAGAGAGAGAACAAAAGGAAACCTAAAACGTATTTGGATTGATACATGTGTACTATATTTGATTTGGTCAAACTATTTAGGTTTTATACTGATAGTAGTTAGAATTTATTTGCTCTTTAATAGATAATCTTATTTATTATAGAAGAGCTAGAAAATCCATGCTGAGAGCCATTTCCTCCAGATTTTATGTTCTTTTCCCAAAGTGCCATAAACTCATATAGAACCTTGTACGCAACTCATCGTTTGACAAGTCATATATTATAGTGTCTCTTGCCCAAGCTAGTTCATCATATTAATATGTCAGTTTCTTAATTTTGAATAAGTAATAAAGAATCAAGTCTGGGAACAGCATGTGGTATATTAAAAAGATCCCTGAAGCTTAGCAATACAAACTACATTGCCCAAAGTCAAAAAGAAAGTCTTTGCCAAAGCTGAGACATGAACCCAGATCTTTCTGACTCCACGTGTTTAACCTTCAATGTTCTACGGCTTCACGTGTCTGTGGTTGTCTCTTCTACTATACGGCAAAATCTCTCTGAAGTCAGGGTTGGGTGTTTCTAATCTATCCGTCCTCTTAATGGACACAAAATCCACACAGCACAATGCTTACACATTTTTGTACTTTTGCTCTTCTTCCATCTGTGTCTGTGTATTTACTGGCAACAACCGCAAACAGCAAAAATAACTATTGCTAAGCATGTCTATATGATAAAACATCCTAGGGTTGAAATCAATGCAACTGGAGAAGTGCAAAGAAGAAAATTTCTATGATTTTCTACTGCCTGAATACATCTTGTTGAATAGCCTACTTTTCATTAACTTTCCATTGCCAACTTGTTTCTCCACTGGGAATGAAAACTGATATGCCGATATGAGTAAAGCTTAAATAATAATTATAATTCTGGTTTATACAACACATTATAATTTATAAAGTGCATTGAAATACATTATCTGTTCTATCCTCAATATCTAAAGGGTATAGGAGGCTATTAATTCTATTCTCATTTTACAAATATGTAAATCAACTTTCAAGAAGATTAAAAACTTATCAAAGGCTATGTGACTGACGAATGGCAGATCCTGTATGAAATCTTCCAGCTCCCATGTCAGAATTCTTTTAATTTCTTTAATTCTTCAGAGGAAATTAAAGTTAATGATTTTTGATATGATATTAATAATGGATATTATATTGAAGACGTTATGAGTTGCCCTAGGTGAAGACATATTACTTTTTATTTAAATATTTTCTGCTTTTTAATAGAAACTCAGTTGAGATGAAGTTGACTCTACTTCCTCATCAAGGCTAAATCCTAATCTTGAATTAGCTTTTGAATTGAATTATGCTTAAAGGTGGCATATAATAAAACTTTGGCTAATAATTCATAAGAAAATTCTATGGTGGATGGGAGGCATCTGATGAATAATTCACTCACACCTAAAATCAGACATACAGAATGAGACAGTGTCTTTAAAATAATGTGTCCACCTTGTGAAGAATTTCCACACTTTGCGAGGATGAAAGGCCATCTGACCATTCAGGATAAAACTTAGGTTTTCATCAGTGTCTTTGAGTCCTCAGAAAAACAAAACCTTATTTCAGGTTCTGTATTGTGAGGTAAGAAACAGTTCTTACTGTTTAAATCAGTTTGTGTCATAATTTCTGTCTAGAAACATCTAAATCGATCAAATCAATTTATTGGGAAAAATAAAAGATGAATGAGCCCTGTGTCCATCCAATAGTTCCTAAAAATAAAGTTTCATTTATTTCACACGCTATTTTACAGAATATATACAAATGTTCAGTAATCTGAATTATTACTTACTGAATGAAACTTTAATGCTATGTCATTGGCATAAGGTTCCATAAATATTCCTATCTTCCCAAGATGGTCATATGGCCACTGTATTTAGTTTGAATTTGGTCTTTTAAAGTACAAAACTTAGTGGGATCCAGAAATGAGATCCTAAGGAATTTTAAAAGGATATTTATTATTTATATGATAAAAATATCCATACCTAGCCCATAAAAGACTGAAAATTATTTTCCTCAAAATATAGTTAATTATGAAAATCTGAGAGTTTCCAGAATGGAAAAAAAAACCCTCACATCTTAAAAATTACATTTGTTTCAACTCTAGAATTTTTATTTTACAGTTCGAGTTGGTTCAAATACGAAAGAGTTAGTCGTAGTGAAGCCTGCCAGTGACAAGTTGGTTTTTTTTCCTGACATACTTGGACTAAATTGAGGTCAATTAGATTGCTAGTTAAAATATTTTCCCATTGATTTTTAATGTGCGGGACTGTATGTGAAAGCTAAACCTCTATTAAAGGAACTGACAGATGAAGGGGAGTGGGTGGGAAGATAAAAGAAAATTTTCACTGTATGCTGAAGTTTGCATCACAGCGATTACAGAGTGTAGCTTTTAGTTCCACATATATTCTGATACTCTTTAATGCTGCTGGAGAGAAGTACTTTATTTCCCCTGTGACACTTTATATTTTTTGTGCCCCTTGGGTAATTGATAATTTTTACCTTATGCTTTATTTAATAACAGATCAAAATCAGATTATTTCCAAAGTTTGTAGATATTATGGGGTTTTACCCTATGTTATGGCCATTTCATGCCATTTCATCAATTTACTGTGTTTCCATTTATTCCTCTTCCCTTGTTTTCATTATGATCATTTTGCTAAGATCTTTATCTAGTTCTTTACCCATTCCTTGGTATTTTTTTCATTAAATTATCTATTTGGTTGTTTCTTTTGTGGTGGCCGAGATTTTAGTTTGACATAGTCCCATTTGGCTACTTTTGCTCTAGATCCTTTTGCTTTTGGTATCATAACCAAAAAGCTGTTGCCAAGACCAATGTCAAGAAGCCTTTCCCCACACTTCTCCCCCCATCACCCAAGGAGTTTTATGGTTTCAGGTTCTTATCTTTAGGTCTTTAATCCATTTTGAGTTACTTTTTTGTGAGTGGTGTAAGGCAGGGGTCTAATTTTAATCCTTTGCATGTGATTATTCAGTCTACTCAATATTATTTATTAAAAAAACTATTCTTTCCTCACTGAGTAATCTTGGCTCCCCTTTCAACTATAAGTTTGACTGTATATGCGAGACAATCTATGGAATGGGAGAAAATATTTGGAAACCACCTATCTGGCAGGAAGTTAATATCCAACATACATAAGGAACTTGACTCAGTAGCAAAAATATTAAAAAATGGGCAGAGGGACTGAGCATTTTTCCAGAGACAACATACAAATAACCAACAGATAGAAAAGAATAAAAGATGCTCCACATCACTAATCATCAGGGAAACGGAAACCAAAACCATAATGAGATATCAGTTTACACCTGTTAGAATGGCTCAAGAAATTACAAATAGAACTACCATTTGATTAACAATCCTACTTCTGGGAGTAGACTGAAGGGAAATGAATTCACTATTGCTAAAAAGATATTTGCACTCCCCATGTTGTTTGCAACATTGTTCACAATAGCCAAGATATGAAAACAACCTAAGTGTCCATCTATGGATGAATGGGGAAGGAAGGAAGGAAACAATAAAAAAGGGAGGGAGAAGAAAGAAAAGAAAAGAAAGAAAAGAAAAGAAAAGAAAAGAAAAGAAAAGAAAAGAAAAGAAAAGAAAAGAAAAGATAGATGCATACACATATAAATGGAATATTATTCAGCCACAAGAAGGTCTGATATTTGTGACAACAGAGATGACCTTTAAGACATTATCTTGAATGAAATAAATCAGACATAGAAAGAAATACTGGGGCACCTGGGTGGCTCAGCAGTAGAATGTCTGCCTTCAGCTCAGGGCATGATCCTGGGTCCTGGGATCCCTGCATGGAGCCTGCTTTGTATATTTTATTATGTGATCCTATTGAACTCTTACTATTTATAATTATTTTTTAGTTGAATCTCCCAGATTGACAGTTTTGACATATGTCAAAAATAGATCTGATTTATCTACACTGTCAAAACTACTAAAATTTCCTATCTAATATTACTGAACGTCAATTCCAATCTTGTCAATGGAGAGCTGTACTTCCTTTATTAATTACACCTTTTGATCTACAGCATCATTGCCACTTCCTTTCTTCACTGTTCTTGGACATCTGACTAGTGTAGCTGATTCTGTAGATAGAACTCTGTTGGTTGCAAGTAAAAATTAACTGTCCTGACTTAAGCATATAAGAGCTTCTGCTTTTGGCAGTCATTATGCTTTACTGTCGATATCACCCTCCGATTATATTACTTTTCAAAGCCTAAAAGTAGCTTTAAATGGAACCCAGAGACCAATTCGGCCTCTAGTCCTTGCTCACTATAACATAAAGTATGTTTGTTGGTCTAGGATCCTCAGAAGTAAATTCTAGCAAAAAGAATGCAACCCAAGGGTTTCAGGCTTAATCTAGTCTTTTCTGTCTTTCTATCTACCAAAACATTATTGAAGTTATATTATTTTGATATCTTTGTCAATTTCCATAGCTAGTGCAGAGTTTCTTCTATTTTAAAATTTAGTAGGTCATTTCCTTTGGAGGATGATTCTGGGGTAGGAGCAGAGTGGAGAATCAAATATTTATGTGTCTACTTAGGTTACCACGTTTTCCCAGAAATCTTCCTATGCTTTTTGGAAAATAAAAACACTTTTAGCCCTAACGTGTTGATTTCTGATATTTTGAGTGGTTTATTAAAATATAGTTTCCCATTTGCTATTAAATCACTTCATTTATCTTTCTTTTCTATCTATTGAAAATACAGAGGTTTTCAAAAAAAGGTTTATGGTATTTTTTTCTAATGGTATAAGCTTAAATTCTATGTTCTCAGACAAATATCTGAATAGCACTTGCTTTTAGGCATTATTTTCAGAAATTCTCTCATTCAACAATTTGAAAACTTCCCTCAATACAGAGGCGTCTGAATTCTGAAAAAGCTTTTGGTGCATCTTTATACATTAAGTATTGACTTTCCTTGTTTAAAATCAAAGAAAAGTGTATACTTATTAACAAAATAAAAAAAAATTTAACCAAGCAATATAATGATTTTATAGCTCCTTCCACTTGTTTCCAGTGTCTGGTAGACAAAACTATAGTTTTTCACTTTTCATTTGACTTACATCAAAAGGTGATCTTTATAATATATAGTAATTTCAATAAAATTGCTGTGTTGGCTTTTGTATTAGATCCATCATGATCTCATGCATGAAATACTATGCATGAGCTAATCATTCTAAGTGAAACTATGTCACTCCCTACTACAAAGTTCTGAAACATAATAGGAGAAATTTTGTAAGGCAACCCACAAATATGATAAGAAATGGTTTGAATGTCTAAATATGCATATGTGAAATAAAACGACTATAGCATTATGATTTCTTTTCTCACATCTTGAGTTAGAAAAACATGAAGTGGTATCATTTAAGGCATTACTTACATACAATGCATCTGGTCATCACTGCAAAAATATTCCATTCCATTGTTCCCCTCTGGTTTTCTGAAAGAGACAAAGGGAAACGTACCATTGACACTTCCCACAAGGATTGATAGTATCATAGGGAACCTAAAGCACATGCACATACAAACAGATAAGTACATTTTGTAATAAAGGTATAGATACAGATGGATATTGCTTTAACATCTGGAGATGAAAGAAGGATGCCAGTTGAGGAAAGAGAATGTGCTAAAGTACAAACGTACGAACATGAAACAGGTACTTAAACCCTACTAAAAATTTTGGTTTAATTGGAACACAAGGACAGTGAAGTAGTGATGTCTGAAAGATGGTTGGAGGATGCTCCCAGGAGCCCTTTCATTTGAATTTATCATTTTATTTTGGTTTGCCAACACAGTTCCTCCAGTTCAAAAAATCTCTGTAGTGAAGTTACAAGGTCAAGGTTTTAAGACAGTGACCAGAAAACTTGGAATTAATGTATGTCTTGAAGTAGCTTGCTGTTGATCAAACATGTAAATCAAGTTCCTGTTTATGGGAAATTCTTCTATGTTGTGTGCAGGAGTTAAACCATCATCTATTCAAAAAGACTCACATCAGGGTCTTCAGCTCACTGAATTATCAGAGGTGTTGGAAAGGACTTTTTTTTTTCCCTACAATCTTTAGGTTATAAATATCAAGGGTGGGCAGCCCTGGTGGCTCAGCAGTTTAGCACCTGCCTTCAGCCCAGGGTGTGATCCTGGGGACCCCGGTTCGAGTCCCACGTCAAGCTCCCTTCACGGAGCCTGCTTCTCCCTCTGCTTGTGTCTCTGCCTCTCTCTCTCCCTCTCTGTTTCTCATGAATAAATAAATAAAATAAAATAAATAAATATCAAGGGTAATACCCTTGTTTGTACTAAAAATTGAGGGAAATAACTAAACATCTTCTCCCAACCCAGAAATCCTTTCTACAAATATAGTAGAGAAATAAGACACCTTTATTATTGAATATGTGTTAAACCAGAGCATGAGGCACATCACAGACAATCTGCTAAGAGGCTGCAAAGGCACAAAGAAATCTTACATCTTCTAGAGCCAAGGAGATATAACCCACTATATACATGCTTTCAAGATAAAAAATAACTAATCCTCAAGTAAGAATACTTGACAGCATCATTTGTCATGCATACTTCTTTCCCAATTTACCTGGTAGTTGGGATAACCTTCTGTATACATATTTGGCTTCATCCGGAGGAGAAATAAACTTCTTATATCATTATGACAAGAGGTGGGTTTGCAACTTGAAGAAAGATGCCCCCCCGAAGTTAGGGTCCTACTCTGTCACAGAAACGGGAAGTCAGGGGCACTACCCTCCCTGATGCTTACATTCCAAAGGGATGGCACTCAGGTCCTTGAGAAAGTCATGCTGGGGTATGAAGCTGACAAAAGGCCACCTGACAAAAGGACTGCCTCATTTTCATAAGGATTTATATACATTTTGAAGAGACAAGAAAATACAAGTTTTCTAAGGCAAAAGCTCTGAGGAAATGTAGGGGAGGAAAATCTCTTAAGCTTCATTTTTAATTTTTATTTGTCTTTAAAGTATGCATTCGTTCATCCATTCTACCTCCCAATAAATATTGTCTTGATTTTAAAATAATTTTAAATAAAAATGAAAAAAATTAAAACTGTATGACCCTACTATATTCTAGGCATTTTTCCAGTACAGAAAGGAAATTATCAATCCATTTTATATAAGGACAGAAAGAACAGCAATGATTAAAATGAAAACAAAGACTTTAACCTAATATTGGCCTTTCTGATCATGCTTATTATGATCTTCAGTTTGCCTTTGAAGGACTCAATCAAGTCCCACTAAAATGATATATGAAGCTGACATGAAATGAGTCTTTTGTGCCTCTTCAAGTGAAGAACATATATAAAAAATAATGTCAAATCACCACGTTGTACACTCAAAATTAATGTAACATTGTGTGTCAGCTATACTTCAATAAAAAAATTTTAATATAATAAAAGGAATGTGAATACAGCAGGCAATGATGATTTGTAACACTGGAACTAAGGCACTGTTAGAAATTAAAAACTAAATGAACAAAGCAAAATTTATCAAGCTCAAAAGTAGCAATTTCTGTGGCTCTATGAAGCGAAGCTAGCAGTGACATGCAGAACATGGCTATCTAATTAACACTACCTCAGCAGGTGCATTTCTTTAACTCTGCAATTACATTTTGCTGAACATGCTAAACCTTGGTACCGAGACTCTATATAGATCAAATTATCTTGAAATCTATTACCACATTGTATTTGCAATACCATTGTTGAATATATTTCAATACTATAAATTAGATTTCATAAAATAAAATATATTTTCTCAGCATAGATTTCAAAGTAACATTCATATAGCACTGGAGTCCAAAATATATTACAAGCCTTTATGATGTCTATTTGTGTCACGTGTGCCTTATGTACTTACTGAACAGCTACCGTCTGTTACTAACTTGTTAAAAATTTATTTACCATGAACATCAAAATACATAAACAAGATTTTTTTAAATCATTCTTTAAGAGATTAAGTTTATGCTAATGGTACGAGTTTAAAAACACACTCACAAGAGTTTGGAAATGCAAAAAGCCATCTTATGCTAGAAATCATCACAAATTAAGTTCCCTGATGGCCAGAACAATGTCTATTTTTAGTTTACTGTGATATCCCAGGACCAAGTAAAGTAACAGACTACTGACAGACTCTCAACAAATGTTATTAAATCAAAAGCAAATAAGATATTAAAATGTATAATTGAATGTTTTAAGGGTCTCTATAAAGTGTTTAGGGTTTGGTTAAAGAAAAGCTCAAGATAGTTATCATAAAATTGCTAACCAAAACATTAAGCTTAATTCACACAGTAAAATTGACAAAGTATATACGTAAAAAATAAAACTATCATCTGAGACCATACTAAGTTTTAATCCAAGACTTCTATAATGTTTTATGTATTTCAAAAGTTACATTAGTTTTCAACATAATTTATTCAATGCTAATCTAAATGTTTAATTTCTGATTCACAGTAAAATACATTATTTCCCTAAGGATAATTATGACATTTGATGTTTATGCTAAAAGGATAGATGATAATATCAAAAATTGTTTGGATCAAGGGTTATAACCTCAAATGCCTGAATTAGAAGTTCAATGGATGACCTTCAGTAAATCTGGGAAATCTCTGAAGTTGTAGGTAATATTTTGAATGTAAAAAATTGAATGTATATACATTTTGGGAGTAGGGTATGTTAATCCTATTTATAACTTTTGAAAAATGTTCTATCACTTTCAAAAATTTAAGCATAACTGACTCAGTTCTGTGCTTTTCAAAGTATCATCCCCAAACCAGCATAAGCACACCTGGGACCATGTTAGAAATGTGACTTTTTGGTCCCCACTTCAGACCTAGCAAATAAAAACTTCTGACGGTAGGCTCAACAATGTGTGTTTTAATAGCCTGCTTTCCAGGTGACTCTGATGTATACTGAATGTGTGTCTAAATAATGGCTGATATCTAATCCAATAATTCATAACCTTGCATTCAAATATCAATCGACTGGAGAATTAAAACAGAAATACCAAATCCCAGAATATACAGGAACCCATCAAATCAGAATCCAGAGAGGTGAGAAAGGTAAGGCCCACACATTCGTATTTTTTTTTTAAGGCTCCCCACTGGACTTAATGTACAGTAGATGTTGACAACTGTTGGTCTGGTTAGGTATCTTTTCTATTTTAACAGATAACATTTAAATATTACTTTCAAATTAGCAAAATAATTTCAATCAACACCCTCACCTGCCCATCAATTTTATTTTTATTTTTCTGCAATTGTTTTTCTTTTGAAATATTTATTTAAATTCTAGTTAGTTAACATATACAATTATGGTTTCCAATAATTCTTAAGAGTAGATAACAGCCCCAGTTAATTTATCAGAAAACTGAAGGTCAGGGAAAGTTAGGACACTGGCTAAAGATAAAACAGCTACTAATCGAGCCCTAACTGGCATGACTGACCTTAGCTTCTATCTCCCATTCTCAATATGAATAAAATAGTAATAGCTAACTTTTATCAAGGACAACATAGCATGTATCATATTAAGGTTTTTTTTACATGCGTTGGGTTATCACATAGTAACCATAATGAGGTCATTATCCCACTTTTACATATGAGAACACTGAGCTAAGATATGGTAAATGACTTCTTGTTCAAGGTCACACAATTAGTGTTGGAAGTCCAATTTGAATCTTGGCAATTTTAACCTTGAACGGGGAAGAAATTACTGCAAATTTGTCACTGTAGGAGGTGAGAGTGCTTTTAAAACAACAGACCTGAACCAACCCCCCTAGAGCCAGGGCATTTCTGTCCCCTCTCACTCCTGCAGCCCTCTACAGTGATGCTTCAGCACAACCAGCTCCAAGTCTCTACCCCTCTTTTTCCTTCTTTGTAAGAGATTATTCCCACCTCCCGGGTGCTTTATCTTTCTCTTTTTAACCTTTTCAATAAAGTCTGTTTTCTTTGATCTTAGTTTAGGTATCTGTGCTTTCTTTTCATTGCTATTTGCGTGAGATATCTTCTTCTATCCTTTCACTTTCAACCTATCCATATCCTCCCATCTAATGTGAGTCTCTAATGGACAGCGTATAGTTGAATCATGTTTTTGTTTTTGTTTTAAAACTCTATTTTTTCTTTCGCTTGGAAAGTTTAATCCATTTATATTTGGGGGAATTACTGATAAGAAAAAAATTATTTTCATTTTGCTATTTGTTTTCTATATTACATATATATAATTTCCATTATATATAATGGAAAAGCTTATACATATATAAGCTTTCCATTACATATATATTTCACATTTTATTTGTTCTTCTGCTGATGGACATTTATTTTACCTCCACCTTCTTAGCTATTGTGAATAATGCTGCAGTGAATGTGGGTATGCAAGTATCTCTTTAAGATCTTGTTTTCAATTCTTTTGATGATATAGCCAAAAATGGAGCAGCAGAATTGCTGATCCATATGATAATTCTAATTTTTTTGTTGCTTTTGTTTTTGAGGAACCTCCATACTGTTTTCCAGAGTGGCTATATCATTTTGCATTTCCATCAACTGCACCAAATTACCCAATTTCTCCACATCCTTGCCAACATTAATTTCATTTTATTTATATTTATATATACATTTATTTAATTTTATTTTCAGCCATCTCAATAGGTTAGAGGTGGAACCTCACTGAAATTTTGATTTGTATTTCCCTAATGATTAGTGACAACAAGCATCTATTCATATACCTATTGGCCATTTATTTATCTTCTGTCCTTGAGTTCCTTTCATTTTTTAAAAAATATTTTATTTATTTATTCATGAGAGACACGGAGAGAGAGAGAGAGAGGGAGAGAGAGAGAGGCAGAGACACAGGCAGAGGGAGAATCAGGCTCCATGCAGGGAGCCTGACATGGGACTCGATCCCAGGTCTCCAGGATCAGGCTCTGGGCTAAAGGCGGCACTAAACTGCTGAGCCACCTGGGCGGCCCTTTGAGTTCCTTTTAATAAGCCTTCTAATGAATTCCTCACTTGGACCAAACTTATTTTACATGGGTAGCTATCTTTACAAACAAAAGGAAAAATCCTAAATAATAAATATTGGTAATTTCTATCATAATGTTACCATTTATATCTAACAGTACAAAGTAGTAAAGCTGGAGCTCAAAGCCCAGATAATGCAAATTATAAAGACCTTTTCCAATCATATTGTTATAGTATTTCTTAATTTTCTAACATGGCATTTTACACACTGGACTGAAGATAATTTTGAATCAATTTTGGAAATGGATTCTGTCTCTTATAAACCTAAGATCTATGTAATGTTACCATTTTAAGTTAACCATTTAGAATCGTAGTTTCATCTTTTCATCTTTCTTACCTTATAAGATACAGAATATTTGAAAGAATCAAGATAATTTGAGTAATATATCCATAACAGTACATACATATTCCATAACCAATAACTGGTGTTTTTGTCATCATCATCATGACCACCACCACTCCCACTCCCACCACTTTTGTTTTCATTGTTAAGGGAAAAAAACTAACACTTTATTTGGGGAAAATATTCAAGTATTTAACATCGTGATCAGGGCTATATTGCTTTTAAAAGGGCATATTTGGGAAGGGCTGCTTTTTTTGGCATGCAATTTCTTTCTTTCTTTTTTTTTTTTAATTTATTTATGATAGTCACAGAGAGAGAGAGAGAGGCGCAGAGACACAGGCAGAGGGAGAAGCAGGCTCCATGCACCGGGAGCCTGATGTGGGATTCGATCCCGGGTCTCCAGGATCGCGCCCTGGGCCAAAGGCAGGCGCCAAACCGCTGCGCCACCCAGGGATCCCCTTGGCATGCAATTTCTAATCAAATTTCATCGATATATACTTAAGGCAGCCAAGCAATTATTTACAAAAGAAAGTAAAAATTCAAAGAAAAAAAATCAGTTAAATATGGGATGAAAACATTTATTATGACAAAGCACACTTGCCTTAAGATTTTGAAAAAAACAAAAAAAACAAAACAGTGGACATTATTTGCTTTCCTTTTGAATATTTACAAAACAAAGCACATGAAGTCAACAGAGAGTGTCATGATGTACATATCACATGGGATTTTGTTGGGAAAAAAAAAGAATGGGTGATTTTCTTTTAGACTGAGAGGTCAGAGGGAAAGTTCACATAGAATGTTAAATTCATGTAATCATATCAACTGAATTTTGATTTTTAACAGAAAAAGATGTGTTTTTAAATTGATGTTTGACGGTATTTTTAAATTAAGGTATGAAGAGGTCAATAAAAAATAATTTTGGCATTACTTAGTCATTTGACTTTGTAAAGCAGACATTATAGCAAAATCAACTAGAGGTTGATGATTATTAATATGTTAAGTACTTACTGCATGCCTGGTAAGCCCTGAACCTGTGTAACTCTTTTGATTCCCACAACAACCCTGCAGCAAAATTCCTTCTCTACAGATGAAAGAAAGTGATACAAAGAGAGTGTAGACATTTTCCAGTAAGTGACAGAACTGAGATATAATCCAGAGTCTAGCTCAAGAGACTCTGCTCTTAGCCACTATGCCATATTCCCTAACATTATTTAAGAAACTAAGAATCTTAAAAATTCAGCTTAATTCATGTTTAGGTGGTTTTCCTTTTTTTTTTTTTTTTTTTTAAGATTTTATTTATTTATTCATGAGAGAGACACAGAAAGAGGCAGAGACACAGGCAGAGGGAGCAGCAGGCTCCATGCAGGGAGCCCCAGGATCACGCCCTGAGCCAAAGGCGGGCGCTCAACCACTGAGCCACCCAGAGATCTCTGTTTAGGTGGTTTTCCATGATCATACTCATGTTGTCTGAGGAGGATGATGGTACAGCCAATTATTCAAATAAATAATTCAGAGAAGTAATTAGTACAATATGCACCAGTTTTAAAAAACACAAAAGGAACACATCTAATATCATGTTCCAAAAGTCAATGTAAAAATATGCTGTTTCTCAGATTGCTTCATGTATGTCACCATCTTTTTAATGTAATATATCAAGGGCATAAATAAAAGACAAGGTGTGTAACTGAAGAAGTTATTAATGCTAAGGAAACTATTAACTCAATTCTCAATAGAGTCTGTTCTTCATATTCATACAGGATTTAGAGATAGCTGAAGTAACCTTTGGGCTTTGAAATCACATAATGCCTTCAGTTTCAGAACAATTTGGAAAATCTTCACCACCTGTATTTTATATTCTTATAGTTAAGAAAATGTTTACTAGGCTAAATGTGCCCTTTTTAGACAGTGGGTGACATATAAAAAATTTTAGAGGCAATGCTTAGAATTTTATGCCATCATATTTCTCTGAAGACACACCATCTCCTCTTTGTTCCACTCTCTTTCTCTGCTCTAGTTCATGGCTGCCTGTGTTTGTAAATCACTCCAATTATTTATAGTTTCAGTAGTAATTTCTGGCCTCCGCTGTCATAGAATTTCTATAGTAGAATCTTGTTCCATTTTTCTGTTTTCCAGAAGAGCTTCTTGAAATCATCACCCAACAGATTTCCCGGTTGAGAGAAAATCCAGAAACCAAATGTTAATGCTGTTATCAAAATTATCCTCTATAAAATCAACCTTCTCAAATTTTAGCACAGCAGTGTATGCAATGATCACAATAAAGTAGTTAATCAGCAAACAAGGAAAAACTATTATTTATCTATAGGTGCAGGTAGACATACTTGACTGCAGAAAAATAAAACTCTATAACACATTTGGTAATTTTTCTATTGATTTGTAAATTATTTTTCTTCATACTATTATAAAATGGCATTGCTTAATCTCTCAACATTATGAGGGTTTGTTTATTAGATTCTTCTTTCAGCTTCTGTTGGCATCTTGAGCAGCTACAGATCCCCTGGAGGGTTAATCAAAGATGTCTTAACACGTGTAATGGATTTTTACATGGGCAGGCGACTGCTAGAAAATGAAAGATAAAATTCCTTTTTAGAATTAAACTGCAAGATATTATTATTTTCCTTGAACACAGGGGTACTAGGCTTTTAGGAAGTTTAAACTTAGTTACTTAGTTAAGTGAAAGTAACTGTAACTAAATACGTCTCTATTATATCTGAGACCATTTATACTAGGGTGTTATCTTGATGCTGTCATACTTTTAAAATTTCTCATAATTACAGGATTTTGTAATCCGGGTTAATATGCCACTAAAATCCAGATCAAGATATAGATCAAGGTATTTTGTTTTGAGTTGCAATAGACAGGGAATACCAACAAATTCTATATTTATTTCTTTATGCAGAAAATGTACCCATTCTGAGTGCCTCCTAGGTGCCAGGCATACAAATGCTCAGTTTTTTAGGTGCTAGCAAAACTACTTCTCAACACATTTATGAGGTAATTACCATTACACCCATTTCCCGGATTATAAGCCTGAGCCTCAGATCCCATAGCTGATAAGGAATAGCAAGGCTCATTCTGTTTGACTCCATTAGCTAAGCTCTTTATACTCCAATTCTACAAGTTCAATTATCTTTATCACGTTATCATTCTTTCTTGGATAGTTTTAATTGCCTACTCTTCTTCTTCTGGAACTTTTAACTTTTAATCTCCTTGAATAGGCTTGTTCTCTCTCTCCCTCCTCCCTCTCTCCCTTCCTCGCTCTTTCTCTCTCTCACCCTCCCTCCTTCTTTCCCTCTCCCATCAATTCCTCTCTTTCTCTTCCTCCATCTCTCTCTCCTCTTCCTGCCTTTCCCTCCCTCTCCCCCACCTTTTCTCTAAAAGTATTTGATTAAATTTCTTTCTCCTTTTCTTTTCCAGACTTCTGTAAATTTTTTATATCCCTCCTCATTCCTTTTATTTCATTTAACTGCTCCACTTATTGATATTTTCCTCTTTCCTACAGGAAATATCTTTTTCTCTTTTTCTTACTTCAATAGTACACATTCCTGCAAAGTACTGTCATTCACACAGTATTAGGGAAAGAGAAAAAAAGCTTATCTAGCCAGAATAATTAGAACTATTTTAGTATCATTATAGGAGTGCCTGGGTGGCTCAGTGGTTGAGCATCTGCCTTTGGCTCAGGTCATGATCTCAGGGTCCTGGGATCGAGTCCCGCATCTGGCACCTTCATGGAGCCTGCTTCTCCCTCTGCCTCTCTCTCTGTCTCTCATGAATAAATAAATAAAATCTTAAAAAAAAGAACTATTTTAGTATCGTTATCAAAAGAAATCAAATGAGGCTTAATGACAGATGACAACAACCATTGAATATTTTTCAGTAGGTGCTGTTAGCAAAGTTAAATATAATTCCTTGAAAAATTATTTCCTCAAGGATGCAATAGCACCAAGGAAGAACTCAAATATCTCATCTCACAATAAGAGAGGCTTCTAAAGAAAATAGCTATAAAAAATTTTGTTTGCTATGCAGTATTTGGTGACCTATTTTAAATCAATGAAACTTAAATATCAACATTTAAATATTGTGCAATATCATATCTTTTAGTTAAATATATGCAAAATGTAAATGCTGTCTTTAAAAATTTTGTAAAGAGATAAAACTCATTAAAATTAAGAGAACTGTGAAATTAATAAACATACTCATTAAAAAAAAGACGCCTGTTGAGAGTGTTTTCCAACATTGAAAGACAAAAATGGGCTTAAAATGTATTCCCAAATGACTTAGAAAATATATATTGCCCCTAATTGGATCATATTAAAAAGGCATGAGGAATAATCCCATATATCTTTACATTTAAAAATATAATTGAGGGACACCTGGGTGGCTCAGTGGTTGAACATCTGCCTTCGACTCAGGTCGTGATCCTAGGGTTCAGGGATCGAGCCCCGCATCGGGCACCTTCATGGAGCCCGCTTCTCCTCCCTCTGCCTGTGTCTCTGCCTCTCTCTCTCTCTGTGTCTCTCATGAATAAATACATCAAATCTTTAAAAATATATATAACTGAAATTTACAACACAATGTTGCATGATTTAATATTTGCCATTAATCGTAAAATGTGTTTCTTGGTATTTCTATAAATATCAAACTGAAAAGAAGGAAAACATTTAATGGCAAAATAAAATTACCAAATTACCAAAATTTTTTGGATTCAAACAAAACTTATATTCCCAAGAAATATCAAGTGTTGGCAAGGATTTGGAGAAAAAGAATCCTTGTACGTTGTTGGTGAAAATGTAAACTGGTGCAGCCACTGTGGAAAACAGTACAGTTTCCTCAAAAAATTAAAAATAGAAATACCAATTCCACTGCTGGGTATTCACACAAAGAAAATAGGAACACTGTTGTAAACACTATGTTTACAATAGAGGAGATAATGGAAACAACTTAAAATATCCATTGATAGATGAGTAAAGAAGATGTGATATATATATATATATATATATATATATATATATATATATATATATATCAGGCTCATACAGCACACATATATGCACACGGAATATTACTCATGCCATTTGTGACATGGATGGACCTAGGAGGTATTATGCTAAATGAAATAAGTCAGACCGAGAAAGACAAACACCATATGATTTTATGTATGTGTGGAATCTAAAATATAAAACCAACCAACCAATGAAAAAATCCACAGAAACAAGCTTATAGATACATAGAACAAACTAGTGGTTGCCAGAGCAAAAGGGATTAGGGAAAGGGTGAAAGAAGTGAAGGGGATTAGGGGTATAAATTTCCATTGATAAAATAAGTAAGCCACAGGGATGAAAAGTACAGCATAGGGAATATAGTCAATGAGATCATAACAACTTTGTATGTTTTTTTTTTTTTTGAAATTCAAATAACCTTTATTTAAATTGAAAAAAATTCTTAAAACTGCATTTAGAGTCAAAACCCTTTTGTTATGAAAATCACGAGAACTTTTTAGGTAAGGCAGAAAATATTTCTAGGTTAAGAAGACCAGCTTTGACTTCATTCTTTAAACAAATTGTAAAGAATGAAGAAAAAAATAGGTTATTTACAGAAAATATCTACATATGTACTCAGAGGTACAAATTTGATGACAGAAGAAGTTTAAGTACATGTTGGCATCTCAGAAGCAGTTCTTAAAGAGCTTAATTTTTTTTCTTGGATTTTAAGAATAATACCTAAGATCCTTCTTCATCCTCAATCTTGGGAGCCAAGTAGTACTTTAAATGTCCCATATCAGCAATTTTATACTCTTCAACAAGGGGTACATATGCAGAAATACTGAGTGTTACTGTAGGAGAGAGCGGAGTGGCTTTTGTAAAGAAGTTCAGGTATCTCAGTGCAAAAGTTAGCTGAACTGGCTCATTCATCTGAGCAAGGTGGTGACCACACTTACCAGAGTGAGCACTGTGTAATGCATAGATTTGCTGAATCACCATGTTGTATACCTGAAACTAATATAATGCTGTGTGTAAACTATGCTTGTTAAAAAAATAAAAATAAATAGCCAAAACATTGGCATGAATGAGCAAAAGTCATAAATAAATGATCATTTTGTGTAGTTACATCTGTTTTACGTTGCTGTTGTTTCCTTTTAAATAATAAAAACCGATGGCATAAGTGTCACCTTTGTAGAAGTATTTGGTGGTCTGTAGTAACCACTGAATAAGCAGATTTCCCTATAAGAGTCAAAAAGAGTTGTATTCTCATTTCTTTTATATACACTAAATTACTTGTGTCATATCCGACTACATACACATATACTACTACAAATGTTTATTGGAAGATATTTGATAGTCCTTCTAATAGATTAATATTGTTTTCTTGAATAAGCATCTCATTTGTTGACATCATTACAAAACCCAACTACATCAGCAACAAAAAAGTGTTTTTGTGAGTTGAAATCAGAAGCAGTTATGCCATAATGTTAAGGAAAAGCATACGTCTCAGCATTAAAATGTTTAATTTTACGTTGTCTTTGCCACTTTGGATCTTCTGAACAATTTCACTCAGTAAAATATGATAAAAGATTACATGTTTACAAAAAATATTAATAAAATAGATACAATAAAATTGAAGTTTCACTGAATTGTAAAAATAAAGGTTGTTTCAAAAATATTGTATAATATCACATTTATATTTTAAATGTTTTCAAAGTGTTATAAAAATTACATGTTAGGGGGTGCCTGGGTGGCTCAGTGGTTGAGCCTCTGCCTTTGTTCAGGTCCTGATTCTGGGGTCGTGGGATCCAGTCCCATATCAGAGACACAGAGGGAGAAGCAGAAACACAGGCAGAGGGAGAAGCAGGCTCCATGCAGGGAGCCTGATGCGGGCCTCGATCCCAACACCCCAAGATCACGACCTGAGCCAAAGGCAGACGCTCAACCGCTGAGCCACCCAGGCGTCCCAAATAAATTTATTTTAAAAAATTACATGTTGGAACTATTTTTAAAATGTTTCATGTTATATTATTCTAAGAAATTTCTAACTATTAAAATGATGATATATGTCAGGAAAATTACTTGTTAAAATTATTTTGGGGTTGCCCGACATTCTCGATCTTATCCTAAAGCCTACCGACAGACTTCTTTTAAAACACTAACATTACTATTTGTTTTTGTTTTAATTCATTCTGTATTCCCCTTAATGAAGATTATGGTCTCTGAAATCTTTAAAGTATCAGAGACTGAATGCATGACTTTGATTTCAAGATGGGAGACCTAACAGGAGAGAAGTACCTAGGACACTCTTCTTATTCCACCCCATGTCATAACACAGGAAATGTAAATACACTCACTCATTTGTGAAAATATTTGCTCATTTTCTCCATTTATGATTAGTCTGTATTCCTGGGCTAGTGTAATCAATTTCAAATATGTATGCTATTTCATTACTTAACATTAATGCTTATTCTAGCGTCTACTCTTATTCGTTTAATTTTCTTTTTTTTTAATGGCCCCTTACATTTATTTATTTATTTTTTATTTTTATTGGTGTTCAATTTGCCAACATATAGCATAACACCCAGTGCTCATCCCGTCAAGTGACCCCCTCAGTGCCCATCACCCAGGTACCCCAACCCCCCGCCTGCCTCCCTTTCCACTACCCCTAGTTCGTTTCCCAGTTAGGAGTCTCTCATGGTCTGTCTCCCTTTCTGATATTTCCCACTCATTTTTTCTCCTTTCCCCTTTATTCCCTTTCACTATTTTTTATATTCCCCAAATGAATGAGACCATATAATGTTTGTTCATTTAATTTTCTTACATTTATTTTAAGGAAGGTTACTGAACCTAATTTTATTTGTAGCCATACCTGTTAAATATAAGTAGGTGTAGGCATCTGGCTGATTACATCTTCTAGTAGCCATGTTCCAATATTGATGTATCAGAATACATACTATTATATCATAAACATTACTGTTTGCTCATTTGTAGATGTCAGATTTATATTGGTTTCTTCAAGTTACAAATGTAGGTATTATAAATGAATTTCATTTCAGATAGTAAAAGGGAGATAACAAAATATGTTTTAAAGGGATATTGCTTTTGATATGACTGAGAAGCACTGCTCTATTATCTATTATACTTTTCTACCCAGCCTTAGCGTGTAGCCGTAATCTGTGTGCACAGACCCACTCCCATGTATCTAAACTTTCTCTTTGGGAACGAATGTTGGAAGGTGGCCTTCCTGGTAAGCTTTCTCTTGGATTGTCTTGTCTTATGGGAGGAAAAAGTCACTCCAAGTATGTAAGAAATCATTATGAGAACTTATGGAGCATATTTAAGGGCACCTCAGAATCTGTTAAAGAAAGCACAGCATACCTCAAGAAAGAGCATATCATGGAATGGTTTGTAATTTAACCACTTCTATGACCCACCTTTTTTGCATCAGGCATGTCATCATGTTGGGATTAAATAAAAGGGAGACACAGAGCCTTGTGCTCACAGCTTTTGGCTTGGGGAATGGAGTCGTTGATTCCATGACATAACTCTTCAGGTGAGAAAAGTCATACAGAGCTCTTCTGCTTCCATTTATCTTTACCAGCTAAGATAATGTTGCCTGTGATGCCAATAGTACTTTACTTAAAAATGGTAAGATGATTTGGTTAACCTGGAAAATACAAGAGCCCACCTGACGAACCTCCGGCCTATATTCTCATTAAAATACATCTCAGAGCGAATGGGAAAGAGAAGAATTTGTTCATGTGTGCTCATCCGCCATACAGGAGAGCAAAAGGAAGTTTTCCTCCATCTCACAGTCACCGCCCTGGCACAGTTCTGTGAAATCGTTTTTAGATCATCTTATATGCCAAGGGGCTTTGTGTTGTTTCTTTTTGTCCTTTGTGACCCTCAAATAAAATGGAAACTTTCTATGTTCATGACTTTCTTTTCATGTTGAGCTCATGGGGGCATAGGGTCATGATACCAATATATTTTTAAGCTTCACACAATTACCCTCAACCCCAGCAAGGCAGTGAGCAGCAGGACAGTATTTATGACCTGTCCCAGTGAAAACCACTGTCTTAGGCGGCCCCACAGGAGACCAAACATTATGCGGTGCTTATGAAATATATGAAGGGACAAACATAGGGCTAACATATTTAAACATCCTATTACCACACCTTTGAATATCAGTTCTTCCAGCCTGAATTTTCTGCTCTGAAGTTAAGCTGCGTGATTCCTCTGCAGGTTGCTGAAGTGGAAATTATTTCTCTATTTGTCTACTGCCTATTATTTTCCAAACAAAATCATCATTCTGCATTATGTAAAATTGAGGAGAGGTGGTTATTAACTTTAACCACACAGATCCAAGGACACTTCACAATACATTGCCACTTTGTTCCACGAAGCCATACCATTTAACTTTTTCTCAAGTAAACACAATCACATATTATGTACAATTTTGAAAGGAAAGTTTTAGTCTTTAGACTCCTGGTCTTTGTGCTTTATTTTGCTACAATAAGGCTGCAATTTTGTTGATTTTTTTAAAAAAAAAGAAAACCTAATGCAACAAAAATGATAACTGACACATCATATTTAAAAATGTTTAAATTACAATTCTTGAAAACCGATTTCTAGAAAACTTACTTCTCCAGGATATCATACCAACTGCAGTCTTGAGCAGTCTTGAGTGAACTACACTTTCTGCTCTCCCATTTACCAGATGTATTCGCTCAGCTGTTTTTTTTTTTTTTTTTAAGATTTTACTTATTTTTTCATGAGAGGCACAGAGGCAGAGACACAGGCTGAGGGAGAAGCAGGCTCCCTGAGGCCCAGACTCGATCCCAGGACCCCAGGATCACGATCTGCACCAAAGGCAGACCCTCAGCTGTTATATTAACCTTGTACTTTTCACAGGTGCACTTGGCAAGGATCTGTCAAGTTTGGCATCAAGTTTGTCATCAAGTCTCAAGTAAATAACAAGCCCAAAGTGATGCATCAGAAGGCTTTCAGCATCCTTGAAGATTGGAGCTTACCTTGGAGTCTCCTATGAAGCTAAACATTCTAACATCTGAGATGACGCTGCATCTCTTAATGACTCCATGTCTGCTGGCTTATACTTTGAATCAATGTCAGCTGAGGCTTGATTAATTATGCATATGAAGCATCTGGTCAAAAGAACTTTCTGCATTCCCCCCAGCACTTGTGCATATCCCTCACAATTCGAGTATTCAAAAGCTCTGTATCAGGAGGTCAGCAGAAAGACTGAAATACAGAATTTGTGAAAATAAATACAACAGAGTAGGTACATGACAGTACATATTTGGAGCCTAGGTTGTTTTCAAACATTTTACTATGTTATCAGAATAAAACTATTATCATTCTTGATACAAACGAATCACATTTTAAAAATCGCTCTTTCAGTTAAAATGTACTATCTGATTATAGGATGGGCCTGGATTTCTATTGTGTGATCATTTAACACAGATGGCGTATTTTGATTTTTGGTGTTACATAAACTGAGGATCAAATGTAGCATATGGATGATTTTTATGGTACTTATAGAAGGGTTTTATATGTATATATATTAATATTCTCTAGGGGAGAGATATATATCTCTCCCCTAGAGAATATTAATATAAACAATATCTTCCCTTAATTTTAAAATTTTAAATGTGATTTGAGCTTATTTGGTCATAAATAGATAATTCAATGTTTTACACTAACCAGAAGGATGCATTATGGCAAAACTAAAGGTTCTGTCTTTAAATGATTGTCCTATTTTGAGAACAATGAAACAGAAACATCAAAAATAGGAGCACCTGCCTGGTTCAGTCAGTAGAGCACGCAACTCTTGATCTGGGGATTGTAAGTACAAGTCCCATGTTGGGTGTAAAGATTACTTAAAAATAAAATCTTCAAAAAAAGAACAATGATAATAAAACACAGGCATATACTGTTTCTCTCTCACTATCTTTTTTTTTAATGGTTTGGAACCAGATTTTAAACTGGAAACCTTGTTATACAAAGAAACATCATCATTTGAAAATTGAAATTTAACCTAATTACAAGATAATAAATGTTTATTCTAAAAACTTCTGAAAATATGAAAGAAGCACAAGTAAAAAACTGTCAGCCATAATGCCATAGCCAAATGTATCCACCGCCAGCATGTTGTCATCATTCCCAATTTTCTATTCAAGCGTATACATCCATTTTTTTAGAAAAAAATGGAAGCATACTTTACAAATGGATCAAAACTTCAGTTTTCACATATATTCCACATATATTTTCTCACTCCCATAAACGTACTGCAACGAACATCCCTATAGTTGTATCTATTATTAGTACTTTATAATGTATCCCTAGAAGTAGAATGGCTAAATCAAGAGATTCCTTTTTCAGAAAGACTGTGCCAGAGAAAAACAGACTTATTTCTCTGCAACCTCACAAGAAATGAGAAGAGTAGAAGAGAACTTGATGGCTTTCAGTAAGGTTGATGCACTAAAAACTACTAGAGCTGCAAGGTCACAACTTGTGTCATAACCCAAGACAGGTTAAAAGTAGCAAATGGATATTACAGTTACAACGTGAGTTAAATTCATCCTCTGGAAAAACTGGAAACTTTAGGCTAACAATTGCTGAGGAGATTTATGACATTTCCTGTGTTGTGTTTAGTCTGGTTAAGGTGCTTCAACATAGCGATTCTTGACTTAGGGGACTACGGCTGGCATATCTGACTGTATGCTGGTCTTGTTGCCCTGTTGATAACTTTGTGAAGTTTAGCGACTGCGTGTTTATTCTAAAATCAGAGTTGGAGAGTTGAATGCTGTGAGACACAGTCACAAAACGACTGTGTGATTTAAACATGAAGCATCCTGCCAGTCAATGCCTAAAGTACATACCTCCAATCAACGTACCTTTCTGCATTTATCTGTTACCTTTCTTTAAGGATAAAAGGACAACTGAGAGGGCCATTCTAAGCACATTTTTATTTTAATAACAACACAGAGCTATTAATTCATAGGCATGTGGAAATATGTGGAAATAACCTTCTGATAATGGAGCATTCTTCTTTTAAAATCTACCCTTGATGTGAAATCTCCAGGTATTTTAATTCAGGCAATTTCTTTCACACTGTATATCAGAGCACTTAAAATGCCACTGTAAAAATTGATAATGGAAAGAAGAGTGGCAAAACTACTTTAGTTTAAGATATAGGAAATAATGGGAACAAAGAGTAGCTTTTTTGAAAGCTGCCTACTTGCTTTTTTGCTATAGGGAATTAGGGTTAAACAAAACAATTGCAAAAAGCCTGGTATCTAAAATATTAACTCCTCTAAAGCATAGGCATTATATTTATAGGGGCTAAGACCTCTCACTTGTTATATTTCATGAAGAATATTGGTTTTGCTAATCATTTTTATAGAAAGAACGTGGTATTTATGATTCTAGGTTGCAGCATTTTCAAGTCCAAACCAATGTACTACATTTCACTTTTCATACTTTCATTTTAATCTGTCAAGAGATACCAACTAAGCAGAATTATTAAAACAACAACAGTCTTATGATTGACTGGTAATATATTAGAGGAAGAAGCAGCCTGTCTTGTTTTTTTCATTGATTTTTAACTTTGTGAAGATAAACAGTGGAGGGACTAAAATTGTGTACTGTGTATGTATGTGTGTTTAGGCAGCTCGGGCATGCAGTTTTATAATTACGTGATTACCTAGTTTATGTTCAAAACAAAAAGAGTGTTGAGAACACATACATGATTAGCTTCATAAAAAGCTATTTTGGAACATAAAATTGAAGCATATTCTTTCTTAGGGATTGAAGAGTCAAGAAAAATTTTGAAAATACTTTAATTTCTGACCTGGATTCCTGCCCTGAACTTCTTTAATACTTGACTCTCACTTCCCGATTCTGCCCCTGGTTTATACAAAGCCATGTTTTCAATTCTTATGCACAAGGTGATGAAAAAACAAAATGAAAAATTATAACTTGAAACAATAAGAACTGATAAAATATGAGTATACTGCCAACAGATATAAAAGTACATGTTATTCCAGGATATGGGTAGATTTGATAAATTTGAATTTTTTTTCCTCTTAAGATTTTATTTATTCCTGAGAGACACACAGAGAGAGAGGCAAAGACACAGGCAGAGGGAGAAGCAGGCTCCATGCATGGAGCCCAATGCGGGACTTGATCCTAGGACCCTGGGATCACGCCCTGAGCCAATGGCAGACACTCAACCACTGAGCTATCCAGGTGTCCCAAATTTGTTGAGTTTAATAGTGATGTAAAGATGTTAAAATTTCCAACTTTTGAACAATGCTAAAATCATTTGAAAGGTTCTATACCGAAAACTTTCCAGATTGCAATTTCCTTGAAAATAGCAATAAGGCAAAAAAACACAATACTCTGCATCTGAAAGGCTGCTGAAGGCTTGCTGGATAAGAACAAAACAAAGGGGATGTCAAGAATTGGAAAAAGAAAATGAAAGAAATAAAACACTAAAGAAAATACAATAAGAGTGTACGTATATAATGCTTGCAGGGGAAAGATAAGAGCAACAAAAAGTGATTAAGTTAGTGTTAGGATAAAAAAAGAAGACATTTATTGAGAAAAATCTGTTAGGGTATTACAGGACACTCTAGTCAAAAATATGTACTTATTAAATGATGAATAGTAGTTATTTTTATAATATTTATTTCCTTTCTTTGTTGATATAAGAAAACATTTATCGCCTAAAGGATTTTCAAAAAGTAAATGTAATAAAAATTAGGATTACTAGAGGTGAAATATTATTTCTTTTTAAGATTTTATTTATTTATTTGATAAAGAGTGAGAGTGAGTGAGTGAGAGAGAGAGAGAGAATATGAACCAGGGTAGGGGCAAATGGAGAGGGAGATGTGGGGCTCTATCCTAGGACCTTGCGATCAAACCCTGAGCCCAAGGCAGACGCTCAACCACTGAACCACCCAGGTGCCCTGGTTTATTTTTTTAATAAAAAGTCCATTTGGCAAAAATGGGCTTTATTTAACTGGGTAATAGATAATATTTTTCTTTAAAAGATACAGATATATTTTAATTATCACAAATAATGAAATTAAAGATAAATATGGTAAGGGCAAATAAGTAGACATAAATAATACACATAAATAATCGTGTGTCTATTTTAGGACTACATTAAATCCTTTTAAATAACTGGAACTTTATTCAGTAAAGAGAAATTTTGTGGCACAAAAGATCTATCTTGGGTGAGCGAAAGATGATCTGCAGAAAACTACATAGGATTCATTCATGGTCTTCTGGGCTTGTCTTTCCTAGAGTAGATCTTCTACTCTGAGAGCAAATTTGAGTCCTTCTATTCTCAGTCTTCCGTGTCTGAGGAGGGATCTCCGGACCTCTTGGCTACACCTGCCTGAACAGCGTCTAGGACACAAAACTGGAGAGAGGAGGACCACCAGGGTTCTGCTCTTTCCAGAGTGAAAGCACTACTCTAGGCTTGGAGCCTGTGGGAGAAGGAAACTGTCTTCTTGGCAGCACTTGCACAGAACAGAATGCCCAGAATGGTTTCCATAAAATGGAGCTGTGTGAACCAGAGGAGGGAGCGGGTTGTGGCTCAAATGCCACAGATTCCCACTGGTCCTACTGAGATCATCATATTTTCCTCAAAGAATGTTTCCCCATTTACTGTTTCCTCACGGGACAATTTCCAAACGTTATTATCTTTTAAAATAATATTCATTGGTTCAATTGTAGTTTTGCTACTGCAGAGAGGACCTATCATAGTCTTTACTGTGTCATTCTTGAAGTTCTGCCTTCATTTTGGGGTAATTTTTACCCCAAATATACCCTTTCCTCACTTCGGTAATGAATGCTCACTCTTCCTTCATTGGTTTTCAAATAAAGACAGTTTACACAGTAAAAACCCATGACGTGTTAGGAAAGTCATTGATGGTGGAGACTCAAAATTGAATGAAATCATTTTTACTTCCTCTCCCAGAGAGCTCAGAACCATCTGGGACACAGACATGCATACATACTGTATAACTGTTAATACCATACTTCAACAAAGATACAGACTAAAGCCTTTCATAAACCCCAGACTCAAACATGCCACACCTGCAAGTTACAGCGAGATACTCCCTAAGAATTACAAAACCAGAAGTTAAAGCTTCCCTCCATGAGTTAAACTGAAAACAAGAAGCATATATTGCAAATAGACAGGGATATGCAAAGGTATTTTGAAAAGAAAAATGGATACCCAACCAGAAAACTAGATTTTCAGCATGACTGAATTAACACATCTATAAAATGCATATCCAATAAAAAGGAAGCCAAGAGAAACATAAGAAAAGTTGTAACTCTTGCTGATAATTTTTTGATGATAATTATTAACAAATGGATTGCATGTAGATTGGCAATATCATCTCAGATGTTAACATAAACTCTGGGTGGAAAAAAAGTTTTGGTCACTAGTTTTTATTATTTTCATTCCACTGACAAGAGCATATTTACTATGAGCTGGGCAGTGGGCATTTATTTCTCAGCCTATTTATTAACTATTTGATTCAGTTAAATATCTACTTGTGTTTGGTTTATCTGTTCATTGAAGACTTCTGATTACGGTCTAGATCTCTACGTGGTTCTATCTACTAGGTGTGCGCACCCTTTCCTCGACATGGATACTCTGTAATACATGCTAATCTGATTTCTGTTTTAAAGATTTGTACTCGGGTTTTATGTATCACTCATCAACGGTGGATAATGTCGGCATGCTTTGGAAAGATGAAGGCATATTCATTATGAGTATAAAATTAGATTTCTGTTCACATGTAGTTGCACATTAGATACTGGATTATGATGAATGAACCAAGGTAATTAAAGGCATTCTGCAAGGTCTCTTGGGAGAAAGCAAACAGCTAGAATTTTCCAGAAAACACACCTTTCCACTTGGCACAAGAGAAATGTTCAATACACCTTTCTCACTTAAAATCTCCGTATAAGCTAAATTGAAAATTAGTAATTACGATGATGATGACTTTGAATGCTACTGGCTCCCAGGTTCTATGACAACAGTCATACATCTCTCTCTCTCTTCTAATTGAAACATAGTTGACGCAATGTTACGTAGGTTCCGGGGGTACAACACAGTGATTTCACAAGTCTATATGCTACGCCATGCTCACCACAAGTTAAAATGTCTCTCATTTTCACCTCATAAAGCTGCCAGAAAGTTAATAATGAGTTGTGGATTAAGTTTAGTAAGGGCAAAATGTAGTATTTTGTTGATTTCTCTGCATGCTTCTGAGGTTTTGACATTATTGAATTTAGCTTCCATTGAGCTTTTTTTCTATCTAAAAGCCCTCCTTATTCTAAGCTCCTCTGCTTTGGTTCCTTAATGGGTAAGTAGTGTAAACATTTTGCGAAGCCTTATGGAAAGTCGATGCAAGTTGGCTTTGAGAATCTCCCGTGTAAGTCGGGAAGTGCCATGAAGGATGCAACTAAAATGATTAATACCTTTTATATATTAAGAACTACAAGTTACAGTGTACTAATATAAAAAAGTTATAACACATTAATAGAAAAAAAGGCTTAAGGGCATCAACAAAGAATCTCCAGAAGTATAAAGATAAATTAATAATAGAGATACGGTTACAATGGCCTGTCATGTAAGCAATTATATGAATTGTAATATTTTTGAAATACACTCCTGGTTGGGTTTTAAATAAATGCTGATTTTTTGAAAAGCCATCTGGTAATAAGTATTAAGGGCCACTGACACAGTAAATCTGCTTTTAGAAATGTGTCTCAGGGAAATAGAGATGTAGACAAAGACTTATGTACAATGATATTCATGGTAGAATTATTTATAATAGTACAAAATTGGAAGCAACTTGAAATAACCAGCAACATGGAGAATGTTAAATAAATCATTATACTTTCAAGTAATGGAATACTATAAAGGCATTAAAAATCATGCCTTAAGGAATATGTAATGATGTGGGAAATGCACAGAATGTGATGTTAATTGAATTTGTTTCTTAAAAAAAAAATCTGCAAGTGTCAAGATCACGATTGTGATTTATGCTAACACATTTAATTGCCCTTCACCCCCAAATTCTGATTGAAATGAACAAAGAATAAAAAAGGGTAATAATTTATTTCAGTATTGGAAAATAAGGAAGAGAGCCAGGAACTGAACGTTACACAGCAGGGAGTAACATTCAGCAAATGTAAGTTCTTTTGCTTCAGTTTTGCTATATTTAGTTCCGACTTCCTACTGGAATGATAGGTGGGGTTAGACATTACATCCTTTAGGAGGATGTTATATAAACAAGTCCCTAGAATAAAAAGTGGCATTTCTCAAGTGAGTGCTGTCTCTGGACTTAAGAAAGTGGGAGCCAATTTCTTCATGATCAAACCCCTTGGGTGCAAGTTAATGGGTGATTTTCCTCTTCTCGAATATCTACTGTGAGTTACTATGAAAGAAAGAAAATGATAAATAGGGTGAGAGCCTGGAGAAGAGGGGAAGAGTTGTGCAGGATACAGCTGCATTTAAATGCCTTTGTACCAATGGGCCCTGAAGTTCCCCCAAATTACTTTGTCTATGGTCATTTGAGGCATCTTAAATCTTCCAATGTCCTTGGCGCCCCTCTGGAGTCCCAAATGTATGGATCTCTATGGGTAGATCTAAATCCAATGTAGAAACCCAGTGAGTTGGACTGTTGGGTGGAAAATTTTTATGGATTAGCGGTAGGTTAGAACCTAAACTAAACAAAACCAAAAATGGGCCATGTCTTCTCAATTATCAGTCTCTCTCGTCTCCCCAATTCCAACCCCATATTCAGGCAATGGGAAAAAAACAGCCCAGAGAACATGAAAGAGCAAATGTGGAAAGAGAAAGAGAGCGAGATCCTTTGCCCTAATGCCTGTGGCCTTTGAATGGGTCCTTTCACGACAGGGCGGGCAGCAGGAGCTGAGTTTTCCTTCCAGCTGCCTGGAAGAGATTGTGTCCTAAGAGCAATCTACCATATACTTATTCAATCATTCAATATTTATGATTATTGCTCTGTGCCAGACGCTGCTAGACACTGCATGTATATAATAATGAATAACATAAACATAAACCCTGCCCTCCCTAGGGCCTACAGGCTAGTGTAAGGAGTAAATAGAGTTGGTGATAATAGCAGTGTAATATAACTTTGGAGCCACACACAAAAACTACAGGCAATACTAAGTCATTTGGATCTTATTTTAAATGCAATAGGAGGTATTGTCTTGATGGAGTTTATTCAGTGGGGCATGAAGAGATCTGCATTATGAAAAGATTCCTCAGGCTTCTACTTGGAAAGTGGATTAGATGTGCAACAGGGAAAAACAATGAGCAAGGAGGAACTGGTAGCAATTCAACTGGAAGGTGCTTGTGGCTTGGATTAGGAAAGGGGCAGTCGAAATGGACAGAAGTTGAAGCTTTGACATATGTATATTTGGATTAAAATCATCAGTACTTGGTAATAAGGTTAATGTAGGAAAGAAAGAGAGGAAGGGTCAAAAGATGTTTTCTAGGCTTCTGATTTATATTCAAGGTAGACTTTGGGGATTTGGGGATTTTAATGAAAAAGTAGAGAAGCAGGATATGGGGCAACAGATGAACCCTTCACGGGTTTTGGAGCCATGTGAAAACAAGATGTCTAAGTGCAAATGTCCAGAAATTATTTGTTTATAATGCCTCGAGCTCAGACACCAGGTTGAACTTAGAGATAAAAATGTGAAGCCATTGTCGTAGGGTGTTTAAAGTCATGAGGCTAGATGAGGTCGTCTAGAGTTTGTGTTATCCCTGGATCCCTCCTAAAAATGTTAGGGGAATCATTTGTCTCCGATTTAACCAAACACTAGCAATACTCTAATTTTTTTGTGATTATGTAAACATGGTTGAGAATAACAGAAGGCAATTCTACTCATCTTAAGCAACATTTATTCATTATTTTTATTTTTTAAAATTTTAAAAAGATTTTATTTATTTATTTATTTGAGAGAGAGAGAGAGAGAGAGCATGAGTGGGGGGAGGGGGAGGAGCAGTAGAGGGAGAGGGAGAAGCAGACCCCTGCTGAGTGGGGAACCTGATGTGGGGCTCCATCCCAGGACCCCGGAATCATGATCTGAGCTGAGGGTGGATGTTTAATGGACTGACTGAACCATCCAGGTGTCCCAACTCTGTGTTTTAGATTTTCTCTGTGCTTCTTTATTTCATCTATTTGATTGTTTCAGAACTGATAGAAACAGTTTCCAATCTTCTACTACTGCAAGGTTTCTATCAATCTTCTTAGTACTTCCAAACATTTTCATCTTAAATATTCTGAGATTATTATGTTCTCCAGCCCACAAGTGGTCAGAGCTATTTTGTCCTTCCTCCCATGTAATGACAGTATCTCTACCTATAACCAGGATTTGCACCTCTTCTTCGTATATCCTCAGGGATCCTCATCCAAAATCTTTTCTTTAGCTCAATTTCTCTCTAATTCAGCTTTAAAACATGTGCAAGTATTTCTTGCCCTCCAAAACAAGCAAGTTAAGTTATATTTCTTCCACTGACCCTGCATTCCCACTTCTGCTGCCAAATGAGCTCTTTTCCCTTTACACCCATAATTCTCCACGCTAACATCCATTTACTTGCCCTGCCCCTTTACTAAATTGTCTGCAACGTCACTCCTAACGCTGTTGTTGCTAAATCTAGTGGGCACATACCTTACTTGACATCTCTGAGCCAATTCATAACTCTACTTCTTTGGTTTCAATTCCATTAAAATGCTAATGACTGTCAACTTTGTTTTTCCTGCTCGATCTCTCCTGAGTTTCAGACTCATATATTTAGGGAAAATGCACAATTTTTCCATTTGGTTGGATATTTTAATTAAAATTTAAAAGGGTCATCATTGGAGTCCTGTGCATGCACTGCCATCTTGCCTGGAAGTCAACAGAGTCGGTAAAAAAATTCAAAACTTATGCAAATGACATTAGAGAGAGAGTGGTATTGGCTTATTTTGAAAACGTTCTATTGTAGATGCTACATAAAATGATAAGTTCGTTTTTATGAGTGAGCATGAAGCTGAATTCAGTAATAGGTTTGAAATAATACATGCCTGTGAGGTAGGTCTTGGTTACAGCAACTAATGTTCATTTTCATTATCTTATCTTGATAGAGATATTTATGTAAAATTAAATTTTATTTGGTTTAATGGTTTGGAAGTAGCTGGTTATTGTTGTGCTTCATGGTTAAGTGTACATTATGTAAAGATGGTGACACCAGAGTATTATGGAATTCAGTCTTTGCTCCCTGCAGACTGATTGCTTGTTTCTCCTTGCAGTAGTTTGTCTTTGAAAAGTGTGTCACACAGAATGCATGATAATTTCCTTTTATTTTACTCAAGAGTTTTACATCTGGGTAGTAAACTTAAAAGGTTTGCCTTTATTCCGAAGCAACCTGAAAATGTTTTTCAGAAAGCAAAAGTAGGGGCACCTGGGTGGCTCAGCAGTTGAGCATCTGCCTTTGGCTCAGGGGGTGATCCTGGAGACCTGGGATCAAGCCCCACATTGGGCTCCCTGCATGGAGCCTGCTTCTCCCTCTGCCTGTGTCTCTGCCTCTCTCTCTCTCACTGTGTGCCTATCATAAATAAATAAAAAAATCTTAAAAAAGCAAAAGTATTCAGTTATCACTATTTGAAACGGGTCTCGATTTTCCTTCTGAAATTATGAAACTTGATATAAAATATAAAAACAGTTGTGTTTCATTTCACTTCTCCATAGCATTTGCTTTTTGATAGTTCATTTTTTGATTACACTCTAGGTGCTGTGCTTTACTCCTTTACTTTTAATTTTTAACATATGCTCAAATTTAACCTCGACATTGTTATATTTTTTATATAAATTTTTTCTTTTTTCATCGTTGAATAATGATTTTATAAATAGTGATTCCATTTTTTAATTAAAAGTGCAATTGTAAATAACATTAATACAGAAGACCCAGATTTTCTGCATACTATCTGTGTTTACATTCAACCCACATATATTTCAAACAGGAAAAAAAAAAAAAAGAGGGACATAAAACTATTAAAATCCTATCTGGAATCAGCACTGTTTAGAAGTTCTTATCACTTGCTATATATAAAACCACTTGTGAATACAGAAATATTGTAATAAATTACTAAAGCCAGTTCTTCTGTCACTGTGTCAGAATCGTTGATAGTTGAGATGTAGACATTAGTATTAAAACAAAATCACATAAGTAGTTTTATTTATCATTCTTTAAAAAGATGTATCTATTTTATTTTAGAAAGAGAGAGCATGCAAGCCAGGGGAAAGGGGCAGAGGAAGGAGGAGAGAGAATCTCCAACAGATACCCCACCGAGCACAGAGCCCCCTGTGGGGCCCGATCCCATGAACCTGAAATCATGATCTGAGCCAAAACCAAGAGTCGGAGGCTTAACTGACTGAGCCACCCAAGTACCTCCATAAGTAGTTTTAATGTGGAGAATTTCTGAGACATGCAAAGCTTGACTTTAACAATAGAAAACTTAAGTATTAAATTAGAGGTCTAAGGCACAGCTGCCATTTAATAAATGGTACTAATGTTAATATTGGCATTGTAATCCTCCTCATAGCATCATTTTTACTTTGCAAATCGAAAAATAAAATCAAACATTAACTGTGCCAAGGATATAGTCTGTGAATTTACTACAAAAATCAGACTTATATATGGACTTGTTTATATTTATATATATGAAAATAATAGTACACCACAATAGAAAAAATCTAGAATAAACATGGATCCCTTGGGTTTACAGTTTGGTCTTCCTTTGATTATTTTCAATGTGTGTATTGAAAGATTTGATAGCATCAGAATTTTATTTCTCTCTTGAGTATTTCAGTTTTTGAATCTTATCTGTATTCATTGCAGTATATGATATCACTTGTTATTTTTGATTAGTGAATGTAATGACACAAACTATAATCTATTATTGTCACATTAGACTTGGGTTTCATTTGGAGGTGGGTGGATATTAAAGCATTCATATTTGAGGATGTAAAGCCAAGAAATACATAATGATTGAGTAAAATAAACAAATTTCTACTTAGGGAATTCTGTTATACATGGGAAGAAGACAATTCTTTCTCTCCTTAATCCATCATGTACACAAATGACAAGGAAGATTCAATTAACACATCTCCACTGGGCAGACATTAAAAATCTGGGAAAGGAATGGTGTCATAATAGTCTCTAACCAAAATGCAACTTTATTTCCAGGAATAAATGTTGATTTTTATGTTTAGTGGCATCATGGTGAAATCTTCAAAATATATGACCTGAAGAGCTCATCTCAATTGTTGAATAGTATGTTTTTCAAGAAACGCATTAGTGTCCTGCGGCTTTACCAGTAATTTTGTTGGGGGATCAAAATCAAATACCTTATGAGAGATATCAAGACATAAATTAAGATCAAGAAGACACTTACGAATTACTGTAAAATCTCTTCAATGCGGAACTAGAGACTGATAGTACACATAGATTTGAAATAGAAAATTAATAGATTTTCAACTAAAAGTCAGTATAATAAAACAAAATTATTTAAAATATATTTTCTGCTCTGATACTTAGATTTAAAGGACTAAATATATATATAGTGCCTATCATAGTGTCTCGTGCTGTAAAATTATTAATAAAAATGAATTACTAAGAGGTGCCTGGGTGGTTCAGTCAGCTAAGCACCTGCCTTCAGCTCAGGTCATGATCCCAGGGTCCTGGGATCCAGCACCTAGTGGGGCTCACTGCTCAGCAGAGAGTCTGCTTCTCCCTCCGCCTCTCCTTCCAGTCATGCTCTCTCTCTCTCTCTCTCTCTCTTCTTCTCTCTCAAATAAACAAATAAAATCTTTAAAAAAATCACTAAGTATTTAAATGGAATTAAATATATTCAGTGCAGCAATATGGTTTCAAATCCTGGCTCCTTATCAATTTACTGCATTTTCTTTATTCAAGTTAGGTAAATTCATGAGCCTGGTTTTCCTTGGTTGTGAAAAGAAAAGGCATAAAAAGGTAGGTTTGAATTCTGAATTCTGTTTTCATCCATGAAAGTGTCATACAGTCCACATTTGTGCCCCCATTGTTAACAACCTAAAAAATTGTCAGACGGCTAGAGCAATTGTTCTCAGAAATGGACATCAGAAAGTGGGGAACTATCATCCCAAGGAAAAGAAAAACAGATGGGGCAAGGCCTATGATTGCTTCTACCTTTATTCTGGGCCACTTTTCAGAATGATGTATAGAGAACAGTAACCAAAATTTCCAATTATTTTGCATAAAGGAGGAGAGAGAGATAATACCTTTTTTTTTTTAAAGATTTTATTTATTCATGAGATATACTGAGAGAGGTAGAGACATAGGCAGAGGGAGAAGCAGGCTCCCCATGGGGGACTCCCTACCAGGACCCTGGGATCATGACATGAGTCAAAGTGAACCACTCAACCACTGAGCCACCCAGGCACCTGAGAGTATCTTTTGTTATCATATACTATAGTAAAATACTATTTTATAACTTTAAATGGCATGGGTCAAGGTCTATTATTAGAATATCACCTGGAGGACCCTACTGAACACAAAATGGAACTCGGAAAGTGGGAGAACCTGAATTTAATGTTTTCTGACATCATGATCCTAATAAAGATTTCTATTATTACATTTATGCCCCCACCATGGATCAACTCTGAGCGTATCTCAACTGGAAGTTTTGATTGAGTTCCTAAGATCACCAGATTGTGGGATCAATGTTTATGGCTGATTGTGTCTTCAAAATATAAATCAGGTAGATGAATGGATTAGAGTAAAAATATATCTATTAAATGGATAGAATTAAACACCGATAATGAATAAGATGACCTGTTAACAGTTAGGGCTTTTGAGACTTTTTTCATTTTGTTTTAATTAATATGCACACTTTAGGAAAAAGTCCTCTACCCTTGTTTGCTGGTTATTTGTAAAAACAAATTAAACACTGCTGATAGAAATCAATCTGAGCCTAGATCTAATTCATGTACCTCGGTCATTATGAATGTAGGGTTACCTGCTGGCAGTATCTCAGGACCCTAACTTCATTCTCGAACAATGGGATTGCCTACAACTACAATATGCCTTCTTTGAGTGACTAACTGTAAGAATAAAGTAGAAATAACTATCCTTCCTTCCCTACCACACACAGGTGGATATATATATATATATATACACACACACACACACATACACACACACTCACTTACATATATATACAACATATATATGTAATATATTGCACATATATTATAATATATAATAGCATATATAATATACATATATAATATATAATATATAATTATATATAACATATATATTACACACATATATTATATATACATATATATTACACACATATATATACACATACACACACTCATATATATATACACACACACACACACACACACTCACACATATACATACTTAGATTAACTATCAGAGGCTTGATTTAGTGAAAATTATCAAACTTCTGGATAACTGAGGAGTACATTACCTTGAGAAACCTAATCCTATTAATTGCCAGGCAATGTTGAAGGCCAGGGAAACTCTGTATTGGTGGATTTATTATAGCATTTTTTCTTAATTGTGCAATCTACTTTAATTGTGCTCACCAGTCTAGACACAGGCAAGGAGGAAAATGAGATGGTCTTATCCATTTTTTGGCATTTTTGTCAATGGATATGGTCTGACCACAGTGGGTAAAGAAGGTCAAATATGTTTGTAAGAGAGTGTACTTGGCTATAAAGTGATGAAGAGAGGGACTGAAGGCTGGAGGGTCAGATGGATTTTAAAATTGAGAGGAGGTTAATGCAATGGAAGATTCAGTGAGGACGAGCAACAGAAGTACATGAAGGGAGTTACTGGCAGGGAATGACATTCCTCCATTAGTGATTCTGGAGATGAAACTGTGTGTTTGTGACATGCCTGTGGGTATAGATAGTTTAGGTGGGTGGGTTAGTTAGTTAATTATGAGTTCATACCACTGCATGAGGTGTAGGTATGGAGAAGCAGAGTGAGAGTCATGGGCAAATACTTGAATTAAAGAAAGAGAGAGAACAGTAAGTAGTGCTAGGCAGACAGTGGGAGAAAACAAAGACTATAAGCCTCTAAAAAATAGGATTTTCACCCGAAGGTGATGAGTAAAGATTCTGAAATGGCACCAGGGATGCTGACTGAGAGAATGATTCTAAGTCATGATGTACACGTAGGTGGGTCTGCGTGCATAAGCAGCCTGCGTTGAGAAAGTGATGGGAGAAGGGAGATTTTACATCTAAAGAGAGGAGATGGAGGGATGTTCTTAGAAAATGATTATGGTCTGTGAGGCAAGTCACTTACTCCCCGCTCGTGTTCCCACACAGAAAGACATTCTTTAAAATAACAATTCTGCTTCTCCCTCCAACTTACTTACCCAAAGCGGTAGACTGACTTCCATGAGTGGTGAGCCTGGAGAAGGAGCGGCCCATGTGTGGCTCAGGCGGTCCCTTCTGACCTCTTGTTTCAGGGATCTTCGTGTACACGTGTCATGTGTCAGGGACTTCTTTGTTCCTCTATACAGGAAGGGTCATGGGGTTGGCCCATGGAAAGAGACATACAGCTGTCCAGTCTGACGCCTGGCGAGGGTGTGTAACCTAATTTTGGGGGTAAAATGTTAACAAGCTCACTTGTCTGGAGATCTTAGCCCCATATTCTCCAAACTTACTCTTATTAACAATAAAACTAGTATTTGGATCTCCACCTATGTTACTTACATGTTTGTCAATCAATGTTTTCACAAATATGGGTATGAAAAGAGTGTCATTTACTACTGTTCTCAAATTCCAAGAAGGATAAGGGCTATGAGGAAAAACCAAACATACAAACAAACTTCAAGACAAATACACCAAGTCCCAGATGAAAGAATAGAGAAAAGTGAATTTGGGTTCAGGAAAATGCAAACCAGAGTATTGTCAGGATGAGTTTGAGGATGATCAAAGGCATCTGAAGGGGAGAGCATTTAAAGTTCTAGAAGAGAGTGGCCTCCTGGGCCTCACAAGGGTTCAGTGGAGACTTGAGAAAATTATGCAGTAATTTGGCTGAGGCCTTAGGCCTTCCTTCTTGCTTGGGTCTGCAGTGACAGCAGCACTGGCAGGGACCCATGCATGCGAGCAATGAGAGTGGCAGGAGGGAGAAAAAGCATGGTTTTTTCACAGGTTCTGCATAATGCAGGGAGCCAAAGGAAAGTGACTCTAGCCTCTGAAGGTGTGGTAACTTAATATCCCATGTCTGGTCAATGTTCTGAGTTAGTCAGTGTTCCTTAGGGACCAGGATGGCATCTCTAGGATGAAGTTGAAACCCTTTCATATAGTCTATAAAACCCTCTATAACTTGGCCTCCACTTTTCCTCTTCCTCTCTGCTACCCAGCCACAAACTCTTTTTTTTTTTCCAGCCACACACTCTAACCCAACTAATTGCGTTGTCCTTGATCAAAACTCATATAAAAGATAATTCACCAGCCATAAACCTCTTTCTTAGTTGCTGTACAAAGTACTTTCAGGTTAGCCCATTCATTATACATACTCTATGTCTCTGGCACTGAATTTTGAAAGACTTGAATCTGGGGGACTGGGAAGAAGGAAAAATTGTTTTTGAAGGTTTTCTGGCAAATGCTAAGATTCCATGCAACCATCTTCTTGGTTTTACTATTACTTCTGTCTAGAAACCAGTTAGTTTATCAACCAGATTCCTCTCAATTACTTATTCAACAAATATAAAACATCTGTTATGGGCCAACCCACCTAAAAGATGCTGAACATGTAATAGCAAATAAGCATCTCTTCCAGGGCAAATACCCACATACGAAGCACCTGAGTGCTTTTAAAGCTTACATTCCTGGGCTCTATTCCAGACTCATGCAACCAAAGTGTCTTGGGATGAACTTGGAAAAATTGCACTTAAGTTTTCTAGACGATTCTTATTATGTCAAAGTATAATAACCACTGAGCCAATGTGAAAGATACACTGACCATAAAATTCAGTGGCATGGATCAAAATAAGGATGGGTTTCATTCACTAAGGAAGCTTATCTCATTTAATCCAGATGAAATGAGTTCTGAAATGATGTATCAAAGATATATAGGATTTAGCAATGTGAAGAGGGTAGGAGAAAAGAGAAAATGTCCTAAGTAAAACTAAATGGATATACAAAGTCTTAGGAGAAAAAAGCATGGCCATCCAGTAGAGGATCTGAAAATAGTTCGACATGGACAAAAAAGATTGTGGGATGTGGGGAAAGAGCAGAACGGGAATAGCAAGAGATAAAAAAGAAAAAGCAGTAAGTAGCCAGCTTATCCAGGGCCTTCACAATGCATCTTAAAGACTTTGTATCTCATCCTAGGGGAAAAAAGAAGACATAGAGGTGTTTTAAGAGGGAAAGATATGAATATACTTAGATTTTAGAAAGACCATTATATGAAGATGGTAAGACAATTTATCCAAGTAGGTGAATGTTGTAGGACTCCAGGTTAGTGGTTCCCCAAGTGTGGCATGTGCTTCCCAGGGGATAAATAAGATCCATGCCACCTGCACAGAAAGAACTATTTATTTTTAACTTATCCTTGTGTACTTTGTTTTCAATAAGAAAATGACATAACATTAATTGTGTGATTTAGAAACAAAATAAATATCCCACATTTGGGGAAAAAATATTCCAAATATATGTGTCTACAGGGAAATGTAGGGAAATAAAGCTAAGAGTGGCTGGAAGAAAATGGTGAAGCTCATGGAGCTTTGTTTTGTGATATTTTAATGTACCCAGTATTAAAAGTTTCAAGTGCCTTTATAAGAAACTCAAGGTAGTTTGGGGATTTGTTCTAGCCTAATTACTAAGCTCTGAATGATGATTAATTGAAATCTTATTAGAATAGAGTAACAAAAAATCACCACCCCCACCAACTCAACATTTTCCTTAAATGTAATGAAACTAAGCTTTCAAATAAAATGACAGATGTCAATTATTTCTAAGTGTGTATGTGAAAAGTAGGACCAAAAGTGTTACACTTAGTAACTTATAAAAGCATACAGTGAAAAACAATAAAATCACAATGAGGGCCTGGATGTATTTGTTTGTATAATATATATTAAAATAACTTCCAAACCGGCTTATTTTTCTTTACTTCAATTAATAGAGATTACACACCTAATATATGAGAAAATTATTTACTCCAAACCAACACATTGTAGAGTTGTGGATCATCTTTCCAATTTTCTCTACCTGCCCACAGCATGATTTCTTTTAGGCTATGAGCTGTGCTAATTTGCATGCTGAATTAAATCACTTTATCACTTTGACTTTCTGTCTATAGGAGCATAGCTGGAGAGGACTGAAAAAAAGTGGACAGTGCAGCCGGAGCTCAAGGCATGTCCTATTGCTTGCGTTGACTTATGATAGTCTCTAGTGAATCGTGAAATTATAGAATGTTAGAGCCAGGAAGAACCTCAGAGATCATCTAGGCCAACTTTTCCCTTTATAGGAAAATTACCTGCATTCAGAACAGATAAGTGACTCGTTCAGGCTCATATAATCTCTAGTATCTGACTTTTTCTTTTCTTTTCTTTTCTTTTCTTTTCTTTTCTTTTCTTTTTTCTCTTTTCTTTTCTTTTCTTTTCTTTTCTTTTCTTTTCTTTTCTTTTCTTTTCTTTTCTTTTCTTTTCTTCCTTCCCTTTCCTTTCTTTTTCTTTTGTCTTCATATATCCTTTGTTTTGTTATGAGCTACGTTTTGAGCAACTCAATAAGTAAATTTTACATCAATTATTCATTGCTGTGCAAAAGCTTCTTATCTTGATGAAGTCCCAATAGTTCATTTTTGCTTTTGTTTCTTTTGCCTTCGTGGATGTATCTTGCAAGAAGTTACTATGGCCGAGTTCAAAAAGGGTGTTGCCTGTGTTCTTCTCTAGGATTTTGATGGAATCTTGCCTCACATTGAGGAGGACACAAAGAGATGGAAAAATATTCCATGCTCATGGATTGGCAGAATTAATATTGTGAAAATGTCAATGTTACCCAGGGCAATATACACGTTTAATGCAATCCCTATCAAAATACCATGGACTTTCTTCAGAGAGTTAGAACAAATTATTATAAGATTTGTGTGGAATCAGAAAAGACCCCGAATAGCCAGGGGAATTTTAAAAAAGAAAACCATATCTGGGGGCATCACAATGCCAGATTTCAGGTTGTACTACAAAGCTGTGGTCATCAAGACAGTGTGGTACTGGCACAAAAACAGACACATAGATCAATGGAACAGAATAGAGAATCCAGAAGTGGACCCTGAACTTTATGGGCAACTAATATTCGATAAAGGAGGAAAGACTATCCATTGGAAGAAAGACAGTCTCTTCAATAAATGGTGCTGGGAAAATTGGACATCCACATGCAGAAGAATGAAACTAGACCACTCTCTTTCACCATACACAAAGATAAACTCAAAATGGATGAAAGATCTAAATACATCAATTATTCACTTCTTTGACAAATATGTGTTGATATCCTATGAAGTACAATGTGTCTTGGGAGTGATTGTGATACATAATGTACCATATTGTCACTAGACTGCTTGCATTTTAGTAGGAGAAGCTGATGCAAACAAAGAACTGTTCAAAAGCACATGTATAATGTGCTGTAAGAAAATTACTTGAAGTTGCTGAAGGGATTTAGAGACTACTATGATAATGTAGGACTTGGAAAATCATTGAGGGAATCCTTGGAAAGGTGACATTTGAGTGAGTCTCTGGGATATGCTAATATAATGAGAATTATGTATTTGGTCTTCAACTTTGGTTCCTGGAACAAAAGCTTCCAGAACCCTTGGAATTTCTGGAGTGCTAGGGATAAGCATCTTTTGTTATAATATTTGGCCTTAGTTCCCTGGTTCCTGACACAGGAGCTTTTGAGACCCTTAGAATCTTTGGTGCAATAAGGGCATTCTTTTGTATGTTAAGCAGATGACTGGTGGCTGGAAGCCATAGGTAGCTTCGTGATGGGATCTGGTCACTAAAAGCCCCAGGCATGATTAGAAGGTGGGAACTTTCAATCCTCCTCCCTGATCTATCAGAAGAGGAGAAGGGCTGGAGATTGAGTTAATCAGCAATGGCCAATGATTTAATCAAGCATGACTAGATAATGAAACCTCCAAAAAATAAGAAGCATAAACTATGAGGCTCACAGTGTTTTGAGTTGGTGAACTTACCCACATACTGGGAGAGTGGTGTATCTCAATTCCTGCTCTCAGGACCCTTCTCTACGTTGCCCTATGTACTTCTTCATTTGGCTGTTCATGTGTATATAGTATCCATTATAATAAACTGGTAAGCATATATAAAGTGTTTCCCTGAGTTCTATGAACTGTTACAGCAAATTATCAAAATCACAGAGGGGATTGTAGGAACCTCCAATTTAGAGTTGGGACTTGGGACTGGCATCTGAAGAGGGAGCAATTTTGTGGGACTGAGGTATTATCCTGTACAGTCTAGGCTAACTCTGGGTAATTACTATCAAATGGACCTTAATTGTAAGACACCCAGTTGGTGTCTGCAGAGAACTGGAGAATTGCCTATTGTAGAAAACCCACATATTTAGTGTCTGATGTGTTGTTAGTAGGGTACCGTGCGGCTCAGTCGATTAAGCCTCCAGCTCTTGGATTTCCACTCATGTCATGATCTCATGGTGTAAGATTGAGTTCCCCAATGAGTGGGGAGTCTGCTCAAGATATTCCCTATCCCTCTGCCCCCTCCCCCACTCGCACATTTGTGCTCTCTCTCTCTCAATAAATAAATGTATTTTTTTTAAAAAGTGTTTATAATAAAAACATAATTTCAAGGAATGGGGAAGATGGCAATTGGCATGCTAAGGAGGAAAAAATAGATTTATGAATAAAGATGAAGAAGTGGAAAAGGCAATGGCATGTTTGAGAAATCATTGGAACATTTTATGGACCATATGGGAGTAATCAAATCTTAGCCTGTAAGGATAGATTAGGGCACAGTTTGGGAAAGCTTGACTAATTCAGGATGAGAGGAGAATAGTGTGTGAATAATCATCATATATGAAAGTGAGACTGATTCTTAATTTCAAAGTAGTGAGATTTGAGATAGGGATCCCAGTTGGCAGACTATGAAGAGTCAAAAAATGAGGAAAAAACAGCTCCCAATTCAGGATGGTGGCAGGAGAGGGCAAATGAGATGCAGAAAAGAGGAATGGGATGGGTCTGTACTTGACAGTTTGAGGCATTATTCTATGTAAGCAAAGAAATGGAAATAACACTCAGTATATCTACAAAGCTTTGATCTGGAGACTACAGGAGTGGATTTGACAGAGGAGGAGGTCAAAAGTATAAGAGGAAGATGACTGAACTAGTTCTAGACAGGGTGAGTTTAAGAAGTAAATGAGAAATTAATGTATTTGAAAAGCTGTACTTGAGACAGTTTGGAATTACAGATGCAATTTGGAGTCATCTGTAGATAGGTGTTGCCTAAAGGTATGAAAAAAGTGGAAGACAGTGTGTTGAATCAGTGGTGGGTGGAAGCAAGGAGAGAAAACAAGAAATATCAAGGTAGAAAATATCCTGAAAGAGAGCTGTCTTAATGAATGAAGATATGGATTAATTACAAAGGATGTGGTGATGTAAAAGTCATTGTTGACTTCCAAGAAGCATTTTCACTACTTTGCAGCAGAATTTATATGTATTTTACCCAATGTGTCACAAACATATTTCTATGTCATATTTATCAACAAAGGATCAGGGGAAATGTGTAGAATTTTGGTAATACTGTATTGCTAAAGCTAGCTTCAGACTACCCCTTTAAGGTATATCTATATCTAATAAACGTTCTATATACATAGTGAGGGCGGGGTGGGGAGGACAGGAAGAGACAGGTGGAGACAAGGAGAGAGGGAGAAAGAGGAGTAGACAGAGAGACAGACAGAGAGCACGCACCCAACAATGAAACAGATTCAGATATTTATCTCACTGAGAAGCAATACAAGGCCAGGACCTTCCTTGCATCCCTTAATGAAAACTGTGGGGTGACATCAATTTTATTCTTATTCTGCAAATTTCTTCACAATTTGTACAACTGAGTATTATAAATTCAAGTACGCTTGAATCCTGCACTGAAATGGACATCATAAATGCATTTTCTATAATGGTCATGATAAATTGATAAATGACCTTTCTCTATAAGCGAAGCAGTCAAGGATTTTCAGGAAGTGATTTATTTTGGTAAGACTGTCAGTGCTGTATCTAATGCCTCCAATGTATTATCTATTCTTTTTTTTTTTTTTTTTGCTAATTACTCACTGAAGCTCTTTATGAAAAGAGAAGTATTTTTCCCTTCTGAACACAAACATGTATCTAAATAACATAATGTAATAGCGTATGTGTTATAAGTAATGAATGAATTAATGATTACTTGCTATTGGTAATGATTTAATATTTTCCATAGGTTATAGATAATTTAATGATGATAATAGTATTATTATTTATCATTATTGACAATGCAATCACAGTGCTGTTTTTATTATAAAAATTATCATTATGAACATAATCATTCTTACAAGCCACATATTTATATCTACATAATATATAAAAACATATATTATACTTTAGTAGTGATGTGTTTTTATTGGCAGATGTGAATCCTTTCATCTACTTGCCCTGCAAATGCGGACATCTGATGAACAAACAAATGATTTATAATATAGGGGCCTTGCCTGTGGTTATTGAATAATTTCCATCTGTACCAAGCAGGGATATAAAAGGATTGAATATTATATTTTTGTTTCATTAGCAATATTACCTAATGACCCAAACTGATTTATATACAAAAGGCTATCCATAACCACACCATGAAGATTTGATTCATCATGATTTCTACTTACATTCCCTATTGGTTACTTTGGAATACTCTGTATTAGTGTCAGGTAGACTTTCCATTATTGATTTATTGGTTACTGTGAAATATATTTAATTTTTTTAGGGGAATAATCTTTCAGTGCACACATAAAATAATTTGCAAACTTTACTAACCTGTTCTTGGACTTTGTTTCATGGATAGGAGACAGCACAGTGCCAAAGGAGAAGGAAACTATGAACTAATGATGCCAGTATATTAATGTCAACAGAGATCATTATTATATGATCTTGCATTTCTAGCATAGGTTTATTTTTTCAAGTTTTTATTTAAATTCTAGTTAGTTAACACATATGACAAAATTGGTTTCAGGTATAAAATTCAGTGATTAAGCATGGGTTTATTTAGAAAGTCTTTTTCACATACATTTTTTAAAAAATTAAAATTCTAGAGAAATGTTACCTTGGGTCTCATGACTGAACAAATTGTGCACTTTCTTATGCAACTGGTTTGTTTTTTATTTTGTGGTCACTTTGGAACATGCATTGTTTTTATAGAAGTAGGGTATGTGGTAATGTAGAAACCAGGTAAAATCACAGATAACATGATGAGAATTTTAGTTTGTTTTTCCCATGGGTAGTAATTTGTAACATGTAAAATGTAAAAACTGTATTATGAAGGAGAAAACAAATTTTCTAGGGATCTTGAAGAGAAACATGAAACTTGACATTTTTTTCTTGCTTCTGCCTCTTTACATCAATAAAACCTGTACAATCACTCTTCAGTAGAGAATAAAAACAGTGATGAAGCTGTTGTTTTCTCCTTTCACTTGTCTTCAACAAACAAAGAAAAAACAGCCCAGAAGTTCATTCTGTGAAAAATTCATATGATATGGATTTTCACTCCTAAATCGTAACCCTTGCTTCATCTTAAAATTTTTCTCCTTTTTCCCTTTCTTCTGATTCTCACTTCCATTTGATCTTGTAATAATATACATCTTCTTACCCACTTCAAATACATATTTATTTTATTTAGTTATTTTTTTAAAGATTTTATTTACCCATTTTATTTTAGAGAGAAAGAGAGTGTGTGTGTGTGTGTGTGTGTGTGTGTGTGCATGTGAGTGGCAGAGGCAGAAGGAGAATCCCAAGCAGACTCCATACAGAGCATGGAGACTGATGGGTGGCTTGACTCAGGACCCTGAGATCATGACTTGAGTCAAAACCAAGAGTCAGATGCTCAACTGACTGAGCCACCCAGGCACCCCAAATACATTTTTTAAAAGATGAGATATAAAGAAGAAAACAAAACATTCAGTTTGGCCCATTGGGAAGGTATAGTAAAAACAAACAAAAAACAAACAACAACAACAAAAAATATAAAGTCAGAAAGAGTTAAAGGCCTGGTCCTAAACATTTTAGCTGATGTTTGCAATGTGTAAGAACATGTGATGATGCTTTCCTTACTAACACAATTATTGTAGCTCTTGATGTAATGCCATGCTCTGGGGATGGCAGCTTACATGGGTGTTGGCGAAAAGAATGCAGTTACCCTTTCACCTTCACATTGTTAAACTCAATAAAATGAAATTAGAGTTGAGGGAAGATAGCAGGATTATTGTAGTGTCATCACTTCTTGCAGCCCATCTTCTACAGATTCGACCTTTGCTACACTTCATTATTCCAAAATTGATAGATCATGTTCATAGAACAAAATGATCATGAAGATCTGAGGGCTACACTGTTACTTAAACCAACAACTGCATGTGTTCACTTTTAAAAATGTTTTCTTCCTTCTGTGTTCATGTCCTTCTAAATTTTGTCCCTGGTATTCATCTCCATTCTCTGCAGTTTGGAAAAGTAAACGCTCTAGAATTGGATTTAAGTGAATGAATCCTATGTTTTACATAAGAATTTAACAGTGAGATTTTAGAATCACTTTGGAATAAAGTCCTATAAATGATAATGATGAGAGTTATTAACGTAACTCATTCTAAGGGGGTAAATAAAAACAATACCACACCAAAAGAAGTAAATTTGTATTTTATCTTTCTTTTTTCACTAACTTAAGAAATAGCTTATTTTCTACGGAAACAATTTATATATTCGATAAAAGCTCAACCTATTTATTGTTCAGGAAAAAGGTAATTTTGATGATCAAATAAATTTGGATTCAAGTTCTGATTTCCTGAATATATGAGGACTAAGGTCTCAGTGTAATTGTAATTAACACTGGATTTTTTCAGAGAAATTTATGAAACTAATTAAAAAAAACCTACAGCAAAGTCCACTTTTTTAAAAAATATTTTATTATTAAAGAGATGGTAATCAAATTGGCTTGCCTTTCATCACCTGTAAAAATAATTTGGCTTTGTAAACTTGTGCTTCAACTGTGGAACTCTTTGTTTCATGATTTGGGAATGCCAGTATTGTGCATTTTCAAAGCTAATTATCTGTCAAGATGCTGAAAATCCCTTACTTTGAATAAAAATTATTCCTTCTTTCTAATCCCTACCCCCGCACCCTACCAGGCTATTGTGTTAAAAATAAACAAGAGACAACAAAACAATTCTATGTGCAAGTAAAGTATTCTTATAACTCGAAGATACTACTGAAAAAACTCAGAAAGTGACCCTAGTCAATAAACTCTTTCAGAACCCAGTTCCTGTACATCTTGGAATAAAGACATATAGAAAATATAGGATGAGGAGTGCCTGGGTGGCTCAGTCGATTAAGCAGCTGCCTTTGGCTCATGTCATGGTCCCAGATCATGGTCCCAGGGTCCTGGGATGGAGCCCCTCATCGGGCTCCCTGCTCAGCAGGGGAGCCTGCTTCTCCTCTCCCTCTGCCCTCTGCTCTTGTGTTCTCTCTCTGCCTCACTCTCTGTCTCTCAAATAAATAAAATCTTAAAAAAAAAAAAAAGAAAATATAGGATGAGTCAATACAGCTCTTTTAAGATTTCTAAATACAGGGCAAAATCATAATGTCTTGGAAAAGATCCTAGGGCTCAAAAATATGAAAATCTCAGAAAGATAAGAATCACTTTAGGAAATTGCGAATGTCTCCATTTGAACTAAATTACTCTTAAAAGTAAAAAGAATGTATTAGACTTGTGCTCTCAAAAGAATTCAAGAAGATGTTGCACAAATGAGGTTAAAATTTGTATCAGGAATAATGAAATATTTTGAGTTCAGAAAAAATTTCAAGTAGAGCAAAACAACGATGATGGATTAAAAATCACAATGACAGCATTAGGTGGAAGTTTGGCATAGAAGATCAAATTACAGTAGTAGAAAATGTAATAGAAAAATAGTCTAAGAACTTAGAGGAAATGGATACAGTAATGCTCACGATGAGAGAAAAGATGACTTCCCTGGAGAACAGACTAGGAAGAAACAGAGAAGCCACAATAATTAGTAAATAATAGAAGAAAAGCATTACTGATGAAAAAATGACTGTAGCATGAAAATGTACAAAAAAATAAAAAAAATCTCAGGGTAGTTTTCAAACTCTACAGATAAGGAAAAAAGATTCCACAATAATCCAAGGAATTATAAGTAATATCTTATAAAAAAACAAAACTGGATTGGCCTTCAACTTCTCTATGCAATCTTGAGTGGTATATAATAACAAAAGAAATAGCACCTATAAAATAGTGAAGACAAACACTCTGACACAGAATTCCACATCCATACCACCTGTCACCTGTATAGGAAAGCAACAAAATCCTGTATAGGATACGCAGATACAGAATACATAACACCCAAAATGTTCTTCATGAAAAATCTGCTTGAAACCTTAGACCAAAAGTAAATTCCAAATTACAACAATATCAAACAAATGAGGGATTTGTGCCTAGAAATGAGTGTCACTGAAAACAAAAATACTGAAAATTTAAAAATGTCCACTGCAAAAGCTTCTAGGACTTGTTCCGATTCTCGTGCAATTTTTGTCATATTCCACTTCTCCCACCTTCTGAGAGTTGTCATACCAGGCTTTGATAAAAATATATTTGAATAACAGAAATAGGTTTTAAGTCACTCTAGGCATCTTATCAAGCTGGGCGGTACTTAGAACAAGATACAGGTTGGGTCAAGAGGTTCATTCACAGCTAGAGTTTTATTCACAGCTTGAAAGAGGAAGGGATGTGATCTTTTGGGTCAGAGGCAGATTTAGACAAAAAGAATCCAGAATTCTAGATAGCTTGCTCTGTGAACACTTGTTTAATGAGGTTTAGTTTATACTGAGATATTCGTCTTTATTTTATTTTTTTAAGATTTTATTTATTTATGAGAGACACAGAGACAGAGGCAGAGACCCAGGCAGAGAGAGAAGCAGGCTCCCTGAAGGAGCCTGATATGGGACTCAATCCCAGAATCCCATGATCACAACCTGAGCCAAAGTAAGATGCTCAACCACTGAGTCACCCAGGAGTCCCAAGATATTCATCTTTAGAGTTTCTAACTCAGTGGATGGGTTTCTGATCCCTTGGACATTCAATTGTTCAAAGACCCTATCTTCATGAGAATTAAACTACCATTATGCTTAAGTATTCTTTTTATTTACCTAATTGATTTCATTTTATCCATCTAATAAAAGATTTGTATCGTTATTGTACTAGGTTACCCACCTATTCTCTAGAAGTTCCTACAGTTGGCTCACAAAGGACTCATTCCAATAGTGACTGAAATGGTTCTGAGGCTCTGTTTTCTCTAAGTAAAGGTGTGGACCATAACCAAGGGCTTGGTTCATAATATTTACATCTTTCTTCTCTCTTATAGACTCTAAATGTTCTTCCCTATATTTTTTCTTAATATTTAATTTAGTAACATTCAGTATGATCAAAAATTTGTAAGCTCCTCAAGGGCAAAGGTTGTGTCCTTATTATTCTATCCCTAGATTCCAGTGCCTGGTGTTGTGTGTGTATGTAATATACATAGTAAAAATTTGTGAAATTTCTATAAACTCAGCTATCTAATATTAAATATACAATTAGAGATTAAAAATATTAACTCTATTTAAATAAATAAATCACATATGTATGGTTTAATTTCTGTGTAGCTTAAGAAACGTTTAAAAAATTCAAATTTTTCATAAAACATCTTTATGTAGAAGTAATCTATAGCAGGACCTACTTTGGGGTTGCAATTCAACTCAACATTTATAAGTAAGAGAAACTTCAAAACAGCTCTTTTCCTTTCTCTGTAAAACCAACAACAAGGTAGGAGTAATAGTAAAATACCATAAAGCTCCTTTATTTTTTTCTCAAAATACATGGTTTGACCTTAGTACCCAATTTGCAAAGCATATATCCATCTCAATTATGTTTGAATATTTAGGTTTCTTATCTTTATATTAGAAGTGGATATTAATAACAGTACTTCTTATAAAAACTTGATAGCCAAACTTCAGACATTAAAATAAAATTGCTATATATTTTGAATACTAAATGACATTTTCTATAGATTACAGAAGAAAAGAAGGATTTTCTCCACTAGTTTGCTATTTTTTGTTATTATTTGGTTACTACGTCAGCAAGGATGATAGAATAAATCATGTTTGAACTTTAGGCCCAGACAATACAAATCCTTCCTTGCCATTTAGTGGATTTCTCACTTGAGCAAGTCACTTTAATTTTCTCTCAGTTCATTTATCTATAAATTATGAGATAATGATACTTACCTTCCCAGTTGTTCTGGGGATTTAAGTGAAATTATAAAAGAAAGAGAGGAAGAAAAAAAGGGAGGAAGGTAGGAGGGTGGGAGAAAGAAAGGAAATAAAAAGGCAGATCAAGAAAGAATGAGAGAAAGGGAGAGGTGTGTTTTTTGTAGTGAACTTTCATGTCATTTTCTTACCCATTTCACTGATTTTCTTAAGAACCAAAAGAAGCATTTATTCAACAATTACTAGGTGCCTTTTATGGGACAAACACAGTTCTACGTACTATGAATATAAATAAGGACAAATATATATCATGTATCAATCAGTCTAGTCAGCAAAATAGAAATCAACAGAGAAAATTCCTTGAGGGAGCTGAGGCAAAAGCAAAATGGAAAACCGCAGGTAACAAGGAAGCATGAGAAGCAGCCACAACTTCAGGGCTGAATGAACAAAATGAAAGGTGCAGCCCCATGGAACTGACACTTGGATTTCTAAGGAGCTGAGCAACGCAGCCCAGGCTCTGCTGGTACCGTAAAGATGTGCTGTCACAGAGTGGGAGCTGGGACTTCTGAGGGAAGGAGACCGCTCTACAGCTGCTGGTCCCTCTCAGGGTATAAGGAGGCTGGCTCTGGAAGTGCCAAACAAGCTGGTGGCTGCACCAATGTGAAGACTCGTCACTAGGGTGACGAGCCACCAAAGGAGGAGGTAGTACTGGTCCCCCTCTCCATCCTACTAGTCTTCCTCTATGTCCTGCTGGCACAATCTACTAAGAAGTTAGTGGAGAAAAAAGAAACATAAATTATGGCCATCGCATCACAAAAGTAAAGAAAAGTAGATTTGGAGTTGGAAGCCAATAGCCTAATAATTGACAGAAATCACAGAGAAAATACAATTTAATGGAATTACTGTAACTGAACTTTTTTTTTTTTTTTTTGCAACTGAACTGTCGTTCAGGATTTTACCTCACCCTGAATCATAACAAGAGGCAATTGGGTATTTGACTTCCATAACTTACCCATAATTCACACTTAGTAAACAATACATAACTTTAAATTCCATAGGTAAGCGAATCTTGTATTTGGTTGTATACTTCAAATATAATGGATTGCATTTGCCTGTTCATAATAAGTACTACCCAAAAGTAAAAATTCAAAGATTAAAAATGACTTTGAGTTTGGGTTAAATACTGGTTGCACAGAAAACTCTGATAATGACTTTTAAAAATGAACTTTAACTCAAAACCTCTTATTTTTAATCAACCTAAAATCAATGTCCTTATATTGTCCACCAATCATTACAGGTTACTGTTGTCCAAAATATTGCACATAAGCTAAAACTCAGAGACAGATAAATTTTTGTTACACTAACAAAGTGTGATATCTATCTAAAAATTGACTCATTTCTTGACTTTATAAACATTGATTCAGCTTTAAAATTACTGTATTTTGACAAATATCATTTTAATATTTAAAATGTACTACATTTAGTCTATAGTAAAAATGTAAAAAACAAGCCTCAATTTATCTGTGTGATTTATTAATAAGAATAAAAAATACATAAGGTTGACACATTTTTAAGGGCAATAAAGTTGTACATTCATTTTAGTGTGTATTGTCAGGTTTAGTTAGGTGATATGTCCCCATGTTATTCAATCTGGTTATGTAGTATATGAAATATAAGAATACTGACAGTTTGCAGCTTTTTTGGTGACTGATTTCAAAATTTATTCTTTGAGTCATAAATGTAAAATGTCAATGGGTCAATGAGTATATGAAAGAAAGAATTAAATTTGACAATAAACTATATAACTAAATTTGTTTTAACACCCACAACACTTTCAGAGAGCCTTGACTCATACTCATCTTCCTTCAAACAAAGACTGCAGGGGAGAAAGAATGCTCTCTGCCTCTGTCACCTGTTCTAATTACCAACACAGATTGCTGAGTGATCACCACAGGGGCAACTCATATCCAGGGAGAGAAAAATCAGTGGTGAGGACAGTTGCAAGAAACTTCTATTGATGTCTCAATCTCTATTTTCCAGATATGGTAGTGATACTATTTAAGTTTCTTTCTACATAAGGATGGACACAATTCTGCAATAATTAAAGCCACAAGGAAAACATTTTTAAATCAATGAACTGAAAAAAAAAAAATCAATGGACTGTTGGGTATCTGGGTAGCTCAGTGATTGAGCATGTGCTTTTGGCTAAGGGCGTGATCCTAGGGTCTTAGGATGGAGTCCCACATCGGGCTCCCCACAGGGAACCTGCTTCTCCTTCTGCCTGTGTCTCTGCCTCTCTCTCTGTGTCTCTCATGAATACATAAAATCTTTTTTTTAAAAAAATCAATGAATTGTTTACTCAAGAAAACAAAAATATTTTAAAATTTAATTTACATTTCATTTTTAAAAAATTCAATGTGGTCTGCCAACCAAGTGTACCAAATTAACCTCAATGAAAGACAATTTAGCTTTACAGGACTGTTTAAAAGTTTAAAACAGGACAATGGATAAAACTGCTGAGTAGCCAATCTAATCTGGTTAAGATGGTTGGTGACCATCTAATTGTTTGGTTCTCTAGAAAATCTGTTTGCCAGAAAGGGCATTTATTTCTCTGATCAATAAGTCTCCCTTCAGCATGGAAAAGAGTCAAGTCCGTTAAATGCCAAGATACTGCTTCATGAAGGCTTACATCTCAGCTATTTCCTACATAGCAAATTAGAAAATTCCTGAGACCAGACCAATTATAGAATGACAAATCATGTCTATCTGCTTTAAAAAGTGCAATGTGTCAGTTAATTATACACTTCATAGAGAAAATGTCTAATAGCTATCCTTATTGGTTCAAGTGTGACATTTATATTGACATTCAGAGTATTTTGATGAGATATATGTATATTTATTTGAAAGGAAGTACAATTGTGCAAAAAAAATAATAATGATAACGTTAATTCCAAAGTTACATTAATGTGTCTATTTTGAGATTTATCTAGACCACTGAGAGAAAGGTATAAAGATTTGGGGAACTGTGTATTTTACCCACTTATTTACTTTCTTGCTGGAATTATTCAGCAAATTTCTCAATATAGAGCTTTAATTTGTGCTTTTAATTTGATGATACCTCTACCAAACATTCACAAAACTTCATAAAATGTTGATATACTTTCACACACATATTTTTATATAATGGTTTCATCTGAATGCACTTACATTGTTTCATAAATGCAACTTTCTCATGTTAAGATATGTGTTTATTTCCTTTTCAAAATAAAATCTAATATAATTCCATCATTAAAAACTACCTCTTAAGTCTGTAGCTCCTTGATCTCCATTTTTGAAAACTAAAACAGTGGGGCTCTGGTGTTAGAATACTTGGGTCCAAATTTCCAATCTGCCATTTGCTATTTCTTTAATCGGACCAAGGTCTTTTCCACAATCAGCCACTGAAGAGTGTGAAAAAAATTGAGTGGCATCATCCTTATAGAATTTCCATTCCTTAGTTGTCAAAGCACTGTGAGAATGAATCTGTCTTGACCTCAATATGAAAGGCCAGTGTTTGTGGACTTGTTCATCATTTATCTGCCTAACTGAATATCATAGAGGGAGGCTATAAGATATATGGTAGATCAAAGAGAATGAGGGGCCAAGGAGCAGTCACTGTTTGGTATAACCAGAATGCTTGAGTTTTCCATAGGGTCAACTATCTTCCCAGACCCACCCAGATAAGCTACACACTAGACAAGGGGTGTCGAAACAAAATGAGAATTATATTTAGACCCAGTTAAATGTTTATTTTTCCCTCATTTTTCTTTTTATCTCAAGTTATTTCTTAATTTTATGATATTGTCAGTGACATTTTAACTAGTTCTTTTTTTACTCATAATGATTTCTGCTTTTCAACAAATCTATTAATATAATCATTTATAGATATCCAGAAGTGCTCTGAAATAATTGTTTTATTTAGGGGCCATTGATTTGAGGCAGTACAGTCATCTTAGAATACTTAGCTTGCCACACTATTGAGAGTGAAGTGTCATTAACTCTCTTTAAAATTTGGAGCAATAAACACTTTACCTCCAGTCATAAACCCTGGATAAAAATTGTGAATTATCAATAAAAGTTGCCCTTGATATCCTGTTACATTGGGAAACTGAGTTGTCTTCCAAGAGTTAAAATATTCATTTTACTGGGCTATCAAAACTGTAACCTAAGTGACTCCATCTCTTTATTTCAAAGATTTACTTATTTATTTATTTAAGAGAGACAGACTGTGCATACACGGAAGGAGAGGGAGAAGCAGACTCCCTGCTGAGTAGAGAACCCAATGTGGGGCTCGTTCCCAGGATCCTGAGATCATGACCTGAGCCAAAGATAGCCGCTTACCTGACGGATCTACCCGGCGCCCCTCATCTCTTTATTTCAGATCTGTACCAATGCGTTTAATACTGTCCAAGAAAGTAATACCACCCAGCCAGTTTAGTGATTATATCCATTTTCTTCAACTTAAAATCTTCAATTAAGCACTTCATATTATTTTATAATCTTATTGATCCATTCATTCAATCATTTGGATTGCTCTCTCACTTTCTACATTGAGGACTCAACTTTTTTGCCTCTAACTTTCTGCTATTTAAGATTTTTTATTTCAAACCAGAGAAATAGGGACACCTGAGTGGTTCAGTTGTTGAGCATCTGCCTTGGGCTCAGGGCATGATCCTAGAGTCCTGGGATCAGGTTCTTCATCGGACTCGCTGTATGGAGCCTGCTTATCCCTCTGCCTATGTCTCTGCTTCTCTCTGTGTGTCTCTTATGAATAAATAAAATCTTTAATATATTTATAATTCAAACCACAGAAATATACAATGCTCAATATAAGCACAAAAATGGTGGGGGATAGAATTCTGGCGAGAATATCTCTAAAAGCCCAGGGATCCAGATTTGGAAATCAATCAGGAACTGTTTTAGGCAGAACAATGTGCCCAGAAAGGTATCCTCATCATAATCTAAGGATCTGTGAATGTATGACTTCAAAAGGAAAAGAACTGTTCAGATGTGATTAGCTAAAGGATCTTGAGATGGGGAGATTATCATGGATTATGTGGGTGGGTACACATAATCAAAAGGATCCTTTCAAGAAGGATCAAAGTCAGAGAGAAAGTTGTGATGATAGAAGTCACAATGAAAGCAAAAGAGGGTAAGGGAAAGGAAGAAGACGGAAAGAGACTGATTAATTGACTGATTTGAAGATGTTAGTTCATAGATATGAAACATGAGTAAGGGGACAAGAGCCAAGGAATTCAGCTGGCCTCTGGAAGCTAGACAAGGCAAGTAAAGAGACCTTCCCCTGACACAGTATTGCCAACACCTTGAATTTAAGACATGACCTCCAGAATTATAAAGTGAATGTGTTAGGCCACTTAGCTTGTGGGTACAGTAGAAAAAGGAAATTTAACAAGAACGAAAAGGAGCATCATGTAATCACAGTCTAATCACAAGATATATTTACTGAAGATGCTAAAGCTTAAACATTAACTATCCAATACTTGTCATTATAGCCCCACGATCATCCACTGAATAATTTCTAGCTTTTCTTTTACTATCTCATGACTGAAAGCACACATAGGAGCATCGTTTTGACTGAATCTAAATCAAATCCTTAGTCCTAAATTGCCAGGGCACTGGGAGAATGAATCTGCCATAACTTCATTGGAAATCTTAGCAGGAAAGAGACTTGCCTCTCTTTGTTCTTAGCATTCTTCCCCCAAGAGAGAGATGCTCTAATTCTAATCAGCTCAAAGCAGTAAATGTCCAAGATAGCTTTTGAAGAATCTTTCTTCTTATTCTTTTAAAGTCATCAGTGACACTTCTGTTGCCAAATAAATGCATAATTTTCAGTCCTCATCTTACTTAGTTTTTCAGGGGCATCCATAATGTTGATCATTCTTTTCCTAATATACACGTTTACCTATGTTTCTTCTGTGAGAACATGCTGTGCTATGAAATAAGTCCATTAGTAGGCCATTGTTGTTCTGCTGCTCCATCTTGGTTTCATTTGACTCCTATCCTCCTAATCCATCCCTAATAGTTGGAATTCCCAGGTTTGTCCTAACTCTCCACAGTCTTTCTCAATTTTCTAATGGTCTCCATAATGTCTATGGTTTTAAAATACCATATACATGATAATGCTTCCTAAATTTTTAGTTAATGCTCCATTTTTAACCACTAAACATTTATTTCCAACTGCTTCTCACTCTTTCCTTAAACATCAAGAGGCACCTCAAACTAACAAACCTAAAGCTTCACTCTTCACTTTTATTCATAAGCCTGTGTCTGCCCCATTTTTTTTTTTTCCTAACTCCTCAGGTTGCACCACCATTCACTCAGATGTTTAAGCCAAAAGCTGGGAATTTCTCTGAATCTTTATACATAAATCACAGAATCAAACTCTGGCTAACATAAATGTAAAATTATTCTAAGTAAATTTAGATTCCCAAAAGCGATAAAATAATGAAAAACCAAGCTTTGATCCAGACAGGAAACAAGAGCTTTAGCAATGGTCTCTTGGCAGGAACTGAATAGTTAGACTGCCCTGCAGCCAATGAACTCCACTGTTCCAACTTTCACCAGTCTCTCAAGATGAAAACATCTAGGAAATTGTGCCCAATGGGCTATCCTTCATGTATCTAATCCCTGCTAATATTTTCCCACGGGCAAATACCTGACAAAGGGGCCTTCAGGAATATTTTAAGTTTTCAGGAGAAAATCGGATATATGATTTTCTTGTTCTATTAGTTCTATACATTATGAGGGTATAACACCACCATGAAAGGCAATTTGGATACTGTTAGAAAACAGAGATGGTTTCTGCATGATCAGAAAATAGTTATTTGGCTATCTACTAGAATATTTCAATACATTTTAGCACTGTATTCTCTTGAGTCTACATCTAGATTATAGCTTTAAACAACCAATTCTTTTCTATTTCCATTTCTAAGTCACCAGAAATTTTTATCCAGTCAACCGCAATGGCCTACTGATTCATTTACTTCCCTTCTTATTTATCTCTCAATTAATTCTCCACTTAGCATAGAACTGAACTTGTAAAAATCTAAAATGAATTTTGTCCCTTCTTAAAACTCTCCAATATCCTTCAATAGCACTCAAATACACTCCAGATTTCTTAACTGATCTTAATTTCTAAAATGATCTTTCTAATGCTCTTTCAGAAGTTATCTTTATTAGTCTTCACTTTATTTTTTCAGGTAATCTTTGATCATTCAAACTATATAAGGTCCACTCCTATTTTAGCATGCATTGTACTCTAGTTTTTACTTCAAAGTACTTATCACAATTTGTAAGAGTATATTTAGCTTCTTTCTTTTTTCTTGTAAGCTCTATAATAATAGTAGCTATATCTATTCTCCTTATGTCTTGCAGGTAGATAGCAATAAACAAATACTTTGGAATAAATGGATGTAATGCATTAGTCTCTTAGGGTTCCCATAGCAAAGTATCACAAACTGGGTACCTTAAAACATCAGATATTTATTGTCTCACTATTCTGGAGGCTGTAAGTCTGAGACTGAGGTGTCAAGAGAACCATGTACCCCTTGAAATCTGTGGAGAAGAATCCTTCCTTGCTTCCTCACAGCTTCTAATGTTTACTGGAAACCTTTGATATTACCAGCCTTGTAGATTCACATTGTGCCTCTGTTGTCAGATGGCCATCTTCCTTCTGCTGGCTTTTGTTATCGTTTTTGTTTTAGAGACACAGAGAGAGAGAGAACAGGAGAGAGAGGGTGTGGGGAAGGGTGCAGGGAGAGGGAGATAGAGAGAAAGAAATCTTAAGTAAGCTCCATATCCAGTGCAGAGCCAGCTGTGGGGTCTTGTCAAGACCTGAGCCAAAGTAAAGAGTTAGATGTTTAACTGACTGAGCCCCCCGGTATCCCTCTTCCTCTGTTTTCTCATAATCTTCTTATAAGTATACTTACTGGTCATACTGCATCAAGGGCCCATCCTACTCCAGTATGACCTTGTCTTAAATTAACCAATTATGTCTTCAATGACTCTATTTTCAGGTAACACTACATTCTGATGTACTGGGGATTAGGACTTCACATTATCTTCCTGGGAAACACAATTCAAATAATAAAAATGAATGTTAGAAGAAATATGTAAACCACCTTATGTCAATGACGTTTTTCTAAAGCAGAGTAAGATTTATTTGTAATGTTGTCTTTGGAATGAACTTATCAACCAGGAGGGCTGGATTACTAATAATAAATAGACAAAGGAATGAATAAAAGAAGGAAGATAGCACTTGTGCATTTTTCCATCAAAAATAGGAAAAATTGTGGAGGGACAGCTATATGAAAAAGAATGAAACTGGACCACTTTCTTACATCATACATAAAAATAAATTCTTTGACATGGGCCAAAGCAACATTTTTCTAGATATGTCTCCTGAGGTAAAGGAAACAAAAATAAACTATTAAAACTCCACCAAATTTAAAAGCTTTTGCATGGCAAAGAAAGCTACCAACAAAACAAAAGGGCAACCTCTTGCATGGGAGAAGATATCTGTAAATGATATACCCAATAAATGGTTAATATCCAAAATATATAAAGAACAGATACAACTCAACAAAAACAAATAATCCAATTAAAAAATGGTCCAAGGACCTGAATAGACATCTTTTCAAAGACATACAAATGGCCAATAGACATAGAAAAGAAAGTTCAACATCCCTAATCATCAGAGAAATACAAATCAAAATCACAATGAAATACCACCTCATAGCTGTCAGAATGGCTAAAATAAAAAAAAAAAAAAGAAATAATAATTATCGGCAAGAGTGTGCAGAAGGAGAACCCTTGTACACTGTTAGTGGCAATATAAACTTGTGCAGCCACTCTAGGAAAAAAGTATGGAGGTTCCTCAAAAAATTAAAAATAGAATTACCATTTTATCCAGCAATTCCATTACTGGGTATTTACCCAAAGAAAGGAAAAAATACTAATCCAAAAAGATATATGCATCCCTATGCTTATTGAAGCATTATTTAAAATAGCCAAGATATGGAAGCAACTCAAGTATCCACTGATAAGTGGATAAAGATGTGGTATATATATAATGGTATATTACTTAGCCATAAAAAAGGAGATCTTGTCATTTGCAATAACGATGAGACTAAACGATAAAATACTAAGGGAAATAAGTCAGAGAAAAACAAATACCATATGATCTCACTCATACGTGGAATTTACGAAACAAAACAAAAAGACACAAACAAAAAAGCAGACTTAAATTCAGAGAACAAAATGGGTGTTGCCTGAGGGGAAGTGGGTGGGGCATGAGTGACACAGATAAAGGAAATAATGAATACATTTATCATGATGGGCACTGAATAATTTACAGAAATGCTGAATCATTATATTGTATACCTAAAACTAATATAACACTATATGTTCATTATACTTCAATAAAAAAAACCCAAATAATCAAAAAACAAAACTGAAAAATAAAGTAGGGAACTATGGTCAAAGGATATGAATGTTCTACTTTCTGAGGCAAAATTGCTTAAAAATTAATATTCTTTAAAACTGAGTAACATATATACAAGAATTTGCTGTATTATTTTCTGTAATCTTTTGATACATTCTACAATAGATGGAAACAATGAGGACTGCGCTAAATGCATATGTGATAGAAGTAGAGTTTGGTGAAAGTAAGGGTCAAGAAGTAGGTACTCAAACCAGAACTGTGGAAGTATCAGGAAAATATGACATATTCATGATACTTTTATTGTAAATCTATTAATTCCATCTTTATTCATCTAGAAAGCTAGCTGGAAGCTGATATTCATGACTCAAGAATCTCCTTACATGTCCCTTCTCTTAACAGCCCCTAGATTGGTTTGCATTTCCTTCATTTCTGTCTCTGAAGCCATCTGACCTCTCTCCATCATGGTCACAGCATGCATCATACATAGTCTGTCTTCTGAATTAGATTATGAATTTACAGGGGGTGGGGATTATTTCTCTTCCTTATTCTAAGCAATTTTCATGGTAATGGCATTTTTTAGAAATTCATCATTTTTTTAATTAAAAGTCAAACATAGTCTTTTAAGTATAACCATTTTATTATGATTCTAATATATAGGAAAATACCATAAACAGTTTTTAATTATATTGAACTACATATAAGCTTATCTTTGGGTAAATTTCTATTGAAGTTACAATGAAAAATGACATACAAAGCCTATTATAAAAATAGTCAATAGTAACTTTTTCTACTCTGTATGTCGTACAAGTCATATTTGAGCATAAGAAAATGCTTTGACAAAAAAAATGACTATGGGATTTTTTGACAGCTGTCTGGAGTATTTGAAAAGTTGTCATGGAAAAGAGTGATTGTTTAGTAGGTTGATTTTAACTTTCACAAAAAAGAACCAGCATTATAGATGAAGGTAAGGTTACTTTAACAGAAGATATAACTTTCAGAAAACTAAGGTTATGTAACAATGGGTTGAGTAACATAATGAAGATGGACATATACATATAGAACTTTGGAAATTACAGGCTAGTGATATCGCAGAACATATTTCTGTAATGGCTTGTAATTTGAATCAAATGGACCTTAAGTATTCCTAAATCTCTCTTCTTTTATGATATAACTCAGAAAAGTTAAAACATAAGGTGGTTTTAATATTTGTTAATGTTAAGTCATATACATAAACTATAAGGTAATTGATATAAGAATTCCTCTTAATTCTTTACATTATTCTCCAAAATGTGATGAAATTGTCTATGTTCCACACGTTGACAGGACAAATGGATATCTATCCATGCATATGGAAAACACACACACACATTAAATTCTGGGGAAGATAACAGCAATTTGACAAAAATGAAAATAATTATAATAAATGGTAGTAAGGATTCTTTGTGTAATGCCATAGTAGAAAAAGCACACATTTTGATTTGATTCAGGCAGGCAAATTAGAATGTTGGCATCAGGAACTCCTCAATTATAAGATACAGAATAATTAGAAAAATCGCCAATAAGGTAAGGATGAAGGTGTTTTAGATGTGCTGATTTTGACAGTTTGTTACTGATGCGCCAGGGTTAATTGACTTGCAGATATAATGAATATGCCATGGTAGGTGGGAATCATCAAGTTAGAAAAGATTGCTAACTATAAGGAAGAAACAGGGGTACCTGGGTGGCTCAGTTAAGTGTCTGCCTTGGGCTCAGGTCATGATCCTGAGGTCCTGGGATCTTGCCAAATGAGTTGGGCTCCCTGCTCAATGGGAAGTCTGTTTCTCCCTCTGCAAGTGTTCCTCCCCTCACTCATGCTCTCTCTAGCTCGCTCTCATTAAAAATAAATAAATAAATAAAAATTAAAATAAAAAAATAAAATAAAAAGAAATAAATACAAAAGAAAAAAAGAGCTTTGATAAGTGTGGGCTAGTGTGGGATAAAATGAATGAAGCTGCCACTGCTTTACATACTTTCATGAGGCCATAATAAAAAATAACATTGAAAGACTTAAAGACAGGAGAAATACTATTTCACATTTGAATGTCACTTCTAAAACTGAAGTAATAGGGATAAGAATGAAAAGAAGACATTACATCATATAATTTAATGTTACATATATACAACAAGTTTTACTATGACTAGTTCTTTATTGCAAACAAATAGCAACTCTAATTTGAATCTGATAGTCATTTGGAAGGTAAATTTTTGAAATTTTTTCCTTTTAAATGTAGAAATGTTCTGAATTGTTATGGAATTAGACTGTAATCTCATGAAGGGCAGGTATCACTCTGTGAGTGTGTGTGTTTATGTGTATAATATCCTATATCCAGCATAGGCTTTTTTTCATAGACTATTCATAATAATAAAGTGCATTGTTGAGAGTATTATTTTGATGGATGTTTTCATATATTATATGGATATTTTTGCTGTTTTATAATTACTCTTTCATTTATCCTTTCTCTATGGAAAGAACTCTTTATAATTTGTATTTAATTTGGCTACTTGTTGGTATATAAATATAGCCTTGATTCGTTTCAAGTAGACTCATCTAATGATGAATAAAATACTTCCCAGGGGGCTAAAAATGACTTTCTTCTAAGCATGCTCTTACCAAACTGACCACTAGTGATTTCAATGAAGAGAGAATGATGTTTTCCTCTGTAATGCAGTTTTTATGCTATGGATGTGTAATTCCTAATTGATAAAATCTAGCTATAGTCTTTTGGTTTGTCCCTGTTTCTTGAAGAATCTTAATTCTTATTCCACACTTGATTTTATATTTTTCCTCTTTTTAGAATGTTTTATTTGATTCCTACTGTTAAAAGCAACTTTTTTGAATCATAGATTGTATTTATAGCTTGCACATTGTAAGTGTTACTTATTGATTATGTATGTGTTTCTCGCTGATACCACAGGCTTGCTTAAACATAACTTATTCCTTCTTTTGAATTTTCTTTTATCTTTTATTTTTTACTTAATATTCTATTATCAAATATTCACATGAATATGTTTTGATATTTTAACCAAATTATTCTAAAAGTTGAGAATTGATAAAGCTAGTCTTAATAACAGAACCATGTCTTTCATATAAATCTTTCTATTAAAATTGGAATTTGAGTATCAAAAAATTGCCATAAATTCTAAAAACAATTCTAAAAACATGAGCATTCTGAAAACTCTGATTTACTGGGAAATTAATGCAAATTCTTTTCAAAGGCCTGTATGATCTTTTATAATGTAGTCTTTATAGGAATAGGGTGAATGAAGAACTTACACAGAATAGGTGTTCTAACAAAAACAAAGCATAAGTTAAAAAGTCTAAGTGTTAGATTTTTTAAGTAATACTTAAGTCAAAATGGAAACCACTCTATAGGTTGTAACATATCAGGCACATACACACACAAAAAAATAACAAATCTCGCCAGGATTAGTTTATTGATTAATTTTCTTGCCAGTGGAATAATTTCATCAATCAGCAACACTAGTTGTCCCATCAGGGGCTTTGCCAGTGTCCACTACCTGACCCATGCTTTAGAAAGGGGTATTGGAAAAGATTCCCTCATAGCATCTGTACAGAGTTTATGTTTACATTCAGAGATTGCTAGCTTTCTTGTAGTATATTCTAGTTGGGGATTTTTTATTTCCATATACTTGTTTTTTTGTTTGTTTTGTTTTTCTTTTTTAGCCAGAGTCCATCCTCCTCAGTCTTCAATTATATTTTAAAATTTTTTATTTTATTTTATTTATTTATGATAGGCACACAGTGAGAGAGAGAGAGGCAGAGACATAGGCAGAGGGAGAAGCAGGCTCCATGCACCAGGAGCCCGACGTGGCATCTGATCCCGGGTCTCCAGGATCGCGCCCTGGGCCAAAGGCAGGCGCTAAACCGCTGCGCCACCGAGGGATCCCCTCAATTTTATTTTAATAGATAACAATTGTGGATGGAGTATTCTGTTTTGTATAGAATAATGGCAGAAATATTGATTAATTGGGCTATTCTATACATTCCCTTCTCTAATAAGCTAAAAAAGGCGAATATGATGAACATATGACATCTCACACATTCTAGATACTCAAAATAGCCTTTGTTTCAAAGTACAGGAAAGAAGAGAAAATACTGTCTTTGAGAGCATTACCCAATTCATGGCAAGAAAACCATTTCATAGCAGTAAAAGGAAGACACCAGGCCCATGTTCCTGGGTTTAGTTCTTGCTTATGCAAGCTACCAACTATTGGCAATTGACTTGATCTCTCTGTGCTAAAATGGAATAAAAGAAATACCTACCTTTTAAGATTGTTCTAAGAATTAAAATATTGGGATGCCTGGGTGGCTCAGCAGTTGAGCATCTGCCTTTGACTCAGGGTGTCATCCTGGAGTCCTGGGATTGAGTCCCACACTGGGCTCCCTGCAAGGAGCCTGCTTCTCCCTCTGCCTGTGTCTCTGCCTCTCTCTCTGTGTCTCTCATGAATAAATAAATAAAATCTTAAAAAAATTAAATATATTTATTCTCACAAAACCCTTAGGACAATGTCTGGCGCATAGAACTCAATATATATTAGTTATGATTATTTAAAAAGTAACATTGATGATTTAGGGGGAAGAGAGCAGTAGAGTAGGGGGACTGGAGGCTCATCTCATCCCCTGAATACAACTAGATAATTGTCAAATCCATCCTAAATAACCCAGAAATTGACCTGAATCCTGGCAGAACAAACCCCACTACTAAAGGTAGAGAAGAGCTCACTTCGAAGAAGGTAGGATGTTCAGAGATGCAATTTGAGTGAGAAACAGATCATAGCTGCTGAGGTAGAGAGGGAGCCAAGGTCATGGCAAAAGGTGAGAGAGACTAAAACACTGGGGAGTGCATGGGAAATGAATGCCCATAGCTTTTGTCTTAGAAAGCAAGAGTGGCCATACTTCATATGTGCTTGCAAACACTGAGGCATAAAGACTGGAGTTCTAAGGGTCAGGGAGCTTGGCTCAGAGAGAACCCAAAGGCATTGGGGCAGCTTTTGGAGAGAAGGCAGGACACAGTCCAGGGACATAAAGCCTGGAAACAGTGACCAGAAGAGCACCCGGGGCACACAGTGGGGAGGTTCCTTGCTCATCTCATAGCCTGTTCCTGAGAGGCAGCACTCACAGAGAGACCTCTCTGGGAACAAAGGAACTGGCGGGTGCCATTTTTCTTCTCCCATCCCTCAATGTAAGCACAGGGCCACTTGTGGGAACCAGTGCAGTGCCAACACCTGGCATCTAACTTGTTTACACTAAGCCCTGCCCTCTGCCTCATGCTCCACTGGAACTGCCCTTATCTCATGTCACACTTATCTCATTGTCAGTGTGTGGGCCCTCTGTCCCAGAAGAACCCAAGCTTCTGCTTACACCACATCTCCCAACATGATAGTTTTACAAAGCCTTGGTTCCAGCTGGTGGCAGTGGTGACAAGTCTCATTCCACAAGCAGATAAGAGCACACCTAGTTGAAATGTGCCACCCTTCAAACCAGAGATCGAACACTGCCCACAACAGGCAAAGAGAGCCTTTTGAAGATGACTGGCCTGAAGGATAAAGCAGCCAGGGCAAAACAGAGCACATGCAGCACATGTTGGAGACACTACCAGAAGCCCCAGGCCCTGAGGAACAGGGAACACTACAATGTGGGACACTACAGAGCTCCATAGGCCATTACCCTCAAGAATAGGAGATGTAGTTGCCTTTTCTAACAGAGAAACAGGCACAGAAATATAGACAACATGAAAAGAAAGAGAAATTTATCTCCAGTGAAAGAACAAGAAAGGGCCACAGACAAAGATCTAAGTGAAACAGATATAGGTAACATTTCTGAAGGAATATTTAAAGCAATGATCCTAAGGATACTCCATGGATTTGATAAGAGAGTGGAAGACATCACTGAAACCCTTAACACAAAGATTTAAAAAAAAAAAAAAAAAAAAGAACCAATCATAGGTGAAGAGTGCAATAAATGGGGTTAGAAACATGCAGGTTGAAAGAATCAGAGGAACAAATTAATAACCTAGAAGACAGAAAAAAGTAATCAAGATGAATAAAAGAGAAAAAAGAAGTATGCAAATGAGAATAGACTTAGGGAACTCAGTGACCCCATCAAACGTAACAGTCACATTATAGGAGTTCCAGAAGCAGAGACAGAAGAGGGGACAGAAAATTTTTTGAAAAGATAATAGCTGAAAAGTTCCCTAATCTGGGGAAGAAAACAAACATCCAGATCCATGATTTATAAGAACCCACAATAAAATCAACTAAAGCAGATGCACACCAAGACATATTATAATTAAAATGACAAAATATAGTGATATTAATCTTTAAAAAAATCTTAAAAACAGCAAGACAAGACAGAGTGCCTGGGTGGCTCAGTTAAGTTGGGTGTCCAATTCTTGGTTTCACTGAGGTCATGATCGCTTGGGTCATGGAATCAAGCCCTGTGTCTGTCTCCATGCTCAGTGGGGTGTCTGTTTGAGGAGTCTCTCCCTCTGTCCCTCCCCTAACTCACTTTCATACTTTCTCTTTCTGAAATAAATCAATAAATCTTTAAAATAAATCAATAAATCTTTAAAATAAATCAATAAACCTTTAAAAAAGAAAGGAAAGAAGGAAGGAAGGAAGGAAGGAAGGAAGGAAGGAAGGAAGGAAGGAAGGAAAGAAGGAAGGAAAGAGACAGTAATATAAAAGGGATATCCCACTAGGCTAGCAGGGGGTTTTCCAGCAGAAACTGAAGAGAGAGGCATGTTATATTCAAAGTGCTGATTGGGAAAAATCTATAGCCCAGAATATTCTATCCAGCAAGGCTATCATTCAGAATAGAAGGAGAGATAAAGAGTTTCTCAGACAAATAAAAACTTAAAGGAGTTCATGATCACTAAACCAGCCCTGCAATAAATATTTTATTCCACTCTTTGAGTGGAAAGACCAAAAGTGATAGTACGAAGGTAGGAAACACAAAAGTAGTAAAAATGAATATTTCTGTAAAATATTAATCAAGGAACTCACAAAAGAAGTAAAATATGACAATATATACCTAAAATGTGAGGAGGAGAGGAATAAAGATGGTTTCAAACCTAAACAACCATCAATTTAATATAGACTGCTATATGCAGAAAAGGTTATTTACAAACCTAATGATAACCACAAATCAAAAACCACTAATAAATATGCAAAACATAAAGAGAAAGAAATGCACATATATCACTAAAGAAAACCAGCAACCCATCAAAGAAAGAGAAGAAAGGATCAGAGAAATCTGCAGAAACGATCATGAAACAGGCAATAAAATGGCAAAAATGCCTATCTATCAATACTTACTTTGAACGTAATGGGCTAAATGCTCCAATCAAAAGACTTGCGGGCATAAAGGGAAAAAAATAAAAAAAAACAGGATTCATCTATATGCTGCTTACAAGAGACTTATTTTATACCTAAAGATAAAGAGACCTGCATACTGAAAGTGAGGGAATGGAGAAATATTTATCATGCAGTGGATGTCAAAGGAAAGCTGGAATACCAATACTTATAATAGACAAACTAGATTTTAAAACAAAGACTGTAATGACGGACAAAGAAGGACACTACATAATAATAAAGGGGAGAGTCCAATAAGAAGATATAAAATTGTAAATATTTATGCACCCAACATGGGAGCATTTAAATACATAAAACAGTAAATTAGAAACACAAAGGAACTAATTGATAATAATACAATAATAGCAGGGGACTTTAACACCCCACTTATATCAACAGATCATCTAAACACCAAGGAAACAATGGCTTTGAATGACATACTGAACTAAATGGATATAATAGATATATTTAGAACATTCCATCCTAAAACAGCAGAATACACATTCTTTTCAATTGCACAGAAACATTCTCCAGAATAGACCACAGGTTAACATGTTAGGTCATAAAACAAGCCTCAACAAATTAAATCAGATCAAAGTCCTACAAAGCATCTTTTTTTTGACCACAGGCTATGAAACTAGAAGTCAATATTAAAAAAATCTGGGAAGAACACAAATACATGGATGTTAAATAACATGATACTAAATGATGAATGGGTCAACCAGGAAATTGAAAAAGACATTAAAAAGTACGTGGAAACAAATGGAAATGAAAACATAATAGTTAAAAACCTTTGGGATGCAGCAAAAACAGAGGGATGTTTATAGTAATACAGGCCTATCTCAAGGAGCAAGAAAAATCTTAAATAAACAATCTAATCTTATATCTAAAAGAGCTAGAGAACAAACAAAAACAAATGCAAAATCAGTAGAAGGAAGGAAATTATATAGAGCAGAAATTTGGGGCATCAGGGTGGCTCAGTCAGTTAAATGTCTGCCTTTAGCTCAGGTCATGATTCCAGGGTCTTGGGATCAAGCCCCATATTGGATCTGCTTCTCCCTCCCCCACTGCTTGCTCCCTCTCCCAAATAAATAAAATAAAAAAGAAAGATTAGACCAGAAATAAATCACATAGAGCCTAAAAAAGATAGATCAATGAAACTAGAAGCTAGATCTTTAAAAAAAATCAATAAAATTGATAAACCTTGAGCCAGGGTTATCAAGAAAAAAAAGAGAAAGGACCCAAATAAAGAAAATTGCAAAGTAGAGAGAGAAATAACAGTCAACACCACAGAAATACAATTAATTATAAGAGAATATTATGAAAACTATATGCCAACAAACTGGACAACCTAGAAGAAATTCTACATAAATTCCTAGAAACATAATCTATCAAAACTGAAATAGAAAGAAATAGGAAATTTGAACAGATCAATAACCAGCAAAGTAATTGACTCACTAATCAAAAACTTCCAACAACAACAACAACAACAACAACAAAAAACTTTCAACAAACAGAAGTCCAGGACCAGATGCCTTCACAGGTAAATTCTACCAAACTCTTAAAGAAGAGTTAATACCTATTTTTCTGAAACTATTCCAAAAACTAGAGAGGAAGGAAAACTTCCAAATTCATTCTATGAAGTCAGCATTACTGACACCAAAACCAGATAAAGAAACCACTAAAAAAGGGAACTACTGGTCAATATCCCTGATAAACATAGATTCAGAAATCCTCAACAAAATATTAGCAAACTGAATCTAACAATATAATAAAAAAAGTACTCATTATGATCAAGTGGAATATATTCCTATGTTACAAGAGTGGTTTAATATTTGGAAATCAATCAATGTGATACATCACATCAACAAGAGAAAGGGGTGGCGCCTGGGTGGCTCAGTCAGATAAGCATTTGCCTTCACCTCAGGTCATGCTTCCAGGGTACCAATGAAGACATCCAGATAGCCAAGACATATGAAAGGATGTTCAACAGCACTCATCATCATCATGGAAATGCATATCAAACCTCACACTTGTCGGTATGGCTAAAACACAAGAAACAACAGGTGCTGGCAAGGATGTGGAAAGGGGAATCCTCTTGCACTATTGGTGGGAATGCAAATTAATGCAGCCACGCGGGAAACAGTATGAAGGTTCCTCAAAATAGAACTACCCTACAAACTAACAATTGCACTACTGGGTATTCCCCCAAAGAATACAAAAACATTGATTCGAAGGGATACCTACAGCCCTATTTTTATAGCAGCATTATTTACAATATCTAAGATAAGGAAGCAGCTTAAGTGTCCATTGATTGATGATTGGATAAAGAAGAGGTATATATTTACAATGGAATATTATTCAGCCATAAAAAGAATGAAATCTTGCCATTTGCAAGGACATGGACAGAGCTAGAGAGTATAACAGAAAGCAAACAAAGTTGGTCAAAAAGACAAATACTGTATGATTTCAGTCATATGAGAAATATAAGAAACAAGACAAAGGAGTAAAGGGAGAGAGAGAGACAGAGAGAGAGAGAGAGAGAGAGAGAGAGAAACACCAAGACACAAGACTCTTAACTAGAGAACAAACTGATGGGTATCAGAGGAAAGGTGGTGGTGGGAGGGGGGCCCGGATGGGTTAAATAGGTGATGATGATTAAGGAGCACGCTTGTGATGAGCACCAGGTAATATATGGAGTTGTCAAATCACTATATTGTACACTTGAAACTAATATTACACTGTATGTTAACCAACTGGAATTAAGATAAAAAACTTGAAAAAAAAAAAAGGGTACCTGGGTGCCTCAGTGGTTGGGCGTCTGCCTTTGGCTCAGGGCCTGATTCTGGAGTCCTGGGATCGAGTCCTGCATCCAGCTCCCTGCAGGGAAACTGCTTCTCCCTCTGCCTGTGTCTCTGCCTCTCTCTGTTTCTCTCATGAATAAATAAATAAAATCTTAAAAAAACTTTTCAAAAAAGTGACATGGATGTTTACATGTCTGACTTAATCATCATTTTGAGCACATCAAATCAGAGCATACACCTAGATCAATAAATGATATGAATGGGACAGCTATGTGTTATATAAATGTGGCACAGGGTCCTTACTACCATCAGAGAGTAGATCTCACAGAGAATAAACATATGGCCATCTAGGATTATAAACAGTGCTCTACAAAACCGAATTAATTTAGGTAGATAGCTATAGGGAGGGAGGAGGGAGGGATAGATAGATATGGCTTAGCTTTATTTTACTTCTTTGTTACTTAAAAAATTCTGAGATAGTTTCAGAAAGAAAGTCTATGTACTCTCCACAAATTGCTCAAGCAGGAGGTTGGGCAAAAAATGTACAACGATGTAGAACATTATACCAAGTATATATATATAAAAAAATACTTTCCATGATAACCCATTTGTTCCTGATCTGTGCGCTTTAGAAAAACATTAAATCCCCCAAATAACTTTCTTTTGCTTATTAACATTCAGATGGAAAAAATAAATAATAATAAAATAAAATAAAATAAAATAAAATAAAATAAAATAAAATAAAATAAAATAAAATTCAAATGGTTATTTTCCTACTCTAGTACCTAAGCTTATGGTAAAGGAAACGCCTTACCACAATAATTTGCATAATGTGTTGGCAATGGACTTAATATTTTTGTAGGTTAACCTCCCCACCCTTCATATGTTGAAACCCTAATTCCAAAGTGATGATTATGACAGTGGGGGCCACTGAGAGGTATTTCGGTCATAAAAGTGGAGCTCTGAGGAACGGGATTAGTGCCTTTACAAGAAGAGGCTTCAGAGCTAGCTCACTCTCCTTTGTCATGTGAGTGAGTATACAACAAGAGGTGGGTAGTCTACAACCCAGAGCTAGGTTCTCACCAGAACAGATGTAGAGCTGGCATTCCTGACCTCTGACTTGCAGCATCTAAAACTATGAGAAATACATTTCTCACCACTCTATGGTACCCTTCCAGTAGCAGCCTGAGCTAAGACAGTATTTATTTGCATCTTAAGTAATTCATAATTTTAAAGCATTTTGCCTAGCACGTTAACAACACTTAAAAGATTTTAAGTTTCTTTTGAGAGACATCATTGAAGAGCATCTCCTTTACTTCCATCCTATAAAAAATGGTTAAAATTGTGGCACTGATTTCATATGTACTACATCACTTCTTTCTGCTTTATGTGCACAATGAGACTAAAAAGTAGAAATGCGAAGGAAAAGGGAAAAAAAAACTTAAAATAAACTTTAAAAACCTGTCTTAATTTAAGAGCATATTTTAAATTACACAATCCTCTAAACTACTAATGAAAATGATAGTCATTATAGTCTATCAAGTTATGTAACAAAAGCAAGTCAAAATGCAAAGAAAATAATGTATTTAGAGTTGTAAAAATAGAAAGGGGGCTCAGCTTTAAAAAGAAGCTTTTGATTTCTTTCTGGATGTAACATACAGAACAAAAGTGCATGCATTTAGTTAATACATCCCATTTTAGACAAGAATAATTGCATTTTAATTACAGCATTTAAAACAAGATCACATTTAAGAGACTCAGGTTCCCCAAGTAAAGGTTTTAGCAAATGTCTCAGTTTAGAAATGGGTAAATGGTGGTTATTTCTAGGGAGAAGGAAGATCCCAGAAGCCAGTTTTGAAACAAATACAAAATAATATGGGAATAGATCTTGAAATATATTTTGTGGTTCAAATTTCATGTAGCCATAAATTTGAGATCAAGTGTTATAAATACATGAAGATATCCATGCAAGTCCAAAATATCTCTGTGATTATTGTACTTTTTGGCCATAACATCAAAAGGCACTATCTACTGTTAGTGATTAAGTATATCCATCTGTAGGAAAGGCCCAGGGAGGCCAGAACCAGGTAATCTGAACCTCGGGGGCCTGGAAAATAAGGAAAACTGATGAAAAAGTCTTTTTTAAAAAAATTTCATTATTTATTCATGAGAGACACAGAGAGACAGAGAGAGAGAGAGGCAGAGACAGGCAGAGGGAGAAGCAGGCTCCATGCAGGGAGCCTGATGCGGGACTTGATCCCGGAACCCCAGGATCACGCCCTGAGCGGAAGGCAGACGCTCAACCACTGAGCCACCCAGGTGCCCCTGATGAAAAATTGTTATGGGAGAAAAGCCTCCAGGGAGAAGAGATATACATGGTACCTGGTAACATGAGGAAAAACCTATCAGTTCTACATGTTTGCCTACGCAGACTCCAGAAGGACACTGAATGAACCAGACTTTAAGAGAGTCCTTTGCATTAAATTTGATCCTGGCTATTCTGCAAAGAGTAGCCTCCTTTTGAATAATAATAATAATGATAATATAGCAGCCAAAACTCAAATGGAGATTTTAATGTGTCAGGCAATACTCTACAGGATCTTTAGCTAATCCTCACAGCCACCTTAGGAAGTGGGGATTTTTACTGTTTTAATTTTATATATGAGGAAAATATAGCATGAAAGTTAATCTGCCCATGGACATACAGCTAATCCACAGCAAGAGCAGAATATGAATGAAAAATCATAATCACAATGACTGTTTTGCAGTCTTCTAAGAGGCCTATTTTTTTTTTTTAATTTATTTATGATAGTCACACAGGGAGAGAGAGAGAGAGGCAGAGACACAGGCAGAGGGAGAAGCAGGCTCCATGCACCGGGAGCCTGATGTGGGATTCGATCCCGGGTCTCCAGGATTGCGCCCTGGGCCAAAGGCAGGCGCCAAACCGCTGCGCCACCCAGGGATCCCTAAGAGGCCTATTTTTTAAACATTTTATTTATGAGAGAGAGCTCACACAAGCAGCAGGAGATGGAGGCAGAGGGTGAGGGAGAGGGAGAAGCAGACTCTCTGCTGAGTAGTGAGCCCCATTCAGGGCTCAATCCCAGAACTTTGGGATCATGACCTGAGCCCCAGAGCCAAAGGCAGATGATTAAGCAATTGAGCCACTCAGGAACCCCCTAAGAGGCCTATTGTAACAAACTGCTTGGATTTGTACTGGAAAAGGATGCATCTAAGCTTATAAAAAATCAGAAGAACAGGAAGCTCTTGAAAGAGATTGACTTTTGCTTATCAGTGAGCAAAAAACCCTAAAGTCACTGAAATGGAAACAGTGAAGTTGCGACCAGTATTTCTGGACTCTTCAGTTTTGAATGCAGCTTTCATGATGTTGGTTTGCAGCACCCTATCTACTGAAAAACAAGAAGGAGTATGTTTGGGGGTGGGGGGAGAAAACAAGAAAAGGAAAAGCAAAGAAACAGATAAGAGCAAAATATCCACAAATGCTAAGTTACGCATATTCTTTTAAACACAAATTCAGTTAAATTTATGCTTATTTTCTGCTTGCACGCCACACAAAGACAGCTGTGCTATCTTTTATTATATTTGGCATATATTTGAGATGGGGTGACATATACAGATGGCATGACATACAACATGGAATCCATACTATGCATATAATCAATTTTGGGGCCACATGGAGCACCTCAAAGGGACTAGAGCAGAGCTTCTCCACCTTGGCACTACCCAAAGATAGGGTAATTCTTTGTTATGGGGGCTATACTGTGAATCATAGGGTTTTTTAAATAAGTTTATTTATTAACTTTTAAATAATCTCTATATCCAACACGGGTTTTGAACTTCATGACCCAAGATCAAGAGTCACATGCTCTTCCAACTAAGCCAGCCAAGCATGGCAATCATAGGATCTTTAACAGCATCCATAGATGTCAGTAGCACTCCCCTGATCATAATAAACTGCCTCCAGAAATTGCCAAATTTCCCATAGGGCAAAATTTCCCCAGTTGCAAACCACTGTGCTAGAGCATCTATAAACACAGACTCAAACCACAGTGCTTCTTATTTAGGCAACTGCATACATACATGATCCAAAGTGAACAGCAGTGATTATTTAATAAAGTTTATAAGTTTTCTCTTGGAGAAATACATAAGGACAGCAACAGTGTGTGTGTGTGTGTGTGTGTGTGTGTGTGTGTGTGTTTCAAGGCAAAGAAAGTAAGTTAGTGAAGAACTGAAAATTTATAGGGTCATGGGAGGGAAAGAATTTTCTAGCAAACAGCAAATATCCCACCAATGCAACCTGCCAAGTACATGATTATCTCTTATTAACTTCTCACTTCATGATTAAAATTATGTATTTTTTTTACTAAAATACCCTAAAATACCCTCAGACCATCCTATCCGAAGACGTATCTTATTTCAGGTGATGTTAACATTAATGACCTGGTTAACATAGTGTCTTCGGGGCTTTTCCAGTGTAAAGTTACTATTTTTCTCTTTGGAATTAGTAAAATTCTTGTGGAAAAATAGTAAGAAATATAATATCGTTTCTTATACTTTAATCCACCAATTTATCATCCATTGTTGATTCTTGCCTGGGGCAACTAGTTTGTGCTATTTGCCTAATGGTGATTTGGGAATTCAGTGTTAAGAGAGAGCTATGTCCTTTTTCCCACATTTATTCATTCACTCAATCTTTTTTTTTTTTTATATTATTGGAATTCATGGATACTCTTTAGTCAGTGGCTTAAAATTCATTACTCTCATTTATTCTGTCTTTTGCATATGAAAATCATGTAAAGCTTAAAAACTGAAAGAAGTCAGCTAAGGTAAACAGATTTTGAGTGCTAGGATGAGGTAGGAGGAAGAGGGTTTTATAAGAGAACTTAAGTGGTTTTTCAATCTGTCACAATAAAAGCATTTGTCTGCTTCTGTTGTGAAGGTTATTGGATAGACTTAGAGGGGCTGACTGTCTGGATCATACATATGGAGAGCCTAAGAAGGGGGTTCAGATGTCTGGTAAGCAAAACCCAATAAAACCATGGTCATTTGGGGAAAATATCTGTATCCTAAAAAGCATTTACTTAAAAATTTTCTCTAAAAGATTTTGGTGAAGAAGTTTTCTTCTCAGTTTGCCTTAATGTAATTTTCTTCATTATATGGAAACCTAAAATTTCCTTCCTTAAAATGTGCAGTGTAGGACAATTGCTAAGAACATGGGCTAGCACAGGTAACTACAGTTGGAATCTACATTCTACCTATGAATTGTGTAAAGCTTTTGCAAGTCCTTAACTCCCCCTACACCTCTGGTTTCTTAAGTTTCCTTTGCTTTAATAAAGGGAGACAAAAGTGGTACCTATCTTCTGTGGATGTTACCAGGACTGGAGGCAATAAGTAAATGTAAAATGCTTGGTGACGTTCTTGGAATATACTAAGACATTTAGAAATGATGTGCGTGACTTATTTTAGGAACATTTCATTTAAAGGCAAAGCCAATTAAAAATTATTAGAAACAGGCAGAAGGCATTTTGCTTTTCTTTGAATTAAATTTGAATGATCTTAGGTTAGGCACCTTTTAGTTTTGGCTCAGGTCATGATCTCAGGATCACGAGATCAAGCCCTAAATTAGGCTCCAAGCTCAGAGCAGGGTCTGCTTGAGATTCTCTCGCCCTCCCCTTCCCCTCTGCTCATGCTCTCTAAAATAAATAGATAAAATCTTTAATTTTGGTGACCTTAAAATACTTGAATCTATTTTCTGTAAGAAATCACCACTATCAATATCTATATACAACAGAATATTACTCAACCATCAAAAAGAAGGAAATCTTGCCATTGGCAATGATGTAGATGGAGCTAGGGTGTATTATGCTAAGCAAAATAAGTCAGAGAAAGAAAAATACCATGTGATCTCACTTATATATGGAATTTAAGAAACAAAACAGATAAACATATGGGAAGAGGGAAAAAAGAAAAGAAGAGAGAGGGAGGGAAATAAACTGTAAGAGACTCTTAACTGTAGAGAAAAAAACTGAGGGTTGATGCAGGGAGGTGGGGGGGAGATGGACTAGACGGGTGATGGGCATTAAAGAGGACCCTTGATATGATGAGCACTGGGTGTTGTATGTTAGTGATGAATCACTGAATTCTAGTCCAGAAACCACTATTGCACTGTATGTTAACCAACTAGAATTTAAATATTTTTTTAAAAGAAGTTCAAAAGTAAGAAAAATTACACAATATAAAAACATAAGAAAAAAATCATGGAAAATATTAGAATCAAAGTCAGGACAGAGGTTGCCTCTGGAGGGAGGCAGTCAAAAAAAAGGGGGGCGGGGATTACTACTATCATCTTATAAAAATTACCTAAAGTCCAAGCCCTTAATCACTGTAAATAGGTTTTTGTACCATCCTCTTATTTCTCTTCTTTGTACTTTTTCCTTCTTCCTACTTGTCTAAATTATGCTTTCTAGTATCTGCTGTTGCACTGATGTGATCTCAAAGGGTTTTTACAGTTCACTAATTCTTCATACGACTATGGCTAAACAAATCAAACCATACTTTGAGGTTTTATTTTACTGTTAGTCTCAATGACTATGGTTTTCATTTCTATAATTTCTATTTGATTCTTTTTGGAATCTGCCTGAATTTTTCTATCTCCTTTGAAGATAATGAGTTACTTATTTTGATGTCCCTTTCATGTTTTTTTTTCTACATTTTGAGGTACAAGTTACCCATTTTTTCCATCCTCCACTGTCTGGGACAGTTCATTTTTTGTCATGTTTAGGTCTTGGAGTTGGAATTTGTTTATCCTCAGTAGGGACCACTTTCTATGGGGTCAATGTGTGCTCTGGACTGCAGGATGCCCCCCTAGAGGACCATTCTGCATTCACCACTGTCAGGCCCCTATGGATCTGGATCAGTGTTTATACTGTTTTCTTGGCTGGTGTCCCTCACTACTTTGGTCATATGAATTTGGACCCTATAGTAAGGTGCTAGCATGAGGTACCAATTTTTAAAGGTGAAAGTTTTCACCTAAAGTCATAAAAGACGGAAAACGTTTTTACTCTTTTCTAAAATAGTGAATCAAGGTACTTTTTTTTTTCAAGTCCTCATTCTTCATTGCTTTTGTGTTTATGCAGATAATAAAGCTCTATCTCACCTAAATATTTATAACCGAAAGCCCTGACTTCTCTCTCTCTCTCTCTCTCTCAGGTTTCTGTGACACTGTAAGATGACGAAGTACTGGCTATTAATCTCTCATTTCTAACAGAAGGATATCTGCTTTCTTGGTATCAAACTCAGTTATGTACACACACTTGAAAACATTTCTTATTTTATCCAACATTTGTATGTGTTTAAAAAACATAAAGCAATTTTTTTAAAAAACACATCAGCTCACTTCATCATAAGAGCTGGAATTCTATAGCCAGTTTCTAAGATTGGCTATACTAAGCCTAATTTATTTAAGAGTTATGGAAACTGAATTTCCAGTGATAATTTAAGTACTTGTTTAACCTCCCTGTTGTTATATCTTGAAGAAGACTTTGAATCTAGGACTCAGGAAACGAACCTGATAGTGACTGAAGAACTCCATGAAAAAGGACACTTTGTCCTTCTGAAAATGTGGACTCTTATTCCTGTGATCATCACCAATTTCAGAAGTCAGTATAGTTAATGTTAAAATGTGACTATTAAAATGGTCTTCTCTCTATCCTGACTCTGAATATAATTAATGATTATAAGGGAATATAAAGCTTCTGCGATTACAATTCTACTCTCTTGCCTATTTGTCAATAAATTACTTCATTATTTTGTTAATGCATTCATTCATGGTCAATCATTTTAAGGCAAGATTTTAAAATAATAGACAGTATTATGCAGTGTTTAAAAGCTCTTATATGAATTCATTAATATTAAAGGCACAATTATCTCCCTAAAACTGGGTAAAATTTCATGGGACAGGTGTCTTAATTAAATGTTAAGATCTAATTTTAATTTTTAAAATATCTACTAATTTATGTTATTCAATTTCTATAGCAATTAAATTGTTTTGAGCACTCACTGCTGTGAGCCTTGATAAAACTAGATTCCAATCACATACGCTTGAGCTGCTTAAAGGGAAGCTTTTTCAGATGCCATTTGATTTTATATGTCAGAGGTTCACTGTTCCTATCATGCCATTCCCCATTTATAAAATTACAGATCAACATTCTTCCTTCTGCACACTGTTACATCATTTTCATTCACCAATAAAAAAGTATAAACTTTTTTACCAACCATGGAGACAAGCAGAATATATAGTAGAAAAATACTTTTCATACATAATAGGTATTCCTAGATTTCCTATTGTGTCCCCAAACAATAAGTCTAGAAGTGAAACCATCCTTTAAATCATATTATCTTGACTTGCCTCAAGTCTTTTCTCTCATAGTTCTACAATGCATTTTGAAAAATTTGTTTCAGTCACCCAAAGTTCAACAAATTTTGGATCTGTGAGCCCTATGTCCATCATAATCTTCTAAACTCTGAAAAATGACAAAAAATATGTTTATTCTTTAGCCCAACATTGCTTTAGGTCCAGAGTTTATTTGATTACTATATATTACTTTAGCCCTGGTGTGGTATACAATGTTCTTTCTTTGGTTTTTTAAAATTAGTACAGATAACTGCCCTCTGCTAACCTTTTTCCCCCTGCTGTAGCATCAGAAGCTGGTTTGATGGATATTCAAGCAAATAGCTCCTTATAGTGCTATAAGGACACATTTCTAAAGATAAAATACTTCACACTGTGAACATACTAGCTAGTATCCTTTCTGGCTATAAAATCCTATGATATTCCAACCACAGATAGGTATCATAGCACAGCTGTTTGTAAACAAAGATACAGTAGCACTTCCGTTCCACGTTATTTCCTTTATAAATTTCATCTCATTTCCTTAATATAGTAGATATAATATTATAGGGAAATAACATAATATAAATTAATTACCATAAGGACAGATGGTAATTAAATTATATTTTATTATTCTATATATCATGCAGGAATATGTTTGTCAGCTCATGTAGGGGATGAGTAACTGCTTGTTTCCTTTGTATAGTATCTGCTGTTTTATGGTAAAAATCCTAAGAGCAGAAACTGTGTTATTTAAAAGTGTAATGTCACAGCCTGGTTTAGTGCCTTTTAGGCTTTCTATAATGAAGGAGTGATTTTAGCATTAGAATATCAGTAACATTATCACTTGCTATGCTACTAACTTTTAATAACCATCCCAAAGCTTTTGGAAGAAAATGAGAATCCAGACTTAAATATTCTCCTTGGCTAGCATTCTCTCATCACACCCTGCCCATTAAACATATAAATACATGAATAAACAAACAACTAGCGTACTAATTAACTGTTGATATCCCTAAATAACCCAATTACTAACTTCTGATACAGAACCATCTCTTCAAGAGTTGCCATGCTGTATTATCTACAGGGAGTATCTTTGATAGTTATAAAACTTAAAGGTTAGTCTATTACCAGTTAAAGAATTAAATGACCTGTAACTCTCAGACAACTTCAAGCCACCTGAAGTGATAGGAGAGCAGAGCCAGAAGGCCACAGAGCAAAAGTGAAATTCCAACCAAGATAACATTTTATTTCACTGATGATGACAGAGACTTTTTTTTCAAAGTGATAGGCATATAGCAGTGTGGCTCAAACCTTTTTCGTTATTGCCCCCCCCAAGGAATATTTTATTACATATTTATTTTTTTCCCATGAAAAATTATCTAATTATCTTTTCCCATGAAATTTTAATGCCAATAGATGTTGTGTGGGCATGGGAATATGTTTGCGTGTGTGTGTACTATACACATAGTTGTGCCTTTTCACATCACAATCCTTTTTTATTTTTCCTTTTGGGATGAAAGCATTAAACTTGAGAATGGCTGGCATATAGTAACATTCCAAAGTGCTGGCTTTTGGCTGTGTCAAAATGTTGAAGGTATCATTCTAAGAATGATGAAAACCATGGGAGGTGGGCAAGAGTGTCTCTGAAAATGTATATGTAAGGATATAAGGATGAATGTAAGGATGTGTGCATATAGGTATATGTCTATACATGGCATTATAATGTCTCTTAGTGAAATATTCTTTGAGTGAGATCGACAGGGTTCTAAAAGTTGGAGGACTCAACATTTGGGGGAATGGTTTTACTATGTTTGTATTAGCTAGATCTTTGTAGCCATATTCTCTCAAGTAAACTCACTATCAGAGTTGAAAATGACAGGATTTACACAGACTTAATTTACTTCTCATTAAAATTATTGCTTCAAAAAAATTATTGCTTCAATGGAGAAAATATAGGACTCCCTCAAAGGAAAACCTAAGTAGACACTGATTGATTTAATCAAGTGAATAGTTACCCTTCAAATAATGGGAAAATTGAAATCATATGGGACCTAATATAATGCAAGGCAAAGACTAAAGCATGACACCTGTGACAAATATGCCAATACACACAATCTGAAGCTAGTAATCATGATAGATCAGATAAACCTAAACTAAGAAATGTTCTACAAAATTACATATGCAATATGCAAACATTTCAAGATCACATTTCAAGATCACAGACTGATCACCTTCAGTCAAGGAATGACTGAAGAAGTGTTCCAGAGTATAATAAACACAACAAATATGCATGGACTGAGATTAGCTAATGTTTCTATGAACAACATTAGCTGGCAACACTTGAATAAGATCTGTGGATTAGACAGCAATAATTTTCTGATATTCTTGGTTTATTGCCTTTATATAGAATAGTATCTCTTTTTATAGAATTGACACACTGAAATGTTGAGTGGTGATGGTCCAACATGTCAGCAATCTCCTCTTAATTGTCTTGGGAAGAAAGGCTATCTGTACTAATTTTGCAACGTTTTTGTAGCTTGAAATCATTCCAAGATAAAAATTATCTTTCTTTTTATAAAAATACATAATTTTTACAAATGTGATTTTAGGAAATTAATAGCATAAAACTTTTACTTTTAGAGATTCTTGGGGACTGATATCCAGTTCTATTTGTCACTAATCATATGCGTAAGATGGTCTGTAACTTTTAAACCTGCTAAACCTCCTATTTTAGGAGTCTTGACTTACATTAAATCTGTGCTAAAGCTATGACAACTTTACTCCCATTTCAAGATCTTCCTAGGTCCAAACTGAGTATGAATTGTTTATGGGAACTGAAGAACACTTTGGAAAAAGTATAATTACTCTGTTGCCAATTAGAGTTTCTGTCCTAATAAATTTGGCTTAAGTTTCCTGCACCCATTTCCTTTCTTAGAGAACTGCCAAGTTTTCAGTACTTCTACAAATGAAATGTTAATATTCCAACTTATCTCTCTAACATACTATAATCTTTTATTTTTATTTTTTAAAGATTTTTAATTTATTTATTCATGAGAGACACAGAGAGAGAGTCAGAGACAAAAGCAGAGAGGGAGAAGCAGCTCCCTGTAGGGAGCCTGATGCAGGACTAGATCCCAGGATCTGGGAGATCACAACCTGAGCCAAAGGCAGATGCTCAACCACTGAGCCACCCAGGTGCCCCAACGTACTATAGTCTTTTAACCTCATTCTCTGTCCCAGTTAAATATCTGCTCCTGGACCGCACTTTGGTCTCTAACTGCTGTTAGACTTCGCTGATGCCAAGTATCTAAACCTTAGAACCTTTCAGGGAAATAACTTTGGACAGAACTTAATGCTTTTTCATCATGCGAACATTTCTTATATTCAAGACATATATCTATTTCTTATATTCAAGAAAATCTGGAATACCAGAAACATTGTCATGATCTTCAGAGACTATGATTTTGTTTGTTTTGCATTTTCTCTTAGCAACTTCAGCTGAGAATGTGAAACTACTCTAGTGTACTTTTTTTCCTTTTTTAAAGTTTTTGTTTTAATTCAGTTACTTAACATTCAGGATAATATTAACTTCAGGTGTACAATATAGTGACTCAATACATCCATACAACACCCAGTGCTTATTACTAGTACTCTCATTAATCCCTATCACCTATTTCTCCCATCCCCCATCCAATGTCCCTTTGGTAGCCATCAGTTTGTTCTCTACAGTTAAGAGTCTCTTCCTAAGTTTGTCTCCGTCTCTCTTTTCCCCTATGATCATTTGTTTTGCTTCTTAAATCCTCTAGCGTATTTCTTAATCAAAAGGTAAATCTAGTTGAAACCATGGCTCTTCATTTTCACATGTTATCATTAAAGTTTAGTATGTACAGGTAGATGTAGCCATTCATAGAACAAAGTTGTTTCCTGTATTTTGGTTTCTAGCAGATTAGTTTTAATGGAAGAAAAAGTAGATCTCCAGATCAAAAATAGATCTTGGGGGATCGCTGGGTGGTTCAGTAGCTTAGTGCCTGCCTTCTGCCCAGGGCATGATCCTGGAGTCCTGGGATCGAGTCCCACATTAGGCTCCCCACGTGGAGCCTGCTTTTTCTCTCTCTCTCTCTCTCTCTCTCTCTCTCTCTGTCTCTCATGAATAAATAAATAAAATCTTTTTAAAAAATAGATCTTGATCACTTTTCCTACAGAAAAGCACCTATTAGTATACACAAGGGACTATGATAAATATTTATGGACTATAATGCATGCCCTTTTGGGGAAAAATAGGTTGAATAAATAAAATCAGAATGACTTAAAAATTCTGTATTGTTTTGCAACATACCAAAGCCTCTGACTCAATGTCTATCTAGTTAAAGACAGCTATAGATAATTTTGCCAAGAAAGTGAATAATTAATTATATTACCTTGTTCATTAGAAGGATGTACCTTATGCCTTCAGGTATGGCTCAGGTGTGTGTTTTTTTCCTGCTCAACTATTTAATGATCATATGCTTACTGAAATATTATTCACATAGTAATTCACTGGATAGTTACTAAATACCAAGCCCTTTACAAGGTGGTGAGTATGAAGAAATAAATAACTTGCATTCTCAGAACTCACAACATGACAGGGAGGTGGATCCCTATATAATTTTACAAAGAAAAGATCTATGAACAGTATTTTTAAAAAGGGGGGACTAATATTTATTAAGGGCTTAATTCTTCAAATAAGACTTAATTCTTTACATAAACCTTTTCACTTTATTTCCATAAGCACCCGTTAAACAGGAATTCATTTATTTGTTCATCAAATAAAAATATGAACCTTTACTATCTGTTAAGTAATATTCTAGACTCGAGAGACAAAGCTGTTAGCAAAGTAGACAGAACACCTTTCCTTGTGGAGTTAACATCTCTTTGGGGAAGGAAAAACAAAAATAAGCAAAATAAGTAAGCAAACTATATACGAATGTAATGATAAGAGCTATGAAGAAAAGAAAGATGGTAAAAGTGATACAGAGCATTGGCAGGTTATAGTTCTGGCTGGATGAGAAGAGATTTTTTGTTATGTAATATTTAATAGTTTATTAGATTATTATTACTAAATATAGAAGCCAAGGTCAGAAAGGGTAATTTAATTTGCTGAAAGTCACACAAGATCTAGAAGAGCCCAGATTTAAAGAGAGTTCTTGAGATTTCCTTTTATTGCCAATAGAGCTTATGACCTACCAAGAGTGTATTCTTGCCACCATAGCAATTTTACAGTTTCTTAAAACAAACAAAAAGCAATAATTTTCTTCTCCTGTTATATATGGTTTCATCAATTAGATTGAAAGAGGAATAACTTTTTGAACTGACTTCCCTAACAGTAGTGGAAAATCTAGAGATCTTGGATAACCCTGGAGTGAGAGCTCATATACTGTTTCTGGAGTACAGCACTCAGTTACGTGACTGATGTTAGGGTGACTTTTGGAAGTCTTAAGTGTAGCCCTGTGCTTCTGACATTTTGTTACTGCCTGCCTTTTCTAAGTACAGTAGAGCACATTGTAAGGCATTTCAAGCTTTCTACCTCCCTGTGAGTCAAAACACATCTGGCAGCAAGACCAATAAATTTGGCAGTCAGCCAGCAAGTCTGACAGCAAATCCCTTTTGAGAGTCAGCCTGGTGAAACACGAATAAAGGAAGTTCACCATTATGCCGATTTACCTGGCAACCTGCATCACCTTTATGTCCACTTCTTCAACCCTCCATATCGTTTCTTTATAAATAGGACAATGATTTCAAGTGGCTCAGGATTTTTCTAGCAGTTCTTATTCAACCCTAAAGGATTAGCTTTTTACTCTGACCAAAGCTAGTTGCCAGGTCACCATTTAAGCCCCTCAAAGACATCCCAGTTGATTATAACTGCTGTTTTCTTTGTTATCAAAGGATTTGTACTTTCTTTTTGGCCACAAAACTATCCAGATTGAATAAGATCTGTTGGCCTAGGACCAGTCCTGTCAATTTTTCAAGTACCACCCAGTGCCACATTGTTTTGAGTTAGTTAATGCTATAAAACTCTTCCAGGAACCATCTGAAAAACGGTTACATGGAATACCATGCAAAAAAGAAAGTGTACCCCCTCTTGTTTTCAGAAACATTGCTTGAGAACATCTCTAGTGTTTGAAATCAAACTGGAAGCACTCTAAATGGGGTTATAATGACAAAGAAATCCCTACTATCCCATTCCATCTTAACCTTTATTCCCTGGGAGAGCTTATGCTCTCTGGAATTTACTAAAGAACTATCATTGTCTGGCATGACTGCTAAACTTTCTCAAGAGAAGTTTGTTGCATCTATGTTTTATGTATTCTTACATCTTTCCAGTATTAATATACTACTACTACTAATATATTTCAAGTCAAATTTTATAAACCATTTTATTAGCTTGGAAATACAATTTTATAATATGACAGATTACATAGCAATATAAGCTTGTCATTTTAGATGAGAAGCCATTAAAAATACCTCAACTTTTAGAGTTTTAGTCAGTTTTACTACCTGCTATGTCAAACCTCTCAAATTTCTAAATTTCCATAATGATTATAGTTCAATGAATACTTTAATGTCCCATGTTATGCTCTGAATCCCATAGCAGTTGAATGAGTAGGTGAGAGGCAATAAATATGTGCCCTGAATTCATTTAAATACTTGCTCTTGATGTCTTTATTTACTCACTTACTGACAACTTTCTGAACCTAAAGGAAACTCTTGAAACTGTTACCATACAATCAGAGGATATGACAAATCCATGTTTGTCTATCCCTTATCACTTTTAATAATATCAGACTCTATTTCATGAAATTTTAGAATATCAAAGCTAGAAGTTTCCTACAGGTATTATTTAGTATATTTACCTATTTTTACCCATGGGAAGACAGAGGTAGGAGAAGTAACTTGTTCAGTGTTACATAGGTAAAATATAGTAGATATTGAACTGTATGGTAAGCAGTATTCTAAGATGATTTCCAAGACTGCCACTTCATTATATACACATCTTGTATAATCCCCTCCATTTGAGTTGCAGGTGAGTGAAATAACACATCACTTCCATGAGGAGGTTATAGTATATGGCAGGTAAAGAAATTCTGGAGTTATAATTGAGATCTCTAATAAGTTAACTATGTTAATCAAATGGAAGATTAGCTTTGGAAGGCCTGACCAAATTAGATGAACTTTTTAAAAGAAGATCTAGAGGTCAGAGGTAAAATAAACCAGGGAGATTAGAGGCAACAGAAATTCTATCACAAGAAGAAGGAAGAAGGAAGAAAGAAGGAAGAAGAAGGAAGAAAGAAGGAGAAGGAAGAAGAAGGAGGAGGAGGAGGAGGAGGAGGAGGAGGAGGAGGAAGAACAGCCATTCTGTAAACTGCCTTCAGATGCAAATACACAGCAAGAACTGGAAGGAAGCCTCTAAGAGCTGAGTAGAGCCACCAGGTGGTGACAGCAATAAAATGGGTAATTCAGTCCTACAAGGAACTGAATTCTGCCAACTGGTGAACCTGGAAGAGAACTCTGAGATTTTAGCCATGACTAACACTTATTTAAGCCTGGTGTTAGCCTAAGTGAGAACCCAGCTAACCTATCTCTGTATTCCTAACTTATGAAAGCTTTTAGATAATAAATTGTATTATTTTAGGCAATCAATTTTTCATTACTTTCTACATAGTAATAGAAAGCTAATATAAGTCAGATTTTCTTATTCCAAAGTCAATGACTTTTTGTATCTTACCCAAACTTTGTTAATAACATATGCATAATAAAATTAAGGACCACGTAAAGCAAACCCAGATATAACTACTTTTAATATGACTAAACATTGTCTTCATATTTTTGGACATTTGATTTACAGGTCTGGATTGTGCCAGAACACAGTCTGTTACCATCTGTGAATCCATACACATTTATTTCATTCATTCATTCCTTCCTAGAAAGCAAAACTAAGATGTGTATTTTCTTTGTTATTTTTTTAGTACCAGATAGCATAAGTACTAAATGCAATAAGTCAAAAGAATACCTAGGGTTTTTTTTTAAGATTTTATTTATTCATGAGAGACACACAGAGAGGCAGAGACCCAGGCAGAGGGAGAAGCAGGCTCCATGCAGGGAGCCCATGTGGGACTCGGTCCTGGGACTCCAGGATCATGCCCTGGGCTGAAGGCAGGCACCCTACCACTGAGCCACCCAGGCATCCCAAGAATATCTAGTTTTCATGGGACAATGAATGTCATTTCCTAAGGGTAAATGTAAAAGGAAAAGAAGGTATGACAGAGCTAATAAATTGATAAATTAAACTCAGAAAAGGAAATACTCCTTATTACTTTCAATTTGAAAGCCTGATTCTTACTTCAAACCACACAGATCGGTACTGTTTCTCTGAATTTCAGGTGCACCTTTAGGAAAACCAATTAAGTTCCTTTGACTCTGCTGGTTTTCCTCTGTAGACTAGAAAAAAAAATCTACCATAAGATAAGCTTCAACACATAAAACTGAAACAACTTTCTGTCCCCAGCACTATTCCCTGCATGCTAAGGCTATGGATATGCCCTACCTTCAGCATTCTTCTGCAGCCTCAGTAATGCCTGTGGATGAGCACAGGCAGATGAGCACAGTCTACAGGGGATACCCCTTGATCACCTGGCCCTGGTAGCCAGAAGAGTTTGTATTTCTACACAGAACTAAATTAATGGAAAGGAAGTTCTAGGCAGGCTACTCCGCCCCAGGGTATGATAGAGATAGCAGACTGAAGCAGACACCTAGTATAGCTGTGCAAAAGGCCTATTTACTTGTCCTAGAGCTCCAACCTAAAGGACAGCCTTCAGGTTTATTATACATCTGGATGCTACAGAGCCTACAGGGAACACAGACACGGAAAATATCATTCTTGTGCCCTCCCTGGGACTTGCCACAGTTCCCTGGTACCTCCATGGAAAGAGTTTACACACTTGCCTAAAGCTTGACTTTTTTCAACTGTTATCTAAGGGACACTTATACATCTCTATATATTTATACTCACACATGATTATATATATTTACATTCTTTAAAACCAGCTGCCAGAGGATCTAGCTTCCAATCAGCCTGAAAACTAGGTGCTGAGATGATCTACGAGCAGATCTTGGCACAGTCTCAACAATTGAGACATATCAAGAATAATCAGGATACATAGACAATCATAAAATTCTGAGAGACAGCCAAGAGGGAGGGAAATGTTAAGTTTCATCTTCTCAACAAGACCACTCATCAAAACTGGGAGAGGTAGCTGTTTCACCTGACACAGAAACAGAGAGAATCAAAGAATATGAGGAAAGAGATGGATATGTTCCAAATGAAAATATAAGACAAAACCTCAGAAAAGGACCTTTAGAAAATGGGATAAATGATCTACCAGATAAAGAATTCAAAGTAATGGTCATAAAAATACCACCACATTGTGTGTCAACTATACTTAAAAAAATAGTAATCTTTAAAAAGTTCAAATAAAAATTCTCACCAAACTTAGGAGTAAAATGGATGAACACAGTGAGAATTTCAACAAACAGAAAATATGAAAAGTATGAAACAGAAGTCACAGAGGTGAAGAACAGAATAACTGAACTGAAAAATACACTACAGGGGGTTCAACAGCAGAAGAATGGATCAGTAACCTGGAAGACTGGGCAGCAGAACTCACCCAAACAGAGCAGCATAAAGAAAAAAGAATCTTAAAGAGTGAAGATAGCTTAAGAAATCCATGGGACAAAATGAAGTGAAATAACATGTATATTATAGGAGTCCCAGAAGAAGAGAGAAGGAAATGGGCAGAAAACTTATGTGAAGAAATAAAGACTATGAATGTTCCTAACCTGGAGAAAGAAAGAGACATCCAAATAGAGGAGGCACAGATAATCCCAAATAAAAGGAGCCCAAAGAGATTCACACCAAGACACATTACAATTAAGGTATCAAAAGTTAAAGGTAAAAAAAGTTAAAGATAAAAAGAGAATCTTAAAAATAACAAGAGAAAAAAAACTTATGTACAAGGGAACCCCCATAAAGGCTTTCAGCTGTTTTTTCAGAAGAAACTTTTTAGACCAGAAGAAGGTACCATGATATATTCAAAATGTAGAAACAAAGGAACAAAAACCATAAAGAGTACTCAACCCAGAACGGTTATTATTTAAATTTGAGAGATGGAAGAGTTTTCTGGTAAAGCAAAAGCTAAAGGAGTTCAGCACCACTAAACCAGCTCACCAAGAAATGTTAAAGCTGAAAAGACACTAATAACAAGACCGCAAATGAAAGTAAAAATTTCATTAAAGGCAAATATACAGTAAAGGGTGTGGATTTAAAACTAGAGCTAGTATAAAGGTAAAAAGACAAAAGTAGTAAAATTAACTATAATAATCAGTTAAGGGATACACAAAATAAAAAGATGCAAAATATGACACTGAAAATATGAAATGCCTGGTGGGTATAAAAATATAAAATTTTTAGAATTCATTCAAATTTAAGTTACCATCAACGTAAAATAGACTGTTATACATACACAGGCTGTTATGTAAATCTCATGGTAACCACAAAGCAAAAACCTATAGTGGTTTTTTTTACCAAAAAAAACCATTGTACCATTTTATACACAAAATATAAGAAAGGTATCTAAATATAACACTACAGAAAAGCATCAAACCAGAAGAGAAGAGGAAAGAGCAGAAAAAAACAACAAAAACAGCTAGGAAACAATTAACAAAATGTCAATAAGTACATAACTGTCAATAATTACTTTAAATGTAAATGGTCTAAATGCTCCAGTCAAAAGTCACAGAATTATGTGACTAATTCTAAAAGACACATAAAAAGATAAAAAGACAAGAGTCATCTATATGTTGCCTACAAGAGACACACACTCAGACTGAAAGTGAAAGGGATGGAAAAAAGATATTCCATACAAATGGAAATGAAAACTGGTACAGACATTCTTAGACAAAATAGACTTTAAAACAAATACTATAATAAAAGACAAAAAAGGGCATTGCAAAAGGACAAAGGTCAATCCAACAAGAGGATATCACATTTGTAAACATTTATGCACTCAACATAGGAGCATCTAACTATATAAAGCAACGTTCATATACCTAAAGGGAGAAATTGACAGCAATACAGTAATAGTAGGGAACCTTTATACCCCACTTACATCAATGAACAAATCATCTAGACAGAAAATAAGAAAATATCAGGCTTCAGCAACACATTAAACCAGATGTTAATAAACACATACACACATTTCATCTAAAACAGCAGAATATACATCCTTCTCAAGTACACATGGAACATTCTCCAAGACAGATCACATGTTAGGCCACCAAAAAAATCTCAATGTATTTAATAAGACTGAAATCATATTAAGCATCTTTAACCACAATGGTATGAAACTAGAAATCGATTATAAGAAGAAAACTGGAAAATCTCAAATATGTGGAGATTCAATAACATGCTACTGAACACCCAATGGGCCAACAAAGGAATCAAATGAGAAATCAAATATATACCATGAGACAAATGAAAATAGAAGTTTAACAATCCAAAAACTATAGGATGGAGCAATAGTAGTTCTAGGAAAGAAGCATAGCAATACAGGCTTACGTCAAGATTTAAGAAAAATCTCAAATAAATAATGTAATTTTACATCTAAATGAACTAGAAAAAGAAGAAGAAATAAGGCCCAAAGTTAGTACAAGGAAGAATTATAAAGACCAGAGCAGACATAAATGAAAGAGAGATAAAAAGCAATAGAAGAGATTAATGAAACCAAGAGCTGGTTCTTAGAAAAGGTAAACAAAATTGACAAACATTTAGCTAGACACATAAAGTAAAAATGAATTTTCAAATTCAGAAATGAAAAAAATACAACTGTTACCACAGAAATACATAGTTAATAAGAGACTACTATGAACAATTATATACCAACAAATTGGACAATGTAGAAAAAAAATGGATAGATTCCTAGAAACATACAATCTTCCAAGACTGAATTGGGAAAAAAAATAAATAAATCTGAAAAGACCAATTACTAGTAAGGAGAGTGAATCAATAATCAAAGACCTCCCCAAAACAAAAACCCAGGACCCGATAGCTTTACTGGTGAATTCTACCAAACATTCAAAGATTTAATACCTATCCTTTCCAAATTCTTCCAAAAAATTGAAGAGGAGGGAATGCTTCCAAACTCATTTTATGATGCTAGCACTCTAATAACAAAGCCCGACAAGGATATCACAGAAAGAAAAGAGGGGAAAGAAGGAAGGGAGGGAGGGAGAAAAAAGTAAGGAAAGGAAAAGAAAAAGGAAAAGAAAATTATTAGGCTAATATCCTTGATGAACAGATGCAAAATCCTCAATAAATTCAACATTAAAAGAATTGCACACCATGATCAAGTGGGATTTATCCCAGAGATATAAGGATGGTTCAACATCTATAATCTATATGATACACTGAATTAACAAAATTAAATATACAAATCTTAATTAACAGATACTGAAAAGGCATTTGACAAAATTCAACATCCATTTATGACAAAAACTCTCAACAAAGTCAGTATAGAGAGAATATACTTCAACATAATAAAGGCCATATATCACAAATCCACTGCTGACATGATACCCAATGGTGAAAAGCTGAAAGGTTTCTTCTAAGATAAGGAATAAGATAAGGATGCCCACTCTCAGGACTTTTATTCAACATAGTATTGAAAGGTTTTGTCACATCAGTTAGGCAAGAAAAAGAAATGAAAGGTATCCAGATTGGAAAGGAAGAAGTAAAACTGTCACTATTTGCAGATAACATGATACTGTATATCCTTAAGGACTCCGCCAAAACAAAAAACAAACAAACAAACAAAAAAACTGCTGGAACTAATAAATGAATTCAGTAAAGTTGCAGGATACAAAATCAATATACAGAAATCTGTTGTTTCCGTACACTAATAATGAACTATCAGAAAAGGAAATTAGGAAAAGAACTCTATTATTTCATTGTAAAAAAGAACTAAAATCCCTAGGAATAAATTTAACCAAGAAGGTGAAAGACATGTACAGTGAAAACTATAAGACACTGAAGAACGAAACTGAAGAAGACACAAATAAATGGAAAGATATTTTGTGCTTGTGGATTAAAAGAATTGATACATTAAAAAGTCCATACTATCCAAAACAACCCACAGATTCATTGCAAATTCTATCAAATTCCAATGGCATTTCTCACAGAACTATAACAAACAAGATCTTAAAATCTGTATGGAGCCACAAAAGAAGGATGCCTGGGTGGCTCAGCAGTTTAGCCCCTGCCTTGGGCTCAGGGCATGATCCTGGAGTCCCGGGATCGAGTCCCGCATTGGGCTCCCTTGCATGGAGCCTGCCTCTGCCTGTGTCTCTGCCTCTCTGTGTGTCTCTCATGAATAAATGAATAGAATCTTAAAAAAAAAAAAGGAACCACAAAAGATCCTGAATAGCCAAAGCAATCTTTAGAAAGAAAAATACAAGCTGTAGGTATCACACTTTCTGATTTTAAACTATATTACAAAGCTACAGTAATCGGAACAGTATGGCATTGGCATAAAAAAACAGACACATAGATAAATGGAGCAGAATAGAGAGCCCCAAAAGAAACCCTCGCATATGTGGTCAATTAACTTATGACAAAGGATCTAAGAATACACAGTGGGGAAAGAACAGTCTCTTCAAAAAATAGTGTTGGGAAAACTGGACAACCACATGCCAAAGAATGAAACTGGCCCACTATCTTACACCATACACAAAAAAATTAAGTCAAAATGGATTAAAAACTTGAATGTGAAATCTGAAACCACAAAACTCCTAGAAGAAAACATGGGCAGTACGCTCCTTGTCATTGGTCTTGGCAATGAATTTCTTAATCTTATTCAAAAATCAAAGACAAGAGCAAAAATAAGCAAATGGAACTCCTTTAAAAAACAAAACAATAAAAAAAAAAGCCCTTCTGCACAGTCAAGGTGGAGAAGAAGGTTCTTCTCTTGGTGGAGAGAAGGTTCTGAGATGCAGTATCTAGGTCTTTTCTTCACCCTGAGGGGTGGTAATGGAAGGTCTGAGGACAGCATAGTTTAAGACACAGTGTGTTCATTGACTCTGCTTTGAGAAAAGTAAACTTTGGCTACCAGCTGGCTGAGTATTGGCCCCTTCTGGTGGACTATCTGAAAGACTTCTGGAACAAAGGCTTTTGTAGCGAGTACAAAATATTTCATTTTCTAAATCTCTCATTTACCAGGTATATAAGGCGGCAAGTTATTTAGTCTTTGAAATAAGTAACTTATTCTTTTGAACTCTTTTGAAATGCCCTTCTCATCTACTAAAAAAATGGGAGTAGTGATATTCACCTCCACGGAAGCTTAGAAGAATTAATCACCTTATATGATGTTTGGCATATATTAGATGTAAACTAAAATCCGGTTTCCCTGTTGTTTAATCCACCTGCAGATTGTGGGGTTGCCTGAAAGAAGTCCCTAATCTTTTTTTCAGAAGTAAGTCTGGATGTCTTCAAGGGCAAATTTCAGTGTTTAAGGAAGTGAAGATACATCCTTGACCTGAAAGAATTTTGAGAAGTGCAGTTACCTAATGTCCACCTATATTAGATATCATATCATTTAATATCAAGCCTCACTTCCCTGCAATGAGTCCCTTAAGGAAACACATCTGCAAGGTTAAGTAGAAATAATTAAATATGTGAACTTATTAAGTAAAATGCAAAACATGGCTGTGAATATGATATTCTAGATTTTACCATAATTAATATTCATCGCTTCATATTTTAAATGAATCAATTACAATATTTTGGTAAACATTTACTTGATACACACTGTGTATTAGATTAGACCAAATTAGACTATTAAAGTACAAAAAACATAAATGTCATATATTTTGTGCCCTTGAGGGGATAACAATCTTTTTTTTTTTTTTTTTTTTTTTTTTTAGGGGATAACAATCTAATTGTTTTTCCAAATGAAATTGAATATCTTTAGCCCATTTCATGAGTCCTTTCCTAGAACATGATTGAAAGACCATGCCATTAGAATAAAAGTGAATTTATCTCTTGGTCTGCTAAGCAATAAGAATATGCATTCAAATTGCTCACATAAGAGGGCAAAATAAGTAAAATGGCTGAGTCTAAACCTTCCCTGTTCTAAAAATGATAATTCTTTTAATGTAGAGAAGGGCCACTTGAGCTGGTTTGAGAAGAATATATCACCATGTCTAATCACTGAGTTTACTGTTGCCTAAAATCCAAAAGGTGACTTTTTTTTTTTTCTTTTACCTTACACATACAGCTGCTGGACAGCTTTTTCCCCATTCGTATTTTGTGCAATTGGATTTCACAACGTTGTGCTCTACCACAGTTCCATTCTGAGAGTGAAAAACCAAACATATTACTAAATATAAGATTTCTACATATCTTTACACGAGTCACGCAGACAAGGTAATATTCATAGAAAAGAGTAGTGGTATTATTGCTAATCAAAGGAAGGAAAGCTCTTTCATATTTGTGTGTATTCAATAAAAATGTGAACATATGATCTTGAAGAAAGACACATTTTAATGTGTTTGTTCATTGCATTTTATAAATTGCTGTGCTTTTACCACTTAAGCTTTAAACTAATGTATGTTCTATTTCAGGTGAAAGCAGTCTTTCTGAGATACATCTGGATAATTGACTTTTTTTCTTGAAAATGTTGATTACCCCTGAATATTCTGATGTCTTAGGTAAAATAATATATATATATATAAAGTAAGCATAGAATTGCTGTTAGGCAATTTAGGATTCTCTTGAGATATCTTTGCTTAAACGTGATACACTAAATTATGTCCATTTTTTTCAGGCAAAACAATAGCAGTCATTGAGTATGCATTTAAAAATTAAAACTTTAAAGGGTTTCCTAGAGCAGAAGTGTACTTGCACTTCTTTTTACTTATTTAAAAATGGGTTTTAAACTGAAATTACATCTAGAAAATATAAGATAAAAGATCTTTAACTTGAAACAAAAACTAGAAAAGACTTTTTAAACTCTGGTTTGACACAATGTTACAATCTCCCACATTTAATATATCTGTTAAAATGAGCAAATGGCATGATTCACTATACCTTTCCTGAGTATGTGCATGTGTGTATTTCAGTGCTTTCATAAAATTGAACTTAAGTAAATATGTTTATTGAATGTTTTATTCTATGTTGCACATCTGTCCTTTAATAGATCTAGAGAATATGCATTATGTCTATACATTCTTAGGAGGCCCAAGACTTTGTGCAATAAAAGTATCTCAAGAGATGACTGAAAAATTTTTTTAAAAGATTTATTTTAGAGAAAGAGAAATCATGAATGGGAGGGGCAGAGGAGAGTGAGAGGGAATCTCAAGCAGACTCTGTACTGAGCTGAGCCCAACACAATGCTTGATCTCACAACCCTGAGATCATGACCTAAGCCAGAACCAAGAGTTGGATGCTTAACCAACTGTGCCACCCAGGGACCTCTGAAATTTTTTAGATATGTTTATATTCCAGTTTTCATCCACTGATTAAATATATTATATTAGGTAAACTACCTATTAAATGTACAAATGTTCAAGATTGACAAATAAGCACTGTATTTTTCAACTTCCTATTCCTCTGGGGCCATCATTTCCCCTGAATCTGTTTTACCAGTTCCTTCCATTTGGGTGCCTGTTGAAGGCTCCATTTCATCCAATGTTTGACCAAATCAATTTGAGGCACATTTTGCTTATTAATTTGCCTTAATATCCCCCACTCCAAGTCTTTTTACAATCAGCTAATAAGAATAGGTGAGGTGATCATTTGATACTGAGTTCCAAGCTGCTTGCTTTCTGAACCTTGGTGTGCTCACTCATCCCAGCCGTCATTAAGGTCTTACCAGTTGTTTGGGGGGAAAATTGTCTTTTCACATTTACCTCACATTCCAGGTCAGAATGTTTGCACCCTGTTCTGCCTTGTTCTGATCTCTTCTCCATCAACAGAAGCATGCAAAAAACATTTTGTCTAATTTTAGAAACCAGACTGGGTTGCTACTCATCTGGTTTCAGAGAGCTTCAGGGTCTTTAATTAACCCAGGTTGAAGGAAAGATTTTCTCTGCAGTGTAACAGAGATCAGAATATAAGTTTTGAAATTAATTAAGTAGAAGCTTTTACTCTATGCATTTCTTTTTAGTTCTTATGGTTTTATTTTTTTTCTTCATTTTGGAAGAAACTGTTATTATCTGATTTTTATATTTATATCATCAGGTCAGTGATAGTGTGGGAGGGAGTCTGGATCATATGTTCATGTGTCCTAATCATCTATTTTGAATCAGAAGATTCTAGGTTCTATTTAGTAGATCTTCCATGTAGAGAGGTCCATATGCACTTCCATCTCTCTCAGGTTTTTATCTCCTGTAACAAACAGCTCAAACCAAAACACCTGTGTACACAAGAGCAAACAACATTTTGCAGGCTCAGTCAAGTCCAAATCAATTCTTATATGACAAGCATTTCTCCAAAGGAAACATGGTATACAGAGTTGCATTTCTGCTGTCTACAACATAGGGAAAATAATGATGTCCTTGATCTGGCTGTAAAAGCCCCATTCATCCTGTGGGCTTAGTAAATATAAAGGTGCTTGTTAGATGGTGCCTATAGTTGAGACGGTCAAGCATTTCAGAGATATTGGCATGTTATGGCAAGATGGAAATAGGATGGAACTTAACACTTCCTGTTATGTTTGGAATGGTCTCCCTCAATGAAGAAAATACCAATATCAGAATATATGGAAAGACACAATCTCTTCACAATTTTGTCATAACCCTGTTGGTTTGCTTGCCTGTTTGTATGCCTGTCTGTTTATTTTTGTGATGGGCTCCATTTGCTTTATGCTCCTCCAGACACATGGAGTTCTCAAAGATCTCGGAATGAAGTTTCCATCAAGGCATTAATTCTACAATTAATTAATCCTTCTTGCCTAACTCAATAAGAAGTTTGGATGAGCAAGGTAGTCAATCTAGAAATTTAGAGACACTGGAATATTTCACTTTAAAAAAATCTGTTAAGTCAAAAATGATTCTGACAAACTCTGACAGCTAGCAGAAAACTTAATATCAGTCATTTTTTGAGCCTGTCTCCCCAGAGTTGTGCAAATCGCCCTGGACCATAACATATTGCCTAGGGTTTGGCAGAGCCATGCTAGTTAAAGACTTCAAGGCTAAACGTGTTACTCCAGGTCTACCCATGACTTCAGGCAGCAGACTTAGTTCATTATAGTCCTGTGGCTCTGATGTGATGTGCTTGAGGAGAGAGATTCCGTGAGACTGCAAACTGCACAGATATTCCACTCGTATACATTAATACCGTGGGCTTTGTGGTTGTTTTTCATTGTTCCCATGTTCTCCACATCACAATTACCGTATTCTCTTACAAATACTGCTTATAAAATGGGTTTACAATAATATCCAGCACTTAAAATAATGAGGTTACACTCTTAGGAATAATGACAATAAATGTTCATTTTGTTTAATCTTCGGTGTTTTACTGACTGTACAACTCATTTCAGGATATGTTATCTTCTCTAACTGGTAGTTTGCTGTTGAAAATAAAGTACTTTAGCAGGGACAGCATCCTTTAGTTTGGTAAATAACTACAAGGCAAACTTTTTTTTTTTCCCCCTAAACTCTAATTTAGTGGAAGGACTAGGCCGGCATTTGTTTATTAAAGGACTGTATCAGGTGCTTAGTTGAACATTCTTCTTTTTCAACAGTGGAGGAAAACTGGTTCACTGAATTTCTTAAGAGCGGCAATATTAGTCTCCAATGCCTCTCTTAGAGAATTCCAAGAGTAATTTTGAGTTTCTATGATTTTTCAGCAATTTTCTGCTATTTGGGGCTCAGATGTTGTTAATTTTCTATTTATACTGCTTCACAAATGTATACTGTGAAGTTTCTCTCCTAAGTTACTGTTCTTTTAATAATAATTATTATGAACAGTCATAAGCAACATTTACTGGGCATATGAATACTATGTTCCAGACACTAATATAAATGCTTTACATTTACTCAATTTTCATTTAATTTTCACAACTACCCTGTAAAGTAGATATTATTATCTTCCCCATTTTACGAAAGACGAAAGTGAAGCACAGAAGAAGCTAAGCCACAGAATATTAAATATGAGTTAAGAGGTACCAGAATCACAACTAGATAGTGGAAAAAAATATTTGAACCCTTCTATTTCTGCTCCCTAAACTTGTAACTTAGGTTTTACTTGAGTTAACTTTGTGCCATCTACTTCTATCATGACTATTTTTAGTCCTGCACTGAAAGAGTTTCGATGTGGTTTGTGTGTCTCCATTCCTAACAGCATTCACAATCTTTCTAAACCCTCCTACCATCCCTAATTCCATTCTTGCCTTTCTCAATCCCTTGGGATCCATGTTCGTGGCTTTTGTACTCTGACTAGCTGGGATCCTATGGAATATACATGAATTTCATCAATTTTGTTTGCTTCTTGAAGTATCTTTAGCATATAATAAACATTGTAGACTTCTTACTTTTTGGAATTTCTTAGATCTCTTTGAATATACTATATCTACTCTTATTACTGCATTAAGCTTGCCTATCCCATACATGAGTGTCTGAATTAGAACAAAGACTATGAGGACTTATAATACTCCCTACATTGTCAACTACTGTATTCTATTAGAAGTACTTTTATTTTTTTATTTTTCATATAATTTTAACAGATGAAAGACAAGTTTATCTGGAAACTCACACTAAGAAAAATACATTTGCATTTATATTAAGGCCTTGTTTTTCTGCCTGTCACTTAATTCTGTTCATTTGTCTTGATTTATTCTTCTTTTCTTTATTACAACTCTTAGTAGGTAGGAGCCAAGGATAGTTTAAGCTGAAATTCTCCTATTAAATATTTTATATTATTATTCCCAGCAGAGATTAGAAATTCTAAATACTGTCACATAATGATGTTTTAATTAAGCCAAAGGTTCTTAGGCTAACAAATTGTGTTCAGCCTTCACAACAGAATCATAAACAGAAACTAAATGAAAATCAGGTCCATGATTTTATAAATTGTTCAACTCTGCTATAGACATTGATCTGTTCTGTTACTAAAACATATCAATCTCTTTTTGGTGAGAATAATAAATAAATACAGAATATGATCTACATAAGGGGTTCAGAGAAATAAATTAAAATAACCAAGGGGTTTTAAGTTCAATAATGAATGGATGAATAATGAATCCTCTGTCTGGAATACTCCATTTTCTGAGCAATTTGAGTATGAGTACTGCTATATGTTTGAGTAACTTTATGGCATGCCGTCTTCTAAAAATAGAAATTTGAAAGTAGAGGCAAATCCAGATAGAAGGAAATTAGCAACAGTTCAACAAAGAATAACCTTTTAGAAATTTTCTCATATACCAAATAAAATACATAGTGTACTCTAGTATAAACATTCTGTAAATCTTCACTAAACAGAAGAACTTCCTATTTTCATAAAAACTAGCAAGGTGTGTTTCCAGATTAAAGACTTTACTAAATTTTGTGTGAAGAGCTACTACAGTAAAATGGCCGTAGCAATTAGATTAGCCTATCACCAGGAACATTCCAATCACATTTTCAATTCAAGGGAATTTGTATATAGAAGTATTAACAATTTCAATGACACATTTATTCTGGAAAAAAATATGATCATTTGGACCACTTACTTTTTTGTTTGTATTTCTAATTTATCTGACTTTTTTTCAAAGTAATCTTAATTTAGAGTCAAGTTGTCATAGTCTCTATGCCTGTAGATACTTTCACTTTACATCCTTCCATTTAAAAGTTTATTTGAGAATACTCCAAGACTCTGGAAGAAGTCTGTTCCTCTTGTTTCAGTGTTCTTCTGCTTTTGAAGCTGATTCAAATATTTTTTTTTGTAAAATATTAAATTTATTTAAATGAAGAAACTATTGCATTTACCTTATATGCTAAATGAAGATGTCTGTATTTCCATGGTGGGATTCTGTTATCTATGGGAATCATTACTTTGCTTAAATTTAATTATAAAAAATAAAATTACACTTTTATGAAGGTGAGTCATGTTTCATAGATAACTACACTTTACAAACATTAATATTCTTTCTCTCAGTTACAGTCAAAGGTAAGTGTTAGGGCATAAACTATTTCATTTGTGAATCATTAAGACCAACTAATTCACTCTCCCCCTGTTATTGTAAACATAACTGGACGATTTCTTTTTGGCTTTTCTTCCATGCTCTAGAGAAATTTAATGCTTCATTAATTAAATAGTTGTATTATTTAATGAACGTTTAATAAGATGTGAAAGGCCTTCTACATCTTATGATTACATGTATTCACTCACAGTTTATTCCTATATAACATTCCATTAGTCACACTTATTTATTCCAGTACATTCATTCATTCACTGAGTTGTGCGGACTCCTGTAAGTTTAGGACGTCTAGATCACCCCAGTAAGCAACCTTGCACCTGCTAGTGTCATTCTCCTTCCCTTTACCCTAGAAAACCACTAATCTACTTTCAATCTCTACCCATTTGCCTATTCTGGATACTTCATATAAATGGGAAAATATGACAATATGTGGTCTTTTGTGACTGGCTTCTTTCACCTTGCATAATGTTGTTAAATATCATCCAGGGGCAGGCACCTGGGTGACTCAGTTGGTTAAGTGTCTGCCTTTGGCTCAAGTCACGATTTCCAGGTCCTGGGATCAAGCCCCACGTCAGAGTCCCTGCTCAGAGGTGAGTCTGCTTTTCCCTCTCCCTCGGCCTCTGTGATCTCTCTCACTCTCACTCTCTCTCAAATAAATAAAATCTTAAAAAAAAAAAAACAGACAAAAAGATTATCCATGCTGTAGCATGTATTAGTACTTTGATCTTTTTATTGCTGAATGATACTCAGTTATATCAATATGCCAAATTTTGATCATCTGCCTAACAGTTGATGGACATTTCATACTTGGCCACGTATTATTTTACTTTTTGGCCATTATCCATGCACAAGTTTGTGTGTGTGTGTGTGTGTGTGTGTGTGCGCGCGTGTGTGTGTTTGTATTGGATGTATAGCTATAAGTAGTATTGCTAGGTCTTACAGAAATTGTTTCACATCTGAAGAACTGCCAGACTATTTTCTGTAGTAGTTCCACTACATTACATCCTCAGCAGCAATGTGTAAGGGCTCCAATTTCTCCACATCCACACAAACACTTCTCGTTACCTTTCCTTTTGATTGTATCTATCCTAGTGGGTATGGAATGATACCTCATTGTGGCTTGATTTACAGCTCCCTAAAGGTAACATTTCAGCATCTTATTATGTGCTCATTGGTCATTTGCCTATCTCCTTTAGAACAATTCTACTTAAAATCTTTGCCTGTTTTAAAATTAGGTGATTTTTCTTTTTGTAATTGAGTTGTAAGTTATAAATTGATAATGTTGAAAGATGTGAAAGTTGGACATCTTCCTTTGCTTCTGATCTTAGGGAGAAAGAAATTTCTTTTTGTGTTTATCCTATTTAGAGTCTGTTGAGCTTTTTGGATGTTTAGATTAGTGCATTTCAGCAAATTTAACAAATTTTAGCCATTGTTTCTGTGATTTTTGTGTGTGTGTATCCTTTTCTTTCCTTTTCTAATGGTTTTCACATTACATGCATTCTGGTGTGGCTAATGGTGTCTCATATTTCTGAGTCTCATTTTTATGTCTTTTCTCTTTTCTTAGGATTATGCAATCTTTATTGAATTTTTTAATTTTTAAATTTTATTTACTTAAAGATTTTCTTTATTTATTCATGATAGATGGGGAGAGAGAGAGAGAGAGAGAGAGAAGCAGAAACACAGGCAGAGGGAGAAGCAGGCTCCATGCAGGGAGCCCGACATGGGACTCGATCCTGGGACTCCAGGACCACGCGCTGGGCCAAAGGCAGGCACTAAACCACTGAGCCACTCAGGGATCCCGCAATCTTTATTGATCTACCTTAAAGTTCTATCTTTATAGATTTATCTTAAAATGGTTTTTTTTCTTCTAACACTTCAAATCTATTACTTTAATGAACTTTTCAACTCAGTTTTTGTACTTTATGTTTTCCACTTTAAGGTATTTATATATTTTATTAATATTCTATGTTTGATGTCATATCTTCCTTTAATTCTTTAGATGTGGTCTCCTTTAGTTCTTTGCACATATTTACAACGGCTGTCTAGAAGTCTTTGTATGCTAAGTACAATATCTAAGCCCCTTCAAAAGCAGTTTCTATCACTTGTTTTTTTCTTCTGCACATTGTTTCTTTGCATGTTTCAAATATTTTTGGTGAAAACTGGATATTTTGGATAATATCTTGAAGTGAATTAAATACTCACTTCTCTCCCCAAAAGTATTAATGTTGCTGTTGCTATTTGTTTGGTCATTTATTTGTTTAGTGATTTGGCTTAACCATTCTGTGAAGCCACATTCCTGGCAATGTGCAATATCTATTGACTACTTTCAGATTATTTTTTTCCTTAATATAATATTTTAGTCTAGTTATATAGGGATAATTTGGGGTTAAAAAAAGCTATTTGTAAGTCAAAGTTGTGTTCAAACAGCCTTGACCAGCTAGATTTTAGCTTTTTACCACTGAATATGAGTGTGTGTGTGTGTGTGCACGCACGTGTGTATGTGTTGTAGACTGCTATCACAGTTCAAGGCATTTGTGTTTTTGCCCCTATCCCATTCAACTAGGTACTAATTGTTTGGATTTTTCCTCTTTGATCAGTCTTAAGAAGCTGTATCCTTTGGTGTGCACACACTCTTCAGACTTCCAAGGACCTAAATGATTTTATTTTTAAGTTGGCTTCTTGGAGTTTCTTTTGAGAATTGGATTATTCCAATTCTCAATAATTGGATTATTTTTTGCCTGGTGTTTGGTTAGAGGTTGTACTTAAGCTCCTTGATAAGTGAGGCTTCTACCATCTGTCAGTCAATCTATGCACAGCTTTGGGAATGTCTTCAAATCTGCCCTACAATCCTTATTTTTAATTCAATTACTCAATAATAAGAATACAAAAATCATAATTTTCTCATTCAATACATATATATATAGTACACTACAATGTTCCAAGAACTACTGGATCTTACATTCTAGATGAGGAGATGATAGATGAGGAGAAAGGCAGTAATCAAATAATTGCGATAAAAGATGGATTTTTTTCCTTTTTTTTTAAGGATGGATTTTTAAAATTAATGTATTAATGGTGGGGGAAGTCTGTTGAAAAACTGTTACCTTGAAATCAAAACAGGAAATGATTTTCCTAATTTCTTCAACCCTTATTAAAATATACAAACAGAAGTTTGGCTCAGTAGATTCTTTGTTTAAAAATACCATCTTGCCCTTGTGGTGAGGACTGTTTCTTAGCCCCTGTATGCTGTTTCACACAACACTCAGGTACCTTTGTTACTATTGTTTTTTCAGCTTTAACACAGAGGTAGATTTGCAGTTATCTTATATATCGGGAATTACCATTGGTTTGTTTACTTATTAGTTCAGGGCTTATCTTTATGCTTCTGAAGAGTGAAAAAAACAAAAACTAAATGCAAGCAGTAAGGCTGATATTCCTGAGAACAAACACCCAGTAGAAGCTAGGTTATTGTATAAACATCTATGACACGACTAAAAAATCAAGGAAGGGCTTGTCACAAACACAAGATAGTCCTAGAGATTAGACATTCACCCGCCTGTTAAATTTTTTTTTTTCCACCTGTTAAGTTTGGGTCAACAATTGTTATTGAGGAAAATGCTGTTATTTGGGATCCTGATTTCACTATCCATCTCCTAAATTTGCACATCTATTACATATTAAATAATTAAAACCTTTTTATGCCCTCATTGTATACCTGTCTGAATAGGATAAAGAAAATGAGATCTAGAAAGACTTAAGGCAATATATGATACTCTTCACTGATCTGGTGTAGTGAGGACAAGCACTGCCCCAGCTTCCTCCAGTTACATTCTAGAAGGACTGTTCACATTGCTGAATAAATAGCTCCACCACCCTTCTCTATTCTCTATTTTGGTTGCTCACAGAGATTATAGCCAGATGAAGATAGAAAGGACCCTAAGAGGTAGTCTTTCTGTACTCCAATTGATTATTTGGAGTTATAGATTTTAAGGCTGCTGTAATAAATAGTCATATACTTGATGGCTTAAAACAATATATGTTAATTCTCTCACAATTCTGGAGGCCAGAAACTCAAATTCAAGATGTCAAACACTGATGGTTCCTTTTGGAGTCTCTGAGAATCTGCTAGTTGTCTCTCTCTCTCAGCTTCTGGTGGCGGCCCACAGTCCTTGGTACTTCTTGGCTTACAGTGACACAATTTGAACCTTTCCCTTTGTCTTTACATAGTGTTCTTCTCTGTGTCTCTTTGTGCCAAATCTCTCTCACCTTTCTAAGGACACTATTCAATGGAATTAGAGGTCACCCTAAATCCAGCGTGACATTATTTCAAAGCCCTATTTAGTTACATCTGCAAAGACTATTTCCAAATGAGGTCACATTCATAGATAGCTGGGGTTAGGATTTGGACATATTTCGAGAGTCACAATTCAATCCACCACAAAGAGGTGGATTTTCTTTTGAATAATTAATGAGAAATTTGGAGTTGAGGAAGGGACCAGGTTAAGATTTGGGGCTGTAACATTCCAATTGTTTGTAAAAGAAAATTACTAATCTATTTTCCTGATGGTACATGAAACAAAACAGAACAAAACCCCTAGATTTCAACTGTCCCAGAAGACCGTCATAGGAAAAAGCTGGATAACATTTACAGCAATTTGTTTTGATCTGTAAGTCAGCCCCTCTCTATTTTCTTCCTATAGTCCTCTTCTCTCGTTCCTCTCTCTCAATCTGTTTCTCTCTCCTTGCTTTTCCTTTCTGCTACCTTATTCCTTCTTTTTTTTTCTGACACTACATATAACATTTCACAAGTTGCATTTGGTCATGCATTCTGTGTGTCTTATGTTAGGTATAATGAAGCCCAGTCATCAAGTCCTCCATTTGGCATTCATCCCATTGCCAGACTGTACACATTCTTTCATGTCTTCCATAGTGTACCCACTCTCACCAACTTAATTCTTAATACATTAATGTCTTTCTTTCAGGCTTCATCAACCTCTTATTTATTAGTTCTTTTCCTTCAGCATGTTCTAAAGACTCTCCCACTTGAAAAATCAAATTAGACTCAACTGTCTTGAGACTCAAACTTTTCCTCCATCTTCGTGTTCCTTCACAACATTCTTCTTTTTTTTAAAGATTTTATTTATTTATTCATGTAAGACAGAGAGAGAGAGAGAGAGAGAGAGAGAGAGAGAGAGAGACGAGACAGAGACACAGGCAGAGGGAGAAGCAGGCTCCATGCAGGGAGCCCGACGGGGAACTTGATCCCGGGTCTCCAGGATCACACCCTGGGTGGAAGGTAGCGCTAAACCGCTGAGCAACCTGGGCCACCCCACAACTAACATTCTTGAAAAAAAAAGTTTATGCAGCTTTGTTCTGTGCCCCCCATTCACCATGTCATTGGCGGTCCCTCTATTCTTCAAAACTATAACTACTCAAGTCGCTTCCAATATGCTGCTTAATCCAAGAGCTATTTCCTCATCTACTGTACTTCATTCATGACAACATTCATAAAATGTCAGCTAATATTCTTTTTTAGACACTCTCTTCCCTCAGCTTCCATAACATTATAGCTATAGTCATAATAATCTGCTATTTCTCTCATTTTCTTCCCTATTGGTTTTTGATGACTTTTCCTCTGACTTTTGAAATACTGGAGTTCATTTCGGCTTGATACAAGGTACTCTATTCACTGTTCTCTGTTGTCTGAATAAGCAATGCTTTCAAATCTTTTGGACTTACATGCTGTTTAGACATTGTTAAGTATGCATTGACTGTTCCCATCTCAGTAATTTCTTCTATACTCCAAATGTATATGAAACTACAACCTTGCAATCTCCACTGGATGCTGAATTCATGACATTCTCACTTCTTTATTTCTTCTGCAATCTTCTCCTGTTGCAGTCAATGTCATCACCATTAACCAAGGTTTTTGTGCCAGGAACCCAGAAGTCATGACTGACATCTCCGTTTCACTGGAGACATTCAGTTAATTACCAAGTCTTGTCATTCCCTTCTCAGATCCATTCAAATCATTCTATCATCATTGACAATACATTTTACTCCCAGACCTTATCTTCTCTTCCCAGCACACTGCAATAGCCTACTAAAAGATCTAGTAAGCATTTCCTCACCATAACACAATGATCTTTTGATAATATAAGTTGTATCTTTTTATTTCTGAATTTGAACCTCTTTAATAGCTTTTTCTTTCTCTTAACATAAAGTTAAAAGTCCCTAGAGTGGCTGTGAAGTCTGGCATCATATGGAGCCAAACTGCTTTGCCAGCATCACCTTCCCTCACTATTGCCTTATATACTAACCTCTAGTCACACTGGCTTTCTCTCTATTCCTGTAATGTGCCTTGTCCTTGCCCACATCAGGGCCTTTGCTTGTGTTCTCTCTGGCACATAATTATATCATTCGCTCTTTGACAATGAATTCCCTCTTACCCTTTCATGTCTCAACTTAAACATCAGTTACTCCAGAAGCCTATCACTCAACACGGTTTTTCCCTCCCTTTATCACACTTATCTAGCTTACTGTTCATTGTAAACTGTTTAAGTATTTTAAATTTTATATTCATAGCTGTGTTCAAAATTATTTTTGTGATTATTTATTGAATGCCATCTTCCGAAATATTGTAACTTAGTAAACAGAAAGACATGGCTGTTGGTCTTTCATACTTCACCTCTTTGTACCCGGTGCCTGTATAATGCACTTAGCTTTTTTTTTTTTAAAGATTTTTTATTTATTTATTTGTAGACACACACACACACACACACACACACATACACAGAGGCAGAGACACAGGCAGAGGGAGAAGCAGGCTCCATGCAGAGAGCCTGACATGGGACTTGATCCAGGGTCTCCAGGATCACGCCCTAGGCTGCAGGCAGCGCTAAACCACTGCGCCAACAGGGCTACCCAATGCACTTAGCTTTTATTCATTCATTTACCATATATTTATTGTCTGTGCCTCTGCTTCAGGAATTATCTGTGTGTGCATGTTATTTTCTCAGTAGTGTTATGGTAGTGTTGTTTACCTACCTGAAGACATAAACCAAACTATGCTATACCAAGGATGTCTGGAAGCCCAAAGAAATGTACACACAGTTCATGCCAACCAGAGCTTATACTTTAACTAAAACTATAAATATCCACAGAAACACTTGGGAATCAATTTCTCACGATATACCATCAAAAGAAAGATATAGTGCAAACTGCATTCCCTGTGGTACAACTGAGGAAAGTAATAATTTCTTGCAATCCAGCTCACTCCCAACAAGCTTACTACATAACAAAAACAAATTAACAATATAGCAAACTACAGAAGAAAATAATTCAAGTTGATATATATTTTTCAGGTTAAGTCCACAGCAGGTAAACTATTTTTTAATATAATTTTGCTATTACTACATCCGCTTCTATGTTTCTGTGTACCTTCTTATACACAGATCACTTATTACTCTTGGGCACACCACAATGTTACAGCAGTAAATAGTAAGTCTACTTAATTGGTTCGTATATTCTACTGAAGAAGCCATAGGCAAAAATTTGATCCCCAAGCACACCAGTTGGAGCCACTTTAATTCATCATCACAGAATGAATATCTAAAATGGGTCACTTTCCTTAAGAATTCATGCCAGAGATAACTACAGAGACTTGTGGCTTTACCAACAGAATATGCTTTTATGCAAAGATTCTACAACAGAGAGAACCAAAGGTGAACATCATGCAGCTAGACAAATGATCAGTGTAAATACACTATAAATGTAAGAGTAATATTCTAAGACAAAAAGTATGTCATGCAGATAGTTAGGTGCAGGAAATGACACCGTAGAATAAAACACTGTTCTGAGTTCATTTATGTGATCTAAAAATGTATCAATATATCAGGAATTAAAAGAATATTTCCAAAACTCCTTAGAGACTGTATCATTCTCAACTACCTTACACGTTTTATGAAAAATCCATCAGCAATTTTACCCGATAGCTGGAATTACCGACTGCATGACCATGACATGCATGTTTATGTGTGTTTGTAGAGGGGAGATGGTATTTGGCTAATTAAAATACAACTTTGCAAACAGAATTTTTTAGTTAATATTCTATGTAGTACACAGAATGGTAGGTAATTCTGAAACATTCCTGTTTGTACAAACTATACATTTGACTTCACCTCTTACAGACTGAGAGCCACACTATTATGGATCAACAGCCACAGGCCACAAGTGGATACTGAGGATTACATTTGAGTAAACTAAAAAAAAAAAAAAAAAAAAAAAAAAGTCAAGAATCAGCTCCTCAGTCTCAATAGCCATGTTTAAAGTGTTCAATAGATAGCTTCTGGAAACTAGGGGCTACAGTATCAGACAGTGCAGACAGCATTTCCATCATCGTTGAAATTCCTGTTGGACCGCACTGCCGTACAGATTATCTATGCAGGATAATTCCATAAATTATATCACATCCTCAGTCTTATATCAACACTCTGCATTAATATAAATGTCTCAGACTGTGAAAAAATTTCAGGAAGTAGGGACGGCTGGGTGGCTCAGTGGTTGAGCATCTGCCTTCAGCCCAGGGCCTGTTCCTGGGGTCCTGGGATCGAGTCCCACATCAGGCTCCCTGCTTGGAGCCTGCTTCTCCCTCTGCCTGTGTCTCTGCTTCTCTCTCTCTCTCTCTCTCTTTGTGTCTCTCATGAATAGATATATAAAATCTAAAAAAAATTTTTTTTTAGGAAGTATAAAACCACACATGTAACTTGAATATTTTTCCAAACATGTTTAAGCATGACCAATATCCATAAAAGCAAATAAAAACTTGCATTCCCGAAACCTCAAGTCATTTTCACCTAGTAATATATTTCAAATTATAAATTAAAATTCAGTCTCTGGAGAAGGCAAGGCCTGTGGTTGACTGTGGATTTGTCATCTTTCTAGCTTTGACACTTTCTTTTGGTCTTTGACATTATCTGAAAGACAAACCCTTTATCTCATTTTCCATATTAATTTTAGTAAAGAAATGCTGAATTTGGAATACTTAGGGTCTTACCCTTTGCTATATTCTTCATCAGCTCGGATCACACCTGGCTGGAATGGCTTTCTGCTCAAAGGTCATCTAACATATGACATCATTATGACATCATATATATTATATATATATTTTATATATATAATGTAATGTATATGTATTTTATTATCTCAGATATACAAAGGGTTACTCTAAGGGAACTTAAAATATCATGCATCTGTATGGATTTACTTTATAAATATATTTGGAATCACTCTAAAGCATTAACACACCCAAACATACACACAAGAGGAACCAACCTCCCCTTCATCTGAGGGGCTCTGGGTCTGTAAACTCTGGCTCAATCTGGACTTGATTAAGGAACAATGATTGTCTCTTTTGGTGACTCAAGTTACACTTCTGTTCATGTAACCTGGAACTCTTCTACTTGTACAGACCAGGTAAAAATTTAGTAGACTACTTCTCTTTTAGGGATACTGTGACCGACTAGCCAGCAGTATACGTGTCTGTGAGTCAGACAATTTTTTTTTCCCCCAACACAAACACATTCTACTGTTTATTACATATAATGCATTCTTAAGTAAAAACACATCACACTCTTGTACAGATATCTTACATTAATTAAAAAATTATGAGACAGAGCAGCTAGGAAAATATTTTTCTTCATTAATAATTTTATGACACTAACATACCACCATCATGTAATACAAATAACAGTTTTAAATCGTAAGACTTTTCCAGAACAAAACAAAACTTGACAGAAGAACAAAACGTCAAAACAAGTCATGACTGAGGGCTAGTAAAACTGGGTTCTTCTGAGATACAGTAAGAATACCAGAGAAGTCCCAAGAGGACGTGACAGGGAGGGAGGGGACAGGGCTACAAGTGGGTCTCCCCAAACACACTTATGAAACAAATCTGGCAAAAAAAAATGTATAGCACAAGAATAAATTTTTTCATGTAATTGGTAGGGAGGCTAATAGAGATTTGAATGAAAGGCTGTAGCGGATAGGAAGTTGTGTGGTGGGAGTAGGAAGGGGGTGATGGAGCCAGGGAGTTTGGGGGAGCACCATGGAAACAAAAGGAGGGCTGCAAAAACTTGAAACATTTTTGATTCTGTGTTATCTTAATAGAGTTCATTTTCCATTTTCTGTCCCAGTTTTTTTTTATTGGTGTTCAATTTACTAACATACAGAATAACACCCAGTGCCCGTCACCCATTCACTCGCACCCCCCGCCCTCCTCCCCTTCTACCACCAGTTCTTGAGAGTGGGATTATATCTGATTACAGCAGAACACGTTGCCTTTACATACTATCCTGGCATAGTCGCCTCTCCAACTTTCATTATTTATTCATTTTTGTATAAATATTTATACTCAAACATTTGCCATTTATTTTTTTTAATGTTATGTATTCAATTTATGTAAAGGTTAACCACTGGCAAACCTAATCCCTGGTGATAGAATTTGGGACAGTGATTACTTTTGGGAAGGAAAAAGGAGTAATGACTAAGGAGGGGCAGATTAGTGTTGAAGCTATTGATGTGGGTGTCAGTTTCATAGTTTTGTTCACTTTGGGATAAGTTGTGCTAAATAATTGTATTTGTGCACTTTCCTATATGTGTAATGCTTCCATTTAAAATTTTACTTTAAAAATTCATATGATAGGGGATCCCTGGGTGGCTCAGTGGTTTAGTGCCTGCCTTTGGCCCAGGGCATGACACTGGAGTCCCAGGATCGAGTCCCATGTCACGCTCCCTGCGTGGAGCCTGCTTCTCCCTCTGCCTGTGTCCCTGCCTCTCATTCTCTCTCTCTAATGAATAAATAAAATCTTTAAAAAAATTCATATGATAGCCTTCTTGTGTGTAATGTGTATTTTTCCTGAATGCTTTTAAGATGTTTTTCTTTAAAACAAAAAAAATGTTTTCCTTAGGGCACCTGGGTGGCTCAGTCGGTTAAGTGACTCATCTTGATTTTGGCTCAAGTCATGATCTCAGGGTTGTGAGATGGAGCCCCACATTGGGTTCCATGCTAGGTGTGCAGCTGGCTTGGGATTCTCTCTCCCTGTTCCTCTCCCCCTAACTTAAAAAAATTTGTTTCTCTTGTCTCAGTTTGACTATTACATGCATTGGTGTCATTTTCATGGTAACTTTTCTACTTGTAGTTACTGAGCTTTGTAGATCTGTAATTCTATGCATATCACCAAATTCCAAAAACACGCTGCCAGTATTTTTCCAAAATGAGACATACAGAAAATAGAGGGAGCACTCTCATCTTCACTGTGTATACCTTCTGGGATAGATGGCACCTATAGTGACGACTGGGTCTAAGCACATCCTTCATTCTAGAGGTCAGCATCCTGAATTTGCAGGTGGTTGTCTCCCAGCTGGTCCCATACACTGAACCAGTTTTCTAATGTGTGCTAAGTTTTGGTCCAGCCTGTCAACTCATCAGCCACCAACAATGAACCAGTGTATACCCTTACCACAGGCCATGTCTTCTGGAGTTCTTCTCAATGAAAGGATTTCCCTTCACTGTTGTGTTTCAGGGCCACTAGTGAGGGATGCTGTTGTCGGTGACCACTCACGCCCAGCTACTACTGGCAGCTCACTGCAGATCATTTTGTGAACGAGCAAGAGCCACACTTTTTTCTCTTCCATTAAATGGTCGCCAATCTATATGGATTGAGGGAGAGGTGTTGAAGGAATTGAGGCAGGTACTAACAGCAGTCTGGGTCGCCTGCTCATTCAGTCTCATTGTGGCTGTGTTGCCAGTCCTGGAGAGAGGGGACTGGGCCCGTCCGGTTGTATGGTTTGGTGAATCAGATAACACCAGTACATGACAGGTACTTGGGTTTCTCAGAGCCACTTGATGTGTCATAGTCAGGTGTCCTATCTCTACCAGGTACCAGGAGCCAAGCAGGAGTTCTGAACGGCACTTTCCAGTTGCAAACACTCTCACATGCTTTACCTCTTCAGACACAATATCCTCTCTGCTGGCCTGCAGTGTCTCCAGATGCAGGCCCTCTTCCAAACTGAGAGTCATGGAGTCCCTTGCTACTCATCCTTTCCTGCAGCTCCGTGTGCCAGCTGTCTTTATGCCATAGCTTTTCCTCTGAATTTTGGTTACCTAAAGCTGATTTTTTTAGTAGCTTGTTTCCTTGTTCTTTAATTTTATTTATTTATTTGAGAGAGAGAACAGGAGGGAGGGACAGAGCGAGAGGGAGCAGCAGCCTCCCCACCCAGCAGGGAGCCTGATATGGGGCTCCATCCCAGGCCCCTGGGATCATGAGTCCTGGGATCATGATCCAAAGTATGTGAGCAAAACAAAAAACAAAGTATGTGAGCCAAAGGCAGATGCTTAACCAACTGAGCCACCCAGGTGCCCCTAGCAGCTTATTTTTAAATATTAGGTTAAATTATTTTCCTAATTATTTTCTATTTTTCCTGGTGCACCTTTATTATTTAGATACTTCTTTTTTCTTTTCTTTTTTTTTTTTTTGATACTTCTTTTTTCTTTTAACACTTTGGTATTAGCAGGTTACTTATGGTACTCCTTTTTAAATGAGTGTCCTAGGTGGGAGTTGAGGGGTGTCTGGGTGGCTCTCTCAACTGGGTACACCTCATAGCACTTAAAAATAGTGGCTGTTTGGGGGCACCTGGGTGGCTCAATCAGTTAAGTATCTGCTTTCGGTTCGGGTCATGATCCCAGGGTGTTGGGATAGAGCCCATGGTAGTGGGCTATCTGCCCCACAGGGAGCCTGCTTGTCCCTCTCCCTCTGCCCCTCCCTGTGCTTGTGCATACACTGGCGCATACTTTCTGTTTCAAATAAATAAAATCTTTCAAAAAGAAAATAGTGGGATGCCTGGGTGGCTCGGTAGTTGAGTGTCTGCCTTCGGCCTGGGGTGTGACCCTGGAGACCGGGGATCGAGTCCCACTTCGGGCTCCCTGCATGGAGCCTGCTTCTCCCTCTGCCTGTGTCTCTGCCCCTCTCTCCCTCTCTCTCTCTCTCTCTCTCTCTCTGTGTATGCCTCTCATGAATAAATAAGCAAAATCTTAAAAGAAAAAAAAGAAAAAGAAAAAAATAGCGGCTGTTTGTGTAGCCTCCTCCACTCCTGAGATCTGTGTCTTCTGAAACCTTGTCTCCACCACTTTTTTATTAAGCAGCAACGTTGGATTCTAGTTCCGGTGATTTTCCTCAATGCAGTCCTCAGTCCTGGAAAAATATTTTGATGTGTTTTTCTGGAGCCATTAGGACTCTGGTCGTGGCCCTGTAGTCTTTCCCATGTTCACCCCAAGTGGGAGTGAGCCAGTTTCTGTTTCACCACTTGCTCTCGGATCTACTTGCTAAATTTTGCCTTTGTAAAAAGGTCTGCCCCTTTTGGCAATGGAATTTTTTGGCAATTTCTATGACCTAGCATTGGATGTACCATCAGAACTTGCTTCTCCTCTCTTTTCCAACTCCATTTGGCTGCTAAATAAACCAGATACTCTCTGTTTCCAAACAAAGAGAACTTACCATTTAATTCAATTTAATTAAATTATAGTACATTAAAGTCAAACACTTCCGATTTTCCAACTAACCACTTTTAGTGCCAATTCTCTATAATCATATGTATAATCACATATGCAATTACATATATAATCATACAATGTGACACATGTACCTATGCATATTATATATAATACACACACACACACACACACACACACACACACACACAAATTTTCCTAAGATTTCTATTTGGTGCTTTTTCAAATCTGGTCATATTAATTATATCTTGGCCCGCCTGTTTTTCTGATTTTGTTTGTCATTTTTAAAAAATTTCATACTCAATTGTTTTGTATACTATAAACTACTATATTTAAAGTCCGCAAGAGTCTACGTCTGAATGTTTTTGTCTTTGATTACAAGCTTGTACTTGGCTTATTTATCAGATATCTGGTGATCCCTTCACTCAAGAGGATTCCTATTTGTGTTTGGGGCCAAGGACACTGCATCTGAAAACAGTTTAACCTGTTTCCAGCATTCAGCAGGCATTGTCCATAGGCATCCCTACCTTTCGGAAATTCTTATAAGTCACTGTGCCCCATTTTTAATTTTAAGATCATTTTAACTGAGGGTTGATCTTGATGATTTCTCTTATACCCCTTAGACCTCAGCAATACATGAAAATAGTCTGGTTCATTTTTGCCCCTTTTCATTTTAATGGAAGGCTCTTCAGTCCATCCAGCATGCTATGCTACTCCATAATTTCTCTTTAATGCCATGTGGTTTGTTTGTATTTGAGTGAATACATGAAGGCATACATATGATAATTCACATGGCTTATCTTCCCTACAACAATATACACAGGTCGCTGAAATTCTATGTCAATTATTGGCTTTTTACCCAAAGCATTCAATGAGACTTAATGGATCTCATTGAACTTGAATTCTGTAATTTTTGTTTTTTCATATTAATATTATAGAATCCCTGGGATTCATCATGACATTTTTTAAAAAGCTTTTTAATATTATATATTGCTCTAGCCTGAAAAAGTCATTCTATTTCAATTTAATTTTGCTTAGCCCTAATTTAGTCCATTTTAAATTAATTGACTTCATTTTTTTAGAGTTTTAGGTTTACATAAAAATTGAGCAGAAAGTGCCCACAGACTTCCTTCTATACACATCCCCTCCTGCTCCCCCATGACTGACCTGCTGCATTCCTGTGGTACATTTCTGACATTGACCAGTCAATACTGATACATCATTATTAACTCAAGTTCATGGTCCAGGGTTAACTTTTTGTCTTGTAATCCTATGGGTTTTGACAGATGCATGATGTCATGTATCCACTGTAATATCATACAGAATAGTTTCACTCCCCTAAAAATCCTCTGGAAATCACCTATTCATTCTTCCTTTCTTCCCTCCAAACTTCTGGGAACTATTTGATCTTTGTATCATGTCTACAGTTTTGCCCTTTCCAGAACGTCCTATAGCTGGAATCACACAGCATATGGCCTTCTCTGAGCGGCTTCTTCCACTTAATAATATGAATTAAAAACTCTTCCATATCATTTTGTGGCTTGACAGTCCATTTCTTTTCACCACTGAAAAATATGCCATCCATTGTATGGATGTACCACTGTTTATCCATTTACCTACTGAAGGATATCTGGATTATTTCCAAGTTTTGCAATTATAAATAAAGCGGTTAGAAGCTTCGGTGTGCAGACTTTAATGAGGACACAAGTTTTCAACTCACTTAGGTAAATACCAGAGTATAATTGGTGGACTGTATTTAGCTTCATAGAGACTGCCAAACTATCTCCCAAAGTAGCTGTATTATTTTGTATTTCTACCAATGAGAAGGAGAGTTTCTGCAGGGCCATATCATCACCAGCATCTGGTGTGATCAGTGTTTTGAATTTTACTCATTCTAATAGGCGTGTATTGCTATCTTGTTGTTTTACTTTGCAATTCCCTAATGACATATGATGTTGAGTATTCATAAGCTTATGTGCCATCTGTAAATCTTCTCTGGCAACGTGTCTATTCAGATCTTTTGCTTATTATTTTAAATTGTTTTATTTTTTTAATTGTTGGATTTTTAAAATTCTTTGTATATTTTGGGGCATCTTGGTGGTTCAGTTGGTTAAACATCTGCATTTGGTCCAAGTCATGATCCCAGGGTCTTGGGATAGAGCCCTGCATAGGGCTCCTTGCTCAGCAGAGGGTTTGCTTCTTCCTCTCCCTCTGCCCTTCCCCTACACTCATTCTTTCTCTTTCTCTTAAGTAAATAAAAATCTTTAAAAAATCATTCTTTGTATATTTTGGATAGATATATTTTGCACCTTATCAGATGTGTCTTTTGCAAAAAAATTTTCCCAGTCTCTGGCCTGTCTTTCCATTCTCTTATCAGTGCCCTTTTCAGAGCTCAAGTTTTTAAATTTAATAAAGTCCCACACATCAATGTTTTCTTTCATCAACTGTGTTTTGGGTATTGTATCTAAAAACTCATCGGCAAACCCAAGGTCACCTAGATTTCCCTTCTATCTTCTAGAAGTTTTTTGATTTTATCATTTGCTTTTATGATCATTTATCATCAGATAAATTTTGTGAAAAGATTAAAGCTCTGTGTCTAGATTCATATTTTGCATACTAATGTCCAGTTATTCTAGCACGATTTGTACCATGTATCTATAAATAACATGTTTCTACAAATAGCTACTATATTAATGCTTCCAAACAGTTTATTTGTCCAAAGACAGAATATAAAATTTCTGCATCAAACACATTTCTCATGATATTACACTTTTGACAGCATTAGGATATGCTAAGACTTCAGGAACAGTCCTTACTAAAGTAACTCAGACTACAAACTAATCTGTGAGTTTAAGTGAACTTTATGTTGTGAAGAAAAGCATGCTTTTACACTTCATTCAGATTATGCTTCTCAGCTAACAGTGTTTTCTTTGGGACTTGCTTTTAATTAAGGATTAAGTGACATATAACATATGGAGTTGAAATATGTGCTTTACTGCAATGAATCTTTTTTTTTTTTTTTTCTAAACTGGGTATATTCCAAGGTACGGAAATGCATAGAATTATGTGGAAAAAAAATCACTTAACATACTATCTTTTGTTTGGCTATCCAGGGAAATAAAATGCTTTTATTTCTTTTCCCAAACTTTATCTGCATTGGTAGTATGCTACCTGCTGAGTCATCAGCACAGAAATCAGAGGTTAATTTCCTTCCTACTAAATGAAGCAGATAATCAGCCATTGGAGGATATAGTGCCTATGCTGTAAATAAGTCTTGACAAGCTGAGGGATAGCCCAATGCATCACTCAGTCCTATTCATGCCATCTGTCCACAAATTAAGTCAAAGTAAGGATATTAATCTGTTACATTTCAAAAGCTGTACTGACAAACCCACATGGACGTTTTAAATGGCAATGGATAACTGAAACACTTTACTAATATTCCATAGAGTCATGGGTTATGGTTTCTGTAAACCTCCTTTACAGCAATCAACATGTGGAGAGTATTTTTGACCAGATGTACAGATAATGACTATCAAAGCAGATGCTTCTCAAAGCATTACACAAAGGATTAAAAAAAATGAAGAAGTTCTATCAACTTCATGGCATAAAATTTTATCATTTTCATTGAAAACAAATTATACAGATTACTTGGGATTACTATGAGCTTTCCAAGAAATTGTATTTATGAAATATGCTCATCTTCCTCAAAGAAATATTTGTCACAAGCTAGAAGTAGGAAACTGCAAGAGCTGCCTCCAACGATGTAGCGAAAACATGTTAGATAACAGAGAGGCAAAGATTCAATTCATCTTCCCAGAAAGAAGCAATCAGCAGATGGGTTATAAGAAACAATCATGGCCATAAGAAGGTGAAATTCTAGTTCTCAAAAGATTAAAAATAAACATACATCTCTGTGCAAATAGGTATATTTGAGACAAATTGTGTGACACCTTGGTAAAAGTTCTGTTTAACCCAAGTTCTTATGAAAGGGTGACAAGGTGATAGTAACAAAAAAATATGTCATTATATAAAAAAGATTTCAATTTATACACACAAACACACATATATACAATTAATGCAATAACTGGTAAGGTATGTTTTTATTTCCTTAGAATATCTTTTATCTCCTCCCACCTATCTATATTCTTTCTTTCTTTCTTTCTTTCTTTCTTTCTTTCTTTCTTTCTTTCTTTCTTTCTTTCGGTAACTTTACTAGAAATATATAATCAAGATACAAAATAGTTTACTCTTTTTGCCCAGATACAAAATAGTTTACTCTTTTGCCCTTATTCTAAATAAAAAGGAACACATCTAATAAGACTGTTTCATATAAAGCATCTCTTGTAAAATGTGTTTACATGTATAACAAAAGCAAGGGTTAATTCCCTGAAAGACATCTTTGGAAAGTAGTTTTGATGACTGATCTGACATGTCAAACAATTCCATTTCAATATATAATTTGGATGATTTCTATAAAGTACAAACTTTCTATAAAGTATAAAAAGGATATTATATTCATCTAATATCCTTAAAACCCACTTTCTTGCTTTCTAAATAATGACTTCTTGATCTAGAGAGAACACACAATACTATTCCCATTTTACAGATGAGTCAGTTAAGGCTCAGAGAGTTTTCCTGATTTGCCCAAGTAACATCATTTTGGCTTGAATCTAATGCTTTATTCTTTAGTCCTTTTTATACAACAATTGATGTTCTGGCATACATGAACTTGAATAAATCTCATAGCATGGGGCAGTAATTTCTACACGTGTTATTTTAAGACACTGTCAATTGAGACCTGTGATTCCAAACTAAGATCTGTCCCTTTTCAAACACCGTACCTTGTAGTAAAGACCAATGGTATTCCCATGAATTTAATACTTCAGAATAAAAATGATTAACTTTTAATTTTTTCTAAGAATTACCACTATCACCTATTATTGGATGGTAAAAGGACTCTATCTGCCTTGAACTGGGATCAGCAATATCTGTGATATAATTGGACCTAAAAAGAGATTTAATTTCGTATTAATAATATAAAATTACCAGAGGAAATCAAGAAAAATGCATCTTTTATCACCATTATATTCCTCTGTCAACTTTACTTTTGAGATTGTAGGAGAGCATAGAGTTTTAAAGCCTGCAGAGCTAGTGGCAGCATTTGCTGATGTTGGGTCAGAGTTTAACATGTTGGTTAAACCTCAATTAGCTAGACTCAAAGTGAGAAATAGGGTGAGCAAGAGTATGAGGAAAATTTAAGGGGATCTTTAGAACTCACACAAGGTCAAACCTAGTAGACGGAGTTCAGATTTGAGGTAGAAATGAGATCAAACCCAAGAAGCCGGGCACTGGGTAAGCCAGATGTCTTAACTGTGCAGAGCTGGAGCAAACCTTCCAGTCCTTGTTTAACAGCAATGTAAGAAAACAACATAAAATAAACTTTCAGTCATTCTGTTTCCTAGAAAGTGAGGGGATGAGAGATCCTGAGGGTTCTAAGTAAGTAAGCAAAGAAGACAGTTTTCAAGAACCAATGATTCCATGAATACCTGTTCTTGCCCTGTAGAAATATTCTGGAAACACTAGTTTGATCCACCCAGCTTTTTTTTTTTTTTTCCAGACCTTCTATTTAGTCAACCCAATAAGAATGATTATTAAAATTCAAATTCTGCGCTTGGGTTATTTTTAAGTGTTATTTTTAAGTGTTAGCCTGTGTTCTATAGAATGTCAATCACAATACAGTAGCCAATAAAGATAAATGTTAATAACACTAATATGATATCAGTGAAAATCGTATGACTTGTCACTTGGAGGATTAAGTAACTCAAAGCAATTTACACCTTTTCTTTCCTTATGTGTTCTTGTTTTTGACTATCTGCAGAGCTTTAGGGACAGCCAAGAAAGATTTATTTCTGTAATTTTCTTTAAACTGTTCATATATCTTTCTTAAATCATAACAAGAACCTACGCTGAAGTTGGTTTTATGAACAAAGTCATATTTTTGTCATGCTACATTTTATTGTTAATATATAATACTTTAATGAAGATACATTTTTTTTTTTGCTAGACTCCAAGATTTACCAGTTTTGTGTTGTATTTTTGTAGGCTATGTTTTGTCTGATTGCCTTTTGATATCATGTCATCAGGGGCTATAATGGAGAAGGTGACCTCCAATTTGGAAGCAATAGGAGGGAGACATGAACATCACATTTTAATCAACTCTGTAGTTTTCATTAAATATTTACCTAAAGTTCACCTAGGATAGCAGTATCAAACTATTATTTTGTAAAAATAAAAACAAAATATAGTTTTCAAAATGTCATTTCAAAGATGATTACTAGGAAAAAATAAATTTGGAATACTTTTTTATAAGAAAAGTATATATGGGTTTTTTAAAATCATAGAAATAAATGCATAGACACAATAGAAGTTTATGACATGATTATATATGGTTATACTTTATATCATATAATTTTAGTGTTTCAGAATATTCTACACTGCCCATACATTATAAACAAAAAATCTATTATGTAAAATAATAATCTTTTCACTTATAAGACCAGAATTTTACTATTAAAATTGGTTTTTAATTGTTCCATTATCTTAAATGTTCTAGAAATGAACTGTACAATATTTCACAGTGTATTTTGAAGTGTAGTGGGATACATAAAGTGCTTATGAAACTTCACTATTTTTGACACGTGTTGCATTGTGCTAGTAAACACGAAATAATCTTATATGTTATGACTTTCCCCCCTCTAGATTATAGATTTCTTGAGTCCAGGGAATCTATAATATGGTAGTTCTAAGACATTTTCCCAAAGATTTTAACATTCCTGATATATTGCCTTAAGTAAACATTGACTACCTGGGTAGTCTTGGGCAAATTATTTGATCCCCCCAACAATGTTTCTCTTTGTTCAACAGAAAAAGAATTACAATAATGAACATACTGACCTAATGTTCTGACACAGGTAAGTGAGAGTATGAATGAGACAGTATGCATAAAACACAGTGTTTGGCACATATTCAGAATTCAAGTAATTTTAGCCATCAATGTTATTTATCAATACATAATTTTATGTTCTCTTTTATTTGATTATTTTTAATTGAGATAGAACTGACATATAGCATTGTGTACATTTAAAACATATGCTGTCACTGAGGGGGGCACTTGATGGGATGAGCACTGGGTGTTTTTCTATATGTTGGCAAATTGAACACCAATAAAAAATAAATTTATAAAAAAATGAAAGAAATAAAACATGCTATGTTATGCGATACACTTGTATATTGCAATATGATCATTATTATAGCATTAGCTAACACCTCCATCAAATCACAAAATTATAATTTTGGGGGGAGGTGAGAACATTTTAGATCAAGTCTTTTAGCAACTTTGAAGTATATAATACAGTATTGTCATCTATGATTATAGCTGGCTATTCTCCCGTCCATAAGATCTCCAAAACTAATTCACCCTCTAGTTTTAAATTTGTTCCCTTTAACCACTGCCTCTCCATTCCCCTCCCACTCCCAAACCCAGAATCACTGTTGTACTCTGTTTCTATAAGTTTGACTTTTTTAGATTCCACACATGAGTGATATCATAGAGTATTTGTTTTTCTCTGACTTATCTCGCTTAGCATTAATGCCCTCAAGAGTCATCCGTTATCACAGTGGCAGGATTTCCTTTATTACAGCTGAATGATATTCTGTTGTGTATATATACTATATATATATATATATATATATATATATCTGTGTATATGTACATAGATACTATATATACACACATATATTATGTACACACACAATTTTCTTTATCCATTTTCTTTATCCATTCATCTATTAACGGACACTTAAATTGTTTCCATAACTTGGTGATTGCAAATAATGCTGCAATAGACTTGTGAATGCAGATATCGTTTCCCTATCCTGTTCTCGTTTCCATTAGATGTACACCCAAAAGTGTGACTGCTGGGTTCATATGGTAGTTTTGTTTAAAGTAGGTCATAGCAACCTACAACCCTCAGATCAAAATTAGCCTGATGTGTGTTTTAATAAATAGAGTTGGTTGAAACTCAGTCATATCTGTCCACTTACTACTGTCAGTGGCTGCTTTCATACCACAACAGCAGAATTGAGTAGTTGTAACAAAGATCATTTGTCCCTCGAACCCTAAAATATTTACTCTATGGCTCTTTATAGAAAATGTTTGCTGGTCCCTAGTCTTAGTATATAGAATCAAACCCTTACTTTGGCTCATATAAGCCATTATAATCTAGCTACAATTTTATGTTCAGCCCATCCTCACTAATGCCACGTGCTACCATGACATAGAAAATGTGCTTCCCAATTTCTTCATGCCATTCAGGTCTCCAGTAACTTGCATACTTCTTTACAAAGTTTTCTTTCTCATCTTTTCCGCTTTAAATATTTAGATCACAATCTTATTTTTCTGGCATATCTTTATTTGATGTAACTTACTTTTTTGGGTTTTCTTTCCCTCAAATGGCCTGTGATAAATGCCTGTCTTCCATTCATCCTTGGCTCACTGTGAGCTTATTTATTTGACATGTCTCATGAGAGTCAACAGTATTCTGGCTACTGGGCTCAATCGTGGAACTAGAAATATTAGCAACATGCATTCTATGTCCTCAAAAGATTACTTGAGCTAGTGACATATCTCAAATAGTTGTTGTGAATATTAAATTAAGCAATGCATGAAAATGCTTAAAATAGTGGCTGATACATGGCAAGCACGCAATAACACAATGGCAAGTACTTAATAAGCATTTTTTATGTTCCAGACACCATTTTAAAACAGTAAACATATAATAAATCACCATATGAATGATGCCATCATTGCATACATTTCACAGAGAAGCAAATTAAGATTCAAAAAACATTAAGCAAATTGCTCAATAATACGCTGCTTAGTGAATGCTAGTGCTGTGTTCTGAACTGAAGCTGTCTAATTCCAAAATCCAGGTGCTAAATCACTATCAGACTACCTTTTCAAAATAGTTAGCAATTATTATATCAGTATATATAGTGATTCCTGGCACAAAGGAGGCATTAATATATGTTTAATAAATGAGTTAAAGGAATAAGTAAATATAGCCTATAAAATATAGGTTATATATAATATAAATTTTAGAAAGTTGTTTCTAAACTTGAACAATATCCCATGTGGCTAGGATCTAGGATGAATTAAACAACTTGCAAAAATTAAAATGAAAAAAAAAATCTAAATATTGAGCCAGTGGTTCCTGAACTTGGATTATTGCCAGAACCACCAAAAGTGATTTTTAGAAATGCAGCTTCCTTTATTGAAACATTGATCTATTGATTCAGGGTATCTAAGAGTGAGACCCAAGGATATAGTAATGTATGAAAAACAAAGCAAGCACACAAACAGACATTAAAAAAAAAAAAAAACAAAACAAAAAAAAACACTCAGAACTGTGAGCCAGAATGATGATGCAAATTTTGGCATAACTTCTTCATGACTGGCATAACCAAATGTTCAATACACACTAATATTAGAAAAAACAAACTATCCCTATCAATATATCTACCCCCTATAACAGAAACAAACATCCACAAAACACACAACTCAATGGGAGAGAGATGGAAAAGACACACTTAGGACCAAATAGGAAACTTCAAATTTTTGGAATTCTAGATGAAAAGCAGATTAGGAAAGACAGTAACTTCTACAGAATAAAGAGTAAAATAGTATATAATATATGGTAGAGGGTTAGGGTCAGGATCACTGTGTGAAACACCTCCAAAGGAAGGGGTGAGGCACCCCCAACCAGCCTGGAAAAAAGTAGAGCTTGATTTTATATATCCATACACACACACACACACACACACACACACAGATACACACACACGGACTTTACACCCCCTAAAAAAGCCTGTATTTATTTAGCTACATGTAAAACAGTTTTAAGTGACCAATATTGACTACTAAAGGAAGTTTCAAGAAATTCCAAAGAATCAATAGCATAGAGCTACTTTCTTGGATCACAGTATCATCAGGAAGCAACAATAAAAGAGCAACACATACGTATATATTTAGAAAACACAAAATTACAGTTGAGGAAATGATGTCAGCAAAACAGTGGAATGGGAGTATTTTTTTAATGTCTTGCCCTCAAAGAGCTCTCACAGATGAAAGTAACTCTGTAGAAGTCCAGGAGTCCATCAGAGAAGTCCTAACATACCACCAGAGGGGGGGAAATGTCTGATTAGGTAAATTAAAGGAGGTAAGAACAGTTTTGCTGTACTTGTCTCACCTCTTCCATAAGGTACCATCTCACAAACAAGAGATAATTTCTTGGCCCATGATTTTACCCATGGGAGAAAAAGAACGTAAGAGTGGTTGACTTCCCCAGCTCTATGGGGCTCTGCCAAAGAGGCCCGCTTCTTTCTTGCCCCAAGAATACTGACATGTGCTGTATGACTCAGGGGTGAAGAGTAGCTGGGACAACAACTCTTAGGATCATAGGAATGCAGATCCTACTAACTTCATGGAGTCCATCAAGAAGCTTGCTTATGAGTTACCAAGACTGAATCATGAAGAACTAGAAAATATGAACACATTAATAATGAAAAAGAAGAGGGGAGCCTGGATAGCTCAGTCAGTTAAGCATTTGCCTTTGGTTCAGGTCGTGATCCTGGTGTCCCAGGATCAAGTCCTGTGCTGAGTTCCCTGCTCAGTGAGAGCCAGGTTCCTGCTTGGTGGAGAGCTGGCTTCTCCCTCTCCCCCTCCCACCTGCTCTCTCTCTCAAAAATAAACAAATAAAATTTAATAAAATGATAAAGAAGATTGAGTCAGTAATCAAAACCATCCAAAAAAGAAAAGGCAAGGAACCAAAAGTTTCACTGGTAAATTCAACCAAACATTTAAAGAATAATTAATACCAATCCATCTCAAAGCCTTCCAAAAATTTGAAGAGGACAGCACACTTCCAAATTGGTTTTATAAGGCCAACATTACTCTCATATGAAATTTTGTCAGAGGCTTTTTCTGCAGCTGTTAAGGTGATCATAAGATCTTTATCCATCATTCTGTTAATGTAGAGTATCACATTTATTGATTTGTGTATGTTGAAACATAATTGCATCTTGGGGTAAATTCAACTTGATCATGGTATGTGATTGTTTAAATGTGTTGCTTAATTCTGCTTGGTAATTTTTTTTTAAGATTTTATTTATTTATTTAAGAGAGAGAGAGAGAGAGAGAGCGCAAGCATGAGTAGTGTGGGGGGCAGGGAGAGAGGCAGGCTCCTTGCTAAGCAGGGAGCTTGACGTGGGCTTTGATTCCAGGACCCTAAAATCATGACATGAACTGAAGGCAGATGCTTAAACGACTGAGCCACCCAGGTACCCTGCTTGATAATATTTTATTGAAAATTTCCAGATCTATATTCATCATGAATATTTACCTTGTAATTTTCCTTTCTTCTTGCCCAGGGCATATATGAAAAGTCCTCAGCTAACTGAAACTGAAACGTTTCCCACTAAGATCAGGAACAGTATAGAACACCCACTTTCATCCCTTCTTTTCAACACAGTACCGGAAATCCTAGCCACAAGTAAGAAAAAAAAAAAGACATCCAAGGCCTCCAAATTAGAACTGATGAAGTAAATCTGTCTCTGTTTTCAGATGACATAATCTCTATATAAAAAACTCTAAAGACTTCACCAGCAAACTATTAAAACTAATCAACAAATTCAGTAAAATTTCAGGATTTCAATTTGATATACAAATGTCAGTTGTGTTTTATACACTAAAAACAAACTACTGGAAATAGAAATTAAGAAAACAATCTTATTTATAGTAACATCAAAAAGCAGCAAAATATTCAGGGATAAATATAACAAAGGTAGAAAGTCTTGTGTGCTGAAAACTAGTAAGATATTTTTGAAAAACTGAAGCAGACACAAATAATGTTGAAGATGCTGGTCAAAGGGTACGCACCGTTAATTATAAGATCAATAAGCTTGGGGGAGTTCATGTACAGCACCATGACTACAGTAAATAATACTGTGTTGCATACTCTAAATTTGCTAAGAAAATAGACCTTAAGCATTTTCACTAGAAAACCAAATTTAGAGTAAGTATGTTAAGTAATGGATTTGTTAATTAACCTGACTGTGATATAATCCTCACAAAGCATATGTATGTCAAATCACCATGTTGTATATTTAATTAAGGATTAAATACTATTTTATTTCTCAATTATACCTCAAATAAAGCTGATAAAGGTTAGATGGTAAATTAAAAAATATATTTCTATCTGAACAGCATGAAAAATACAACAGATTAAAACTTACGAGATGCAGCTCAAATCATACTTAAGGGACATTTTCTAGAACTAAATACAATAATTAATCGCCCCCCAAATAAACTAACTGATAAACTCAGCATTCAAGTCATGAAATTAAAAGAACTAAATACAAAGAAATATAAGAGATCATAGAAGGAGCATAAATCGATGCAGAGAAGACAAAAAAGGAGGGAGAATGGACAAAATTGATAGAATTCTAAGAATGATAAAACAGAGATAAAACACATATCGGTAGTATTAGGAATAAAATTGGGACACAATTATAGCTACCGTAACATTTAAAAACAATTTATAAAATTAAAAAATGAGTTTACTGACAGGTATATTTCAAGGTGGGTAAACTCAGATGGTGAAGAATCATGGAGTTGCTACCTAGGCATATTAAAATTTTGGATGTAGAATGATTAAAATGGAAAGTAGATTTATTATTTGTAAGATATAAACGAAACGGGGAAGGAAATACTAACTAGATTTTTAAGTCATAAAATAATGACAAACTTTATGTTAATACAGTTTAAAACTTAGATTAAATGAAAAATATTTAGAAATATACAAATTATCCAAAATCACCTAGTCTTTAGGATATTTGATTGGTCTCCAAAATAAACTAAGTATACAGAAATCTTTCTCCATGTGATCTCCACAAATAGCCAAAGAAATCTACCCAGTCCCCCAGTGTAGACAACTATAAATAGAACTAATTAAACGTTTAAGAAACTATTTTTATCATACAAAATAAATAGGAAAAGCTATAAAATATATGGAGACAGAATTACCTCAACATCAAAGATCACGAGGGTATAAGATATAAAAGTTTCAGAATAAACACAGATACTAAAATTTTGTATAAAACATAAGCACATTAGTTCAGCGGTACATAAAAGAAAATTTACCATGAACATATTGGATCCAGTCTGAAGAGTCTAGGATGGTTAGACAACAACACATCTATTATATATTTCAACACATTAGATAAAAGGTGAAAATAAAACTCCTAATTATCCTAAGACATGCAAATTAATTTTATAAAATTCACTCTTTATGATTTAAAAATCACCAAATTAGGAAAATACAAAAAATTGCTTTACCCTATAAAGTTCTTATCATCATATTTAATAGAAAATCCCTAGGAACTTCCAAATTATTGGCTGTTTTGGATAGAATTTTGTCTCCTGCAAACTTATATGTTGAGGCCCTAACACTCAGAATGTTATTGTGTTTGGAAATAGTATTCTAAAGGAAGAATAGTATTCTAAAGGGGTAGATTATGTTAAGATGAGGCCAGTAGAGTGGACCCACCCCCGGTATGACTGATGTCCTTATATGAAAAAGAAATATGAAAACACAGTGAGACATCTGAGAGAAGTTACATAGCGGGAAAGACCATTATGAAGACCCTGGGAAAAAGCAGCCATCTGCAAGCCAGGGGAGAGGCCTCAGAAGAAATCAAACATATTCACACCTTGACCCTGGACTTCTGGCCTCCAGATTGTGAGAAATAAATTTCTGTTGCTAAATCACCCAGTCAGTGTTACTTTATGGCAGCCCTAGCAAACTAATCCGGCAGCAAAACAAGAAAGATGTGCTCCTATTCCTGCTTCATGTCAATGCTCTACAAGATACCATAACCGATGCAAAGGGGAAAACATCATTTCTTTTTATCTAAACCAAGCCCCACTCTATTAATAGTGTTTGCTAAAACACTGAGATATAAATATTGATAGCAATTCTGTATCCTAGCTACACTCAGAAAAAATAGTAAAAGAAAATAGTAAAAACTAGGGACACCTGGGTAGTTCAGTTGGTTAAATGCCTGACTCTTGTTTTGGCTCAGGTCATGATCCCAGGGTCCTGGGGTCAAGCCCTGCATCGGGCTCCAAACTCAGCGGGGAGTTTGCTTGAAGATTCTCCCACTGAGCCCACCACCACCCGCACTCACTTGCTTGCTCTCTTTCAAATAAATAAAACTTTAATAATAATAATAATAATTAATATTAATAAACCTATATTACATAGAGAAAGAAATCTAACAACAATTTTTTAATCTTTAGGAGAAAATGTCAAAATATTGTTGAAGACCACATAAAAGTAGGACTAAATGTAAGATACATGGCAAAGTAAAAGATGAGAAACTATTATTAAAGATCTTAAGTCTCACTAGATTAAAACACAGTTCACCACTTTCCCAAAAAGAGTTTTCATAGAAGTTAATTGGTTCTAAATTTCATATGGGACTAAAGGAAGAAAAAAAGTAACTTTTGAAGGCTAGAAACAAGTGGATAGACTTGCTCAAAAGATACAGAATTATTTTCAAGTATTACTAATTTCAACAGAGCACTGTTAAAATAATACAGAAAAACAGAGCACCCAGAAAACAGACCTTAGCACTTAGGCAGAATTGCTACATAATATAAGTGACATTAAAAAATCAGAGAAGAAACCAATTAATAATCACTGTTGCTTCAACTAGCTTTACATACATAAAATGTAAAATATAATTAGAACTGTGGGATAATAGTGCTTCATATTTTGTCCCAAGAATATCAATCTTTATTATAAAGGACAGAATAGAAACAAATAAGTTGACACATTAGTCAAAATAAGAAACTAGTTTTTAAAGCAAACTGTGTAAGAGATTAGCATTTAGTCAAAGTCGAATAATTGTTTCATTTACATATTTTCTCTAATAGTGGAACTTTATAATATTACAATTATGTTTCAGATGACTACACTTGTTAAAATTTTCCCATTATATTTTCTAAATCAGGGTTATAGAGAAAACATAAAATGTTTAATTCACTTTTTTGTAGGGTTAAAGATTTTCAACTATTATCTGTTTAAGAGAAACATATCTAGTTATTAGAAATCACTTCACTTATTTCTAGTTCCATACTATTTCACTTCACCGAGGTGTCCGTAAGTCTCCTGACTGATCCAACCACACTGTGGTCTTTAAAATGAATGAGCAGTGGGGAATCTGTTTTGTTATTAACATTTGAACTTCTTTCCAAACTCCTTTCTGTCTTCTAGACTATTGAAAAAGGTAATATAAATGAATTTATCTTTTCTATAATCTACTGGTATAAATACTGCTCCTATGGAATGATGTCACTATTTTAAAAATCGGTTTAATGAAATACACGTCTATAAAATTTATAGAAGAAACAGTGAATCAACTGGAATGAGACCTGAGTTTATTTTTATTTATGTTAATTAAGCTATATGGTACAAAGTGTTAAATTCAGCTTTAGATGGCATATTGCTAGATGATGATATGCTAGATTTTTTTTATCCACACACGTCACATACGTGGATTTCTGTTGTGAACATAACATAGATGATGTGTTCCAGATGCTGGCATTTTAAGATAAAAAAAGCATCCAGAAACCCAAAGGAGCTAAAGAATCCTCAAGAGAGCAGCCAAAGGTCCCATGGAGGCTAGGCAATCTTTCTCTGTTAGTTCCTGCAGCAACAAGAATTTCTAAACGCTCATAGCTCAGTTTTCAGAAACTGTGTCAAGTTTTACAGGCCAAGACAATTACGGCACTAGGAAAACAGAAAGGGAGGAGACAGAACTAATCTATAACCATAGTACAAAAGAATTAAAAATAAGGAACTAAAGGCGCCAGTCTCTTGCAAAGCCTTTAAGTTAAAAAAAATATATATATATGCTGCCTACTAAGTAACATGCACATAAGAGATTATAATTGACCAAAAAAACAACAAGGAAAAAAATAACGTTAAAAATAATACAAATCAGGGGTGCCTGGGTGGCTGAGTCAGTTAAGCATCTGCTTCTTGATTTAGGCTCAGGTTATGATCTGGGGGTTGTGAGATCAAGACCCTGTCAGCCTCCTTGTTCAGTGGGGAAACTGAGATTCTCTCTCTCTCTCTCTCTTCTTTGGCCCCTCCCTGCCAAGCTCACTCTCATGTACACTCTCTCTCTCTAATAAATAAATAAATCTTAAAAAATAAATAATACAAATGAAAACTAATGAAATGCAAGTTAGTAGTTTTAAATATTTAATCTAGAAATAATGAAACTTGGGAATTAGTAAGAAATACCAATGTGACCAATCTAAGAAATTTAAAGATAAAAAAATAAACTCAAGTAAGAAGAGGAAATAATATCAATAAACACAGATGAATATAATAATAATAAAAAAATTAAAGGTTGGCTATTTCCAAAAGTGTGTTTACTCAAATAGAAAATCATCTCCTGAGATCTAACATGAAAATAGTGATATAAAAGTATACTTTCTAAAAAGATAAAGCCATTAATGCAAAAGATCTTATGCAACTCACGAATTAATATAGAAACTACTAGGATGTTACAATAGTCCCAAGTGTATTTGAGGAGCTAGGTGTACATAATACAAGCAATTTACTATTGCATGTTTAAGATAAGACTTCTGGTCATTGTCTTGCAGACACAGAAACTGTGAACTTTGAACTTACCTTTTCCACCAGACAGAAATTCTTTGTATATCTCTACCAGATAGAAATCTACAAGTTAGATTCTCCCTCTACAGAATTGTAACATGACACATTTAATACACAATCCATATATATATTTGTGAGCTTCAGATAATTTTCTGACAAAGGTAGAAATAAACTTTGCAGCTTTTTAAAAAAAAGGTATTACTGTAGATGGAGCCAAGAACATGATTCAGTAGAGTACAAAACATACATTAGAAAATGGTATCAAAACTGAGTCAAGACAATGAGACCCCTTTCTATCAAGTAAACACATGCAAGCCTATATTACGTATAGAAAAAAGTATATTCATTAAACATGTCAATCTCCAACCTAAAAATTCTCTACAAATTAATAAGAGAGAGATGCCATTCCCCGCGAAATACAGAAGGGCAAGTTTGAATGAAAAGTTGAAAAGGAACTGTGGCATGATCACTTTAACGCAGGTGCACTTTCAGGCAGAAAAGTTTCAAAAAAAATGTATGTACACAATTTGGTTACATTATAATTCAAACTAACCTTGGAAAAATTCACCTGCCTCTAAATGCACAGTAATAAGATGGATGACCAGGAGAAATTTTTGGATGTGAGCACAAGAGAAGATATATAACTGCATTCACTGCAACACTGCTTGTTTATTGAGGAAAATAATTAGAAAGAAATGAAATGGCCTTTAACAGAAGAATGGATAAATTGTGAGATTGTCACCAATGAACAAGTGAAAGCTACATATACAAATGATGATAAGTTTCATGTACAGAAAGCTTACTTTTAAAAAGGAAGCTGCAGGGTAACATGAACATCATGGTAGCATTCAATAAATAAATTGCAAACTCTACATAACAATACATTATAGATTCATGCATATTTAGATTCATGCATATTTATAGACTTCTGCATAATTTTTCAAATATATGAACATATACAGGAGAATGATAAACACAGATATCACAAGCCAGCTGCCTTTAGAGAGAAAGAACAGAAAACGAATCAGGGAAGATAATGGGCCTCAAATGTATGTATGTTGCTTCAGTTTTTAAAAAGAAAAAGAATTTCTTAAAGATATATGGAATCTTGTTAGGATTTGATAGAGTTAGATTCTGGGTACATGAATACCCAGATTACTCATATTATTCTGTATTCCGACATTGGTGGGGGAAACAAAACCCCAAAAAACAAAAACAAACAAAAAACTTCATAATTAGGAAATGAAACCAAATAGGAATATAGGATTTCTGGATGAGAAATATTGATTGAGAAAAGATAGCACTATGTGAAAATCTAAATTGTAAGTATATTTTATGGCAAGATGTTTTAAAAAGTTGATTTAGATAGCAACGCACCTAATCTGAAGTTACAGTGTAATATGGAGAAGTTAGAAAACAGGTAAGGGACTCCAGGAAAAAAAAAAAATTAGTATATGTCCCTTAGTGTCCTTGTCTGTAAAATAGACAATTAAATGGATCTTGCCTCACAGAGTTTTTGTGTGGATTATATCTGATTAGAAGTTGATGACCAAAAAACAAAGAAAAAGAAAAAGAAAAAGTAGATGATCATTTGTAAAAATTTCTATTATATAGTCCTATATAGTACTGGAATCTTATGGTAATTAGTTTACCTAAATCACTTGGTTGATTAGCTGTGAATTATCTTTACTGTGAAGGTTTCCTTTTCATCTAGATCTATACCATACCTAATATGTGTATCCACATACATATATGTTCATTTTTATATGAGAATATTTAATAGTTGCCACTTATTTGACTTAAACTATTTCGTTTACTTAAATATTTTATATAGCTTTCACAGTACTTAAAATTTAGGTTTTGCTAACTTTTAGCATTTAAATTATAACTCCTAAAAAAAAACTCCTTATACATATCTACATAGCTGTAAAATTACAATAAAATCTATTTATATACTTTGTGACATTGAAGCAAACCAAGTATTAACTTCTTTAGCTTATAGCTGTTAAATTATATGTACAAAATACGTTCATTTTACATAAGCATGCGCTTCTCAAGTTCTGTAAACAAGATTCAAAATGGATTCTGAAGTATCTCCAGTAGAACAAACTCAGAATAGAAGCCATGAAATGCAGAACATCACTATATACATTATACACATATATATGTATAAATATGTATTTTAACTGAACAAATGCTCAGACCAAAGAAATCTTTGTAAGAGAAATAATACTAGTTTCAAATGAGGAATAAAGGTAGGAGATGCATGATTACTCATATTTTTGAAAGAAAAGACATTCTTTATCAACAAAATGAAAGATTAATGGAATTTTCAGAAAATTCTCTTTGCGATTCTCAAGTAATTGTATTCCTCTACCAGTTTTACTGTACTCACTTTAAGTGATTTCTGACCCTTCAACTAGAATTAATTCAATTCCCTAAATAGCTGGGTTCAATTTTGAATTGTGAATAATTACTATTATTAACAAAAATATCAATAGCACGACATTCTGACTAAAACAAGTAATAGTAATTCCTTGCTCCCTGAAATGTTAGCTTCAAGGTTACTAAAATTATACCCCTTTGCTATGAGTGAGATAACTCCATTTTTATATCAAAGTTGTCTATTGACTCCTATCACATTATAGAATATTTTTCGTTTTTCTTAATCCTTTGTAATCCTGTATCCTTTATATCCTTTATAATGTAATCATTACTTAGATTTCTCTCCCTAAAATGTTTTTTTAGGTGCTCAGTATTTTTTCAATAAGTAAATTTTAAATAAAATTATCAAAAGCTGAATAGATCATCACATTCCTGCCTTTCATCCTTTACACCCACTCTCTGGTGTTTTTAATGTCATTAATAGTATATCAATTTGCCAAAAATCTATCAATCACTTATTGAATATTTGTTATGGACCATATTCTGCTATGCACAGAGTACGAAAATAATAAAATAAATATTGCTTTGTACAAGTCATATTTTAGAAGGGGAAATATATACCAAATAATTAGTACATACTCTAATAACATGAATGTTGTTAAGCATATTCATAAACATATTTTTATTAGGCTGCAAAAGTCCTTGCTCTTCTGGTCATTCAACTTAATGGGAAAAAAAGAGTGTTTGCATGAGAATGTTAATAAAGAACATGTGGTCAAAAAAGGTGTGGATACTTAAACATATTTAGTATCACACATTTCTATTTCCTCTATAAAAACATTCTTTTCTTCAGGTCACAAAAATATTCTGTGTCCCAGAAATTAGCCCAGTGCATAAAACCATTCATAAATAATTGGTGAATGAACCTGGAGACATAGCTGACTAGCTAGGCATGAAAAAAAAAAATTCCCTGAAAAGTGCTGGAAACTCAGCTGAGATTCATTCTACCTAATTTGGGGGCTCAAATGCAATAAAATGACAGTGAAACAAATTACAAGCAGAAGAAAGGTAGAAGTGAGGTTCAGTTCAATTTAGCATTATTTGTAATTTCCATAGTAAACTATAATCCAGTTATGCAAAGTTACTATAACCCCTTAACTAACTCATTTAAAAAAACATTAAATTTCAAAATGTAAAGGAAAATAAGAGAGACAAGTAGAAACATGTCCTAAAGTGATTTTGTTTTTGCATTTCTACATCTTTTCATCTCTTCAAGTTATTTCGTGTCTTTTTTACCTCCTGCGACTTTCAAATTAGCTTAAATGTGATCTAGATGATTATTCATCCAATTTAATTGAATATCACTTGAATACACTGCCCCCTACTTTTCTAATTTCCTCACACTTGATGAGGGATTGCTAAGGACACTATGCAAATGTGAACTCATTTCCTCAAATTGTGTAATTGCCTTTCAGGGAGATATTAAAGGTGTGAAAAATTTAATCTTAAAAGATAAATATACAGGAAGTATAGAACGACTTGAAATGACATTCTAAGGAGATTCTAGATCCTTGTAATCTAGTCCTTAAAACCTCTGTATTATTCTTTAATTCAAAGATTTTTTATGAATGTCTGACCTGTGCCAGATAATGTGCTATGTGCTAATATAAGAAAATCTAATTTTTCTTATTTTTGCACATGCATGCACTACATATTTAATATACTTTTTATCATGTTAAAAATTACCTTCTATTTATCACTTATTTTTACATTGTGAGCATTTTTATATTGATTCATATTCCTTCCTATAAAGAATAAATAAGTATGTTCTGAGCCTCTCTCTCACCTTTTTCTTAATGTATCTCTCATCGTTTTTGCATAAATTTAATAAAAATAACTAGGTGTTCCCAGTTCAGTTACATTCTTCTCTTCTTGCTCTTGGGAGTGATCCAGGTTTTGTAAATGCACATTAATTCCTAGCTGTTTAAAGTCTTGTTGATGTTGTTGTCAAAATAAGGGTTAATGTTGAATTTTCTTGAAGGTTTTTTTTTTTTTTTTGGATATTAAGATGGGTCTAAAATTTTCCTCCTTACATCTACTGTAATGGTGAAGCTGTATGAATACATTTGCTAATGTTAAACTATTCCTGAAGGAGCACACTTGATTTTGACATGTTCGTTTCTACTGGAGTTTCAGAATCTTACCTAATATTTTGTAAGTCTTTTTTTTTTTTTTTTTTTTTATGATAGTCACAGAGAGAGAGAGGCGCAGAGACACAGGCAGAGGGAGAAGCAGGCTCCATGCACCAGGAGCCCGACGTGGGATTCGATCCCGGGTCTCCAGGATCGCACCCTGGGCCAAAGGCAGGCGCCAAACCGCTGCGCCACCCAGGGATCCCTATTTTGTAAGTCTTAATGGACATATGCTATGCATACAGGAGAATGCATACACCAAACCTGTACAGATTGATGATGAATATATAAAAAATGAGCAAACACATGTACTAGCAACCAGATGAAGAAAAATGACATCATCCTATAATAATCCCATTGTGCTTCCTTCACGTCAGTAGCCCTTGCCCCATCTTAAAAAAAGGATAGTTATTGAGACTGGTAAGACAGCAGAAGAGTAGGGGTCCTCAAATCACCTGGTCCCACAATCTTACCTATGTAACTTTCAAAACATCATGAACACCTACGAATCCAACCAGAGATATAAAGAGAGAACAGCTGGAATGCTACAGAGAAGTTTTTGCTTCTAACAAGGTAGGAAGGTGAGAAAAATAAAAAATAAATCAAGTGGGGGAGTAGAACCGGGACTAGTGGGGAAAGGGGAGCCACAAAAGCTTCCAGGGCACAAAAGCCCAGCCCTGGATCGGGGGGAGGGGAACTTTACAAATTTGCACCCAGGTTTTCCCAGACAGAAAAGTGCTTAGAGGGTTAAATTGGGCAGAACCACAGGAAGGGCAGTGAAGCCTCAAGATTCCCGGAGACACTATAAGCCTAGGGGCCTCCTAAGAAAGCTCACCACAAACTGCAGTCCCATCGCCTAAGGGGCTGAAGTATCGCCTCCCTCTGGGGTATTTGGAAGAAGCCCGCCTGTTATGTGGGCTCTCTCTACCCCAGTGCCCTGCAACAGCCAGAGGCGGCTGTGCTCTGTTTCCTTTGAGAGAGGTGGCCCCGGGAGCGTGGGTCCAGCAGTTAAGAGCCCTGGATCCCAGGGTGCAGAGGCAGACAAAGTCGGATATCCTGGTTCCCCAGGACAGGTGGAGGTGGGGAGGGCACAGGACAGCAAGGACTCTCCCACAGGGCACCCCCAGGCTGTGCAGATCAGTGCCCCACCCCCATTCACCCAGCAGCATCTAGGCTGAGGATTAGTCCAATGAGGACTGGGAGCTGCAGGCAGGTGGTTACTGGAGGAGCTGACTCCAGAGCTGGAGGCTGGCCACCACCAGTGGTGTTGTTCTTCCTGGTGTCACCATGTGCCTGCGAGGGACAGGGCCACCAGGGAACAGGGACCTCATGGTGTAAACAGCTCCCACTGAGCCCAGCACCCAGCGGGGGTGAGGCATCTCCCCCAGGTACACACACCTGAGAATCAGCACAGCAGGTCCCTCCCTCAGAAGACCAGCTAGAAGGACAGGGGAAGAGCAAGTTCTGGACCAAGCAACACTGGAAAGCTCCAGGACTGAGGGAAAACAGTATACAGAGGGTCCTTTTTTTTTTTTTTTTTTTTCCATTATGACTCATTATCAGGTTAAAAATTTCTAATATTTCTTTTCTATTCCCACTGTAACTACAATATTTTACCAACTCTTTGTTTTTAACTTTTTCCTTTTTGGCTTTCATATTTCTACAATTGCATGTCTTAGATATATTTTTCACTTCTGAATTCCCTTCAACATATTCAATTTACTTTTGGTAGATATATGATAGATATCTGCTTTTTGTTTTCTCTGTCTTGTTCTGTTTCACACTGGTGGAAGTTAGTACCTTCTAACACATGACCAAAATACACCCAGAACCAAGTGGAAAACCATGTTGGTTCATTCCGTAGGATTGTATTCTCTCTTCCTTCCCATTCTGCCCCCCTCTTTTATCTTGTTTATGTTTTTGTGCTCAATGTTGGGTCTTTATGTAAGTTTTGCTGGTTTATATTAAATTGGGATTGAACATCTTCTAACATACAGAACAAAATACACTCAGAACCAAGAGGATCACCCTCTAGGTCCCTTCAGGAAAACTACATTCTCTATACCACCATTCCTCCTCCCCAATTTTTTTCTTCTTCTTTGTTTTTGGTTATTTTTATTACTTTTCTTTAAAATTTGTTTTTTACTTTAGTGATCTTTTATTTTATTCTGTTCTTCTTTTTCTTTCTTTTATTTTGTGGCCTCTGACCTCTTTAGAATCATTTAGGGTGTATTTTACTCAGGTCATGGTTGATAGTCTTGAATCAGCTCGCTCATACAGCCACTCTTCACTGGACAAAGTAACTAGAAGAAAGAACTCACCACAGAAGAAAGAACCAGAAACAGTAATCTCTGCCAGAGTTACAGAATGTGGATTTAAATACGATGTTGGGAATTCAATTCAGAAGTACAATTATAAAGCTATTGATGGCTCTTGAAAAAAGTGTAAAGGACTCTAGAGACTTCACTACTGCAGAATTGAGATTTAATCAGGCCAAAATTAAAAATATTTTAACTAAGATGCAATCCGAAACTGGATGTCCCAACTGCTAGGGTTAATGAGGTGGAAGAGAGAGTGAGTGACATAGAACACAAGTTTATAGAAAGGAAGGAAGCTGAGGAAAAAAGAGAAAAACAATTAAGAACCCACAAGGACAGGATTTGGGAAATAAATGATAGCCTGAGAAGGAAGAATCTACGTAAAATTGGGGTTCCAGAAAAGGCTGAGAGAGAGGACCACAACATCTATTTGAACAAATCCTAGCTGAGAACTTCCCTAATCTGGGGAAGGAAACAAGCATTCAGATCCAAGAGATAAGAGAGGTCCCTCCCAAAATCAATAAAAATTGTTCAACACCTCGACATTTGATAGTGAACCTTGCAAATTTCAAAAATAAAGAGAAAATTCTTAAAGCAGCAAGAGACAGAGATTCTTAACTTATATAGGGATAAAGATTAACAGCAGCCCTCTCCACAGAGACCTGGCCAGCCAGAAAGGGCTGACAGGATCTATTCAGGGTCCTAAATGAGAAGAATATGCAGCCAAGAATGCTCTACCCAGCAAGTCTCTCATTCAGAATAGAAGGAGAGATAAAGGGCTTCCAAGACAGGCAGAAACTGAAGGAATATGTGACCACCAAACCGACTCTGCAAGAAATATTAAGGGGGACCCTGGAAAAGAAAGAGGAAGCCCAAAGAAATAATCCACAAAAACAGGGACTGAATAGGTATTATGATGACACTAAACTCATATCTTCCAAAAGTAACTCTGAACGTGAACGGGCTTAATGATCCATCAAAAGGCGCAGGGTTTCAGACTGGATAAAAAAGCAAGATCCATCTCTTTGCTGTCTACAAGAGACTCATTTTAGACCTAAGGACACCTACAGCCTGAAAATAAAAGGTTGGAGAACCATTTACCATTCGAATGGTCCTCAAAAGAAAGCAGGGGTAGCCATCCTTATATCAGATAAATTAGAGTTTATCTCAAAGACTGTAGTAAGAGAAGAAGAGGGACCTATATCATACTTAAAGGGTCTATCCAACAAGAGGACCTAACAATCATGAATATTTATGCCCCTAATGTGGGAGCTGCCAAGTATATCAATCAATTAATAACCAAAGTACAGAGATACTTAAATAATAATATATTAATAGTAGGAGACTTCAACCTGGCATTTTCTGCAAATGACAGATCTTCTAAGCAGAACATCATGAAAGAAACAAGGGCCTTGAATGATACATTGGACCAAACAGATTCCACGGGTATGTATAGAACATATCATATCATCCTAATGCAACTGAATACATGATCTCAAGCGCACATGGAATCTTCACCAGAATAGACCACATACTGGGTCACAAATCAGGCTTCAACTGATACCAAAAGACTGGAATTGTCCCTTGTGTATTTTCAGACCACAATGCTTTGAAACTAGAACTCAATCACAAGAAGAAATTTGGAAGAGGGGGAGGAGCAAGACGGCGGAAGAGTAGGGTCCCCAAATCACCTGTCTCCACCAAACTACCTAGAAAACCTTCAAATTATCCTGAAAATCTATGAATTCGGCCTGAGATTTAAAGAGAGACCAGCTGGAATGCTACAGTGAGAAGAGTTCGCGCTTCTATCAAGGTAGGAAGACGGGGAAAAAGAAATAAAGGAACAAAGGCCTCCAAGGGGGAGGGGCCCCGCGAGGAGCCGGGCTGAGGCCGGGGCAAGTGTCCCCAGGACAGGAGAGCCCCGTCCCGGAGGAGCAGGAGCTGCACCGACCTTCCCGGGGGAAAGGGGCTCGCAGGGAGGTGGAGCAGGACCCAGGAGGGCGGGGAGGCCCTCGGGCTCCCGGGGACACTAACAGACACCTGCGCCCCGGGAGAGTGCGCCGAGCTCCCTAAGGGCTGCAGCGCACGGCGGGACCCGGCGGGACCCGGAGCAGCTGAAGGGGCTCGGGGGCGGCTCCGCGGAGGGGGCTGCGGGGCCCCGGGAGCAGCTCGGAGGGGCTCGGGCAGAAGAAGAGGCTCCGTGCGGAGGGGGCTGCGCGGTTCCAGGAGCAGCTCGGAGGGGCTCGGGCGGCGGCTCCGCGGAGGGGGCTGCGCGGCCCGGGAGCGCGAATCCACCAGCGCAGGCTCCGGAGCACAGGGCGCCGGGACACAGCCCAGGATCCCGCCTCCCCCGGGACAGGCAGAGGCCGGGAGGGCCCAAGACAGCGAGGACGCTCCTGCCCCAGCTGAGCAGATCAGCGGCCCCGCCCCGGAGCCTCCAGGCCCTGCAGACGGAGAGCTCGGAGTTCCTGCCGGAGCTGAATCCAGGTTTCCAGAGCTGCCCCGCCACTGGGGCTGTTCCTCCTGCGGCCTCACGGGGTAAACAACCCCCACTGAGCCCTGCACCAGGCAGGGGCACAGCAGCTCCCCCAAGTGCTAACACCTGAAAACCAGCACAACAGGCCCCTCCCCCAGAAGACCAGCTAGACGGACAACTTCCAGGAGAAGCCAAGGGACTTAAAGTACACAGAATCAGAAGATACTCCCCGGTGGTTCTTTTTTTTGTTTTGTTTTGTTTTTTTTTTTTTTGTTTTGCTTTTTGATTTGTTTCCTTCCCCCACCCCCCTTTTTTTCTCCTTTCTTTTTCTTTCTCTTTTTCTTCTTTTTTTTTTCTTTCGTTTTTTTTTCTTCCCTTTTTTTTCTCTTTCTCTTTTCTTTCCTTCTTTCTCTCCTCTCTTTTTCTCCTTTTCCCAATACAACTTGCTTTTGGCCACTCTGCACTGAGCAAAATGACTAGAAGGAAAACCTCACCTCAAAAGAAAGAATCAGAAACAGTCCTCTCTCCCACAGAGTTACAAAATCTGGATTACAATTCAATGTCAGAAAGCCAATTCAGAAGCACTATTATACAGCTACTGGTGGCTCTAGAAAAAAGTATAAAGGACTCAAGAGACTTCATGACTGCAGAATTTAGAGCTAATCAGGCAGAAATTAAAAATCAATTGAATGAGATGCAATCCAAACTAGAAGTCCTAACACGAGGGTTAACGAGGTGGAAGAACGAGTGAGTGACCTAGAAGACAAGTTGATAGCAAAGAGGGAAACTGAGGAAAAAAGAGACAAACAATTAAAAGACCATGAAGATAGATTAAGGGAAATAAACGACAGCCTGAGGAAGAAAAACCTACGTTTAATTGGGGTTCCCGAGGGCGCCGAAAGGGACAGAGGGCCAGAATATGTATTTGAACAAATTCTAGCTGAAAACTTTCCTAATCTGGGAAGGGAAACAGGCATTCAGATCCAGGAAATAGAGAGATCCCCCCCTAAAATCAATAAAAACCGTTCAACACCTCTACATTTAATTGTGAAGCTTGCAAATTCCAAAGATAAAGAGAAGATCCTTAAAGCAGCAAGAGACAAGAAATCCCTGACTTTTATGGGGAGGAGTATTAGGGTAACAGCAGACCTCTCCACAGACACCTGGCAGGCCAGAAAGGGCTGGCAGGATATATTCAGGGTCCTAAATGAGAAGAACATGCAACCAAGAATCCTTTATCCAGCAAGGCTCTCATTCAAAATGGAAGGAGAGATAAAGAGCTTCCAAGACAGGCAGCAACTAAAAGAATATGTGACCTCCAAACCAGCTCTGCAAGAAATTTTAAGGGGGACTCTTAAAATTCCCCTTTAAGAAGTTCAGTGGAACAATCCACAAAAACAAGGACTGAATAGATATCATGATGACACTAAACTCATATCTGTCAACAGTAACTCTGAACGTGAACGGGCTTAATGACCCCATCAAAAGGCGCAGGGTTTCAGACTGGATAAAAAAGCAGGACCCATCTATTTGCTGTCTACAAGAGACTCATTTTAGACAGAAGGACACCTACAGCCTGAAAATAAAAGGTTGGAGAACCATTTACCATTCGAATGGTCCTCAAAAGAAAGCAGGGGTAGCCATCCTTATATCAGATAAACTAAAATTTACCCCAAAGACTGTAGTGAGAGATGAAGAGGGACACTATATCATACTTAAAGGATCTATTCAACAAGAGGACTTAACAATCCTCAATATATATGCTCCGAATGTGGGAGCTGCAAATATATAAATCAATTATTAACCAAAGTGAAGAAATACTTAGATAATAATACACTTATACTTGGTGACTTCAATCTAGCTCTTTCTATACTCGATAGGTCTTCTAAGCAAAACATCTCCAAAGAAACGAGAGCTTTAAATGATACACTGGACCAGATGGATTTCACAGATATCTACAGAACTTTACATCCAAACTCAACTGAATACACATTCTTCTCAAGCGCACATGGAACTTTCTCCAGAATAGACCACATATTGGGTCACAAATCGGGTCTGAACCGATACCAAAAGATTGGGATTGTCCCCTGCATATTCTCGGACCATAATGCCTTGAAATTAGAACTAAATCACAACAAGAAGTTTGGAAGGACCTCAAACACATGGAGGTTAAGGACCATCCTGCTAAAAGATAAAAGGGTCAACCAGGAAATTAAGGAAGAATTAAAAAGATTCATGGAAACTAATGAGAATGAAGATACAACCGTTCAAAATCTTTGGGATGCAGCAAAAGCAGTCCTAAGGGGGAAATACATCGCAATACAAGCATCCATTCAAAAACTGGAAAGAACTCAAATACAAAAGCTAACCTTACACATAAAGGAGCTAGAGAAAAAACAGCAAATAGATCCTACACCCAAGAGAAGAAGGGGGTTAATAAAGATTCGAGCAGAACTCAACGAAATCGAGACCAGAAGAACTGTGGAACAGATCAACAGAACCAGGAGTTGGTTCTTTGAAAGAATTAATAAGATAGATAAACCATTAGCCAGCCTTATTAAAAAGAAGAGAGAGAAGACTCAAATTAATAAAATCATGAATGAGAAAGGAGAGATCACTACCAACACCAAGGAAATACAAACGATTTTAAAAACATATTATGAACAGCTATACGCCAATAAATTAGGCAATCTAGAAGAAATGGACGCATTCCTGGAAAGCCACAAACTACCAAAACTGGAACAGGAAGAAATAGAAAACCTGAACAGGCCAATAACCAGGGAAGAAATTGAAGCAGTCATCAAAAACCTCCCAAGACACAAGAGTCCAGGGCCAGATGGCTTCCCAGGAGAATTTTATCAAACGTTTAAAGAAGAAATCATACCTATTCTCCTAAAGCTGTTTGGAAAGATAGAAAGAGATGGAGTACTTCCAAATTCGTTCTATGAAGCCAGCATCACCTTAATTCCAAAGCCAGACAAAGACCCCGCCAAAAAGGAGAATTACAGACCAATATCCCTGATGAACATGGATGCAAAAATTCTCAACAAGATACTGGCCAATAGGATCCAACAGTACATTAAGAAAATTATTCACCATGACCAAGTAGGATTTATCCCTGGGACACAAGGCTGGTTCAACACCCGTAAAACAATCAATGTGATTCATCATATCAGCAAGAGAAAAACCAAGAACCATATGATCCTCTCATTGGATGCAGAGAAAGCATTTGACAAAATACAGCATCCATTCCTGATCAAAACTCTTCAGAGTGTAGGGATAGAGGGAACATTCCTCGACATCTTAAAAGCCATCTACGAAAAGCCCACAGCAAATATCATTCTCAATGGGGAAGCACTGGGAGCCTTTCCCCTAAGATCAGGAACAAGACAGGGATGTCCACTCTCACCAGTGCTGTTCAACATAGCCCTGGAAGTCCTAGCCTCAGCAATCAGACAACAAAAAGACATTAAAGGCATTCAAATTGGCAAAGAAGAAGTCAAACTCTCCCTCTTCGCCGATGACATGATACTCTACATAGAAAACCCAAAAGTCTCCACCCCAAGATTGCTAGAACTCATACAGCAATTCGGTAGCGTGGCAGGATACAAAATCAATGCCCAGAAGTCAGTGGCATTTCTATACACTAACAATGAGACTGAAGAAAGAGAAATTAAGGAGTCAATCCCATTTACAATTGCACCCAAAAGCATAAGATACCTAGGAATAAACCTCACCAAAGATGTAAAGGATCTATACCCTCAAAACTATAGAACACTTCTGAAAGAAATTGAGGAAGACACAAAGAGATGGAAAAATATTCCATGCTCATGGATTGGCAGAATTAATATTGTGAAAATGTCAATGTTACCCAGGGCAATATACACGTTTAATGCAATCCCTATTAAAATACCATGGACTTTCTTCAGAGAGTTAGAACAAATTATTTTAAGATTTGTGTGGAATCAGAAAAGACCCCGAATAGCCAGGGGAATTTTAAAAAAGAAAACCATATCTGGGGGCATCACAATGCCAGATTTCAGGTTGTACTACAAAGCTGTGGTCATCAAGACAGTGTGGTACTGGCACAAAAACAGACACATAGATCAGTGGAACAGAATAGAGAATCCAGAAGTGGACCCTGAACTTTATGGGCAACTAATATTCGATAAAGGAGGAAAGACTATCCATTGGAAGAAAGACAGTCTCTTCAATAAATGGTGCTGGGAAAATTGGACATCCACATGCAGAAGAATGAAACTAGACCACTCTCTTTCACCATACACAAAGATAAACTCAAAATGGATGAAAGATCTAAATGTGAGACAAGATTCCATCAAAATCCTAGAGAAGAACACAGGCAACACCCTTTTTGAACTCGGCCACAGTAACTTCTTGCAAGATACATCCACGAAGGCAAAAGAAACAAAAGCAAAAATGAACTATTGGGACTTCATCAAGATAAGAAGCTTTTGCACAGCAAAGGATACAGTCAACAAAACTCAAAGACAACCTACAGAATGGGAGAAGATATTTGCAAATGACCTATCAGATAAAGGGCTAGTTTCCAAGATCTATAAAGAACTTCTTAAACTCAACACCAAAGAAACAAACAATCCAATCATGAAATGGGCAAAAGACATGAACAGAAATCTCACAGAGGAAGACATAGACATGGCCAACATGCACATGAGAAAATGCTCCGCATCACTGGCCATCAGGGAAATACAAATCAAAACCACGATGAGATACCACCTCACACCAGTGAGAATGGGGAAAATTAACAAGGCAGGAAACAACAAATGTTGGAGAGGATGTGGAGAAAAGGGAACCCTCTTACACTGTTGGTGGGAATGTGAACTGGTGCAGCCACTCTGGAAAACTGTGTGGAGGTTCCTCAAACAGTTAAAAATATACCTGCCCTACGACCCAGCAATTGCACTATTGGGGATTTACCCCAAAGATACAAATGCAATGAAACGCCGGGACACCTGCACCCCGATGTTTATAGCAGCAATGGCCACGATAGCCAAACTGTGGAAGGAGCCTCGGTGTCCAACGAAAGATGAATGGATAAAGAAGATGTGGTTTATGTATACAATGGAATATTACTCAGCTATTAGAAATGACAAATACCCACCATTTGCTTTGATGTGGTTGGAACTGGAGGGTATTGAGTGAAATAAGTCAATCGGAGAAGGACAATCATCATATGGTTTCACTCATATGTGGAATAGAAGAAATAGTGAAAAGGGATTATAAGGGAAAAAAAGGGAACTGAATGGGAAAAATTAGAGAGGGAGACAAACAATGAGAGACTCCTAACTCTGGGAAACTAACAAATGGTTGCCGATGGGGAGGAAAGTGGGGGGATGGGGTAACTGGGTGACAGGCACTAAGGAGGGCACTTGATGTTATACTATAAATTGGAAAATTGAATTTAAATTTAAAAAAGGTTAAATAAAAATAAATTTTAAAAAAATATTACCCCCCAAAAAAGGATGATTATTATCTGTCCTCTAATAACAGATTGGTTTTACCTGTCTTGGTACTTTACATTAATGCAAACATGATTATGTTTGGCTTCTTTCCCTCAACATTACCCTAGTGAAACCCATCCATGTTGTTGCATATAGTTTTGACTAATTCCTATTATCACTGTTTAGGAAGCCATTATGTAAATATTCCATAAAATATTAATCCATTGAGTTAAATTTATGGACACTGTGATAGTTTCCAGTTGGGACTGGAATTATAAAGAAGGCTACAAACCAAAACAAAACAAGAACTAAAGTGAGAGAAATGCTATGAACATTCCAGCAAAAGATTTAAGCCAACAGATAGAATTTGGTTGAACATGCATGTAGAACTGGAATTTCTACGTCATACGTGGTATCTCTTTAGCTCGATTAATTCATGCTAGAGTTCTTAAGAGCATGTGTACCAATTTAGAGTGCCATCACAATGTCTGAGAGGACCAGCTCCTCATGGAGATCTGCAATTTTCCTTGTTGTTTGGTCATTCTGAAAGATGTAGAGTGGTGTCTGTGGTTTTACCTAATTTCCCCTTAAGAACAATAAAAATGATGGGTTTTTAAAACATTTATTATTATTATTTATTTATGATAGTCATACAGAGAGAGAGAGAGGCAGAGACACAGGCAGAGGGAGAAGCAGGCTCCATGCAGGGAGCCTGATGTGGGATTCGATCCTGGGTCTCCAGGATCGCGCCCTGGGCCAAAGGCAGGCGCCAAACTGCTGCGCCACCCAGGGATTCCAAATGATGGGTTTTTATGTGCTTAGTAGCCATCTCCTTTTGAAGTCTTTTGCCACTTTTCCTCCTAGGTTTTCAGTATTTTTCTTACTAACATGTAGGTATTTTGTTAAGTATTCTGGATAGCAAAACATTTGCTGGATGTATTTTAAGTAACTTTTCTGCCAGCTGCTTTTTACCTTTTTGGCATCTTTTAATAAACAGAAGGACATATTTTCACATAGTACTAATTATTTTTTTCTCTTCTTCATAGTGATTTTGTATCTTGTTGGTGCATTTTGTGTCCTGTTAAACACATTTTCCTATTCCATGGAATATATTCCAGTATGTTTTCCATTAAAACACACGGTTTCAACTTTTACAGGTAAACCTGTAATCCCCCTGGAATTAATTTTTGTGTATGATGTGGGGTAGGTGACTAAGTTGGAAAAAAACCTCAGTCTTCTACCTACATGGGGACATAGTATGTCTTTCCCCTATGTGTCTCCTTCATCACCCACACTGAACACTGCCCTTCTGACACTTCTGATCACCATGGTGTGGCCAGGTTTTCCTTCCTCCAACCAAACAATTCTCTGTGACACCAGCCGGTTGTCCTACAATTTTACTCAGTTCTAACTTGTGTTTCTTCTCTATCTGGTTTCAATATTTTCCCCTTAAAGTTAGCTTTCATAAATCTGATTGTGATGCTTCTTTCTGTGTATTTCTTCAGACTGATCCTGGTAGGAGTACAAACCTTCTAGAACCTGTAAGCTGATGTCTGCCACTAAATTTGAGGTTTTCACCTGTTACTTCTTTGAATGCTTTTTCAGATCCACGCTCTTTTCTTCTTCTAGGACACCAGTGTTCAAAACATAGACAGTTTATTGGCATCCCACAAGTTCCTGAGTCTGTGTTCATTTTTTTTCAATATATTTTTCAATATACTTTGTTCAATCTAGATCTTTTTTTTTTATGATTTATCATTAAATACACTTGACTTTTTCCCCTGTCATCTACAATCTGGTAATCACATTTTCTTATTTAAGTTATTGTATTTTTCACTTCTGAAATTCCCATTTGGCTTTTCTTTACATCTTCTATTTCCTTTTTTAGAATTCCTGTTTTTTTTTTTTTTTTCATTTTTTCCAGGTGTTTTTGTAATTGTTTCTGGAACTATGTTTGTGACTATCCCCTTACAATCCACGTCAGAAAATTCTAACATCTATGTCATCCCAGTCTTGAGATCTGTTGTCATTTCTTCTCTGAGGTAAGACTTCTCTCGTTCCTGGCATAATGAATGATTTTCTGCTGTATGGTGGAAATTTTAGGTTTATGTTACAAGACCCTGGTTGTTATTTATTTTAGCAATCAGTAAGTCTTTAGCTTCAGAAAACATGCCCTGCCCAGTTCTGTGGGCTATACTGCAAACACCAATGTAATTTTCAAAGCCTTTGCTGTGCTATTCTGGTCTTTCTTGAGTATGTGCCACCCAGAGGTCAATGTGCAAACTAGCAGAATTCCACACTCTAGTTCACTTCTCAGACCTCTCACACAGTTAATTAGGGTTGGTTCATGCAGACACAGCTCAGTCGTGGTTGTGATCAGATCTTAATGTGCAAACTTTAAAGTGCTTTTCTCCAGTTTATCCTTCTCTGTCTTTTCCCACCTGGTACTAGTTGGAGGGGAAGGCTGGATGCCTCATTACTGAATGGGGACAGAATTCAGGTTTTCATCCATTGTCCCTGCAGCCAGGTTCCATAGTGTATTTACAAAGAAAAAGAAATATACCTTTGAAAATGTAATAGGATGTTTTCAACATTTTATAATAATATACAAAATGAACATTACAATTTTATATCAAATTAAGGTTAATTATCTCATGAGAACTGTATTAAAACATTAATGATATTAAAATATTATTCAATTATGACTTACAGAAAAGTAAAAAGGTAGCAAAGAGTTACAGCAACTTTTGAAAAGACACCTTTGTTATACAGAGACGTTTTAAAATCAAATGTCCAGAAATGTTCCCATTTCAGTTTTATTGGAAAAATATATACAATTAATAAAAATTTGAATATCTGCATACTTCAAGTATTTAAAAACCTTCCAAGTAAAGAGTGTGGATTTTGGATTGAATTTTTAAGAGTAAAAATTATAATAATTTAGTATTTTCTTGAAATGTTTTTGCGTCTAATTTTGGTTCCTATTATTAGTCTTTGGGTTAATAAACAAATTAAAGCAGAAATTTTTTTGAAGTAAATCATATATAGGATCAAATAGTGAGGAGAAAAATACAATGCAACAAGACCTCAATATTCCTAAATCCTGTAAGTACAGAATCTTGACATTCAGGGCTGTACATTCCATCTAGAAAACTAATCTCTGGTAAACTCCTACTCATTTTAAGGCAAATAGCAAGAGGCAGACATGAATCCTTTAGAAACATCTAAACAATCATCTATTATATAATTTACCATTGTGTAATAGATTGCTATAAAGTATGTATAAAGTATTTTCCCATCTGGTTCCCCAGTAGAGCATAAATTCCTAAGGGCAACTCCCTTGTCTTTTTCATCTCTCAATTTGCAGGACCCAGTCAATGTCTGGAAAAAAAAAAAAAAAAAAACTGCTTGTTGGATGAATGAACAAACATATGAATAAATTCATCCATGTTTTTACAATCAGTAGGATTTCCTTTTCTTAAGGCTGATAATACTGATTATATGTATATACTACGTTATTTATCCTTTTATCTATCAATGGACATCGAGTTATTTCTACACCTTATCTCCTATGTCTAATGCTGCAATGTAAACGGGAGTGCAGATATCTCAAGATACTTTTTTCATTTTTTTTTTAATTTTACTTATTTATTCATAGAGTCGCAGAGAGAGGGGGTGGGCAGAGACACAGGCAGAGGGAGAAGCAGCCTCTATACAGAGCCTCAACGCAGGACTCAATCCCAGGTCTCCAGGATCACACCCTGGGCTAAGGGCGGTGCTAAACCACTGAGCCACCCGGGCTGCCCCTTTTTCCATTTTTTTAGAGATTATACTCAGAAGTGGGACTGCTTGTTCTTTCTGAGTTCTATTTTCAATTTTTTGAGGAACCTCCATACTGTTTTCAATATCAGCTGTACCATTTTCCATTTCCATGAACAGGGTGTAAGGATTCCAATTTCTCCATATGCTCATCAACATTATTTTTTGATAATAGATACACCAACAGGTGTGAGGTGATAGTTCACTGTGGTTTTGATGAGCATTTCCTTGATGAGTAGTGATGTTGGGCCCATTTCATAAAACCTCCCAGGAAAAACAAGCCCAGGACTAAAAAGGCTCCACTGATGAATTCTACCAAAATTTAAGAGAAATAAATGCTAATCTTCTCAAACTCTTCCAAAAAGTTCAAGAGAACATTTCTAAACTTATTTTATGAGGGCAGCATTAATCTGATACCAAAACTAGATAGAAAAGAAAACTATAGGCCAATATATCTGATGAACATAAATGCCACAAATCCTCAACAAAATACTAACAATTCAGTAGCACATTAAAAGAATCATATGTTATCATCAACTGGGATTTATTCTTGGGATGCAAAGATGGTTCAACATATGCAGATCAATTACTGTGATATATCACATTAACAGAATAAAGGACAAAAATCATGTGATCATCTCAGCAGATAAAGGAAAACCATTTGACAAAATTAAATACCATTTTATAATAAAAAGTTCTCAACAAATATAGAAGGAATGCACCTCAACATAATAAAGTCTATATATGACAGGCCCACAGCTCACATGAGACTAAACAGTGAAAATCTAAAAAGCTACCACACAGCAAAGGAAACAATCAATAGAACGAAAAGACAATCTGTGGAATAGAAAATATTTGCAAACCATATATCTGATAAGCAGTCAGTATCAAAACACATGAGGAAATTCTGCATCTTAATAGTAAAAAAACAATTAACCTGATTTATCAAATAACCTGATTTATTTGTTAAAATGGGTTAAAGATTTGAATAGACATTTCTTCAAAGTTTACATGGACTCCTGATTGTCCAAGGACCTGCTTGGACCAAAAGGCTAACAGCAAACATGTTGCAATAAGAGAATTGAAAAACTCATATACTTCGGGGCTTGTCTTCCTCCTGTGCCTGGGAACACTGTGATTGTCCTCATATGAATAAGCCCAGACAAGCTTATTGGAGACATGCCACCCAATCACCTCTAGCAATTCAGAGGACAGCCAGGAGTAACTAACAGCACTAACCATCAGGTATGTGAGCCAAGCCATAGTAAACCAATCAGTCCCCAGGTGACCCACAAGCTTACTGCAATTGCATTAGTGAGTCCAACTGAAACCATCAGAGGAGCCTACTATCTGAGGCTGGCCTGTAGTGCTAAACAACAGGAAAGTGAGCTAACATATAATTATTGTTTTAAGCCAATAAGTTTGGGGAGGTTTGTTATACAGCAACAAGCTGGCTATATAATAGTAATATGTTACATAGTACATATATGGCATATATAACTCAAGTAATTAACATAATGCCTATAAACTCTAATAATCCATTTTAGTTATTGTTATTGCTTTTACTTATACATTTCTTTATTTTTTATGATAGTCAGAGAGAGAGAGAGAGAGGCAGAGACACAGGCAGAGGGAGAAGCAGGCTCCATGCACCGGGAGCCTGACGAGGGATTCGATCCCGGGTCTACCAGGATCCCGCCCTGGGCCAAAGGCAGGCGCCAAACCGCTGCGCCACCCAGGGATCCCTACTTATACATTTCTATATAGCAATTTTTGTGGTGGGTTTTTAAACCAGAAACTTTATGAAAATGAAAAGGATTTGCTGAGAAATACATGGTCCCCCTTCTTCAATGATAAATATGTAGTTATTACAGGTATTGCATTATGTGTACTAGGACAGTCACCTCATAGACATCTTTATGCACATGTGTCAGTCTGTGTATATTTATATATATAACTATATAAACGGACATTTTTAGCATTCCCTATATATGCTTCCATGAGAATGCTTACATGTATACCTAAGAGAATATTTTCAATGCTTTGCAGATCCTCTTCTATGTACTCAGCATTGTTCTATTAAAAAGAGATGCTTTTTCAAATTATTTCATTGTAATGTCCAGTAATAGCCTCCTTTTAACCCCCAGCAATACGAGAATGTTTAACACAGAAGGTCACTATTTTAAATCTTCATTCTTACTAGAATATAAAATGCTCATTATAAACAGTATAATCTGAATTTTAAGATAGTACCTTGTCTTAATTTGACAGGTAGAGGGTGTCTTTCTTCAACTAACACCAATTTCATTAGAGGTTAAAAGAAAAAAATATTAATTGAATTATATCTTTGCCAGTCATAAATGTGTCATGGTAGATTGGGACACATCCAAGCTCTCCATTCTAAGGGAAGGTCAATAAAATGTTTTGCAAAAGAAGTTAAAATTTACTTGAACTAAAAAATATTGACAGAATCTTCCACTCTACAAAGAGTCAGTATATTTCAGGCAAAAAACATCCCTACCCAAAGGCAGAATAAAGTAGAAAATGATCCAATTTGACCTATTAGCACTTTTTATTTATTAATATATTTACTATAACAAATACATTTCTTTCTAAATATGTACATTTTGAGCACTTTATATATAACTATAGTCTTTCCCAGCCTTATTGGTAAAATTGTACTGAAGAGAAATCTCATCACATATAATTAGAATATGGTGCATTCTGGGCTAAAGATGATTAAAAATAGTCTTGCAAATAGTCCTGCCTCATTTTGAAAGAAGTTGCATTAACAGTTGAATTGAAAATGGGTGAGGAAGCTCATCTGTGCTACCTGAAGCTTATTTTCTGAAGCAGCTGGGAGCCAAGAAACATGTGTAAGATGTCACAAACTTCAGGGGCACACAAAGCAGGTCATTTAATTTGTCCTATTTAGAGTTTAATTATAGAATCACCACTCTACTTGTTTTGAAAGGGGAGAAGGAGAGAAAAAAAAAAAAAGCTCAGTATTTCCAAAGCTAAGTGTAGAATTTTATGTTCCAGTCGTCAAACCTTACTACCGAAAGTTGCCTCCACGAACTCCCAAAAAGTATTAAATACCGTAAGCTTGAGTTGGTTCTACTTTGACAGCTAGAACCAAGAGACATTATTTCTCAGCTTCTTGAACCATTTCAGTATGGCTGAGCTCACGCTGTCCTTGGTGAATTATTAGAAGTCATACCCTGTGCTCAGTTTCAAAGAAAAATGTTTGGTACCCAAACTCAGTACCATTGCTTTGTTTCGTTTTTAGTTTTTATAGCATCTAACAGATTTTGTCATTTGGAAATTTATATTGCTGCAAAATTGGCAGAAAAGTACTAAGAAAAGAGTGTATGAGGCAGTTTAAAGAAACTCTGAATGATGCAAAGCTCAATCAAAGGAGGACACATGAAGCCTCGCTCATTTACTACCTTAGTCTCAACTATTTAAAACTTGCATTCGCAAATCCCAAAGACAGTGGCCCATCTCACATACACAAAAAGAGAGCAACATGGTTAATCCCTTCCAATATCATTCATAGGAGTGGTTAACATAATGGAAATATAAAAATTGAAACAAAAATTACATGTAATATTAAAGTATTACACACACAGTTGGGAAGGGACTGAATTTATAATAAAAGGTCAGCCCCTATTTCAGTAGATAACACACTAATTATTTATAAAGATTCATTGTTATGCTGTGATATTAGACAGGCTTTTCAAGTAGGCACAATTCATTCTTTCCTTCAGCTAATATGATGCATGGAGGAGTTATTTCATGCTACGTGCTGTGCAAAACACAGAAGACACTGCAGTGAACAGAACATGAGCCTGATCCTTGCACTGCTTATGGTTCAATATAAAAATGAAAGGAAGCTATATTTCATATGCCAAATTTGATCAGTTGTTTGTGATGTCTAGAGTGACATATCCCATTCCTGGTCTAGTAACTTTTAATAAAAAAGGAAAGAAAGAGAGGGAGAGGAGGAGGAGAAAAGGAAAACAAGAAGAAATAAAAGGATACTACATCTGAATTGTAAGTAAGTAAATCCCTGATAATGTGATGACTCTCAGTGTCTGTCCATATGGTGAAGAAAAATCATACTGGCCCTGCCTACCTCCCTTGATTATAGAAATCTGGTAAAATATATGAAATGTTTCAACTCAAAACGCCTATACTCCATTTAGTAGTATTATGATATTTTATAAGTGAACAGAGATGCATGCTGGCTAGCTAGGATGCATTAACCCATATGTTTGATTGAGAATTTATTATTCCCTTTTATAAAGAGTGATTGCACTTCCCTTGGTTCAGAAAGGGCCAGTTTTCCTATTTTACAGGCCCTGGAGGGGAAAAGGGTTCATGGAAACAAAATGAGGCAGAGTAAAAGTTTTAAATGGTCTATTTCTTCCCTATTTTTCCCATTATAAAAGAAAACCTAATATTTTATGCAATGCCATGGTCTGAATATATGAGATCATTTAAATGCTTCAAACATTGATTCAACACATTTATTCTTTCATTCATTAAATGAATATTTATTGCAAACCTACTGTGTTAGTAACTAAGTAAAATGCAAAATAAACTTAAGACAGTTTCTTGCTCTCTGGGATACCTGGTTTGCAAACCAACCCAGATTTTTATGTCAGGAAACCAAGGTCAAACTGTGGCTCTACGGCAGAGTGTTCTGATCAAGGTTTGCAAGCAGAGGACAGAACTATTCTAGCTTGACAATGTTTCAGGCATAATCTCTGGCAGGTTATTTCATCTCTGTAAGACTCAGACTCTCCCAAATGGTGGATAAATGCAAATGTCAAGGAAAATAATACTAATACATATCTTAAAGGGTTGTTGTCAAAATTAAATGAGGTAATAGATGTAAAATGCTTTGCTCAGTATTTGACATGCATTAAGTACTTGATAAATGTTAGTTATTACTTTTATATTATGTCAAGCACATATTTAATCTTTTGTTCTTCTTTGTAAAAAGGACCACTCTTCTCAAATGAAGTATAATAAGTGAAGACAAGAAAAGATTCAGGATAATGTGAAATACTAGAAATACTTTATGTATAGTTTCATTTCTATGATTTTGTCAGCTGTGAAAACTTGGGAAAATAACAGGACTTTATTTGCTTCCTCTTTTAATAAATAGCATAATAAAAACAAATCTCCAAGGTTGGAGAAAAAGTCAATGACATAAGGTAAACAACCAGAAAGCCTCTTAAGAAAAACATGGTGTTAAAAAAAGAAAAAAAAAAAAGAAAGAAAAGAAAAAAAGAAAAGAAAAGAAAAGAAAGAAAAGAAAAAACATGCCGTCTGTTTGAGAAAATGCTTACCTAAATATTTTGCAGTAGATGAGATGTTAACGATAGGAATCTAAGCCTTGTTCCCCTTCCCCAAATCATCTTTGTGAGAACATGAGAACTTCTATTTACTACCGAGAAATACCTACATTTAGTTCTAAGAAGAAAGAAAAGGAGAAAAAAATGGGAGACCAAGAATTGATAGACAAAAGAAAGAATCTGAGATGTAAATACAGTATTTACATTTTTAGATAATGCTGCTGTTTTTTGTTGTTGTTTTTGTTGCTGTTAAAAACATTTTCAGTGCCCTTAACTCTTCCTATTTTAGTGCGGAGACTGAACAACTCTGTGGCCCTTCAATTGATTTTAGATTTCTCAGGTTACCATGCTTTCATGTGGTGATGATGCAAAAAATAGTGGGAAACAGAAATCTACACATTTTGAAATGTATAGCTTGATTCATGTATTGATTGAATCTAGTTTACCCAATAACAAAATAGTGCCTTGCAAAGGGACATTCAATCAATTCCTGCTTTGTCTTTATGCTGTCAAATAATGAATGAGCTTACCTTTCTCGCACAATGCCCAAATAGAAATATTAATTTAAAAACAGTTCTATGCACTTGTAAAATGCTTACGCCATTAATAAATAACCAGTATTAAGTCTCTAAATTAAAACTTTTGCCTAAGACTTTGGAAATATACTTGTTAGAATTTTCCCATCATCTCACAATAGACTAGTAGAGCTGATGCTCCCTCCTACCCCAAACATGTTCCTATAACTTAAAATTGCCTCCCTGAAAAGACCATCTCTGAAAACGACCTTCCTCTTGAAATATAACTTTGGAATTCCACACTCACAAACTAAAATTTAAGTGAACAATAAAGGAAACTATAATGTTGGAACAAAATTGGAAACACCAGTATCCACTCACGATTTTAAAATGAGTCTTTCTAGGTCTGTACAATAAAATTAGCTAGTACAGATATCATCCTACCAGCATAAACCTGATATAATGTCTTTGTTCCCCAGATTATCATTTTCCACCAAAGGAACCATGGCTTTCTCCTTGAAATAGTGGTTGATTTCTCATTTGGGGGCTGGAAAGATACAGGTGACACTGGCATATCTCATTTTAGCATAAAGCAAGGAATTTTAACATGGTCGCATCAAGAAACACAAAAACCTAGGCAGAAAGGGTTGATAGTGATCAGACTGTAACAATCAATTATAAAGATAAGAATAATGATTGCAATAAACTGAGACATATTTAATCTATAAACTGCCATAAATCTCTAAAGAGACCACAAATATAAAAGTTACTTACAGTATTTATTGTCAATTTTTTAAATTACAATACATCTTTAGATTTAACTTCTGGTTTTGTATGTGTTGAGACTTGATATCATTGTTACGTGGTAATGAAGTTACAGGGGAAGACAGCCATAAGGTCGTCTCACCTATGGATCCTTGTACCAGTTTCATAGGCAGCGTATTGAGCAGGCATAAGAGAGTCCCACTCTGTAATTTGATGACATCCCAAATTTCTCCCCTACTAAAATGCTCCTAGAGCACCTTTCCTGAAAGTTTCACTGGAGGCTTATTCTGGTGGTGACATTTATTTTCCATTTGGAGTCTAATGGAGCAAAATCCTCTATAACTTAGTTCTTCAGAACGCAACCTGAGTGCTATTCAGATATAAGTATGCAATTGGACCAAAGATATTTTAATACCTTGCTCATGAGCAAATGGCAGTGTCCTACAATACGCTTATTCAAACTACACATACTAATTTTTCTCTTATTTCATCAGTGGAAAATGAGGGTCTTTTAAGATTTTATTTATTTATTCATGAGAGAGAGGCAGAGACACAGGTAGAGGGAGAAGCAGGCTTCCTCTGGGGATCCTGAGGCTTTTTTTTTTTTTTTTTTTTGAGTTTGCCCCTATTGCTTTATTTGGTGTTTTATACAAGTGACTAAATAGAGTAACAAAAGCAGCTATGTGGGCCCCCAAGACCAAACAGGTTCCTCTGACTGCCGGCTAGAGTGCCCACCCCATTCCTCCTCCCAGGGTACCACTGACCGCCCCCCACCCTGCTCAGGGCTCAGCTGACAAGGCAGACAGAGTGGGAGATCACATTTTGGGGCTAGAAGAAAGGGCCCAGAGGACAAGGATTCTTCATATAAAAATGGAAATGTCTACTAAAAAAAGAGTCCAAAAAGCGTATGAAAGTCTATTTCAAACCCTCCAGAAGTCTTACAAAAACAGTAAAGCTAAAAATAACCAAAGGTCCCTTGTACACCCCCGAGGGAAAGAGGAGGAACCAGGCACTGTTGGTGAGAGTCACAGTGACAATGACCCCAGCGGGTGGCTAAGCCCAGGCCCCAGAGGCGTGATGGGCAAGTGACTAATAAGACACCCAGTCACAGGACAGAAGCAGCAAGGGCAGACTGGATGGGCCAAGAGAGGAAACCCAATGCAGCCCCCACTGTGCACCCTACATAACATTCACAAAGAACTCACTGGGGTTGCCCATGGCCATGTGGAAGCTTTGGTGGCTCGCTGTCAGTTCTGGGGCACAGAGCCCAGGGGGGCTGCACTGCTGGTGGGACAGGGGGTGGAGGGGGCGCATCATGACCACCATCATGGAATTATAGGGGAGGGCCCTCCCCTAGAGGTAGCCCATAGGGATGGAGCCCAGGGTGGGCTCGGAGATTGGGGGCACCCCCTGATGAGCTTCCATCCCAGGACCCCCGGATCATGACCTGACCCAAAACAGGTGCTCAACCACTGAGCCACTCAGGTGGCCCTGGAAAATGAGTGTTAATATCTACAATCATTCTTAACAAAGCCTCTGGTGGTAAGCAGTGATCCATATATCCTTGCTATTAAAACAATACCTTCTCATAAAATAACCTATTATAAATGACCAAATTGCCTCAGCCTCATTTGTAATAACAACCTAGAAGATTCCAATGAGCCTACATTCAAATTTTTCCAGGATTAAATGAAACATGATTTGATACCTAGTCTTACCTCCAGGTGTTCCTTGCGGTTCCACATGAGATCCCAGGCTCCTGGTCACAGGTGGGCGAGCTGCTTTTTCAGAGGATCCCTGTCTTGTTCGTAGCCGTGGTTCTGGAGTCCTCAGAGCTCGGAGCTTCTCCAGCCGCCAGCGTGGTCATCTGTGACCCGGCTTGGCAAAGCCACCAAGAAGCAACCAGGCTTCCAGCCACCTAGGCTGCGCAGAGCCCACTCTCCCTTCCCGCTCCTGCCCTGCCTTTGCCCTGGGCCAGGCCACCTGGAGCAAGTAGGAACACCTGGGTTCTTCTATATCAAAGGGCAAAACACCAAAACAAAGTTGAGAGAACGCCCCGCTTTAGTATCCAAGCCACACGTGGGACTTTCTGACACCCAGTAAACTTGTGCCTTGCACCAAGTGGAAAATAAACTCCAATTGGCCAGGAAAAACAAACAAAAACAGGCCTTCTCAAAAGAAAAAAATAATAATAAAAAAAAAACAAACAAACAGGCCTTCTCTTCTGGTCTAATAATACAATAAAATCTCTTGGTTAGTTATTACAAATAGGTCATAAGTTACACTATTTCCTGGTCAATATGACATTCCAATTATCTATTGCATGGTAACATATCAGCACCAAACTTGGTAGCTTAAAACAACAATCATTTTATTATCTCTCATGATTTCTCTGGGTCAGGAATATAGGATAAGTTTGGGTGCTTCTAGTTTGGGTTTCTCTGAGGGTTGTAGTCAGATACCAGCTACAGTTGGGACAGCCGAGAGCTGAAGCACTCTGGGGGTAGGGAGCTGATGGGACATCAGGTCTCTCCATGGAGCTTCTTTAGTTTTGTTTTTAGTTTTAGTAAAACTTCAGTTTTACTTTAGTTTTACCTCTTTAGTTTTACTTTGAGCATCCTCACACCACGACCATCTTAGAGCAGAAAAACTGTCCAGTTTCAATATAGTATCTGACATTATTTTCATTCTGAGTAGCATACAGTAATGATTTGGCATGCATTCTTTACTATTCTGTGCATAAAAAAATTTTAGGTACTACAGTTTTAAAATCTTGCATTAGAGTTGTGTATATTTGTCTGCTACATTAAGAAAGAGCCCCTCAGCTCAGCTCCACTTTTTCTATTTATAGAGCCTTGTAAAATTGATCTAACCTCATTAGGCCTAAATTTCCTCACTTGCAAATTACAAATACAAATAGTGTCTCATACGCTTATTGGGAACATGGTGCATGCCAGTCTCAACAATAATATCAAATAACAGATGTCTGATTTTATGGGTGAGGAATCCAAGGTTCATGGTAATGGCTCATTATACATGAATTTAATAAATGAGGTGGAGAAAGATGAAATAATTTAGAACCAGTAATGAATGGTTCTGTTTGTTTGTTTGCTCACTTTAAAAATTAGGCTCTTAAACTTTGAAAAAACTGTTCCTAATTTGGTGCCAGCATTAATAGGGCTGGGGGAATTGGGGAGATGTTAAAAAATACAAACTTGTAACTAGAAGATGAATAAGTTCTGGAGCTCTAATGCGCTGTGTAGTGATTATAGTCAACAACACTGTATCATATGCTTCAAAATTGCTGAGAGACTAGATCTTAAATGTTGTCACCACAAAGAAGATATGGTGATTATGTGAGGTGATAGAGGTGTGGTAATCCTACTGCAATATATAAATGTATCAAATCAACATGTTGTGAACTTAAAACTTACACGACGTGATATGTCAATTATAGCTCAATAACAAAATAATAAATAACAGGGCTGTGAATAGGAAATAAACCATAAAAGGGACGTTTTAGGAATACATGTCTTCAGCCCTTTTGAAAATGAGCCAAGTGCATTATACATACATGTATTATAATAGGCATGTATGATAATATAATCTCCAGGCATTTATAATAGCCATGCATAATAAATATATGCCTATTTGGTCAGGCCAAATAGTGAAAAATTCTGACTGTATCTTTTAATTTCATTATCTTGTTATTTAGGCAACATCAGCTAGACCAAAACCACAAAAAAGATGAGTCCCAGTAATAACGATAAATATCTAACAATCACTGAACATCTTCCATGTTACTCTCTTTCAGGCATTATTCCAACAGCATTGCGTGTTTTCACTCAAGTTTTACCACAACTGAGCCCTCTGAGCCACAGACATAACAAATTACTGTAAAACACAACAAAACTCCCTCAAGCATGAACAATGAATAAGACCTTTCTTTAGTCTTCCATTCTGTCCTTTGAGGTGCAAATTATTGAGTCTCCTTATAAATTTGAAGATTCCCTGCATCTGACTGTGCCTGAACTGCTTCACAGAGTGCTTTACCCGTGTGCGTTGTAGAAATCTTACCTAATGATTGAGAAGCATTCTTACAGATTCAGTGCACGTGCCTTCTTAATCTGAAATCCCCCAGGGTTTCTGCATAGGCTCAAATTAAACACTAGGTCTCTCTAACTGGATGACCATGGTTAGAAAAATGAGCTTAAAATATGCATTTAGACGAGTTTGTAAATGCAAGACTCACAATGATATCAGTGTTTCTGCGTGATGGCATAATTAATAATTATGCCAAAAAATAAGCATAATTTCTGCTTGATTGATTGCATAATTAATCTAAGGTACAGTTAACAGGTTCCCAAACCAATGAGGTCCACAAAATATCTAGCATGTGCATTTGAATCCACATACGTGTGCCCTTACTGTTCAACTACCCTGGAATTGCACAAGGACATCAAAATGTTTCCCCTACTGGTAACTGTGAGTAGTACAGTGCAGATTAGTCTGCATAATAATAAATTACTTCAGCAGTTGAGAGTGGTCAAAACTAATAACATGAGGACAGAGTAAAAGATTAAAAAGTAAAGTACAAAGATTTTCCCAAGAGTAATATGGAATGAAAAAGTCATTTGCTATGAAAATTGGGTTTAAATGTGAATTTAGTTTCTTAGAACAGCATAAGGGAAAATGTTCCTATATGATCTAATTTTAGCCATCCCTCCCAATTGACTTAAAATTCCTCTAGAGAATTAGCAATTTAAATCCAAAATGTCAATGATTAGACAAAATACACAGTTATTTTTTTTCTTTTTTTTTACTCTTAGAGACCAAAGCTTTTTTTCTTTTTCCTACTGAGAATATTTGCTTTTAGAATATTCTAAATACAGTGAAATACTGGATTTTTGAAGTTATAAGTTTTCTATAAGTTATTTATCTTGAATTTAAAAGCTAAAAGAGCTGAAACTTTTTAAATTTATTTGGAGTTATTTGAGAACTACATGATAACACCAGTCAGTATTATATAGACAATACTAAAATAAGGTCTTATAGTTTCCACAGAAGTCTAAATAAGAGGAATACACCACACATGATAGCTGAAGTACCCAAAAGCTAATGCCATTTGAATGTTGTTAAATATTGGAATGGATGACTGAAATAGTTTCCAGTATTTTTCCTTTTTTTGGTGAATGTAAAGGAAAAAATAATAATAACAAGTTTCTGTTAGTACCCAGGTCAAAGATTCCCCCAATTCTCCTTTATTTACAGTTCATAGTCATTTCACCAGTATAACTTTGACTAATTGACTCTTAGTTCATCAACTGCTACTTTTTCTTTGGCAGAGTGAGGTGTTCTTAAGTCAACGAATGTGTTCTTAAACTTTCAAAGCACAGGTTCACAATAATCAACTTTTAATTGAGTACACAAAGGGAAGTTCCTTTACTGCCAATTTATTGTGGGTATACCACCCAGATAATTTGCTCAAACAAAAATAATATCAGAGACATACTGAAGACGAAGCTATATTATTGTGGCCTTTGTGTAATAATGCAACCTTACCCAAAGAGAGGTCTGCCCTTTAACCATGGCTCTTAGGAGCTAATGTCTAAGCCTTGAAAATAGTGTCTTTATTTATCCGGGGGCCTTGAGCCAGACAGCAACAGTATGATTTGGGATGGAGGCTCTAGATCACATGGTATCAGCTCAACTTCCAGAGGGGTTGGAGACTGGGGTTGACTACATGGCCAGCCAGGTTTATGTGCCCAAGCCTGAGCAAATACTGTGGACACTAAGGCTCAGGTGAATGTCCCTGCTTGGAAGTCCTCCAAGCACATTGCTAAATATCAGTGCCAGAAATTTAATGCTGTTTAAGACTCCATAGTGAAAGGACAGCTGGAAGCTCCACAATTGGAACTTTCTGGATTCTGCCTCACATGCGTAAATTCTCTTAACTGATTTTTGTTTGTTTCCTTTTTAAAAAAATAAATTATAACTGTAAATATATATAGCTTTAAGAGCGTTCTATGAGTCCTCTTCGCAAATCATTAAACTTGAGGTTTTGGGAACACTCTAAATTTGTAACTAATGTCAGAAATTAGAATAATCTTGTGGACTATTCTTTCTCTAACTGTGGCCTCCTATCCACAAAGGATAAAAAGTATTATCAAACGTTTTTTATGCTGATGCAATCTTACAGTGACCTTTTATAAGGTATTCATAAAAATTCTCTTTGAAAGAACTTATGTGTAGCTAAGAAATAGAAGACATGACTTTTCTATTTTTCTTCTTGATTCCATTAACTGAAACTATACAGAGATTATTTTTAAATTACTATGATCAATATTGGATAAACAAACACATTTTAAGTTCCTAATATAGATATGTAATGAAACTATAAGGAAAACAAAGGCATGGATAATATAATATTTCCATCAAAGATTTTCAAAAATCTTAAATGGCATGACATGTACAAACTACGTATAATTGCAAATAGAAATACAAAGCGCAAGGGTTGCCTTTTCTCCACAACCCCATCAACACTGATTATCTCTTCTCTCTTAGGTGATATCTAATAGCCATTCTAACAGATGTGAGGTGATATCTCATTATAGTTTTGATGTGCATTTTCTTGATGATTAGGGACACTGAGCATAACATCTTTTCATATACCTGTTGGCCATTTGTATGTTTTCTTTGGAAAAATATCTATTCAGTTCCTCTGCCCATTTTTTAATCAGATTGAATTGTGTGAGTTTCTTCTATATTTTGAATGTTAATACCTTATCAGATATACACAGTTTGCAAATATCTTTTCCTGCTCTGTAGGTTACATTTGTTGATGATGTATTGTGCTGTACAGAAGCCTTTGTTCCAACAAGTCCTAGAAAAGTACAAAACCAGATGAGTTCACTGCACACTCTAAAAACATTTTTAAAATAATTATTAACAATCCTTCTTAAACACCTCCAGTAAACTGAAGAGGAGGGAACACTTTCAAACTCATTTTATGAGGCTAACATTACCCTGACACCAAAACCAGACAAGGCCACCACAAGAAAAGATAATTACAGACCAACATCCCTAATGAACATAGATACAAAGCCCTCAGCAAAATATTAGCAAATTGAATTCAATAAGGCATTAGAAAGATTGCATACCATGATGAAGTGGGATTTATTCCAGGGAGGCAAGGATGGTTGAACATCTGCAAATCAATGTGATAGACTGCATTAACAAAACAAAGGATAAAAATCATATGATCTTCTTAAGAGATGTAGAAAAAAGCCTTGATAAAACTCAGCATCCATTTATTATAAAAACTGTTAAAAGATGGGTAGAGAGGGGGAACATATCTCAATATAATAAGGGCCATATGTGACAAGCCCACAGTTAACATCCTACTCAATGGTGAAAAGCTAAAAACTTCTCCTCTAAAATCAGGAAAAAGACAAAGATGCCCATTCTTGTCACTTTTATTCAACATAGTACTGAATGTTCTAGTCAGATCACTTAAGGCAACAAAAATAAATAAAATACCTAATCAGAAAGAAAGAAACAAAGAAAACTGTCTCTATTTGCAGTTTCATGATCTCCTATATAGAAAATCTTAGTCCATTGAAAAACTAATAAATTCAGCAAATCTGCAGGATACAATATCAATATACAAAAATCAGTTGTTTCTATACACTAATAATGAACTATGAAATAAAATTTATTTATTTATTTATTTAATTAATTTATTTATTTATTTATTCATTCATTCATTCATTCATTCATTCAAATACTTAATTTATTTATTCAGTAAGAGACATACAGAGAGAGGCAGAGACATAGACAAGGGGAGAAGCAGCTGTGGGGAGCCCAATGTGGGACTCTATCCTGGACTCCAGGATCACGTTCTGAGTCAAAGGCAGATGCTCAACTGCTGAGCCACCTAGGCATCCCAAGAAATAAATTAAAAAAAAAAATCGATTTACAATTGCATCAAAAAGAATAAATTACCTAGGAATTAAATCTAACCAATGAGGTAAGAGGTCTGTATACTGAAAACTGTAAATCTTTGATGAAGGAAATTGAAGATGACAAATAAATGGACAGATACTCCATGCTTAATGGCTTGGAAGAATTAATATTGTTAAAATGGCCATACTATCCAAAGTAATCTACAGATTCAATGTGATCCTCACCAAAATTCTAATAGCTTTTTTAACAGAAATAAATAAAACAATCCTAAAATTTGTATGGAACCGCAAAAGACTGTGAATAGCCAAAGTAATCTTGAGAAAGGAGTAAAGCTGGAGGCACCACATTCCTGATTTTATGCTATATTACAAAGCTATAGTAATCGAAACAGTGTAGTATTGCCATAAAAACAGACATATTGACCAATAGAACTGAATACAAATTCCAGAAATAACCTATGCATGTATAGTCAATTCATTTATGACAAAGGAGGGGCATTTGGGTGGCTCAGTCAGTCATCTGTCTTCAGCTCAGATCATGATTCCAGGGTCCTGAGATTGAGCCCCATGTTGGACTCCCTATTCAGCAGGAGTCTGCTTCTCCCTCTGTCCTTCCTCCTCTCATTCTCTCTGTCTCTCTCTCCTTCTGTCTCTCAAATAAGTAAAATCTTTAAAAAAATTATGACAAAGGAGCCAAGAATATACAATGGGAAAAGGATAGTCTCCTAAATAAGTTATTATAATTTGATAGGTGCTCAGCATCAGGGAATGTGATGCAATAAGTAGATTGCAAATGACCTTGGGATCTCACTCTGATTTAGCTCAGTGACAAGCTACATGGGACTAGGACTTCCGCTTCAACAGTAGGATGGGTTTTGTTTAAGCTTGGCTTCCCACTAAACCAGTGGCTTTACCCCCTAAAAAGAAGCAATGTGTCGCATTCTCACTTTCCATTGACCCCCACGTCCTACAAGTGTTTGGCAGTTGGTTTACCTATAAACTCTTAGCAAATCATTTGGTGCCAAGCAATTAGTTTATAGACCAATGGCAAGGTTGTAGTTGTCTCATGACATTGGAGAACAACATTGCATCTTCCTTGCACAATCTTTCCTTTGAAAGACAACCCACACTTTGTGCAGAAGAATGCTTTGGGCTCATCAAAAATCTCTGTACGGACAATAGTAGGATTACTCATTTATCTTATTAACTCTATTTTCACCTCCCTACTTTCTGCTCCTTTATCTGATATCTAAATGCATAACAATCACATTGCTAAATATCCCCTAAAAAGTGCTGATTCAAATGGAAGATCAGTATAAACTATACATCTTGAGCTCAGCTGATGATTACAATTGAGGATTTTTATAAACCTCAGGAAGACAAAAAAAAATTGCTGCAGAATACATATATTGGTTAGGATTTGTTAAATACTATTCCTAGACTGCTAGATAATTTAGTGAGGCACGTAAGATCCTCCTCAGTCTAACCCAGAATCCTCTTCAGCCTACATTGCTATCATTCACCTATTCCTCAGTCTTTCCAAACTTTTCGCACTTTGATGAATAAAGCCATTCTCTTTAATTACTTTAACTATTTTGTATATGCAATTTCTTCCTAATCTTGGGAAACAACCTATTTATTTTTTAAGTTCTAGCTCAAAACTGATTTTATAAAACATATTTTCAACCATATCTCATTAGCCACTCTAACATCTAAACTGTAAACACACTTATTCCTTGTCATTCTATAGGAATTGGCTTATTGTATTATAATTTATTCCTTTATATGTTCATCTTCCAAAATGATATATAATCTCTGTAAAGTAAGTACTTTTTCAACTGTGTGTGCTTCAAAGCTACGCTTGAAATATTTAAAAAAATTCATGTTCAATAAGTAAACAAATGACTACTCTCCCAAACACTTGAAACTCCTAGAGGTGTTTGCTGCAGAAGAAACTCTGCACACAGAAAGTAAATAAATGTTGCTGACTTACGTGGAAAGTAAAAGTAGTGAAGTTTTATTTATGTCTTATTTATTTTCCAGTTGTTTCCTGCCTCCCAAACAATGTTTATCCAGGCAACAGCAATTCCGATTAATATTATTATAAAAATATATAGTCATATGAATAAACTCACTGAAAAAGATCTAAAGAGCCTTTGGATTGTCCAGATGTCTGATCCCATCTGTTGATATAGAAAATTGAAAGCTTTGTCTGTTTTAAGCTTTACCAAAAATATGCAAAGCTTTATAAAAAATACAAAATTTCAAAGAAATTGCTCATTTCCTTTGTCTTTCTTAAGAGGGTGTATGTATTACATATATGTTTATTCGTATATGTATATATTATATTCATATGTATATTTTATATACATACACACATACATATGTGTATTATGGGTGTGTTTATTTCTGTTTCAGAAAATTTCTATAAAATGTTCTGGAATTTTTACATTACAAAAAACTGTAGTTTCTTCGAGGCAGGAATCAAGGGTAGGCTTCTCTCTACTAGGAACCGATCTAGAAATGCCTGCTATATTTGGGATTATTAAATATCTTAATTTTTACACACTCAACATACATTGACTAGAATATAATTCAAGAAGATCCTAGATATTTTCCTGACAATAATTTTATTTTCTTGGCTATTACACATTTCAAGTAATTTGAGCCAGTTAACTCAACACTTTTATTTAAAAATGAACATTATGAAGGGGATCCCTGGGTGGCTCAGCAGTCTAGCACCTGCCTTCAGCCCAGGGCATGATCCTGGAGTCTCGGGACTGAGTCCTGCATCGGGCTCCCTGCATGGAGCCTGCTTCTCCCTCTGCCTGTGTCTCTGCCTCTCTCTCTCTCTCTCTCTCTGTCTCTCATGAATAAATAAGTAAAATCTTTAAAAAAAATGAACATTATAGAGAGAGTCCAAGATGGTGGAGGATTAGGAGACCTTAGTTTCATCTGATGCCAGGAATTCAGTTAGATAGCTATTAAATATTTTGAACACCTGCAAACTTAACAAATGATCTAAGAAAAGAATAGCTGCAACTCTACAAATAGAAAAGTGACCATTTTCTGCAAGGTAAGAGGTGCAGAGAAGTGAGTCTGAGGTGATATGTGGGACAATAAACCATGATGGAAGGGAGCCTCCAGCTCCCTTATTAGTCAGCTCCAGTGAGGGACATCCCTGCCTAAAAGGTGCTGAGGTGGTGAAGCAGGGAAGAATCCTAGTGGGGACAGTGTGGTCTTGGGATGGTCGGGTCACAGGAAGACTGCAAGTGCCTAAGTGTGGCATAGTTCCCAGGCATCTGAGTGGAGAAGCTGGCTGCAATCAGTGAGCCAGGAGTGGACTCTTAGCCTGGAGTTGCCATAAACTGCAAAGCACGATGCAGTCTGCAAGTTGTTCTCTGAACAGGGGCTCAACAAATGGCAGGACCAGTGAGACACCCCCTTCCTCCTCCAGGAGGAGTGGCACTGGAGCATGCCACACTGCAGGAGTCTGCAAGGAGACTCAAGCTGGGTTGTGTGCCTGAGAGAGAAATGCTCAGTCACAGGTGGGTGAGCACAGAGTGTGGATGGACTCCAGGGAGATGTGAGTGATTGACTGCTTTTCCCTGAGGAGTGGGGCCCTCAACTATTGGCCCCAGGGCTGGAGATTGAGAGGCTGCCATTTTTACTCTCATTCTCTAAAGCATCACAGAAAGTCTTTGAAGAACAAAAGCCACATAGAGCAATCTGGAGCTGCTTACTTAGCCTGGCTCTCTGACAAGGACAGTGCAATTACACTTCGGGCAAAGACACCTTAGAATCAACACAACAGGCCCCACTCCCCAAAGGTCAGCAAGATCTACAACCATAAAGCAAGTTATACCATAAAGCAAAACAATATTAAAATAATTGGGATCTCAGAAGAAGAGAAGAGAGGAGAGCAGAAGGTATATTGAAGCAAATTATGGAGGAAAGCTCCCCTAATCTGAGGAAGGAAATGGGCATCCACATCCAGGAGGCACAGAGAACACCCCTCAAAATCAATAAATATAGGCCAAAACCCCAACATATAATAGTGACACTTTTAAATATCAGAGAAAAGAGAAAAACCTGAAAGCAGCTTGAGACAAAAGGTCCATAACCTACAAAGGTAGAAACATTAGACTGGCAACAGATCTCTCTATAGAGACCTGGCAGGTCAGAAAGGACTGGCATCATATATTCAGGGTGCTAAGTGAGAAAATATGCAGCCAAGAACACTGTATCCAACTAGGATGTCGTTTAAAATAGAAAGAGAGATAAAAAAAAATTCAGGACAAACAGAAACTAAAAGAATTTGTGATCACCAAACCAGCCCTACAAGAAATATTAAAAGGGATCCTTAAGTAAAGAAAGAGCCCAAAAGTAGCATGGACCAGAAAGGAACAGAAACAATATACAGAAACACTGACTTTACAGGTAATGCAATTGCACTAAATTAATATATTTCAGTAGTTACACTGAATGTAAATGCGCTAAATGCCCCAATCAAATGACACAGGGTATCAGATTGGATAAAAAAGCAAGACCCAAGAGATTTTATATCCAAAGACACCTCCAGATTGAAAGTAAGGGGTGGAAATCCATTATCATGCCCATGGACACCAAAAGGAAGCTGGGGTAGCAATCCTTAGAAAAATTAGATTTTAAATCAAAGACTGTAATAAATGATGAAGAAGGATACTATATCATAATTAAAGTATCTATCCAACAAAAAGATCTAACAATTATAAATATTTATGCCTCTAACATGGGAACACCCAATTATATAAGCCAATAATAACAAAAGTAAAGAAACACATCCATAATAATATAATAATAGTAGGGGACTTTAACACCCCACTCATTGTAATGAATGTATCATCTAAGCAGAAGATCAACAAGGAAATAGAAGTTTTGAATGACACACTGGACCAGATGGACTTCCCAAATATAATCAGAACACTCCATCCTAAAGCAAGAGAATACACATTCTTCTTGAGTGCACATGACACATTCTCCAGAATAGATCACATACTGGGTCATAAATCAGGTCTCAACTGATACCAAAAGATTAGGATCATTCCCTGCATATTTTTGGGCCAATGCTTTGAAATTAGAACTCAATCACAAGAGGAAATTTGGAAAGAACTCAAATAGATAGATGATAAAGAGTATCCTACTAAAGAATGAATGGGCCAACCAGTAAACTAAGGAAAAATTATAAAAATTCATGGAAACAAATGAAAGTGAATATACAACTGTTCAAAACCTTGTGATGTAGCAAAGGTGGTCCTTAGAAGTATATAGCAATACAAGCCTTTCTCATGAAATAAGAAAGTTCTCAAATATACAACCTAACCTTACATTTAAAGGAGCTGGAGAAAGAATAGCAAATAAAGCCTTAACCAGACAGGAGAAGAAAAATAATAAAGATTAGAGCAAAAATCAATGAACTAGAAACCAAAAGAACAGTAATACAGATCAACAAAACTAGAAGCTGAGTCTTTGAAAGGATTAATAAGACTGATAAACACCTGGCCAGACTTATCAAAAAGAAAAGAAAAAGGACTCAAATAAATAAAATCATGAATGAAAGAGATCACAACCAACACTGAAGAAATACAAACAATTTTAAGAACATATTATGAGCAACTATATCCTAACAAAGTAGGCAGTCTGGGAGAAATGGATGCACTCCTAGAGATGTATAAACTACCAAAACTGCAACAGGAAGAAATAGAAAATATGAACAGACCCATAACCCACAAGAGAATTGAAGCAGTAATAAAAAATTTCCCAACAAACAAGAGTCCAGGGCCAGATAGATCCCCAGGGGAATTTTACCAAACATTTTAAGAAGAAATAATATCTATTCTTCTGAAGCTGTTGCAAAAAATAGAAATGGAAGGAAAATTTCCAAACTTGTTCTATGAGGCCAGTATTACCTTCATCCCAAAATCAGTCAAAGATCCCACCAAAAAGGAGAATTACAAACTAATAGCCCTGATGAAAGGGTACAAAAAATCTCATCAAAATTCCAGCCAACAGGATCTAACAGTACATTAAAAGAATTATTCAGCACACCAAATGGGATTTATTCCTGGTCTGCAAGGGTGGTTCAACATCTGCAAATCAATCAGTGTGATCCATCACATTAATAAAAGAAGGACAAGGGGATCCCTGGGTGGCGCAGCGGTTTGGCGCCTGCCTTTGGCCCAGGGCATGATCCTGGTGACCCAGGATCGAATCCCACGTCGGGCTCCCGGTGCATGGAGCCTGCTTCTCCCTCTGCCTGTGTCTCTGCCTCTCTCTCTCTCTCTGTGTGACTATCATAAATAAAAAAAAAAAAAAAAAAAAAAAAAAAAAAAGAAGGACAAGAACTATATGATCCTCTCAATAGATGCAGCATTTGACACAGGACAGCATCCTTTTGTGGTTAAAATCTCCACAGTGTAGGGATAGAGGGAACATACTTCAATATAAAAAGCCATATATGAAAAGTCCATGATGAATATCATTCTCCAATAGGAAAAACAGAGTTTTCCCCCTAAGGTCAGGAACATGGCAGGGGTGTCCCCTCTCATCACTGCTGTTCAACATAGTACTAGAAGCCCTAGCCTCAGCAATCAGACGACAAAAAAGAAATAAAAGGTATCTGAATTGGCAAGGAATAAGTCAAACTCACTTGTTGCAGATGACATGATAGTCTATATGGAAACCCCAAAAGACCCCACCCCCAAATTGCTAGAGCTCAGACAGGAATTCAGCAAAATGGCAGAATGTAAAATCATCGCATATAAATCAGTTGCATATCTATGTACTAACAATGAGAAGAAAGAGAAATTAAGCAATCAATCCCATTTACAATTGCACCCAAAACCACGAGATAAACCTAACCAAAGAGGCAAATGATCTGTACTCAGAAACACTACAGAATACGCATGAAAGAAATTGAAGAAGACACAAAGAGATAGAAAAACATTCTATGCTCATGGATTGGAAAAACAAATGTTGTTAAAATATTATGCTACCCAGAGCAATCTATACATTCAGTGCAATACCTACCCAAATACCATTAATTTATTTCACATAGTTGGAACAAATAATTCTAAAATTTTTATGGAACCAGAAAATATCCCCGAATACCCAAAAGAATTTTGAAAAAGAAAACCAAAACTGGCATCACAATTCGGACATCAAGCCGTACTACAAAGCTGTGATCATCAAGACAGTGTGGTACTGGCACAAAAACAGACACATTGATCAATGGAACAGAACAGAGAACCCAAAAATGGACCTTCAACTAATCTTCCACAAAGCAGGTAAGAATATCTAATTGGAAAAAAAAGTCTCTTTTACAAATGGTGTTTGGAAAATTGGAGAGCCTTATGCAGAAAAATGACACTGGACCATTTCTTCACATCACACACAAAAATAGACTCAAAGTGGATGAAACACCTAAATGGGAGACAGAGATCCATCAAAATCCTAGCGAAGAATAGAGACAACATTTGTGACCTTAGCCACAGCAACTTCTTACTAGATATGTCTCCAAAGGCAAGGGAAACAAAGGCAAAAATGAACTACTTAGGAGTTCATCCAGATAAAAAGTCTGCACAGCAAAGGAAATAGTCAACAAACCAAAAGAAAACTGATAGAGTGGGAGAAAACATTTGCAAATGACATATCAGATAAAAAGTTAGCCTTCAAAATCTGTAAAGATCTTCTCAAACTCAACACCCAAAGAACAAATAATCTGATCAGTGGGCAGGGTTACCTGGGTGACTTAGTTGGTTAAACATCTGCCTTTGGCTTAGGTCATGATCCCAGATCCAGATCATGATTCCATGATCCCTGCTAAGCAGGGCGCCTGCTTCTCCTCCCTCCTGCCACTCCCCTTCTTGTCATCTCTCCTCTCTCTCTCTCAAATAAATAAATAAATAAATAAAATCTTAAAAAAAAAAAAGAATAGACAGAAGACATGAACAAACATTTCTCCAAAGACATACAAATGCCTACAGACACATGAAAAAATTCTTAACATCACTCAGCATGAGGGAAATATAATCCAAAACCCCAATGAGATACTACCTCACACCAGTCAGGATGGCTAAAATTAACAAGTCAGGAAACAACAGATGTTGGTAAGGATGCAGAAAGGGGGAACCCTCCCTCGTACACTGTTGGTGGGAATGCCAGCTGGTGTGGCCACTCTGGGAAATGGTATGGAGCTTCCTCAAAGTTGAAAATAGAGCTACCCAATGACCCAGTAATTGCACTATTGGATATTTACTCCAAAATACAAATGTAGTGATCGGAAGGGACACCTGCACCCCAATGTTTATAGTAGCAATGTCCACAATAGGCAAACTATGGGAAGAGCCCAGATGTCCATCAACAGATGAACAGATAGAGAAGACATAGCATATACATACAGTGGAATACTACTCAGACATAAAAAGAGAAAGAGAAAGAAAAGAAGAAAGAAAGAAAGAAAGAAAGAAAGAAAGAAAGAAAGAAAGAAAGAAAGAGAAGAAGAAAGAAAGAAAGAAAGAAAGAAAGAAAGAAAGAAAGAGAAAGAAAGAAAGAAAGAAAGAAAGAAAGAAAGAAAGAAAGAAAGAAAGAAAGAAGAAATCTTGCCATTTGCAAAGACGTGGGTGGAACTAGAGGATATTACGTTAAACAAAATAAGTCAGTCAGAGAAAGACAGTTATATAATCTCACTCATGGAATTTAAGAAGCAAAACAGAAGCTCATGGGGAAGAGAGGAAAAATTAAAATGAAAGCAAAGAGGGAGATAAACCATAAGAACCTTTTAATCATAGGAAACTGAGTGTCACTGGAGGGTGGGAGGATGGGGTAACTGGGTGACGGGCGTTAAGGAGAGCACATGATATAATGTGCACTGACTGATGAATCACTGACCTCTACCTCTAAAACCAATAATATGTTAATTACTTGAACTCAAATAAAAATTTAAATATATACTAAAAAAAGAAGTTTCAAACTGAAAAAAATGAATGACAAAACACAATGTGACTTATTCATACAATAAACAATACTAAGCAATAAAAAGGAACAAACCATTGTTACAGACCACAGTAATAACTACCCAAAAGAAGCTAGATAAAGAAGTATATACTATATATGATTACATATATTAAAAACTCTAGAAAACTAATCTAATCTATGCAAGGGAGCAGATCAGTGGTTATATGGGATAGGAAAGAGTGGCTGGCTGGGAAGGGGAAGAAGGGGAATTTTGAGGTGATAGAAATGTTTTATGTCTTGAATATGTTGGTAGTAACATGTTCAGAACTCATGAAACTGTATTTAAAATGAGTGCATTTGATCATAGGTAAGTTGGACCTCAATAAAATTGGAAAAAAAATAGCAGGAAGAAAAGAACATTAATAACATGGAGTTAAATAGTAAATTATTAATTATGTCTTTAATTTTGAAAATAGCTTTTCCAAACTCACCATTTTCTAAGAGGTTTTGAGAAACATGCTTAGATGCATTTCGCCAGCATAAAAAGACACCATTGTTGGTGAATTTCACTTTGACCAAAAAAACCCCCAAAAAGTCCAGAAAAAGTTCTATTTGCAGTCCTTTCTACCCAAAACAATCTCTGCAGTCTATAGACTTTAAAGAGTTATCCATTCACTTATTGAAGTATTGATTATTAGTTCATGCCTCCAAGTCAAGAACACTCTCTATATTCAATGTATTTTCAAATTATGAGAAATAATGAGAAACTACCAACAACCATAGAAAAGTTAGAAACTTTCCCATCTTCCTCATTCTTCTTCTGTAATTAAAAATTCTGGGTAATAGATTGCTTAGTTTCTAACCCTGGTTTTTCTACTAATAAATTCTGCGACTGTGCAGAAAGAACATGTTTTTGCTTAACTTTAGCATCCTTAACAATAATTTGATGCTTCTATATAGATAATACAATGAAATAAAAGCAATACCTTTTAGACATCATTATGCGTCAGCCACTGGTCTAGATGCTTGACCTTCACAACCTTAAAGGTAAGTAATAGAATCCCCAACTTACAAAGAGGAAATGAGGGGCGGAAGTAACCGGTCCATGGTTGCACAAATGCCAAAACTGGGAATCCTAAACTGCCTGAGTCCCAGGTCCACGTACTTCACTAATGTCCCGAGAGGAGGTAAAAGTCCTTTACAATCTTAACATGTAATCTTTTTAAATTCACCCACTTAAACACACTAGACTCTAGATCTAAGTTCATAATACAAACTAGAAATGAAACATTATTTTGTCTAGAGATCAAATATAAAAAATTGCAACATATTGAAAAGAAAGGTCACAGAGATGACCCAGAGATTTTTATTTTAGCGAAGGGAAGCAAACAGTAATAAGATTATATTGAAATATAATGACATAAATTGCAAACTAGGAGCATTACGTTAACTCTGATGGCTCCTGTAATTCTATTCATTGTTCAGTAAAATTTATTTACATGGATTTTTGTGTGTGTGTGAGTGTAGTTATTACCTCACAATAGAAGCTAATAAGACAAGAAATCACTAAAGATATTTCAAACTCATTTTCTTGTTTACTACCTCGTTAAATTCAATGAAAGTCATACTTTAATTATTTTGTTTTTCTGCCTTCCAAATCTATAGATAGCATTGGCATTTGCCCAATTAATGGCATGAATGAATGCCCTGTTGAATGAAAATGTAGAGTATCTATTCTTTATTGGATTTAACACAAGTGGGAACTTTTCTGTAGGTACCTTTTTTTTTTTCTGTACAAACTCATTAGACTTTTCCAGATGGAAAGAAGTGACACATTTCTCTGGAATTAATAATAAAAATCCAAAAGTAGGGATATTCGGACCAGTGAGCTTAGAGCACTTTAGCTATCTTCCTTCTTATTCCCTTGTCTTCTTTCCTTCTCACTTTCTTCATTCCTTTATTGTCCTTGGTTTTTATTTTATATTCCCCTCTTTCCTTCTCTTCTTCCTCTTGCTTTCCTGCACTTCCCATTGCCAGCGCCTTGGGTTCCTCTAAGAAATAATGAGCACTGCTAGCAACATGTAGGGCCGATGAAGGAACTGGACCCCAGTGTAATTAAGTTTATAGGCAGCTCGGGGTGCGCTGTCCTTCACTACTGACTCCTATTGCCTGAGGGAAGTCCTATGGACCTCATTTTCTTCCTCAGAAAGGGATGTGACTTGTCTCACAAAATTGCTATTGGGGAAGATGAATAATTACCGCACAACAATATTGAATATAAATAAGATATTTTTTTTAAATCTACAAATCCAAAATTTATATTACTTTATGAGTAATTTATATTACTCATTTTTCACATTTCATCAAAAACACATATATCAGGGGCTGTTACAGAGACTGAGTATACAAACACAAACTGCAAAAAGTCCTTTAGAAGGACTTAGGAACTACTGGGGGGTGACAATCACATGAAGAAACATGTCAATGCACTGTGATAGGAATGGTAGTTCTGATGGAATATAACAATAATTACAAGAAAACAATATTGCATATAAATGCCAATGCTATAACTTGTCACGACTGCTTCTCTGTATTAGATAGATCATCCTTAAAAAAAAAAAAAAAAAAAAAAAACTATTGTATGACTGCACTGGCAATTAGTCATTGACTGACACTGTCATTAGTTGGAATGAAACCTGGAAAGTGGGTTCTGGATACAAACCAACATTTTATACATACTCTGTTTTGTGTGAAACAAAGTTCTAAAATCTTTAAGGTAAGAAATGGGGTAGATGTTCAGTATTGTGGATTGCTGGTTACGTGTCTTGTCTGTGGTCATCCATTTCTCTCAACTCAGAGTTTAGGGGATAATAATTTTGTTAAAAAGCTTATAGGAATTGAATATTTCCATATCACATATAAAATGTCCAATAGTTTTAAAAAAATTAAACGTAAGTTACAAAAGTCTTTGGTATAGTAAAATTCTGAAAGACGTGAAAGTAAGTAAATTAGAAAGTTATATCTCCCCCAGCAACCCTAACTCAGCCACTGTGCACAGATGGAGCATTTTGGCAGTGCATATGCACATAACGTGTGTGTCTTTTTATATATACTATATGTAGCCTGCCAGAAATATTTTCACTCTGGGAACCATGAACTGAAATTTTCTGACCCGTGTGTATTAATAATCAAAGTCTTAAAATCATAGTAATATAGTTTTTGGCAAATGCTTCCTTTTTCTTGCTATATTTTTTAAGTATATGAAGAAAATAGTGGTATTGATTCCCAGAGAAAGAAATGTATGAGGTAGTTTTGAATAAGTGTAGATTCATAAACTTACATTTTATAACTGCCTGACGTTAAGACATATAGGTTCAGTCAGGGGCCCAGGATCTTGTTGTTTTAATAAAACGATAGTAAAACTATATGCTTCGTGACAATAGTCCTTTGCTGTCTAATATTTTGAGCCCATTGCAGCAATAATAATAACCCTTACTCTCTAGCTAAAAGAGAAGTGGTAAAATTTGATCTACATAAATATTAATCTGCCAAATTTGTCTACTCTTCTGCTTTTTTTAAAATCAAATCTTCATGAATATGAAGTGGAGTATCAGATTCAAGGGGGGCAAAAGAGACACTTTTATTGAGAATTCTCTTTTTTGAAAATCCAGATTGATTTTCCAGGGTGTAATATACCCCCTATAGATCATCTAAATGGTGTTGGGATGCCTTATTCTTCTGGACTGAAAACTGCTATACTATCCTTTAGCTTAGTGAAGGTTATAGCCTTATTGTGCGACTCAAGAAAGTAACATGATGCCCAGTGTGACACTGGGATGGCCTATCTCATTTGGTCACAAATTTAAGACTAGAAGGGGCTGCTGCACTGGTGGTCTAGCAACTGTTCAACAAACAGCTCTGTGTGGGATTTTACAAGTTCCAGATTTGTAGCATTTGTCAATATCCCGCGGGTAAACTACTCCTACCACTGTTGATGTCAAGCTAGCAAAGCAAAGTTAACCAATTTGCAAAGTTACTAAAAATGTAAGCAATTAGCTCTTGAGATCAGCGTATGCTGGATCTAGCATGCCACTGTGTGCCATCCCTTAAGACTGCACACGAGGGTCTGTTTCAAATAACACAATTTAAAATCAATCTGATGCCCTAAAGAACATCTACTGAGAACAAGACAACATTTAATTTGGTCTAGTAGTTCATATGCATCCAGTATTAATGAATCATTGATGTCTTTTGTTTCGTATGCCTGAGTATTTAAAAGCTTTAAGAAAATGTCAGTTTTAGGTCTATTTGGACTTCCAGGGTGCTATAGTATCTGAGAATCATTTGTATCTATATTTTATCTGGGTGAGACTTTTAATTAAAAATAAATAACTTTCCCTGTAATCACTACAAATTATGGACATTCTCTGTAAGAGTGTTGGCCTTTTGAGACTGGGATCCAGATCAGATTCATCTCTGTAATGGAGCTGATATCCAACACATGTTTTTAAAAATTGTGTGCTCAATAAATCCATTCAATTTTGAATAAATGAATACATAAAGGAATGAATAAGAAAACTGTGCTCTTTGACATTCTGATGAACAAACATATGATAAGGAATAAGAGTATGTTATTTGTACAATAAATCTGAAATAATTGATTTTGTGTTTTATCATTCTAACATAGGAAAACAAATTTAATATCTGATCTTTTATTTGTCTTAAAAATGAAGAATAATTTTAAATCTGTAGACACTGCAGTGGCAAAGACATTTGTAAATAGAATTTGAACAGGCTAAGGACTTATTGATTTAATAATTACAGCTTTGTTACAGTAGGTGGAATTGGAGGTCTCCACACTAATGCTGTTTGATGAAGAACAATGGAAAAGGAGACACAAACATTGCTATATAGGAGGACATCTTTCACCCCTTCATGTATAGGATATTCTATTAAAAATTCAACAAGCTATGCACATAATTAGGCATTCTTGCTGTCACAGTGAATCACCTTTATGAACACTCTGATGCACCTTGACATGGAGAGCTCAAGCTGGCTGGCTTGCCTCTAAATAAGGATCTGCTGACTAATTCACAGAAACTCCTCCTGCATTCCTAATAGGTTCAGAGAGACTCCTTTGTAATAAGCAGCTTCTGAAAACAAGAGATACCTCTATTTCAGGTATTGCTTCTCAATGGAGGTATTTTGCAAATGCCAGGTAGAATTTCTTATTTTCACAATGGTTGCTATTTAGTTCCGGGCAGTGGGGCACAGAGATAGTGTGGGCAGGAATGATAAACACCTTGAACACAGCAAATCACGTCCTGCCCAAAAGATAGTTACTGTCTGTGGAAGCCACCTTCCAAGAGGACCCCTAGAGATCCGCACCTCCTGGTCTTCACATGCTCGTATATTCCCTTCCCACATTACGCCAGGATTGACTTATCAATAGAATACAGCAAAAAAGATAGGATGTCGCTTCTAAGATTAGATTATAAGAAACTCTTCCTTCTGTCAAGGTTGCACATACCATTTCTCTCTCTCTCTCTCTCTCTGATAACTTACTCGGAAGGAAACCAGTTGTCTTGTCCTAGGATATTCAGGCTGCCCAAGGAGAGAGGTCCACAAGTCAAGAAACTAATGCCTTTGGCCAGTAGCTAATGAGAAACTAAGGTCTGCCAACAGCAATGTGAGTAGGCTGGCAAGACTACTCTCTGGTCCCAGTATTCACACGACCGCCCTCTTGCCCAACAACTTTATTGCAATTTCAAGAGAGACTCTTTAATTTTAAGAGTCACTTCAGCTAAGCTGTTCCCAGACTCCTGACCTGACAATTCGTGTGAGAAAATTAACAGCCCCTCTTTTTTTTTTTTTTTTGAGTTGATGAATGTTAAGATAATTTGTTACACAACATTAGATAACTAATATAATCATCCTGTTGGCAGCATCTGGCGGCAAATATTTATTGATTTATCTGAAAGATCCCATACATGTGGATGGTCTAGTTCTATTCTGCACAAAAACTAAAATAGTTCTTCCTCACAAGTACAACTTTGATTCTTTTAATGTGGTCTTATCTTTAGCATCATTTAGAAATGATGTCATATAAAGTATTTTAGTCTACTTTTCTTAACCATGCTACAATATTTAATATAATATATGCATTATACAGCATCTTCTGATATTAGATTTCCTGTGTGGTTATTTGGATGAATTCTTGGAATATGCTAATTGTGAATCTCCCAAATATCAGTTCACAAACCACTCATTGATGGTATAAATTGACATGGATTAAATGTTTACAATTAATTGAACTGCTGGTGGGAGAGAGAAGTTAGAGTATAAAACCATCCCACTTCATATAGACCTCTTTAGCATTAAATGGTTGAAAAATATCCTGTGTTGGAAGATCTCTTTTACTCATTAATCCTATTGAAATAATTCAAGTTTCACTTCACATGATGTAAGTAACCACATTGATTAGAATTAGATTCATCGAGATGACAGCTGAGAATTTTCCTATATTTAGGAATATAGGATAAGTAGCATGAGAGGAGATACAATAATACATTTCAATATTTTTTTTCTGTGACTTGGAAATGCAGATATTTATATGATCTGTTTTGTGGATGACATTCACCTTCACCTTTACACTTTGGATCAATCTTAACCCTCTCTGGGTTCCTAGGAAAAAATGGAATATAGAGGGTTTTTTTTTTGAGAATTAAAAAAGAATGTCATGTATAAGTTAAGAACTGGTATAATAAAGGTTATTATAAAGATTCTATTATAGTTGTTAGGTTGTTAAATAATTATATTTAACAACTAAGGTGATTATCCAAGAGCATTGGTTGGTACAGTATAAGAAGGAAACTGCTGATCATTTAAAGCCTTATCCTGACATACCTGACCCTCTGGGTCTCAATTCTGATTTTATTCACAAACAGAACACTATTCCTAAATAATGCTTGGGCTATAAACTAAAAAAATGTTTAGTATTTTAACAACAACAAGAATTTGCTGAATGCTTACTCTATGTCAGGCACTGTCATAGGCACGGGGGACAGTGACAACGAACAACAACAACAAAAGTCCCTGTCATCATGGATATATTTTGGTGTGATAATAAATAAATAAAAATATAAAGTACTTGGTGTATCAGGTGGTATAGTGGTTTGAAGAATTTCTCTGGCTAGAAAGTAGTCTAAATTGGAGGACTCATGGAAGTTAATGTGGAAAGTTGAAAGTGGATGATGAATACAACGTAGTATTGTGGAATAAGACATCTGGACGTGATGCTCACAATCATAAGCCTAGATCGTCAAATAAACTACTTATATTGATCATTCTAATTCAATTATAAAATAAAGTAATTATTGGAACAAAATTGGAAAGAATTAGTTATCAAAAAATTTCACTTGTGTTAAGTTTCTCATTCTTTTATGTTAGTATTTTCTCAAAATGGAGTCTGTGGCATATGTAGATCCTTTCTTTATTTTCTGGAGTCTGAGAACCCTGAAGATTTGTTTTCTGTTTTTGTGCTTTCATGTACAAAGACTAGTTAAAGGCCAAGGGGTGGCATAGCATAATGGAGAAATACAAGTTCTACTGGTTCAAATAGAGATGGAAGATGGAATATTGATATATTACCCAGTCAAACATGGATACAGATATGACAAACCCAAGTGAATTTGTGCTACTAGCAGTCAGCTGTGTATCCACACTGTGAGCAATGAGCATTAAAACTGAGTAATATCAAGCCACTTGGGTGGTTCAGTCAGTTAAGTATCTGACTCTTGGTCATGACCTCAGGTTCCTGAGATCCGGTCCTGGTTGGGCTCCATACTTAGCAGGGAGTCTGTGTGTCCATCTCCCTCTCCTACTACCCGTTTTTCCCCCACTCATGCACATACGCTGTCTCTAAAATAAATTAAATCTTTTAAAAAACTGAGTAACATCTCAGTCATGTTAACTTGAGCTCCATTTTAATTTTATATTTTTCTTTGCATATTCATATGTGTGTTTTATGGTATTCAAAAGCTATGGCACACAGCAGGCCAAATTTTAAACAAAATTATATTACATATTTTTTTAATTTTTATTTATTTATGATAGTCACACAGAGAGAGAGAGAGAGAGGCAGAGACACAGCCAGAGGGAGAAGCAGGCTCCATGCACCGGGAGCCCAACGTGGGATTCGATCCCGGGTCTCCAGGATTGCGCCCTGGGCCAAAGGCAGGCGCTAAACCACTGCACCACCCAGGGATCTCACAAAATTATATTTTAAAAGTGAATACATCAATATTTACTTTTCAGGAAAGAAATTTACTTTTTTTTTTTTTTTTGAGAGAGTGCAAGAGAGAGGGGGATGGGGCAGAAGGGGAAGGAGATAGAGTATCCTAAGCAGGCTCCACACCCAGCAGGGAGCCCATCTCGGGGCTCGATCTCACAACCCTGAGACAAAATCAAGAGTCAGACACTTAACCAACTGAGCCACCCAGGTACCCCAAGAAACTTACTTTTGAATAGTATTTCCACTTAATATATCCATTTTAAAATGGAAACAATTTCTACTTAAAAGTAATATTAAATATATATAACAGGTTTCTAAAATATAGCTTTAAAGGTAGGGAAGTAAAATCGAAGTAATATAGAAGGTGAAATTGAAGATTTTGAATAGTGAGCTAGTTCCATCATTTGTTAGTTCTGTAAATACTGCAAAACACTTAACTTCTTTGGTAAAGATTTTATTTATTTATCTGAGATAGAGATAGAGATGATGATAGAGATAGAGATAGAGATAGAGAGAGAGAGAGAGAGAGAGAGAAAGCATGATCAGGGGGAGAGGCAGAGGGACAAGCAGGCTCTTTGCTGAGCAGGGAGCCTGATGCAGGGCTGAATCCCAGGACCTGAGATCATGACCAGAGCGTAAGGCAGGTGCTTAACCAGCTGAGCCACCCAGGTGCCCGCAAAACACTTAACTTCCATAAGCACTGGTATTTGGTCTGCAATATGAGATTAAATATACATTTCCTGGAGGGTTATACCTAGGATTTTGTAAATATTAAATGAGATCACATTAAAGAGGACAGAAATTAGCATATGTTAGTTAGAAGTATTGTTGACCTTCTGATGATGAAAAAAAATGATATGCTTGTTGGGGCAAATCTTATAAATATTATGAAACTACTGGCAGTAACTTTCATTCTCTCTCTCTCTCTCTCTCATTCCGAGTGTGAGTATGTGAGTATATTTAATGTGGTGGCAAAATGGCATGCTAGGAAAGCTCTCAAAGCCTTTAAAGAACTTATCTTCTGTTTCTACAGCCTATGAATCTCCTGACAATACCAGAAAGAAGAAATGAGAGGGGTAGTGATTGATTGGGGAATTCTCAGGCAAGAAGATGCTGTGCTGGGGCCAATGCCTGCACATGGCTTTGATCTTAATAACTCTCCATTACATATACTTCCTTTGGCACCAGTGAAACAAGGTTTGATTTATTTTTGATGGATCTTCTCCACATTGGAACTCTATTGCTTTCAAAGCTGTTGCTGCAGCAACACCTGAAGTGATTTTTATCACTGCCATAAAAACAGTAAATGATTTCAGGTGCCAGAGACCTTTTTCAGGTTCTGGTGTTTGATAAGTGAAGTCAGTTGCTAAAAATGTTTTTCTGCTGCTTTAACTTTTGACATGCCCCTAGAAAATCTATATTCTATATTCAACAAGTTGTCTGATGCCTTATAAATGTGGGAAACACTAAAAGATTGGGATTTGTGAGGTATTTGTGATGTTCTACATAGAGTAACAAAAATATTTAAGCAAACTTAGATGTGTTACTGTTGTTTGTCTGTTATTTGGGTTTTGTTTGGTTTTGTTGGCTTTTATGTAGTTTTAGCAGGCAGAGACCATTGGTAAGGAGATTGGGAGAGTGCCACATGTGCTCTTGTTTCTAACTCCCAACTCAGAGATTTAAAAGCTAATTGTTGGAGTACATCCCTCACTCATTAGGCAATTATAACTAAACAAGCAAAGCAGAGGAGTTTCCTTTTAACTCTAATTTTAATGTCCTTTGGCACTGATTGTTCAACGTCCTACTGAGGTGGATTATAGTGTCTCTCCAAATCAGGTCAACTTCTAGAAAGTGATAGGACAAATGAGTGCCAAAGCTGTGTAGAGAAAGCTATCTGTCTTAGAGCCACACAAGAATTGCTGGAGTCACCTGAACCTCATTGTAGACTCAGATTTAAGGCACTGAGTAGTAAAGGATCTGTCTAGAGTGGTGTTAAATAATAAACTTTGTATTAGAAGATTTCTCAGAAGATGGAATATCTATTTCTTCTTCAACACATAAATGCTACTCTGAAGTTTACAGGCCTCCATAAATAATCATAATTATTTCTCAATATTTCGTGAATTTTAAAAGAAAATGAGGTCAGTAACTGAACAATTATGGTCCCTGCATATACCTACACTGCCTGTTTTCTACTTTCAAGTCCCCAACTCCTAAATTAAGTAATATAACTATATATAAAGATTCTGAATGGTTGTGATATCCTGGTTCATCTATTTTAAACCAATCCTTGGGATTCTGTGTGTTCAGTGTGTTTGTGTGTGTGTGTGTGTGTGAGAGAGAGAGAGAGAGAGAGAAAGGCAAACAGAATACCAGAACATTTGATCAGTCATATATGAATGCATATAAGAGGATAATGTGGGACAAAATATTGGAAATAGGGGCCATCCTAGGAAATATAAACTATAAGATAACTAGAGGCCAATTATCATAACATAGCTGGGCATATTTTAATGTGCTTATATGTAGCTTCTGAGAGTTTGGAAATGGATTGTAGAAAAATGTTTTCCATTTCTATATGTGATAAAACTACAGTTTTTCCCAAGTTTCCATTTTGCTCTCCTCCCTTTTCACTGATTAGGCCAAAAGAAAAAACAGACCTAACTTCTATTATCTAAATGATTTTTTTTCTCAAGGAAATGGCAAAAGTAAATAAAAAAAATATTAGTTACAAAAGGACTATAATAAAACCAAATAGGACAAATCACAGAAGGATGGGCTTTATTTTCCACAGATTTGTCAACTGTTCTTAAGCTTCCAGTACCATTAACATCATAATAAAAGCGTCATAAAGTGAAACAGGTTTCCATAGCAATGGGCACAAACCTTTAACATACCAGGGAAGATTTTACTATTTAAATTTCCAATGAACATCTGAAGAACAGTTGGGTTCTGCAGAGAAGGGTTTAAAAGATGACCATGAATTCATCTCTACTTAATGAAAAGCCTTGCCTAATATACTCTATGCTTTCACTGACCACTGGAAAAGAATACATCTTATATCAGATATCCTTTCTAAAGTGGCTGCAGCATTTTTAGCTCAGAATTTTCCCTACTCAAGTGCATCAAAAATAATAAAATACCTAGGAATAAACTTAAAGAGGACCTGCACTCTGAAACCTATAAAACCCTGATGAAAGAAATTGAAGATGACATAAACACATGAAAAGATATTTCATGCTCATGGATTGAAAGAATCAATATTGTTAAAATGTCCATACTACCCAAAGCAGTCTCTAGACTTAACACACTCCCTATCAAAATACTAACATTTTTCACAGAACTACAACAAATAACACTAAAATTTGTATGGAACCACAAAAACTCTCGTTAGCCAAAGCAATCTTAAGAAAGAACAAAGGGGAAGATATCACAATCTCAAATTTCAAGATATACAACAAAGTTGTAGTAATGAAAACAGTATGGTACTGGCACAAAAATAGACGCATGGATCAATGCAACAGAACAGAGACCCCAAAAATATATATGGTCAATTAATCTACAACAAAAAAAGCAAGAATGGTAAAAAGGTGGCCTCTTGAAACAAATGGTGCTGAGAAAACTAGACAACTACAAGCAAAAGAATGAAACTAGACCACTTTCTAACACCATACACAAAAATAAACTCAAATCAATTAAAGACCTAAATATGAAACCTGAAGCCATAAAACTCCTAGAATAAAAAATAGCTGTTAACCACACCAACATTTTTTTTAGATATAACTCCTCAAGCAAGGGAAACAAAAGCATAAATTAGCAAACTATCAGAACTACGCAAAAATAAAAAGCTTTTGCCCAGTGAAGGATACCATCAACAAAATAACAAAGAAACCTCCTGAATAGGAACAGATATTTGTAAATGAGACATGAAATAAAGAGTTAATATCCAAAATATATAAAGAACATATACAACACCAAAAAAAAACAAAAAAAAAAAAAACAAATAATTTAAGTTAAAAAATGGGCAGAGGACCTAAACAGACATGTTTCCAAAGAAGACAAATGGATAACAGGCACATGAAAAAATGTTCAACATCACTAATCATAAAGGGAATGGAAATCAAAATCACCGTGAGATATCATCTCACCTCTGTCAGAATGGCTAAGATCAAAAAGAAAAGAAATGACAATTGTTGGCAGAGATACAGGGAAAAAGGAACATTTGTGCACTGTTGCTGGGACTGTGGACTGGTACAGCCAATCTGGAAAAGAGTATAGAGGTTCCTCAACAAATTAAAAATAGAATTAACATATAATCCAGTAATCCTACTACTGAGTACTGACACAATGAAAATGAAAATATTAATATGAAAACATGGATGTTTTCCCTAAGTTTATTGCAGAATTTTTTGTAGTAGCCAAGATATGGAAACAACTCAAGTGTCCATCTACAGATGAACTGATAAATAAGATGTGGTTTATATACCATGGAATACTACTCAGCCATAAAAAAAAGAATGAGATCTTGTCATTTACAACATGGATGAACCTAGAAGGTAAAGTGCTAAATAAAATAAGTTAGAGAAAGACAAATACCATGTGATCTCACTCATATGTGGAGTTTAAGAAATCAAACAAACAAAAGGCCAAAAAAAAAAAAAAAAAACACCAAAAACCCCTAAACCAAAAGCAAACCCAAATCTAAAACCAGAGTCTTAAATACAAACGGATTGTTGCTAGAGGGGAGGGGAGCAGTGATGGATGAAACAGAAAAAGGGGATTAAGAGTATTCTTATCCTGATGATCCTGAAGAGAAAAACATTTAAAAAGAAGTGAAAGAAAAGCATTTAGAACAATAGATATGTAAACTAAGTAAAAAAAAAAAAAATGTTTGAATTATCTGTATACAGCACTTACGTGGAATAATTTGCCATATGTTAACTGTAATGTTTACATAAAACATTATAATGTATCATTTCCTTTTTAAGAAATATAAAATGCTTGGTAGATCTTCTTTCAATTAAGAAATCCAGCTAAAGAATTAAGGAAAAGGGATAATTTTTAAAAGATAAAAAACAGATGATAAGTCATTTAACATAATGTCTGATTTTTTTTATCTCTATTACTTGGGGTAGCGCAATGTGCATAATGGGTATTTAATAACCGTGTTTGTGATAATGATTTAGAAAAGCTAATGTACAGAGGAGATACATACTAATTTGAAAAAGGTCACAGATATGAAAAATGATCATTAAATACTGATTATGAAAACTTATTCTTAGTGCTTAGATTTTTTTTTAAATAAAAATATTATTAGTTAAAGCTTAAAAAAAACATATTAACACTTTTTAGCTGTATTTGCTTCCAGGGCATGAGAAACCCATGGTGGTTCCTTGGTTTCTTGAGACAAGCCTTACGACCTTGTGAATAAGCCAAGCTCACTAGTACACTGTGCCCAACTGGGGAGGAGGCAGGTGATGATGAGGTTAAAGCAGAAAAGGCAGAGTAGTCTCCCTACAAAATTATTTAAAATATCTCTTTTACACATTAATTTTTATAACTAAGTTTCATGTATCTTCAGTCAATTTCTTCATCTGTTTTTGGCCCCTTATCACTTACAGGCAGGAGCACATGATAGTATTGTGGTTCAATGTGCTGCCGCTGAAGCTGGCCTGCCTGGGGGTGAACCCCAGTTATGCAATTTACTACCTGAGTATTCTGGTCCATTTGGGTTGCTCTAACAAAAATACAAACTGGGTGGCTTAAACAACAGACATTTATTCTCACAGTTCTGGAGGCTGGAAAGTACAAGATATAGATTCAGTGACTGGTGGGAGCCCGTTTCCTGGTTCACAGACCACTGTATCTGAAGGGTCTTGTTGATAGGGATGGCTCTCTGGTCCTCACATATTGGAAGGTGGAGAGAGCCCTGTAGGGTTTCCTTTATGAGGGCATTAATTCCATTCTTTTATAAGGCTTCCACCCTCATGACTGAACCATATCTCAAAGGCCCTACCTCCTAATACCATCAAATTGAGGGTTAGGATTTCAACATGTGAATTTAGCAGGGCCAGAAGCATTCAATCCATAATAGTGGGTAACACTGGGCCACTTACTCATCTATCTACTTTGTGTCTTTGTCTCTGCATCTGTAAAATGGGACAATAATATCTACCTCATCTAGTGGAATAAAATGAGTTGATACTATATAGAGCACTTAATATGCATGCCTGGGCATATTTGGGCATATTGCATGCTATATAAGTGTTTGTCAAATCAAATAATTGTAAATTGAGGATAAACTCAAAAGATTAAAGATCTTTTAAAGATTAAATTAAAATTAAAGATTAAATTAAAGATTAAAATGAACCAAAATTAAGCAGGAAAAAATAATTAAAAACAAACAAACAAAAACCAATGAGGAATCCCTGGGTATCTCAGTCAGTTAAGCCTCAGACTCTTGGTTTTAGCTCAGGTTATGATCTTGGGGTCATGGGATCAAGCCCGCATAGGGCTCTGTGCTCAGCGGGAGTCTGCTTGAGATTCTCTCCGTCCCTTTCCCCCTGCTTGCAGAGCATGCACTCTCTCAAATCAATCAATCAATCAATCAATCATCAATCAATCAAAAAAACCCACAATGGAGTGGGAATCAAAAATCTCATGAATAAAGATTAATCCCATAGGGATTTAGGAATTTTGAAAAGTAACAGCAACAACAACAACAAAAATCACATGAAAAAGTACAAAAAATAGCTTGAGATTATCATATTCAAAAACATTAAATACCTTCAGAAAACAGGGATATCTACAGATGTCTGAGTAAAAATATTGTCAATAAATACATGTCAACCTAGTTATTATATTTTCTTGGTAATAATGAAAAAGAAAATACATGCATACATATATACATAAAGATAAATATATGAAGATATTCTGACACAAATACTGAAAGATATATTCACTGTTTATGCTTTTTTTTCTGAAAACAAAAACAAAAACAAAAACAACAAATTAAAAGAAACTGTTATAGTTATCTATTTCTGTGTTGAAAATTGATGGATTAAAGAGTTTGGGTGCACTAGCACTGGAGGTCAACCACTCTCTGAGAAGCCATTAAGACTATCCCAAGTTCAAAAGAAAATAAATTGAATCCTATTTATCCACGTGTGAAATATCAAAGAATTTGAGGCCATTTTTAATCCACACAGTACCCTCATTATACAGGCTAATTGAGAGATGACTGAATCTCACCATACATAAATCGGAGAATAAAAAAGGAAATTAAAGCAATAACCACAGACTACTTAGGAAAGCGCAGCCATGTCAACGATATGTCTCAAAACTTGGGGAGGTTGCTAAAGTATTATCCATTAAAAATACAGATGAATTACTTTAAATATTTCACTTTTAAATCAGAAATAATAACTATAAGTAAATGAAATAAGTGGTCTACATCAAATTAAAAAGCTTCTGCCAGCAAAGCTAACAATCAACAGAATGAAAAGGCAACCTATGGAAGGGGAGGAGATATTTATAAATTATGTATCTGTTAAGTGGTTAATTCTAAGATATATACAGAACTTGTAAAACTCAACAGCAAAACAAAAAGACAACTCAATTAAAAATGGCTAACAGTCACATGAAAAGACGCTTAATGTCACTAATCATCAGGAAAATACGGATCAAACCCACAATGAGACATCACCTCACACCTATTAGGATGGCTATCATCAAAATACCAAAAAATAACTAGGGTTGGCAAAGATATAGAGAAAAGGGAAAGTGTCTTATACACTTTTGTAGGAATGTAAATCAGAACAGCCAGTATGAAAAAGTATGGAGGGTCTTCAAAAAATTAAAAATAGAACTCCCATCAGATCCATCTATCTCATTTCTGGGTCTATCTGAAGGAAAGAAAATCATTACTTCAAAGTGATATCCACCCTCCCATGTTCATCACAGTATTGTTCACAATAACCAAAATATGGCAAAAGCCCTGAGTCTATGGGCAGATGAATAACTGAAGATATACACACATTCATACACTGGAATTCAGCCATTAGAAAGAAGGAAATCTTACCATTTGCAACAACACAGATGAACCTAGAATACATTAGGCTAAATGAAAGAAGCCAGGCACAGAAAGAAATAGGGTGAAGGAATGGGAGACAAAGGGTACAAATTTTCAGTGATGAGATGAGTAAGTTCGGAAGACCTACTGCATTGCATGGTGACTGTAGTTAATAATAATGTATTTATACTTTTTTATTTGTCAATCATCCTTCAAAAAAACTGGAGGAAAAAGAAATAGAAAAGTATCAAAATCTAAATCTAAATCTAAACAAAAAAAAAATTGTCTCTGCAAAATATTCCCTGAACTGGATAGTTTCATCAGTTTCTTCATTTCTTTCAAACATTCATTTCCATTCCATAGAGGTGCCCCAGGGCAAAAGTAATACAGTATTACTTCATGAATATCATAAATATACCAAATATTGATCAAACTTAAAGACAATCTATTTATTGGTTATGAAGATGAATATAAATATTTTCAATAAAATAATGAAATTCAAGCCCAGCACAAAAGAACCACCATCATTTGATAGAATTGTAAATTGATTTGGCAATACACAACATAAATTTTAAACATGTTTTTCTCCATAATGCAGCTTCTCCACTCCTGGAATTTTAATCTAAGCAATTAATCAGAGATGACCTCAATTATTAAATAAAATTGTTTAATCACATATTGATATTAATTACTATAAATTAGCAATAAATTGGAGAAAGTCAAGATATCGCATAGAGTATTTCCTACATTGTCTAAAATGAGCCTTTTTGATTAAAACCATTAGATATAATTACATTATATTTTAGAAAATATTAATTTCTTACCATTAGGCAAACATCAAAATGTTTTAGTATTTTCAGTTTCAGTTACAATGACTTTATACTCAAAGGGAAGTAATGATAATAGGAAGAAAATGGGGGGCTCCCTGGGTGGCTCAGTGGTTTAGTGCCTGCCTTCAGCCCAGGGCGTGATCCTGGGGTTCTGGGATCGAGTCCCACATTGGGCTCCCTGCCTAGAGCCTGCTTCTCCCTCTGCCTGTGTCTCTGCCTCTCTCTCTCTCTCTGTGTCTCTCATGAATAAATAAATAAAATCTTAAAAAAATAAAATGGGAATTATCTCCTAATTATAATGCATTAATCATAGACTTATTTTGTGACTCCTAGAAAAAAAATCTATAATACACTAATATTTCTAAAAGATAGGGACACTGTCTGGATGGTGACTATGATAGTTATTTGGAGCAAAAATAAACTGATATAGTGGCTATTTGTCAAATAAGCCTTGAACTTTCCCTCGTCTTCACCTGGCTCAGACTCTAGTGTAGATCTTCCCCCTCATATCTACTCATCAAAACTGTACCTATTCTTCTAGTCACAAAACACCATATACTTAGTTTCTCCATATACTGCTTTATATTTCTGCTCTTTGTGAGCATATTTCACCTCACTTTGTGACTCTCAGAAGACAAGTGGCTTCTTCTATTCATCACCATGTCTCTCAGCAACCTAAAGTGCTGTTCCTGGAGTTTAGCACGAGCTTGATTAAATATGTGACAAATAAATAAATGTTGACCAAATTGAATCTCTTATCAGGATCTTGGCTCGTTTCTCTCTCTCTCTCTTTCTCTCTCTCCCTCAGTTCCAGTTTTCTCAAGTCTTTAGAGAGCTCAGTAATTCCATTGAAGTGAAAGGATTAGAATTTGTGGGGGAAGAGGGCCTGTCATCGACATTGTTCAATCACAAAGCACCATATATATATGCTATACTTATATTTACTCTATGTTTCTCTTTATTTATCTGTTTCCCGTCAGTTCCATTTCTGTCATGCTGGCTTCAACTCTACACTGCAGGGATTGGAATTCTGCATAGGCAGGCTCCAGACTCCCATTTTTGTTCTGCCAATGGGAGTCACTGGCAAGATCCTGAAGTTGTGTGATTCAGGTAGAAGCACTAGTACTTTTGTCAGAGGCATGGTGTCTCGTTTTGAATGTTATCTCCAGGTCAATATAGAAACCTATCTTTGGGATCCCTGGGTGGTGCAGCGGTTTGGCGCCTGCCTTTGGCCCAGGGCGTGATCCTGGAGACCCGGGATCGAATCCCACGTCGGGCTCCCGGCATGGAGCCTGCTTCTCCCTCTGCCTGTGTCTCTGCCCCTCTCTCTCTCTCTCTGTGTGACTATCATAAATAAATTAAAAAATTTATAAAAAAAATAAATAAATAAACCTATCTTTGTGCTACTCTAACAAACTACCATAGACTGTGTGGCTTATAAACAACAGAAATTTCTTTCTTAAAAGTTCTGGAGGCTGGGAAGTCTAATTTCAAGTCACTGGGAGATCCAGTGTCCAGTGAGGGCCTGCTTCCTGGTTCATAAGGTTATCTTTTCTCTGTGTCCTCACCCGGCTGAAGGGCAAACGAACTCTCTATGTTCTCTTTTATAAGGTACCAATCCCATTCTCAAGGGCTCTACTCTCATGACCTCCCATGAGATCCCATCTCCAAATACCAACATACTGCGGACTAAGTTTCAACATACAAATTTGCATGAGCACAGCCATTCAGTCTGTAGCAAAACCTAAGTTCCATATGCCAAAAAGTAGAAAATGTCAATAAATAAATGATGATGACCCATACATGGTTTGTGCAACATTGTCATGTATTCCCTCAATATGCTAAGTAGAAAGTGATCTACTGGATGGGGTGCCTAGGTGGCTCAGTTGTTTAAGCACCTGCCTTTAGCTCAGGTCATGATCTCAGGTTCATGGGATCGAGCCCGGCATCAGACTCTCCATTCAGCAGGGAGTCTGCTTCTCCCTCTCCCTCTGCCTCCCCACCCCACTTACGCTCTCTCTCTCTCTCTCTTAAATCAATCAATCAATCAATCAATCATTAAAAAGAAAAGAAAAGCAGTCTTACACTACCTTTCAGGGCAAAACAAAAGCATAGGTGCTTTTACCTCAGTCCTATTCTGCTAACAATATATTCTTCAGAATTTGTTAGGAATAGAAAAAAAATATATATGTATATATCAAATAAGCATTCCTAAAAGGCAATTGAAGGAATTTCATATTTGATTGTCCATTAGGAACTACTATACTTTTAGAAGTTTATTTTACGATAGTATCAGTCCCCAAGGGGTGGCTTATCAACCCCTAAGGGTTCCTGAAACAATTTCAGAGGATCTACTAGCTCAAAATTATTTTTACACTATCATTACAATATCATACTATCTTTTCTCTGTGTGTAATATTTTCATTTACAGTGCAACAGCAATGGTGGAAAACCTCCTGGTAAATTAGCCCAAGACAAGGCATGGCCCTACAATGTATTAGCATCACCAAATTTTTCATTATCATAAGCTTGCTGGAAAAAAAACTAAAACTCAGTTTCACTTAAGATTGTCTTTGAAGAGTCAATAAAATTGTTAATTTTATTAAATCTTGATGTGTATCTTTTTAATATTTTATGTGACAAAATGAGAAATGCATAAATCATTTTCAGGGTGTACTAAGGTGTAATGACTACCTCAAGGAAAAGCATTTGTGCAATCGTATGTGCTGGTAGCTGATTTAACTGCTTTTTTTCTTGGAAAACCATTTTTACTTGAAAAAAAAAAGGACAACCTATGATTACTAGACTTGATGTATTTGACACAAATTTTGTCAACAATGAACAAAGAGCCTGTAACATCAAGGAAAATAACTGACAGTAATTTTGTCAATAATCGAATTTGGACCTTCAAATGAAAATTAGAAGTTTGGAAAACTTTTATTAGTCCCTGGAGGCTTGAAAGCTTCTCAAATACTTACTTTACTAATAAAATTGGTTGTACTATTAAAAATACGGCTTTTTGTTATTGTGTAATGAAATATGTCAAATATCTAGAAGATCTGTATAACTCAGTGAACCAATATTTCTCAAATAATCAATGCCTGATGTTACAAAAATTGCATGTGAATAAAAGATACCTGCAAAGTATAAGACAGATCAATCAATTTTATGGAATAAAATGAGTGCATTGATTGTTTGAGATTGTTGATTTTTATTGTGGGATCAAATAATTATCATCACATTTCCACAATTTCCACATCTCTAAGTATCTTTGTAAGACTGGATTTTATTCTTTAAAAAAATAAAAATAAAAAATAAAAGGGGCAGCCCAGGTGGCCCAGCAGTTTAGCGCCTGCCTTCAGCCCAGGGCCTGATCCTAGAGACCTAGGATCGAGTCCCACGTCAGGCTCCCTGCACGGAGCCTGCTTCTCCCTCTGCCTGTGTCTCTGCCTCTCTCTCTCTCTCTGACTATCATGAATAGATAAATAAAATCTTAAAAAAAAAAAAAAAAGACTGGATTTTATTCATTCACCTCAACCAAGAGAATGTATTTCTACAATTTAGAAACATATATGAGAAAGCAATTGTCTTCTATTAAGCTAGTCATTACAGAGATTTAAAAGTAATATAATGGCATTCTTCTCACTAAAGTCTTTTGTCTGGGAAGTTGTTATTTTTTAAATTAAAAAGTTATTTATACTAACATATAAGTTTATTATTTTATAAGTAAATCTTTTCCTCAGTTTTAATTTCTAATAATAAATATTAATAGATACACTTACATAGATATCTGTGTATAGCCCTCTCTCTCTCTCTCTATATATATATATATTTTGTTTGTTTGTTTGTTTGTTTGTTTGTTTGTTTTTAGTGAGGGGGTAGAGGAGGGGCAGAGGGAAAGAGAGAGACTTAAGCAGACTCCATGCCCAGCATGGCCAGAGGCAGGCAGGGCTCGCTCTCATGACCCTGAGATCGTGACCTGAGCCAGAAATCAAGAGTCAGAGGCTTAACCAACTGAGCCACCCAGGCATCTCCTTCAATAATTTTTAAACAGTTGAAAAGGGGTGTTATTTCACAATCTTGGGAATTTCTCTGGTGAACTGGTAAATTCCCTGTACACAGATGGCAAGAAGAAACCCAAGAAAACAGCAACCACTCCAGGTTGGCAGCTGGCAGATTTAAGAAGCAGGGGAACATGCTCGGGAGGCTTGTCTCGGGCAGCCTCCAGACAAGTAGATCTCTGCACGTGCTCTTAGAATCTTCCAAGTTTAGACAGAGGCCTTAATGGGGTTTCATCAAGTACACCGGTCAGATGGTCTCTGTAACACACTCTCTCTCAGGGCTGCATCCTTGGAACTGCTTCGGCTGCAGTGGGCAGGCAGACAAACATATTTTCCAAAGACAGGGAAGGTGGGGAGAAGCTTCAAATTGCCCATGTCTAACTCTCGGGTCCACCAGAATCATGTCCTCTTGATGACCTCTTTCAACAAGGGGTCCTGAGACCAAAAAGTTTGAGAATGGCTTTACTTAGCACTTACTAATGAACTTATTTGTAGACTACAGAACATTTGCCAGGATTAGAAGTCTCCCTCAGTTTAGTTTGCACAGTTATTCTTGGGAGAGAACGCCACTTCTTGATGTGTCTTTGCTAAATAATGGACGTAGAGTGGAATGAAATGAGTGCCCACTATTTGCTTATTGAAAAGTAAGAAGTATAATGAATTTTGTATGGCTTCAGGGAATGGGTAACATCTAAAGCAGGAATACTTATTTTCCTATTTGGATCTATCTGTAATCAGGTTCAGATTCACCTTCTAGCCCCTGGATGTTTCTACTTTTCCCTGTTTATCCCTTTCCCCATTGCTTTCTCTCTTTTTCTTTCTTTTCTTTCTTTCTTTCTTTTCTTTTCTTTCTTTCTTTCTCTTTCTTTCTTTCTTTCTTTCTCTTTCTTTCTTTCTTTCTTTCTTTCTTTCTTCTTTCTTTCTTTCTCTTTCTTTCTTTCTTTCTTTCTTTCTTTCTTTCTTTCTTTCTTTCTTTCTTTTTTGTGTGTGCATGTGTCAGCAATTCTCTCCTTCCCCCCTCCCTTCTTCCTCCCATGATCATCACTTTTTCTCTAACCTTATGGAAATACTGGTGGACCTAGTTTAAAATTGCTTACGATGTGATGTGACCAGGCTTGTAGGGTTATATTGGATCTTTGGAGAATATTTTAATTGTATTATCTCCAAGATTATCTTCAATTTAATAAGTCCCATTTAATAATGTAATAGGCAATTCAAATTTCAATAACTGTCATATAAGAAGTTGTTTGACAGGAAAATCACACAATCCTTTTGAAGCACATCGTAGACTCTTTGGTGTAGACAATTAAAATACAAGAATACTCTTCTAAGCCTAATTTATCATAGGACAATATGCAATTAGAGACCGGTTTTTTGAATGCACTCATGTAATGGGACTCAACGTGACCATTAAAATTTGTATTCAAGAATATCCAAGAGTAATGTAATATTTGTATGATATGGAAGCAGTAAAATTGTATGAATATTTAGAATGTATGCATACATTTAAAAAGGCACTAAAAATGAAGAATATATAATAAAATGTGGTGATCTAGGGTTTGAATATTTATAAATGTGATAAATCTGCTGCTTTTGAAATCTGGGTAAAAAGTGATAATAAATACTTCTAAAATAGAGCAGGATACTTCAATGCTCCCTTGGCTCTGACGTAGTGCTCTAATCTGAAACAAAAACTGGGAAGCTAGTTCCTTACGATCTAGTATGTCAGAGTTCCAGATTTATCTTACACAAGCTAAAAGCATTTCTCCAAGAAGCGCCATCTTTATTTAATGGGAAATGAGATTTCGAATCACAGTTTTCAAATCACAAATCCTTATTGCTATATGTTGGCCCTTGTTTGTCAGTCTTCATATGTCATCTGTTTTTTTCACCTAGAGACACAAAGGATTTTTATTCCTTTCCTGTAATATTCAGGAGTTTTGCTGAAATATATCTTGTTCTTCATTTTCATGTACTAAGCATGCTCTTTCAATATGTACTTTTCAAATCTTTAGTATTTTGGGAACATTTATTTCTTTTCAATTATAATATTTAGTATTAACTCTGGTCCTTGCTTTGGCCCTTTAGGGCCTCCTTTTATCTTTATGTTATCTATATTCAATATTTCATTTTCTCTTTACTCATTCTTCTCTCCAATAAAATGATCTTTTTTTAATATTTTTTCTCCTTTTTACATTCTACTTATCTTATTAAGGCACTGACATTTTCTTGATGTTATATTTATTCAATCCTCTGTGGCTTCTACTTTAGTGGTTTCCATTTATAAAATGGTTTAAATGTTTCTTCTTTTATCTCTAAACACTCCCAAGTTCCCAAGTTTTCTGTGGCCCTCCTTTGTCTCTGTTCTATCTTCACTAGTTTGATTCCACACATACAAGCTTCTCCTCAAGTGGCACCTGGGTGGCTCAGTTGGTTAAGCAGCTGCCTTCTGCTCAGGTCATGATCCCAGGGTCCTGGAGAGAGGCCCACATCTGGCTCCCTGCTGAGCAGGGAGTCTATTTCTCCCCTCCCCAAACCCCCAGCTCATGCTCTCTCTCTCAAATAAATAAATATTATTTTTTTAAAAAAAGAAGTTTCTCTTCTGTGTTGTGTCTGGTCCTGGAAGAGCCCTGGAAACCCAATATTAGCAATTTAAGGTTTAGGTTGCCCCAGCCCTATTAAAATCACCAAAAGCAGGGTGCCTGGGTGGCTCAGTCAGTTAAGTATCTGCCTTCAGCTCAGGCCCATGTAGGGCTCCCTGCTCAGCACGGAGCCTGCTATTTCCTCTCCCTCTGCTGCTCTCCCTGCTTGTGCTCTCTCTCTCAAAGAAATAAATAAAATCTTAAAAAAAAAAAAAAATCACCAGGCAGGCCATGTGGCTCAGTGGTTTAGCGCTGCCTTTGGCCCAGGGCATGATCCTGGAGACCTGGGATCAAGTCCCACATTGAGCTCCCTGCATGGAGCCTATTTCTCCCTCTTCCTTTCTCTCTCTCTCTCTCTCTCTCTCTCTCTTTCTCTCTGTGCCTCTCATGAATAAATAAATAAAATCTTAAAAAAATATATCACCAAAGCTCTCACACTTACCCTCTAACAGAGTGGAAGAAAGTCTCTAGCTGCAATTCACAAACCCACCTGTCATGTGTTAAAACCAACAAGTACCTATTTCCTATTTTGGGGTCCTCCTGTTAGCTCGCTTCTCCCTGCTTCTACTTGTGTAGAGATTGCTAACATTGCTTCTTGCAGCCATGAGTGCTTCTCCAAACCTACTTGCATTTTGGAGTTTATGACATTTATTGTCATCTAGTTCTGTTTTAAATGCTCCTGTGGATTTTAGTTTTTCTTTTTAGTTTCTTTCCTTCATTTAATATGAATTTCAGAAAGCCTCAGAAACAAAGCTGCCACTGACATTTCCCCTAAATCTACTACATGTCGTTTAAATTTAAAGTTATCGGAAAAATGAAGTTTTAACCCCTGACCTTCACTCAGGACATTTCTTATTACAGAGATGACATCTGAAAATAATTATTTTATTCAAATTTCTCTAGTCATATTCAGTTGATATTATATAATTTCTGATGTACTTAAAGTAACACAGTATTCTTTCCATGCTTGGAGATGAATTTGAACTATTTTGAAGACAGTCCCTAGGTTTCTTTCTTTTCATAAATAATATAAAGAATTAGTGTGGACACATTTTAGATCAAGTATGCAGTATCAATTTTCCATCTAAAATTAGTGAATGATGCCCAACTCTATGGAGGCTTTTTCTTGGTGGACAACTCCATATAGAACAAAACATTTCAAAAGAGAGGGAGATAAAGAAGTATGGTTGATGGTTTTGTGTTTTCTAGTGACTCATAACAGTCCTACTCTAATCTATTTGTTAGTCAGTGAAAGGCTGCCATGATGTTTGGGTCCACACAGAATACATAAAATCAGTGTTATTAGCTTCCCTTGATGCATGGAAATAGAGAATTCTTCACAATGATTAAAATGTTATAGAGCTAATAGCATTGTATGGTGACAGATGGTAGGTATACTTGTGGTAAGCACAGCACAACGTATAAAGATATTGAATCCCTTTATTGTACACCTGAGATTAATGTAACATTGTGTGTCAACTGTAGTCAAATTTAAAAAAAAATTAAAAGATGAAGAATTTTAAAAAAACGTTATAAAATTCTTCATTTCTGATATGCTTTTTGAAGTTGTTCTGCTTATCTTCTACTTATTTCAATTTTTTTTCCTTTTCACTTTAAAGAGTCTCAGCAAACCAATATGATTGTTACTTATTCTTCAATATTTTTTTTTTTTTTTTTTTTTTTTTTTTTTAGTAAGCTCTATGCCCAATGTGGAGCTCAAATCCATAACTCTAAGATCAAGAGTCATGCGCTCCACTGACTGAGCCAGCCAGGTGCTCCATCTACTTTTTAAGTTATTTACTTATTTATTTAGCTCCACAACCAATGTTGAGCCCAACACAGGGTTCAAACTCATGATTGTGAGATCAAGACCTGAGCCAAGATCAAGAGTCAGACCTTCAATTGACTGAGCCACCCAGGCATCCCTAAGTTGTGTTTTTAAAAACGTATAAGGCATGGTGTTTTAGAACAAATTCTATGTTTATCTCCTCTAAAATACCTTAAATTTTTTTTCGTAATGTTTGGAGGTTTCCTTACTTGGTTCTTTCTGCATTCATTCATTTTCTTCCTTTTCTGGGTTTTTCTTCCTCAGCATCAGAACTCATCTGTTGGAATAACCACTTCAATGTAGAAAACAGCATTAGGAGTTATGAGAATGTGGGATCACTGGATGGGCTCAGCGGTTTGGTGCCTGCCTTCGGCCCAGGGTGTGGTCCTGGAGACCCAGGATCGAGTCCCACATCGGGCTCCCTGCATGGAGTCTGCTTCTCTCTCTACCATGTCTCTGCCTCTCTCTCTCTCTCTGTGTCTCTCATGAATAAATAAATAAATAAAATCTTTAAAATAAAAAGGAGTTACGAGAATATGCATTACATTTATACACAAACTGTACTCACATAATATAGTTGAACACAGAATAACTTGGGATTTACAAACAAGTTGTGAGTGAAGAAAAGGGGAAATAAGTTAAAACAAATCTAGATAGTTGAGGAAAGCCAACAATCAAGGAAAGATGAAGACATAGAACTAAGTGATCAATCTACTGATGACAAAATAAGAACTAGGATCCAGAAAATTAGTAGATGGAATTTCAGGACTCAGAACAGGGCAAGCAGTACATCAGAAATAAAGTAGACCAAACCCCCCCAAAAAAGAAAAAGAAAACTGGACTCTTATGAAAAAGTCAATTATCATAAGTCAAAGGCAATCTTTCAGGAATCTGATAATTTATAAAAACTGAAGATGAAACCAGTTGTTCAAAACAGTGGGGATTATTACAAAAATTATGATTAATGAGACTTTGTGTTAACATATGGAGAAGAAAATGTACTTCTATAAAATAGAGTATGACATTCAATCCTGCTTCACTCTTCAAAATAGCATGTGTGCCTCTGTGAGATGAATCAAACCACTCATAAAGTCCATACTCCCTCAATCCGATGAGTATATTTTTTGTTAATATAACCTGAATCTGTAATATATTGTTTTGCTTAAATAACGCATAGCACTTGCCATGTGATAAGCCTGCCATTAATACTTTTAAACATGAAGTCATATTTGTATTTAAAACATCCTATAACATCCCATAAAACAAAAAAAATCTCATAATCATTTTTTGAGGGGACTTCACTCTCAAGTTTCCAATCATTTTCTATATTGTGCAGTTTCTACCTTTGCTTTATTTAAGTCTTCACCTCAAAATACAGAAATGATCTTATTGCTTCTATAGCTTAAACCTATGGCTTCCATGTTCAGTCATTATATACACTATTCTATTAAGAATTCTGTGATTGACTACTTACTTTTAGTAAACCTTTCTCTCAGTGTGTGATAATGAAAAATATGTAGGTTGGCACTGTACCTCATGACTACAAGTTTCTCTGGCCCCTATAATAAGATCAAGTCAATGATCAATGGTTCTTCAAAAAACTTCTGTTATTTTGGCTTTAACATTAAATAAAGGAGGTCAAAAAATCAAACCATGAAATTTATTTTGGAACTTTTAACACATTCAATTTTACACAAATATTTATTAGGCCTATATTATTTGTGAGAAATTGTGACAAACTATCCATTATGCTGTGAAGTAGATGGACTACATTGTTAAGATAATTCTATAATTTCACAAAATTAAAACAGAAAACATTGCTCTAGTACAATAGGAAAATCAGTTTTGAGGGGAAGTATAAAGGACTTTGTTAATTTGTTTATTCATTTACATATTTACTTTTAGAATTTTTAAAGCTGGTAAAAGTATCTCTGAAGCTACAAAGTATGTTTCATGTTTTGCTGTTTTGCCATACATATTGAACTTTTAAAAATAGAACTTTATCACAATTTTATTTAAATTTATTTATTTAAGTCCTTATTTAATGTCCTTTGGACATGTATGAGCACAGTAAATAAATCTATCTCTTCATTTACCTTCATATTTTTTAGAGTACCTAATAATGTATGATAAACATGAATAAATAAATATATGAGCCAAGAATATCTAAAAGATATTTAGAAATTCTGTAATTCTAGGCATACATTATAATATTTTGAAATTCTAATATACACCTGTGACTATTTTTTAACAAAAATATGTTTTGGTAAAGTTTTTACAATCTCTAAATAAGAAGTTCTCTGAATTTATTAATATTCAATTGGATAAAATAATCATTTAGTAGACTTTTACTTTGCTGTCCCTCAAGGAATCAGGCTTCTTGGAATGAAGCCCTTATTTGTTGTCCTTCCTGTTTTGACTTTGGCCTCTGCCATCTGACTGAGTTTAGCCAAATTTTCTCACAGTTATTAAATGCTTCAACTAGAAGAAATTACTTAAGTTGGCTGCAGTTCAGTTACTCAACTGTTAAAAACAAAAATAGTATTATTTCCTTTAAAAATTTGGCATAATAATTATATATGGTAATTCCCAAAACAGTTTAATACTTATACCCTCCAGGCTTAAAAAACTGGCAAGTATGATATCGACATAGGAAGAAACTAAATCCAAACCATTAAAGAGCAAATGTTTTTGTTTAGCTAGAAAATAATTAACTTAATGTACAAATATTAATAGATTCAAACATTTGATTTAAAAATGCTAAATAAAAAAAAAATAAAAAAAATAAAAATGCTAAATAATATGATGATTAGTTTTATGTAATTATGCGGTTCTGTACTATGTTACTTTGGGTTGGAAGAACAGATATTGTTAAAAAAGTCTATACTACCCAAAACAATCTATAGATTTAATACAATCCATATCAAAATGCAAACAGCATTTTTTCACAGAACTAGAACATAGAACAAAGAATCCTACAATATGAACAGAACAACAAAAGACTGAATGGGCAAAGCAATCTTGAAAAAAGAAAAACACAATTGGAAGTATCACAATTCCAGACTTCAAGTTACACTACAAAGTGGCGGTAATTAAAACGGTATGTTACTGGCATAATAATAGACACATAGATCAATAGAATAGAATAGAAAACCCAGAAATAAACCCACTAAATAAACCCATTAAATAAACCACATTATATGGTCATTAATCTTTGAGAAAGGAGGAAAGAATATACAATAGGAAAAAGTCTCTTCAACAAACTGGTGTTGGGAAAACTGGACAGCCACATGCAGAAGAATGAAACTGGACTACTTCAGTTCAGCATCCATAAAAATAAACTCAACATAGATTAAAGACTTACATGGGGACCTGACACCATAAAAATCCTTGAAGAGGACACAGGCAGTAATTTCTCTGACACTGTCTATTGCAACATTTTTCTAAATAGGTCTCCTAACTTAAGGGAAATAAAAGCAAGAATAAACTAATAAAAAGTTTCTGCACAGTGAAGGAAATAATCAACCTGTGGAATGGGAGAAAATACTTGCAAATGACATATCTGATAAAGAGTTAGTATCCAGAAAATTAAAGAACTGATATGACTCAATACCCCAAAAAACAAATAATCCAATTTAAAAATGGGCAGAAGACATGAATTGGCATTTTTCCAAAAAAAAAAAAAAAAAGCCATCCACATGGCCAACAAATACATGAAAAGATGTTCAACATCACTGATAGTCAGGGAAATGCAAATCAAAACCACAATAAAATATCACCTCACACCTGTCAGAGTGGCAAAAAAAAAAAAAAAAAACCCAAGAAATAACAGGTGTTGGTGAGCATGTGGAGGAAAGGGATCCCTCTTGCAATGTCATTAGGAATGCAGACTGGTGCAGCCACTCTGGAAAACAGTCTGGAGGTTCCTCAAAAAATGAAAAATAAAAGTACCTTATTATCTGGCTATCGCACTAGTACGTATACCCAAAGAACACAAAAATACTAATTTGAAGGGATATATGCACCCTGATGTTTATAGCAGCATTATTTACAATAGCCAAATTATGGAAACAGCACAAGTGTTTATTACCTCATGAATGGATAAAGAAGATGTGATATATAGATATAGATATATAGATATAGATATAGATATTATTCAGCCATAAATAAGAATAAAATCACTATTCGCAACAACATAGATGGAGCTAGAGAGTATTGTGCTAAGCGGGAAGTCAGAACAAGACAAAGTCCATAAGACAAAACAAACGAGCAAAGGAAAAAAACAAAACAAAACAAAAAAAATGACAAACCAAGAAAGAGACTCTTAACCAGGAGAAAAAAATGATGGTTACCAGAGAGGGGGATGGGTGAAATAGGTAATGGGGATTAAAGAGTACAGTTACCACTATGAAAAGAATAAAATAAATAAAAATTAAAATACTAAATAATAATATGATTAGTGCTATACAATTGTGTAATATTGGACTAAGTTACATTGGTTCTCATACGTATGTATTTCCTGAATGTATAAACTGTCTCAGGAAAGTATCTCTATTCTTTTGTAAGTCCACAGGGAATCATAATATTTGATACCATCATCAGTATGAAATAAACTTGAAACAGTGACCCTTTCTCATTGAGCTTTTTAAATGAAGTCTGAGTTTCTGATCCAAGCCATGGTGTCCCTGTAAACATGGCAGGGTTACTGAGGAGGACTGCCAAGGTGAGGAATATGAAAGGCAATGTGTTCATCAAAGACAGCCTGGCTAAGTTTTGATGGGAGCTAATCGTCAGAAATCTACTATCTTTTTACAGATACTAGATATTTGATGAGGCTTTTACTAAAACTGCCGCTATCCTGAACCGACCATTGAAAATAAAACAAGCATTCTTAGGATGGATAATTGAAAGAATGCATTCTCTTTTAAGGCACTTACTACTTTCTACCTGTAACACAGCTAATTGCATATATACATATATTGCATATATATCATATATTATTTTCCAAATATATATTATATGCAAATATTGTGTATAAAATCTTGTTTGTCTTAGTTGGGGCTACTATCACAGAATACTATAGATTGGGTGGCTTATAAATAACAGAAATTTATTTATCACAGTTCTGAAGGCTTGCAGTCTAAGATCAGGGTGCCAGCATATTGGAGCTCTGGTAAGGGCACTCTTCCACGGCCATTTTCTCATTGTATCCTCACATGGCAGAAAGAGGGCTAGAGAACTTCTGGGGGCTCTTTCTGCAGGCATCCTACTAACGAGGGCTCCATGCTCATTACCTAATTACCTCCCAAAGCCCCCACCACTTGATACTATCAAACTGGGGGTTAGAATTTAAGCACTGAATTTTGAGGAGACACAAATATTCAGTCCATACAACTATTTTTCTCATAGATCAGTCAAGTTGCAAGTTGAAGGCAGGTATTAGTCATTTTAGTAATCTTCTAAAGAAATGTAAATATTTGTACATATCCAATAACTGAAATAAATAATTCAATATTCAATAAATATTACAAAATGCAGATGGTTCCTGGGTTATGATGCTTCAATCTGTGATTTGTCAACTTTACCACAGTGCAAAAGCAATACACATTCAGTAGAAACCATACCTCGAATTGTGAATTTTGATCTTTTTCCAGACCAGTAATATGCAGTTCAATAGTCTGTTATGATGTTGGACAGCAGCCGCAAGGCATAGTTCCCAGTTAGCCATACAATCAGGAGGGTAAATAGCTGAAACACTTACACTATTATCCATAAAACCATTCCATTTTTTACTTTCAGTATACTAATAAAAAATTACAAAATATTCAATACTTTGTTGTAAAATAGGCTTTGTGATAAAAGATTTTGCCAAACTGGAGGCTAATATATGTGTTCTGAACACGATTAAGGTATGATGTTTAGTAGGTCAGGTGTATTAAATGCATTTTAAACTTACAGTATTTGTAACTTATGATATATTATTGTAAGTAAGACCTGTAGTATAAAAGAAGAAGTATAAAGAACTAAAAAAGTAAAGTTATGAAGAAGGGAAGGACAGAACAGAGTATACATATATTCTCTTTATATCAAAATATACCTAAGATGACAATAAAGATACATATATTATTTTGTCCAATTCATAAACTTTTGAGAATCTGCCTAAAGCTGAGCAACTAGAACCAAAACACTTAAATTTAAATTTATGCATATTTCATCAAAAAGTTGCCTCTATCAAAAAGAAAAAAAAAGCACAACTTACCATAGCCATTTCCACTGATCCTGTAATGCCACTTCTAGAAATTTACCCTAAGAAAATTATATAATATGCATTAAAAGGTGAAAGAACAATAATATTTCTTATAATATTTTTAAACAATAGGGAAAAAATAAAGTACATGCTCAACAATAAGGAATGGATTTATTATGAAAGGGCAAGAAATATACAATTGGGTTGTATGTGACCATAAAATCATATCTCAGAAAAATATTTCATAATATGGTTAAAAAATTTGTGACATAGTAACTAAGGGAAATAAAGATCAGTGAGCTTGAGTAGTTTTAAGGTCACACAACATGTAAATGAAGAATTGGAAATGAAATCAGATTTACTAAACTACATGTACATATGAAATCAGAAATCAATTGCAAACATTTTCTATCTACTTGTTTTCAAGCTTATGAATCTTAAATTCAAAATGCCCTTTGGTATATGTATATCAAATCACTACATTGTGCACTTTAAATAATATAATTATATTTGCAATGATTTATCAATAAAGTCTAAAAAATTTTAGAAAAGAACTTTATGTAGGAGAAATCAAACCAACAGTTTTTTAAAAGTAAATAGTTGGTGAATAAAGGTATTTTAGCATATAAATTAATCAAATAAATATTTTAAATATTGCAAAATTTACATGATAAACTTGTGTTAGCAACCTTCCAAAACAAAAGACCCTGCAGAGAAAAAGGAATATAAGATACCAACAAAAATGGCTATTAATATCATTAGAAGGAAACTGAGTTGATTGAACAAAATCTTCCATATTTTTAACATAAGTTCTATAGTCATAAATGAAAGTAATGGGAAAAGAGCAATAGAGCAGATTTCCTTTTGAGTTACAACTGTTCTTTGAGAAAATGAAGGTCATTTCTCTAGATATATGGGAAACAAAAATGAAACCTATGACTATGTGAGTAACACAAAGTTAAAAAGAGGTCCCTTATATCAAGCAATTTATTTTCATTTTGGTGTTATTTCTTCTTATCAAAAATATTCTCTTACTTGGTGTCTCCACATGCTAGATGTCTTGATTTAGGGTTTCCTGCCAAGACAACCCCAGGGTCATCTTGGAATCACGCCTGCACCTTGCTATGCAGGTTAGCTAGCGCAAAGGCACTCTATTAAGCTGTGCCCCAGCATGGCCCAGGCAGTAAAGTTTAAGGTTATAATTGCAGGTTTGTGCCTTTTCTTGTGCTAATAGTATTATCTGCATTAACTTAGGCTTTATTTTGGGAAAACCTGAATTGTGCTACAATTGTGTCAAAATTCTTGATATTTTCCAATCTTCCAATAAAGTCATTTACCTCCTGCCAGCTATCACAGCTTTAGCACTAAGTTATCGTGCTTTCTCTTTATCTTCTGTGAAAGTCAAATGATAGAAGAATCTTTAGGAATATTCTGAAGATCAGTGTCATTGGCATGATAATCTGATGTAAAATGTTAATTCAAATCAGTATTTGACTATTCGGCCCCAAATATCATAAGGGGAGATATGATACTCTGGTAATCTTTATTTAGTGCCATTCTACATTGTTATTTGAGCTGGTGCCTTGTTCAGAGCCCAGCTGTCAGCAATAAATAAATTACTCCCCAGCTAGTAAATCACAAAACTCTCCTGAGCTTCTCAGAGAAACAAAGCAAAATGATGAATCTGTAGCCCTAAGAGGTTTATCCATAAATATCCATTTTGTTTCAGGCACTTTGGGGCTACTCGATGGAAGATCAGTTTTCTTCCATAAACCACTGGAAAAGAGTTTATCTGGAGAGAAACACAAATGAAATAGGGTTCGTTCTCTGAGCTCCATCAAATTTCAGGATTTCCTTATGTAATTCACAGCATGGGAGAATTTTTTGGCTTGATTTTCAGTGGATATTTTAAGTGAGAGAAGATACTTAAAAATCAGAAGAGAAAACATAACCCCTTTTCCCAAATAAAAATGGAGTTATCATTGATTTTCTTTTCTCTTTCAGCTTCTCCCACCTTTAAGAAACATTCCCAGATTTTCTGGGAGAGGAATAGCTCTCATTTGTTCATATTTGAAGTGAAAAATAGAGAAAGTACTGGAAGTCAGGGCCATATATCTTAAGTGACTTAGATAATAGTTTTAGTAAGTGCTTTTTTCTTTAGAGATTCAAGCCCAGACTAGGAGCAACTAAAAGCCTTTCCTCACTGACAATGTCTGGACTCACCAGGGAAATATATTCTGTCTGTGAACTTATTCCTAAGTGGGATAAAATTTTCTGACTAGCATTTGGCTGCTTAGAATTCAGTTGACTAGATATAATATTTTATGATCACAAAGCATAAATCATATGAGGGAGGCAGTCCTAGGTGTCACTATATTAACTATTTTCTAAAGTTTTAAAAAGGAGAGACTAAATTTTTAGGGAGGAAAGATTACAGAAGGCATTTTTACAAATAGTTTAAGTCCCTGCTATAGATACAAATACTTAGGAAGAAATAGCTAGCAGCGTCACGTAAGATGATATAAATTACTTTGCATATCACACAGCATAGTGACGTTACAGAGCTCACTAGCTTCATCCTGAGCATTTTTTCCCCAAGAATACTTAACTGAATTAAAATCAATGCATTCTTCATAAGTGATTTGTTAAGACTCTAAAATATCAATATTTTCCTTCGACTTAGGGTTAAATTGATATTTTATTTATCTTAGTCAAAAAGGTCACTGAGAAAGGAAACAAAGAACCACATGTGACTATTGTTATGCATGTTGGAAGTGTTCTAAAGAACGGGGAAACACATATGAATTAAGGGCAAAGAGAAACCAGCTCTGGGCCCTTGCAAATATATAATTTTATAGATTTTAGCTTCTATTTTCTGTGTTTAGAATATACATTGTTCTGTGGAAAACTATTGATGAGGAAGTAGTTTTGTTCTTACATTGAAAGCATTTTATATTTGCAGAATTCTTGGTTATTTATTTGCTTGATTTCACCTCATAACGTGAGTGACAAAAGCTATTATTTTCATAAAGAAAGGCCACTGTCAGCTTTAACTCAAGGTCAGTGTGCTTTATTTATGGTCACTGGGGTTTATGTTTCTATTACAACATCTGACTTAGAACATAACTGAGGAAGGCATTTCTGAATTGAAATCCCCAAATTCAGTCAACCACTTGTAATTCATGTTGTATCAAATCATATCTTTGGAGGATAGGAAATGCCAGCCTGGGTATGACAAAGACCCATTAATATAAGCCACGACATTTTATTGGGCCTTTGAGAAAAGCATAAAATTAACTAACACGTGATCTTGCCCTCAAGGGGGTTGATGTGTAGTGAGTCCACATCCTGGCTGTATATCAGAATCAACTGAGCAGCTTATAAAAATTACTAATGCCCCCTACTAACAAGAATTCCGATATGCATTGCATGCAGGCTGGGTTGAGAACTATTGGTCTAGAGCGTCTTAGACTTCAGGGCACACATGAATCACTGGAGGATCTATTTAAAGTATAAAATCTGAGTTTGTAGGCCTGGGATGGCTCCTGATACTCTGCATTTCTAACAAGCTGCCAAATGATAAATGATGTTAGTTAAAAAAAAAAAAAAAAGGTCAGGAAGATGAATGCATATAAATGAATGAATGTCCCAGGCTCTTGTTTCATATAAATACAAGCAAAGCTACCTCAAATGTAATTAAGTCCTAACCAGTGAAAATTAAAAAAAACAGACAAAAAAACAAAGAACAAACCAGGAAGTTTCTTCTTGTCCAGTCACTGATATCAGAATAAAGGCCACAAAGAAAATCCAAACTGACCTAAAGAAAGCAAGAGAGAGGGTCAAAAAGAAAAAGAAATGTGGAAAATAGGCAGCTGAAAATTTTTTTTAATTACTGGTACTTTATATTTAAAATAAAAAACATCAACAACTATGGATTAAGACATCCTTAATAAGAATAAAGTCAAAATTGTAACTAGATACTTATCTTTAACACAAATAATAAACTAAGAATGTATTATTTTTTTTGGGGGGGTGGCTGGTATTTGAAGATTATTAATCCAGCAGTTCATCTAGCCCTGGGCTAGAAATACATATAGTTTCCTATCTAACCCTTTGCCATACATTCCATTTCATAGCCTCTTGCATCTTCATAGCTTGAGAGTATCTACTTACACTCTGTAAGTAAATTCTAGATGAATTCATGGATCAGTTCTAGCAATTTTTTGGTGGAGTCTTTTTATGTAGAGTGTCACTGTCACCTGCAAATAGTGAAAGTTTGACTTCCTCCTTGACAACTTGGACGCCTTTTATTTCTTTGTGTTGTCTGATTGCTGTGGCTGGGACTTCAGCACTATGATGAATAACAGTGGTGAGAGGGGACATCTCTGTCTTGTTCCTGACTATAGAGGAAAAGCTCTCTATTTTTTCCCCATTGAGGTTGATATTAGCTGTGGGTTTTTCAAATAGGGCCTTTATTATGTTTGAGGTATGCTCCCCCTAAATCTACTTTGTTGAGGGTTTTTTTTTTTTTAACATGAATGGATGTTGTACTTTGGCAAATGCTTTTCCTGCACTATTAAAATAATCATGTTCTTATCCTTTCCATGGTCTCACATCCTATCACATCTAATATCCTTATCCATGTTCTCAAGGTTCGTATCCTTTCTTTTATTAATCTGGCATATCATGTTGATGATTTGTAAATATTGAACCACCCTTGCAATCCCAGGAATGAATACAATCTGATCATGGTGAATAATCTTTTTAAATGAATTGCAAAAATATACAGCTTCTGCACAGGAAAGGGAACAGTCAACAAAACTAAAAGGCAACCCACAGAATGGAAGAAGATATTTGCAAATGGCATGTCTGATAAAAGGTTAGTATCCAAAATATATAAAGAACTAGCAAAACTCAACACCCAAAATAGAAATAATCCAATTTAAAAATGGGCAAAGACATGAAATGGCATTTTTTCAATCCAGATGGTCAACAAATATATGAAAAGATGATCCACATCACTGATCATCAGGAAAATGCAAATCAAAACCACAATGAGATATCACCTCACGCCTTTCAGAGTGGTTAAAATAAAAAAAAAAAAAAAAAGAAACATCAGGTGTAGAGGAAGGGGAAGAACCCTCTTGCAGTGTTGTTAGGAATGCAGACTGGTGCAGCCACTCTGGAAAACAGTATGCAGGTTCCTCAAAAAGTTAAAAATAGAAGTACCCTACTATCCGGCTAATGCACTAGTAGGTATTTACCCAATTTGTAAATTAGTATTTACAAAAATACTAATTTGAACAGATACATGCACCCTGATGTTTATAGCAGCATTATTTGCAGTAGCCAAACTATGGAAACAGCCCAAGTGTTAATTGATTGTAGGATGGATAAAGAAGATGTAGGGTGTGTGTGTGTGTGTGTGTGTGTGTGTGTGTGTATAATGCAGTATCACTCAGCCATAAATAAGAATAAAATTTTGCCATCTGCAACAACACGGATGGAGCTAGAGAGTATTATGCTAAGCAAAATAAGTTAAAGATAAATACCATATGATCTTACTCATATGTGGAATTTAAGAAACAAAACGAATGAACAAAAGGGGGGAAAAAGAGAGAGATACAAACCAAGAAACAGATTCTTAACTATAGAAAACAAACTGATAGTTATGAGAGGGGACAATGGGAGGATGAGTGAAATAGGTGACAGGGAATAAGGAGTGCACTTATGATGAGTGCTGGGTGATGTATGGAAGTGTTGAATCACTATAATATATAACCAAAACTAATATTACACTGTATGTTAATTAAATTAAAAAATTCTAGTTGAATCTGAATTTCTGGTTGAATCTGAAAGAGAACAAAGCCTAAATTATACCACATTGTTTTTATTTTTTATTTTCTAACCAATTCATGTGTCTTTATGTCATTGAACTGATAATTTTCACATTTCTTATGACCTTAAATGTTGCGAAGACTAACAAATTTATGTACTGAACCATTTTATTTAATTTTATAAACACAGTAGGCTCTAAAAGAAAATGTACTTAGCTATCTGTCTCAATTTTTCTTCATTGTTCTGGATTTTTGGAAAAATATGTAGTATATGTTTGCATAACTGGATTTAAATTATAGAAGAGGTTTAGTAAGATAAACTATAGTGATATTAAGAAAATATTTCAAATATTTTAAGCTTGATATGGGTTTGGTTTTTAAACAATTTTCTTCTAATTACCCTGTACATTTCCCCGTGTTTTTATTTTCACAAAATATCAACATTACATTATATATTTGAGAAATAAATAATAAATACATTCTAGAATTTCAGAATAGTATAGCTAATCTTCATCTTAGGATATAGCAATAAAAATGAAGTGTTCTGAAGAAAGTATAGAGACTAGCAATTATCTATATAAAGCCATGTCTAACCCTAAAGCTAAACTTCATAATTTATCAGGAGTACTAAAATAAGTAACATTTTGATAAATCTTTACTAAAAGAATTATATGCATTCACATGCAAAAACATAAAATGCTTATGCCATGTTAAAATGTTGATTACCTTTTGAGTCATTTGCCTATTACACAATGCTTTGATTTTTTTCCTTATTTAATTAGGAAGAATGTTATCCCTTTAAGAATATTTATAACTTTTTTCCAAGTGCCACATACAAGAATCAGTTTTTCTAATTTTTTTTCTCAAAACCATTTATGAAAAATATTCTTATTTGCCCAAATTTCGTATATTTTAATTTCTATATTTACCTTTTGTTTTGTTATTAGATGATTATAAAAGTTTCTAAACTCATGATTTGGGCCTATTTCCATTTTATTAGTTGTTTGTCATTTAAGAAAATCCACATATGTAAAGCATGCAATTTTTGTAATGCTATGTTTATTTTTATCCATAGTTGTCTTCTGAATATAACTCTTAGCTCTCACCGAATAACTTGATAATTTTTATTCTATTCTTTTTTATTTTTTCACGTTTTTTTCCCCTTGTTTCATAATTTAAAAAGATCAAATTTTGAATACTAAACAGTTCCTCCATTCTCAGAAACCCACCAACAAGCAGAGGCATCTAATTCCAAGAAACTTTTTGTTGAGTGAGAATATTAGGAATGTGTCTTCATCTGATGGACCTGTTTGTGAGGCTTGCATCTGCTGTTAAGGTATCAATTATATATGTAGTTCTCCATCTTTAAAATTGCAGGAGATGGATTTAGTGCCTGAGAGCCATGATTAGATTCATAAGTGAGGAGGCAGAGGGCCAGAGCAGAGTTCTTGCAGCAGTGAAAGTTGACTGCTGACTCAGCCCTAATCCATCCACTTTTTCAGCACGCTTTCATCTCATGCCATTTGGTTCAGGCACAAAGGGATTTCCTTTAGGTGGACTAAGGGAGTAATGAAGTCTCTATTCTTTTCAATCTAACTAAGAATTAGGAAATAAACCAAATGATAGGAGTGATATTTCATTTCAAGCCTTTAATAACTAAAACGATATTGTTTTCAATTTCTCTAGCTACAGTTCTATTTGAACTATGTATGATCAAGTGAAAGAATCTAGATAGATTCATGCAATTGGTTTCCTTTTGGCACAGACTTCTGCATTAAAATAGGGCCAGGATTAAAATTATTGACAAGAGGGATATTAGTACTTAAATATAGTTCAATATTATTGTTAAGAAATATTGATGTCAATATTAAAAAGGCTGAGCTTTAATCCCAATAACAAATTGAGTCTTTACTCAGTGAAAAAGTAACCAATTGATTTTTTTAGTAATCAGTACCTAAAATATAATTAGAAAATTTGGGGAGGGGATCCCTGGGTGGCGCAGCGGTTTGGCGCCTGCCTTTGGCCCAGGGCGCCATCCTGGAGACCCAGGATCGAATCCCACGTCAGGCTCCCGGTGCATGGAGCCTGCTTCTCCCTCTGCCTGTGTCTCTGCCTCTCTCTCTCTCTCTCTCTCTCTCTCTCTCTGTGTGTGACTACCATAAATAAATAAAAAAAATTTTAAAAAATTAAAAAAAAAATTGGGGGAGAAAAATGACAGCAGTGCTGGTAAGGTTCAAGTTTCAATTGATAAGTTTTTGGACTGAGCCTCAAATTATTTATTGGACAACAATAAGTGCCACTTTCTTCTGGCACCGAAATAAAAATTAAGTATTGTTATTTCTCAATTGGACAAAAATGAAAGCTATAAAAATTACTTCATAATCTGTGCATATTTCTTAAAGTTTAAAAAAATTGCTTTTCTCAAACTCTGTATTTTTTGATAGAACCTCAATTTTATTATTTGTATTTATTTATTTTATTTTTTATTTTTTAGGACCTCAATTTTAATGCAATTTTTTTAGATATATAGAGATTACTTCCCCCAATTTTTTATTTATTTTTTAAATTATTTTTAAGATTTTATTTATTTATTCATGAGAGGCACACAGAGAGAAACACAGGCAGAGACACAGACAGAGGGAGAAGCAAGCTCCATGCAGGGAGCCCAATGTGGGACTTGATCCCGGGTCTCCAGGATAAGCCCTGGGCTGAAGTCTGCACCAAACCGCTGGGCCACCAGGGGGCTACCCACTTCCCCATAATTTAAAGTTTTCACAAAAAATACAAAGTTGATTAAGATTAGTTTTAGGTGGCAATACTCAAACATACTATTTGATAATGGTAAAGGATAGTTGGAAGGCAGGCAGGCAAGGACAAGGGGCCCCTGATCTAAGAGGATACCACCCAAAAAGGATTTTACACCACTTTAAAAAGGAACCCCCTACCCTTTTCCATGTGACAGGTAACAAAAACCTGATTGGACAGCAGGTCAGGGAGAGTTAATCAGATTAAAACAGCCCACTAAAAAGCCCATAAAACCCCTTAGACTTAAACTCCAGTGACAACTCTCTCGGGTCCCCTCCCTATTTGGGGTTTTGTACTATCTCTTCATTATCACTCAATAAACCTTGCTTTCCTGCCCACCACTCTGCATGGTCTATCTCTTCATTCTTCAAAGTGGTATGACCAAGAACCAGCGGGCACAGAAGAAGAAAAAATCCTGCAACAATAAATTACTACATACTGAATTTTCCCTCTAAGATTGTGCTATGTACTGCTTGTCTAAAATTTGAGTAAACAGAAGTACAACTCATTTCTTACATTATCCGGATGTTTTATTTCAAAATATAAAATATTTTATCATCTCTTTCATTCTATGTTGAAAGACTTAAGCAATCTTAAGTACTGAGTCAATTTTCTATTAGGAATGTGATTATTTTCTGTGAGAAGATGTTCCACTAACTGTCCCCAAAATTGATTTAATGCAGAAAACTTAATGGTTCTTTAGGGAACGATTTTTAAAGTTGTTGTGTAAAGATGAAGTTTTAGCTCAGGGGTAGAGAAATGGTCAAGAATAGGGCAAAGGTTATAGTTATGTTCAGGTTTGGGATTGAGTGGGTAATTTACTACAGATCTTATATTAGGGATAGGTTTTTGAAACTTATTCATATCACCTTACATCTTTAGGTCTCATATTTTTCCTCAGAAAAAATATTTATCTCCAATTTCTATAATAAAGTGGATTTTAAGAGTCAGAGCACATACCAGCTTTATAAACCTTTAAGTGCAGAGGATTGAGAATTTAGAATTTAAAAAAAAGTCTGCATACATGTTTTGATTTCACTGCTTAATCACAATCTGAACCAGTCTCTGCCTCAGAGTCTCCCTTCCTTCATCTTTAAAATGAGGATAATTAATAAATAAATAAATAAATAAATAAATAAATAAATAAATAAATAAATTTAAAAAAAAGATAATAAGTGAACTCCCATGAACAATTCTGAGATTACACTCAATTACATATTTAGACATATTTTGCATGTTTTTTTTTTAATTTTTTTATTATTTATTTATGATAGTCATACAGAGAGAGAGAGAGAGAGAGAGAGGTAGAGACATAGGCAGAGGGAGAAGCAGGCTCCATGCACCGGGAGCCTGACGTGGGATTCGATCCCGGGTCTCCAGGATCGCGCCCTGGGCCAAAGGCAGGCGCCAAACCGCTGCACCACCCAGGGATCCCAATTTTGCATGTTTTTAAATATCAGTCCATTTTGATCTCATGATTTGGCCTTATTGCGATTTTATCATATAGATAAATATTATCATTTTTTGAACAGAAATAATCCTGGTATTTCATGTATTAGATAAAAAAAAAAAACCATCCCATTTCAGTTTAAATATATAAAAACAAAAAATTAATAATAAAGTACACATGAGGAATCCAGGTATGTAGATTGCTGTGGTAGTATCTGAAGGCTATATTTCTATGCTTGTTTTAATGTTACATCCTTCACCAGCAACTCAAACAGTGGAAAATTAGATGTTACAGCAATGTAACATAGTAGAGATTTGTAGTTGAGGCATATCACGTTTTATTTTATGCGTTTAAAATCTTATTAGTGTAGTATATGCTTTTCCAGGATTATATTGCTTTCTACATGTGTTAGAACTAGATCTGGGCCAAATCTTATCTTTGCAAAGAAAACATATAATATTAGTTTAGTGTTAACCATTAGGACTGTAAGTATAGGGGTGTGTGTGTGTGTGTGTGTATTACATATATAAACATGTGTAGTTAAATGTGATATAATGAAAACTAGTATTTATACACCATTTACTAATGTCAAATAGATTTTTTTTACATGGTTTCTTTCCCTACCTGACTACCAAAAGCATAAGAGAAGCAAATGGCTTCTGGGCTCTTCTCATCACAGGTAGATGACAAATACATGAATATTCACATGAAAACTGTACCTCCAACCAGGAACATCTGTATTGGACCTTGATCCAGAATAAAATGGCATTGTGCTAAGCCACTGATAGTTAAGACTTTGTTTTATATTTCAAATTTCTTTTTTATTTTAGTTGGATGTCAGAAGGGAACAGAGATTAATAGATGTGCTCAATTCCTATTTCCAAATCCAGACCTTTTTCACTTTGAGAAAGTATTTCCCTGCGCTTCAGTTTCTTTAACCATAAGAAAGGGTGATTATATTAGATGATATAAATGGTTCCTTACAGAGCTCATATTCAGTGATTCTATTGTGTAGATATAAACAAAATTATTTTAACAGATGGAATGTGTGGACAAAAGAAACTTGTTTAGCATTATTAGTATCCATTTTCCACATTCAAATTTCCTATTTAATATGAGATTGGTTGGATGTAGATTCTGCTAAGATATTTGCAAACTCTTGTTATTTGAAAAATCTTTATTATGGATAGTCACCACTATAGGAAAAAAATCAAGTCTATAGATGAAAGGATATAATAAAAATAAAATATTACTGAAGCTAGATAAGCAACATTCATGCTCCTTAATTGACCTACTGAAAGTTTATATTTTTCAACAGAGGTTGAAAGTCTAATTTGTTTCAAGTATTAGTGAACAGATTATAGAATGTAATTAGTAAAAATCATATTTCTACTTTAGATAATTCTTTTAAGAGAGGGAGAGAGAGAGAAAGAGTGGGAGTGGGAGGGGAGAGGGCAGAGGGAGAAAGAGAATCTTAAGCAGGCTCTACATCCAATGCAGAGCCTGATGCAGGGCTCTACCTCACGACCCTGAGATTATGACCTGAGCTGAAACCAAGAGTCACCAGCTTAACCAACTGAGCCACCCAGGTACCTCTAGATAAGTTCTAAAAGTCAAAAGGCTATATATTTAACACATATAGCCATACAATTGTTTGGTAACATTTTTAAAATTGTATAGCTTACTTTATTATCACAGTGTTTTAATGAAGGCGGCATAGAATAAAATATAAAGCCAAGACCTGACTGTTCTATCATTATGTTAATAGAACAAATGAAAATGGATTACAAAGCTGCATAGCATGTACATTTTTCTCACTTATGAAAGAAAGAAAGGAAATAAACAAAAAGAATAGAGGAAAGGAAGGGGAGGACAAAATAAACAAAGAAGATTGAAAGGGTTTTTTTTTGGTATTTTACCAACTTTAATGCTTCCTACTGTTTTGTCATGCTGTACTGCAAGGCTACACTCACTTAAGTTATAGAATAAAAAGTGAATTTTCTAGATAACTTTGTATTTCATCTTATTACTCGTGAAAAATGACATCATTTCTTCACAGAAAATTTGCTCTCTTTTCCAGTTATTAACTTATTGCCTTCAGCTCCAAATTTACCGTCATTGCCTTCTCTGAGAAAATTCAGCTGATTCCTTTAACTGTGTTTTGTTTTGTTTTCCTTTTCCAGTTTGCACAACGTTAAAGTTTTCTCAGTAGAGGTCACTGAGGAGACACTGCAGAAACAATAGTGGTCTTCCAGGTTCTACTGTGCTCTCTCACCCCTCTCTACAGAATGTGCAGCTTTAGTACTTCGGCTCCTGTGGTGCTCAATGTCTACCCAACACCTGACTCTTGCAGCACAGACAGCTTCAGTGCCAAGCTCCTACAGTCAGGCAGCTTCTCCAGCCTCCATCTCCTGAAATGCGTATGCCTTCAAAATGGCCTGTTCCTGAAGCATAGGCAGCTTCTTCAAGGAACCACGTCTTGCAGCTTATGGGAAGTCAGCAGCCCAGTGGCCAACACCTTTTCCCAGCTTCCGTCTTGTGTAATTACATTGTTACACAGTGGTATACTGTAATAAGGTTCCTCCTCATGAAGACATTTCTATAGTACCCAACAAGATAGAGTTCCAAAATATTCTGGAAGGTAGATTTCTAGCAAAGCACCTTGTCAACTTCTCTGTCATTCAATAAATCAAAATCATGCCCTCTACAGTAGGATCTAGAATTTGTCTCGGTGGGTGGGATACTGGGACTCTTCCTTATGTTCTACACCTCAGCCTTAGGGTCATTGGTTCTCAAATTCTTTAGTGTCTCCTATTCCCTTTACTTCCTTGTAGCCAATTCTCATTATGCCAGTCCCATGTGTTATAGTTGATATTAACTATATTAAACTTTCCCTGTTCAAATTACCTCATGGTTTCTCTCTTGATTGTACTCTCATACATTCCTCTAATAAATATTTTCACAAATCTTATCTTGAAAAATGCCATAATAATGATTTTTAGAATGACACCTGGTCAGAGGTATTCAACAGACTTCTAATAATAAAATAGGGAATAAACTCATAAATTGAAGAAATTTTAATATTTAATTGACATTGCTTTTATTTATAGTTAAAAATAATGCTACAGTTAAATAAAACTTTTAAAAAATCTCCAAAGCATAATCCAAATGTATTACATCATTAATTCTCTTGCCAGTTCTGCTAAGAACAAGAAAATCGTGCATATGAGAATGTAGTTTTTTTCAGAATGTTTTGGAGAATGCACTCATTGGAAAAATTAACACTTCCTTCACACCAAGTATGTGGTAGAGAAAAACCTGGATAAAATAGTTCATCTGTAGAAGATAATTTATTATTTTTTACCCAGTACCCATTAATCCAAACTCCCAATCATTTGGCATGAATTTTGTTGGTAGACATAACAGTCCTGAGACCGAAGTGAGACTTTCCGTTATGTTTTCTTTTCTTTTATTTCTTTCTTCTTCTTATATTTTTAATATAAACATTGGAACTAGAGGAATTGACAGAACTTAACACTCTGAGATATTAACATTATGAGACGGGGTTGGTGAGAACACATGAATTTCTAATTGGTGGGAGAAGGGGCACTTCTAAAGATGTACCATATCCTGATAACTTCTCAAAGTCTCACAGTCCTCCCTAAATGCCTTATGATCATAGTTTTGACCATGCTATCAACATTATCAACATTTTACTTAAAAAAAAGGTGAAAAATAAAAAAAATATGGAGAGCTATCCCAGAGCTCATTCTCTAAAAGCTGTTATTTTTTTTGCAAGGCAAGTGGATAGTAACCAACCTCACAGAGGCAGATATTGGCAGAACACTGAATATTAGAAAGCAAAGAACTAGGCAGAGTCTCTAGGCCTTACTTTATGAAGCAGAATCTATGTCATAATCTAAGTGTGCTCACTACAGGTTGCTGATGGACCAGTGCAGGTCAATGGACAAATATAGATAAGAATATGAAAGAACAAAATAACATAGTCAAGATAAGCTGTATTTAAACATGTCTATCAAATCTTCTCATTAAGAATAATAATGAAAAAACCTTCTCTAGTAAACATGGAAAATATAAGTACAGATAATACATTATGCAATGTAACACTTCAATATGATACATAAAATATAAATGACACAAAGTATTTTCAAAGCAATGAAATGAAAGTAAAAGTAATTTTTAAAGGGTCCCCCTGAATCAAAATTAAAAACAAAGAAAACTTAATAATTTACTCCAAGAGAAAATACAAATTAAAATTATAAAAACTATAAAATATGATGAAGGGTAATACATGTGAGAATTTATGGAATATAACAATAGCAGAGATGCAAGACACAGATTCTTTCTCAAGGAGAGCATTTAGGGAAGCCTCAAATGAAGAGAAAACATAAACAGGAAAAATAGGGGAATTAAAAACCTCCAATAGCTATAGCTTCAAGAAACAATACATTCAAAAAAAAAAAAAAAAAAAAGAAACAATACATTCAGCTCAACTTTTAGCCAAATGAACATAAGTCCTCACTGAAGACCTATTTATCTAGATTTCTATTATCCTAAAGAAAATATTCATCTTTCAACCAAAAATTGCATATCATGCCAAAAAAAGAGACAGAAACATAATATGAGGAGAAAAACAATCACTAGAACTAGAATTATATAGGTCACAGATGTTAGAACTATTAGGAAAGGAATTGAAAATGACTATGATAAATATGTTAAGCACTCTAATGAAAAAAGTAGACAGCATACAAGAATAGATGAATAATATAAGCAGAAGAATGGAAACAAAAATAATGGAAAGCAAATTTAATTTAATTTAATTATTTTATTATTTTATTTTATTATTTTATTAAGATTTTATTTATTTATTCATGAGAGACACAGAGAGAGGCAGAGACACAGGCAGAGGGAGAAGCAGGCTCCCTGCAGGGAGCCTGACATGGGACTCGATCCCAAGACCCCAGGATCACAACCTGACAGTCAAAGGCAGACGGTCAACCACTGAGCCACCCAGGTGCCCCCGGAAAGCAAATTTTAGAAATCAAAAACTCTCTCCCCAAAATGCTTTCGATGGGCTCTTCAAAGACTCAACCTGATCATGAAAAATATTAGTAACCTTGAGAATATGCCAAAAGAAAATTCTAGAACTAAAATTAAAATAGAAAAAATATTAAAAATAGAATATTCAACAACAGTGGGACCATTTCCAAAATATAACATATGCATATTGGAATACAAGAAAGAGAGAATAAAGAAAAATATTTGCAAAAATGATGGAAAAAACTTTCAAAAATAAGTAACAAAAAACACTAAGCAGAATAAATACCAATATGCCACATCTAGGCATATCAGCTAATACTTCAGAAAAATAAAGACAAAGGAAAATATAATGAAATAAGCTAAAGGAATAAAACACCATATCCACAAAACAAAAGAATAAGAGTTGCAATCAACTTCACACACACACACACCACACACACACAGCAACCTGAATTTTACATTCAGTGAAATTATACTTAAAAATTGAAAGAGACAAACAAGCAAAAACTGATGGAATTTATCACTGGTAGATATAGCCTACAATAAATATGCAAAGAAGCTTTTTAGGCAGAAGAAAAAGGATATAGGTTACAAATATGAATCTACATAAAAAAAAGAAGAGAATCAGAATAAGGAAAAATAAATGTAAAGATTTAATCATTTATTTTTCTTATTCTTAATTGATCTCTAATATAAATGGGTTTTTAAAGCAATGAGAGTAACACTATATTTGATTCTAATATCATATGGATATAGTATATGTAAAGCAGCAATGTCACAGAGATGGGGTATAGGAATTGTGAAAACACTGTTATAAGACACTTGTACCATATGTGAAGTGGTATAACTAGTATTTGAAAGTAGACTAGATTAGTTGAAAAATGTGTATTGTAAAATTTGGAGCAATGACTAAAATTTTTAAAAATAAGTGTAACTGATATACTAAGAGAAGAGATAATATGGAATCATATACAATTTTAAATTAAAGCTAGGGAAGTAAAGGTCTCCATAAGTCCATTATATCAATAATGGCTTCATTATGAATGGTCTAAATACATCAAGTAAAAGACAAAATTTGGGATCCCTGGGTGGCTCAGTGGTTTAGAGCCTGCCTTTGGCCCAGGGCATGATCCTGGAGTCCTGGGATCGAGTCCCACGTCAGGCTCCCTGCATGGAGCCTGCTTCTCCCTCCTCCTGTGTCTCTGCCTCTCTCTCTCTCTCTCTCTCTCTCTCTGTCTCTATCATAAATAAATAAATCTTTAAAAAAAAAAAAGACAGTTTTTCTGAGTAGATAAAAAAGTGAAATCCACTTACATGTTGTCTACAAGAACCTCACTTTAAATATGAAACTCAGGTAGGTTAAAAGTGAAGGGGTGGAGACAATAGGTTATACTATTAACTAAAAGAAGCTGTAGTAGATATATTAATTTCAGACAAAGCAAATTTCAAAAGAAATATAAATATTATTACATAATACATAAACAATAAGATGATCGATTTTCTAAGAAGACATAATGAAAAATTTCTATGCATCTAAAGGATTTTAAATGTATAAGGCAAAACTGACATAACTGAAAGAGAAATAAATTCACCATTATTGTTGAAAATTTCAACACCTCCCTGTCAATAATTGATGAATCAAGCAGGCATAAAATCAGTACAGATATAGATGACAAAAACAACACTATCAAATGAACATGATCTAATTGAGACTTAGATTTCATCCAACAACAGAATACATATTGTTCTGAACTCTGAAAGCACTGGGAATATTCGTCAACTAGAACACACTGTGGACCCAAAACAGAAAACAAAACAAAACAAAACAAAACCTTAAATTTATAATAATAGAAATCATACAAAATATGTTTCAGACTAGAATGGAATTAAACTACAAATCAATTACATACAGATACCTGGAATATTAGAAATATTTGAAAATTGAACATACTCCAAAATATACTTTGAGTAAAATAAATATCAAGAGAAATTAATAAAACATTTGTAGTTAAATGAGAATTAAAATACAACTTATCAGAATCTGTGGGATACAACTAAAGCAGTGATTTGAGAGAGATTATAGCATTAAATGCATATAATAGAAAAAAATTTAAAAAGATTCAAACTCAATATTCTAAACTCCCAATTTAGGAAACTAGAGGGAAAAGAGCAAATTAAGTCACATGAAAGGAAAAGGAAAACAACAAAAATTAATGCAGATATCAATGAAAGTGAAAACTGCAAACTAATAAAGAAATCAATGAAACCAAAATCAGTTCTTTAACTCTGTTGGTAAAACTACTAAGCCTATAGTATGGCTAACTGAGAATTGAAGAGGGTAGGTACATTGCCAATGTTGTGCAACACTAATGATCTTATGGACATTAAAAGTATAATAAAAGTATACTATGAACAATTCTTAGCCCACAATTTGATAACTGGGACTATATGGAGTAAGTTTTTGATAGATGCTGTCTACTAAAACCTACACGGAGGAAAAAGGTATCCTGAATAGCTCTATGTCTATAAAAAACTTTTAATAAGTAATTAATTACCTTCCAGAACAAAAAATACTAGTACAGATGGCTGAACTCTTTTTTTTTTATTTTTTAATTTAAATTCAATTTAGTTAACATATACTATATATCAGTTTCAGGGGTAGAAGTTAGCAATTCACCAGTTTTATGTTAACACCCATGCTCATTACATCAAGTGCCCTCCTTAATGCCCATCACTTGGCTACTCCATGCCCCCACCCATTTCCCCTCCAACAACCCTATAGTGGCTATGATTATTGAAGAAGGCTGGGAAAACATTCCCTGAAGCAATAAGAGGTTAATAAAAATGAAAAAAATTATATCCAAATATCAAAATAGACATTTACTTTATGTTACTGTGCTGATTTCAGGATACTAGAGTTTTCTTGTGTCCTATGTTCTGTCCAGGAATGACTCTAAAGACTGTGATAGCTCACAGAATGTGGTGGATACTGCATAAAACACTTTGTGTGTGGTAGGTGCAAGGTGACCACAAACTCTCTACCATTCCACCCAGTGATAGGTAGGGAGGGTTTAATCCTCATCCCCTCAAATCTATGCCAGCTTTTGTGACATGCTTCACCAGTGTAATAAAATAGAAATGAAATTCCAGGATTTAAGACTATGTTAAAAAAAAAAAAAAAAAAAAGGTTTCTAGCTTCTGTTCAGGCCTCTTGGAACGTGAACTCTCAGAACCTAGTTGCCAGACTATCAGAGAGCCCAGATAGCCTGGTGGAGAGGCCCACTGGAGAGGAACCAAGACTTTTGCATATGGCTTCACTCTTGAATTCTAGAAAATATTTAAGGAAGAATAATACTATTTGTCCAATATGCTTTCCAGAAAACGGAAGGGGAGAGAACACATTTTAATTTTTTCTGAAGCCCACACTATCCTAACATCAAAACCAGATTAAAAGTATTATAGGAAAACTACAAATAACCTTCCTGAATAGGGATATAAAAATTCTCAATAAAATATCAGCCAAACCAAATACAACAAACTAAAAAAAAAAAAAAAGTTATATGTTATAAACAAGAGGAATTTATTACAGGTGTGCAAATGTTCGACATTTGAAAAAAAATCAGTCAGTATAATCCAACATATCAACAGGTTAAAGATGAAAAATCACGTTCTTATTAATTGATGTAGGAAAACTATTTGACAGAATCCAATACCAGTTCATGATAAAAATTCTCATCAGGGATCCCTGGGTGGCGCAGTGGTGTGGCACCTGCCTTTGGCCCGGGCGCGATCCTGGAGACCCGGGATCGAATCCCACGTCGGGCTCCCGGCATGGAGCCTGCTTCTCCCTCTGCCTGTGTCTCTGCCTCTCTCTCTCTCTCTCTCTCTCTCAATCTGTGACTATCATAAATAAATTAATTAATTAATTAAAAAAATTCTCATCAAATCAGGAATAGAGGATAAAGAGTATCCCCTAAATATTCATATCCACTCAGAACTTCAGAATATGGCTTTATTTTGGAGTAAGAGTCTTTGCAGAAATATTCGCTAAAGTTAAAATGAGGTCATACAGGATTAGGGTAGTGCTAAATCCAGTGACTGCTATCTTTACTAAGACAGAAATTTGTACAGAAGGAAGAAGGCCACCTGAAGACAGAGGCAGAGATTGGAGTGATGCAGCTGCAAACCAAGAATTTCCTGCAAGCACCAGAAACTAGGAAGAAGTAAAAACAGATGCTTTTCTAGAGACTTCAGGGGAAGGATGACCTTGCTAACTTTGATTTTGAGCTTCCAGTCTCCTGAACTTGTGAGAAAATAAATTGCCTTTGCTTTTTCTAAAGCCACTTGCTTGTGGTAATTTGTTACTATAGCCATAAAAAATTAACACAGAGGAGGACTTCCTCAACTTGATACACTACAGAAAATGTAGACCTAACAACATACAAAATGGCGAGAAACTAGATGTTTTTATCCAAAAATCAAGAATAGGCAACAATGTCCTTTCTCAACACTCCTGTTAAACATTGTACTTTAATTCTGAGCTGGTGCAATGAGACAGTAAAAATAAACACAAGGCATACAGATTAGAAAGGAAAAAATAAGAATGTTTTTCTTCTCAATTAACATGAATGTTTGTCTTTGTAGACAAAACACAAACTCTACCAAAACAAAACGAAAAAATTCTGCTACTAATAAGCAAATATAGCAAGGATGCAGGTTACAAGGTCAATATATAAAAGTCCATTGCTTTCTGGAAGAAAACATCAGAAAAAAATTTATGTGGCCTTGGGGTCTAACTGTGCACATATACAGTGGAAGTGAATAATTAGGTAAATGAATGGCAGATGGTAGGAAGCATATTTGTTCATTGGAGTGGGAGGGTATAGACAAGAAGAGAGGCCTGCAATAATTCATGAATTCATGTGATAATGGATTAGAGTTGGAGACATTATTTCTTCACGCTGTCAGCTTTGGGAGCCTACAGGTAGCAACGAACACACCTTGTACCCAGATCTTGGTTCATGCTGATAGTATAGATACTCAATAAAATCAGATGATAAAGGCATTTCACCTATGTGGTTGGTCCTCCTTCCCAAAATTCCTAATCTCAGTCTAACCATGTAAAAAAATTTCAGATAGATTCCAGTAGAGGGACAGTCTATAAAATATCTGAGCTGTACTCAAAACAGGCAAGGTCATCAAAAACAAGGAATGTCAGAAAATTCGCAGCCAAGAGGAACCGAAAGAGACAAAACAACTGAATGCAATGTGATATCCTAGGTGGGATCTTGGAGCTGAAAAGAGGACATTAAGTAAAACTAAACAAATCTAAATAAGGTTTCAATTTTAGTAATCTTCACGTAACAAATTCAGACTTAAGTAAAGAGAGATTTTATTCAAAAAGTTTTTTTTTTCCCCTTTGGAGATTCCATTTTTTATTTCCTTCTCTCATTCTCTTTATACTTTTTAATTAAAAAAAAAAATTTAAATTCAACTTGCCAACGTATGTACAATACCCAGTGCTCATCCCATCAAGTGTCCTCCTTAGTGCCGTCACCCAGTTACCCAATTTTATTCAAAAAGATTGCAATAGGCAGATGGCTCCAACTACCAAATCTGAAAGCTCTCAAAGGCAAAAATAGATTTTTCTTTACAAGGGGCAATAAACAAGTCTATGAAGAACCAGGATCCGGTAATTAATCAAGGAGCGTCTCTCCTTATGTGCAGCTACTTTTCAGGAGAGATCATGAAGGAGTTGTTCTGAATCTTCACACTGGCTCAGAGAGAGGATTGATCAAAGTTCGAGGTCCTATTGGGAGGAGAGCAGCTTCCATTACGTTTGGTCAAATGAAGTACTTTGTTTAGATTGATCAATGGGGATAAAAAATGTGAGGCAAGTAATGAGAATTTGGAGGGTCTGTGATTGGCCCTGTCCTAGATAAAAGGGGTTTGTCCAAAAATGGGGTTATACTTTTTTATTGAAGCTTTATCTAAGTCATGTGGGGATGGCTGGTTCTTTGCAGTAAGCATTTTGTCAGAACAAGAGGGGAACTAACTGTAGCTACTTCCAGAATGACAGGGCTCAGATAAAGTTCACTATTGCTATAATATATCAATACTACTTCATAAATTGTGACAAATGAACATTACTAATATATGTTACTAATAGGGGAACTCAAGAATGGTAGCAGCATTTAAAAAAAAAAAAACTACCTAGTCTAAAATTAAAAGTATATTTAAAAAAAAAAAAAAAGATTGGGGCACCTGGGTGGCTTAGTCAGGTAAGCAACTTCCTCTTGACTCAGGCTCAGGTCATGATCTCAGTGTTATGAGATCAAGCTCCATGTCGGGCTCTGTGCTGAGCATGGAGCTTGCTTTGGATTCTCTCTCTCTCTCTCCCTTTCCCTCTGCTTCTCCCCAGCTTGTGCGCTCTCTCACTCTCTCTCTCTCTCTCTCTCTCTCTCCAAAAAAAAAAAAAAAAAAAGGAAAAAGAAAAGAAAAGACCTACTGCTCATGTTCTCCTGATATGCTGATTATCTAAAGGAGATTAAACATTTCATTGCACAGAATAAAAAAAGAAAAGCAAAACATTTCTCCATAGGGCATATAAACCTCAGAATTACTGGAAAAAAGGATGGAGTCTTTTTCTCTTTTCTCTGCTAATTGATGTTTCCTGAACTCTACATAATTTGTAATAAACATTTCAATAAATGATGGATCATAGCTATTAGTGATATAGGCAAGATGTTAGGGTTCAAAGCCGATGGCTACAAAAAATTGAGGTGTCATTGGTGCAAAAAGGTGGGGGCAGTTTTGTTTTGTTTTTGTTTGTTTGTTTTATTTTATTTTCATTTTATTTAAATTCAATTTGCCAACATATAGTATAACACCCAGAGCTCATCTCATCATGTTCCCCCCTACACAGTGCACATCACCCAGTTACCCTATTTCCTCACCTACCTCCCCTTCTGCAACCCTTTGTTTCCCAGCATTAGGAGTCTCTCATGGTTTGTCTTCCTCTCTATTTATTCCCCACTCAGTTTCCTTCCCTCCTTACAGTACCTTTCACTATTTCTTATATTCCACATATGAGTGGAACCATATGATAACTGTCTTTCTCTGATTGACTTATTTCACTCAGCAAAATACACCTGCCATCAGGAACATACAAATCAAAATCACAAAGATAGGGACGCCTGGATGGCTCAGAGGTGGAGCACCTGCCTCTGGCTCTGGGCATGTTCCTGGGTCCTGGGATCGAGTCCTGCATCGGGCTCCTTTCAGGGATCCCGCTTCTCCCTTTGATTATGTCTCTGCCTCTCTCTGTGTCTCTCATAAATAAATAAGTAAAATGTTAAAAAAAAAAACAAGTAGGGATAGAGGGAACATTCCTCAACATCTTAAAAGCCATCTATGAAAAGCCCACAGCAAATATCATTCTCAATGGGGAAGCACTGGGAGCCTTTCCCCTAAGATCAGGAACAAGACAGGGATGTCCACTCTCACCACTGCTGTTCAACATAGTACTGGAAGTCCTAGCCTCAGCAATCAGACAACAAAAAGACATTAAAGGCATTCAAATTGGCAAAGAAGAAGTCAAACTCTCCCTCTTCGCCGATGACATGATACTCTACATAGAAAACCCAAAAGTCTCCACCCCAAGATTGCTAGAACTCATACAGCAATTCGGTAGCGTGGCAGGATACAAAATCAATGCCCAGAAGTCAGTGGCATTTCTATACACTAACAATGAGACTGAAGAAAGAGAAATTAAGGAGTCAATCCCATTTACAATTGTACCCAAAAGCATAAGATACCTAGGAATAAACCTAACCAAAGAGGTAAAGGATCTATACCCTAAAAACTATAGAACACTTCTGAAAGAAATTGAGGAAGACACAAAGAGATGGAAAAATATTCCATGCTCATGGATTGGCAGAATTAATATTTTTTTAATTCTGTATTTACTTTAATTATAAAGCAATGAAATTAACGTATCAATTTAATTATTACAAGTAACTTAAAAACAAAAATGTATAATGACTTTGAAAACATTATAACTCAAAACAACAGAAAACCAAATTAACAGTGAAGTACTATTGTATTCTGGGCATTTCTGTGAAGGACACAAATTTTAAAATTTAATAAAATCCCACATTTTCTTTTTTTCCCCCCGCCCTTCCCCTCTTTAAAACTTTATTTTAGTAATCCAACAAGGGGCTCGAACTCATAACCCTGAGATCAAGAGTCTTATGCTCTGATGAAGGACCCAGCTAGGCACCCCAATCCTAAGTCTTCTTACCAAACAGCTTCTTAAATCAGATTTTCCATCTTCATATTTTTAATTGGAGCTTCTTCTGAAGACTCATTTTATTTACAGTTGCAAATGTCCTTTTATTGCATCCACTGTCTACTAATTGCTGGAATCAAATACCTGAAGACGTTGGAATCTTATGAATACAGCCAGGACAGCAGTGGAGAGAGTCGTGAACAAAAACATCACATAGATCCACACCACACATCACAGTGTGGTACTGGCACAAAAACAGACACATAGATCAATGGACCAGAACAGAGAACCCAGAAGTGGACCCTGAATTTTATGGTCAACTAATATTCGATAAAGGAGGAAAGACTATCCACTGGAAGAAAGACAGTCTCTTCAATAATGGTGCTGGGGAAATTGGACATCCACATGCAGATGAATGAAACTAGACCACTGTCTTGCACCAGACACAAAGATAAACTCAAAATGGATGAAAGATCTAAATGTGAGACAAGATTCCATCAAAATCCTAGAGGAGAACTCGGCCACAGTAACTTCTTGCAAGATACATCCACGAAGGCAAAAGAAACAAAAGCAAAAATGAACTATTGGGACTTCATCAAGGTAAGAAGCTTTTGCACAGCAAAGGATACAGTCAACAAAACTCAAAGGCAACCTACAGAATGGGAGAAGATATTTGCAAATGACATATCAGATAAAGGGCTAGTTCCCAAGATCTATAAAGAACTTATTAAACTCAACACCAAAGAAACAAACAATCCAATCATGAAATGGGCAAAAGACATGAAGAGAAATCTCACAGAGGAAGACATAGACATGGCCAACACGCACATGAGAAAATGCTCTGCATCACTTGCCATCAGGGAAATACAAATCAAAACCACAATGAGATCCCACCTCACACCAGTGAGAATGGGGAAAATTAACAAGGCACGAAACCACAAATATTGGAGAGGATGGGGAGAAAAGGGAACCCTCTTCCACTGTTGGTGGGAATGTGACCTGGTGCAGCCACTCTGGAAAACTGTGTGGAGGTTCCTTAAAGAGTTAAAAATAGACCTGCCCTACGACCCAGCAATTGCACTGCTGGGGATTTACCCCAAAGATACAGATGCAATGAAATGCCGGGACACCTGCCCCCCGATGTTTATAGCAGCAATGTCCACAATAGCCAAACTGTGGAAGGAGCCTCGGTGTCCATCGAAAGATGAATGGATAAAGAAGATGTGGTTTATGTATACAATGGAATATTCCTCAGCTATTAGAAATGACAAATACCCACCATTTGCTTCAACGTGGATGGAACTGGAGGGGATTATGCTGAGTGAAGTAAGTCAGTCGGAGAAGGACAAACATTATATGTTCTCATTCATGTGGGGAATATAAATAATAGTGAAAGGGAATATAAGGGAAGGGAGAAGAAATGTGTGGGAAATATCAGAAAGGGAGACGGAGAGAGCATAGAGACTCCTAACTCTGGGAAACGAACTAGGGGTGGTGGAAGGGAAGGAGGGCGGGGGGTGGGGGTGAATGGGTGATGGGCACTGAGGGGGGCACTTGACGGGATGAGCACTGGGTGTTATTCTGTATGTTGGTAAATTGAACACCAATAAAAAATAAATTCATTAAAAAAAAATTGTTCCGCTTATCAGCATATATAATGATAAATAAAATACCTTTAAGAATTGTGAAAAAAATACTTTACACCAGTGAAACAGCTAAAATTAACAAGACAGGAAACAACATAAAATGGTGGTTTTATTAAAGCACAGGGACAGGACCCCTGAGCAGAAAGTGCTGCACTGGAGTCAAGAGGAGTGGCCCATTATGTACTTTCAAGTTTGTAGGGGGTTAGGGGTAGCATAAGCCTCCCAAGTATTTTGGAAACAAGGTTTCCAGGACCCTGAGGGGGCTAGCTATTGTTAGGAAAAGGTCATTTATTATTGTTTAGTAAACCCTCAGTCATGAGTCCTTTCTGATGTATATCAGTGGGTCCTAGGCTTGGGGGATGATTGCCAACATGTACCTTGGTGGGGGGGAGTTGAGAAAAAGGAAGTTTCCAAATGAATTTTTATATGTCAAAGTAAAGTTATACATCATCCTGGGGGTTGGGCCTAATGAGTTAGGGACAGATAGGGCTAGGCAGGGAAAGATAAGGGAAAGGCCCATGGGTTCCCACAAATCTCTGGGTTCCCATAAATCCCGAGGACACTGAGATGCAACAAGAAGTAAATCTGGCCCCCTGGCTCCAAACTGTCAGGGATTATCTTCCTTTGACGGCTACCAAGTGATCACCAAAACTCCAAAAAGCCATATGTCATTCACTCAAGATGACACAAGAAATCTCAAGACCATAAACTCCTTGGTCTCTATAAAAGGCCAGCCAAAAAAGCCCTCAGTGGCAACCCTGTCAGGACCCCTCTAGCTTCTGAGAGCTTTCTCTGTTTCCTGGCTTAATAAACTTCTATTGGTTCACTCACTCTCCTTTGTCCGCGAGAGTCACTCTTGGACTCTGTGACACAAGAACCAAGTTCTCTCGCTTCACCAAGATCACCAAGATTGCCTTTCATCCTTAGCAAAGCACTAACATCCAGGCAGCTGAGTTCCTAGAAGAGCATCACTCCACCTGTTTCAAGCACTTGTCAAGGGGCTGCAAGTAATAAGGAAATTTAATATTTTTTCTTCTGCCTTTGTGTCCCATATCATTAGTGCACTGGTTTATGATTTGCAAACTTTTTAAAATTTTCTATATCCTTCATAAGATGGGTTGAGAGAAAACACAGCTCTGCTCAGAGACCAACTGGAATGTTTACCTACCTTGTTTTTTTAAAAGGCACATCTTTCATATTTAAGTATTTTTAAACTAACTAGAAGGCAATAATATTAAATCAATAAAGAAAGTATTTTGAGAGTGAAGATGATCAGAATATGCCACTCTAAAACGTGCCACTTAGTTTTCAATTTTTTGAGAAACCTCCATACTGGCCTCCATAGGTGGCTGTGCCAATTTACATTCCCACCAATATTGCACACCAGGGTTCCCTTCTCCAACACGTGTTATCTTTTCTGGGTATACAGCCAAAGGAAATAAAATCAGGATCTCAAAGAAATATCTGCACGGTCATGTTCAAGGCAGCATGATTCACAACAGCCGAGACATGGAAACAGTCTACGTGTCCACTGATGGGTGAATGGACAAAGAAGATGTGGTGTGTGTTCCATTAGTAGTCAGCAAAATGTAAACTGACAAAATTGAAATACAATTTTAAGCCACCAATTAAGTGATTTCAGTCTATTGTAGTGGTGAGTCCTCTTGCTCACCCATAGACTCTAACAGTTAAAATCAGAGCTAGATAAGACTGCCTAATTCATGCCGTAGCTGAAACCCATTGTGTTGATATCTTATGGCACTTGGTTGAGGCACTGGTGCAAGTGTTTTGCAATGACCCAGAACCTCCCAACCACCAGACCAGAAAAGCCTTGATGGCAGTGGAATGCCTAGAAGACCACAGCCACAGGTACCCTTCCCTGCCCCAGATCATGGGCTAAACCAAATCCCACCCATAATTACATGCTCCTTGCCTGCTCTCTTGCATGTTCCCCCTCAACCACTCCTTATAAAACTCTAGGTGTCCATCTTAATCAGCAGAGAGGTTGGTTGTTGTCTTGAGCCTGTCACCTTCTGGGGCCACTGGCACCCAAAACAAATTTCATCCTTTCTTTTTCTAAACCCTTCTCTTGAGTTGTTGGTTTTTCTGAATTTGTTCGGCAACAGTGCCGACAAACCCAACTAAGAGCTACTCTTCCATTTTTGTCCCACCACTTTGAGATTCTCTGGGAGGGAGCATTTGGCCTGGTGGCAATTACAATGTGCTAATAACCAAGGCTTACCAGTTCCCCTCCGGACTTAGAGGCTGCGTTACGTTGTTCAGCAACATTACCTTTCATCTACTTAGCAATACTTAGAAAAAGAGGTACATGGGTGCTCTCATGGAGTTAAGAGGAAAACAAGCTTTCTGTTGCTAAGAGGGGACAAAAGATTACAATTAAAAATGAGCATAACAAAATCTCACTTACTGTAGCTTCTTGGGAGAACAATAGCTCCATCATTAATGTATATGGCCCATGTTGTAAAGTTTGGTCATTTTTGAGGTTATAATAGCTATACTTGATAGAAACAGCTATGAGTAACTCAGTTTTGGCACTTTATGCATGTATATGTGTGTGCGTGCACACGCATGCATGTGCTGAGAACTATGAGAATCAGAACTGTTCAAACCAGGATCCCTGGGAGGCTCAGCGGTTTGGCACTGTGTTTGGCCCAGGGCGTGATCCTCGGGTCCCGGGATTGAGTCCTGCGTCCGGCTCCCTGCATGGAGCCTGCTCCTCCCCCTGCCTGTGTCTCTGCCTCTCACTGTCTCTCTCTCTCTCTCTGTCGCTCATGAATAAATAAATAAATAAATAAATAAATAAATAAATAAATAAATCTTAAAAAAAAAAAAAAAGAACTCTTCAACTCCCTCTCCATTGCTCAGGTTGGGCACTGAGAAATTCATGACTTTGCTATTCTTTCCTACATTCATTAGCATCGCTTTTCTTTTCCAGGAGGTTCTTGACCTCAAAACGGCTTAATTGGTCATTGAAGGAACTTACGGAATGCCCCATCAACTTTCCAACAGTAAAGAGTCAACAGATAGATCATACTCTAACATTATTTGAATGTCTTACTTCAAAATCCTCTCCTTGGAGATTCCACGGATCCCCTTGTTGATTAGGATCGATTGCCCAGTCTCAATCAAGTCTACCCTCCTCCTACCATGGAAAGACCTTCCTTGAGCCAAGCATATCATTCACAAGAAATTCAGATCTTGCCTTTCTCTCTCCCCTTCCAGATACTGTCAAAGCTCTCTGGAGGTGAAACTGTCCCTCACCTCTGCCTTTAAAAACCTTTTTTTTGTTTGTTTGTTTGTTTAGTTTAGCCTTTGCCTCTGATGAGAACAAAAGCAACTGAAATGTAGCTTAAATAAAATCTCCTTGCAATCTGCAGCCCACTGATAAATACCTGAGACATGCAGAGTGTGACATTCCAAGGAACTGGGGCCTTAATGTTGATGTTTTATGTTGACTAAAAGGAATCTTATCTTGACAACAGCCAGACCTCCAAGGTCCTTAAACCTCACTTTCAGCACAGAGAAATTTCATTAGAAACTTACATTATCTGTATCCCTCTCTCCCTCCACAAATTTAAGTGTATAATCAGTCACTTCTCATAATCCCATTGCAGCTCTTTCTGCCCATGGGTCCTGCCCTCATGCTAAAAGAAAAACACCTTTTTGCACTGTTAAATGTCTCAAGAATTCCTTCTTGCCTGTTGGGCTTGATGATCCCATATCACCTCTACCTGCTAGATGGGATGTTGCCCAATCCATGAATCATTTAACCAGGCCAATCAAATCATCACACTATTGAGTTGAATTTTGTTTTGTAACAGAGTTGGTGGCAGCATCGGGATCTAAAGTGTACTTGTGATGGTAAGTTGGGGATAACGAGAAACCAAGTGACATTTTTGAGTTCACTGTCCTTCCCACCTCTTGGAGTCGTCTCTGAGCTCTGCTCTTTTTGCATTTGAACTATCTATCTATCTAACTGGCTTTCTAGTCCAAGGTTAACAAGTCAGTCTAGAGTAACAAGAGGCTCTGACTGAGTGCCAGTCCTTAGCCCTCGGTCAGTCCACCTTGGAATCTCTAACCCAGTAGGCAGTCTCCATTTACTGGAGTTTGCTGGTTTAGTCCTTCCCCATTTCCCCATATCCCCATTTCCAGCCCATTGTCCCCATTGAAGGAGGCTGCTGGTTTAGACTAAACTGGGAATTGCAGGTGGGGTGTGCATGGCTTCTGTTGGCCCATCCACAGTGACATCTCTTGGTTACTGCTGGTGTGTAAGGTACCCATGATGTTTGTCTTGTTTTATGTAAATAAAGGCTTTGCTAATAGGATTCTTAAATTCTAAAAAGTGAAGTATACCACCTTCTGGTGTACTTGCTTCTTTTATATCTAAGAACTACAGTCCCAGGATCTATATGAAGCTACAGCCTTGTTTTGTCTTAAAGACCTTGGATTTGTGTTAGAGAGTAAAGATTTCTGTCCCCTCAAAGGTCCTTCTAGCTGGATTAAGAATCAAATTAACATGAGACAGATTAACAAAGAAAATCAAACTTAATAGGTGTACATAAGTATGGGGAAATCCCATGGAAATTTCAAAGGCAGTCGGGTATGAATGTCATCCTGAACGAAGAAGAGGGTAGGGACCTGGAACTTAAGAGGAAAGGGATGCACTTCACAAGGTGATACAAACTAGAGCACATGTTTGGTAATTAGATGTTTGCCCTATCATTCTGATGGGACACGCAGATAAAATTTATCTCTGTTAATAACCCTTATTCCAGGAAACACCTCCATTTTATAAATTCTGTGTGATTAAGTTTCTCCTCAACCTGAAGGGTCTCAAGTGCCTTCAGCTCAAAATAATCCACATGCCTAAGTGGCACATTCTGAGGGCGGGGGGCAGATTGCTATCCTGAGTCCCTTCACTTGGTAACTGTCAGGTTGAGGACCCCAAAATAAGACTGGACATAAGTGTGGGCTTACCCCATTTGTGGCTACATGTCTACTCAACTGCTGCCAGACTTCAGGGAAATTACAATCTAAAAATATGTGGCCATGATGGCTCATTTATGGAGTACACTTTAAAGTAAGGGTTCCCAAGTTAAACAAAATGGGATACCCGCTGTAACTGGCAAGCAGAAGCATCAGGAAGGTTTAAAAATTCTAAAATAGTTTCATTAAAAGATTCATTACAAAGTGCTAATGGAAGATTAAAGATGTAAGAGGTATCTGAAACAAAAGACTAGAAAACTGACATAACTCACCTACTCTTCCTCTTTTAACTCTATCCTCCTTTGAGGATTGATCCAGCTAATTCTGTCTGAATTGTTTTTCTACTTTGAAAAGACCGCATGACTGTAAACCAAAGTCGTCCAAGTTAATGACCTCACTTACAGGTATCTCCATCTCTCTCTTCATAGGACGGCCCCACAGGGGCCCCTCCTGGAGCTGATGAAAACTGAGGGATTTGCTCCTAAACTGCTACGTTCTCCCCTTAAGTAGCGGAAGGGAAACTCTGCTGGATGATGCCAGGGCCTGCGGAAGGAATACCAGAAAACCTGGCAAAAGTCAGAAAAGGGTGAAAATTCTTAGAGAATCAGTTTTTCTGAATCGCTGCCTGCAAGGCCCGCTAGAATGTAAAAAAATAAAATTTCACATTGTCCCTTCCTTTCCAAATCCAAACCAAATTGTGTCCATCCTTTCTTTCCTGGAGATAACTATTGCCTTCTTGTTTGTCTCATTTTGTATAACCGAGTCTGGCTTTCTGAATGCCTGAAATACGCAGGTTATTGGTTCTTTCCTTTGACTCTCTTTGAGAGTGACTGTGGGTTTGGGGAAGGTAATATCTTTGGTACCTTCTTTGAGGGCCCATCTTCCATCTGAGGACTATTCAATACTGCCAGAAATATTTAAAATTAAAACTATGTACCCAGAATGAAAAAAAGCAAACTGAAGACAATGTAGTTGAATAGGATGTCATTTAAGTCATAACTCAATTCTTTGAAAAATTGAGACCGACTATCTTTATTTCATAAATCTTTTGCAAAAGAAAAGTCAGCTCTAGAGGCAATTCAAAGTTCACCTATTCCTTTACCAATTCCCAAACTTTCCTTGTTTATCTCAAAAGGCTTATATATATTGGTCTTAGGAATCCAGTCGTTTTTGGAGGAACTTTCATTCTTTCTCTATCCCTTGAAGTGATGTATCTTATTATGCCTTTAAAATGTGTTAAATACCTTTAAAACACAGCCCACAGTCACCTGAGACTAAAAGAAATATAAGTGAGGGGGGAAGAGGCCTTTTTGAAAAAGTACAAACTGCTTGGGGTGCCTAAGTGGCTCAATTGGTTTGTTGGGCACCTGCCTCTTGATTTCAGATCAGGCCATGATCTCAGGGTTGTCAGGTCCAGCCCTGTGTGAGGATCTGTGCTAGGCTTAGAGCCTGCTTAAGATTCTTTCTCTCCCTCTGCCCCTCCCCACCATCCCTCTCTCTTTCTCTTTAAAAACTCAGTGGTTGAGCATTTGCCTTTGGCTCAGGTTGTGATTCCGGGGTCCTGGGATCAAGTCCCGCACCAGGCTTCCTGCAGGGAGCCTGCTTCTCCCTCTGCCTGTGTCTCTGCCCCGCCCCCCCGCCCATGTCTCTCATGAATAAATAAGTAAACTCTTAAAAGAAATTTTTAAACAATAATAAGTAATTTTTTTAAAAAAAAGTACAAACAAAAATAAATAAAATAAAAAATAACATATTTAAAAAAAGTACAAACTACTAAAAGGATCCTTGTGACCAGACTCTATCACAGCCTCCTTAAGATTAATTCCAGGGACAAAGACCACCTTAAAACTCGTCTCCACAAATATTAGTAACTATAAGATGTTACGTCAGTCTGCTGTGTGTATCCACAGATGTAAATCTGAGATCTCATTCTACCTCCTGATGATATTGTAAACAAAAGGAGTTAGGGGTCCCCAGGAAAAGAAAGACAAGACATCCCTCTCTTGACATAACAAAAGTCACGTCAGGCCCCTGGCTATCTTGTGAAAGAACTTATGAACAAACAGCCACTATCAGGCCAAGAGATAACCTAATCATATCAGGGACAATAAATCAGTGGTAAAACCCCCAATGCTCATTCAAAAGTGAAGATTGACCTGACACACATTGAGTTATCTTTGCAAGATCTAAAGCCCTTTGAGCACTCAGATACCCTGACAACCGCCTCCACTTTCTACTTTCTAATTAAGTTTTTCTTTCCAGTTTATCTCTTCACTCAGGCAAAAGACTCTATAGGCAAAGCATCTGTGATGGGAACCAAAACCACCCCTTCAAGCAATGAGGACTGCCCTGAGCCGGCAAGAACCTGGCCTTGTGACTGACCCCAAAATAATGACTGACCTGACCTTTACAGCCCACCTGCAAGTGCCTACTGACCTCTGTCCCACATTTTCCTTATATAAACCTAGAAGTATTTTCAGCACTTTGGAGAAAGTCTTTGAGACATTAGTCTGCTGTCTTCCCAGTTGTCGGCCTCGTTGGAATAAATTCCTTTCTTGTTTTACCATCACCTGTCTCTGCCTTTGGATTTTGTCAGCAGTAAGTGGTCAAACCTGGTCTATTTGGAAGCCCAGAGACAGGTGCTCTTGCACCTGCGCCCCTGCTACAAACACACTCTATTGAGTTGGTTTAAAGACAAGAGCTTTATAAGCTTGGGCATTCTAACACTCTCAGACAGAAACTAACCAAAACGTTTTTCAAATTTATATGATCTGGGAAAATATTCTACATGAAAGCTAGTTTAGGGCATGCGGGTGGCTCAGTCAGTTAAGCATCTGCCTTCTGCTCAGGTCCTGATCCCAGGGTCCTGAGACCTAGCAGGGTGTCCAGCTCCCTACTCAGCAGGGAGTCTGCTTCTCCCTCTTCCTCTGACTGTACCCCTGCTTGTACGGTCTCACTTTCACTCTCAAATAAATGAAATGAAATGAAATGAAATGAAAATAAAATAATAAAATAAAATAAAATAAAATAAAATAAAATAAAATAAAATAAAAAAATAAAATGAAAGCTAGTTTAATGTTGATGGTTTAATTAAAACAAGCATGCTTTAGAGTTGCCAGCATTAAATATACAACTTTTTTCTTTTTACTTCAGTTTACGAGCTAGGTAAGTTGATGTTATCTCTTTCCTGCAAGATTTGCCAACAAAAAAAGAACAGTTTAGGATAATACCTGATTTTGTCTAATGTTTAACAGAGTTTAAGTAGGCGATTTAAACACAATTATTAAAAACACATATATTAAATAGATATAAATAAACAAGATAAAAGGTTATAAATAAACTGTTCAGGAATATTTATGTTTACTTCAATAGTTTTCCCAAATCTTTTTGGTAATGTGACACCTTAAAGTTTTGCTGAGTTAGGTTAAATGATGAGTTAAATTAATGAAATATATAGATCATTTCCAAACACAATAAAATACAGAAACATTAAATGTTAAGCCATAGGTTTATCTACTTTTGGCTTCTTATGACAAAAAAAAATTAAAGTATTTGGATTTGTTGATGCTACACTGAAAAACTGAAGAAGGCATATGCTTCTAAAATTATGAAATATATTCATAAATTTGAAAATCTAAAAAAATTCTGATAACATTTCACATTTACAACTACTTAATTTTCACTAGAAATTAAGGTTTCTAAGAGTTGAGAATTCTAGTAAATGTAATTGATACCACTGGAAATAAAAAGGAAAACAATTTTGTATATAAGAAAAGTAAGGGGGCACCTGGGTTGTTCAGTGTCTGTCTTAGGCTCAGGTCATGATCCCAGGGTCCTGGGATCAAGCCCTGCATCTGACTTCCCACTCAGAGGGGAGTCTGGTTCTTCCTCTCTTGCTCCTACTCCTGCTCCCCTGGTTTGTGTGCTCTCTCTGTGTCAAATAAATAAAATCCTTAAAAAAAAAAAAGAAAGAAGAAAGAAAGAAAGAAAGTAAATTTGTTTCTGGTAAGAAAAACAGAAGTATGAAAGTGGAAATACATGTTGGTTGAGAGAAAAGAAAGTAATTTTGTCCTAAAGTGAGGCTGGTTATTTAAAAAGGGGAAACTTAACAACAAAATCTGAATATATAAAAGAAAGTTGTAAAAGGTTTGTGAAAAAGGAGTATTTGGAAAGAAATTTTCATATGTGATCAAGCTGGCTTTCATACAAAGGCAACAGCAATAGAATCTATAAAGATTGTGGCACATGTAAATAAAGCCCATTCTGCTTCAGAGAAAAATGGGCCCTCATTGCCAGATTTTTGCTATCCTAATGTCCTTGCAACAGGGCAACAGTCTGCTCTTAAATCAGAGAAATTAAGACTGTAAATAATGGCTGTATATCAAACAGTCAGGGTTACAGGAAACTCAAGTTGGTTGGCTGGTTCTTCCTGGCTCCCTGGCAATCCCATCTGTCAGTTTTTACGTTTCTTCACCATGGTACGTGTACGATGATTCAAATTATAAATAGAGAAGGGGGGGTGACCTATACAAATTTTCAAAAACAGTCTACCAGTAATGTCTGACTTGTGAGGTCCATAATTCTGGCAAAAACTATTTTTGTTCCCCAGGCCTCAGACCTTCTGCAGGACCCTTTGAACACCTGCATCTAGATAGACTTCATCCAACTGTCACTTATTATGGCTCATCAATATGTCTGTGTTACTATATATGGGTTTTCCAGAGAGTTCAAAGTTTTCCCCTGCTGCAAGGCCAATATCCCCACACTAGGGAACAAAAAAACCAAAAACCAAAAAACAAAAAACAAAAACAAAACAAAAAAACAAGTTAAAAAGTGTTTTTCCGACTTAGGGTATACTTTCCATGATCTCCATGGATCAAAGCACCCACTTCATTAGACAAATCATAGGAGCCTTAACAAAAACCTTATAAACTTCTTAAAATTCTAGCATTATGCAAGCTTCTGCTGTACATTTGTTGCCTCATGCTAGTATGACCGCCATTAAAAGTTTCCAATACCTTATGCTAAAGCCTATCATCAACAGGTTAAAAAAAACAAAATTAAAAACAAAACCCTTCCTGGATCTCAATTCAAAGAACCTTGTTGGTCATCGTTCAGAACCTGGTGATTTGTATATTCTGGAAGTGTGATCAGGGGAAGGCAGCCCTCGAGTCCCACTGAAAAGGAGCCTTACCAAGTACTCCTGACCATGAATGCTACTACAAAACTAGAAGGTATTGAGCCTTGGGTACATGTCCACCTGACTCCACAGATGCTGGAGACCTCTAAATCAAATTGATGGGCATAGAGAACAAGATGAGTTACTCATGTTAAGCAGTGACTCACGTTACGTTGTGATATAATCAGCCAATGGCACTGCAGCTAAGATCAGATATTACAGAAACCAGCACAGACTGACAATACCCAGAACCGAAAACAAGCAGAACCAGAAGAGACCTACAAAGTCCTGGACTGATGACACTCCCTTGAAAGCGAAAGACTGTTGCAGCAGTCAGATTCTCCAGACACTGACTCTTCCACATCTGATCACATCAGAAAGGCACCTGCCCCTGAAGTCTCTGTCCAACTGACCCATGAGCAGAAGAGAGCCCTTCCAGCGCTTAAATGTAATAAGCAGTAACCACCAAGAGGTGACCTTGAATGACTACGTCCTCCTCTCCTCGTCCTTGCTTGTTGGTTGTGTGGCATGTAGAAAGCCACGTTAAATGTATGAAGCCAAGCAAAAGCCATTGACTTTGGAATCCTGAACCTGCTTTACAATTTTGTTAACCGTGCTTTAGTATTGAATAAAATTGACACTGTAGATAGACACAATCCAAGTATGTAGCTTTATTGCTTGCTCGGGACAACAAGAGAGAGGAATAGCTGACTTTGAGGTAGACTGCTTCCACCAAAACAATGGATGAGGACTTCATACTATTTTATTTTATTTTATTATTATTTTATTTTATTATTATTATGTTTTTAAGATTTTAGTTATTTATTCATGAGAGAGAGAGAGAGACAGAGAGAGGCAGAGACACAGGCAGAGGGAGAAGCAGGCTCCATGCCGGGAGCCCAACGCGGGACTCGATCCTGGGACTCCAGGATCATGCCCTGGGCCAAAGGCAGGCACTAAACCACTGAGCCACCCAGGGGTCTCGAGGACTTCATACTTTAAACGTAACACTCTTCATTTTCTGTACTCCTTCATTGGTCTGGAGAGACAACAGATCTTTATCTCCCAGGCCATTGACAAAAGGGACAACCTCTGGAATTTGGAATAACTATGTCAGGCTAGGAGAAAATCTGTGTCTTTAATGTTTCACAAACAAAATAAGCCATCTCACTGATTGTCTCCCCTGAATTTACATTGTAAATTATTATTTTTTTTAATTTTTATTTATTTATTCATGAGAGACAAAAAGAGAGAGGCAGAAACACAGGAAGAGGGAGGAGAAGCAGGCTCCATGCAGGATGCCCAATGTGGGACTCCATCCCAGGCCCCAGGATCATGCCCTAAGCCAAAGGCAGACGCTCAACCGCTAAGCCACCCAGGCGTCCCTACATTGTAAATTAAAAAGAACCTGCCAAGAGATGTTCATAATTGAGGATTCACTCCTTTTGACAGGTTGCTACTTACTGGGTTAGGGATAAAAAAGTAAATGTGGCTATGATCAAGAACTTCTTAATTTTTATAGTTATTGCAAAATCTGCTACTAAAGCAACTGTTATCCAACAAAAACCCTTAGACTCTCTGGCCAAAGCTGGTTTTGATTATCTTTTAGCTAAGCAAGGAGGTAGCTGTGCCATGGTCAATACCACAATCTGTACCTGGACTAATACTTCTGGGGAGTTGAAACTCAGTTATGTAAGATTACAAACAAGCTGCTTGCCCTGAAAAGGTGACTCCTGGTACATGGACTTTCTTTGACTTACTTGGTTTTGATTGATTTGAGTCTTGGGGACCTTGGCTTTAAAGTGCACTCAAAACACTGTAAATTATCCTCCTTAGAGTAATCATTATAATTTCCCTGGTGCATTATATTCTCTCAAAGACTTTAAATGCATTGTGTGTAGCTGCTAACTACCACGCAAACTATAGCCCTTAGACCAGAACTCAGAAAAGGAACAAAGAGGATGGCTGACTTAAAGAATGTAAACCTGAAACTATAACCTGTAAATATCACAGAAAGTAAGCAAAAACATCACGACCTGTGGTTACCATGCAAAGGATCAATGGAAGCAGCAAGAACTACAGAGGGTAGGTAAGAGTGGCGCTAACGCCTTCAATTTTGATCACACCTCCGTTAAGCTGAGAGTCTGACCAAAAGGGGAGAGTTGTTAAAAAGAAAACCACAGGCTCAAAATGGAGTCACTTAGGTTAAGGGTCCCACATCAGTAAATCAAGACTTAATGCCTAACTTCTGTTTCAACCCCCCTCCCCTCACCCCACTGGAATGTAACCTTAAAGCAATATGGAATTTCCTGGTTAATACTAGGAAATTTCCTGAAAGACTACTTCCTCTCTTGGGGCACCTGGGTGACTGTTGGTTAAGCATCTGCCTTTGGCTCAGGTCATAATCTCAGGGTCCTGGGATCTAGCCCTGCTTCAGGCTCCCTGCTCAATGGGGAGTCTGCTTCTCCTTCACCCTCTGCTTCTACCTCTTGCTCGTTGCTTTTATTCTTTCTCTCACTCTCAAAAAAAAAAAAAAATCTTAAAAAAATAAAAATAAAAAGACTATCCCCTGTCTCCTTAGGAAGGCAAGCTTGCGTAAACAATGCATTCTTGGCTAATAAATTCTTTACTCCCTCTCTCTGTTTTTTTGGTCCTAGCTGCTCTCTCTCTGCCTTTAACAACCTTTCTTTTGTTTAGTTCAGCAGGGCCCTCCTCTACTTGCTAGATAGAGTGCTGCCTGGTTCATGAATTGTTTAATAAAGCCAATTAGATTGTCAAATTTACTCAATTAAAAAAAGCATATAATGGCATTTTATCAGGTATTTAATCATAAAGCTTTTATTTCAAAAAAAGGTCTCTCCATGGGTGCCGAAGGGGCACAAAAATGTTATCTTCTTCTCTTCTTGGTTCTTTGGCTGGTCTAATTAAATTGATATAAGATGGATTAACAGGAGAAAAACAAACAAAAGAAATAATTTGTATTCTCCCTACATGATGGGAAAAACCCAGGAAAACGACTAACTTCTTCAAAAGGCCCAGGCCATCACCGTAAACATCATCTTCAGCTAAAGACAAAAAAAGATGTTGGGGTAGAGAATCTGTTATGGGAAGTTTTCAGACAAAGCACAGCACACAAGGGTAAGATTGTTAAGCCAATTTAAGTGCGTGTCTTCTCCACTGATAACAGTTTCTAGAGATTTCTAGTTATCCCCTCTTTCTGGTATAACAGGTAATAACCCTTACAAATAGAGATTTCCCTGATAAATGTAAATGTTTCTTACAAAAGGTGACTGCTTTTTCAGAGTCTCATCTCTGTCTGCTGTTTCTTAAAAATAACCAGCTTAAAATAATCAATATGCCAGAAAGGCATATATTTTGGGGTGGTATATTTTTTCCCCCTTCAGTGCATAATTTTAAATTACTGGGCAACAAGTTATGATGTAAATAAATCTTTACACTTACAAAAGTTTTCTAATTCATCTGTTCCTTGTATTGATTGGATCTGTCTATTTTTAAATACAGAAGCATACCAAACAGCTATGCCACCTCCAGGAGTGCTTTTATCATAGGGGAAATAGAGGGAACAAATTCACAAATGGTATTCACAGAAATATGGTAGGAGGTTTTGGGATTAGAAGCAGGAGGCTTACTTTTATCACTTGCAATTAGTAGGCATTGTGCACTGAGGGTACGGAGTTAATGCCTTTTTGTTCTCAGGAAATTACTGCTCAGAAGGAATGCTGGCACTTTTGGTTTGCTAATCTGCATGGCTTTGTGTGCTCCACTCTTTCAGCCACAATCAAATAATCATTTCCTCTTGTTTGTCTTCATTCACTTCCTGCCTCTTTGGATTTAACTATCAAATGTCCTTTGGCTTTGACCAGAGGCTCTTCGACAAAAACCTTGACATCATTACTCTTTTGTAAAAAGGAATGTTGGGCATATACTAAAGTTAAAGAATTTCTTTTTCTTAGGCAGACTCGTGCTCCCCTTATTGCACAGGTATTCTTTAACACTATATATCAGACCTTATGCCAATATAATATCATAGAGGGATTTAGGAAAACAGGAGTTGTGAACAGAGAATTGCCTTGTGAACAGTATTCTTTTCACACCTCATCAAATCTGTAATCTTCATTTGGTGTTAGTTTTTATGTTTATTTGTTTCGAAGCAACTATAAAGTTCTATCTACCTATTTATCGATTTATCTATTTATCATCATTTTAAAATTCCTGTTTTTATTAAGGCTTTTGTTGGTAGCAAGGTTTTTGTTCTACAAATACCACCTCATACCAAGTCACCGTCCCTCCCAAGACAACAGTCTATAAAGCGGAGAGGGGTGCGTTTTAAAAGTTGTGTGTAGGAGGTATTAGAACAAATCTTGTTATACATGAACAGAATTTTTGCACATAACTCCCTCGCAGTTCTTCAAAAATGTACCCTTTCCATATAAAAATATCTGTTTGGAAGCTAACAAACCAGAACACTTTTATTTTATTTTTTTTGTCCTCTTTAGGTGTTGTCTTTCCTATGCAATTCAAATTAACCTTTTGAATTACTCACCACAGCCCCCCCTCCCGCCAAAATCTGCAGTAGTCCCAAAATTGTGTGAATGTGTTAAGGAATTCAGAACATGCCATTCCAAAACACACCATTTACACATATTGATAATTTTGAGCTGAAGACACAAGAAGTGGAAGGTGCAGGAAGGGCTCTCTGACATCCCACCCCCCTTCCTACTAACAAGTATCATAAAATTTCCCATGAGAAAGGTGCTTTTCCTGTAGAAGGAAGAAAAGAACATTCTTATCACCAAGGATGGGGAGTCAATGCTGAAATGGATCTGTACAAACAAACCTACCAAAATAATCCTTATCTTCCCTTAGTTTCCCACATATATTTTCTAGTTATGGTCTCACAATTTATCTCCCCTGGGAGCTTAACTCTCTTTCACTTTGTTACTTCCCCACAATTTTATGTTAAAAAGGTATATGAGCATTCAATCCTCGCTGTTTCCTTGGGGTTCTGTTTCTCTTTTGAAAGCTCTTGTGTAAAAAAAAAAAAAAAAAAAGAAAAAAGAAAAAGAAAAAAGAAAAAAAAGAAAGAAAGCTCTTGTGTGCATGCAAAAATTTTAAATAAAATGTGTATGCTTTTAATTCTGTTAATCTTTCACCTGTTTAGTCCATAGGCTGGAACCATAGAACCAAAGAAGGTAGAGAAGATTTCTTTTACCTCCTCTACAGTTATAAATGATGAGGGTTGAATATCATTGTCTGGGATACCCTGTTCTCTTCGGAGGCTGAAGCTAAGACCTCCAGGACACCTGACAAAAGTCAGCAAAAGGTAGGAATTTTTACCATTTGGTTCTCCCAGATTTCTGCCTGGAGGAACCAGTCAAGTGAGGATGTTGGGTCTCTCCTTGTCTTTTTCCTTTCCTTTCCTTGTGTTCTTTGTTTTGAATACTCTCGTTTTAATTTATCCTTTACCTCCCAGACATGGCCACAGCTTTCCTTTGTTTCTGTCTTTTGTGTCATTTTTCATATGGAGGATAGCCAAAAAGTGGAATACAGACCTGGGCCTTATAAGTCTGTTTAAGCTGGCTTCTCACAGGCAAGTAAGCTAGTGGTTCTCACTGGACCAGAGTCTGGACAAGCTTTACTGTGGATCACTGATAAAAACAACCATCCAAACCAAACCAAACCAACAGAACACACACATGTGCACGTGCATGCATGTGTACACACACACACACACACACACACAAAAACCTAGATGAGATTCTCTTTTCATTTCACTTGTGTCCTGAGAACTTGGCTTATAACCAGGTTTCTGCCAGACGAAGGCAGAGATTGTAGAGCCTGCATTAGGTAGAGGGCCGTCAGACTAGGAACCTGACACATGAGATGTGCTAGTAGCATTTTCTGATTGTGCCCCTCTCAGGGGAGTTTGTCTTAGTAAGGGATCTCAGCCTATAAAGGCTCTTTGTCACTTTGACCTTATTTCCTTGTCATTACTGGGAAAGTCCCATTGAAGTATCAGCTGCCCAGTATCACAGATTAGCAGCTCTGATATTATAAGCACCACCAGCAACCGCCCCCCCACCTCAAAGATAAGCCACGTTGGCATGAAGATTATTTTGAGTAAAAAAGCTATCAAAAGTCACTTATTTGGGGAGAAGCTCTTTACTTCCCTGTAAACTGACTAAACAAACAAACAAACAAAAAGGAGCCAGAAGATCTGCTTCAAGGAGAGAGCCATCACCATAGATAACTGCACATTCTACAATGAACCAGGTAGAGTAAACAGGGAGGAACCTAACAAAACTTGTTTGCTCAAAGTCCTCTATGTCCCATTATTTCTTTTTTTTTTTTTTGTCCCATTATTTCTGAGTGGCCCAGTAAATACTGGTTTACTAAACATTTACGCTTTTTAATTTTCCTATAAATTGCACTCCTTTCCCTTAAGTCTAAGATCCCTACCCTCTTCTCCTTGTTTTAGAATAGCCTACAGATTTCATTTTACCTGTCTTTGGAATTCCATGCCTGTATGGATTCCTGGTATGTACCAAATTAAATCTGATTTTTTTTCCTTATTAATATGTTTCATGCCAATTTGATTCTTAGGCCATCTAGAAAAACCTTAAAGGGGACAGGAAATTCTTGCTCCCTGACAATCAGAAGCATGCTACTTTTGTGGGAGACTGGAGACACAAATTCTCAGAAACACTCTTCTTACCACTGATGACAACAAGGATCCTTGTTTTCTTAGACTATTTTTGTGACTGACTTTTTGGATCATGGGGCTGCACTCACTCTACCCTCCTATACTCCCATTTTCCCCAACACCCTCTCCTTGACCCCCAAGAAGATCTTCTGAATCTCCAGACCTCCAGCTCACATCCTCCTCCCCATAATCCAGCTCTGCCTCAACAAATTCCTTTAATCCCTGAAACTCTTAATTTCCCCAGAAAATCCCTTAAATATCCACCGACTACTTTCTTTCCCTGCAAAAATTACAGAAAGCATTCCAGTCTGAACTCCAGGTCTGGGTAGGTTTATAGGTTACTTATGTAAATGCTCACATCCAGGAAAGAACTTTGGCAGAGGTCCCGAGGCTGTGCAACAGGGTTCATTTTGCTGTTTCTTATAATTCCACTCACTTGCCAGGGACCTATAATCAGACTCCATCAGCTTCAGGCCATCCCATGCAATGCCCTCTGAGGATGTATCCTGACCCCCACTGCAAAGAATTCATGTCTCCTGGACAACAGTGAGTCTTTTAAATTACAAGGCTCTTTATGTCTATTTTTGGAAAATCCCAACAAATCTAGAAAGAAATTAGAAATACCAGTGGCCATTCACGGCCCCACTCATAGTGACTTCAACTTCCTACTCATGATTATCCAATAGTTTTAAGACAGGCCAGATAGCTCCCTGGGAAAATTCCTATTCCCCAACAGAAATCACATGGATAGATGTTCCCCCAAACCTTCCTCCAAATGATCTGGAAATGGAGGAAGCCAATATTCAAGGCTTGATAAAAGCAAAAGTAGATACCTTCTCCTTAGGATAAATGGGTCTAAGGTTAAACTGTACATTTAGAAGTAAGGGGAACATCCCAGGGTCTTTGTGCAATGCTTTTTTTTTTTTTAAGACTCATTTCATTTTTTAAAAAAGATTTTATTTATTTATTTGAGAGAAAGCAAGAGAGCACAAGGTGCGGGGCAGGGGGGCGGGGGGAGCAGCAGAGCCAGAGGGAGTTGTGGGACTCAGTCCTAGGATGCTGAGCTGAAGGGAGATGTTTAACTTGCTAAGCCACCCAAGTGCCCTGTGGAATGCTTTTATACAGACTTTCTAAGGCATACTGCATTAAACCCTGAAGCCTAAGAAGATAGAAATTAATTTCCACCTTAGTAAGAAATCTTCTTTCTGATATAAAAAGAGAAATCCAAAATGATGTGGTTGGCTGTGCAGGACAATCTCTCAGAGTTACTACTGAAACTGCTATCTAATATTTTGAAAATAGCTTGCAGGAAAGCAGGAGGAAAAGGGAATTAAAATCAGCAGTCCTTGTCTTGCAAATTGAGTCTTTAAAAAACAGAAGCATGAATCTAAGGGTAACTCAACACTCCCTCATCTTTTTGCCAAAAATAGAGGCTCCTCTACCCACCTCAAGATGTTTGAAGATATTGTAAAAGGTCAGGACAATTGTTCTGCACTTAAAAGAAAGGAAAGCTTACATGACAAACTCCTTAGATCCCAGCAACTTCATAGGGTCTCTTTTCCCTTCTGTGGTACAATTTCTTGTCAATTGGTGGAGTTGGTCAATCCGCAGTTGTACCTCAGCACTCACTATTAAACTTAAAACAGAGGATCAAGAATTGTCTTTCTTAATTGACACTAGTACAACTTTCTGTACCCTTGGCTTAGAGGATTTATCTCTTCCTATCATTTCTAATTCTGTTCAAGCTTTCAGAATCTCTATGCAACCTATTCTATTGTCCATATCTCAGACTACCCAATACCCATAGGCCCTCTTACCTCCCACCATACTTTTCTAGTTTCTGATTCCTCATCAGCAAATCTTTTAGGTAGAGTCTTCTTGTGTTAATTTAATGCCACCATACAATGTCATGAGAAGTGTTTTTCTTTCCCTGTCCAAATCTTCCCAGACCAAATCTTAAACTTCCTACTTTTCCTAACAGAAACCCATCTCCATTCAAAATCCTTTGAAGAAGATGTAAAAGAGGTTCTAGTTAGTTTCTGGGCCACATGCAAATAGGGTTGGATTGCTACTGAGTGTAAGGCATATGCACATTTCTGGAAACCTGTCCCATCAATCCCAATGGAGAGTCCCCTCTCTCTCAAAAAGCAGAATGGAGAATTGAATCTATAATAGATTTCCCTTGGAGCACAGTGTTATTTTTATTTTTTAGAGCACAGTGTTCTTATCCTTACTTCCTTTCCCTGTAATATCTCAATCTTGCCAGTAGTGAAAAAAGGGAAATTTTATTCAGATGGGAACTAGATCTATTGATTTGTGTAAGATCTAAGAGCCATAAATGCTTTTGTAATTCCTTGTTACACTGTAGTCCCAAATACAACTACTGTTCTTACTTCAATTTCTGCTGACATAGCCTGATTTACAGTAATTGACTCTTGCTTAGCTTTCTAATTCCATTGCCCCCTGACTCACAATTTCTCTTTGCATTTACATTTGCAGGAAGACTAAATGGACTTGCATAGCTCAGGGATACTGTGAATCCCCCTCAATATTTTCCCAACTCAAACTTTGTAGTCTTTACCCCAGGCTCCACTACTGTTCTATATGTCGATGTCCTCTTACTAAAGGCACTAGCTGAAAAATGCCAGAAAGTCTCTCAATCTCAACTTCCGTGGATGAAGATGACTGTGATGTATGTAGAACACGAAATATCTCAGGGTATTCAAAATTCACAATAAAATGCTTTGAGTGAATTTTGTCCCTATCTCTCCCCAAAGTGAAAAAGTAGCTATGTAAGTGTCTAAGGAAGCTGCTACTTTTGCCAATGGATTCCTAATTTTGCTTCCACTGCTAAATCTCTATATGCCTTCTTCCTACATACTTACCTCAGAGCCTGTTGGAATTGGCATTGACTTTCCTTGAAGCTTTAAAATTATCATTGTCCACACCCCTGGGTCTCAGCTTATTCTGTTTTGACAAACATTTTCACCTATACCGTCATAAAAATAATAAAATTGCTGGAAGTATACTGGAAGTATTCTAAGACAACCTTTTACTTCCTGACACATCCCATAGAATATTTCTCCTGTCAGTTAGACACTGTGGCATCAGGCACGCTCCCATGTCTATGTGCTGTAGCCACAGCTGCCCCCCTAACTGAGAAAGCCATTACTCCTATATTAGGCCCCCATTCATTTCTATGTTCCTCATGATGTTTCTGCTCTTTTACATGTTCATAAGACACAGGCCTTTTCTACAAAGAGGCAGACCACCTATGAACAAGCTCTATTAGCCAATTCCTCTACTATCTTACATGTTGTAACACTTTATATCTAGCTACTCTACTACTTCTCCCTGATGATGGTGAGCCCCACACCATTCCAAGACTGTGTTGCAACTATAAAAATTGGTTTCAAAGCCACAAGCAGATCTCTTATATACCTCCTCAGACAACTCAAATTTACTTCAATTTTACAATGGTTCTCTTAAACAAAAATCCCAGGAACATATAACAACGTAGTTGCCCCACATGAGATACTGAAGGCATACTCTGTATTCACTGTAATGGCAGCCAAGCCATTGAACTCATAGCTTTCTATGGAGTTTGCACATTGGTAAAAGGGAAAGTGCCACCATTTACAATGACTCCAGGTATGCCTATGGACTCTACCATACTGTTGGTGCAATACGGAAATTCTGTGGATTCCTAACCTCTGTTGACATTACTATTGTCAATAGGCATATAATTATTACTCTATTACAGTGTATTCATCTCTCTACAGAAATTACTATTGTTCATGGTCCAGCCCATATTAAGGAGACCCATACTCTACCACTGGGAACAGTAGGGCTGACAAGACTGCTAAATACACAGCTGAAGATGGGCCTACATATCCTTTCTATACCCAATTTATAAACCTGCTTTTATCCCTGTGTGGCATTATTGACTATCAGACAAATATCCTGTAATCTGAAAGAGACAGACTAATGTAAAAGAGTGCTAAACTTTTACCAGGTAGAGTATACATTGGGCCAACTGGACTTCCTATACCCCCTTTCTTTGGACCATCAGATGGGACATGAGTACAGATTTGGGAACATTAAGGAATTAAAAGACAATTTGTCCTCTGAGGCCCACTCTGGACCCAGCAGCACTCCAAATGGATTTTATAGATTTACCACTAGCTTTAGGCTATTTCTACTGTTTAGTTATTGTCTGTATGATTAGCAAACAGATTGAAAGCTATCCAACTAGACATACTGATGCTACCACACTGGTAAAGAAATTAATAACTGACATTTTTTTGGTCTTGGCATTTCTTTATGGATTAAATCAGACCAAATAACTCATTTTAAAGCAGAAAAAAACTACTTGCTTACAGAAACTTTGAGATATTCATTACAATTTCATGCCTCATACCATTCTCAATCATTTAAAGGCAAGTAGAATGTAAAAATCTAGACAAAAAAAAAAAAACAAAAAAAAAACGAAGGACATTAGAAAAGTCTCTCAAGAAAGGACTTAACTGACCAGAAGAATTATGGCTGCCCTTTATAAAACACCCAGACTACTCTAAATAGGAGACGGTGATTAACCCCTTTTGAAATAGTTTCATCATCCTATGCCTACTAGCATCTCTAAAGTTACTATTCCTAGATTGAGTGAACATCGTGGGGACTTAAGTGAACAATTTATTGCTATGATTAACTATATACAAGAACTAACTAATATATTTCGAGTGAGTCATCAACAAGTAAAAAAGACATGGCCTCCACCGACTGACAAAGCCGTATTATCCTTTTCCACCAGGAGATTGGATTAAGATTTTTAGAAGAAAGCATAAACTGTCACTTTACTGGGAAAGAACTTATAAAATACTGCTACCCTACACTGCTATCAAAACTTTAAAAAAAAATCCCAAAATACAAACAAACTAAAAAGCTCTCTGGGATTTATGTGAGCCACACCAAGCTAGACCCAGATCATTCCTCCCAGGCACCTGGATGATCTCAAAGTAAGGATTTCCAGAGCTAATTCTCAGGCTCTAGAAATAGATAGCATTGCAAAATAGCCAGTTTTCCCCCAGATTATGTCTCAAAAAACTTTGACTCTAGCTATACTTTTCCTCCTTTTAAGTATCTCTTCTAAAAAGATAAAAAAATCCTTTATTTAATTTAACCTCGCCTGTTTTTCTGTTTATTGAAAGACTGACTAGAGATTGTCTCAGTCTATCTTACTTTTCCTATGATCCTCCACTACAAGTTATTTTCCAAACTGTATCTTACTCTGAAGCCTTACTTACTATTTTCTCAACAAGTCAGGCACCACCCAACTTTCCTTCATATCAGGTTTTTAAAATTCTGGTTCACATTAACTAATCAATCTGATTGCTGGCTATATCAACATCTAGATAGCACTAAAGAACCTGAACTAGTATTCACTGTTGCCAATGTGAGTGCCTGATGGACTGTGAGGCACCAGAAGATGGATGAATGGAAGAGTTAGATATCCATGACCGGAAAAACAGTGTCACTCTATTTCTCCTTGATGTGAGTTGATTTGGCTCAGAAAAACTTCTATGGAAAGTCAAGGACTCTCCCTTGCTCAGGTAAAGATACTGGAAAGAAAATTGTATTTGTGCATTAAAACAGGCATAGCTCTCTTTAGGCATACCTAGGTGACATACCAAAACAACATTTCAAGCAAACCCTGTGGATTCTACAGTGGCATCCTCAAACCCTTCACAGAGGTCATAAGTGGTTCAAGCACAGCCTTTTAAAGCACAGGTATTTGCCAAATCATCAAATGTTTCAGCTGCTTCACAGGCCACCCTCAAGCAACCTAGGGTAGCTCAGCTGCTTCCCTGATTAGGCTGCCCAACACCACAAATTATAAGTGGGTAGTCCAAAAATCTGGACTAACTTGATCAGGTGACAAAATCAAGCCCTATAGCTGCCAGAGCCAGACTTCAGAACTCTCATATTAGACATTTTGCAACCTACTCTGCTCTAAGAAACGGACAAGGGAACCTGGAAAATAGAGGTGTGCAGGTGTCAACATGACAAATGACACAGATTGAGGTTTGGGGAACTCTAAGCTCCACTCTGACCTTGCCTGTGAGCAACACTGATTTTTTTTTTTTTTAAATCATCTTATGTATAAAGGATTCCCAAGTAAATGGTCAGGGTGATGTAGACTCAGATACCTGGCTCCTTTCATTACCAAGTAAACCATCTTAAATACTTGCCAAATTACAAACTTAGGCTTATTTGTTCATAAGACAGTGCCATATAAATCTATTAGGCGAAAGGGCACAGAAAACCCGTTTTTTGTTTTGGCTCCTAATTCTTTCCAATATTGAGGTTCTTATTCCCAAGTTTTGAAACTTGTAATTTAGATAAGTTAATCCTAAATTTTTTCACGGTAACAGAACAAAAGCTCAATACCACTATGTGGATGCTGGAAACACCTCAATCAGAAGTTAATAGTTGAGACTTGTATTTTAAATTGTCATGCCCTGAATTCATTTACTGCCCAACAAAGAGGAGCTTGTGTGGTCACTGGTAAAAAACAAACAAACAAACAACAACAACAAACCTGCTTCTATATGAATTAGACAATAACTGTCTAATTTGTATTTTTAAAAAATTGACTATCTCCATCAGATAAATGAGGCTTCGCCATTACTCGGACTGACCAATTCCTAGGCTTTGTAGACTAATTTAATGGGAACTAAGGAAATATGCTTTGATTTGTTCTTTTTTTGCTTACTTATTCTTGTTCTAATCCATGTTCTCTCTCTTTGCAGATCTCTTACAACTTGGCTACTAACTCTATGTTTTCTCCTTATAGCCACTAACTCGGTTTTTAACATACACAATTTCCAGTGAAGTTTCAGATGGGATAAGGGGTGCAGAATATGCCACCCCAAAATATTGCCATTTTGGCATATTGACAGTTTTCAGCTGAAGACACTTGAGAAAAAGCAGATTGAGAAAGGGCTCTCTGACCTTCCCCTTTCTACCAAAAAGCAAGTCATAAGATTTCCCATGAGAAACGTACTCTTCTTGCATTAGGAAAAGAACATTTTTTATCACTAGAGATTGGGGGTCAATGCTGAAATAAATCTGTACAAACAAACCTACTAAAATAACAGATTCAAACTGAAAGTTAGGTTTTAGATTTTAAAAAGTGTTGATATAAAAAAATAAAGTGTTAATATATATCTTTTATTCACATAAAATTATTTCCTTGACATTTTCTTGTACTATATCTACTATGTTGCAATATTTTCTAAAATACATGCATATATACATATATAAATAAACATTTGCAACATTCCATATATTTTAGAAATTTGTGAGAAAACATTTATTTTCTTTTTGAAATTCCTTTGTGCAATGAAGACATTCAACTCTGATGTCAACCAGTTTAATCTTTTGCATGCTATAAGAGTCACAGGAGAAATACATTTGGAAATATTTGTCAAAAATATTTTAGTTTTAACAATAAGAACAATTAGAATATCAGAGCACATTTGTACAATAGCTCACAAGCCATGGTATATGTGTTCAAAATAGTAGGATTCAGCATTGGAAAAGAATGATCTAGATAAGATCTTAATATTCTGTGTAATATTGTTAATGTGAAAAAATAATCCAGTGATATTAACAGTATATGAACATGGTATTTGCCAGATAAATAACCAAAGGGGAAATATATCCCTATAACAATACAACTAGTGATATAAACTTGTATAACCAACATTTAATCCAGATATAGACCTGAATGTATGAGCCATATTATGAATCAGAATTAGCTTTTCTATGATGAATTGACTAAAATATGGAGTAATTTAAAAACTAGTATTCAAAGTGAAAGAAAAATCTCAAATGATTAGTGTGGTAAGGTGAAAAATGATTCTCCAAGAGATACCTATATAAAATCCCTGGAATTGATGAATACTGGTCAAAAACAATCAGGAGAAAAGGCTATTTGCAATTATAATTAAGTTAAGATAAAATCACCCTGGATTGTCAGGGTGTGTCCTGAATCAAATGATACAAATCCTCGTAAAAGACATACAGGGAATAGATACTCAGAGAAAGCTGATATGAGGGCAGAGATTGAGGTCATGTGGATAGAAGCCAAGGAAAGGAATACTGCCCGCCACTAGAAGCTGGAAAAGACAGAGAAGGATTCTCCCCTTGAGGGAGTGAAGTTCTGCTGACATCCTGATTTTGGACTTATGCCTCCAGAATGATGTAAAAAATCTTTGTTGTTTTAAGCACCCAGTTATGGTTGTTTGTTATAGCAGCCACAGGGAACTAATACAATCAGAGAAGCTTAGAATCATAAGGATGACTACTGTTCATTTAAAAATATTCTATAGATATTTCTGGAAGGTTTCTAGCTTTATGGGGTTTTCTATCCTAAAATACCATGATATTAGCTGAAAATGATATACTCTTATTTATTCTTACTGATTAACATGATGATGAAAAAAACATCAACCATAATGTATAAATTAATAGTTGTTAATTACAATGGTACAACACAAGAGTACCATTATCAGTGTTGTTCTTTTTGTTATGCTTGACTTCTCTGATAAAAAATGTGCTCAAAGGAGTTTCCAAATGCAGGCAACAAAATAGTAAGAAGCATTTATCAGGTCATGAAATGCCTCTTATACAAACACCTGTCTGACTCATACTGGGGGTGCTGGTCCTGAGATCCTCAACCTCAGTCAGGAGTAGTGATTTAGTTAGTATATATTCTATATTCTTTTACATACAAATATATATATATATATATATATATATATATATATATATATATATATATTCTTTCTATCACAAAAAGATGGGGGAGGGGGAAGAAGGTAAGAAGGGAAAATAAGAAAGTGCTTGCTGAAGCTATTTTTCAACTTCCTGGAATATTACAAATTAAGTAAAATGAGTCTAAGCCAGGGCTTCTCAACCTTGGCACTGTTAGCTGCTTAGACCAGGTATCATGTCAGTTTGGACAGGGCAGTTCTTTTATGGGTGCTTCCTGTGTATCATAGCATGTTTAGCGGAATTCCTGTCCTCTACCCACCAGCAGTATCTCCCCCTCCAATTGTGATGATTAAAAATGTCTCCTCACATTGCCAACTATTTCCTGAGACGACACTTCCAGTAAAGAAAAATTGGTTTAAGCATATCATTTTTCATGCTCATTATTATTCTTGTGTGAAATTTGAATCTTCACAATGACTATATATACTATATAATTTCTGTTTCAATTTCATATTGTTCTATACTAGGGTAATTACGGTAAACAAGTCAGCTCTAGTCCCTGACTTCATGGAGCTTAGAGTCTCATGGGGAAGACCCACAGAAATTAATTTGCTATGAAATCACGTGCATGCTGACAAATGACAGCAAATGCAATTAGTTGCCAATTCATAGCTCTTTCAATCTTTACCAAAAGAACATGAATTTGTTCTGGGTGGCAAAATACCCAGTTGATGATGATGCCTATTCCTTGTTGCCAGAAATTTATTTTGTAGACTCACCTGCATTTTAGGGTAGGCATTTGTTGAATTCTGTTGAAGGAAGTGAAAGAAACCTTTTTTCAGGGAATTTTACAGGAAATATTCTCATCTCTGCTAAAAAGTAAGCTGATTTCTCTGCCCAACCTTCTATTCTCCCTTTTCCTTACCTTTGAGATTGCAAACCAACTGTGAGGCTGAGTTGCAGGAGGCTTTTTGTTAACACTGGGATGAACCAAGAGGTCAAGTGGGTTGGACCTTGAGGTCTGATACAATTGAAATGCGAAGTCGAAAATAATAAACACTCCTATAAACACAACTCCAGCCCCACATTAAGTCTTCCTCTCTGGCAGTGACACTGCTAGTTTTCACACAAAATCACAAAACAATGATAACAATTGAGTTTGGGTGCACTGCAGCAGGTAGGCAAGAGGGCTAACAACTCTCTAAAAGGTCTTCATTAACATATGCTTTTAACTTGTTGGTTTCCTTTCATCAATATTGAGACACTTGAAATGACTTTTAGGGGGATCCCTGGGTGGCGCAGCGGTTTGGCGCCTGCCTTTGGCCCGGGGCGTGATCCTGGAGACCCGGGATCGAATCCCACGTCAGGCTCCCTGCATGGAGCCTGCTTCTCCCTCTACCTGTGTCTCTGCCTCTCTGTCTCTCTCTGTGTGACTATCATGAATAAATAAATAAAATCTTTAAAAAAAAAAAAAGAAATGACTTTTAGGGACAATTTATATTGTATATTTTGTATATTGTATATTTTTTGGAGGGAAGATTTACCAGCCTCATCATGCACTATCAAGCGGTTGCTTTTTAATAGTCTGTCTCATATATATACATATTCTTGAATGGTACATGTAGTATATCCATATTACCGGATAAAAATCAGTATTTTTCCTTTGAATTATTATTTAGAGCCCCTCGAATGTATTTGGTTTTTCATCTACTAAGCAGAAGTTTATTTGAGCATTGTATAAGTGATTCTAATTTTTAATACCAAAAAATGAAATTCCTTTCAGGAATATTTTTGTTTTCCTATGAAATTACATTTCCTACTCTAGTTATAGTTTTTGGCCTTATCACTGAGTTAGAAATCTACATGACCATTTCAAAGGCTGCATTGCTTTTTTAAATATCATTTCTCTTATGTGTCTATTTTCTGTATTTTTTTAAAAGATTTTATTTATTTACTCCTGAGAGACAGAGAGAGAGAGAGAGGCAGAGACACAGGCAGAGGGAGAAGCAGGCTCCATGCAGGGAGCCCGATGTGGGACTTGATCCCGGGACCCTGGGGTCACTCCCTGGGCCAAAGGCAGGCACTAAACCGCTGAGCCATCCGGGCTGCCCTATTTTCTGTATTTTGTATTTTTTAATTTTTTTTAATTTTCTGTATTTTTATCCTTCTATTTGAACAACTGGTTTGGGCTTTCACTTTTATACAGTCTAGGGCTCCACATAATAATGGACATAGTAGACACTGGATATTTTATTACTATCCTGGAATTGAATATGTTTCTTATTTCGGTGGACTCCTCCATTGTGCAGGTTTTAACAAGAAGCAAAATTGAGCTCTATCTAATCCCTAAAAACTAAGACACATGTTTCACTCCTGGGTCTGTTTATTTTCTGTTTTCATCCAACAACTTGAACCCAGAGGAGCAATACAAGATGTAAAGAGATTTAAAAATTATTTTATGGCAGAGTCTGGTTATGAGGTACCAATGGAAAGATGACTACAATCACATAATGGTCAAATTGATACAGTAGTCCTTTCTTTGCTACCTAAAATTTTGTTTTAAGGGTAAATTTTCTGAGCCTACTTCTCTAAATTTCTAACAATACTGTGAGCTACTTAATATCTTTTTAATGAAAGTTAAATAGCCAGAGTTTGGTATAATGCACTAAATAACTTAGAGCTGTATTAAGCCATACTGGAATCTGAGGCAAAAAGAAAAATCAGTAATGCTCATAATATATTTATTTGATATTTTGTTCATCATGAATCCTTACATTAATTTTATTTCTTAAAACATTTTCATTAAAATATTACTCACCTTATTTTGTGTATGAGTATGTGTGTGAGGTCAGCTAAATACTAATAATGCAGAGTACATGAGGCCTAAGGATACTGAATGAATAAATGAAAGAATGACCTATGGCCAACATAATATAGTTATAGAGTCTTGAAGGTTATTACACATCAAAACATGGAAATACATGACGCTGAATATCCTTTGGCTTAGTGTATGTTATGCTAGATCTCATTTCTTATTCTAAATTTATTTATTTACTTGTATTAGAAATTAAGATCTACTCTCTGTGTGATAATTCTGTCACGTGGAGGCAATTGATCTATCTGTAATGGCCCCCAGGCAAAATAATACAAAATTATTGAATTGCCCTAACCTGTGATAACAAAAAACATCCTAATCTCATCATATCCTTGATAAAAGTTTGCAGTTGCCTATGACTGTGTTTATAATACACAGGTAAAATTCCCTCCCCCCAAGTTAGTAATTGGATGGGCACAAATTTGACTTTGATTATTCTTAATTCTATGCATAAAGGAATGAGCACCTTCTTTATCTGACTCATGCCATCTCTTCTCACATGGGATAATGTGTTCACTTTGGGTTCAGGCACGTCTTCCTGGCCAGGATGGATTTGAAGCTCTATCAATTGACCGCTTTTTTTTTTTTTTTTTTTAACCAAGGATAAATCATAATATCTTGGCTAAAACAACCACATTTTGAAAATATAAAACAAGCCTAATAATGTTTACTTTATAAAATTTCAAAAAACAATTTGTAAGAGGATTAGCCTAAAATTACATATTGCATGCAATGCTAGCCATAAAAATTTACTATTTATCATGTTATTTATAGTTTTGAAGAACACAGGTCTGTATTCTAGTGAACAACAGGGAATCATACATTTTTTAAAAAGCGTTGCATGTGCTATCATTTCTGGGAAAATCCAATCAGCTTATCTCCTTTCAAAGCTGTTTTTCTTTTTCCTCTTAAAGAAAATTTTATATCAACCTCTAAATTATTTCCTGTTTTGACTCAGTATCTATTTCCAGCATTTCAAAATAATATTTTTTTAAAAGATCTTTTATTTATGTATCATGACAGACACACAGAGAGAGGGAGGCAGAGACACAGGCAGAGGGAGAAGCAGGCTCCATGCAGGGAGCCCGACATGGGACTCGATCCCGGGTCTCCAGGATCAGGTGGCGCTAAACTGCTGGGCCACTTGTGTCGCCCTCAAAATAATATTCTAAAAACATAACTGACTTATGTGCTCAGATTATCTAGCAAAATGCTGGATCACCTGCATTCTTGAACCACATTTTCTTCCTTTCCTTTCTTCTTGTCTCTTTCCCTCTTTCCTCCCTCTATCTCCCTCTCTTTCTCCCCTATTTTTTTTCTCTCTCTTTCTTTTCCTCTTGTGCTCTACAAGATACAACTGTAATTTAGTAGTCTTCTATCTGCACACAGTTTTCCTTATGCTTATGCCTTAGTTACTTGGGCTATTTATGGTGGCCAGGTGGGTATGGCAGTGTTGTTACACTGCAATGCATCCCTAAGTATAATTTTAAAAAAATGGAATGATTTTTATATAAAAGTGAGCCTAAATACCACACACGAAAGACTGTTTAAGCAAAATGCTGCATATCTTGCATTTACTACCACATGTCACTTGTTAAGTACACCAGACACTATGCACTCTAGTCTAAACACTGCTTTATTTCTGACTTTGTAAAAGTAAAACTTGGTATGTTTATTACCTGAGAGCTGAAAAACAGGATCAGGGTGGGTGTTAGTCAATGATTTCTTCCCTCTTTTTTACAGGCAGAGCAAAGAATCCCAGTTTCAATTCTGTTAATTTAGTTTCAACATCATTAAAAAAAAAGTTCTGATTTGAGATTTTTATAAAGTAGAGCGACTTCTGTATTATTTCAAGGACACGAGGCTTTTTAAAAATAAAAATGGGCTTTCCAGCAGATTTCTTAACACAGTATGCCAGAGAAATAAGTTCTATTCCCTAAACCAGTATATAAACTCTAGTGTTAGACACCTTCTCCAACCTTGTAGTAAGGAATAATTATTAGGGGGGTTTGCATAATAGCATCTTCCTTTGTGATGAAGTTTTGTTATTAACCAATAAAAACAATAGTCCCATTTACTAAGCATTTATAATATCCCAGGCCATGTACTTAGTTCTTCCTACATTAACACTTAATTTTAATTTACTTTAGCTTCCTTGTAGGAAGGAATGGTGCAATGACAGATTATTTTTATTGCTCTTGGAGGGAAAAGGAACCTTAGATTTAGTGGCTTAGGTAAATTATTGAAGGTAATATAACAAGTAAAGTCACCAATATGTGAACTTAAGTTTGAATCCAAGTGCAATGCTCTCACTATTATTCTTCCAGTGGAGAGAAGCTATTATCTGTACATTCCTCTGGAATCCGGTGACTTAGTGCTTAATGCTTAATGTGGAATGAAGGAAGCTTTCATTTAATGTCCTACTGGGGATATGAAATGTGGCAATATGCTCTTCAACTGTGTCTTCTTTACAGTGAGAGAAATTTCATGATGAAAGATGTTCACAAACAAGTTGAATTTCCGTCACTTAATAGATTTGGTTCCCAAAGAATAGCCTATTCTCCTTTAAACTAGGATAGGATGTCATTGGATGAAGTCCTGATTAATAAGTTATAGCCTGGTAGTTATCATTCACTCCCCCTCTCTGAGTGTCTCAAGGTAACCTCTCCACAAAGGAGTACATAGTTCTTCCAAACTAAGAAAGCTTTAGTGTGAGGTTTCAGGAAACATCTCTTGGGGTTTGTTTAGTGCAAATAATTTTGACTTATTAGTTTAACTAAGCCAGGTCAATTAAGCCTTCCCAACAGCTAAGCAGAAAGGTTTAGAGTGCTTTGAAAATGTTCTTATGCAATTCAACTATTACATGGCATAATCACAAAATAGAATTTTTTAAAAACTCTGATAAGTTTACTATAATAATATTGACAAGAAAATTTGAGTTTTTTTGTGACACACATTTTAAATTGACATTTTACTAGGATATATTCAAATTGGGGTACTTTATATAATTTTTGGAACAGTTAAAGCATTTACCCACGTAATGTAACCTAAGAAGGTTTATCATTTAAACATTAAATAGCAATTCAGTAATTACCTATAATATTAGTAAACACACATTTACTTATAACTCCTATTTAATTTCTTAGTGTAATTATAAATATTACTTAATGTTTGCTTGTAGCTTTTAATAAATGGGCTCAAACTTATAGAGTGTGATAAATACAGCCCAATTTGAATATTGTGATGCACATAATTAAAATTCCAAATCACTGCATCAAGTACTTACCTTCTGGTCATCCTACTTTATTTATAAGTCCTAGCTCTTAATGTTTTTTTGTGCTTGGTGACTTTACTCTTCAGAGAAATATCTTAGCTTCCAGATTCTTCACATTTATTCTAGTGACCTTTCCTTCTAATTTATCTTCTGTATCTATTTACGTAGTTAAGTCTTGGAGCCAGTCACCAGCAACAGCAGAATCTAATCAACAATTTAAAAACGCTGCTCTCCTGCCACAGTGTTCCATTTGACCTCATTTATTCCAGTAACTGATTGTGGTAGTAACATCGAAAAGCTTAATTCATTAAAATCACCTAATTTCTCACTATACATAGCCTCTTTTTGGTTGATTTTTACTTGGCCAGCTAGAATTCCATATTTCATTGTTATGGTTATTATTCAATACATTGGAATATACTCAGTTCCCTTCCCCATTCTCTCTCATCCTACTCTCCTGGCAAAATCAAACCCTGGAAGAATAGGTGGTTTCCCCATATTTGCACTGGAACAGGTAATTATTCTTGGAAACAGAAATTATACAAATAATTCCATATTCTTATCAAGTCAATTTCAGATTTTCTCATCTCATTCACATCAAATGTTCTTATAAATGTTATCTATGTATCCTGTCTCCTCTTCCTCACTTTTTATTTCAGACTCATTCCAGCTCAATGAGACTTTTATTCCCAAAGCTCTACTGCCCTGCCAATGTCTCAAAGAGTTCATGTTGCTAACTCTCTATTTTTAACTCACTTGCATTCAACCCTTTACTTAACATTAATTAAACTCAGCTCTTTTCCTGGCTTTCAAAGACCTATGTGATCTGGGTCTTACTTTTATTCAATATTGTCTTATTCAATTTTCAATCTTATCCTTATTTCCCATTACCTAGCCACATTGTCATCATTCCATTTTTTTTAAAACTTAAAGTTTTTCCCATCTTAGGAACTTAATAGCTGTTTTATTTCTGTTGACTTGCTAACTCCTTCTTGCCATTCAGATTATTGCTTAAATGTTATCTTCTCAGAAAGGGCTTTTCTAACCATCAAAAATAAAATAGCCACTCAGCCATTCTTTATAACATCAAATGTTTTATCTTTATGGATGCCACACACTCTTCTTGGATGTTTGTTGATTAAGCATTGTCTATCTGCCTTAATCAGAATATTAAATACATGAGAACAGATATTTATCTGCCTTACTTATATTTATTCCCAGTATAAGAGGCCCAACAAGAGACTGAATTAAGTCTCCAAATTCATCCAATTCCTTACCAATCCCCCATATCTTCTGCTTTAAAAAATTATATATATATATATATATATATATATATATATATATATATATATATCTTGAGTCTGCTAAGATTTTGCTATATTAGGGCTTTTACAGAATATATACAATCCTTTCTGCCCCAATTGCTCTTTTCTTTCTCATAAAGGATATCTTCTCAAGTTCTCAACAAAGAGGAACACCTCAACCATGGAGAAGGGAGAGTATCAGATCCCACATCAGAACCCCAGGTGTGGGGGCCCTGCATTGGGAAGATAAATTCTCATGACATTTGGTTTTGAAAATGACAGGAGCTTAACTTTGTAAGTTTTTACCATCAGTGGTATTTAACATCTGGAACTTTAAATATCAGTGGGCTCAGCTCTGAGAGAGCAGGAGGGCAATAGGAAACTTAGTCCCTGCCCTTAAAAAGATAGCATAGCAGACAACCCCTCAAAGATATAGGATAGAAGCAACAGTTTGAAAATGCCTGGGGTATACTGAAAGGAGATTTATTTACTAATCTTGGTATGTATGCAGGAGGGGCAGGGATCTTCAGGAGACTTCTCCAAGAACAAAAGCATTGGAGAACAGCATTTCCCTCTCTGCCTCAGCCTAGAAATAGGGATATCTGTATGAACAAGCACAAGCACTTTCCACTTAGCTTGTTAAGAGCTTACCTTACCCCTGAATTCCCCTATAGATCTGCCCCAACCAATATGCCCCACTTGGCAGGAGTCCATCCAAAGCTGTTTTACAAGCATGACATTGCACAAACAATCCAGACAGGGTCCAGCAACACTCCAAAGTTACTCTGCCCCAGGGGAAAGGGGAAGATAACCAGACACACTGGTTCAGCTGCAAGTCCAGCAGTAGAAGGCAGATACCTGGTTTGACTGCAGGCCCCATTGACCAATGAAAATATCTCAGGAAATAACACATGGAGAGTGCCCTGAAATTCAGCAAGACTAGTAAATATCTAGTGTTCTAGTAAACACTAGTTCTAGTAAATATCTGGTGCAGAGGACATTGTACTGCAAGGCACTACAGGACCTCTTTTTTCATAAGGCTACTACTTTCAAGAGCAGGAGACATAGCTGAATTTCCTAACACACAGAAACAGACACAGAGAGTTAGACAAAATGCAAAAACAGAGGAATATGTCCTAAATGAAAGAATATACCAAAATCACAGCAAAAGAGCCAAGTGAAATGGAGATAAGCAATATGCTTGATAGTGAATTCAAAGTAGTGGTCATAAAAATACTCACTAGACTTGAAAAAGGTGAAGGGCTTCAGTGAGACCTCAACAAAGGGGATAGAAAATATAAAAAGGACCAATTAGAGATGAGGAATAATTAAAATTAAAAATAAACTAGAATGAATAAATAGTAGATTAGAGGAACTCAAAAACAGGTCAGTGTGCTAAAAGACATACTAATGGAAAGCGATCAAACTGAACAGCAGAGAAAAATGCTAAGAAATGAAAACAAATTAAGGGAATTCAGAAATACCATCAAGCACAATAACATTCACATTTTAGGGGACCCGGAAGGAGAAGGGGGGGGCAGATAATTTATTTAACAAAATAATACCTGAAAACTTCCCAAATCTGGACAAGAAAACAGAAATCCAGATCTAGTTGGCACAGAGTTCCCAACAAAACAAATCTAAGAGAGTCCATTAAAAAGACATAATAATTAAAATGGCAGAAATTAGTGTTAAAGAGAGGACTTGTAGAAGCAGCAGGAGGGAAGGGAACAGTTACAGACAAGGGAAATGATATAAGGCTATGAGCTGCTTTTTAAGCCAAAAGTTTGCAGTCCAGAAGGAAGTGGCATTATATATTCAAAGTGATGAAAGGAAAACAACAACAAAACAGAAAAACAAACAAAAACCTTGCAACCAAGGATATTCTATCCAGCAAGATATCATTTAGAATAGGAGAGATATAGAGTTTCCCAGACCAAAAAAGTTAAAAGAATTAAACATGACTAAACCAGTCTTACAAGAAATGTTAAAGGGGATTCTTTTTGTGGAAAGGGAAGGCCATAAGCAGAAATAAAAAAGGTAGGAAAGGAAAAAAGTTCAAAGGTTATATAAGCATAAAAGAGTAGATTAATCACTTAAACCTTTAATGAAGTTAAAGCAGAAAAGCAACAAAATCAAGTATGTCTATAAAAATTAGTCAAGGGATTCACAAAACAAGAGGATGTAAAATATGACACCATATAGCTAAAATATTGTGGAAGGAGGAGTGTAAAAATTTAATGCCTCTGGAATGGGTTCAAATTTAAGCAACCACCAACTTAATATAGACTATTATATGCATCAATGGATAAAACATTCAAAGAGGTAAGAAACAATGAAACAGTGGCTTTGAATGATACACTGGACCAGATAGATCTAATAGATAAATTTAGGAAATTCCACCCAATAACAAGGAAATATACATTATTTCCAGATGTCCATAGAATATTCTCCAGAATAAATCACATATTAGGCCACAAAGCAAGTCTTAACAATTTTAAAAAGACTGAAATCACATCATACATTTTTTTCTGATCACAATACTATGAAACTAGGAGTCAACCACAAGAAAAAAATCTGGAAAGAACACAAATACATAGAGGTTAAATGTATTACCATTAAACAATGAATGAGTTAACCAATAAATCAAAGAGCAAATGAAAAAATTCACGGGGATAAATGAAAATGAAAACACAAATTTCCAAAATTCTGGAGATGCAGCAAAAGACACAGCAGGAAGATTATAGCATTCAGATTTACCTCAAGAAGCAAGAAAAATCTCAAATAACCTAACCTTATACCTAAAGAAGCTGGGGAAAAGAAGAACAAACAAAACCCCAAACCAGTAGAAGATAGGAAATAAAGATTAGAATTATAAATAAATGAAAACACAAAACAAAACAGAAAACTCAAAAAAAAAAAAACCACAATAGAACAAATCAATAATAAAACAAGGAGTTAGTTCTTTGAGAAGATTAATGAAATTTATAAACCTTTACCCAGACTAATTAAAGAGAGAGAGAGACAGAGACAGAGACAGAGAAGGAGGGAGAGAGAAGACTCAAACAAAATCAGAAATGGAAGAAAGTAAACAAGAACCGATACCACAGAAACACAAACTATTATAAGAGAATATTTTGAAAAATTGTATGCCAATACACTGGATAGTCTAGAAGAAATAGATTAATTCCTAGGGAACAGATAGCCTCCCAAAATGGAATTAAGAAGAAATAGAAAGTTTGAACAGACTGATTGCTAGCAATGAAATTAAATCAGTAACCAAAAACTTTCACAAAAGCCTAGGAAGAGATGGCTTTACAGATGAGTTCTACCAAACATTTAAAGATGGCTAATGACTATTCTTCTCAAACTATTCCAAAAACAGAAGAGGAAGGAAAATTTCCAAATTCAGTTTATGAGGCCAGGATTATTACCCTGATATCAGAATCAGATAAAGACACCACAAAAAAAGAGAACTAAAAGCCACTATCTCTGAAGGACATAGATGCACAAATCCTCAACAAAATATTAGCAAACCAAAGCCAACATATGTTTAAAAAAAAAAAATTCCCCATGATCAAATGGGATTTATTCTAGAATGCAAGTGTGGTTTAATAGTCACAACTCAATCAATATGATATATCACATTAACAAGAAGAAGAATAAACACATATGGTCACTTCAATAGATGTGGAAAAATATTTGACAAAATACAACACCCATTCATGATAAAAACCCTCAACAACACTATATGTTTCCTCTCTCTCTCTCTCTCTCTCTCTCTCTCTCTATATATATATATATATATATATATATATATATATACACCCATAGCTAACATCATCCTCAATGATGAAAAAGGAGAACTCTCCCCCTAGATCAGAGGAACAAGGCAAGAATGTCTACTCTCACCATTTTTATTCAACCTAGTACTGGAAGTCCTAGCCACAGCCATCTGACAAGAAAAGAAAAGGCTTCCAAGTTTTTCTTTTTTCTTTTTTCTTTTCTTTTTTTTTTTTTTTTGACATGATGCTAAATCTAGAAAATCCTAAAGACTTAGAAAAAACTACCAAACTGATAAATGAATTCATAAGTTTGCAGGATACAAAAGTAATATACAGAAGTCTCTTGGGTTCCTATACACTAATAGTGGAAAGGGCAATTAAAAACAAATCCCATTTATAATTGCACCAAAAATAATAAAATATCTAGGAATAAACTCAACCAAGGCAGTGAAAAACTTGTACTCTGAATACTATGAAATGTTGATGAAAGAAATTGAAGATGACACTAACAAAATGGAAAGATATCCCATGCTCATGTAAACCAATATTGTTAAAATGTCCATAACACTCAAAGCAATCTACAGACTTAATGTAGTCCTTGTCAAAATACCAATGGTATTTTTCATAGAACTAGAACAAATAATCCTAAAATTTGTATGGAACTACCCCAATAAGGCAGAGCAATCTTAAGAAAGAACAAAGGTGGGAGTATCACAGTCCCAGGTTTTAAGATATACTACAAAGCTCTAGTAATCAAGACAGCATGGTACTGGCACAAAAATAGACACATAAAGCAATAGAACAGAATAGAGATCCCAGAAGTCAAAAATATGCTGACAATCATACGGTCAATTAATCTATGAGAAAAAAAAATTAATCTATGAGAAAGGAGGGAAGAATATGCAATGGGAAAGAGACAGCCTCTTCAACAAATGGTGTTGGGAAAGCTGGATTGCCACATGCAGAAGAATGAAACTTGCCCACTTTCTTTCGCCATACACAAAAAGAAACTCAAAATGGGCTATAGACCTAAATGTGTGATCTGAAACCATAGAAATTTTAAAAGAGAGCACAAGCAGTAATTTCTCTGATATTAGCTGTAGCAACATTTCTCTATATATTTCTCCTGAGTCAGTGTAAACAAAAGCAAAAATAAATTATTGGGACTACATTAAAATAAAAAGCTTTTGCACGTCAAAGGAAACAATCAACAAAACAAAAAGACAACCTATTGGATGGGAGATACTTGTAAATGGTATATCTGATAATGGATTAATATCCAAAAAATATGGTTATCCAACTCAACACCAGAAAAAAAAGTAATCCAATTAAAAAAATCCAATTAAAAAGTAATCCAATTAAAAAACAGGTAGATAACATAAACAGACATTCTCCCCAAAGAAGACATACAGATGACCAACACACATATGAAAAGATGATCAACATCACTCATCATCGAGGAAATGCAAATCAAAACTACAATGAGATATCATCTCACAGCTGTCAGAATGACTAAAATCAAAATCACAAGAAACATGTGTTGGCAAGAATGTGGAGAAAAAGGAACTTTCATACTTCCTGGACAGGAATGCAAACTGATGCAGCCACTGTGGAAAACAGTATGGAGGTTCCTCAAAAAATTAAAAATAGAATTATTATATATTGATAGGGATTGCATTAAACGTGTAAATTGCCCTGTGTAACATTGACATTTTCACAATATTAATTCTGCCGATCCATGAGCATGGAATATTTTTCCATCTCTTTGTGTCTTCCTCAATTTCTTTCAGAAGTGTTCTATAGTTTTGAGGGTATAGATCCTTTACATCTTTGGTGAGGTTTATTCCTAGGTATCTTATGCTTTTGGGTGCAATTGTAAATGGGATTGACTCCTTCATTTCTCTTTCTTCAGTCTCATTGTTAGTGTATAGAAATGCCACTGATTTCTGGGCATTGATTTTGTACCCTGCCACGCTGCCAAATTGCTGTATGAGTTCTAGCAATCTTGGGGTGGAGGCTTTTGGGTTTTCTATGTAGAGTATCATGTCATCGGTGAAGAGGGGCAAAATACATGAAGAGAAATCTCACAGAGGAAGACACAGACATGGCCAACAAGCACATGAGAAAATGCTCTGCATCACTTGCCATCAGGGAAATACAAATCAAAACCACAATGAGAGGGATCCCTGGGTGGCGCAGCGGTTTGGCACCTGCCTTTGGCCCAGGCCACGATCCTGGAGACCCGGGATCGAATCCCATGTCGGGCTCCCTGCATGGAGCCTGCTTCTCCCTCTGCCTGTGTCTCTGCCTCTCTCTCTCTCTCTCTGTGACTATCATAAATTTAAAAAAATTAAAAAAAATTAAAAAAAAAAACCACAGTGAGATAACACCTCACACCAGTCAGAATGGGGAACATTAACAAGGCAGGAAACCACAAATGTTGGAGAGGATGCGGAGAAAAGGGAACCCTCTTACACTGTTGGTGGGAATGTGAACTGGTGCAGCCACTCTGGAAAACTGTGTGGAGGTTCCTCAAAGAGTTAAAAATAGACCTGCCCTACGACCCACCAATTGTACTGTTAGGGATTTACCCCAAAGATACAGAGGCAATGAAACGCCGGGACACCTGCACCCCGATGTTTATAGCAGCAATGGCCATAAGAGCCACACTGTGGAAGGAGCCTCGGTGTCCATCGAAAGATGAATGGATAAAGAAGATGTGGTTTATGTATACAATGGAATATTCCTCAGCCTTTATTTTTTTTTAAATTTTTATTTATTTATGACAGTCATCAGAGAGAGAGAGACAGGCAGAGACATAGGCAGAGGGAGAAGCAGGCTCCATGCACCGGAAGCCTGATGTGGATTCGATCCTGGGTCTCCAGGATCATGCCCTGGGCCAAAGGCAGGCGCCAAACCGCTGCGCCACCCAGGAATCCCTTCCTCAGCCTTTAGAAATGACAAATACCCACCATTTGCTTCGACGTGGATGGAACTGGAGGGTATTATGCTGAGTGAAGTAAGTCAATCGGAGAAGGACAAACAGTGTATGTTCTCATTCATTTGGGGAATACAAATAATAGTGAAAGAGAATATAAGGGAAGGGAGAAGAAATGTGTGGGAAATATCAGAAAGGGAGACAGAACATAAAGACTCTTAACTCTGGGAAACAAACTAGGGGTGGTGGAAGGGGAGGAGGGCGGGGGGTGGGGGTGAATGGGTGATGGGCACTGAGGTGGGCACTTGACAGGATGAGCACTGGGTGTTATTCTGTATGTTGGTAAATTGAACACCAATAAAAAATACATTTATTTAAAAAAAAGAATTATTATATAATCCAGTATTTCTACTTCTTGGTATTGACTCAAAGAAAGTGAAAATACTAATTTGAAAAAAAATATGGACCCATTTGTTTATTGCAACATTATTTACAATAGCCAAGATATGGAGACAACCCAAGTGTCCATCCACCGGTGAACGAATAAAGGAGAAGTAGTATATACGGTCAACAAAACATTACTCAGCCATAGAAAAGAGTGAAATTTGCCAGTTACAGTATCGATGGATCTAGAGGGTATATGCTAAGTGAAATAAGTCAGCCAAAGACAAACATGATATGATTTCACTTATATGTGGAACTTAAGGATCAAAACAAAGAAAAAAAAAAGACTCTTAAAACAGACTCTTACATATAGAGAATAAACTGGGCGCTGCCAGAGGGGAGGTGATTGGGGAAATGAGTGAAATAGGTGAAGGGGATTAAGAGTACAATTATCATGATGAGAAGTGAGTAATGTATAGAATTGTTTAATCACTGTATTATACACTTGTTAATTATACTGGGAGTAAAATATAGATAGATGATGATAGATAGATAGATAGATAGATAGATAGATAGATAGATAGATAGATGATAGATAATGGATAGATTACAGCATGAGAAAAAATATTTCTTTTTTTAAAAAAAGATTTTATTTATTTATGCATGAGACACAGAGAGAGAGAGGCAGAGACACAGGCAGAGGGAGAAGCAGGCTCCATGCAAAGAGCCTGATGCAGGATTCGATCCCAGGACTTGGGGATCAGGCCCTGAGCCAAAGGCAGACGCTCAACCGCTGAGCTACCCAGGGATCCCAAGAAAGAAATATTTCTAATAAACTTGGGGTTTTTAAATTTCACTTCCTCAAAGGAATAAAAAAAGTTTTTGAAATAGAGGTTTTGGTTTTATCAATTTTTACATGAGAGTACTTACCTTAGGAAGGATATATAATTGCTCAAAGTGAAAAAAAATGCAGAAATCAGTATGACCCAGATTTCTCTGACTGCAAAGCATATGATTTGTTAAAACTTCCCTTAAAACAAAGTATTCATAATACTTGGCTATTTTCTCAAGGTCAGTTACTCTATTAATTCACTATATGCTGAAATTCAGAGACTTTAGTTTGGAAGCATTATAGCAAAGTGCACAAGGGCTATAGGATGAAATATTCCACAGGTCTGTATCTAGTCTATATTTATACACTATTTATAATCATATTTTATATATGCACATTAACTGAAATTCTTTCTCATCCTCCCACATTATTTCATTTTTCTCAGTGGTTAGATTATGTCACTCTAGCTCCCCTTTCCCTCCTTTGCATTGCTCGATATGTTTTGTATTTGTGGATCTTCTGGGATATTGCTGGGATTTTTGTGTGTTTCCATTTATCATACTATATTCAAGGATATTCAGGTTGTCTGTGGAAATGGGTAGAATTTAGGCAGGGGATTCATGCAGCATGTTAATTCACTAGTCTATTACCCAGAAATTTTACTCAAAAGGATTTGTAGAGAGGTCTTATGTATTTTACCCTTTCAATCATAATTTCCACCATGTGCATGACTGGGCATTTGTCCAGGTCCAGCCTTGGTCTCTTTGGGGTCAATATGAGGATATATTAATTTGAAGCAGGAGGAAATAAAAAGAGTTTTATTTCTGAGTAGCCGGTAACCATTGTATATTTTCATCATCTGAGGCATAGTGCAGTGCTCATCAAAGAGGACACTAATGAGACTGAGTACCTCTAAACCTGTGGTTGTGTTTGTCATCATTTCTCAGAAAAGACCGGGTATATTTTTATTCTTAATGTGAGAAAAAATAGTCTCAAGGGAGGGGAAAAACTGTGCTGGAATAGCAATGAAGAAGTAGTTGCTCTACATGACATTTTATTTCTGGATGGCTAGAAAGATCAATGTACTTGCCTGAAGCTCATGAATTAATATCCTCAGCTATCAAGGAATGAGACATTGTGCACAGCAACTTGTTCTTCATTGCTAACTTCTTGTCATAAGTAAAGTAATAATAAGGTGGCTTTAGAATAGGTGTCACCCTTGGGATATACCATTACTGTATCTTAAAAATCACTAATAACTGTAATGCATGGACTTGACTTACATTTTCTGTACAAATGAGACAATTTGTATTAGGCATTTGGAAAGCAGGGCCTCTGGGAAATTCAGCCTTAAAGAGTTGTATTTTTATATCTCCAGGGGTCATCATAGTTCCATTAGGTTCAGGGAGGACTGGGATGAGGTTCTTAAATATAAATTTCAGTATTATCTTATTCTTGTAACCAAGTAGTTTGTTTCCGATGACTCCATTACTAAATCTCAATAGCAATATCTTTATCTTTACCAATTACAAAAATATGTTCTGAGGACACATCCATCAATGCATGTCTTTCTTTGTTCAATATTTGTTAACTATTTACTAAGGGCCAATAATTGTGGTAGATATTATGTATGTAAATATAAGTTCAAATAACTTTAGAATTTAGTAGGTATGCTGCTAATAATAAAATTTCTATGTGACAAGTGTAATGAGAAAATACAAGCGACAAATTGGAGAAAGTAGAGAGTTTTGATTTCACGAAAGTAAAACCAGATATATGGAGTATAGGATGGCAAAAGTGACTGTAACAATTTGCAACACGACGGGATGTTAGAAGTCTAGAAACTGTGAGACCTCAAATACAGGATGGTATCTAGGTACATGAACTTACCTAAAATCCTTTCTGAGAATCTAATGATGTAATGATAAAAAATGAAATGAATGCACAAAGGCAAAATGAATGGGGTAGTATAAAATGCTACTGAAGATATCAATAACTTTTTTGAAGAAGAAACCACAAGAAAGTTGAAGGAAGTTGGTAGAGTGATAATAATCCTGAGAGGAAGTTTTAGTCATTCTGTTCCTTTCCAAATAGAATAATAACATTTAAAGTTTTCCAATGGTAAGATGCTTATTATTGTCTCAAATTCTTACAGAAGTCTTGTAAGGGGAGTTGAATTTTTTCCACTTTAAGAGTGGGCAATCTGAGGATCTGAGATTTTCAGCCATCTAAATTACTACGAAGGAAAGCTTGAAGATGAGTGGACATCAAAAAGTGGTTAGCTTTTCCTTCATTTAATAAATGTTTATTGAACACTTACCACATCCCAAACACTATTCTCTACAGTGAGTTTGTTACGGTAAGATAAATATGATTTCACCTCTCACTGGATTTATAGTTTTCTGACTTTAACTTAGATATTTATAACAAAGCTGAAGAAGAGAAATCACCATGATAAATTGATAAATGTAAATGTTTAGAGTATAAATATGTATGGTATAAAATCCACACATATTCCTATGAAGACAGGCTAAGTGATTTACATTGTGACATCACCGAGAATTATTTTACTGTATCTATCCTGACTGCCTTGTAGTGTGATTATAATGGAAAGGAAGAAAAAGCTATGCCTAATATATAATAGATTTGTACCATGCCCCATTTGAAATAAAGACATGGACAGATATTTGTAGGACTGGTTCTGTGTGTACATGATGTCATCATTTTTCGTTATTGTTCGTCTCATTTTAATTTAGAGATTAGGTTAAACCCAGTAACTAGGAGAAGAAATCCGTGTAATTTTAAGTGACATTATTTGGATTTGTTGACTATATTTGTGATCTTCAATTTCTTTCTAGTCCAATCAGATATTTACCCCCCGCCCACCCTTCCACTGAAATTGTTAAAAATTCTAGCAATGAATTGCTTGTTGCTAAAAGAAAGGTTATCCCACAGTTCTCAGTTAACTTGCCCTTAAGCTTTGATATAGTTGATGTGCAAACTCCTTGAAATACTTTCTTTACTGAATTCCAGGGTTACCATTTTTGCCTGATTACCTTCTGACCACTCAGGCCACTCTATTCTCAGCTTTCTATTCTGGGTCTTTTTCATATCCTTAATCTCCGACACTGAAAGGGTCCATAGTTCAGTCACCTGACTTTTTCTTTTTACTAAATATCTTTTGACCTTTTCTTTTTTCTAAATATCTCAGTCATCTGGTCCCATGACTTTACTACAGTCTACACGTTAATAATTCTCAAATGTATTTAAATAGTCCATATCACTCCCCTGAACTTCCCCTGACTCTCCTCCACAGCCCCAGTTGGACATCGAGTAGACTTCTCAAACTTAACAGGTCCAAAAGATGGCTCTTGGTATTTCTCCTACATACCTTCTCTGTTCCCAGGGATCTGTATTACTTGCATCCTCACCTTGTATTTGTTCCCTATGAGCGCTCTTAAAGATTACCACATGTTTAGTGTCCTAACAGTACAAATATTTTTTTTTTCACAGTTCTGGATGTAAGAAGTTTGAAACCACTAACAGTGGATTGAAATCAAAGTATGGATAGGACTTCACTCTCTCTGGAGGTTTTAAGGGTGAATCCATTCCTTGTCTCTTCCAGCTTCTGGTACCTACTTATTCTTTCGCTCATGGCTGCATTACACAGGTCTTTGTCTCTGTGATTACATGCTTTTTCCTCTTCTGTTTATGAGTAAAATCTCTTCCACTGCCACTTGAAAAGGATTCATGATTGTATTTAGCACTTAGGGTCCAACGGGATAATCCAGGACAATCTTGACACCTCTAAATCTTTAATTTAATCACATCTGCAAAGACTTTTCCCTCCCCTCCTTTTTGCAACATAAAGTAAACATTTATAGTTTTCCAGAGATTAGGCCATGGATATCTTTTGGAGGGAGGCATTTTTTGGCCTAACATAACCTCCTTTAGGTCATCACTGAAGTATCACTGCTTATGTAATTTCTTCCCTGACCCCCGTATTTAAAACCTCCCACCACTATCACCAATGCCTCTACACTCATCTCCCTTTCCTTTATTTTTTTATCCTCATAGTTCTAACCCATCTAATTATATATACACATATATACCAAAAATTAAAATCACATACATTATATATTACATCTATGAATAAATAATTTAAAGTAGATGTTTAGCTCTCTTCTATTACAAGAATGATAAGCACAATAGGGCTAAGCATTTTTGTTACTGGATCTTATCCAGTGGAGATTAATACTTTTTATAGTAAAGCTCAATAAATCCTGGAGAAATAATTTATTAAATGATTTGTTATCAACTAGTTTACACAAATAGGTTATTATATTATTGTTACATTTCAATGAGCAGCAATTTTATTCTTTAATTTTCACATAAATGTATTAGATAGATCCTTAGTAGTATTAGAAAATCTTTATTTTTATTTTTTATTTTTATTTTTTTAGAAAATCTTTATGATACTCATAGATACTTACCTGAACAATAAATGGGGATTACTTTTTAGTCATTTTATTTTTCTGGTTTATCTTGAAATGTATAATAGTAAAGAAAATCTTTATAATTATATCAGAAGGTATGGATAACACATTTGAGAAAACCAATATTATTTCATCATAGTTATTCCAATTGATTAGATTATAACAAGCTAGGAATAAATTTCAAGTGTTTATAAACTACAAATATTGAAAAACAGAACTTCTCTAAGACACCTCCTTAGACAATCTATTTGTACAAATAATAGATTAAATCACATGTAAAAAAAATAAATAAATTACATGTAATTATTTTCTTTTTTCCTAATCTTAATTGAGATTAAGTATGTATGTAGTTTTATAGTTTATATTATGTAAGTATGTAGTATGTTTTATAGTTTTTGTCATCATTGTCCAAGGACTTTCTACGTTCTCTGTGCTTCTTATTAATTACACTGTCCCAAATTGAAAAGGACACTCCTGGCAATTTTTTTATAAAGATTTTATTTTTAAGTAATCTCTTCACTGACCTCACAACCCTGAGCTCAAGAGTTACCTGCTCCACCAAGTGAGCCAGCCAGGTGCCCCTCCCCTCCCCTTTGAAAACTTTTCATTATTGAAGTATAATTGGCATACAGTATTACTTTCAGGTGCACAACATATTGATTCTGTACATTACACACTTGAACACTGTAAATTTTGAACATTTATCGCCTAGATCTTTATTACCAGTCTTCCATTCTTTTTGTTTATTGTCCCCACATATTTTTTTCCAGACTACATGGAATAAAACGTTGGCTGCTTTGTTTTCTACTTCATTCTACAGAATACTACAGAACAAGTATTACTTTTAATTGAGTCCCAAGCTGCAAAGATCTGCCACTTCTGTTATTTTTATCATCTAATCTTTTATCACCATCATCAAAAGATTGCTGAACACATATTTTAAAGCAGTTCTTAAAAACCCTAACAACTAAGCTACAATATTTTGCAGATTGACACTAAATAAGAAATAATACAAGTCTCTGTCAGTTATAGGCCTATCCAGTTGCACTCACTTTATTGTCTACTATTGCTTATCATTGTTCAGGTGACAGTAAATTAAATTTCTTCTATACTTTCTTATAACTCTGTCCTAAGAGATGGGAAATGTGTGGGTGAAAAGTATGAAATATAAATGAAGAGAGATGAAACTGCATAAAAAATCTGAGATTTCCTTTAAGGAAAAGAAAATTAGGGATGGATCTAGAAGCAATAAGAAAATTCTCACCTAAAAGTTTCAGAATTCCATGTTCTGCATTTTCAGATGTTGCATGATTCTAAACTGATGAAAAATTGAGCTTTGCCATCTCACAAAGTGGAGCCCCTCCTATTCTAAATATATTCTTTTTTTTTTTGTCCTTTAGCACCTATTTTACTTTTGTACTAAGAGCTGGTTAATAAAATTCCTCTTGGCAAATATAGAGGACTTCTCATTTTAAAATAATAACATTTAAGAAAGTATTTATATTCACTCACAGAGAATGAGTAGGAGAGTGTTTTCACTATATTTTAGTTTTCATATAAACACAGAATGAACATTATCAGTCACCGTATCCTTATGTATACACTAAAAAAAGGCTGTTGAATGAAATAAGGCAAAATCTGATGCATAAAGAATGTTATTTAATCTTCACAATCTGTTTGCCACCCATCAAGATATAATCATATAAATGCATTAAACTGAGTAAATTTGGTTTTTACAGCTTACATTTTAAACCAACATTCTAAGTCAGGGTTTCTCGACCTTGGCACCATTGTATTTTGAGCCAGATCATTCTTTGTTTGGGGGGAGGTATCGTCCTTTTAATTGTAGGATGTTTAATAGCCTGAACATACTAGCCTCTGCCACTAGATACTAGTATCAAACCCCACCCCATCCATGCTGACAATAAAAAAAAATATCCCAGATGTTGTCAAATGTCCCCTGAGTTACAGGAAAGAGAGGGAGAGGGACATTGGCCCCAATTAAGAACCATTGCCATAAGTTAAGAAATATGACTACATAATATTATTATGCAATATTATACCTTATATCTGGGTACTTTTAGAATAGATTTTTATTTTATTTATTTTCATTTTTAAAGATTTTATTTATTTACTTGAGAGAGAGAGAGTAGAGAGCATGAGTAGGGGGAGGGGCAGAGGGAGAGGGACAAACAGACTCTGCTGAGGAGGAAGCCTGACAGAAGGCTGGCTCCCAGGACCCTGAGATCCTCACCTGAGCCAGAATCAGACACTTAACTGTGCCACTCAGACGCCCTTGGATTAGATTTTTAAATTATCTGAAGTCACAATTTCTTATATATCATCATATCATTCAAACATGTAAATTACTAACTTCCAGATTTAGGGATAAATATATCTATAATAGATACCATAAATTGTGGAGTATTTTGATAATCCTGTCAAAGAACATCTAACAAGTATTATTTTACTCTATCTTATTCATTTGTATACAGCATGGCTTGCATATTTAATTATAAATAAAATTAAATTAATAGATTACTTATGTAATTACTGATCACTCATTATTCCTTCTAAATATTTAATAAGTGGAAAATATATATGTTTCATGATCTGTCACATGGTTAAGTGAGGATGCTGTTCTCTGATTACATTTCACTATGTTACATCTGCAAATTCATTAAACAGAAAGAAAGGGTATTTTCTCTGCTGTGTGCATTTTAAATTTGGGATTAGTGTTTTCACCTGAATTCTATTTTAATATCTTGATCGCTAGTAATTTAAATAAGGTTGCTTCTGGGTATACCACAGTAGATTATGAAGCAAGCCATAGTGAATAAACTAGTGCATACTTTGGGAAATTAATATGTAAAGAGTTATAGTATGAAAAAAATTAAGATATGAGTAACATATAATCAGATTTGATTCGGAATAAATGAATAATTCACAATGGAATACAACTGTAATTCATCATCAAATTCACATTCTTAGTTTTTTGTGTGTGTGTGTCAAGTTTTATCCCCCTCAAATTGAACATTAACTGTTTATTTTCCATTATTTATCTCTACGACCTTCTGTTTCACCTACTTCCTTTCTCTCTTTTTTGACAATCCATCGAGTGGGTACTGTAGTGATTACTCTCAAGTTGATTATATCACGCTCTTTAGTAGAACATGCTCTTTGGTAGAGCAGTAGATCCCCATTATCTACTATGCTGACTTTCAAACTTGATCATGTAAGACTGCCAATGCTCTTAGTAGAATGCTAGGTCATACTGGGAAGTTATATTTTTTAAAAGCTTAAATACAGACTATTGCATATGAGATGTTTTTTATATGGCTACTAAAAGCAAATGCCAAAAAAAGATTAAAAAATAAAAATTAACATAATCTCATGCATTAGTACCTTGTAGAGAAATGATGAAATATCTATATTGTTCTAAGTGGTGAAGCACATTAGTCTAGTTTTCTGCAGAAACACAGAATCACTAACTTCTAAGATGAAGCAAAAAGTGCCCTAGCCTTAGCTTTTCATACATAATTCATCTTAGTCTTCTCTGTAAATGTGTAATATCCTCAAGTCAAATATCTGAAATTCCTAGGAAATTTCCTTTTGGCTTTCCATGCTTTGCTCTTGATTTCCCTGAAACCATAACTTTACAAGCCGCTTCATTTCAACCTGTTGAAACTCACTGCTCATTCATGACCTAAGTTAGACCTGCTCCCACTACTTATCAGAGGCCTCTCCCTTCTGTGCGCTAGTGTGAGTGTTTTTACCAGCTTCCTTAGAATATTCTGACATTCCAGAACATTGTCTAACAGGTTCACTCAAAGATTTTTTTAAAGAGCAACTTAGTTTAGTTTGACTTGCTACTTACTATTGATTACTGGTTATATGCTATGCAGTTGTAGATTTAAAAAAAAAAGATTTTATTTATATACTTGACAGAGAGAGAGAACACACAAGGAGGGGGAGCAGCAGGCAGAGGGAGAGGGAAAAGCAGGCTTTCCACTGAGCAGAGAGCCTGACGTGGGGCTCCTTCCCATGACCCATGAGATCATGACCTGAGCCAAAACCAAGTCTTGGACATTCAACCAACTGAGCCACCCAGGCACCCCTATAAACTGCTTCTTAATCTAATTTAGTGATCGCCTTCCAACATTATTTCTTGGGTAACAATACATTCTTTAAAGGGTCTTTGACCAAGTTTTGTCATTCTTTGGTTTCCATTTTGAAAATTAAATTTGTACGATAGCTACCTTTGTCATAAAATTCTAAGAATGTTTCAAAGACCTTTATACCCCCAACTACGTTGGCCTGAAAATCAGTTGATGTTAGATTAATCTTGGTTGTAAATGATATTCTTGGAGAAAGCACTAAAAGACCATTTTCAAAAGGGTATTTCATTCCTGAGAGGAATGTGGGTCAATTAATATTGATTTGGAAAGGGAGACAGAAAGGAAAGGATGTGACAGGAACTGAGAAGAGCAAAGACTAAGGTTTATTTTATATTTTTACAGGGATACATTCTGATACAATTAACAAAGAAAAGCCAAAAAGAAATCACTGGAATTTATGTGGCTTTAATTTGCTCATGAACTTTAGGTCACACTTTAGAAAAAATAATCAGGATTCAAGAGATATAAACACTCTCTTATACCTCTCCTGTGGGAAGAAATTACTTGTAAGTGTGAGAAAAAATATTCATACTTAGAACATTTATCTATTTACAGCTGTCACTTTTGGGAGAATCTCACTTAAACAAGAGAAAATATTTATGTACTCAGTTTAAGGCTTCAAGGACATATTTTTGCCTCACATTTGTGAAAGAAATGATCTCTCTCCAGCAGTTTTGACTGCAAACCAAGTTAAACATTTCAATATACAACAATTTAGGACTATTGTGAGAGCAAACTTCTGGGGGAAAAAAAAAGATCAAGATCCAAAAGATATCTAGTTGAAGACTTCTTCCTGGTGCAACAGAGTGTAGATAATTTAGAGATGTTATAATGGCTTAATAAAGCTTTAAAAAATCGCCTATGAGCTTAAAACTCAAACTTTACACTTTATAATTTGAGGCCCATTAATGAATAAAAGGACCACTTTATGCTGATTTTGTGGGCAATACTTGTTAAATTACCTATGTTGAACTAGTTAATTCAGGTTCCGGATAGGGTATGAATAAGGGGAAATTGATATTAGAAAATTAAAAAATTACATTCCATATGCATAGACTACATTCAACTGGTTTCCCTAGGTCAGGTCACTGAGTAAATTAGGGCTTCTGAACCTTGAACCACAGTCATGGTGCATGGTGACAGCTCTGAAGTGAGTCTGATTCAGATTCTCCTCTTGCCCCTTTATGGCTCCGGGCAATAATGAAATGCTTCAGGTTCCTCTTTCTTCCTTCTGTGGCTAGGCTTTCTCTCCGAGACTGCTAATATAAGCAAGATAGGGAGTGGACCAAAATTTCTTATGTGGCACGGACACTGGTACCACTGCCCTTCTGTTGGTACAGACTCTATCCGGGCAATGTTAATTCCATTCATAGGTGTCTTCTATTTTGAACAAGGAGCAGGAAACTACTACACAATGTAAGCACAATTAGTGATGGCCAGAATAGAATTACATGAGGTCTGTTAACATAATGCTAAATATTCAGGGCTTTTGAAGATACCCCAAAACTATGTATTAATATTCTACTTGATGTCATACTTAAAGGAGGATTAGAAAAGAAACAAATCTAAGGACTTAGATGCGTTTATATGGTTGACATGCAGAATCTGTCGTAACAGATATGCTGTGAATGGTGATTTTCCAAGGAAAGACAAATCACACTGAATTCTGAAATCTAATGATGGCCAAATATCAAGGTCTGGTAGCTACTGGAGTTAAAAATAGTACAGTGCCATCTAGATCTAGACAAGATAAATCTCATCTCTTATTATTTCTATCATAATGTATACAGAAAATAAAGATATTTATCACAGACTTAAATCTTCACTTACCAACTTTTTCTAACAGAATCAAGGTTAACTTGGATCACAGTATAATCAGGCATGAGATGAACAAATTTGTGTAAAGAGCTCTTCTATTCATGGAAGAAGGGATGTAGAGAGGCAGCAGAGCGGGACACTGAAGAGCATCGATTTCAGAGCCAGACAACCTATTTTAGAATTCTAGGTCACTGCTTACTAGTGTGTCATTCTGCACAAGTCACTGAATCTCTGCTTCATTTCCATCATCTGTGAAGTGGCAATAATAATAATAATAATAATAATAATAATAATAATAATAAGTACACACACCTTAGGGTTGTTATGAGAATTAAATGGGTTAACGTACTTATGCAAAGTATTCAGAACATGTGTGGCACAAAGTACAACCTTTATAAAATCTCTGATAGCATTATTATTGTCATTATGCATTTTGGTTTGCATTTTGAAGGATACTGTGTTTTGATGTATATAGGTTTTCTCTCTTCATTTCTCTCCCACTCCTTTTCATTTTTGGCAGATATTGAAAATTTCCCTCTAGTACCCACTCTCCCTTCCTTCCTTCCTTCCTTCCTTCCTTCCTTCCTTCCTTCCTTCCTTCCTTCCAGTAATAGAACTTCTCCCCTGCATAACCAAGCTTGAGTAGGAACATGCTGGTGATTTTTTCTTAAACTCCCTTGCCTGAAACTTTCTGTAAAGCTTTCCTTCTTCTCAATGTTTCCTCATTTCCTGGGGCTAGAATATAGATATGATAGTAGTGACCTAGCTTCCGCCATGGAAATACAAGCAACAGTAGGGGCCAGAAGAGAAATTAGATAGAAGGAACCTGATTCCCTGTATGATTCTGTGAGTCTGAGCCATTGACTGACCCTTGATCACTCATCTATATTTTGCCAGTGACAAAAAAAAAAAAAACAAAAGACTTATTTGAACAACTACATTTTAGATCTTTTTTTTTCATAGCAAGTAGCTTATACCCTGAGGAAAACATCTCTCTCTGTCTCCATTTTCCCAATAGTAGATTAAAAATAATCACTTTATGTTAGGGCTGTTATAAAAAGAGAATGTTTGGGGATCCCTGGGTGGCTCAGTGGTTTGGTGCCTGCCTTTGGCCCAAAGTCCTGGGATCGAGTCCCATGTTGGGCTCCCGGCATGGAGCCTGCTTCTCCCTCCTCCTGTATCTCTGTCTGTCTGTCTGTCTGTCTCTCTCTCTCTGTGTCTATCATAAATAAATAAATAAATAAATAAATAAATAAATAAATAAATCTTAAAAAAAGAGAGAGAGAATGGTAAAGAAAAGGTTTAACATGGAAACTGGCATATTATGCTACCGTTCTTTTATGAATGTAGAATCATTCATATTATCATTACATGATTTATTTGACTCTTTGTGTATATAAAATATTTTGCATATTTGCTTCTTTTCTACAGGCATTTTAGTCTTTCAAATTGAGTCTCCAAAAACAAGGAAAATAAAATTATGAGCTATATCATATATAATATGGTGCTGTATGAATTTGAAAGATCATGTAGTTCACTTCTCTTAAGTGGTTTTTGAAAAAAAAAAATGTTTGGTCAAATCAGCTTAGAATATTTTATAAACACTTTGCCCCACCCCCATCCTTGTGAAATTTTCAGTTCATGAGCATATTAACCAGAAAATTCCTACAAAAAGAAATCTGCTTTATAATTTGATAGATTATGTGGCAAACATAATACTTGGCCCATGAACACATTTTCTTTTTTGTAATGCAAATTAATATCACACAGGAAAGTATTACTAAGAACACAGTTTAAGAAATGATTATCTAGTCCAATACACATTTGGAAATGTGTAAAAGCATTTCATTCTTCTGTTTGTCACAACTGGGTAGTGGCAATGACATAGTGGGTGATAGTCAGGGATCTACATTCCCTCCTTGGCCCCAGCGACCAATATCTTGTCCACTGAGAAACAGTGATTTCTATTCCACTTCTAGGGACTTGTGGACAGTTGAAAGGACTGTTACTGATAAAGGACATGTGTTGCACCTTGAGACTGAACCCAGATCGGACCCCTTATCTGATATTTTATCTGGGGTGACATTTTTCTGATTTACATGTCATGATGTTGAGTAACTGTGAGCGAATTCAGAGTCCTCATGATATACATTTGCATATACAAGGTTCTGATAACCTTCCCCATTAGGATTTTTCTTAGTATTTATTTTCAGGTATAATATTAATCATGCTGGAGATATTTCAAGGCAAAATGATTTGGAATGTTAAGATATCTATATTTTCTATTTATTTATTTATTTATTTATTTATTTATTTATTTATTTATTTTTTATTTATTTATTTATTTATTTTTAAAGATTTTATTTATTCATGAGAGACACAGAGAGAGGCAGAGACACGGGCAATGGGAGAGGGAGAAGCAGGCTCCATGCAGAAAGCCCAATGCGGGACTCGATCCCGGGTCTTCAGTATCACGCCCCCAGCCAAAGGCTGGTAAAACCATCTCTTAACTATTTCATCTTTGTTTGGGGGCTTTGCTTCTCAAGGTATTGAAGGGATGCTATGCAAATATTTTGATATTTATGATTCTATTTTCAAGTTTCTATCTACTGGTTCTTTGTTGCTGTTATGCTCCTTAGTATTCTACAAGTTCCTTTAAAAAAAAGTTTTATTTATTTATTTTGGAGAGAGAGTGAGAGGGAGGGGTTGGGGAAATGGGAGAGAGTGAATCCCAAGCAGACTCCCCGCTGAGCATGGAGCCAGATGCAAGGCTCAATCTCACAACCCTGAGATCATGATCTGAGCTGAAATCAAGAGTTGGAGGCTTCACCAACTGAGCCACCCACGCGTCCTTCTCTTAGATGTTCTTCCTACTACTGGGATAGGAGAGGATTAGAATAGAACGAAGGAAGAATACATTTAGTGTAGCTGTAACAATTTTCACCAACCAGTATTACAGCCAAGTAGTGAAAAATCTACCATAATATTTCTAATTTTGCAGACAAATTAAAATTCATGTACACTTTTTATTTTTAAGGAATGGAACAAAATACTTTAGATATTTGCATCTAAATTTTCCTGGTATGATGTAATTACAGAAACTGATATTAACCTTATATATAAGTAGTTCTATAAAGTCTAAGATGGCAAATAATAGCTTTATAATAATTTCTCAGATAGCAATGACTTTGCTATGACTCAATGACAAAAATGAAATGGCTTGTCTGTTGAAGCATCATAGATTCTTCCCCTTTTATAATGTTATATATGCCTGCAAGCTTAGTTCACCCCATCACCATCCTCTTTATAACATAAAACCAACTGACAAGGCAAAGGAGTGATGCCCCCATAAAATGTCCTGAAACTCTGCTTACCATTATTAATAGCAAATGATTTCTTTTGAAATACAAGAGGATGTCAGGCTATTATTGGTTATCCTTAAGTCTTTTCAGTTCTCTTCTAGAAAGATGGTTTTCCAGGACAGGTTATTAATTAAAGGGCTTGGGTTTTTCCCCTTTCGTAAAACATATCAGAGAAAATTTTGATGAGCTATACTCTGTAAAATTATGAATTAGTGACATTTTTACACTGCTATCATTTATAAATCACAATTCCAGGTAATAAGGCAATATCATAATTTTAAGCAAGGATTAAAGATTAGTAATGAGACCTATAAAATAGCTAACATTAATGGAGACGGTTCTTTTGACCTAGGGCCTCCAGCCATTCCAAAGTCAAAATGCTAATCAGTTTTCTCTTGAGTTGTATGAATAAAAAAATTTTATTATAGAAAGTGGAATGCTGGAGATGTTTCTCTTACTACATAGCTTAACTCCCTAATGAAGTCTTATTTTGCCCTAAAATAACAATCCTCAAAGGAACATTATTTTTGTGAATGTTGACAGAAATATACCACTCGGCATTGATCGATCATCATTGCAACTCCTGGTAAATTTTGCTTTCACTGTCCGCACACTGGCCATTTTCCTATCTCAGCTAGATTGGTGGGGTTCAAGTTTGCCATGTATTATCTGCTGAACAACTCGATTACTCATTAGGTAGAAATATTCAGGCTCTCATCAAGTCTAGAAAGAATTGTGTAATTGGGTAGGTGGGAGGAAAAATAAAAATGTAACTAAATCACTCATTTTCCTATTCTAAGAAGTCTGGTTTTCTTCTCTGAAATCACAAACTTGCTTTCTGTACTCCTTAAATATCTGTCATTAAGATGGAAAATAAATACTTGCAGTTTCACTCATGATTCTTTCATTTGTAGAGCCCAATGACAGATGGAAAAAATTTACATAGAAAATGAAACTTTAACTATGATTAAGAGAATCAAGACGGGGAATTTGCCACATCTACCTTCTCTTATTATGGCCATTTATTCTCGTGTCCTCTTTCTTCATAATCTGTCATTATGTTGGATGGATGCCTCTATATGACACACAAGAACTATTATAAAACTGACAGCATTGGAATAAATAAATCTCGTTCCACAAAATGAAGCTATTAAAGGATGCTGGAAAATAACATTCCACTAAATATGAGTGCATAATATATTATAGGCAAGTTTATAAAACTGCAATGTGTATACTAAGCATAAGTGTCTATAAATTTCTTTAGTTCGGAAAACTGAAATATTAAAAATATTTTTTATTAAGCAATATATTCCTTGTTTTCATATACGTATTAATAAGTCATTTGAGTTTCTAAGTCGGCTATATTAAACACTGGCATAAAACACAGTAGGTAGAAATGAAGAATTTAATTATTTAAATGGTTTATTAAATGGTTAATACTGGTTAAACAGTTTATCTAAATCATTATCAGGATTGAAGAGGATCTGAATAGAGTAATAATAAAAAATTCAAACAGCATGAAAAGTCTCTCTTCTGTTGTAAGGTAGATCTTAATACAAAAATTTATGACAGAGGTCAGCAGTGGAGGGATTGAGCTTTGGCCAGGAATCCTATGCTTCACTGCTTTACAAGGAAGAGCACCATGTGTGGTAAAGTGTTTATAAGGAGAGATACCACGTTTGTTACTGAAATTTTTTGAAGAAAAACACAGTCACTCATTTATAAATATATATATAGGCAAACACACACACACACACATATATATATAAAATATAACTTAAAATTACAATGTTACTCTGTCATAATTTAATTCCATTAAATAATTTCACTGAGAAATATGCATTTATATATATATATATATATGTATATATATATATATATACACACATATACACTTCACATACACATACACATACACATACACACATACACTTCAAAGTGTTCATTTACACATACACACTTCAAAGTGTTAATTTAATACAAATATTTCCAGGGATCCCTGACTGGCTCAGTGGTTTAGCGCCTCCTTCAGCCCAGGGTGTGATCCTGGGGTCCCTGGATCGAGTCCCACATTGGGCTCCCTGCATGGAGCCTGCTTCTGCTTCTGCCTGTGTCTCTGCCTCTCTCTCTCATTCTGTGTCTCTCATGAATAAATAAATAAAATATTAAAAAAATATATTTCCAAAGGTAAAATTCATTCAAAAACTTTTAATTTTTATATAGTCTTTTGATCATAGAGACATCAAGGTACCACCATACATAGTTGAATTCTATGACTCTACCTCATTGCTTCATGGTTAGTTTGGCCACTTTTCCCTAGTGTTCAATTTCAGACTCTCAGTGTTATTGTTGCACCTGAGGCACTCAGTCACTTATTGTTTCCCAGTGATGAATATTTAGTTTTACAAAGCAGGATGATACCTCAAACGCCTTATTTTTGTGCAGACAAATACACTTGAAAGATCTCCAAATCAATCAATGAATCAGTCAATAAATATGCACCTGGTACTAGCTGTAGGTCTGGCATTCTGCTAAGCAAAACAAAGTGAAGGTAAGAATTGAAGAAAAGGAAAGATTCACTTGTTTCATTTATGTATTTTATATGCTGTATGCCTTACTGCTTACAACAAATACCCATACAGCACATCATGTGTTGCAGGTACTGTATTAGTTACAAGGGATAAAGTAATGAATATAAAAGTTCTCTGTATTTTAGAACATATTCAGCAATTGAAACCAACATCACTTAGTAGCAGAAGTAAATATAATTATTACTGAACTGGACTACAAACGGGATTCTATGAATATGTTTTGAGGAGACACCACCTACTCTAAGAGTGAAAGGACTACAAAAAGGCTAATTAGAAAAAATAAAAGAGGGTGTACTTCTTGGGAGCTGGATGGGGGAAGGGAGAGGGAAGAGGCTAGTGTGCTAAAAAGAGTAAACCAGTTTTTTAAAATTGATTATTTTACAAGTATTTGTCCACTTTCTACAACATACTAGTTATTATTCTAGGTCCCAGGGAAACGGCAGTGAACGGGACAAGAATCCATGTCCTCATCAGAGTTTATACTCTAGTAGCCAGATGTACAAAAAAGCAACTATGTACATACAGAATAAGAGATCATGATAAATGTTATAGAGGAAAAAAATCAGAGGAAGGACTTCTGGAGCTCTGGGAGAGGTGCTCATTCTGAAGAACACTGTCAATGAATGATACCGTCAATGGTAAGTTGCCATTTGAGTGACCAGAGAGAAGTGGGTCTAAGCTATCGGTCCACCTGGAGGAAGCGCATTTCAGACAGAAACTGCAGCAGTGCTCTCTCTCTCAGGTAGAACAAACTAGAGTATAAAAAAAAAAAAAAAAAAAAAAAAACAGTCAGGCCAGGGCTACTGAGCTAGTGGAAGAGGAGAAGGAAATGAGATTAGAGAGACAAGTGGAGGTCAGGCTGTTCACAGCTTTTGAAGTCATTTTGAGGACTTTGGTTTGTACCAAAGTAAAAAACCAAAGAGAACAGAGAGACTTTGTGAAGTTCTGAGCAGAGATTCTTCTTTATGTGACTTATGTTTTAACAGTTTTAGTCTAACTACTCTGTCAAGCAAAGGCTATGGTGGGAGGAAAAGGGGCAAGGGCAGGGAGATCAGTGAAGAGATTATTACAGCAATTCAGGAAAAGGATGACTGTGGCTTTTATCAGAGCGGCAGCATGTGATGGTAGAGTTGTCCAGATGAATGCAAAAATTTGAAGTCAAGAGAGAGTCTGACTCTTGTGAAAATCTGACAGAAAGCCTTAAATAACTGGTTCCTATGCAGCAAGTGAAAAGCTGGTAAGAGAAAAGACCAGAGGGCTGGAGAGAGGGGCACAACCTACTTCACGGAGAGTCTTATAAGATCTACTAAAGATTTTACTCTGAGTGCCCTGGGAATCCACTGAACTATTTTAAACAAAAAGAATTAATAACTTAGCCTCTTAAAACAATGAGCATTTATGATCGCCCAGCTTCTGTTGGAGGAGTCCAGGCACTATATAACTGGTTCCTCTGATCAGGGTCCTAAAAGACTGAAGTCAGGACGTTGGCCAGGCTATAATCTGTTCTGGAGCTAGGGATCTCCTAAACTCATTTAAGCATTTGGCAGAACTGAGTTCCTCACAGTTGCAGACTGAGGTCATCAATTCTGAGAGGCTGTCCCTCTCCACTGGACTTCACACCTTAGCTATTTGCTTCTTCTTGGCCAGCAAGAGAGTAATATTCTTTTAAACGCCATCTGCTTAGGTCAGGCTCTCCTATCACTGTCATGAACCTATAGTAAACCGATTAAGGACATCAGTTACACCTGCAAAATCCCCTCATCTTTGCCATATAATGTGACATAATCATGGAGTGATATCCTATTGCTTTTATCATATTCAAAATAAAGTTACAGGTATCACACTCAAGGGGAGGGAATAAAACCTCAGGTTGTGGGAATCTTGGGGGCCATTTGAAAATTATGCCCACTGGGTGGACAGATAGATAGGCTGATTGGTTAAAGTGCAGTTTGTATATTGAGAGCACTGTGGTCTTTCCAGTCATTCTGGTCTGGTATTTTCTCTAGAGTAGATCAGAGTGAAACAAAGGGAAAATAAGACAAACTAAGCAGCAGTATGCCAGTTGAGACTTGTCTGCATTGGAAATTCAAATCCATTTAGAAGACCACTGATGAGACTTAGGGGGTAAAGGAAGGAAGGAGAATAAGAAATGATCCCTAGACTTCTGACATGACAACCGAGTGAATACATGGTGTCATTATACAATCCAGAAGACACAGGAAATTTAAATATGACTGAATGGAAGCAAGGGCAGAAAATAAGGAGGTAATTTATATATACATTGAATTTAAGGATTCTGCAGGATGTACAAATGGAAATGTCCTTTAGGCAGTTATGTATCTAGAGCAAAAATAGAGATAGTAAGTGGAGATATAGTGAGATAATAAAGTTGCCCAGGAATAATGTGTAGCATGAGCAATGAGAGACTAAGGGGCACCTAAGTGGCTCAATTGGTTAAGATCTGACTCTTGGTTTCTGGTCTGGTCAGGGTCTCATTGGTCACAAGACTGAGCCCCGTATCAGGCTCTGTGCTCAGCAGGGGGGTCTGCTCGAAGATTCTCTCTCCCTCTGCCCCTCTTGTGTGTGCACTCTCCCTTTCTCTCTCAAATAATATATATATATATATATATATATATATATATATATATATATATTTTTTTTTTTTTTTTTTAGAAAGAAAAAAGAGATACTAAGACCACATATATTCATCTGATGGCTAAAGAAAGGGAATTCATCACATTGTTGGAAGACTAGGCAGAGGGGTAGGAGGAAAACCAGGAGAGTTTATTGCCACTGGAGGAAAGAAAGGGGGGAGGCTAGTTTTTAAGGAATGTGAAAATGATTAGCAGTGTTAAATGTCACTGAAAGTGAAGTGAGTTTAAAAGCTGCTAGCTGAATTTGATGACATGTAGAAAATGCACGGTTTCTTCTAGAATAAATAAGGAAAAATAGTATGAGGAAAGTTAAATCTTACCTCGTGGAAGTAAGAGGAAGAGGTAAGTATTTGAGATCATAAATGCAGTTTCTTCTTTCAAGATACTTGCCCATGAAGGATAACTGGAGGGGTAACATGGTTAGAGCTAACCTCCAAGGGCTTTTGTCCCCCAAAGACGCAAGGTGCTTGAACATTTACGATGGAGAAAAAAGAGAAGGACTGAAGTTACATGGGAGAGCAGAAATAATCAAAGAATGCAATCCCGAGAGGGTGAGAGGGGACTAGGCCCACAGCATAAGTAGAAGATTTGGATTTAGATAAAGCAGGGACCCTTCTTCAAAGGAAAATAGCAAAGGCAAAATGATTATTTCAGATGCATAAAACAATTTGCAGATTTTCTGCTGAGAAGCGGAGGTGGTTTCCTTCTAAAGGTTTCACTTCCTCTTATCCCCTCAGGGAAGCAAGAGATGTCATATGCCAAGAATACATGTTTTTGGCATTAACTAATTCTCTCTTAGGTTTCATTAATTATTGCATTTCTTCATTCATTCCACTATTGAATTATTTTCATGTCACAGGCCAGGTGTTGTGATAAGTTCGGGGCACATTGCTGAGAAGAAGACCTAGTACTCCTCTCAAGATGCATACTTTGGTAGAGGTTAAATTGTAGCAGAAAATGAAAGAACTATGTAGAATATTCTAGTACTGATAAAAGCTTGTCATTATGGGAGGGGTATAACCTGGGTGGGATCAGGAAAGGAAAGTACTAAGATTTGAGGAAGGCATTGCACAGAGGTGAGTAGGTGGCTATGAAATTATTATGGACTTAATATTATGGACTGTTTTCCCCCAAATTCTTATGTTGAAGTCCTAACCCCCAAACCTCAGGATAGGACTATAGGGGCCGTTAAAGAGGTGATTAAGTTAAAATGAGGCATTAGGGTGGACCTTAATCCAATATGACTAATGTCCTTACAGAAAGAGGAAGAGACCCCACAGCTGTGCACACAGCAGAGAGAGGGCACGTGAGGACAAGGCAAGAAGGGAAGGCCATGTAAAGGCAAGAGAGAGACCTGAGGAAAAGTCAAATCTGCTGACAGCTTGGTCTTGGCCTGTAACCTCTATAACTATGAGGAAATAAATTTCTGTTGTTTAAGCCACCGGCGTGTGGTATTTTGTTAGGGCAGCCTTAGCAAAGTAATAGAAAGCGGAAGCTGAAACTTCAGTGTCACCTGGAGATCTCATTAAAATGCATATTTTGATTCAGTAGGGTCTTAGGTGAAAAGGAAAGTCCTGTATTTCTAACAAGATTGCAGGTGATGTCAAAGTTGGGGCTTTGAGTATCACTTTCAGTAGCAAGAGTCTAGAGCGGCACATCCAGTAAAGTAAGCACTAACCACTCATAGCTAATGAGCATTTTAATTACACCAAGTTTGCTTGTAGACATGCTGTTAAGTGTAAAATACACTCTGGATTTCAAGGATTTTGTATATAAACAGTAAAATATTTCACTTATAATTTGCTTATTACTGACTACACACTGAAAAAGTAACATTCTTGATATGTTGAGTTAAATAAGTAAATGATTTAAATTAATTTTACCTGTTTCTTTTTACTTTCCTTTAATGAGGTCCAGAAAAAAATTAATTACATGTGGGGCTCACATTATATTCCTATTGGACAGTACACTAACCTAAGGAGAGAAACCTCATCTCTTTATTGCCTTTCTCATGGAGTTCAGTTCTTTAGATTTTTGTAATGTGAGATATAAAGAATCTTGGCCACTGCTTTGGTTATGTGGTATCTACATACAGTGTAACATTATTCGGCCTTAAAAAAGGAAATCTTACTATTTGCTATAATGAGAATGAATCTGAAGGACATTACACCAGGTGAAATTCAGCAGGCACAGAAGGACAAATAATACATGATACCACTTACATGAGGAATCTACAGTAGTCAAACTTTTATTTATTATTTTTATTATTTTTAAAATTTTACTTAAACTCAATTAATATATAGTGTATCATTGGTTTCAGAGGTAGAGGTCAGCGATTCATCAGTCTTATATAACACCCAGTGCTCATTACATCACGTGCCCTCCTTAATGCTCATCACCCAATTACCCCACCCTCTACCCCTCTCCCCTCCAGCAACCCTCAGTTTGTTTCCTATGATTAATAGTCCCTTATGGTTTGTCTCCCTCTCTGATTTCATCTTGTTTTATAAAACAGTCAAACTTTTAGAAACAGAGTGGAATGGTGCTTCCTGGGAGAAAGAAATGGGGAAGCATTCATCACATGGTATACATTTCAGTTTTATAAGATGAATAAGACCCACAGATCTACTGTACAGCATAGTGACTATGGTAAATGTTACTATATTATATACTTAAAATTTGCTAAGAGGGTAGATCCTAAGTATTTTTATCACATCATCATCATCATCATCATCATCAAGATGGCAGGAGGAAACTTTGGGAGAGAATGGATATATTTATGGTATAGGTTGTGGCGATGGTTTCACTAGTCTATACATAGCTAACTCATTACATTGTATACATTAAACATGTGCAATTTTTTGTCAGTTATACCTCAATAAAGCGGTTTAAAAAGATTAAAAAAAACATAAAAATATACAAATAATTCAGTCCATGCTGGAAAGTAACATATCTTTCTCCCTGTCCAGTTTTTTTTTTAATTCATTCAGTGATCTGCAAAGCAGGCTATATAATCTTTTCCTTATGCATCTTGAGTTTGTGCAGATCTTTTACTGTGTCAAAGAAAATAACATATTAAATCATTATTTTTAAGCCCCCATTCTCTCTACTTTCTGTATTAATTTAAAGCTTTTCTTTGCTATTCCTTCTATGAAAGATGGAGTCTAATTCCTTTTGCCTCAACATGTTGGCCTTAGTAACCTGCTTGAATCATTCAAACAGAAGTAATTTTCTTGGATTTCTGAGGCTAAGTCATAAGAGATGTTGTCGCTTCCATTAGATACTCTACACACACTTGGTGTTGGAACCTTGAGTTCCAATGTGAGGAGTGGACTCTCATATCGAGTGACCACATGGAGAGGAAGCAGATCCCAGCAAGGCCTAGCTTTCTAGTTACCACTTCTGAGGAATGGAGTCATATACATATGAGCCAAAATTTTCTGGACGGTTCAGGCTAGACCAGCCACCAACTGAACACCACTGAGTGACCTCCAGCTAACAAACGTGAAACTCAAGAATCAACCCGCCAAACCCTACCTGAAATATTGATCCACATAATATGTAATTACATGACTTGTTTTAATCCACTAAATTTAGGAAGTTAATTTTATAGTAATAGCAAAAGAACATCATTTTTCAAGGATACTGTTTATTTTGCCGAGCTACTAAGTTTTTATGTCTGGGCAGCATCACGGATACACAGAATTCAAGTAACTGTAACAGATTATGTGTAAGAGGCTGTCATGATGAGTGAAACTTTAGTGAGAAGAAGAAATGTGTAATGATATTTTGAAAGAAGTTCTGTAGTGTGATATACTATCTCATTCTCTCCTTGATGTTCTGATGAAAGTTTCAGTAAAGATTTCTATAGCTTTTCAATGCTTTTGGAAGGAGGCTTTTTTTTTTTTTAATGTAAGGATATGGTGAGACTAAATTTAATACAGGAGACAGTTTTATATAAGTTATAAATAAAGTCATGAACCAGTATCATAAATAATCAGAAACTCAACACTTATGGAACATAGAATTATAAAATGATACCAGAGCTTAGAGTCTGAGCCCCTTATAACTATTGTTATGTACACTTAATTGATTTACCAACAGTTCTTAGCTTACTCTCATATATATAAATGCAATATATATATATATTTATCATGAACATATATATTTATATATGTATATTACATATATATATATATATTCAGTTGTACATTAGTTTTCCTTTAAAAATTTCCTATTTCTCTACTTATGTTCCTACTGAGATTAGGACTACACCTTTAAGCAGATAGCAATTCTAAACTATTATATGAAAAAGCCATTATATTTTAAGATTTGTCTTTACCTTGATCATTTCTCTGTCTTCTCCTAATTTTTTTTTTTTTTTTTTTTTACAATCCACCTGCCTCCAAGGGCCTATCCTGCTGTGGCATCAGTGATTCAGTGATTCCTAGAATGAGACGTTCCTTTGGATTAAGGCCTTGCTTTCAGAAAGCCCTGGCTCAAACATAAACGTGATGGGATATAAATCAGACAGTTAGGATTGGGAACACAAAAAGCTTCAGAATGCACATTATTACTGCCTTTGAGAAGACAACCTGGCTTGTAAGGCTACAGTCGGGTAGCCACCTCCAAATAAAGTTTTTTTTTAAAGAGGGAGTATCACAAAGTTAAGTTCCAGAAGGAGTATTATTTCACTCTTAATAATGGTCGAGAACACAGGTACTCGGGACAGACTGAGTGGGTCTGAAACTTGCTTCACTCCCTTTTAGGAGAGTAATCTCAGGCAAATCACTTAACCAGCATGAAGTTCAATTTCCTCATCTGTAAAATGGGGACAATATTGCCTACCACAAAGGGTTACTGTGGGGATTAAATGAGATAAAGCAATGTTGGATGCTTACCATGCTAGAACATTTTAAGGACTTAATTTGTGACTATGCAAAAGGAATGCATTCTTGTCTTTTGCATGGTTTTCTTGTATCTTTTGCCCATTTTTATTCCCTTAAAGCCTTACTCTAACTTTGTCCCAGGTTCCACAATGTATTCTAAATCATTTTACTTTATTTGGCCTATTTCATTTTGACCTGCATTCTCCTTCTTATCATAAACACATAAAAGCTAGTCATGGCATTTGAGCAAAGGGAATAGATTCCTTCCAGTATTCCACTGGTTAAAACCTCATTCCCCTTGTTCATCTCCCCTGTACAGCTGTCATGATACATCCTTCTTCTTCTAACACACATTCATCTGCTGCCAGCTTATCTCCCAGAGCACCTTGACCCTCCTTATCTTACCTTACAAACCTGCCTTTTGGGCTCTGTTTTCTTGCCTACCCCCATTTTGCTACATGTCTAATCATCAGGAAGGGCACAGAATGAAACTAATTTTGTTTAAAAAGAAATCATGTGCACATGCAGTTTGAGAAAGATAGCTCTAGCCATACGAATCATGGAGAGAAAACACACATAAGTACAATTTCTGTATATTGCTATTTTCATGTAATAGTTTTATTTTTTGGATTTAATTTCCTCCAGTTTTAAAACTTATATGACTTCATTTAGATGACCTTTTTCTTATGTTTCTTTCAAGCATCAAAATAGGAAATAGGGTGTTTGCAACATGCTCATTAGCCTACTTGATGATGGATAGATTGACTTAAGATTTATGCTTTGAGGAAGAGGTGATCTGTTGAGAATTTCTCAAAAAAAAAAAAGTCTGCATAAATATATTGATGACATTACGTTAGAAGATCATAATTTTGGAAGACAAAATAACACTATGATGTCATGCATTACTAGTGCATAATATTTCCTGGCAAGGAGGTTATCTGTCTATCTCAAATATATGTAAAATCCTCTACCAGAACACTATCTGGAGGGTCTACTTCCTGAGGCTACTTCTGGTGCCAATCACTGTTTCAATCAGGATCCAGGCAGGTTCAATGATAGAAGAGATTACATGTCATAGATGTAGGCAGGGTTACAAGAACAGCAAAAATTACTGTGCTTAGGGTTGAAGGAGCAAGGGGAGAAAATTGTGTACAAAGTCGAGAGAGAGTTGTAGAAGTGAAAAGGGGGCCCCCTGGTGGAAGTTGTAGTTTTCAGGGAATAAAGGTACTGTTTTTTTTTTAAAGAAACAGGTATATTGAGATATTTGATTTTTTTTCCCTACTTTTCATCTCTCTTAAATTGAGTTATTAAGTTTTTGGTGATTTTACACTATAACTGGCTTTATTGAAAACATTTCATTTGTTTCAGTATGTGACATAACTATATGAAAAGGGATAGAGATACATTTAATTTATATTTAGATATAAATGAAAGATATAGATTTTGATATGAGTATTATTTCATGCAATTCATAAAGAGAACTATCATGGAATTAGTAACTAAGGGAGATTATTTTTCTTTTCCTGGAAAATGTTGATAAACATTTCATAGATAGGCATTTGTTTGTGTATAGTAGGATTATGCTATAATTTTATCAAACAATAGAAAAGAGGGCAGTATAATCTTTTAATTAGCATATCAAGTGGAATATAATTTTCAGGTTGGCCCTTACTTATTGATTTCCAAAATGATTAACTGTTACATAGGAATGCATTTTTTTTTTTTTTGCAAGGACTCCTCTTTTTAAATTCCCTTTAAATAAAGTCTTTAAAAATGATGATCAAGGGATGCCTGTGTGGCTCTTGATCTCAGCTCAGGTCTTGATCTCATGGTCATGAGTTTGAGCCATGTATTGGGCTCCACACTGGGCGTGGAACCAACTTAAAAATGATCAAAATAATTGTCCTCATTACTTCTTTTTTAATTTTGGAACAAGGAGGCACATTGAAGGAGAAATAAATATTTAGAAAAGGCAAAGCACAGAATATAAATCACCCTGACTCTCAAAATCATTGTCTTAATAATCTTACTTTTTTATATTAATTTACCTCACAATTTTTCTAAAATGAGTGCCTATAAACATGTTTCCACTAAAAAAAATACAAAATGGAAAGCTTTTCAGACTGTGAAATAAATGTACAATATGTTTTAGAAAAATAGTTTTGATACCAAAAAAATCTAACTTGAATTTTAGTTCACCTAACTTATTTAACTTAAGGATTAAAAGGAAAAACAACTATTTTAGTTAAAAGGCAGATTTAAGAGAGAAAAAAACCTGCTAACTGATAATTAGTAGAGAGAATTTTATCCAATCTTAAAAGTTAATTTACTGACTCATCCTTACCTTCAGTCTTTTTATAACACACACACACACACACACACACACACACACTAATTCACACATCTTATCCAATCTAATTAGCTGGTGACTTGTGCAATATTTAACACAGAAGACAAGGATTATATTGGTCTTAATTAACAGGTGTTTTTGAGCAGCTTTCATATACTAAGCACTGAGCTGGTCACACAAAGGGGAGGGGGGAACCTATCAGTCTAAAAGACAGTTTAATTATCATAGATGGAGTTGGGTTTGTGTTTCTAGGGTTCCTTGTGTATTAATCTGCAGAACAGTTATTTTCTTCATGTTTATATTCTCCTGGCAACCTATCCAGATTTCCAGAAGCTCATCTACATGTAAAGGTACTTCATTCCTCATAGTCTAGCACCCCGTGTTTATCAGAGTCTGTTAAATGTGCTTCTTGACAAAAGCAGAGCTTTCAGCTTAGTGTACTTTTTAAAAAGTTTTCTTATACCAGCATCTTAACAGTCCTGAGAGCTATAGGAATAAAATCATGTTTGATTTCTCACTCTCTCCTTTGACTTTGTCATTCAGTCCATCACTATCTTGTCACTTTGCCCTTTGGGACACTGCTGAGACCCACTCATTATTCACACTGCCACTGTCTTTATCTAGAATTCATTTACCTTGTGCCAGGGCTACTGAGACAGCCTTCAAGGTAGAGACCTGTCTTCAACCTCTCTCCTATCCAATTTATTCAACCCTCAGCAACTGGAATTATTTCCCTCAAAGCAACATGACCTTCCTTCTCATTATCTCGAAGTAGCTGCCAGCAGTGTTTCTTCTCAAGTCTAATCTTTTGATCCTTGCCTTCTAGGAGCTTGACCTTTAAGTCCGCTATTACCTAATCTATTTCACTCTTGCTTATGCGGTGGGTCAGCTCTTCAGGACAGACCTACGTACTAACCTCTGAGCACCTACCCCACCCAGTGAGGCATTGGGGTGTTCTTCTTCCTGTGGAATTGGCTTCTGGCTATTAACTCTACCTTTTCCTTCAAAACTCTGTCCCAGGCTCAGTTTCTTCAAGTTGTTTTCTTCCAATAGGTTTGTGTAGTTTAGTAATTTAATCTGATTTGCTTTTCAAGTTTTTATTTTATGTGTCTCTAAACAGCTGATTACTGAATTCCTGTAATGTATACCAAAGACATGTGTCAATAAACAGGAATGGGATCAGGAAGTGAGATCCAACCAGATTTGTAGGATTCTAAACATCTCCCACGTTGCCCCACAAAATGATTTTAAGATATGGTCTACCTCTAAATTGGATCCATATCTCAAAGGTTTGAGTACTTAATCTAAGTTTTTTCCCTTTGTCATTGCCTTTAATTTTAAAGCTTCAATCTTAATATATTACCTAGCATGTATTTTGATCGGGATGGCATCTGTTGGGTTCTTTAGTTTGAATATTAAGCTTTAGACATGAAGTTCATATTTTAGATATCATAACATCAAATAGCTTTTTTTTTTCAAGAGTACTCATCTTTATAGTGTTTTTCAGGGATGAAACGTAAAAAATTAGGCAGAGTTTCCCTGGCCCTCTTTGGCCCTCTTCTTTTTATGTGCTTGGACTCAAATCCTCTAAAGCTGTCATGACTCAGGCTAGATACGACAAGTCTTCCACAAATTTGAGAGTCTTACTTGGCAACCCATCCCTCCTTCACCTCAGCCTCTGATTTTAGGTTTCTGAAGCAGCCTTAAAATTAAGCACAAATTCATTTTCTCTGTAGTAGAAGGTGATCAGAGTCTCAGGCAAAGCTTGAATAGTTCTTCTTGACCAATTGTATGTTATGTCTGGCTATGAACAGCTGAGCAGAATTGTTGTGAATAATAATGATGCTGATGATAAGAACAATCACTACCATTTATCACACAGTTTCTGTATAGGGCTGACCTCCCACTGAGGGTTTACAGGAAAGTTTCTGGCATTGCACTATGTGCTTGGCACACATTACAACATTTAATCCTTATAAAACTCCTAATGAGGCCATTTAACAGGCAAAGAAACTGGCGTACCAAAAGGTTAAATAACTTAGAAAGGATCACACTGTAAGTAACTGAACTAGGTTTAACTGACTCCAAACCCAAGTCCTAAAAGGTATCCTAGGAATCCAAAATATCAGACTATCTGGACATGATGATGTATGAGAAAATAGGGGAAAAAAATCTTGGAACTTATCCTTACTGGAAATTCTGAGAGCTTGGTAACATTATCTGAACAGCATAGCAATAAATATTTGAAATTAGGGAATGACTATAGGTTTGAAGAGGGAAATGCAGTAGAATGAAGCAAAACTGAACTAATGGTTTAAGTGATCATCTTTTTAAGGAATGATTCTGTTCTTATACTGACATAGAGACACACATACAGGCAGCAAAATATATAAAGTTCTTATCAGATACTCAGAAAAGATGTGTTTCTTTTTGGAAAGTAGCCACATGTATCGCTTCTTTGAAACAATGGACATTATTTCTACTACATATAGAGAACTTGGCCATACTCTGCAAATAGTTGCGTGATAATAACTAATGCCAGATAGATAATTCAGAAAAATGTGAGACTATTTTATGTGTGTATTTGTATGCGCTGCCAACGGTTCCTAATGGAATAATTTGTGTTCTTATTTATTTTGAAAGGCTTATTTTAGGTATTTCATTAAAACCACCAGATTAAGTATCTCATAAGAATGACTAAGAAGGAGAGGTGAAGGAAAAGGAGTAAATATACCTACATGATTATTACTTTTTATACCTTGTTATGAGAAATGAAACTAACCACTGAATTTAATTAGTAATTGCTCTAATCTACTCTACATTAATTAATTATGATATATCCTAAGCACAAGTAGAGCACAGTTTCTGCATTATGTTTTATTTACTTCTGCCAAACTTTGGAAAAGAACCAAAACTCTTAGATACAGAATCAATGATTCTGCTTTCCTGGACTCTGAAGCTTAGAGGTTATATAGGACAAAATTATTTGCAAGTGTGAAGTTGATAGACTCTTTCCATTCCATCTCTATGAGTACCGTATTCACATATGGACATATAAAAACGTATATTCATTGAGAAATTATCTCATGTATCATAGTAATGGAACTTGAGTTGGTTCTACATCCATTAGTTGAACACTCCATTTCTTGCCAGTTGAATAAAAGTTTTAAAGTTTAATTAAAAAGTCTATGTCAAAAAAGTCTATGGCATAATTGATACTCTCCTTTTCGATTCCTAGTAAAAAGAAATCTGTTATAATGAAAATATCTCTTTGTGTTTGTCTTTCTCTGTGTGTGTGTTTAAACAAGAACTAGGCCCATATAAGATAGTCATAAAAATCATTTCTTAAAAGCAAAGAAGTGATTAAAAAACCTACCTTTACCCAAAGACAAGAGAAAGGACTCCCAAAGGCCAAAATTATAATAATTTGAGCAAAAATAGTCATATCTACTTCCCTTTACCTCCTATACCTTGTACCTAGTTATGTACCAGACAAACTTCTATTCCCTAAGCTTTTTTAAGCTAATGCTGTGTGGTGGATATTGCTCTGAGTTTTGTGTATACAAGCAAATATAATAAAGTTGTTACCTTTCAAGAATGTAAAAAATGTCATGAAATTATTTTCAAACTTGAAGTAGCCTTTCAGCTTGGTGTGACCCCTGAGTGCAAGATGGATCACCAGCATCTATACTATAACCACAAACCAAAATTCACCCGTGGCTCTTTCTCTTGTTCCATCAGCTGAAAACTGTAGGGTCTGATCCAGCAATACTTTCTCAATATGTGCCACTAATGTAAGTATATGAAGGACAGAGGCTTCAAGCTGAACTAAGTAATGTTTCTTGAATGAATTATCTAAGATCATCTACCTGACTAAAGAAACAGTCCTAGACCTTTGTGTGTTGTCATCTTCTTACAACTAAAATAGCATGACTTGGTATCAGGATAAAGTTGGGAGTAGAAATTACATGGAAGCAATTACATGGTGGTCATACAGATTTTTTCAAGATCATTTATCAAAATAAAAAAAAAAAAAGAAAAGGAAAAGGATAAAAAGAAGGACATTCTCATGGGAATTACCAAATATGAAAATTGCCTTTAGGAATCTTGTCTCATTTCAACTTTGAAGGTTATCACACTCCTCATATAATTAGATTTTTTTTCATCTCTGTTCACATTTCATCAGTAGAATGCCAGCCAGTTACATATTTCACTTCCATAGTACGTACTTTGTTTAATAGACAATATAGTCTGAAATATTTTACTCTGAAACACTATTAGTCTTTAGCTTAAAAGCACTAAATAACCCACAAAGAAATTCTTCTGTAATGGCTACTATTTTGTTCTGATTTGCCTATTGCAACGCAGACTGGTAGTCCGACATTGCCTACAGAGGTTCTATTTTGTATAATGTAATTGAAAATACTGCTTTGTAATCTCAGAATTTAGCATAGACATAATTTTTTTTTTTTTTTCCAATATTTTTTTTTTATTGGTGTTCAATTTACCAACATACAGAATAACACCCAGTGCCCGTCACCCATTCACTCCCACCCCCCGCCCTCCTCCCCTTCCACCACCCCTAGTTCGTTTCCCAGAGTTAGCAGTCTTTATGTTCTGTCTCCCTTTCTGATATTTCCCACACATTTCTCTCCCTTCCCTTATTTTCCCTTTCACTATTATTTATATTCCCCAAATGCATGAGAACATATAATGTTTGTCCTTCTCCGACTGACTTACTTCACTCAGCATAATACCCTCCAGTTCCATCCACGTTGAAGCAAATGGTGGGTATTTGTCATTTCTAATAGCTGAGTAATATTCCATTGTATACATAAACCACATCTTCTTTATCCATTCATCTTTCGTTGGACACCGAGGCTCCTTCCACAGTTTGGCTATCGTGGCCATTGCTGCTAGAAACATCGGGGTGCAGGTGTCCCAGCGTTTCATTGCATTTGTATCTTTGGGGTAAATCCCCAACAGTGCAATTGCTGGGTCGTAGGGCAGGTATATTTTTAACTGTTTGAGGAACCTCCACACAGTTTTCCACAGTGGCTGCACCAGTTCACATTCCCACCAACAGTGTAAGAGGGTTCCCTTTTCTCCACATCCTCTCCAACATTTGTTGTTTCCTGCCTTGTTAATTTTTCCCATTCTCACTGGTGTGAGGTGGTATCTCATTGTGGTTTTGATTTGTATTTCCCTGATGGCAAGTGATGCAGAGCATTTTCTCATGTGCATGTTGGCCATGTCTATGTCTTCTTCTGTGAGATTTCTGTTCATGTCTTTTGCCCATTTCATGATTGGATTGTTTGTTTCTTTGGTGTTGAGTTTAATAAGTTCTTTATAGATCTTGGAAACTAGCCCTTTATCTGATATGTCATTTGCAAATATCTTCTCCCATTCTGTAGGTTGTCTTTGAGTTTTGTTGACTGTATCCTTTGCTGTGCAAAAGCTTCTTATCTTGATGAAGTCCCAATAGTTCATTTTTGCTTTTGTTTCTTTTGCCTTCGTGGATGTATCTTGCAAGAAGTTACTATGGCCGAGTTCAAAAAGGGTGTTGCCTGTGTTCTTCTCTAGGATTTTGATGGAATCTTGTCTCACATTTAGATCTTTCATCCATTTTGAGTTTATCTTTGTGTATGGTGAAAGAGAGTGGTCTAGTTTCATTCTTCTGCATGTGGATGTCCAATTTTCCCAGCACCATTTATTGAAGAGACTGTCTTTCTTCCAATGGATAGTCTTTCCTCCTTTATCGAATATTAGTTGCCCATAAAGTTCAGGGTCCACTTCTGGATTCTCTATTCTGTTCCACTGATCTATGTGTCTGTTTTTGTGCCAGTACCACACTGTCTTGATGACCACAGCTTTGTAGTACAACCTGAAATCTGGCATTGTGATGCCCCCAGATATGGTTTTCTTTTTTAAAATTCCCCTGGCTATTCGGGGTCTTTTCTGATTCCACACAAATCTTAAAATAATTTGTTCTAACTCTCTGAAGAAAGTCCATGGTATTTTGATAGGGATTGCATTAAACGTGTATATTGCCCTGGGTAACATTGACATTTTCACAATATTAATTCTGCCAATCCATGAGCATGGAATATTTTTCCATCTCTTTGTGTCTTCCTCAATTTCTTTCAGAAGTGTTCTATAGTTTTGAGGGTATAGATCCTTTACATCTTTGGTGAGGTTTATTCCTAGGTATCTTATGCTTTTGGGTGCAATTGTAAATGGGATTGACTCCTTAATTTCTCTTTCTTCAGTCTCATTGTTAGTGTATAGAAATGCCACTGACTTCTGGGCATTGATTTTGTATCCTGCCACGCTACCGAATTGCTGTATGAGTTCTAGCAATCTTGGGGTGGAGACTTTTGGGTTTTCTATGTAGAGTATCATGTCATCGGCGAAGAGGGAGAGTTTGACTTCTTCTTTGCCAATTTGAATGCCTTTAATGTCTTTTTGTTGTCTGATTGCTGAGGCTAGGACTTCCAGTACTATGTTGAATAGCAGTGGTGAGAGTGGACATCCCTGTCTTGTTCCTGATCTTAGGGGAAAGGCTCCCAGTGCTTCCCCATTGAGAATGATATTTGCTGTGGGCTTTTCATAGATGGCTTTTAAGATGTCGAGGAATGTTCCCTCTATCCCTACACTCTGAAGAGTTTTGATCAGGAATGGATGCTGTATTTTGTCAAATGCTTTCTCTGCATCCAATGAGAGGATCATATGGTTCTTGGTTTTTCTCTTGCTGATATGATGAATCACATTGATTGTTTTACGGGTGTTGAACCAGCCTTGTGTCCCAGGGATAAATCCTACTTGGTCATGGTGAATAATTTTCTTAATGTACTGTTGGATCCTATTGGCCAGTATCTTGTTGAGAATTTTTGCATCCATGTTCATCAGGGATATTGGTCTGTAATTCTCCTTTTTGGCGGGGTCTTTGTCTGGCTTTGGAATTAAGGTGATGCTGGCTTCATAGAACGAATTTGGAAGTACTCCATCTCTTTCTATCTTTCCAAACAGCTTTAGGAGAATAGGTATGATTTCTTCTTTAAACGTTTGATAAAATTCTCCTGGGAAGCCATCTGGCCCTGGACTCTTGTGTCTTGGGAGGTTTTTGATGACTGCTTCAATTTCCTCCCTGGTTATTGGCCTGTTCAGGTTTTCTATTTCTTCCTGTTCCAGTTTTGGTAGTTTGTGGCTTTCCAGGAATGCGTCCATTTCTTCTAGATTGCCTAATTTATTGGCGTATAGCTGTTCATAATAGGTTTTTAAAATCGTTTGTATTTCCTTGGTGTTGGTAGTGATCTCTCCTTTCTCATTCATGATTTTATTAATTTGAGTCTTCTCTCTCTTCTTTTTAATAAGGCTGGCTAATGGTTTATCTATCTTATTAATTCTTTCAAAGAACCAACTCCTGGTTCTGTTGATCTGTTCCACAGTTCTTCTGGTCTCGATTTCGTTGAGTTCTGCTCGAATCTTTATTAGCTCCCTTCTTCTCTTGGGTGTAGGATCTATTTGCTGTTTTTTCTCTAGCTCCTTTATGTGTAAGGTTAGCTTTTGTATTTGAGTTCTTTCCAGTTTTTGAATGGATGCTTGTATTGCGATGTATTTCCCCCTTAGGACTGCTTTTGCTGCATCCCAAAGATTTTGAACGGTTGTATCTTCATTCTCATTAGTTTCCATGAATCTTTTTAATTCTTCCTTAATTTCCTGGTTGACCCTTTTATCTTTTAGCAGGATGGTCCTTAACCTCCACGTGTTTGAGGTCCTTCCAAACTTCTTGTTGTGATTTAGTTCTAATTTCAAGGCATTATGGTCCGAGAATATGCAGGGGACAATCCCAATCTTTTGGTATCGGTTCAGACCCGATTTGTGACCCAATATGTGGTCTATTCTGGAGAAAGTTCCATGTGCGCTTGAGAAGAATGTGTATTCAGTTGAGTTTGGATGTAAAGTTCTGTAGATATCTGTGAAATCCATCTGGTCCAGTGTATCATTTAAAGCTCTCGTTTCTTTGGAGATGTTTTGCTTAGAAGACCTATCGAGTATAGAAAGAGCTAGATTGAAGTCACCAAGTATAAGTGTATTATTATCTAAGTATTTCTTCACTTTGGTTAATAATTGATTTATATATTTGGCAGCTCCCACATTTGGAGCATATATATTGAGGATTGTTAAGTCCTCTTGTTGAATAGATCCTTTAAGTATGATATAGTGTCCCTCTTCATCTCTCACTACAGTCTTTGGGGTAAATTTTAGTTTATCTGATATAAGGATGGCTACCCCTGCTTTCTTTTGAGGACCATTCGAATGGTAAATGGTTCTCCAACCTTTTATTTTCAGGCTGTAGGTGTCCTTCTGTCTAAAATGAGTCTCTTGTAGACAGCAAATAGATGGGTCCTGCTTTTTTATCCAGTCTGAAACCCTGCGCCTTTTGATGGGGTCATTAAGCCCGTTCACATTCAGAGTTACTATTGAGAGATATGAGTTTAGTGTCATCATGATATCTATTCAGTCTTTGTTTTTGTGGACTGTTCCACTGAACTTCTTCTTAAAGGGGAATTTTAAGAGGCCCCCTTAAAATTTCTTGCAGAGCTGGTTTGGAGGTCACATATTCTTTTAGTTGCTGCCTGTCTTGGAAGCTCTTTATCTCTCCTTCCATTTTGAATGAGAGCCTTGCTGGATAAAGTATTCTTGGTTGCATGTTCTTTTCATTTAGGACCCTGAATATATCCTGCCAGCCCTTTCTGGCCTGCCAGGTCTCTGTGGAGAGGTCTGCTGTTACCCTAATACTCCTCCCCATAAAAGTCAGGGATTTCTTGTCTCTTGCTGCTTTAAGGATCTTCTCCTTATCTTTGGAATTTGCAAGCTTCACAATTAAATGTCGAGGTGTTGAACGGTTTTTATTGATTTTAGGGGGGGATCTCTCTATTTCCTGGATCTGAATGCCTGTTTCCCTTCCCAGATTAGGAAAGTTTTCAGCTAGAATTTGTTCAAATACATATTCTGGCCCTCTGTCCCTTTCGGCGCCCTCGGGAACCCCAATTAAACGTAGGTTTTTCTTCCTCAGGCTGTCGTTTATTTCCCTTAATCTATCTTCATGGTCTTTTAATTGTTTGTCTCTTTTTTCCTCAGTTTCCCTCTTTGCTGTCAACTTGTCTTCTAGGTCACTCACTCGTTCTTCCACCTCGTTAACCCTCGTCGTTAGGACTTCTAGTTTGGATTGCATCTCATTCAATTGATTTTTAATTTCTGCCTGATTAGCTCTAAATTCTGCAGTCATGAAGTCTCTTGAGTCCTTTATACTTTTTTCTAGAGCCACCAGTAGCTGTATAATAGTGCTTCTGAATTGGCTTTCTGACATTGAATTGTAATCCAGATTTTGTAACTCTGTGGGAGAGAGGACTGTTTCTGATTCTTTCTTTTGAGGTGAGGTTTTCCTTCTAGTCATTTTGCTCAGTGCAGAGTGGCCAAAAGCAAGTTGTATTGGGAAAAAGAGAAAAAGAGAGGAGAGAAAGAAGGAAAGAAAAGAGAAAGAGAAAAAAAAAGGGAAGAAAAAGAAAAAAAAACGAAAAAAAAGAAAAAAAGAAGAAAAAGAGAAAGAAAAAGAAAGGAGAAAAAAAGGGGGTGGGGGAAGGAAACAAATCAAAAAGCAAAACAAAACAAAACAAAACAAAACAAACAAAAAAAAAAAAACCAAAAAAAAAAAAAAAAAAAAAAAAAAAAAAAAAAAAGGAACCACAGGGGAGTATCTTCTGATTCTGTGTACTTTAAGTCCCTTGGCTTCTCCTGGAAGTTGTCAGTCTAGCTGATCTTCTGGGGGAGGGGCCTGTTGTGTTGATTTTCAGGTGTTAGCAGTTGGGGGAGCTGCTGTGCCCCTGCCTGGTGCAGGGCTCGGTGGGGGTTGTTTACCCCGTGAGGCCGCAGGAGGAACAGCCCCAGTGGCGGGGCAGCTCTGGAAACGTGGATTCAGCTCCGGCAGGAACTCCGTCTGCAGGGCCTGGAGGTTCTGGGGCGGGACCGCTGATGTGCTCAGCTGGGGCAGGAGCGTCCTCGCTGTCCTGGGCCCTCCCGGCCTCTGCCTGTCCCGGGGGAGGCGGGATCCTGGGCTGTGTCCCGGCGCCCTGTGCTCCGGAGCCTGCGCTGGTGGATTCGCGCTCCCGGGCCGCGCAACCCCCTCCGCGGAGCCGCCGCCCGAGCCCCTCCGAGCTGCTCCTGGAACCGCGCAGCCCCCTCCGCACGGAGCCTCTTCCTCCGCCCGAGCCCCTCCGAGCTGCTCCCGGGGCCGCGCAGCCCCCTCCGCGGAGCCGCCGCCCGAGCCCCTTCAGCTGCTCCGGGTCCCGCCGGGTCCCGCCGTGCGCGCTGCAGCCCTTAGGGAGCTCGGCGCACTCTCCTGGGGCGCAGTTGCTGTTACTGTCCCCGGGAGCCCGAGGGCATCCCCGCCCTCCTGGGTCCTGCTCCAACTCCCCGCGAGCCCCTTTCCCCCCGGAAGGTCGGTGCAGCTCCTGCTCCTCCGGGACGGGGCTCTCCTGTCCTGGGGACACTCGCCCCGGCCTCAGCCCGGCTCCTCGCGGGGCCCCTCCCCCTTGGAGGCCTTTGTTTCTTTATTTCTTTTTCCCCGTCTTCCTACCTTGATAGAAGCGCGAACTCTTCTCACTGTAGCATTCCAGCTGGTCTCTCTTTAATTCTCAGGCCGAATTCATAGATTTTCAGGATAATTTGAAGGTTTTCTAGGTAGTTTGGTGGAGACAGGTGATTTGGGGACCCTACTCTTCCGCCATCTTGCTCCTCCCCCCCATAATTTTCTTAATGTCATTTAATTGCAATGCCATGAAAACCTCTAGGGATAAAAAATATTAAATATTTAATTTTAGAAGACACAAGCTATAGTCTACAAACATAATTACCCAATGGTATGTGACATATTTGTATCTATTAGACATTCTTTTAAAATTCAATTCATTTTAATAAACGTGTATTGAAGATAACTAAAGGCATTTTCAGATTATTTATATGCTCTCTATCCTTGCTCATGGAGTCGATTGATATTTTTCTGCTTATCATCAAATTGTATGAAATTTACTGTTGTGACTATTTTAGTACTTTAAGAATTTTAAGACTCATTATTTTAATAAACTTGAGATTCTTTAAAATTGAAAATACTTGCTCCAAGATCAAATATTGATACATCTTTTTCTGATTATATTCTTCCACTTTTTTAGAATTGAGCATGACATTCAGAAACTTGGTTAGCTGAAAACGATAAAAAGGGCAAGGGGACACCTTACCTCCTCTTTCTGAGATTTTTCTCTCACTACTGACCTTTTCATGAAAGAACATGCAACACTTTCTAATTATGTATCCATTGCGAATGCTCTACCTCTATGATCAGTAACCATTGTAAAAATCTAGGAAGTTCAGCCTGCAGTTTATGGGAGAAAAAAAAAAGCATCCTAATGTTACATATTTCCTGCCTTAGTTTTGTGTGTGTGTATGTGTGTGTGTGTATATATATATATTTTTTTTTTCTACTGGAATCTCAACTGTTATTGCCAAAGTATGAAATCATATACATCTGCTTTATGTTTAATAATGGAAATAGTTCAACTATCCTTTTAAGAGCTTTCTGCAATAAAAGAAATTAGTTACAGAAAATAGAGATGGAAAAGAGCTTTCAGTAAAATAACCTTTTTAATTTTTGAAAAATTTCAGTGTGAAATTTGATATTTTATTACAACCAAATTCCATTCAGTATCATCTTTGAATTGTGACGTGGCACTAAAAATAAGTTTCTAAGTTTTAAAATACGTTTTAACTGATCTCACCATGTTTGTTTTTGAACTTTGAGGAATACATGCAGGAGGTACACATTTGAGTATGGATCTTTTCTTTTAGTTTATATATGTGAATTTCATTCATGTTGTTGTCTGTAGCAATGATTTCTTTTTTATTGCATATGCTATTTCACTTATGAATAAACCATAATTTATATATTCCTTCTACTGTTGATGAGCATTGGAGCAGGACTGCTAAATAGTCATGTCATGAAAATTCTTATATATAACTTTGTCTTTTGGTTCATACATGTATGCATTTTTCTAGGGTATATATGTAGGAATAAGAATTGTTTTATACAGAATGCAAAGATTCTGATTTAGTAGATACTACCAAAAAAACTCCTCCTAAGTGACTGCAGTAATTTATATTCTTATGAATAGTTTATAAGACTTTAAATTTCACCACATCCTTGGCAACACTCATTATTGTTAATTTAAATTCGCCAGTGGGCAGATATTTTTAATATCTCATTGTTTTATGTTCTATTTTCTCTTATGACTGAATAGATTCATAACATTTTTATGTACTTATTATTAGAATGTCCTCTTTAATAAAGTGCCTGTTCAAGTATTTTGCTCATTTTTTTTTACTGAATTTTATAGAGTTGCCTGAAATGTTTTTATTGATGTGTAGGAGTTACTTACATATTCTTAATATTTGTCCATTATCATACATATGCATTGCAAATATCTTCTACTCTGAAACACCATCTATTAAATTTTTTTTATGAATAGAAGTCCTTAATTTCAATAAAGTTAAATTAATAGATAGGTTCCACTATGGTTAGTGTATTTTGTATTGTTTTTAAGAAATATTTTCCTACCTTAAGAATATGAAGATATTCTGTTTTCTTCTAGAAGAATTTTTTTTACTTTTTATATTTGACTAATCTATATTGATTTTTTAAAAATGTATTTTAGGGATCAAAATTCTCACCCTACCCACTTTTAAATGTCCAACTGACTATACTTACTTAACCATACTTTCCACAGTGCACTGCTATGACCTCTAGTCATATATAAAGTGAGCATATGAGTGTGTGGGTTGGTTTCTATATTCTCCATTTGCTCATATGCCTGTTTGTTTATTCTTGACCAATACTACATTATCTTTATTACTGTAGTTTTATAGTGTAAGTCTTCTGAGTTTGTTATAATTCTCTAATAGTAACTTGTCAATTTTTGTCCTATGCTACATAAATATTCAAATTAACTTGTCAGTTTCCACATATCACAAAATCTGAAAAGGGTTTGATTGGGAGTGTTTATTATTAGTTAAATTTGAGATAATTGGGCATTTTTGTAATATCCTCTTCTAACACATAGACATGGAGTGTACTATTATTTGGATCTATTTTAGTGTTAATATTGCATGTAATTTACTAATCAGAAGTCTTCTGGTGCATTTGTTAAGTGTACTACTATGTATTTGATATTTTAGGATACTATGGTAAATATTTGATGTTTTAGAATAGTACTTTTTAAATACATTTTGTTTTGTTTTCCTATATCTCAAAGGATATAGGAGTTGCTGCTATATAGAGTATAATTATTTTTTCTAACATTTTATTATAAAAAATGCCAAATAAATGGCAAAGTTGGAAGAATTTTGCAGCATACACAAAGATTCTACCTTCAATATTTTTACATAATTGCTATCACCCATCACTTACATTATACTCACCTAGATTCTAAAGATAAAAAGAAAATACTGAAAAATGCCAACAAATGAAAAAGAAACCTATACATATATACACCTTGGTAACCTGTGAAATATTAAACAAAAGAATGGTCTTAAAATCATTAAGAAAAAAAGACTGTTTTGAATTACTAATTGAATTAGTCAATAAAAGTTCAATTAGTAATTATATTTAGTCAATAAAAATACTCTCCATCAGAAATTATAGAAACTAAAATATGTAACATGATATTTTCAATGTGCTCAAGGAAAATAATACACCCAGTTATTTTCAGATAAAGAAAAACCAAGACTGTCTCAGGTGGACTCTCACCAAAACTAATTACAAATATGTAATTCAAGAAGAAAATAAAGCAACTTTATAGAGAGGCCTAAAGTGAATATATAAATAAAAAGCAAGAAATTAATAAATGGGTGCATGTAAATAAGATTAATAAGTTTGGCTGAATAGAAAAATAATGTTTAGTGGATATTATGGGCTGAACTGTGTTCCCCTCAAATTCATATGTTGAAGTCCTAAGCTCCATAACCTTAGAATGTGACTCTGTTTAGAAACAGGGAACATAAACAGGCAATTAAGTTAAAGGGAGTCAGTAGGGTGGACCCCAATCAAATTGATTGGTGTCTGAACATTATAAGAAATTAGGACACAGAAAACAGAAGGATGATCTTGTAAGGACTAGCAAAAGGTAGCCATCTGCAGGTCAAAAAAAAAAAAAAAAAAAAGGCCTCAGAAGAAACCAAACCTGCCACACCTCGATCTCTGGCTTCTAGCATCCAGAATTGTGAGACAGTAAGTTTCCATTGTTTAAACACCCTGTCTGTGCTATTATGTTATAAGAACCCTAGCAAACCAAATAGTGAGATTTTAAAAGTTCAAATTAAAAAATTCAATAATAGCACAAAAGTGATAAGGACTAAATGGAGTGTTCTAATATCTTCATTATTCAAAAAAAAAAAGGGAGTGAAGATACTAATTATCTCAAATTTTGATGAGTCAGATATTCATGTTTATATATGTAGGGCAACATCTAAAAGAAATCAAGTATTTATCTCCCAAATGACTAGAAGGAAATGTGTGTAATGATAAAAAAAAAAAAAAAAAAAAGGAAAATAAAGTAAAAAAACAGAACGGGGAGGGGGGCAAAAAAGAGAAGGAACAATAGCAAACATTAAATAATACACTGGCATTTGTCCAATTATATCAACAAACAATGTAACTTCCATTTAAAAGACAAAGGCTTTTTTTTTGTCTTTTTGATTTTAGCCATTATGACAGATACATTATAGTTTTGATTTGCATTTCCCCATTGCTTAGGGATGTTGAATGAGTATGTGGAGAAAAAGAAACTCTCATACATTGTTGGTGAGAATGCAAAATAGTGCAGCCACTGTGGAACCAGTATGGTTCCTCAAAAAATTAAATAGAAATATCATATGATGCAACAATTCCACTACTGGGTATTTTCCCCAAAGAAAACAGACACCAATTTGAAAAGATTATATGCACCCCTATGTTTATTGAGCACAATTTACAATACTCAAAATATAGAAGCAGCCTAAGTGCCCATTAATAGATGAATGCATAAATATGTTATATAATATATACGTTATATATATATATATATATATATGTTATATAACTCAGGCATAAAAAGGTAAGATTTTGCCATATGCAACAACATGGGTGGACTAGAGGGTATTATGCTAAATGAAATGTCAGAGAAAGGCAAATACCACATATTTCCACTCATATATAGAATCTAAAAACAAAATAAATGAATAAACAAACAAAAAGCAGAATTAGATCTATAAATACAGAACAAACTGATGGGGAGGGGGGTTGGGAGATGGACAAAACGGGTGAAGGGGAGTAAGAGATATAAGCTTTCAGTTATAGAATGAATAAGTCATGGGAATAAAAGATACAAAATAAGGAAATAGTCGGAATAGTAATAATGTTGTATGGTAACATATGGTAGCTCCCTTGTGGTGAGCATAGCACAGTGTACAGAGAAGTAAAATCACTATCGTGTATACCTGAAACTAGTGAAACATTGTACACCAACCATAGTGCAATTAAAGAATGACAGTAAAAATTTTTTTTTTTTAAATTTTTATTTATTTATGATATTCACAGAGAGAGAGAGAGAGAGAGAGAGAGAGGCAGAGACACAGGCAGAGGGAGAAGCAGGCTCCATGCACTGAGAGCCCGACGTGGGATTCGATCCCGGGTCTCCAAGATCGCGCCCTGGGCCAAAGGCAGGCGCCAAACCGCTGCGCCACCCAGGGATCCCGACAGTAAAATTTTTTTAAAAAGCTAAAGACTGGGGATCCCTGGGTGGCTCAGAGGTTTGGCGCCTGCCTTCAGCTCAAGGCATGATCCTGGAGACCCGGGATCGAGTCCCATGTCGGGCTCCCTGCATGGAGCCTGCTTCTCCCTCTGCCTGGGTCTCTGCCTCTCTCTCTCTCTCGTGTGTCTCTCATGAATAAATAAATAAAATCTTAAAAAAAAGCTAAAGATTGTCAGTCTGGCTAAAATAATCCAGCAAGATAATTAAAATAAAAACAAGGTTTCACTAAAAATATGGTTTGTGTTGTTCATTGAAGAAGTGGGTAAAAATTAGTATTAATATAGAATATTTGAACCATATCATTAACATGTTTGACTAAACTGACATAAAATACTGCACAAACTACGTGCATTTCAAGTACACATAGAATATTTGTAAAACTGGACCACATAATGAATTATAAGAAAAATCTCAAGCAATTTCAAGAATTTGAATCATATACCTTTGACCAAGTCATAAACCAATGACATAAAAGGAGTTTTAGAAAGGCTGTGTGTCAAACTTTTTTTTTTTTTTTTAGTTTAAATGCATTTTATTTTCAGAAAACCTACATGACATGTTTTGTTTTTCTTAAAAACAATGCCTCCACCCCAAATAAATCAAGGTCAAAATAAATGGAGAGCCCAAGATGACATCAGTCCCATTTGTCTGAGTCCTGGCATTGTGTGGATGAAAAGCAGCAGCCAGTTACCACAATAGGTGATACCTCCAAAGTTAACAGCCAAATTCTTTTAACTTTTTTCCATTTCTAAATCATCCTTATAGAAAATCATATACAGGGTCTCACCACCCTCACAGTAGTCCAACAGAGCAACCATGCCATCTAGAATCATGTTTTCACCAATAAAGAACTCAGAGTTTTTTTAAATTGGCAAGAATGTATTTGATTCGTTCTGCAACCCCTGCCACAAAAGATTTTACTCTATCTGGCCTCTGTTCTTCAAGTTTGCCTTTGATTGATTCCATATAATCTTTGATGTACTACTTGCAGAGTTCTTTTGTGAAGCTGTTTTCCTGCAAGTGATGGTTCATGATAATATCAACACCAGTGACTATTGTGGTTTTGGTACCTTTGCCCTCAGGAGCTTCCATGGAGGCATTTTCATCAATGAACGAGTCATCAGTGTTACCCTCTGTCCTACTGACCATCTTCCCCTTCACCTCTAGGCACAGCCATCCGTCACGGCTGATGAGATACGGGTAGTGATCATGCCCACTGTTGGAGAGAGATGATGGCAGTGCTGGTTTAGCAGGAGCCAGAGCTCTGAGCCAGCATGGTGCAGTCAAAGCAGCATCCAGCAGAGGGTTGAGGAGACGTGGGAATGGGTGGGAAAAAGCTGTGCCAACTGTTTTAAAAATACACTTTTAAGTAACTTGTGGGTCAAAGAAGATTAAGAAAATATTTTAACCTAAAAGGTAATACAATATCGTTCATATAAAACCATTTGAAAAAGAAACAAACAAACGTGAATGCTCAGCCATATGGGGCAGACTGCAATAGTCCAAGCATTCAATTGACAACAAATATGAAAATCTGGAATTATTATTTTTTTTTGGTATTTATTTATTTACATAGAAAGGAAGAGGGTAGGAGCAGAGGGAGAGGGACAAGCAAGCAGACCATGCTGAGTGCAGAGCCCCACCAAGGGGCTGCATCCCACCACTCTAAGATCATGACCTCAGCTGACATCAAGAGTCCAAGGCTTAAACTGAGCCACCCAAGGAGCCTCGGAATATATGGAATAATTATAAAAATCATATGTATGATGGCTACATATTGCTGAAGGAGCAATGAAGACTAGAAGAAGTTAAACTCAACAGAGGTGATAAATTTTCAGAGATGAGCTGATGTTCTGCGATTATCTTTCGAAGCATTCTGACTCTTGATTGCCTATCCTGGTTGCAGGTTAGAAACTGAATCTAAGCTTGACCCAGGCACAAGGCCACTGAGAGGAACAGAGAAACCAACTATGTTTCTGGAGGTCACACAAGGCTGGAGTAATATATTGAAAACTCTAGGGCCCTACACCTCTTGACTGATTACCATCTCAATGAAAGTTGCCCAGAAAAATACAGGATGCCCAATTAAATTTGAAATTTAGATAAACAGAATACTTTTTAAATGTACTTTTTAAATATGTCAAATTTTGAATGGGACATACTTGTACTAAAACTTTAATTGGCTATTTATCTGAAATTCAAGTGTACTGAGTGTCCTATATATATATATTTTTTAATCTTTTGCTTAGTATGGAAACTTTAATCTTAAGACATTTGCTGAATTCCCAAGAACTGGGAAGACAGAAACAAACAAATAGGAAACATTAAATAATACACTAGGTGTAAGAAAATTGTTCATATTATTTTTGTGATGTCTGAAAATCTGAAATTGCTTCAAAAATAAGTTAAAAAATAGTGCAAGAAGAATCATTAATGATTTCACAAGTCAGAAATTTATGGCAACACATCCATCTTAATTAAACACACCTCAGGTAATGTCAAAATTAAGCACAACAGAGAAAAAATAGAGTGAAGAGTGCTGAAGAAAAAAACAGTCCTCTATTCTGATACTAAGCCTGTTGGACTGAAACAAAGACTCAAAGTTTCATTCATATTCCTTGGTAGAATATGACTGAGATGGAAACAAATAAATATTTTGCAATTTACATAATCCTACGACTTATCCAAGAAGAGTTTCTGCTGAAATTTGCATATAAACAAAAAATTGAATCTTGAAATATTTTTATTTGAAATTAATTTTTAGCATTGAAAACAACTAAAGAGATATTTATATATCTGGTATCAGAAAATATCTGACTTTTATTACCCAGAGAAATAAGTTACCTTCATAATAGTTAATTTTTTTCACTCTTTAAACATCTTAAGTGTAGGAATCTTTTTCTTTTACTAATAGAAACCAGGGTACCATATTCAGGGACTCATAATAATATTTGTATCCTATCTAGCATCTTCTTGTATACACACACACACACACATCCACACATAGAGCAAGAAAATTATAATGGAACTGAAATTGCCAAGTAAGTATAAATAACTAAGAATGACCTTTAAACTACACTTTAACTGTACTTGTAGCCACAGATTTACAGATAGACCACTAAAATCATCAGTGAGACTTCCCAAAAAGAATAATATACATTATATATTTAAGCTACCTTCAAACAAGGGAGGTCATTCTTTGCTGGCATGTTATGTGGTTTTATACCTTGAATCAAAAATAGATATGAAACAAATATCATGTACTAATTAGATTTTCAGGAACAATTTTATAATATTTGGCATCAGAAACTGATGAGCAAGATGTAAGCAGTATATAAAGTCAAGGAGTAGGGAAAATTGACAGATTAGATTGAAAGCTGATGGAGAGCCAAAGAACAAGAGATGAAGAAAATATCAAATTTCTTAAAAGTCATCCAGAAGTTAGTTTGGCTAAGGGGGCTGACATTTTTAACATATAATAAGAGCAAAAATGACATGGATAACAGTTAGCCCTGATTTATGCAATCTAAGAAAAATTACCTATAATATTCTTTAAGAATATCCTATAATGACAAATTCTATCTTTTTGTTTCTTTTTCTTACAACTATTTTTGAGCTCCTCTACTAAGCTAGGCCCTATTGTGAGCTTTGAAATCACAGCAGTGAATAAGTCAAGGAACGTTCCTGCTTCCACGGGGCCCATTTGCAATGAAGAGCTGCATACATTAATTTACTTTTATTTTTGAAGAACACCAATAGGAAAATAAAGAGCTGAAGGAGAAAGCATTGGAGGTCGGGCAGGGGTAGAACATTACTTTAGATAGTATATTCAGGAAAACTCTATGATGAAATAACTTTGGGGTTGAGGCCTACATGATGATAGGTGCTCAACCATGAAAAAACTGAAGAAAGAATTTGAGAGGCATAAAACAACTAACTGGTCCTTAGCTACCGAAGTAGAAATGATCTTGATATCAAACCACAACTGTTCTACCTTCAAAAAAATATTTTGGGATGGTGGGTGGCTCAGTGATTGAGCGCCTGCCGTTAGCCCAGGGCATGATCCCAGGATCCAGGATCGAATCCCACATCAGGCTCCCTGCATGGAGCCTGCTTCTCCCTCTGCCTGTGTCTCTGCCTCTCTCTGTGTCTTTCATAAGTAAGTAAAAAGTCTTAAAAATGTTTAAAAAATATTTTACTTATTTATTTATTTGAAAGAGGGAGTGGGGCAGGGAGGGGCATAGGGAAATGGAAAGAAAGAATCCCAAGCTGACTCCATGCTGAGTGCAGAACCCGATGCAGGGCTCGATCTCACAACCCTGAGATCATGACCTAAACTAAAACCAAGAGTTAGACGCTGAACCAAATGAGCCACCCAGATGCCTCTGTTCTACCTTTTCATGAGGATTTTCACTTAAGAATATTCATTTGTGATAGTTATTACTACTTGATTTCATATACAGTTTGTAGACTTGAGACTCTAGAAATGCAATTATAGCTCATACAGTGACAGCTGCCTTGTCTGTCTTGATATTCATCAAACAGCATGTCTTGACTTGATGGTTGGTTGCACTGAACAATCTTAGGAAAAATTTTCTGTACTAAAGGATTATTGAATATCAAGATTCATTTTCATTCTCCTTATAAAGACGTTTGAAACTTGAGACAAAAAATAAAATATTTAAGTTCACAAAAATGAGAGAGATGGCAAATGGAAGATATAATTTTTGTTTTGTCATTTATTTCATGTTTTATTTCTTGAACACTATTTTTCAAGATACTTTATTTAAAATATATATAATGCCCATTTCTTATGGAAATGAATTAATTAAATAATGCTTATAATCAATTCCTATTTTCTTTCATTTATAAACTTAATGAACAATTCATTTATAGAGATAATGGACAAATCTAGGTAACAGCTACTATATTTTTATTTTTATTTTATTTTTTTGGTACTATATTTTTAAATAAAAGTACATTTAGTGGTTCAAATTGATGGCAATGATCTTTTAAAGATCTCAATAGTATCGCCATTATCTGTATTCTCTAATTTCCTCTTTAGTCGACAAATCTCATTTATCTGTTTCCAACTTACATGATCTTAAGTCAAATATTATGACTGAAATAAAACAAAAAAATAAAGAATAGTTGGAAACACAAAGAGATCTGGAAAAACCCTCAGATTTCACTATATCATATAAAAAAGTGGAAAAATCTTTTCTCTGAGTATCCATCACTGCCACACAGTCTTACACACATGAACAACAAACAAAACTGTGTGAAGTTTCTTCATTGTGTCAGCATAATAGAGGAAGTTGTCAGTCTTGTCTCTTTCATCTCTTACTTTTCACATATGGTTAACTGTCAATTACCTAACAGGTTCATCTCCTATATATGTTTATTCTTTGTCACTTTTCTTCTACCTCTACTTCCGTTGTCTTTATTTAGGAACTGGCCACCTCCCATCTGTTGGTCAACATGCTTCTAATGTCTTAACTCCCTATTCCAAATCTATTCTTTGTAGCCTATCAGAGGAATCCCTCCTTATGAAAAATTATTGTGTCTCATTCTTCTTAAATTCCTCCAGTAGTTTCAGAAGCTCTGTGACTAAAATCTAAGCCTTTTAATGTGACATACAAGACTGTACAAAATCTGTAAGGAAGAATTGCCTGAATGAGCTTTTTTTTTTTTCCCTCAAATTAAGACCTCTGATGCCCTAAACATTCATAGGTAAATACTCAGAGTTCTCTAAGTTCAAGGCAAGTTATGTATTTTTTAGATGAAAAAAGCACAGATTGACTAGAAAATTCAGTATCATGATCTGTGTGCTAGAGCATTTAACTAATATATCAGTGATAGGGTTGGTAAAAGCACTATGGGAAGACAATTCTTGAATTGGTACTTCAGACTTAAGGGGTCAGAGAAGGCTTTTGGAGATGTCATATTTAAACTGTAATCAAAAAATATAGAAGAACTTTTAGGAAGAATTGAGAGATGGTGACATGATGGAACAAATTCTAGAAGAAGAAAAGTATATTTTCAAACAGATAATATTTATGTATGTGCAAAGATTGTTTTTATGTTTATACCTCCATAACCTTTTTATCTTATAATAATTCATATTACTATTTGCATAATTATAGATTAAATGTTTGAAATTTAAAGCATTGTTTAGAGAAGGGATATACAGATTCTAGCTCAAGACCAATAATCCTCTTTGTAAATGAGGAAAACATTATTGAGCCTTCCTGCATTGTTCACATTATGAAATTTATTTCTAAATAAAATTCCATGATAACAAAATAATATATTTGAAAGCATTTAACTATTAAAATAAATTTTAAAAAGCATGGCAGTAAGACTTAGGAATGTATTAAAACTAAAAAAAAAAAAAAAAACTAAAAATATAGGACATCTGGGTGGCTCAGTGGCTGAGCTTCTGCCTTCGGTACAGGAAATGATCTTGGGTCCTGGGATCGAGTTCTGCATCAGGCTCCCTACAGGGAGCCTGCTTCTCTCTCTGCCTATGTCTCTGCTGCTCCCTATTTCTCATGAATAAATAAATAAATAAAATCATAAAAAAATAAAACCGAAAATATTCTGAAGGGATATTAAATACCTATTTTTTATTTTTATTTTCTTATTTTCTCTTTATGATTTTCAAATCAGTTGTAGTTGATCAGTAGCAGAGTCATCAGAGAATATTTAGAAAGAAAGGAAACTTAGGAAAAGATGTGTAAAATATAAAAAACATCTGGTGATAGTAAGATATATTCCAAAATCTAAAAGATAAAAAAGTTTTCATGATTGGACTTTATCTTTTATTTATTTATTTATTTATTTATTTATTTATTTATTTATTTATTTATTCATTTATTTTATTTTTACTTATTTTTATTTATTTTTTATTTTTTTGGACTTTATCTTTTAAAGGACAGAGGGTCTGAGGAAGATAGTAAAAACAGAGAGAAGTACAAATAGAGACGAAAAAAAGAAAAGAGATTTGTAAATCAACTAATTTACTTTTCAAATGGAAACTAATTTATTTTATTTAAAATTCTTGGGCACCTTTCTTCCACTGGTATTTGTTTTTCCAGCTCATTAAGTTTCTGAATGATTAATCTTTGCTCTCTAAGGAAAGAGAATGAGATTATTTGGTGAAGTGTGGGAGAGCTGAGCCCCTTAGGACATAGCTTAATCCAACAAGAAGGAACTTAGAGCTAAGGTTGTCATGACATTCTTAATAACAAAAACAGTGATAATATTTCTCACTGAGTTTTTAGTATACTATAAACACAGAATGAGATATGCCACTTATCTAGTGGTCTGGAATATATATATATATATAATCAATATAATATGCTCTATTGGTTAATGTTGGAATTGGAAAATCAATGAAAACTTCTCAAAAAAATACACCAGAATTAAGATAACTTATTAGCTTATTTTATTTTTCACTTGTAGGAAAAAATCAGGAAAATAGTTTTTTTTTCCCTCAAAGCAACATGTTCAGATAATTAAGGCCAAGATCTCTAAGTGCCAAATAAAAATGCTATTTTACAAAGGAATTAGTCCTAATATAAATTACCACGCCTTCTTTGGTAAATCACACTGAACAATTTTAAAATGTATAGAATTATCAAAAGTTAAGGTCTTCTTGCATATAGTTTAAGCCCCCTTACACCTAGTTATTATCTTAACCACTGAAGTTATGGGGGTATACAACAATGAAGAGGCTCTTAGCTAAATACACATTTAATTGCCACCTTTAGGGTGTTCCAGCTGATTACACGTATCTTGCTTCAGGAATTCTCCATAGACATCAAAATTCCTTAGGGTCTCTCTCTCTCTCTCTCTCTCTCTCACACACACACACACACACACACACACTCATACACCCCAGAAGAGCTACATGTTATACAGTAGCCTTAAGTAGCTTTTCTTGCTTCCCTTTCTCTGGTCTCTGTAATGATTATGAGTAGTTCTTTAAGTCAAGGATCTCTCTCAAGTAAACTGTGCATTCTTATTCAAAATTTTGTACCTAAAATGTTTTGGTTCAAGCACCTTGATGGCATAGGAATTAAGGATTCTTTTCTCTCAGCTAACACCCAACAAAACATCAATTCCCTGAGATTTTTAATACAAGATTGTATGTTTTATTGATGTATCTTAATGAGGCACAGACTATTTAGACTGAACAGTAGCTATAAATGACTCGTAAGAACATACTGGTTTTTGCCTGGATATCAGCTTCATGATATTTACTGTTATTTTCCTTATTTTATAGATGAGAAAACTAAACCATAGGTGATTTATTTTGCCCCAAATCAGAAATTTGGCAAGTGGTAGAACAGGAATTCAAATTATGCAATCTGACTCTAAATCCTCACAACAGCCCTTCATTCATCCTTCTAGACCTGGCGATCAGAAGCAGAGACTAGAGGTGGGCACTGTTAAATTTCTTAATTTGTATGGAAAGTCTTGTCTAATATTTGCTGCCTGATGGCACCTTTCCTTAATGAAGAAATTCATTTAAAGAGCACAGAAAATCAGGAGCATATTACACAATTTATTGCTTGTATAGTATAAATTAACGTTTTCTTGAATTATTGAAATATGCAATGAGTAATTACCGAATTATTGAAATTTTTAAAGTGTATAAGAATGCAAGCATAAATAAGACTACAAGTACACAGAACCTATGTTGCCATACTTTCTAAAATCATTTTTATTTTTTTCCTATAAAAAACTTATTTATGGATTTTTAGCAATCAATAAGAGTGTGGTATATTACAGTTATCCCTTCCTGATTCTTCAGCCAATGGTAGGAAGTTCTTCATGCATGGAATTCGACAAACTAGCAAATTCATTGCATCTGGAAGAGAATGGATGTACTGAGATACAATTTAGCTCAACTTCATCTATCAGATTATCACTGTTAATTAGCAAAGTGTGATTTTATTTGTCCAAGGAAGGCATGTAAAGGCATGTTGAGAGCTACCAGGTGACTCTGGGACATTTAAGAAAAAAAAACTCTACAACGGAGCCTGTTTTCTTACTTGCTATGGATGATTTATTATTTTTTACACTCCATTTTTGATACTTGACACATGGTATTGTTGTCATTGTCAATTTTCAATCAGCAGAAGGATAGCATATATAGCAATCTGAAAGACAAAATACGAGTGACTTTAAACTCCTTGTAGTTTTAAGTAGCAATTAAAGAATTCCAAGGATTCCATAAATAATTTTAGGTTTTTGGAAAACTTTTGGATGCTTTAAAGTTTAAAAATGTGAATTGTTTCCTTTTGTGATTGTATTAATAAATTCTAGACTTTCCTATCTTACCCTTGGGGAACAAAGTTCTTTTATATTTTTAATAGGTCATAAAACTGGAGTCTAAATTCACTGGAATATTTTACAGAAATCACTAGAAGACAAAATGGATGCCATATTGAGTCTGATCAAATGTCTCTCAAACCTCTTACACAGTCTCTTCTGCTGTGTTGAAAGGACTACCTTTAGTAGGGGATGCAATTATTCTTTATGATCTTGACCTTACAAAAATGAAGAAAGAGCCTGTGCCTTTCTTTGTGCTACCAGATGAACACAGAAGTTTTGTGTTTTGTCCTGATGGTCAAAGAAGTATGGGATTTTAGGATTGAGAAGAATCTTGAGAAAGATGTAGTTAAGAACTTTCTGATCAGTGTGTCCAATTACCTCATTTTGCTATGAAAATATCCCTACTTTTTAAATGTGTCATGAGGAAAAGAAGACTGGGAAACACTGTCTAGAAAACTCCCCTTTTATGTGGTGGAGCTTCTCTGTTCTCCTAATGTTCTTTTAAAAGCTATCTTGCAGATTATCATGGATGCGTGAATTCATATAAATCCTTTTGAATATGTTCGTATTTTGATGTCACACACACACACACACACAGATTCTTTATTTACCAACATTCATTCACTTCTCCCTCTTTCTAATATCACATTTGGGCATCTTTCAACCTCATCCCTATTTCCTACTATATTTGTCTGGGATTATCCCTAAGTGTACCTCTTGGGTTGTGTTCTTATTGGCTATAGGCCAATTCAGGTCATCATAGCTGCCTGGTCATAGCAATAGGTCCAGGGTGCATATGTAAACAAAGTCCTCCAATTAAGGTTAACTTGAAGAATTTTGCTGATAATGGCAGTGCACAGACCTGTCAGATGTTTTGTCTAAAATGTCTAAAACTATGTTTATTACCATTAGAGAAGACAGTCTGAATAGCAGAAGACAGATGCAAAGCATTGACAGAGATATGAATCTGTAGATCAAACCATAATATAAAGCTGGTCCCATCCTGCAGTTTTCAGTTACTTGCATGGAAAAGTTTCCCTTTCATCAAGTCACTTTCTTTTACATTTTAGTTCTTTATAAGCAAAACACATCAAAATATGTGATTTTTATTTCCTTGAAAACAGATTTCTCTTATTAATAAAGATGGCTTAGGTAGGATTAATGGATAGAATTACTAAGGGTTGGCTTAAAAATCATGTAGGTCAAATATTTTTAGGAATAAGAATCTTGTTCGTTGAATAGTCAGTCTTCCTTGCATTCTGGGGAGGAACTATATACCCAAAGGTATGCTAGATCGAGTATGGAATATATTAAAATGTAATTTATATTGCCTACCAGGCTTAGAGCCAAAGTAAGCCATCTGTGTATTTTCCACAACAATTAAACCTGACTAAAATCTTAAAAAAAGAAAAAGTGATGAAAGCTAGAACATTCTTGTCAATAAGATCTCAGAACAAAGACAAAGAGAGCTACACTCAGAGCCTACTATGAAGATGCCTTCAATGACCTGACTTGCCAACTATCAAAATGGGGGGCTCTGGAGCAATGTCGCAGTAAGCAGGGTCACCAAATATTCTAAGCACAGAGATGAAGGGAGGGAAAAAAAGGAGATGGCTAGGCTTTTCTCTCTTTCTCTTATGGAATAGAGAGAAGAAGAGTTCAAAAAATGAAAAATTAAAAAGAGACCTCTGGATTTGTCCATTAGAAAGTCATGATAACGTTAGGAAGAGTAATTTCAAAAGTAAGAACATATTATGGTGAATGAGTGATTCAGATTACTGTGTATACAATCATGAACGAGCATATGTTCATAGTGCTGAAGGTACTGATAACTTGATGAATCTCTCCTCTGGATACCAAAACTTAAGGAATAATCACAAGAGGATCGAAGTAGAATATTAGCTTTTTATGGACATTAAAGTGAACAGTTAATCTCAAATATAGGACAGAGAACGAAATGAGTTTTCCTAATATTGCCTCAAAAGTCTTGATGTAGGCACCTGTCCCTAAGAAAATATGGATTTGTAATGGGCACCTCAAACTCCTTATCCAGTCTGTGGATGGTCCAATTCATGGAGTGTCATGATTTTATTTTTAACTAATAGAATTTACTCCTTAGAACAATTTTTGGCTTACAGAAAAAAATGAACAGAAAGTAGAGTTCTTATACTCTTTCTATTTCCCATAACTTTTCCCATAAAAAATGTTTTATTTATTTATTTATTTGTTTGTTTGTTTGTTTGTTTATTTATTTGAGAGAGAGAGAGAGAGAGTGTGTATGTGCAAGTGGGAGGAGGAGCAGAGGCAGAGGATCTCAAACAGACTCCACGCTGAGCACAGAGTCCAACACCTGAGGATAAATCCCACAACCTTGAGATAAAGACCTGTGTAGAAACCAAGAGTCATCCGCTCAACCCACTGCACCAATCAGGCACCCTAAGCTTCCTCATTTTTGACATTTTGCACTGATATGGTACATTAGTTATAATTGAGAGATCAATATCAATACATTGTTATTAACTACAAAGTCATGGTTTATGCTAGGATTCACTCTTGGTGTCAGAGTTCCATGGGTTTGCCAAGTGCATAACCTCCACCATTACAGTATCACATAAATAGTGTCATTGCCTTAAAAATTCCCCCATGTATCACCTCTTCGTCTTTCCTATCTTCTCTGCCCCCATAACCCTTGGCAAACATTTTTTATTGTTTCCATAATTTTGCCTTTTTCAGAATGTGGTATAATTGGAATCATAGAGTATGAAGCCTTTCAGATTGGCTTCTTTCACTTAGCAATATGTCTTCAAGGTTTTCCCTTGTGTTTTCATGGTCTGATAGCCCATTTATTTTTATTGGGAAACAATATTTTACTGTATGGACATACTATGGTATATTTATCCATCCCCCTATTGAAGGACATGTGGTTGCTTCCAATTTTTGGCAATTATAAATAAAGCTGCTAAAAACACTCATGTAGATTTTCATGTGAACATATGTTTTTATTCATTTGTGTAAATACCTGAGTGCAGTTGCTGGATTATATGGTTAAGAATATGATTAATTTTGTAAAAAAAATAGCAAACTGTCCTCCAAAGTAGCTTTACCCATTGGCATTCCCATTAACAATGAACAGGAGTTCTTGTGCCACATGGTCTCTAGCATTTTGTCTTGTCAGTGTTTTGGATTTTGGTCCTTCTAATATGTATGTAGTCATATCCCATTGTTGTTGAATTTGCAAATCCTTTTCTACACATATTGAGCATCTTTTATAGGCTTATTTGCCATCTGTATATCTTCTTTGATGAGATGTCTATTCAAATTATTTCTGCCTATTTTTTAACTGTCTGTGCTTTTTTTTTTTTTTTTGGTTTTAGGAGTTCTTGGTATATATTGAATATATGCCTTATATTAGATATATATTTTCAAATATTGTGTCCTAATCTGTAGCATGTACTTTTATTTTCTTTAAAATATATTTTCTACAGCAGACATATACGTGTGCATGTGTGTGTGTGTGTGTGTGTGTGCTTATAAAGTCCAACTTACACATTTTTACTTTCATGGATCATTCCATTGTTGTATTTAAAAACCTGTTGCCAGACTCAAGGCCATCTAGATTTTCTCCTACATTATCTTGTAGAAATATTATAGTTTGCACTTTACATTTAGGCCAATTATTCATTTTGAGTGTTTTTTTTAAATATATAATATCAAGGTTAATTTTTTAAATAAATTTTTTTTTTCATGAGAATGTCCCATTGTTTCAGGATCATTTGTTGAAAAGATCGTTTTTATACATTGGATTGCTTTGGGTTGTTTGTGAAAAATAAGTTGAAAATATTTGAATATATTTGAGTGGGTCTATTTTGGGGCTCCATATTTTGTTCTTTTGACCTATTTGTTTATTTTAGAAATAGTACAACATTGTCTTGGTTACTGTAGCTTTATAGTGCATCTTGAAGTTGGGTAGTTTCAGCCCCCTGCATTCATTCTTCTCATCCATATTCTGTTGGTTGTTCTAGGTGTTTTGCAGTTCCACATAAGCTTTAGAATCAGTTTGTTGATATCCACAAAATAATTTTCTGGTCACTTGATTGGGATTGCATTGAACCTCTAGATCATTTTTAGAAAAACTGGTATTTTAATAATATTGAGTCTTTCTATCCATGAACATGGGATATCTTTCCATTGATATATATATTTTTTGACTTCTTTCATTAGTGTACTATAATTTTATTCATCTAGGTCTTATAATATTTTGTTAGACTTATACCTATGTATTTTATATTTTTGGTGATAATGTAATGGGGTTATGTTATTTCAAGTTGCAACTGCTTGTTGCTGGTAGATAGGAAGTCAATGGACTTTTGCATATTAACCTTGTATCCTGCAGTTTTGCTCTAATGGTTATTACTTCCAGGAATTTTTTGTCAATCCTTTGGCATTTTCTACATGGATACTATATGATGTGTTAACAAAGAGTTTTATTTCTTCCTTCCCCATCTGTATACCCTTTACTTCCTTTTATTGCCTTACTATATTAGCTAAAAATTCTAGTACAGTGCAAAATAATAGTGGTGAGAACATCTTTTTATTTTTCCTGCTCTTATGGGAAAAAATCTAGTTTCACACCAATACACATGAGGTAAGCTTAGGCTTTTTGCAGATACTATCTATCAAGAAAATTTTCCCATGCATTCCTACCTTCCTGAGAGTTTTTATCATGAATGGGTATTGGATTTTTTCAAAGACTTTTTCTACATCTACTGGTGTTATAATATGACTTATGTTTTTTAGCCTATAGATGTAATGAATTACCTTAAATAATTTTTGAATATTGAGCTGACCTGCATACCTGGAATAAATCCCACTTGATGAGGTATATAATTCCTTCCATGCAATGTTGGATTAAATTTGCTAAGATTTTATAGGAAATTTTTGCACAATGTTTATGAAAGATATCACTCATAGTTTTTCTTGTGATGTTTTTTGTGTAAAGTGTTACGTTAATGACTCACTGAATGAGTTGGAAAGGTTATGTCAGATTTTATTTTCTGAAAGAGATCATAAGAACTCTTATCATTTCTTATTTAAATATTAGAATTCACCACAGAACCCAGATGGACCTGGTGCTTTCTGTTTTAGAAGATTAATAATCATTGATTCAATTTATTTACTAGATATAGGCCTATTTGGACTATCTCTTTCTTCTTGTATGAGTTTTGGTAAATTGTGTCTTTCAAAGAATTGATCTTTTTTTCTTCCAACTCATTGAATTTATTGGCCTAGACTCATAAAACATATTACTCTTCTCCCCATTTTTTGTGGTAAAATATGCTTAATATAAAATTTATCATCATAACCATTTAAAAATGTACAGTTCAGTAGTATTAAAAACATTCATAATGTGTGCTACCATCACTACATTCCATATCCACAACTTTATCATCTTTTAAAACAGAAGCTCATTAAACAATAACTCCCAATTTTCCTTTCCCCTAGCCTTTGGAAACCACCATTTTACTTTCTGTCTCATAATTTTGATTCTTCTAAGTACCTCATATAGTGGAGCCATAGTATTTGTCTTTTTGTGACTGCCTTATATATAATTATATAAATTATATATATATATATATATCCTCAAGGTTCATAATTTTGTAGAATATTGCAGAATTTCCTTCCTTTTAAAGGGTAATATTCCATTGTATGTATATACAACATTTTGCTTTGTATTTGTCTTTTTGTGACTGCCTTATATAATTTTATATATATATATATATATATATATATATATATACATATATATATATATGTCCTCAAGGTTCATCATTTTGTAGCATATTGCAGAATTTCCTTCCTTTTAAAGGGTAATATTCCATTGTGTATATATATATATATATATATATATATATATATATATATATATATACAGCATTTTGCTTCTCCATGCACTGCTGATGGACACTTGGGTTGCTTCTGTGTTTTAGTAATTAAGAATAAAGCCACTATTGACATGGTTATACAAGTATCTCTTTGTGACTTGCTTTCAACTTTTTTGGGTATATGCCCAGAAGGAGAATTGCTGGATTATATGATAGTTCCATTTTTAATTTGAGGAACATCATGCTTTTTTCCACAGAAGCTGTATCATTTTACATTTCCACCAATAGTGCATAAAGATCAAAGTATTTCCATAATCTTTTCAACACTTGTTTTTTGGTTTTTGATAGCAGCCATCCTAATGGGTTGAAGTGGTATCTCATTGCAGTTTTCATTTGGATTTTCCTAATGATGGTGATGCTGAGCATCATTTCATGTTTTCTGGCCATCTGTATATCTCATTTGAAGAAAAGACTAATGCATTTCTGTTTTTGTTATTGAGTTTTAGGAGTTGTCTGTATATTTTAAATACTAATCCCTTATTGAGTATATGATTTATAAATATTTTTTTCCCACTCTGTGGTTGCCTGTTTGCTTTGTTGATGTGTCTTTTGATGTGTGAAATTTTAAAACTTTTCACGAGGTCCAATTTGTTTATTTTTGTTGTTGCTTGTATCTTTGATGTCATAACCAAGAAATCATTGCCAAATCCACCGGCATAAAGCTTTTGTTCTATTTTTCTTCTCTGAGACTTTAATTGTTTTAGGTCTTACATTGAAATGCTTGATCCATTTTGAGTTAGTTTCTTAGACGGTATTGGGTAAGGGTCCAAATTTAGTCTTTTGCATGTGAATAGCCAGTTTCCCCAGCCCCATTTGTTTTTTTGTTTTTTTTTTAAGATTTTATTTATTTATTCATGGGAGACACAGAGAGAGAGAGAGAGAGAGAGAGACAGGCGGAGGGAGAAGCAGTCTCCATGCAGGGAGCCTGACGTGGGACTTGATCCTGGAACTCCAGGATCAGACCCTGGGCTGAAGGCGCCACTAAACCGCTGAGCCACCAGGGCTGCCCCCCATTTGTTAAAAAGACTGTCCTTTCTCTATTGATTGGTTTTAGTATCCTTATCAAAAATTATTTGACCATATAATAAGGAATTATTTCTGTGATGTCTATTCTATTCCATTAGTCTATATGCCTGTCTTTATGCCAGTACCAAACTGTTTTGATTACTGTAGATTTGTAGTAAGTTTTGAAATAATGAGGTGTGACTCGGTTTTGTTCCTTCCCAAAATTTTTTGGGCTATTTGAGGGTCCCTTATCCATGTGAACTTTAGGATGGATTTTTCTATTTCTGCAAAAAATGCCATTGGAGACATGATAGAGATTGCACTAAATCTGAAAATAGTTTGGGTAATATTACAAAATTGGTCTAGAAGGTCTAGTTCTAGAGGCAACAAGAGTACCATTAATTGTGGCATCATCTAGTACGCAGTGATTTTGCTGGTGATGTATGTAATGTCTATACCTAATGAGAGTATCAACTACTAGATCAATTTTGCGATCCAATTTTGAAAACTTTATTCACAGAATACACTCCAAACTAGTTACTTTGAGAATTGAAACAATTCTGAGACTCTCCCTCAAATCCTCCTCTTCCTTTTTTTTTTTTTTCTTTTTCTTTTTTAAGGTAATCTATCTGCCTATTGTGGGGCTCAAACTCACAACTCTGAGACTGAGACACACATGCTATGCTGAGTGATCCAGCCAGGTGCCTCCCCAAAATTACTTATATTTGAAAAATTTGCTATTGTTTGAACCTGTGTACCCAGATTCATAGGGAAAAATGGTGTCTAGGTTATCTGGAGATAGGAGTGAGAAGGATTCTGTGATTGATTTCCTGAAAATTTCAGTCCTGAAGGAAGTGAAAATATAGTTATTTTTAGGGTTAAAACTTTAGAAAGACCTCCAATTAACAGGACAAAAACTAGGCCTATTTTCACATGTGGTCATTTGGAAAGAAACATCCACTGAATGCAAATCTTTTGGGTCAGCTAGGTACTGTTGCTATAGGGTAAAAGGGGGTCAGGAAAAACTTCAACAAATGCAGAGGTCTTTGTTTTCTCACTACTATAAAAACTGTGGAAAGCTTAAACAAATAGAAATAAAAGTTCAAATTTCCATAGCCTTGGCTCATGTCATACACTGATGATCAAAACTTTATATTACTGTACTACACTTTTTTTCTTGAAGCCACAGTTTTTAGGCAGACTAAAATAAAACTCACATTTTGATCCTGTGCTTTATTGAATTTCAAAGACATTTAAATCCACAGACTCTCCAGGTTACTAAGATGATATGTTCACATTGATTGGCAAAAAAAATAGAATGGAGATATTTTGATAATTTAAGTTCTGAAGTCTCAAACTTTACTGAAACATACTTGGCAGCTGAAGTAGCTCTTCTTTCCATATTTAAAAAAGACTTTGCCTCCTCAATTTGATGGAGCTGATATTCTAAAAGGAGAGGCCAATTCTCTTCAAACTAAAACTGGCCATCCTTTGTAATCCCTATTTAATTACAGTAAAGCTGTACTTGTGCTACCTGAAAGAAGTGGGAGGGATAATTACAGTGTCAAATCTTGAACAAAATAGTACACACTTGCAAAGACAAATTGTATTTTGAAAAGTATATACAAATTAAAATCACGAGGATACATAAGGAAATTGGTGCTGGGGATGTTCAATCAAATTTAGAAATGTACAATTTTAGAAAAAAAGTGGAATTATCAGCATGGGATTTCCATCAATTATACTGAATTCCAAGTGCTCTCAGGGATGGCTGGAAGAACACTCACTTGTTTCGTTTGGATGATTGTTGGAAACTCGGATCTGTAGCAGATTAACAAGTCAAGTAGGCAGAATTGTTTGGCAAATGTATAGAATAGAACTTAGAGATGTAGGTGAGAATATTTTAGTGGAATTATTAAAAGCAATGTGTGTACACACTTTCAAACTTTATCATAGAAGGTCCATAATCATACTTTCTAACTAAGCAATGAAAAACATGTTGGTGAAGGTAGAGCTACATCTTTGAAAAGCAGAGGCTGATATTGATAAGCCAGGACTGCTGGTGACACATGCCTTAAATGGGTTCTCTCATTTCTGTGGGATTGCTGGTTTCACACTGAGGTAGACTAGGTAACTGCATTTCACTGCCGAATGCAAATGGAGTGTGGTTTTCATAATGAGAAGAAGGATTTATTTGTTAATCAGAATGTTCTGGCTTGCAGCAGTTGCCTTGTGGTCCTAGGACTTCCATAGTAAGGCAAGCCACTAAGTTAATATTAAGATTTGCATTGGAAAATAAAAAAAACAATTAAATGTGAAAACATAGGTCTGCCTTGAGCAGATATAAGCAAATTACAGCTTCTCACCCAGTTTCCCAATATGTCAGCTCACAGATCTGATACTGTTCAAAGTGAAGCTCAAGTACTTTTAAAATGCAGCCTCAAAATAATGACAAGTATTTCTTGTGGATCTTTTTCTCAGAAGTTTCAAATCAATGGGAATCAATGACAAGCATCTATCCTTTGGGAAAAGAAATTGAGATATCCCTAGTGGATGTTCAATCCTGGATGTGAGCTAATACTAATCCCTGGAAAATGGTGGTTTGACAATCATAGTGGTATCAGATAATGAAATTTTAACCTGAGTCTGACTCTTCATAACTAAAACTGGAAACTCTAATGTCTCCTCATAATTACTTTCCACGTTTCTGTATATTGTATCCAAAAAATATGTATGTATCTACCTATCTATTTACATATCTAACAAGTGACAGAAGTCACAAACCCTACCTTGAAACCCTGACCCACAGAATATGAATTTCCACGCTAAAAATGGTAAAAATGACCATGTAGAAGGTTCTATAATGCCTCCTAACTAAAAGAATAAATAAAAAATAATAGCAACTTTGTAGAAATCACAGAGATTTGTGCTTAAATCTAGAACTTGAAGCTATAATACAAGAATTTCAATTCTTTGATAGGTAAAAAGACATAAGGATCTTGGTTATTATAAACTTAATTTGCTGGTTACTTCTATTGCAATTACTTTTCCCTGTTGTTCTCTGTATTAAAGCTAGTCAGCAGAACACAATGGAGCTGGTATACAATTGCAGATCTGGTAAATTCTCCTTTTCCTCCAATCCCAGTTAATAAAGAATATCAGATTGCTATGGCTTTTCAGGGAAGGAGTACAACTGAAATATCTCCACTTATGGTAACATTATCTCTCCTTGTGTCACAATCTGGTTCCCATTGTCTTAAATTTTCTCACCTTATTATAGGACATCACGCTAAAATAACCTGTAAAGCCAGCAGCAGCAACAATACCATGTTCACTTAAAAAACAATTATCTATCTGTAAGTGGAAAACTAATTTCACAAAAATACAAGAACCAGACAACTAATTGAAATCCTGAGAATCAAATATACTCAGAAACGATGACATATAGCCTTCACAGTAAAAGGTAAGTCTCTACACAATCCATCCCCATGCTACCAAGAAAAACTCACAAAACTTGGGGTTCCTTAAATTTTGAAGACAACATATGTCACAACTAGATGTTCTGCTTCACTTGATTCAAAAGACTTTCCCCTTTGAGTCACACTCAAACAAAGAAAGTATCTTTTAGTGATCCCAAACTGTTCAGCCTGCTTTGTTTCTTGATTTTTATGATCCAGAAAATTCAGTGTTTTGATAATCATCCAGTTCTTGGAATCAATGATATTTTTGATAGCTGAGAAAAATTTTCAAGGATAGCTATGTGGATCGACCTCCTGGAATGCATCCATAATATGAGACTATTTGTGTCTCATATAAGTGTATAAAAAATTGCCTCTACTTTGAGGTGGCTCTCAATAATTTTAATGTATAGTATATGTAAGTATAAATGTAAGTATAATGTGTTTGTATATATTTTATTCATATATTACCTTTAGTTTTTATAGAGTATTTCTTCAGATTTTGTGAAATGGAATTAATATTATGCCAATTCAGATATAATTTTTGGTGTTCAATTTATAATTTGGTATCAAACAACTCTTTTAATTCAGAAAATTCTCAAAAGTATTTGAGTTTCTTCCTAAGTGGCTTCTTTACTTACTTAATTTGTATTTCTGGACTTTCCCTTTTTTGAGGAGTGGGAGTATGGACTAGCTTAGATATCCCAGTCATCAGCTAAGGTAGTTGTTCACAGATGTTAAATAGAATAGTCCTATGGTATAGGTAATGGTCATTCCTGTAAGTAAATTGGAGGTGGTAGTTGATGAAAGGTAAATACCCTCTGTACATACTGATGGGTAACTTAGCTGGTTTAGGCCCTGGGCACAGGAATTATATCTGTGGAAGTGAGGCACTCAGCAGCCACTTCTCATCTCCTACAAGCTTCTTGTTTTCAGAATTTTCTTACAGTGGTCTTTGGTAAAAATATTTATCTGGCTACTCGTGGTTTATTGGCCACCTCTCCTCTTGAAGTCTTCCAGGAATTGCGTATGATTCTAATATTTCTGGTGCTAAAATGATTACAACTGAAAAACTAAAACTGAAAATTTCCTAAAGGTTATGGAAGCTTCAACTTTCAAAAGTTTCTAGTAATATAGGGAAAATATGTGCATTTGATTTTACTGATGCAACAAAGTGACAAATATATATATATTTATGTAATTGATAAGTTTTCATATTAAGATATTCACATTCTGCTATGTGTCTATATCGTTATCTTAGACTCTTCAGGCTGCTACAACAAAATATTGCTGAGTAGTCTATAAACAATAAAGTTTTATTGTTCACAGTTTTGGAAGGTGCAAAGTCCAAGATCAAGATGCCAGCATAATGCCATCTAGTGAGAGTCCCCGTGCTAGATAGCAGCACCTTCTAGTTATACCTTCATAGTGGAAAGGATTAGAGATCCCTCTGGAGTCTCTTTTTTTAAGGTGCTAATCTCATTCATGAGAGATCCACCCTCATGACCTAACCACCTCCTCAAAGGCCCACCTCCTAATACTATCATTAATGGCAGGATTTCAGTATACGAATTTGTTGGGGAGGAGTGGAATTGGTAGGATGCAAGCATTCAAATCATAGCAATCAATAATAATAAATCCTCCTAGAATATCCCTTCACAAAGCGAATGATTATTGGTATTGACTTTTCTATGTGCACATGAATTTTCTTAAGCTTTATAAATCAAAGCAACTAACTGTAATCTTCATGCTTTTGCCACTACAACATAAAGCAGTGATATTGTTTTATTTTTCCTTGACATTTTTGAAGCCTAAGGATCATTCCTTTGTATAGGAGATAGACTAGAAATGCAACTTTAATTGCACTGCAGGAAATAATTTTGTTCAAATAAATTCTGTGATTAAATATACAAAAATGTCTATTTGCTACTAATCAATTAAAAGTCCTTAGTTATAAAAATAATTTATAGTGTTATCATGGATATTAAAAATATCATATATTGTTTCCACATGCAAATTCAGAAAAGCAAAACAAAATAACAGGATACCTATTATTCTTAAATTGTTTCAACATATTTTAACGGCTATTTATAAATTAAGGAAATACAATAAACTCAAAATTATAAATGTTCATGATTTAGACCTATGTAGGGAAAACAGCTACCAGGCAAGTAGTTATGACTTAATTGACCATTTTTTATGGCCTTTAACACGAATGTTTACTTTTCCACTGAAAAGAATTAGTAGAGGCTGAAGCAGGTTATCAATACTTTAACAGGGACTTTGCCTTGTTTATGTTTGTAGATAGACTGTAAGGCTAATAGAGTCAATTTGAGTTCTTTTGTCCTGTGATGTCTTGCATATTTATTTTGCTTATATGCACCTATAGGAATTGAGAACAGTTTTCCTGGTAAATATAGGTATATTAGTTTCAGGCATGAAGCCAGAGGATTTTTATTTAGATATGTCACATCATAACTGAAGTCAGGTAGCTGGCAACTGAATGACTATAAATAATGGCAGACTATACTATATTCCTACCAAAAAGACAAAGAGATTACCTACTATCTTGTGGAAATCTGTTCCCCTTTAAAATTAATTTATTTTTAAAGCAAGGCTAATTAATGCATCTTTAGATTTGATTTCTAACCCTTTGTAGATAAAAATGATGTCTGGTCATAGTTGTATCTTTCCTGGAGATCATGGCACATCTTTGTTACTAACATAAATATAGATAAGTCACATAAGCCACACTTGAACTATGAAGTGTGTGTGCAATATATATAATATATATCAACATTAATATATTAATCAATATAATTAATAATTAATAATTATATTGTAAGGCAACCTATATATAATATGCCATCAAATAATATTAATATATTAATGTAATTAATAATTATATATGTTGCAAGGTAACCTATATGTGATATGCCATTGAATGATCAGCACCTTTTTGAACCTCCCAAGTAGAAAAGACTTGAAAATAAAAAGATAAAGGTAAACCAAAAATGCCTTAATATCTTTGTTGACTCAATTTTTATAAACACAGATGCTTGAATACTACTAAAGAATTAAAAATGGTAAAACAACTCCCATAATAATATAAAATAAACAGATGTAAAAGATGTTACTTTACTTAATTAATGCGAGGATCCATAAAATGTCTCAATTGGCTAAAGAAAATTAAAATATCACACATACATAGGCAGAAGAGGAATACCAAATTAAATTTACATGTAGTGCAAACAGGTCTGTCCACAGGACAATAATTAGTTCACTGGAGACAACTAATTTGCTTTTTTTGTGAATACAACTAATATGCATTATTTTCTGTTTTCTGCAATTTACACAGTTGTAAAATAGATCAAAGACAATAAAAGGTGGAAACAATTCAAAAAGGTAGCCTAAATGGCATCTAGTTTCCCAAATGAAAGACATGAAATACTCTTTTTGGGCTCTTCTCAAGTCTTCTAGCAGTTTTTTTCTGACAATAAGCAAAAAATACTATTTCATTTAGAAATATCATGCTTTCATAGAATTATTTTCCACCAAGCAACATTGCTTTCCTCCAAATTTTTTTACCAGTAGAATTAATAATTCAAGTTTTTCATCTATTCCTATGGATTTAGATTTAGATCTCTACATCATTGTCATATTTTTCGAACATTTTAAAATATTTTCTTAAATGATCAGATCATGTTGACAAGTAACATTCTGGTGAAGACAACGTTTTAGCAGATGTCTTGAATTATAAACAGGAAAACACCTTTATCTTGAGTTAATCTCCGTTGCTAATGTAAGTACAATATCAGGCATGCTGGCCAATGAATACTAGAAAGCAGATGTTTGAAGGAATAAGAACCAGAACAAGAATCACAAAGATAGCTCAGAATCAAGACTTTTTTGCTCTCTGCTCTTTTTGGATTCTTTTGTAATCACTCTACTCAAACAAATCTCTCTTCCACATTTCTCAATTTCTCTTAAGGAACCCCTTTAAAAATTATTTATTTATTTATTAGAGAATGAGAGAGAGAGAAAGCAAGGGGAAGGGCAGAGGGAGAGAGAGGACTCTCAAGCAGACCTCACACTGAGCACAGAGCCTGACAGAGGACTCGATCTCACGACTCTGAGATCTTATCTGTGCTGGAACCAAGAGTCAGGAGATCAACTGTGTGAGCCACCCAGGCGCCCCCAAGGAAGCTACATTTTAAATTTAGCTTGAGGTTGTTTATTTTGGGGATTCCAAAATGGTCAAAGTTAGGGTGCTCTGACAGGGAATGTCCAGGTTTGGAACTGTTTCACCAGAGTAACTTGAGTTTAATTCGGGAAGGAGGTAATATATCACCTACGATACTTGCCCTATTTAACAGAGGAAAAGCCAAGGTCAGAATAATGTAAATTTCTTACCTCAAGCTTCCTAAATTTCATTTGAAAATCCATTCCACCAGCCAAAACAGAAGAATTCCCATTTGAATAAACATGGAAGATTCTACAAGGAATGCACAAATAGAATATTAAGAAACTATATTAAATTTCTCCAGTTACCAGTTGAAAGATAACTTAGATCTCACAGAATACCAGTCTTCATGATACCTTAAAAATGTTCATTTTGAAGTCAATAATTGAAATATGTAAGTCTAGAGATGAAGTAAATCATGACATAAAAATTTATAGAAGAAGCAAAAATCATATAATGAGTTAATAGAGAAGACTATATATTTTTTCAGATATAGTTTTATAGACTGAATAAATCCTTTTATTAATAAATCCTTGAAATATATCTATAAAGTATCTAAAATGTAAAAATAGCATTTGATGGCATTGCTGAGTACCCGAATCTCCATGATTTCATTAATTCTATTCTGTCCTGTTTTCCACCATTAAACTTTGCTATAGAACTTATTTACTTGAGTATGTTTCGTTAATAGTTTTGAAAATTTGAAATAAAGGTATAATTAAATTTTGCAAAGGAAAGTCAACAAACATAGAGAACTCTAGGAACAATGAAATTACGTTAATTATTTTATTTATTTTCTGTTGCTTTAGAATCTAAAAGCCATTTAAGTTAGGACTTTCTTCTTTCTTCTAAAGAAATATTCTTAGGAAGTACAACAGACTAGCATCACGTAACTATAAAAAAATAAAGTCAGTTTGATTAGTAGCCAGTAGTCTGGTATAGATGATATGTTTACATGTTTTCCTACCACACAATTATATGCATGGATTTACTCACACTCATATAAGAACACATAAGCGGGATCCCCGGGTGGCTCAGTGATCCTGGAGACCTGGGATCAAGTCTCACACCGGGCTCCCTGCGTGAAGCCTGCTTCTCCCTCTGCCTGTGTCTCTGCCTCTCGGTGTGTCTCTCATGAATAAATAAATAAAATCTTTTTTCAAAAAAAGAACACATAAAGCACTGGAGGGCCAGGCATATACATACTTTAATTTGTTTTATTTTTTTAAGCTATAGCTTATCTCCCATTGAATAGAAAAACTTACTGCTATTATTGGAAATACTAGCTCTACAAACACAATATTGTGCTCATTATTCAATGACGTTGTATTAGAACCCTATGCATTTAGAGCAGAAGAAATAAGAACCAGTTAGAATATTAGTGATAATACAATATTCAAGAAGATAGATGATACACTTATAACTTGATAAATGGAAGAGAAAAAGAATGGTTAGAAGCAAAGTAATAAATGTCAAAAGTTGCTGTTAAACAAAAGGCTGCCCTTTATATTTCTAATAATATTTTTTTAAAAAAAGGTCAATGGTTGTGCCTACTAGTATCTCTAGAATGATTACTGCAATGTAATTTCTATCTATAGGCTTCATTATATTTTGTTGGATACCTATTTCTATTCCCATAATGGAATTTGAGAAAAAAATAATACTACAATAGCAGATAAAGAAAAAATTCAATTCTGAGTAATCTGGAAAACTCCTATCAATCAAATATCTTTTCTTTCCATATTCTTTCCTTTAGAAAATTCTGCTATAATACCTAATATTTGGAATAGACATACAAACTATACATTGATTTAAGAATCTCTTCCAGCAAAATATATTACAAATATTCATTCGGAAAAATAAAAACAAATCCCCCTCCATCTGGTTTCAGCCTTCCCATGTGCCAAAGCATTTTTTGATATGTCATATTTTCTACTATATAACTAGTTTGCTTAAACTGGGCAGGCCAAGTGTAGGTATATATCCCTTTCAATGGAAATCAGATTAAAATTTTATTTCCAGGTATGTATTCACACTTTTTACGCAGTTTTACTGATGTCTACATGTATACATATAGCTTTATTAAATACAAAAGGGAATTTAGTTCTATATAGGTGAGTTCTTGTAAAGAAAAGATATATCGGGGATCCCAAGGTGGTGCAGCGGTTTGGCGCCTGCCTTTGGCCCAGGGCGCGATCCTGGAGACCCGGGATCAAATGCCACGTCGGGCTCCCAGTGCATGGAGCCTGCTTCTCCCTCTGCCTGTGTGTCTCTGCCTCTCTCTCTCTCTCTGTGACTATCATAAATAAATAAAAATTAAAAAAAAATAAAAGATATATCAAGGTATACACTTTCACAAAATCACCAAAAAGATTGAGACACTTAAGTTAAAAATGCAATTTATAAATTAATTATCATTTTAATATGTTTATGGCCTGATTTTCATTTAACATGGATAGTGATAGAAAACTGTATATTATATGAACCCCTCAAAATTATTAATATTAAATTTATTTTTAAATTTTTAAGATTCCTCGGGAATATTCACATTAATAATTAATCTTCAAATTTTTATTTTAAACATCTGGAGACATGATATGATCACAACGGTAGTTGGATTATTTATTTATTTTTAAAGATTTTATTTATTTATTCATGAGAGACATGTACTATATAACAAGTACCAGAATTATATACACATGTTATAGAATTATTATTTTAAGTGATTAATACCTTTTTCTAAAACATGAAATAAAAATGACTTGATATTTAAAGTCTCATAAGCAAAATATTATTCCAGCAAATAGGAAAAATTAGATCATGACCATAATACCTTATACATTAGGAGCATTTTTGTAATGAAACTTTCAAATTATCGTTGCTTAATTTAAAAAAACTCATTAATCTGGCTTCAAATTATCAAATTTTCAGAATGGCAAATACCAACCAGTTGTCATTTAACAACTTTGTCAACTATGCATATTACTAAAGAGTTTATGATTTATTCTATTGGCCTATAATATATGGTATTCAATGAATAAAATGGAGAAATGGAGAAATAACAATGACCTTAATAGAACATAATGTCAAGTATAACATAAGCTGGTATCACAAGAAAAAAAGAGCTGATCCATTCTATATTGACCAGAATTTTGACCATTATTTCTTTAAGTAACATTCATAGAAATATCATAGATAAGAACTCTAGGTGTCAAATCTGATTTTACATCCAACTAACAGGCAGCTCAGGTGGCCCAGGGGTTTAGCACCTGCCTTTGGCCAGGGCGTGATCCCGGAGTCCCGGAATCGAGTCCCACTTTGGGCTCCCTGCATGGAGCCTGCTTCTCCCTTTGCCTGTGTCTCTGCCATTCTCTCTCTCTCTCTCTCTCTGTGTTTCTCATGAATAAATAAATAAAATCTTTAAAAAAAACTGGCAAACTTTCCAAAATAGGGTTGTTGTTGTTTGAGATAGTTGTTAAGTCAACATACCATTGAATCTAGTGCATAATGGATAGAAATCGGATGATTGAGAAAGTGACAGGTGAGGAATAACTTGCAAAGAACATAAGAGAACTTTTCGGGTTTATGGAAATATCCTCAATCTTGTTTGGGATATGGTTAAATGAATGCATAAATTTGTCAAAACTAATCAAAATAAGGAGGGGATAGCTAAGACCTGTGATGTAGCAATAAAATAAATGACCTGAGTGGTGTAAGTTTTTGGAGATTTATGATGACATGCTTAGATGGATACTGAAAGTGTAGCCAATTTGGCAAGGTATAGCATCTAAGAAATGCACAAACATTATAATTGCTTAAAAAATTATTGTAATTACTCAGATCCTTCATTAGAAAATGGGATCTTCCAAAGCTGAGTAAGCACATAAGTGTATAACTGAATTTTTGCTAGAATTTTACTAAAACAAATATACTATGCTTCTGATACTTTTCTAACAGAGGTCAGTAGCTAGATAAGCAGACTTAGTTTTCAGAAAAAAGGCTTGAATCTAAGAGAAGGAATGAATTTTAAGATAATTTGATAAAATGTCAGAAAAGAGAGTAAAGACAAAATGCTAATTATTCAAAAAATGGATAGGGATTTAGTTAGATTCCACAGGACATTACAGAAGTCTATATTCATTCCTAAATTACAATATGGAAAAGACTCAATGGGAAAAATAATACCGCACACTATTGTCATGCTGAGGCTGTCTATATAATGCTAGCTTTGATTCTGCAAAGACAGTAGGGGCTAGATTTTCTTTAATTTTTTTCTTTAATTTTTTCTTTAATTTTTTTCAAAGATTTTATTTATTAATTCATGACAGACACACAGAGAGAGACGCAAAGACATAGGCAGAGGGAGAAGCAGGGTCCCTGTGGGGAGCCTGGGATCACACCCTGAGCCTAAGGCAGATGCTCAACCACTGAGCCACCCAGGTTCCCAGGGTCTAGATTTTCAGTTCTACTTGCCATTGTTTAAAGCAGAGATGGAAAATTAGGTAAAGGCTAATATTACTCTCTTATTGAATGGTCATTAGTTTGATGGCACTGAATGAGCCATATCCCTCTATTCATGCCCATTTGTAGTCTCCACCCATATTGATTTTGGGTTTGGCCATGTGACTAACTATGGCCAGGGAATGTGAACAAGCCTGAGAATGTGAAGGCTGGATAAGAGCTTACTTATTGACGTTCAGATACTTGAAATGCTCCTTCTTGAAACTAAACCATTATGATGTGAGGAAGTCGAAGAAATCATGTAGACAGGCCCACGTGCAGAAGTACTGAGGCCACTGATAATGGTCCCAGCTGATCTCCCACCTGGAGGCCAGTCCCAACTGCCAACCTTGTAAGGCCATATTTAGCTTTTTGGCTATCTGACACCCTATTAGACACCAAGTAAATCCAGTCAACACACCAAAACATGAGAAATAGTTTTTGTCATTTCAAGCCACTAGGGTTTTGATGATATACTATGCAGCAGCATAAAACAGAAATGATATATATCTACTTGAGAATTATTTTTATCTTTACTTCCATTATTGATATACTTGTCATCATTCAGAACAATGAACAGTGCAATATTAAGAAATTATTTACCTAAAACTGTACATAATATTTTAATATTTACTTCATTTTAGTTTATGTTCTAGGAAAAAAAAATGACTCAAGGGCAAGCACTGAATAATTTCCTACAAGCATTTCCTTTAAGTAAAAACATATTGACTCTAAAAACAAGTTCAATTTCCTGAAGGTTTAGAAATAGTTTTCTTTAAGGGCATACTAATACATGGTTTTCAGTTAAAGAAACAGTTGTTATGCTTAACCGATTGAGCCAACCAGGTACCTTCCTTTTCTATATAATATTTATTTATTTTATTTTATTTTATTTTATTTTATTTTATTTTATTTTATTTTATTTTATTATTTATTCATTTTTTATTTTTCTTAAGTAGGCTCTATGCCTAGGATAGAGCCCAACTCAGGGCTTGAACTCACAATTCTGAGATCAAGATCTGAGCTGATCCATCAAAATCCTAGAGAAGAACACAGGCAACACCCTTTTTGAACTCGGCCATAGTAACTTCTTGCAAGATACATCCACGAAGGCAAAAGAAACAAAAGCAAAAATGAACTACTGGGACTTCATCAAGATAAGAAGCTTTTGCACAGCAAAGGATACAGTCAACGAAACTCAAAGACAACCTACAGAATGGGAGAAGATATTTGCAAATGACATATCAGATAAAGGGCTAGTTTCCAAGATCTATAAAGAACTTCTTAAACTCAACACCAAAGAAACAAACAATCCAATCATGAAATGGGCAAAAGACATGAACAGAAATCTCACAGAGGAAGACATAGACATGGCCAACATGCACATGAGAAAATGCTCTGCATCACTTGCCATCAGGGAAATACAAATCCAAACCACAATGAGATACCACCTCACACCAGTGAGAATGGGGAAAATTAACAAGGCAGGAAACAACAAATGTTGGAGAGGATGTGGAGAAAAGGGAACCCTCTTACACTGTTGGTGGGAATGTGAACTGGTGCAGCCACTCTGGAAAACTGTGTGGAGGTTCCTCAAAGAGTTAAAAATATACCTGCCCTACGACCCAACAATTGCACTGTTGGGGATTTACCCTACAGATGCAGTGAAACGCCGGGACACCTGCACCCCGATGTTTATAGCAGCCATGTCCACAATAGCCAAACTGTGGAAGGAGCCTCGGTGTCCATGGAAAGATGAATGGATAAAGAAGATGTGGTTTATGTATACAATGGAATATTACTCAGCTATTAGAAACGACAAATACCCACCATTTGCTTCGACGTGGATGGAACTGGAGGGGATTATGCTGAGTGAAGTCAGTCAGTCGGAGAAGGACAAACATTATATGTTCTCATTCATTTGGGGAATATAAATAATAGTGAAAGGGAATATAAGGGAAGGGGGAAGAAATGTGTGGGAAATATCAGAAAGGGAGACAGAATGCAAAGACTGCTAACTCTGGGAAACGAACTAGGGGTGTTGGAAGGGGAGGAGGGCGGGGGGTGGGAGTGAATGGGTGACGGGCACTGGGGGTTATTCTGTATGTTAGTAAATTGAACACCAATAAAAAAAAATAATAAAAAATAAAAAAAAAAGATCTGAGCTGAGATCAAGAGTCAGATGTTAGAAACAGTTGTTATAGATGAGTGTTTAGTTTGAAGAGAATGCAAACATTTAAAAAGAAGTCCCCATTGACACCTAATATGTATTTTGAGACAACCACAGTCAACTTTAAAAACTCTCATGTTCCAGATTCATATCATTTATGTAGAACTGTATTAGGGAATAGTGACTGAGTGAATATTGCCTTGAACTACAATCCTTAATTTGAATCTTGGGTACACTCTTACTAGTTGAGTGACCTCAAATTATTTTAACCTCTCTATATCCCAGTTTTCTCATCTATAAACTAAAAACTGTACATATTATATATGGTTATTATAAAGGCAAAAGGAGTTAATATGAGTAAACTACTTACCAGTAGTAAGTAGCACCTAATATGTGCTATATAAGTATTTGTTATTATTGCACATTAACACTATACATACTTCAAAATTAAAATTACAAGATATGTGCACACATTTTGATATCAGTAGGACTTCTAGGGATCAAATGCTGAAATTGACTCATGTACAAATCCAACAGCCCATTAGGAATTTGGGAGAGAAAACTTCTTAAATAGAGAGGGAAATTAATTCAGGACCTTATTAGCAATAATATTAATTTTATATAGTGTTTAAATTTAAATAATCTGATTAACCATTAATCATATAAATATCTTAGTAACCTCTTTATTCAGAAATAGATTTCTGATCACCAAATGAGTTGTTAGCTTAATGTCTACAAGTTAACACGCTTTTAAATTAAATTATTTGTTTTTAACAAAATTTCATTTGTTGTGTATCTAAGTTAAATGTGCAGAATTTAAAATTTTGATTTCACTTTGTCAAGCAATAGGCTAAGTTGCGTTTACTCTGATCCAAAGCTATAAATATAAACTTGTACACATGAAAGACAATTTAACTCACTTCCCTATAGAAGTCTTTCGTTGACCATCTGGCTTTTTAAATTCAGAGGAATATCCCTTGAACTATTTTGTATACCTCTTAGGGTTTGGTCTTTTTTCATACACACAGGAAAAATATTAGGAATCTGATGGAAATGATGAGAGCAGAAAACAGAAACCAGAGATGGAAAAGATTCACGGAAGCAAGGCCTTTGTTCCCCTGTCGCTGCAGGGAATGTAACCAATGGAGAATAAAGAGCAGAAAGAGAAGCAGGATAGGGTAGAGATGACAAAGGTTTAGGGGCACCTGGGTGGCTCAGCAGTTGAGGGTCTGCCTTGGGCTCAGGTCATGATCCTGGGGTCTAGGGATCAAGTCCCACATCAGGCTCCCCTGCATGGAGCCTGCTCTCCCTCTGCCTGTGTCTCTGCTTTTCTCTGTGTCTTTCATGAATAAATAAATAAACTATTAAAAAAAAGATTGTGTTTGATATCTAAGATATTTAAAACATTTTCTGGAACATAGTAAGAGTTCAACAGACTTTTTTTTTGGTATTAGTATTACTATTTCTCAAGCACTGAAGCTTTTTCAAAAATGGAAGTTTTGGCAAGATATATCAAAGAAGGTGAAATTATCTGATATTTTAACCTGGTTCTGGAGGTAGTATTTAAGAAAACACTGTATCTTCACTTAGAAAATAGGAAGGGCATATGTATGTTTTGGTCCCAAATTTACCACTTTGGTTGGTATATTTAGATAACCACATACTCCTTAGCACAAATCTAGTGGTGGCGTTCCTGAGTGATACTTTTTAATGTGATGCTCTCCTAAATCTTAAGTCACTTCCTATAGGTCTCTTTAAATGCTTATGGATGAAGCACTCTGAAGTAAGCCACGTCCTGGGTCCCCTACTACTCTCCTTAGTGAATTGGCTCAACGTTTCATTTCAGAGAACATGGCTAAAAACTTCAGTGATGTTGAATCAGGCCAGACAGCTTCTAAAAGGGTTTTGTGTTAACTTCAGCAATCAGAAAACTATACATATTAAATTCTAAATTACCAGAGGTAGCAGAACCAATATTGCATTTTGGAAATTAAGTTCAAAATATTGCAGTTTTAGAAAGCTATGACTTGATTTTATTTATTTTTTTAAATTTATTTTTATTGGTGTTCAATTTACTAACATACAGAATAACCCCCAGTGCCCGTCACCCATTCACTCCCACCCCCCGCCCTCCTCCCCTTCCAACACCCCTAGTTCGTTTCCCAGAGTTAGCAGTCTTTACGTTCTGTCTCCCTTTCTGATATTTCTCACACATTTCTTCTCCCTTCCCTTATATTCCCTTTCACTATTATTTATATTCCCCAAATGAATGAGAACATATAATGTTTGTCCTTCTCCGACTGACTGACTTCACTCAGCATAATCCCCTCCAGTTCCATCCACGTTGAAGCAAATGGTGGGTATTTGTCATTTCTAATGGCTGAGGAATATTCCATTGTATACATAAACCACATCTTCTTTATCCATTCATCTTTTGATGGACACCGAGGCTCCTTCCACAGTTTGGCTATTGTGGCCATTGCTGCTGTAAACATCGGGGTACAGGTCTCCCCGCGTTTCATTGCATGTGTATCTTTGGGGTAAATCCCCAACAGTGGAATTGCTGGGTTGTAGGGCAGGTCTATTTTTAACTCTTTGAGGAACCTCCACACAGTTTTCCAGAGTGGCTGCACCAGTTCACATTCCCACCAATAGTGCAAGAGGGGTCCCCTTTCTCCGCATCCTCTCCAACAGTTGTGGTTTCCCACCTTGTTAATTTTCCCCATTCTCACTGGTGTGAGGTGGTATCTCATTGTGGTTTTGATTTGTATTTCCCTGATGGCAAGTGATGCAGAGCATTTTCTCATATGCATGTTGGCCATGTCTATGTCTTCCTCTGTGAGATTTCTGTTCATGTCTTTTGCCCATTTCATGATTGGATTGTTTGTTTCTTTGGTGTTGAGTTTAAGAAGTTCTTTATAGATCTTGGAAACTAGCCCTTTATCTGATATGTCATTTGCAAATATCTTCTCCCATTCTGTAGGTTGTCTTTTAGTCTTGATTTTATTAATTTAATATCCACATGAGGAGGAATACCTTTTTGTTTCTTAAAGACTAAAACCCCAAATGTAGGCAGAGCTGAATTGTCTAGAAATGCCACAGGCAAAATGTGTACAACATGCATGGATCAGTAATTAAAATTAAGGAGCAGGTCTATTGGGTTTGATCTCAGGGATAAATGGAAACTAATGCTTAAGTTTCGCCATAATTCTACTTCTCATATCTAATTCAGAAGGCTTATTCTGTGAAAATTAAACAACTGTATTTTTAAAAAAGAAAAATTATAAGTTAAATTGGATAGCTCCAATTATGGAAATGAGCCAATTAAATCTCATCTCTTACTGGGACCCAATCATGTTTGTTATCTAAGACTAATTATATTAATGAGACTGTTAAGACATAATTTAAATTATCACAATATATTCTTTGATGATTTAATTGAATTATTATTATTTTATGATTTAATGGAATGTTCAGCAATAAACTATAAAATTATATAACTAGGTATTACAGAAAGAAATACCTCCAAATTGGTACCAAAACATCTGTATGTAATAAAATGCTTCAACCCGATCTGCTTTGCATGCTGCATACATTTGATTTTATCATTAAAATATCAAAACGGATTTTCCATATTCGGATGCATGAATGATTAAGCATGGATAATAAGAGGGTTTTTGTTCATTAGATTAAATTTTAGATGCATAAAAAAGTTTCAGTGAAAGGAATTAGTTGTAAAAGTTTTATCTTACAGGCAGTTCTCTTAGAAATGTATTCAGATAATTACAAAAATTAATTTGCTTCAAAATATTGCCTTTTTAATAGTGTTAAAGAAGATTTTCTGAATTGCTCTTTTGGTCAATAAATTAATGCAATCAATCTCCTGCAAGAAATTCTAGAGATCATGTGATTTAATATAAATACTTTTATTAGCTTCTCAAAGACTTCACTGAGGATATAGGCTGTTGTATATTAGTGGGCTTAATAACTACCCTCTGGTATTTGTGCATCTTACTATTTGGAAGCTTGCTTTCTTGCTCCACAAGTTCTGTAGGTGGGCATGAGGGCAAGTTGTAATTTCCTCTACAATGAAGGGAATGCCTTTTTCAGGTAAAGACTGTGTTCTGAAGCAAAGACTGAGTGGGAAATATTTTGGAGTTGTTTTGAAGCCCAGGATACTTGGAGTTCCCTAAAACTTCTCTCAAAGTCTTGAGATATAGACAATATGTCCTACTGATTACTAGCTCTTGTTTGACAACTAGCTTTTTTTGGGACATCAAAATTTTCAAGGCTCTTTCTTGATTCAAGTTAAAGAGAAACTTCAGTCCTCTTACAAAAATAATTATACTGGAACCACACCACCAGAGTTTCCAGAAACGTATGCAGTAACAGTCATGTTGAATTTCCTTGGTATACAATTGTAGAAAGCCCTGCATGAATTGATCTTTGTTTACACTTTTTTTTTTAATTTGAATTCAATTTGCCAACATATAGTGTAACACCCAGTGCTCATCTCACTGTGTGCTCTCCTTAACACCCATCACCCAGTTACCTTATCCGCCCACCCTGTTTACATTTCTGGTTCACTTTTTATAACTCTCCTTCTTCCCTCTAAAATTCAGAAATACTATACAACTCATAGCTCATAATTATATTGAGCTGTCTTACTTGTTTTAACAAATCTTATGTCCTATCCTTGTCCGTATCATAAAATTCTGATCCATTCTTCAGGAAACTTAATAGCCAGCTTTTCTAATTTGTCTCCAAATTTCCTAGCAACAATATGTGGTCTTTCTTTTATGTTCTACAACAAACACATAATTTAATTTTCAAATTTTTATTGTTTTTATTAGCTTTCTTTTTTTTTATGTCTGTCACTTTTTAAATTTGAGTTCTTCAAAGTTGGAGGCAGGGAATGAGTTTTTATATTTTTATCCTTAGATTGAGCAAATTCCCTGCACTTTAATACATGCCCTATAGGATGCTATTGAATGAAGGAATGAATACATAAAAGTGGAAACTTACTAACATATTTTATCTCAAAAAATAAGCGTCTTTATGTTTTGTAAACATGTCTTTGCAGTCAGTCATAATAACAGACAGATTCATTATTGTTTTTGTTACTTTATCCCCATTGCCATCATGGTAATGCATCCTACAAACATACTTGGATATATTATTTTATATTTTCTTAATGACACACTGAGTTACTTATGCCAACCTTTAATTTTTTGACATATTTTTCCTTTTTTTTCTATTTTTTCATTATTTTGAAACATAAAGAGAATAGAGTATCCAAGAATTGTGGGACAATCTCAACATGTGCAATAACAATATAAATAGAAAAAGAGGATAGAGCAGAAGAAATATCTGAAATGTTAATAGCCAAGAATTTTTCAAAAGTACTAATGGACATGAACTGACAAAAAGACTAACAGACATAAATTAATAGATCCAGGAAACTTAGAGACCACCAAGCAGAATAAATAAAAAAAAAAACAAAACAAAACCAACTAACCAACCAACCAACCAATTAAACAAACAAAAACACCTTTTCCTAGGCGTATCATATTCAAACTGCAAAAAACCCAAAGATTCAGAGAAAAATCTTGAATGAAGTCTAAGGGGAAAAAATCACAATACCTGTAGAGGAACAAAAATCAGAATTATAATGGACTTATAGTCAGAAACCATACAAGGAAGAAAATACTTGAGTAAAATATTTAAAGTACTAAGAAGGATAAAAAAACATGCTTACCTTTTATTCTATGTCTAGTGAAATCTCCCAGCAAAAGTAAAGAAGAAATACTTTCTCAGACAAACCAAAATTGATGTAATTCATTGATAGCAGACTTTCCCTGAAAAAACAAAATAAAACAAAACAAAACTACAATAAGTTCTTCAGAGAAAAAGAAAATGGTATAATTTAGAACCTACATAAAGACAGGAAGAGTCTTCATCAGTATTCCATATTGATTTAAATAAATGATTAGTTTAACAAATGAAGAAACAAATCTTCACTGCAAAAGAAATAACTTAGATAGATAATCCATCTTAAAGGAGAGGAAGACTAGCTTCTCACTTGTTATGTCTGGGTAATGACTTCCATCCAAGCAAGAGTACAGTATGGGAAGTAGGGATGAGTAACTAAAGTGGAGAAACCTGGCAAATATTACCTTGTCCAGGTGATCAAGGTCAACATCAATAGTTATAAATCATGTTGATAGAATATTCTCTTGATATAATATGATAAAAATGGCACTCTGCTTCTATGATCCTCCTCCCTACATCCCCCACACCCAGCCTAATCATGAGAATAATATAAGAAAATTCCTACAGGGGGTCATCATACCAATTTCCTGACCATTAATTCTCCAAACTGTCAAAGTCATAAAATGCAAGGAAAATTTGTGTAAAATATTCCAGCCTAACATAGCCTAAGGAGACATGAAAATTAAATATAATAGGGATACCTGAATAAGGGTCCTAAAACAGAAAAAGGACATTAGGACATTAGGTAAAAACAAAAAACATCTGCATAAAGAATGAATCTTGTTAATAATGTATCAATATTGGTTCATGAATTATAATAATGAATCATGCTAATGTGAAATGGCAATAATAGAGGAAATTGGCTATGGAGTAAATAGGAACCATTTGTGTTCCCTTCAAATTTTTTTCTGCAAATATAAAATTGTTCTAAAAATAAATTATTTTAAAAAATAAAACACACTTCTGACCATGCCATTTTCTATTTAAAATCTCCATTTAAAATAAAAATTTGCAAGTTATCATGCACTCAATAAATTTTGAAATCAATTACTATTGACTATGGTTGTCATGCACTCTGGTCTATATTTTCAGTAAGAAGTTGTTCCTTGTGTTGTTGATTTTAGCCATTCTGACAGGTGTGAGGTAATATTTTATTATAGTTTTGATTGGTATTTCCCTGATGATCAGCGATGCTGCCCATCTTTTCATGTGTCTATTGGCCATCTGTAGGTCTTCTTTGGAAAAATGTCTATTAATGTCTTCTGTTCATTTCTTAATTGAATTAGTTGGGTTTTGGGTGTTGAGTTTTATAACTTCTCTATATATTTTGGATACTAACCCTTCATCAAATATATCACTTGCAAGTATCTCCCATTCTGTAGATTGCCCTCTTTTAGTTTTGTTGATTGTTGTCGTCTCTGTGTAGAAGCCTTTTATTTTGATGAGGTCCCATAGTTTATTTTTGCTTTTGTTTCCCTTGCCTCAGGAGACATTTCTAGTAAGAAGTTGCAACAGCCAATGTCAAGGTGGTTACTACCTGTGTTCTCCTTTAGGATTTTAATGGTTTCAAGTCTCTCATTTAAGTCTTAAAGACACTTTGAATTTATTTTGGGGTATGGTGCAAGAAGGTAGTCTAGTTTCATTCTTGTGCATGTTGCTGTCTAGTTTTCCCAACACATTTGTTGAAGAGATAGTCTTTTCCCCATTGTTTATCCCTTCCTGCTTTGTTGAAGATTAATAGACTATATAGTTATGGGTTTCTTTTTGGGTTTTTATTCTGCTCTATTGATCTTTGTCTATTTTTGTGTCATTATGTTTATACCAGGATTATATACAATAGCCAAACTACGGAAACAGCCCAAGTGCCCACCGATTGATGAGTGGATAAAGGGGTGGTATATGTGTATGTGTGTGTATAATCAAATGGCAAGATTTCATTCTATATTTTATGGCTGAGCCATATTTTATTATATATAAGTTTATATATTTACATATATAAAAATTCTATTATATATGTTATATGTAATAGATAATATAATACTACACAGCCAAAAAAAAAAAAGAACACAACCTTGCCATTTGCAACAACATGGTTTGAGCTACAGAGTATTATGCTAAGCAAAATAAGTCAGTCAGAGAAAGACAAGTACCATATGATTTCACTCATATGTGGAATTTAAGAAAAAAAAACACACATAAATGAGCATAGAGGGAAAAAAAGGAAGAAAGGGGTGCTTTGGTGTGGCTTAGTCAGTTAAACTTCTGGCTCATGATTTCTTCTCATGATCTTAAAGGTCATGAGATTGAGCCCTATGTCAGGCTGCACACTCAGAGGGGAATCTGCTTAAGATTCTGTCCCTCTGTCCCTTCCCCCATTCTCTGTCTAAAAATAAATAAATGCATGGAGAGAGAGAGAGGGAGAGAGAGAGAGAGAGAGAGAGAGAGAGAGAGAGAGGCAAACCAAGAAACAGACTCTTAACTACAGAGAACAAACTGGTGGTTACAGAGGGAAGGGGCTAAGGGGATGTGTGAAATAGGTGATGGGGATTAAGGAGGGCACTTCTAATGAGCATTGGGTGTGGTATGGAAGTGTTGAATCATGAAATTGTACACCTAAAACTAGTATCACCCTGTATGTTAACTAACTGGAATTTCAATAAAAACTCAGAAAGAGGAAACAAAAAAAGTTGTTCCTGAGTGACTCCTAGGGTTAGTTCAAATTTTGTCAGAGATGGTAAAATACCAATTTGACAGTATCTGAAGAATTTGAGGTCTATAGAAATTTGGATTGTCACCAGTCTCTGCTGAAATATTCAGCTTTCTGTTAGCCTAGTAAAATGGTGAATAGTCTCACTTTAATTCTCATAAGGAATAACACATTCATCATTTTTGGTTTCTAAATTCATTCTCCTCTTTAATAGCCATGGATGGAGAAATCAGGGCTTCAGCAATTAACATGAAACAGTAATTTTATAGTTAATATCAACAACACATAAGAGTTAGTGTCCTTATAATATAAAATACTAAAATATACAATCATTTTGTACCCTAAATTAAAAACATACTATGGTGTCGATATGGTCCCAGGAAACAAAAGATCAATAGAAATCTGCTAATAGGAGCAATACTGGAGAAATTCTGAAAATCGGCAGGTGCTATCAAAGACAAGTTTTGCTCACATCTTACCTTCTCAAAAGGCCATGTCCTTGACCTTAAAATCAATTCTATCCGATGTATCACAATCTTAAAAGCAGAATTCAATTTCTCACATCCCAAGAATGTTTATTAATCATAAATTTTTAAAATCATTTCATGCATAAGTCTTTTTTCCAGGCTAGCCTATGGAAGAGGCTTGTTTTAGTTCTCACAGGAAGAGATTTAGTGCTCTCAAGGGTGCTCATAGTGCCTAATATTTCCAAGTGACAAAGAAATTTTTAAAAATCACCACAATGAAGGAATTGATTTTTATTTTCTGTCCATGCATCCTTCATCCTATCCAGTTTTTTCAAATAATGCTTTTTTTTTTTTTTTTTTTTTTTTTTAAGACTGTCTCAGTTTCTGGATCATTCTGCCTATGAATAACTTTCCTGAAATATGTACAAATTAACTAATAAATTCCTTACCTGGTAATCTATCCACATTCTTCATCACTGTACTTTTCCTGCCTGTGTCTACCTCTGTTTGAGTGCAATGTGACAACTTTAAAACCTGATGGCTACAAGTCTCCTCATCCTTGCTTCAATCAATTCTTCTGACTGTTGTTTCCCAAAGTGGTTTAAACTAAATCTTAGATTTATGAGGAGGCAGTACTGCAAAATAGTCAAGATTCTAATCTCTTGATTTAAATTGCCTACATTCAAATTCTATCTTCTCCTCTAACTGTATGACTGAAGTAAACTGTGGAATATATTTGAGCCTAGTTTCCTAATCTGTACCTAACAGTGCCTACTTCATAGGCTGACGGGATTTAATAGTACTATGCATGTTAAGCATTTCGAACTATTTGTAAAACACAGAGATTCTATGGTACTTGTGAACATTAGCCCTCATCTAATGCTTCATTGCTCTAAGAACTGTGCCTAAGGCACCTTGAATCACTAACTGTCCTTTTTCACCATATTTTCCCTCAAACACCTAGACTATGATTACCACAAACCCCAAATGCCTGTTTTCTTTTTTTCTTTTTCCCCTTTGGCAAGATATTTCTTTTTTTTTTTTTAATTCGTGTTCAATTTACCAACATACAGAATAACCCCAGTGCCTGTCACCCATTCACTCCCACCCCCCGCCCTCCTCCCCTTCTACCACCCCTAGTTCGTTTCCCAGAGTTAGCAGTCTTTACGTTCTGTCTCCCTTTCTGATATTTCCCACACATTTCTTCTCCCTTCCCTTATATTCCCTTTCACTATTATTTATATTCCCCAAATGAATGAGACCATATAATGTTTGTCCTTCTCCGACTGACTTACTTCACTCAGCATAATACCCTCCAGTTTCATCCACGTTGAAGCAAATGGTGGGTATTTGTCGTTTCTAATGGCTGAGGAATATTCCATTGTATACACAAACCACATCTTCTTTATCCACTCATCTTTCTGGGTTGCTTATTGCTGAGCTGCTATCATTCCAGATAATCATATTAACATTTTTTTTTCTTATTTAGTTAGCTTTTGGCTTCTGTCAATGTTCTAAAACTCATAATATTTTCATGTATTCTGGGGGTGACACATTTAAATATTCATAAAGTCTCAACTATGTGCCAGGCACTGTATCAGATATTTAACTACATGTGTCTTATGTCATTAAACTATTATAATAATTCATGACCTGGGGATAAAGTCAGTCTCATTAATCATACAGTTTTATCCTGAATAGTCTACTTCATAGACAGTGAGTATATAAAAATCTCTTGTCATTCAATATTTCCCTCTCATTTAAAATTCACAGAAAGTGTTTGTGACTTTTTAAAGTTCAAAAAATTACATATATTTGGAATCTGTATCCATTCTTTATTTTTTCATAATTATACTGGTCTGATTCTTTATTATTTTATTTGTTGCCCAACTGATCAATCAAATTTAAATGTGATAATGAACTAAAAAAAGACATTAAATAGACAAATATATACAAACTCACAATTTCATCAAGTCAGACTTAGATTTTGAAATATAATGCCGGTTTTCAGGTAAAATAAATTCATTTAGTTAAGGCTGTGAAACAGTCATTTGATCCTTGCATAAAATGTTTTATTTTTAAAGTATAAGTAGCTAATGATTTATAATATATATATTAATTTTTGTATAATTTATTCAACTGAAAACAAAATTCACCTCACATCTTTATCCCAAGTGCCTATTATTTTTATTTTTATTTGGAATATCATTTTCTTCACTGATATTAGTGGGATTATTTTATAATTTGTTAAGACATGACAATTTCCTTATAGACTAGATGGGATCAGCTCTGTCATCCTTTTCATCCTTTTAGTGTTCAGTGACTCTTCTGGCACCTAATACTTATGCTACCAATTGGATGGATTTACTTTTCGCTTATATTACTCAACTTTTCCTGTTGCTTTTTGCTTTTAAAAACAAATATTAAACAATACCATTAATAAACAAATAAGAGGCAAAACTGTGAACTGCTTATGTAAACTAAGTGTGAGCTGCATTTTGAAAGTGTCTGAAGTTTGTGGGTTTTGATATACCATTTATGCTAAAATCCAGTCATAACAGTTTGTGGTGAAAACCATTACCACATTCTGATTTTAATGGGTGCTCCATGAGAATTAAGTTATGGTTTAAAAAGTTCAGCAACTGAAAAACTTTAGGCGGAGCTGGATTCTCTTTCTATTGCCTTTTTTTTAAAAAAAAAGATTATATTTATTTAATTGAGAGAGAGACAGAGAGCAGAAGCTGGGGGTGGAGGATCAGAGGGAAACACCGAGTGTAGAGCCTGAGGTGGAACTCACATCCCAGGATCCTGAGATCATGACCTGAGGCACCCCAACTTTTTCTATTAACTTTTCAAGTCAACTTGAGTTATAATTTATATAACATTTATTTTTAGTATAAATTTTGATGAGTTTTGATAAAAGTATACCCTCAAGTAACCATCACTCTTATCAAGACATAAATACTTGCATTATCCCCCAAATTACCTTGCGTCCCTTTGCAGTCAAACAGCTTCAGGCAATAATCTGTTTTCTGTTACTATGTGTTAGTTTGCTTGCTTAATAATTTCAGATTTAGGGACACCTGGGTGGCTCAGTGGGTGAGCATCTGCCTTTGACTCAGGGTATGATCCTGGGGTCCTGGGATCAAGTCCCACATCAGGTTCCTCACAGGGAGTCTGCTTCTCCCTCTGCCTATGTCTCTGCCCCTCTCTCTCTCTGTCATGAATAAATAGATAAAATCTTTAAAAAAATAATTTCAGATTTATTCTAGCTGTTACATATATCGATAGGCTATGTCTTTCTGAGTAGCATTGTGTTGTATGGAGTTACCATTGCCTATTTAATCATCTACTGATGAGTGTTTAGGTTGTTTCCAATTCGAGGTTATTATGTATAAAGCTGCCTTGAATATTCATATAAAAAGTCTCTGTCAATATATGCTTTCATTTCTAGTGGCTAAATGCCAGGACATGCTATTGCTGGATTATACTAAAAATGTATATTTAACTTTACAAAATAACTTGCTTTTACAAAATAACATTTTACATTCACACAGGTGATGTATGAAAGTTTTAGCTGATCCATCCTGCCCTTGCCAAAATTTACTATTGCCCATTAATTAAATTTAGCTATTATAATGGGTTTACATCTAGTTGTAGTTTTAATTTGCATTTCCCTAATGACAGATTATATTGAGCATAGCTTAATTTCCTTGTTGGTCAGTTGTACATTACCTTTGTGAAGTGTTTGTTTGTTTGTTTGTTTTTCAAACATTTTGCACATTTGTAATTTGGTTTTTAAATTGAGACCGAGTTGTAGAAGGTCTTAATATATCCTGGATATTAGCCTTTTCTCAGATATATTTAGTTGAATATTTTATCTAAGTCTGAGAATTGCCTTTTCAGTTTTATAAAATTGTCTTTAACGAATAGAGGTACTTTATTTGATTAAGTTCAATTCATCAATTTCGTCTTTCTTGAACTTTGCTTTTCTTTTTATCACATCTAAGAAATCTGTCTACTCCGAAGCCATGAAGATTTTCTCTTATATTATTTTTCAATATATTTTATAGATTTAATTTTGTATGTAAGTATACGAACTATTTCAAGATTTCGTGTTTGTTAAGAGTCAAGACTTAACTTATTTTTTCTTACAGATTGCTAATTGTGTCAGCACTATCTGATGAAAAGACTATTTTCCCCCATTTAATTACCTTGCTGTGCTTGTATAAAAAGAATTAAATAATACCTCCATAGGTCTATAGCTGGACTCTCTACCCTGTTTCACTGATCTCTGCATGTATATCTTTGTGCCAGGATGATATCCTGATTACTGTAGCTTTACAGTAAGTTTAGAAATCAGCAAATATCTTCCTACCTTGTTCCTCCATTTCAAAATCATTTTAGCCACCTAAGTTACTTTGTATTTCCTCATAAACTTTAAGACCAGCTTACTAATTTCTACAAGAAAGCAAAACTCCTAGGATTTTCATTAAGATGCCTTAAATGTATTGGTCAATTTGGAGATATCTGACATTTTAATCTTGAAAATGTCAGTTGATAAGAATAGAATATTTTTGAATATGTTTAGGTCTTTAATCTTTCAGTAACATTTTATAATTTTTAGTGTTTATCTTACTATATTTTGTTAAATGAGTTTTTTTTTTACTTTTTTGATGCTATTATATTTGTCATTTTATTTTATTTTTCAAAAGATAGATAGATTGATTGATTGATTGATGATAGACATAGAGAGAGGAAGGCAGAGACACAGGAGAAGGGAGAAGCAGGCTCCATGCCGGGAGCCTGACGTGGGACTTGATCCCGGGACTCCAGGATCTCGCCATGGGCCAAAGGTAGGCACTCAACTGCTAAGCCACCCAGGGATCCCTGTATTTGTCATTTTAATAAAATGATTTTCCAATTGTTTGTTGCTGTTTTATAGGTATTCAGCTAAATTCACACATTAGCTCTTACAGCTCTATTTGAGTTTCCTTGAGATATTCTGCATAAATAACTGTAAATTTGCTTGTTCCTTACCAATCTATATAAATCTTATTTCCTTTTCTTAACCCATTGCATTTTTTGGGTTCTTTTTTAAGGACTTCTAGTACAATGTTCTGTAAAAGTGATCAGATTGAATACTTTGTCTTGTTTCTGGTCTTGGAAGAAAAACATTTTATTTCTATCACTAAGTATGATATTAGTTGATGCTTTTTAATCAGGTTGAGGAACTTGCTCATGACTGGATGTTGAATTCTGATGAAATGCTTGTCTTGCATCTATTGACATAATCATGATTTTTATCCTTGATTTTGTTAATACGATTATTATTTTTGAATATTAAATAAACCTTGCATTTTCTCAGTCTCTGGATTCTCTCTGATTAGAATTCAATTATCTCCCAGGTCTTGATAAGCTCCAGTAATTGTTCATTTTAAACTACTCACTCTTTGCCTTGTCTCAACAACCCAGGTGTACTTTAACATCTCAAGACCCAAAGTATTCCCTATTGAGAGTTCTTTCTTGATGTGGTTTCTTCCTTTCTAGTACTCTACCTACAAATTTTGCTCTCCAAATTTTCAACTTTGTCTCCAAAATTTAGTGTGAGTACCATGCTCAGCTTGGGTTCTCTCTTTGAGAGAAGTTCTCTCTTTGAAAGAAAGGAATCATATTTCCCCCCTTCTCTCAGAGATAACCATCCTGAGCCTCTCGTTGACCAATGTATAAAATAGTTCGGTCATTTACTCTATTTTTGTAAAAGACTATGATTGCAATGCAAATCCAGTACTAGTTATTTCATTTTACCCAAAAGTCCAATTTCATCTTAACATTTAAAGAAACTGGGTTTAAACGGGAAGTGTACTTCTTTTGGGAAATTTTTTCTCATCTTATAGGAAAAGAGTCCAGATTAATAAATGAACTCTTGTTAGATTTCCTATTCTAATTCACCAAATTCCATTCTGATATTTCAGAAAGGATAGTTAAGAAAATTTACATATGTTTCCAAAACCTTAGATTTTTATTTTGAGAGTTGTTCTAACTGCAGTTTGACTAAAATAAGTAAAAAATACAACATATCAAGAGAGTAGATATCGCTCCCATCAAAACAACTAGAATTTTAAATGTACTTTATGGAACGTATACTACTTGGCCTATTTCCTTCATAATATATGTGTGTATGTCAGAACATGTCATTTACGCAATACATACGCATTGCCGTCCTTTTCTTTAAAAAGTTACAGACACCTGTTGGACATAGATACTTATTAGAGGAAGATGAGAATAACTTCTGTCTTACTATGCATCTTTTTTGTAGAAATAACAATAATTTCAATTATTCAATAACAAGTAACTTCTATGATTTTATCTTTCTTACTAAGAAAATGGACTTCATATAACCATTGTAAAAAACGAAATAGGATAGAAATGGAATTGAATTAATAGTGCAATACCATTTTCAAAATAACATACTACATAAAAAGTAACATATTTTAGTAGAAATACATAATTTAGTGAGAAACAATTCATCTTTTAATTAAATTGGTAAATCTACCAAATATTTCTGATTGCCATTCAGAAAGACTCTTCAGAGGTAACTTAAAAGTTTATGTATTTAAATGTAGTCATTTTTAATTTTTAAAAAATATTTTATTTATTTATTTATTTGAGAAGACTTGAGTGTGGGGAGGGGCAGAGGGAGAAAGGAAGAATCTCATGAAGATTCCCTACTGAGCATGAAATCCAATGGAAAGCTTGATTCTAGGACCCTAAGATTATGACCTGATCTGAAATCAAGAGCCAGATGCCTAACCAACTGAGCCACCCAGGTTCCCCCATTTCTAATTTTTGAGGAAAAAAAAACTTCTTCTGTTTATTTCTGGAATGTAATTTTCTTTTGGAAAGTAGAAGTCATTTTATTCTACGTAAAACTTTAACATAAGTTTACAAGTAGATGTGTTTAATGATGTTTATTTTGGCATTGTTTGAATTTGTGAAATATATAGAAACTGACAAATTTTCATAAGATAATAAAAAAAATTACTAAATATCTTTTAGCAGAGATTCTTTAAACAAAACATGGTGTATATCACACAGCAGCAAAATGATGCATCTCTGAGGATAGATTTTCAAAAATGTTATTAAGTGAAAAAGGGGTTTAAAAAGATATTTACAGTATAGTTATATAACTGATCAGATATCACGTAATCATGTTATATATTGGTATATGCACATACATATAATATCTATATATGTTACATATAATTGTGCTATCTATCTATATATATATTGGATGGGTATTCACCAATTTGTGTTTGCCTCCTGGGATGAGAATAGGGGTTTGTGGATGAATATAAAAGCAATCATACCCTTGCCAGTGATATTTTATTTCTCAAAAATTAAATTAATTAAGCATATATCCTAAAATCATAGAAATATATAAAATTCTATAAAATTATAGAATTGTTATAAAATGTTCTACTTTTCTGATGTTTCAAAAATGTTCCCATAAGCTATTTTTAAATAAATATATATTAGTTAAAGAAATTAACTCATGGGATGCCTAGGTGGCTTAGTGGTTGAGCATCTGCCTTTGGCTCAGTTCGTGATCCCGGGATCCTGGGATCAATTCCTGCAACAGGCTCCTCACAGGGAGCCTGCTTCTCCCTCTGCCTGTGTCTCTGTCTCTCTCTGTGTCTCTCAAAATAAATTAATAATCTTAATAAAAAGAAATTAACTTATTTTTTTTCAAAATTCATTGAAATTAAAATTTGAGATTATACCTTTTAATACATCAAAATTGCTGATAGTTATTCTTATTTCTGTTTTACTATTGTAAGATAAGCTTCTGTGGCAATATATTTTAAATTCTGTATAATTTATAGTAAATATTTTAATTATGCAGGTGAAAATACATTTTTTTGATAAGGAAAGACCCTGTTAATGTTCCAGAAGATATATGTAATTTGAGAAAGACTTTAAAATAAAACAAGGAAAAATCACTCCACAAATTCAGTCTCTAGAAGAGACATTTACAGTTAAAGCTTCCTAATAATTATAAAAAATTACCAATCTCAGCTTACCATCAAAGAGTTATTCCTTTCTGACATGTTTTGGGAACTGTATATATATTATTATTTCATTCTCTCAACAACTCCATGAAGTATTCCCAATTGACAGCCAGGAGAGGAAATTAAGGCAGAAAAATTTTAAGTAATTAGCTGAAAGCCCAAAGCTTTCATGCAGTAGAACCAGTATTTTAACTGAGTCTTTTAAAAACCCATATCATGCTCTCAAACACCACACTCCACTGTTCATTAAAATGCATCCAAACTAAAAAGCAACACATATTGAATAGACAACTAGCTTATATTAGAGAAAAAGGATTTTTGGTTTTCCATATTTCCTCCTTTAGTCACATCTTTCTTCCAAACCTCAGGGGGAAGATACTTTAAGTTCATGGTAATTATTCCCTTGATTTTCTTTATGGTATTATCCCATTTGTTTGTTTCCCCAAATCTTAAAAAGCTTAGTTTTATTTGACATTTTGCATGAATTAAGCCATTCCTTATGTATTCCTCTGTGACTTGTTTATTTAGGGTTCAATTTTATATTCATTGACTATGATGCATGAATCTACAGTTCATTTTCACTAGACAAAAATTACATATTTTCACTTTAAAAAAATTTGCTGATGCTAAGAACGTTTTTATACACATCTCCTGTTCATACATACATTTCTTAAATAATGTATTTGTCCACAAGTAGAATTTCTAGTCATCAAATAGGGATATTCAACTTTAAAAGATAATGCTGAACTATTTTCACTTGCCATGATAGTAGAATCATTTTTACTCAAAACCCAATTTTTAGTCTCACAGTTTATTTTCATCAAAATTATGAATGTAAAGAAATTTATTCAAGTGCCTATCCTCTGACTTATTACGTGCTTCTGTTTCTCTTGATTCTGATCTTTTGCTTAGGAGAGGCAAGCAATAGATTTGTGCCCATAGAAGGAAAATTGCCAACTTGAGGATAAGTTTTAAGAGATTAACATGGACTTGGTTTATTTTTATGCTCAATATCTGAACTGAGATTGTGGGGGTTAAAAATCAATATTTGTCGATTTATTTTTATTATATAACACGTCTTATTACTAAAACATGTATTTCCTCATGTTCTCTCCACTGTTTATCTGTTCAAGAAGCAAGGGGATACATAATTTCTCAAAATGGGAAAAGGACTAAAAATGATTTCCTGTATTTAATTTTCAAGAGTGTAACTATTTGACTGAAATATATTTTGCAATGCTTTAGACCAAAATAATGACTTAAATATGAATAGTTTAGGAATAGAAGCTGACAAGAAAAGTGAATTTTTTAAATGGAGCAGAGATTTGCCCACTTTTCAGAAATGATAAAAAAAGTTTTAAAATCACTTGTGCTCAAAAAAATAAATATAGTTATATTTGAATACTTTCATGGGTTATAATTGTTTGCTTTCTTATAATTATCATTACCTCTTGGAATGAATGCAATGTCTTTATTTTCCTGTTTGCCTTTAAAATTTTCATTATATCATTGATTTTTAACAATTTTTGTAATGTGCTGATATTACTTCCTGTCTTCATTCTACTTGACACTCACTGAGCTTCTTGGAATTTTGGTCCTATAACTTTTACAAAGAGAATTTTAAGCTATTCTTCACATTAAAAAAAAAAAAAAAGATTTGTTCACTTAGAGACAGAAAGAGAGTGCATGGGGGGTTGGAACAGAGAGAAAGAGAGAGAGAGAAACTCAAGAAGACTCTGTGCTGGGCACAGAGCCCCGGGCTCTATTTCACAAGCGATGAGGTCACTACCTAAGCCAAAACTGAGAGTTAGCCATTTAAAAGACTGCATCACCCAGACGCCCCTAATTCTTCACATTTTTATGATCCAACCTTCCTGTTCACTTATTCTGCACTTCAATTACATGTACATTCATTGACTGTTTGATAGTGTCCCATGGATCATGTTGTTGTTTTCAGCTTCTATTTCTCTTTTATCCTACTAGTTCCCTCATTGTGTTCAGGTTTTCCTTTACATCCTTACATGTATTCAGAATAGGTATTTTTTTTTTTTTTTTAATTTATGATAGTCACAGAGAGAGAGAGAGGTGCAGAGACACAGGCAGAGGGAGAAGCAGGCTCCATGCACCGGGAGCCCGACGTGGGATTCGATCCCGGGTCTCCAGGATCGCGCCCTGGGCCAAAGGCAGGCGCCAAACCGCTGAGCCACCCAGGGATCCCCAGAATAGGTATTTTAAAGAATTTAGTGATTCTAAAATTTCTGACATTAATAGTCTCTATTATTTCGAGTTTTGTTCTACTTATAGGTCACATATTCTGCTTCCTCCATTGTATAATAATTTTTAAGAACATTATGGATGCTATAGTATTTCATTTTTTAAATTTTTACTTTCTTCTTAGAGTATTAAATTAATTTACTTCCATATCACTTTGGTCCTCTATAGGCTTGTTTTTAAGCCATTATATTGGATCTAGAGTAGTCTTTGTCCTAAAACTAGATTAGCCTTTTTCTCAAGTTATTTACCTTTCTAGGGCATATACAAAATTGTTGGCAAGCCCAACAGATCTCTTCACTCTCACTAGTTGAAAATCAAACATATCGCCACCTTATGTGAGCTCTAGTATTTGTCCAGTTTACACTTTCCTAATAGTTGTTCTTTTGATGGTAAATTTGATTAAATGGTAAGTTGTCCTTTGTTTGACCTCTTGGAACCTTGACCTGAACATGAGTAGCTTAGTATATGATGAAATATTCAAGGGAATCCCCATAAAATTTCTGGAAGTTTAAAAAAACAAATCTCTCTTTTGTACTCTGTTTCACAAATCCCAGCTGATTCAATAACCTCAAACTCTAATATCCTTTTCTCATGATAAGACCATCATCCTCTGGACTTGCCTTTTTTGTATCACACTTTGGACACGACTACCAAAAGCCAGAACGAATACCTGACTTAATGTCAAAAACTGTGATGAATCTGGGATTCACCTTTCTTACAAGCTAATCAGTTGCCTTGCCATAGTTTCATGGGTGCTCGTAGAAGAGACTAGTGTCCTTAGGTCAGAGACAAAACAATTTATTACTCATGGTATAGCAGACATAATAAATTTAATGTTCATGTGAATGTCTATTATCCCCCAAGACTAATGGGTATGACCCAGAAGTGGGCCAAGGTGGATGCTACACATGCGCTGAGTTTGTGTTAGAATTGAAGAATCCTGAGTGTAGCAAACCTCAAACTTTATATGGGATTTGCAAGTAAACTTGCCCAATTTTTGTCCAGAAAGGAGATACTATCACTTATTTCCAAGGCTATTTGTTAACAAATGTACTTGAAAAGAAGGATTGTGACAAAAGGTGTTAATATCTTTGTTGACAATGTGCAGAAATGTGAGACACCCAAGGAAAACTGACTCCCAACATTTGCTTTGTTTTGCTTCTATTAGGGAATACTATCCTGTGCTGCTTGTTGATCAAAATCTGAAAACCTTCACTTTCTAAGTTATAATTTATCTACTTTTATAGTTATTTATACAGAGAAACCAGTCAGGTAATCGTCACATCAAAGACGAAGTCCCAGTTAATACTGCTTTGAAGTTAGCATTTTAAAATAAGGTAAAGTGTATTTCAGATAATGATAAGTCTTTTGAAATATACAACAAGTTACAAGATATCCCAGGTATAGTATTTTTACATGAATTAAAAAGTTTAAATCTATTCCTTTCAATTTTTAAAATAAACATAAATGTATAAGTATGTATATATATGCACACAATACATATATATTATGCTTTATTAGATGTTTGCTAATTATGGCCTAGAAGTAGGAAATCTGTTATAGACCCACTAAAATTGTAATAAAAAACCCTACCTCTTTTCTTTCACAAAATGTGCATTAATATCCTGTCTTTTCTACCTAGCTCATCCCAATCCCTACTTTAAAACCAAACTAGGGGTGGTAGAAGGGGAGAAGGGCGGGGGGTGGGAGTGAATGGGTGATGGGCACTGGGGGTTATTCTGTATGTTAGTAAATTGAACACCAATAAAAAATAAATTAAAAAAAAAAACAAACTTGAGTGACTCTGTTTTCACAACACACAGCTTTGAGTCCTCAGTTTGAGTGAGATTATAAAATACTTTTTTAAAAAGATTTTATTGATTTATTTGACAGAGAGAGAGAGAGTACAAGCAGGATGAGCTGGAAAGGAAGAAGTAGGCTCCCCACTGAGCAGAGAGCCCAATGTAGGGCTCAATCTCAGGACCCTGGGATCATGACTGAACCAAAGGCAGACACGTAACCTGCTGAGCCACCCAGGTGCCTCAGACTATAAATTTTTTAAGTGAATCTCATGGACACTAACATTTGAGAATCACTGATCATTGTGATGAAGAATCTTTACTGGATGTTAATGAGCAATACTGCATTTTAGAGACAATACAGAGAACGGGCTGGAGAGAAGATGATTAAAGGCAGTGAGAAGTTTGAAGGCAGGAGTTGACAAGAAACTGCAGCAGTGAGAATCAGATCAGCAGTCATGAAAATGTGGTTAGAGGTGAGTGACAATGTGAATGGACATTTAAGAAAGGACAATCAGCTGGGCTTAGGTATTCCTTAGATGGACAGTTAGTGAGAGAAAGGACTATAAGTTGACTGGCAGGTTTCACTTCCTAGGTGATACTACTTTGTCCAGCTATATACTTTCTCCAAAATTGATTATAAAATAACAATTTAATGTATTTGATTCTTCTTTTTCCCACTTAATTTTAATAGGATGATTATCCTAGGTGCATGCTGATACAACCTCCACACATTACTGAGTGAGAATAAATAGGCCAGAGACAACATAGTGACATTTTAACTCCCTCTTTATTCCCAATGAGTAACAATGCTAGCTGAAGGAACTGGATATGAATTACCCACACACATAATCAAGCTATCAGCTTTCATAGTGGTGTCCTCATTTATAAATTCCTAAAACTCAGCCCCAAATCCTTTCCTATTTTTCCTTTTGTCCCTCAATCGTCACTTCTCAGCATTTCTGCCATTTACATTCACAGGATAATACACTCAATTAAATTGTGTTAATCCTGCCCTAAATAAAACATGAATCTTATTAGCATTCCTTGCACTGGTGGTAGAGATTTTGAATTAATGCTGCCTACTGGAAATTTCTAGAAGCCTTAAACAGTGTATATGAAATTAAAAGGAACAGGCTGACATGCAAGCTCTTACAATGCCAGATTGCTGAGCTTACTTCCCAGGAAGTTAAAGTATTCCCCACAGATTTTATCAATTCTATTCTCCTTAAAACATCTACCATATTTCCTATACACTCTTGCCCTTAAAGAATTAAAAAATAATATTTCTGGTTACCACAAAAATTTTGGTCAAATGAACAGTTTTACCTTCAAGTAAAGACTTAAAGACTTTACATTATATGTAAAGACCAAACAAGTGCCTAAAGTTAGTGATTTTCAAAATATTTTAAGCCATAAACTACCTATTTGGATTAAGTAAAATATAAAAATCCAAACTGAAAAATATGAAATACGTAAATACAGAATATTTGGAATAACATTGAAAAAATGCTGTTGATTATTACACAGCTCATGCCAACTATCCAAGTTTTGCTGTAAAGTAAAATATCTTGGCAGCCTTAGGGAAATCATTTCCTAAATACCTAGAGGAAGGTAAATGTGCTTTCCTAACTTCAGAGAGTGTGTTTTCAAGAAAGGAAGTGCAAACGCAATGTTGGGGCAGAGAGGCTTTTCTGAAACATGTAATCAGTAGGCTCTTTGGCCATAGGGCCCAAGTACCAACTTTCTAGTAGTCAAAAATTATCTGTGCTCAGAAGAAAAAGAAATGACTTTTGGGTCTTTTCCCAGTTGCTTTAGAATACAAAATGAACATAACTGTATGCTTAAATGTTATGAGTTGTCTAAGAACTAAAACCAATTTTGTCAACAATATTACAGCATCAAAAGGAAAAAAAAAAAACACCTAAGGGTGACTAACAAATAACAAAAACAAAAACAAACAAAAAACACACAAAGAAACAAACAATAAAACCAGTACTAAACTTTCAAAGGTTAAAAGTCAACAGTTGCCTGGCATGAGAAGCTCACTTTTCTGAACCAGTCTCCTTAATACTTCAGTGAAGGGTTTATCCAGATAATCTCTGTTTTCACCTAAAGCTCTAAAACGCTTTGACACCTCATGACTAGATAGTTTTCTTTTCTTTTTTTTTTTTTTTTTTTTTTACTAGATAGTTTTCTGCTAGGAAATAAATTCAGATTAAGCCACAATTTTAGCTACAACTTCCTTTTAACCTCACTTTAAATAATATTAATAAAATATTAATAATATAGGTAGAAGTGAATATTTTTAAATTAATATTAATATTAATATTTTGTTTCAAGTTTTTATTTAAATTCGAATTAGTTAACACAGAGTGTAATATTGGTTTCAGGAGCAGAATTTAGTGATTCATCACTTACATATAACACTCCGTGCTCATCACAAGTACCTTCCTTGATATCCATCACCCATTTAGCACATCCCCCACCCACCTCCCCTCTAGAAACCCTGTTTGTTCTCCATTGTTAAGTCTCTGATGGTTTGCCTCCCTTTCCCCCCTCTTCTTTCCCCCATGTTCATCTATTCTGTTTCTTAAATTCCACATGAGTGAAATCATATGGTATTTATCTTTCTCTGACTTATTTCACTTAGTATAATACAGTCTAGCTCTAGCGAATGGCAAGATTTTATTCTTTTTGATGACTGAATAATATTGTCATACATAACAGAATACACACACACACACACACACACACCGTATCTTCTTTATCCATTCATCAGTCAATGGACATTTGGGCTCTTTCCAAGAATGGACTATTGTTGATGATGCTTCTATAAACATCAGGGTGCTTGTGCCCCTTCTAACCTGTATTTTTTTTTTTATCTGCTGGGTAAACAGCAGTGCAATTTCTGGATCATAGGACAGGTCTATTTTCCACTTTTTGAAGAACCTCCATACTGTTTTCCAAAGTGGCTGCACCAGTTTGGCTTTCCCACCAACAGTATAAGAGAGTTCCCCTTTCTCTGTGTCCTCACCATCATTTGATTTTTCCTGTGTTGTTAATTTTAGCCATTCTGACAGGTATGAGGTGCTATCTCATCATGAATTTGATTTGTATTTCCCTCATGATCAATGATGTTGAAATGTCTACTCATGTCTTCTGCTTATTTCTTAAGTGGATTATTTATTTTGGGGGTGTCGAGTTTGATAAATTCTGTATAGATTTTGGATACTAACCTTTTATCTGATGTGTCATTTGCAAATATCTTCTCCCATTCTGTAGGTTGCCTTTTATTTATTTTTTATTTTTATTTTATTTTATTTTATTTTTTGTAGGTTGCCTTTTAGTTTTGTTGATTGTTTCCCTTACTGTGCAGAAGCTTTTATCTTGTGAAGTCCCAAGAGTTCACTTTTGCATTTGTTTCCCTTTCCTCAGGAGACATGTCTAGTAAGAAGTTGCTATACCCAATATCAAAGAGGTTATTTCCTGTGTTCTCTCCTAGGACTGTGATGTCTTCCTGTCTCACATTCAGGTCTTTCATCCATCTTGCATTTATTTTTGTGAATGGTGTGAGAAAATGGTCCAGCTTCATTCTTCTGCATGTGGCTGTCCAGTTTTCCCAGCACCATTTGTTGGAAAGACTGTTTTTTTTTTCCATTAGATATTCTTTCCTGCTTTATGGAAGATGACTTGACTCATCTTCATTTATGAAGTAAGTCCATTTCTGGGTTTTCTTTTCTGTTCCATTGATCTGTCTGTGTTTTTGCTAGTACCATAGTGTCTTGATGACTGCAGCTTTGTAATATAGCTTAAAGTCTGAAATTATGACACCTCCAGCTAGCTATGCTTTTCTTTTTCAAGATTGCTTTGGCTCTTAAGGGTCTTTTGTGGTTTCACACAAATTTTAGGATTGTTTGCTCTAGCTCTGTGAAAAATGCTTGTGGTATTTTCATAGGGATTGCATTAAATGCATAGATTGCTTTGGGTAATATAGATATTTTAACAACAATTCTTCTCCTTCCAATTCATGAGCATGGACTGTTTTTCCATTTCTTTGTGTCTTCCTCCATTCCTTTCATAAATGTTCCATAGTTTTCAGAGTACATATTTTTTACTTCTTTGGTTAGGTTTATTCCTGGGTATGTTAGGGTTTTTGGTGCAATTGTAAGTGGGATCAATTCCTTGTTTTCTCTTTCTGCGATTTCATTATTGGTGTGTGGAAATGCAACAAATTTATATATGTTGATTTTGTATCCTATGACTTTGTTGAATTCATGTATCAGTTATAGCAAGTTTTTGGTGGACTCTTTTGGGTTTTCTACATACTGTTATGTCATCTGCAAATACTGAAAGTTTGACTTCTTCCTTGTCATCTGGATGCCTTTTATTTCTTTTTGTTTTATTTCTTTTTGATTCCTGAGGCTAGGACTTCCAGTATTACATTAAAACAACAGTGGTGAGAGTGTACATTCCTGTCTGTTCCTGACCTTCAAGAAAAAGCTCTGTTTTTCCCCATTCAGGATGATATTAGCTATGGTCTTTCATATATGGCCTTTGTGATGTTGGGGTATGTTCCCTCTATCCCTATTTCTTGAGGGTTTTTATCAAGAATGGATACTGTACTTTGTCAAATCCTTTTCCTGCATCTATTCGTAGAATCATATGGTTCTTATCCTTTCTTTTATTAAATAGTGTATCACATTGATTGATTTCTGAATATTGAATCACCCTTGCAACCCAGGAATAAATCCCACTTGATTGTAGTAAATAATTATTTTAATGTAGTTGGATTTGATTTGCTAGTTTCTTGCTGAGAATTTTTGTATCCATGTTCGTCAGGGATATTGATCTGTAATTCTCCTTTTTAGTGGGCTCTTTGTCTGGTTTTGAAATCAAGGTAATGTTGGCTTTGTAGAATGAACTTGGAAGTTTTCCTCCCATTTATATTTTTTGGGACACTTTGAGAAGAATAGGTATTAACTCTTCCTTAAATGTTTGGTAAAATTTGCCTGGGAAGCCATCTGGCCCAGGATTTCTGTTTTTTGGGGAGATTTTTGAATACTCATTCAATTTCTTTGCTAGTTATGGATCTGTACACATTTTCTACTTCTCCCTCTTTCAGTTTTGGTAGGTTGTATGTTTCTAGGAATTTAACAATTTGTTCCAGATTGTTCAATTTGTTGTCATATAAATTTTCATAATTCTCTTTTATAATAGTTTGTATTTCTGTGGTGTTGGTAATGATCTCTCCTCTTTCATTGTGATTTTATTTAGGTTCTTCCTCTTTTCTTTTTGATAAGTCTGGCCAGGCGTTTATCAACCTTTTTAATTCTTTCAAAGAGCCAGGTATTAGTTTCATTGATGTGTTCTAATGTTTTGTTCTTATTTCTATATCATTTATTTCTGCTCTAATCTTTATTATTTCCTTTCTTCTGCTGGCTTTAGACTTTATTTGATGTTACTTTTCTAGCTCCTTTAGGTGTAAGGTTAGGCTGTGTATTTTATTTGATGTTCCTTTTCTAGTTCCTTTAGGTGTAAGGTTAGGTTGTGCATTCAAAATTTTTCTTGCTTCTTGAGGTAGGCTATGTGCTTACCTTTTACTATTGCTTTTTCTACATCACAAAGGTTTTAGGCTACTGTGTTTTCATTTTCATTTGCTTCCATATATTTTTTTTAAATTTCTTCTTAAATTATCTGGTTATAATCCAGCATTCGTTAGTAGGATGTTCTTTGACTTCCATGTATTTGTGGTCTTTTCAAATTTTTTTTTTGTGGTTGACTTCAAGTTTCATAGTGTTATAGTCTGAAAATATGCATGGTATGATCACAATCTTTTGTACTAGTTGAGGACTGATTTGTGACCCAGTATGTGATCTATTCTGGAGAATGTGCCATGTGCACTCAAAAGGAATGTGTATTCTGCTGTTTTAGGATGAAATATTCTGAATATATCTATTAATTCTATCTGATCTAGTGTGTCATTGTGTCTATGTTGATTTTCTGCTTAGATAATCTGTCCATTGCTTTAAGTGGTGTGTCAAAGTCCACTCTTATTATTGTATTGTTGTCAGTGAGTTTATGTTTATTATTAATTGATTTATATATTTGGGTGCTCCCAAGTTGAGGGCATAAATATTTACAACTGTTAGATCTTCTTGTTAGATAGAGCCCTATCATTATTATGATATAGTGCCCTCCTTTATCTCTTGTTACAGTCTTTGGTTTAAAATCTACTTTGTCTGATATAAATATGGCTACTCTGGCTTTCTTTTGACATCCATTAGCATGGTAAATATTTATTTATCCCCTCACTTTCAATATGCCGGTGTCTTTCGGTCAAAATTTGGTCTCTTATAGGCAGCACATAGATAGGTCTTGTTTTTGTTTTGTTTTTATCCACTCTAATACCCTGTATCATTTGATTGGAACATTTAGTCCATTTACATTTAGAGTGATTATTGATAGATATGAATTTAGTGCCACTGCATTACCTATAAAGTTGCCATTTCTGGAGATTTTCTCTGTTCCTTTCTAGGCTTTGTTGCTTTTGATCTTTCTTTCCCACTCAAAGAGTTCCCTTTAATATTTCTTGCAGAGCTGCCTTAGTAGTCACAAACTCCTTTTTCTCTGGGAAACTCTTTATCTCTCCTTCTAGTCTGAATTTCAGACTTGCTGGATAAAGTATTCTTGGCTATTTTCCCCATTCAGCAGGTTGAGTATACCATGTCACTCCTTTCTGGCCTGCTAAGTATCTGGGGAGAGATCTTCTGCTAACCCTATTTATCTTTTCTTGTAGGTTAAGGTTTTCTTTTTCCTTACTACTTTCAGGATTCTTTCCTTATCTCTGGATTTCTCAAAAAATTTATTAACCCTTTATTTTTTATTATTTTTAAAAAAAATAAATTTATTTTTTATTGGTGTTCAATTTACCAACATACAGAATAACACCCAGTGCTCATCCTGTCAAGTGCTCCCCTCAGTGCCCATCACCCATTCACCCCCACCCCACACCTTCCTCCCCTTCCACCCCTAGTTCATTTCCCAGAGTTAGGAGTCTTTATGTTCCGTCTCCCTTTCTGATATTTCCCACACATTTCTTCTCCCGTCTCTTATATTCCCTTTCACTATTATTGGGACTTCATCAAGATAAGAAGCTTTTGCACAGCAAAGGATACAGTCAACAAAACTAAAAGACAACCTACAGAATGGGAGAAGATATTTGCAAATGACGTATCAGATAAAGGGCTAGTTTCCAAGATCTATAAAGAACTTATTAAACTCAACACCAAAGAAGCAAACAATCCAATCATGAAATGGGCAAAAGACATGAACAGAAATCTCACAGAGGAAGACATAGACATGGCCAACACGCACATGAGAAAATGCTCTGCATCACTTGCCATCAGGGAAATACAAATCAAAACCACAATGGGATACCACCTCACACCAGTGAGAATGGGGAACATTAACAAGGCAGGAAACCACAAATGTTGGAGAGGATGGGGAGAAAAAGGAACCCTCTTTCACTGTTGGTGGGAATGTGAACTGGTGCAGCCACTCTGGAAAACTGTGTGAAGGTTCCTCAAAGAGTTAAAAATAGACCTGCCCTATGACCCAGCAATTGCACTGTTGGGGATTTACCCCAAAGATTCAGATGCAATGAAACGCCGGGACACCTGCACCCCGATGTTTATAGCAGCAATGGCCACGATAGCCAAACTGTTGAAGGAGCCTCAGTGTCCATCGAAAGATGAATGGATAAAGAAGATGTGGTTTATGTATACAATGGAATATTCCTCAGCCATTAGAAATGACAAATACCCACCATTTGCTTCAACGTGGATGGAACTGGAGGGTATTATGCTGAGTGAAGTAAGGCAATCGGAGAAGGACAAACATTGTATGTTCTCATTTCATTCATTTGGGGAATATAAATAATAGTGAAAGGGATTTTTCAAATTTTACTATAATATATCTTGGTGTTGGCCTGCTTTTGTTGATTTTTTTTTTTTTTTTTTGCTTTTGTTGATTTTGATGTGAGTCCTCTGTGCCTCCTGGATTTGGACATCTGTGTCCTTCCCAGATTAGGGAAATTTTCAGTTATAATTTGCTCAACTAAACCTTCTGCTTCTTTTTTCTTTTTTTCTTCTTCTGGGATACTATGATATGAATGTTATTACATTTCACGGAGTCGCTGATTTTCCCGAATCTATAATCATGTTCTGACGTTTTCCTTCTTTTTCTTTTCAGCTTCATTATTTTCCATAATTTTATCTTCTACATCACTTTTTCATCCCTCTGCTTCTTTCATCCTTGGGGTCATTACATACAGTTGGTTTTGCATCTCAGTTACAGCATTTTTTAATTTTAGCCTGACTGGTATTTAGGTCTTTTATTTCCATGCAAAGGGACTTCCTAGGGTCTTCTATGCTTTTTCACAAGCCCGGATAATATCCCTATGATTATTGTTTTAAATTTTGGTCAGATATTTTACTTATATCTGTTTTGATGAGATCCCTGGCCATAGCCTCTTATTCTTTCTTTTGGGGTGAATTCCTCCATCTTGGCATTATGTCTAGGACTCTGTCTTCTCTGTGTTAGGAAAGCCTGTTATGTTCCCTCCCCTTATGGTAATAGCTATATGAAGAAGAGGTCAAATATTGTCCAGGGCCTGTTGCTTCAGCAAGTGTTTCTAATGTGTGCTGTGTACACTCTACTGTTCTGTTATGGCTGTTCTTTCCCTCAGGTCAGTAGACTTGATGTGTGTGGGTGTTATTGTGCTAGGCTTCTGGGGGAGGGATCCACTGCTGCACTGACTCTCAGGCACATTTGCCTCAGTTCAGACACACCTGCGCAGAGCAGGGGATGGGGCTTGTGTAAGTGGCTCAAGCTTCCGCTGTGGACACTATGCCACTCACTTAAGTCCATTCATGCTGAAAGATATGGGTACAAATCACTTTGGTACAGTCTCTCATCCCCAGAGAGGGGAGTTCCTGATCATTGCTGTTCAGAAGTCCTCAGAGAAGAGCAAACAATCTCTCCTCATGTGTCCCAGCATCCCTTAGATCCTTGCTTTCACTCTGTATCTGAGTCATCTGCCCACCTGGTGGTACAGTGCTCCTGTGTTTTATCTCAGCTATGCTGGCTGGGTTTCAAAACTGCAAATTTTTTAGGGACCTGTGCTGATGCTTTGGGGGGAGGGGTGTCTTGCTGTGCTGTGGCTGGTGCCAGTTTGTCCCAGAAGGTCAGTCACACAAACATGCAAGGACTTGGAGTTTATGGCAAAATGCACCAAAAAGCAAGTATCCAGGTTAGCTGCCCTCAGCAGGTGTCTCTGCTCCTGTGCTGCTGAACAGGGCAGGACCATGGTGCCCGATGGCCCTTTTGTCCCAAGAGGAAGTGCCACCTCTTTCTAATGCACTCTAAGAAGGGAAACTATCTCTCCCAGTGTGACCCAGGGGATCTTCAGACCACAATGTCCACTGCCAGACCTCTGCCACTCTTCTCCACAGAAGCACCAATATGCCTGCCAGGCTGCACTCTGAGATGGTACAGACTTCTAAAACTTCAGTCTTTGAGCTCTACTGCTTGTAAAAACTTGAGATAATCAGCCCATTTCATTTTCCTCATCAGTAGTTTTGGGAAAGAGTTTTTTGTGCAATGCCCTATCCCTACTTGCTCTCTGTCTCTCTCCTCTCTGTTTCCAGGGCTCCCTCCTCTCCACAGCACTGGCAGTTTTTTTCTCCTTCAAATTATGCCTCTGCACCTCCTGCCTTCCACAGTGTATCCTCTTTTCTCCATCTAGTTGTGCAGTTTGTTCCCTCAGGCCTCAGATCAACTTCCTGGGTGTTCAAAATGATTTAATATCTACCTAGCTGTGTTTGAGGGACACAAGTACCAGGTCCTCCTACTATGCCACCATCTTAACTCCTCTTGACTCAATGAAATGTTAACAGTCTTTCATAAGTTGTCATAATGAATGCTCTTATTTGATTTCCTTAAGTAAAATATGACAGACTGGAGTAAGATAATTAATAATTTTAATTTGATACATGATATTAAGTTTAAACTACAATCTTGTTTCCAAAAAGAACTCCTATTTAATGGCCATTTACTCTCTCCTATTGCCACTTTAGTTCATTTTCTAAGAATAGAAACTATGTCACAGAACCACATCATTTCTACGCAATTTTAATACAGACTTCAAAATATATTGCTTTGATTCAAACACAAAGCTTGCTTTACACATATATTGCTTTGTTTTACGATGAGGTGTCAAATTTAAGGGCTCTCTAAAGAAATGTAAATAAATGTTATCAGGGAAGTATTACTTAGTCATTATGAATGCATAATATCCTTCCTTTTATGTTTACTTGGATATAAGAAATATTTCAAGCAGTTGTCATTTTTAACTTAAGTAAGTATACAGTCCTGGAAGACAAGATATAGAAAATTCTTATAGCTGAAACCAACAGCTGAGATATATACATCAATCACAAAAAGAGATAAAGTAATTTTCATTGTTTTATTGATTTATAAGTAGATTTCTTCCTGTCTTGGTTTATCTAAAATTAACTGGAAAAATTATGATCTGACATAATTTATTTTCTAAGAAACCTTGTTTTGAAAATATCACGAAGTATGCACCCTATAAAACATATTATTCTTAGATAACAGCATAAAGCACTAAAAGCGAAAAAAAAAAAAAAAGCAGAAGCAGGTGGCTATGCCTGGGGAATCAGATACAGAAAGGAACAAGATTGGAGTCTATAGTGCATGGAGTCTAGGAAAAAAGGAAAACCTAAAAATAGGAAAATTCTTTTAAAAAAGTAATTAATACTGAACAGAGATGGGATGCAGAATCCAGGTGTTCTAGATGCATAGACTATTTATAAAAAACTATCCATATAACACATCAAGGCATAGTGTCTCTGTTATAAAGGGTAAACAGTGAAAAAATATTCTACAACACATAGTTCTGGTTGTATAATATATACTTGCAACCTTAGTGGTAGCTAACGTTCTTTAAATAAAAAATAGCAATGAACACTTGTTCCCTATTTGCTATCGAAACAAAAAACAAAATAAAACTCAGAAGGCTCTAAATAAACCACAGAAAAATTAATAATAACATTGAATAAAGAGGTTAATCTCTTAGTAACTGTTATGAAACTAGTTTCAGAAAATAGAATATATGGAAGAAAAGAGAAATAGACATCTACATAAAATATTTGGATTTTCATGAGAAAAAGTCAATAGAATCGTCTTTAGGGGAACCCTGGGTGGCGTAGCGGTTTAGCGCCTGCCTTTGGCCCAGGGCGCGATCCTGGAGACCTGGGATCGAATCCCACGTCGGGCTCCCGGTGCATGGAGCCTGCTTCTCCCTCTGCCTATGTCTCTGCCTCTCTCTCTCTCTGTGACTATCATAAATAAAAAAAAAAAAAATTAAAAAAAAAAGAATCATCTTTAATGGCCAGTAGGAGAGGTGAAATTTATACTATTTATTAAATGCTTAAATGATGCTAATATATGCAAACACATGTGTATTAGTTTAGACTAGATAATTTCATAACAAATTATCCCCTAAATTCCAGTAGCTTAACCCAACAAGATCTATTTTTTGCTCACATAACGTGTATCTTGAATCACTGTGGCCTCTGCTATACAGAGTGACTCAGATATATAGAACACTTTGCCGAGATATCTTGACACTGCACCATCTGAAATATGTAGCTTCTGTGGCTGCTGGAGACTCTTGTATTATTAGCAATTAAATACTTTGTCCCAGAAGGGCATACTTTATTTATACATATATTTCATTGGCCTCCATTGGTTATTTGATACTACATAAATAAAAATAAGCAAGTGTAATCTTTCCATGTACTCAGTAGAGAACAATGGATATAGGTGTATATTAAGGCCTCTACCATGATACTTGGACTGACAGCAGTTAACAGTGTGGTAAAAGAATACCCAATCTGAAAAGTTGTGCTTATAGGCCAATAAATCCAGAAGGCAGGGATCCAATTTGTTTCGGATCATGGTTTTCAACATGGCCACTTTTTAGGTGCAATAAGAAACATAAGGAACACGTTACTTAAAAAAAAAAAAGATTTATTTATTCATTTGATGAGAGAGAGAGAGAGAGACAGAGAGAATGAATGAGAGATAGGAGCAGGGAGGGATAGAGAGAGAGAGAAAGAGAAATAATCTTAAGCAGACCCCAAGCTGAGCATGGAGTCTGACTTGGGACCTGCTCCCAGAACCCTGAGATCATAACAGAGCTGAAACCAAGAGTCGGATACAACCTACTGAGCCACTCAGATGCCCCAGGAACATATTACTTTTTAAACACATAAAAGATTAATGTTCTCTAACTATAAACCACATTACTTTCAGGAACAGAGAATTACTTTTATACTCAATGTAGGGCTTGAACTCATGACCCCAAGATCAAGAGTCACATGCTGTACCAACTAAGCTAGCCAGGCACCCCTCACCAGGTATTTTTCAAGTTGGAATATTACAATACATGTGTTTCTATATATACCTACTGCTTTAAGCTGAGATTAAATTACTCTTGATAATTTTTCTAATCTCATTTTGGATGGGCATGATTTATAATGTTGGCTCAAACAGTATAGTTTGACACTACAGTGAATATTTAAGTTAGATATAATTTATTAGAAAGAACTACCAAAAAAAGAGATTTTAATTAAAATCAGTCACTTTAGGTAATGGCTCTTAGATCTGGGAAAAAAAAAAAAAAACTGACTCAGAGAAACCAACAAAATGTTAAGCAATTTAAAAAGACAAAAACCCATACTATCTCTTAATATAACTCAATACAGTCTGGATATTAGACATACTTTTCAATGTTTTTTTTTTAAGATTTTATTTATTTATTCATAATAGTCACACAGAGAGAGACAGAGAGGCAGAGACACAGGCAGAGGGAGAAGCAGGCTCCATGCACCGGGAGCCCGACGTGGGATTCGATCTCGGGTCTCCAGGATCTCGCCCTGGGCCAAAGGCAGGCGCCAAACCGCTGCACCACCCAGGGATCCCCATACTTTTCAATGTTATACTAATGAAGGAAATAAAATATTTCCTTAATCTTCTATAGATAAAAAGAAATTTAATAGTTAAGATAACAACATATTTCTATTCTTTGACTTCTCTCCAATTCATAAACATAATTTTGATGTTTATATGTTTTATAGTTTTATAGTTACATTTCATATATGTACTGTAAAATATTATCTGAAAGTAAAAAGAAATAACCTCATGTTTCTGTGAAACAGATGTATTTTCAGATTACAAGTTCTATTTGTTAAGTTTATAGGATAAGTGTTTTAATTTGCTTCCTCTAATGTTAACTTCAAGGTTACGGTTCATATTGTCAAAATGCTCTCCTCCACGCTAAGGGATTTTCTTAGATGAATGTATTTGTTTGGATATATAAACTCTATTGTTGTGATCTGATACTTTTGGAAGAGATGATCTGTGTTCACTTTTATTTCCCCATTTTCCTGGAGTATCTGAGCAGAAAGAGTGTTGCTGTTGTTTGTGGATGGTTAGGGTTTGATGGGAGCTCTTGGTGTCCATAATCTAATTGGAAAATTTGAGAATCCTCCTGCACATAAGTCCTGGAAGGGACCATAGGTGGTAGGTACTGACTAAGATATGCCCATTTTATATTCTGAAACTCTCAAGTAAACATTTACAAGATTTCTATCAGAGTTGCCAAAGACTGGCTGTCAAGCAACCAGTCAATCCCTAAGCAATAGTATGATTAACACTACCACAGTTGTGAGGCGGACTTGTCACATTTTTCAGAGATTTGGCTGATAATTCTGTAGTAAGGCCAAATGGATATAGAAATTTTATTACTAACACATTAGTTATAACTTATTAATTTATTGTTTATTCCCAAAGCAGAACACAAACTCCTCAAAAATGGAGATTCAGAATTGAGAATGAATCATGGTTGGACACTTGAATGAGTTTATTACCGATTTTATCTCTAAAGCCTTATAAAATTGTGACCTCGAGATCATGCCTGCTGTAATGGTTAATTTTATGGTGTCCAGACATTTGGTCAAACATAATTTTAGGTGTGCTGTAAAGGTACTTCTAGATAAGATTAACATTTACAGACTGAAGGAAGCAAATTGCTCTTCCTAATATGAATAAGTCTCATTCAATTAATGGAAAACTGGGATAGAACAAAAAAATTGAGTAAGAGGAAATTTCTGCCTGCTTGCTTTAGGTGGGACATTGGTATTTTTCTGTCTTTGGACTCAAACTGAAAAGTCAGCTCTTCTTAGATTTTGAGTCTTCCAGCTTTCAGCCTGGAATTTATACTATTAGCTGTACTGGGTCTCCAGCCCAGCAACTTCAGATTTTGGGATTTCTCAACCTTCCATATTTACATGAGCCAATGCCTTGTAATCTCTTTACATATATATTGGTTGTATCTTTGGAGAACCTGAGTAATAACATTTATATTGATTTTTGACAAGTAGGAGTGTAGACTTAAGGGCATAGTCACATGATAATCTACATATCTGATTTTTTTATGGAAACATTCTTGTATGAAAATACCTGCTAAATTTTGTGCCAAACATAGATTTTGCATATTGATCATAGATTCATAATTTCTGTAATCATTTGTTTCAAGATAATGTCTAATTTATATATTTAGATTCTTTCCTATGATTCAAGAAGTAAGGGTCCCTTCTGGAGGATTTCTTTTAATGTTTATTATAATTGTCAAGGAGAGCCTGAAAGATAAGTTCTGATGTGATTGCGGGCTGCTCTGGCAACATAGAAAAGTCTGATAATGGCAAAGGAACAAAGGGATAAAGTGTCAATAATTGGTCATAATACATAGTATCCGAGGAACCATGTACTGAACAGGGTAAGATCATTAGGTGTGTTCCAAGTGTACCAAGGTTTTTGTGCTTCAGGAATAATTATCGTTATTCCTATAATAACTACTGTTATTAACTACTGTTAATAACTACAACAACAACAAAAAAAAGGTTTTTGTACTTTAGGAATAACTACTGTTGTCCTATATTCATGTTCAGATCATCAGAACTGGTCTCCTTAAGGTGTAAGGTTCTCTCTTACTCAGGGGCCCAAAGCTAAAAATCAGAATTTTGAAAAATAGAATGTACAAGGAACTATTTGAAGCAGGTAGGTAATAGAAAAGTAAAACTCTTTATGGAATTATTTGCATTTAACAAATGGGGAAGCTGGATTTGTAACATTCAAACATCACCTGAGATACTACTAAAATAGTAAAAAAAAAAAAAAAAAAAAAAAAAAAAAAAAGGAGCATAGAGAGGAAATGAATCAAAGGTGGGCTTGTAATCCATTGTTATTTAAATTAAAAATGTACCCTCTCCTTCACTTCCCTGTATCTCTCCTTCAAAAAACTGATCTGACTCCCTGTTGTTAGGTGCTGAGGAAGAGAAGAGTGTGGATTTCCATTCATTTCCTTCTTTCATCACTCTAAAACTGTTGTCTCTGGTTTCTCTATTTATGTTGGGCAAAGGGAAGAAGGAAAAGTAAAGAAAAAGAGCACAGTGTTACATTGAAAGTACTATTTGTTTTCTTATCAGGGCTCATGGATCCAGATATTGCTTTCTCTGTAGCTATTTTAATAACGAGGTGAGGTTCCCATTATAAAATCTCCCATTTGCTCTTCCCTTCTCTGGTTAGCTATTTACAACTCCTCATCAGTGCCTGGCATCTTATAATGAAACCTCCATAATTTCTTTTAATAGGATCATTCACAATTCATTATATCATCCTGAACAAGACTAACCTGAAGAGTCACCCAGTAATACTGCAAAGTCATAAATTAGTGTGCAATTAATTGTTAAATGAATGATGAAATTAAATGTAAATGGAAGGTAATGGACAGATTTTGAAACAGAAATACAATAACTACCTGGAAATTGATATTCCAGTCACATTTTATATATGACATTTTATTTGGAGTTTATTTTTTATCTAGCTGATTTTGTTGAAATTAATGCCTGAAAAAAAGTAAGACATAAAATGGTAACATCAGTTCAGCCAAAATAGTTTTGAAATCCGTATTGTAATAAGACACCCCAATAAACCACACTTTTCCATGGGAGTATTTGAGAGCTGCCATTTGGCAAAATATAACTGTGATTACGGGGATAGTAAACCATACTTACAATTACAATGTGTAATTAATTTGCTAATTAAAAGAATGTTCAACAACTGTTGATAATAATGAAAGGCCATAGATCTAAAAATCAGTTCTATTCTAATAAACATTCAAGAAAAGACTAGTTACCAAAAGGAAGAAAGGAAGAATTGTGTGATAAATTAACTTGACATAATAAATTCTGGGTGCAGAAAAATTAGGCCAAAATTAGACCCGTCAAGCTCATCAAGCATATTTCAGTCCTGGGTATTAAAAATTACCATCATTTTGTACCACCTTAACTATTTCTTAGAAATCTTGCTCTGGAGCCTTACACTTTTGGACAAAATTACACCAATTAGATTTTTTTTTCCCTAGGTAAGGATAGAACCTGAATCTGACAAACTCTGATGAGCACTGGACCCATAAAGTTAAATAGTTCTGAGACAAAAGTCTACCTCGTGACAATACCAAACAAGGTGTATAAGAAATTTCTGGAAAACTAAAGATGTGTACCTTATAGAGGAAGGGAAGTGGTCTACAGAAAAGAGGATGAAGCAGACTCAGAAAACAGGAGGAGACTAAAAGACTTCTTGTAAGGATTTCTAGTTCCTGTGAAATCTAAACATGATTTTTTTTTTTTTTTTAATGATAGTCACAGAGAGAGAGAGAGAGAGGCAGAGACACAGGCAGAGGGAGAAGCAGGCTCCATGCACCCGGGAGCCCGACGTGGGATTCGATCCTAGGTCTCCGGGATCGCGCCCTGGGCCAAAGGCAGGCGCCAAACTGCTGCGCCACCCAGGGATCCCTAAACATGATTTTTAAAATAAGTTCTTAAACTAAGTCTCTTTTCTCTCAAATAAGTTTCAGTATATTTCTTGCAGGTTATATACCCTATGACATCTCAGAAGATAATGAAAACAGGAGATTGAGGAAAAAGGTGAGGAATTAGAGAGGCAGTTTTCACAGATTTTATGTAAAGTAATAATAAAATGAATTTCATAAAAATAGTCTCACAAAAGGCTCATCCAGTATGATTTCTCTTTCACTGACACTGACTTTGGCTCCTTTGAATAAAGATTTGGTAACTGAACACTCTGGACCTGATAATAAATATGTAATCATTTGAAATGAAATGCTATTTTTAAATCACTAAAAGATTTCGATATTCTGTACTTTTTTTCCAAGAAAATTCCATAAGGCCTTACATATTTTTGAGAGAAAAAAAAAATCACCTTTTTAATTTGACCCTTTAATGTGCTTTGTGTATTTAACTCCCTCAGTTAAAACCTGTTTGTAGGTTTTAAAAACCTACAAATAAAGTCATGCTAAAATATTTGGCATTTGAGGCCTAAGAAATCCTCATGAGTCATTTAAAAAGTTTCTAATGAAACCTACATATTTGGATGTGTTCTATCTGTATACCATCAATCATTTCATGTATAGTCATGTGATTTAACACAATGTGACTGATGAAATCTCTCAGGAGCAGATGTAACTGACAGGACCTAAATTGATGTTTTATGAAAATGTACTCTGAATATGCCTGAAAAGATGCCTTTGATATGGCAGCAGGCATTAATGTGCTATCTTTATAACTTATGACTTAAAAGGTTATATCTCTAGAGAAGGCACGATCTCAAAATAACAGGAATGGTTTAATTCTTTCCCGATGCTCCCATCTTGACTCTTATTAATTTCTTTTTTTCCATAGGGAAAATATTCATCTATAAAAATAATCATTTGAATTCTCCTATCCCTTAGTTTCACCTATTAGTCCTTTTCTTTCTGTACTGATTATTTATATGAATATAGGTATTTTAAACTTCAGGCCTATAAAAGTGAATTAGTACCCTATTGATCTTCTGAGTCTTGCTTATGTCCTGTCTTAAATATTCTATATAAAAATTATACACAGTAATACCCTGATTATACCTTCCATCTCAAAACTTACAAAGGTCTTCTACATCAGTTTCCATGAAAAAATAAGGGAAACAATCCTGTTGACAAGACACTCATATACCCTAGTGGACGTCAAGAATTGTGGGGGATGGAGGGATAGATCCATGTATATTTTGAAACTGAATTAAGCCATGTTTATGTAACAGAAAGGCAACTTTTTTTTAGAAAGGTAAATATCATTAAATAAAGGTATTCTTTTTCTTTTGAGAATCTCTACGGATTTGTGTAAGAATGTGAAGACCTGGATATGAGTTTGGGAATTGAGAGAGCTGAGTTGCTCTATGTGTTAGATTTGTAAGAAGTCAAAGTTCATAAAACATCTCAGGAGGGAATGCAAGAGGCTGAGCCTGAGAAACATGGAAGAAGACTATAATCTGAAGCAAAGAAACCGAAGACAGAAATATGAAAAAATTAATAACAGGTATATAAAATATTTATATAAATGTATACTCATTTTTGTGAAAAGCTTCATTCATTTTCATTGTTTAATATCACAATGTACAGTACCCATTTTCTGACTGTAGGGAAATTATTCACCCATTTTGCTACTGATGGATGTTTAGGCTGTTTCTTTTTTAAAGATTTTATTTACTTATTCATGAGAGACACAGGCAGAGGGAGAAGCAGGCTCCATGTGGGGAGCCCGATGTGGGACTCAATCCCAAGACTCTGAGATCACAACCTGAGCCTAAGCCGGGTGCTCAACCACTGAGCCACCCAGGTGCCCCATTGTTTCCAATTTGAAATTACTGTTAATAAAACTTCTACAAACATACTTGTACATATCTTTTCATGGGTATTAATACTATTTTTGGAATAGACTGGTAAGTGTTAGGGAATACATATGTTTAGCTTTAGTAGATATTTTCAAACAGTTTTCCAAAGTGGTTGCAGCAATTTATATTCTCATTAATAGTGTAAGAATATTCATTCCTTCTGTTCCATATCCTCATTAATACTGGGTAATATCAGACATGAGACTGAGTCATGCTGATGGCTGCATTTCTCACATGAATAATGTTACAGAACTTTCCTTGTTTGTTTATTGGCCATTTTGAAACTCACATTTGCAAAGTTCCTGTTCAAGTTTTTCAACTATTGAAGTTGGCATATTTGAAAAAAAAATCAGTAGAGGTTTTCAGATATTTTGGATATGAAATCTTTTCAGATATATGTACTGTTAATATCTTCTCCTAACCTGTAATTTGCATTTATCTTAACTTCTTCAAGTTGACTTTGATGTACAGTTGTGCTTAATTTTATTGGAGTCTGTTTTATCGTTACTTCTTTTGTTATTGACTTTGTATCTTAAAAAAATCTTTGTCTATATCAAAAACATAAGTATTCTCTTGGATATTCATTTAAATGTATAAAAAGTTTAAAAGAACACTGGAGACATACAATTGGTTCAGTATCAACTTTGGGAAACATCAAAGAGCCACACTGAATTGCAGTCAGAAGTCAGGTAGCCCTGTGTATGTGTGGATCTGTTTCTGTGTACATCATTCTGTTATATTGCCCCATTTTATCTGAACTTGTATTTATATTTACACTAATATATGATGTCAATGATTACAGCTTGATTTTTAAAATTCTTTTAAAGATTCTATTTATTTATTCATGAGAGACACAGAGAGATAGGCAGAGACTTAGGCAGAAGGAGAAGCAGGCTCCTCAAGGGGAGCCCTACGTAGGAATTTGATCCCGGGACTCTGGGATCACTCCCTGAGCTGAAGGCAGATGCTCAACTGCTGAGCTACCCAGGCGTCCCTGATTATAGCTTTATAGTAAGATTTAGTATATTAGTTAGTATAATAATACTTCTTTCCTTCTATAATGTCACCTTGGCTATTCTAGGTCTTTTGTATTTCCATATAAAATATAAAGCCAGGTCTCTCTCTCATACACACATACCTGTCAATTTTTTATTGATATTATATAGAATCAATAGAGCTATTTGGATAGAAACTTTAATATATTGACTTAAAAAAAAAACATGGTGGATTCCTTTTGTTTAGATCATCACTGATTTCTCATGTCAATGTTTTATAATTGTGGATGTTTGCATACCTTTCATTATATGTATTTTTAGCTATTAAATATATTTGACTCTATTACACATTTATATTTTTCATATTCAATTGTATTTAGTTGCTAATTGACAGAATTTCATTTAAAATACTAACTTTATGTCAAGAAATGTTGCAAAATTTACTTATTTCTAAATATTTTTGATTCTTTGGATTTTCCACATACACAATCATGCCATATACAAATATGAGACACCATTGCTTGTATGTGTGGAGAAAATCGTAGATTTTTCTTTTTTTCTCTTAGAACATCACATTAAATGGTTTCTGAAGTGTAAAATGATTTTCATTCCTAGAATAAATATAACTTGATCATGGTATATTATCTTATAGATCACTTTATTCTATTTGTTAATAGTTTATTAATGATATTTGTTTCAAGGCTCACAAGAGGTATATGACCTTATTTTCCCTCTTTAATGTGTATTTAAGGTTTTGGTATTCATTTATGCTTATCTTATAATTGTTTTCATTTTTTTATGCTCTGAAAAACTTCAGAATTTTATTAATTTATCCCTTAGTATTTGCATAGATACGCTACTGAAGCCATCTTACCTGGAATTTCCTCTTTGTGAAGGTTTAGAATTATGGATTCATTGTTTTAGCAGATATGTGATTATTTATATTTTCTATTTCTTCATGTGCCAGTTCTATTAAAAATGTTTTTCAAGTGATTTCATCCATTTCATCTAAACTTTCAATATATATAATCTATAATCTATGTTTTATTTTTTCTATAACTGGATATACTAGGAATTTATCAACTTTGATAATTTTTCAAAGCTTTATTGATTTCTGTTTTATTTTAAATTGATTACTTATTTGCTGTTATTGCTATTTTTAGCCTTCAATTTATTTTAGTCTAATTTATTTTATTTTTCTAGCACCTTGGAGATTTAGATATTCATTTAAATATTTTTACTCCTCTAATATATGCACTTAAAGCTATAAATTTCCTCTTATTACTACTTCAACTGTATTTTTACAAGTTCTTTTTTTTTTTTTTACAAGTTCTAACTTTGAATTTTCATTATTCAGCTATAGTTTGGTATTGTTTTTTTTTTAAGATTTTATTCATTTATTTTGAGAAAGAGAGAAAGAGAAAGAGCACACAAGTGAAGGAAAGGGCAGAGGAAGGGAGAGAATCTCAATCAGAGTCCACGTGGAGCAGAGAGCCCAACATGGGGCTCAATCTCACTACCCTGGGATCATGAGCTGAGTCAAAATCAAGAATCTACACTTAATTGAATGAGCCACCGAGGTGCCCTTGTTCATTACTTTCTAATATTTACTCTAATTTCTTCTTTAAGACATTGATTATGCAGAATACTGCTTAATTTAAAAACATTTTCTAGGAAAATTTCTCTAATTGAGTTCTAATTTAATCTTGCTGTGGTCAAAGAACATAGCTGTATAAATTCAGTTCTTTGAAAACTGTCAAAACTCTGTTTATGGACAGCATATGGTCTATTTTGGAAGATGTTCCCTATGCATTTTATTTTATTTTATTTTTAAAGATTTTATTTATTTATTCGTAGAGATGCAGAGAGAGAGAGAGAGAGGCAGAGAAACAGGCAGAGGGAGAAGCAGGCTCCACGCAGAGAGCCTGACGCGGGACTCGATCCAGGGTCTCCAGATCACGCCCCGGGCTGCAGGCGGCGCTAAACCGCTGCATTTTAAAAGAAGATTTCTCCACTCTAGATGTGTTTGATCTCCATATTTTCTCAGCCTTGAGAAATCTCTGAAATCTCTGGTAGATATTCCAAGCATATCATGGCTCTTCTCTGTTAAATTTTTTTGTAAGTTCACCTTGTACATACAATAATAGGGGTCAGCCAAGGAATTATGAAAATTCTCACATGAATTTATGCAGTTACTTTTCTGCAAATCTCTCTCTAATGAATCCTGGCCCCAGAAAGATTCCAGAGCAACAAGACAGCTCAGCCTCCAATCTGTATATCCTCTATTCAGAAAGAGAGTTGTAACTTGAAATCCCTATTCCATAATTATCTGGAAAATGCTCTCCTGGAGAAAGTCCAAGTTCATATAGGGAATCACTGACTGTTTCCCTTCTTCCTTTGCTCCACTGACTGTAGACTTACCAATTGTCCAAATTCTTTAAACAGTTGTTTCTATAGTATAGTGATCCTTGAATAATTAATAACAGAATTAAGTATGATTCCAGTTATTACATATTGGTCATAACTGAAAATATTTTCAAAAATTTTAAAGTAGGAAAATAATAGCATTGTTTATATCCTTTATAGTAATAATCCAAAAAGAGTCATAAATATGAGTGAAGCAGGAGGAAGTGAAAGTTTTCTGGAACAAACTATTTGGATAAGTAAGAAATACTGAGATATACTGTATAGGTAAAGTGGTTATGAAAAAGGATAGTTAAAAAGAGTAAGTGGACGGAAAGTAGATGTTGTAGTGAGAAATTCTCTAGGTGAAATAAGCAGTAAAGTCACCAATTTGATGTGATAATGTGAAAGGAAGTACTGAAGTTTGATGAAAGAGAATAAATTATGAAATAATTAACTGAAAAGTGAAAATGTGAATATCCAAATTCAATGCAGTCTAATTGCCAGCAACTTAAGGGCTTGTTTGAGGTTTTGATCATGAAAGATGAAAGAAATTCATGTGTTTTTCTCAGCTATGTTCACCTGTGTAAGGACCTATGAAGAGAATTTTGGGTTTAACCAGGACTGCGATTTAACCTTTTCAGTATTACAAGGCTAGAAAGAATTTACGAGCTTTAAGTGAGGAGGTGATTATGATCTTCCTTGAAGTGTAAGATAAGCAAGGAGGGAAGGAAGAGTATGAAGAAGGTCATAGACAAGGTCATAGATGGTGAAAACCAGAAAGGATCTAAGGATTAAAGAAGGTTCAGATTTGTTTGAGGATTGTTTAAGTTGGGCTATTAGAGGAAATGAGCTGGAAAATAGGAGGTAATGATCAGGATATGGCACTTAAGTTGAGATAATATATACTCTGCATCTTTTTTTTGTCTACTGACATTCACTAGAACACATCGTATACACAGTTGACTTAAACGGGGTTTGTGGTGTGTGTGTGTGTGTGTGTGTGTGTATGAGTGCGTGTACACATGCATGCATGTAAAAAGAAACTAAAGGGCTAAGTTTTATAGTTGCGTACATGTAGTGGAGAACAAAAATAGCCTAAATGTAATGGCATATGATTGCTAAACTGAAAGGAATTTAGCAGAAGCAGGATTTATGAGCCATACATAATTATAAGAACATATCCCTCTTGGGAATTTTCTGATATCGTGTAGAGGGCAATGCATATTTTAATATTGCTATAATAAAAGTCTCAGGACATTTTATTTCTATCTCAAAGAGATTCAGTTTAGCTTATATCTGGAGTATATTTGGAATTTCCAACTGATCCATCAAAGTGAGTCACGGTACTTTTGAACAATTAAGCCCAAATGATGAGACAGCTATAATTAAAATAATGCCTTCCAACAATAATTACATCACCTGTCAAATGATGTTTTCTAAAAACTCAGTGGAAGGGACCTCAGCTTCATCTACTACTCTGTGTATGTCTTCACTAAGGACATAAAGTCAGTGTTGAATACTATCGAGGAAATTGTCATCCTGAACATTTTTACCAGATTTTATTGAAGAGATTTTCAGTTTCATTACTTAATAAGATATTTTCATGGTGGTTTTGAGTGAGATTTTAAAAATAATACTTAAGATATTGTTTGTGTAATATTGGGTTGCAGAGAAAAATGTTGGCTACAGTAAATATAAAAGCTCAATTATCCTGGCCACCAAAAATATAAAATATAGGCAACAAGTTTTAAAAAGACAAATAATACAGTTTTTAAAAAGACAAATAATACACTAGAATATATGTTTAACACAGACAGCAAGCAAAAAGCAGCATCTCTAATACACAATAAATGACTATAAACTGATTCAATAAAGGCATCTCACATTATAAAAGTGAATAATTTGATGAGTATAGCAATTGTACCTGTGTGAATGATTTTGAGAGTTTGGTATATTTTTTATGAATCGCAGTAATGTTTAACATTGTTCTATCTATGTTTTTTGGATTATGTCCCTTACCTATTCACTTAAAAAATATTTTATTTAGTTATTCAGGAGAGACACAGAGAGGCAGAGACAGAAGTAGGCTCCATGCAAGGAGCCGGATATGGGACTCCATCCCAGGACTCCGGCATCACGCCCTGAGCTTAAGGCAGATGCTGAATTGCTGAGTCACCCAGGCGTCCAATTACCTATTTACTTTTGAGTTTTTGTGCTTTTGTTATTATCTTGTAAAGGGTATTTTTACATACATTTTCAGTATTTTTTTCAATTTTGTATTATGACAATCTATTCTGATTTGTATTCCCATCATCTTCTCATTTTATATAGTGTGTTTGTTTTTCCTTATAATAGGAAGTTGAAATTCAGTTCATCTGTCTTCATAGGGATTTTTCTTGCATTTATATTTCTTGAAAAGTCCTTATATTCCCTACTTATCTGACATGTCATTAAAATGCTATACACACATACGCTCTCATTTCTATTCCATGGGTCAGTTTATCTACCCCTGTGCCTTTTCATACCCTGTTACTTAGGATAGATTCATAACAGGTCTTGACATGTTATAACTCCCTGCTTTTCATTTAGAATTATACTAGTTACCCAAGAAAAACTGTAATACTTATTAAAGAATACATGTACAAAAATATCTATAGAAACATTATGCAACAACTGCAAAAAATAAGAAACAACCTAAATACACAAAAATTGATGAAGAATAAACTGAAGACTCAGTGGACTATTATATAGCAGTCATAATGAATGAATCAGAGATATGTGCAAATACAATGGTTAATTTTATGCATCAATGTGGCTGGGCAATGTTGCCCAGTTGTTCTGTCAAACACCATGCTCGATATTATTGTGATATTACTTTTTAAGAAGATTAGAATTTACAATCAATTTAAGTAAATCAGATTACCCTCCATAATTTGGGTATGCTATTCAATCAGTTAAAGCCCTTAAAAGCAAAAACTGAGGTTTCTTAGACAAGAAGAAATTATGCCCCTAGACTATAACATAGAACTCCTGCCTGAGTTCAGCCTGCAGGCCTGCCCTATGGATTTCAGACTCAATATTGCAAATTCAACTCTTACCTCAATTTCCAGCCAGCCAGCCTGCCTTACAAATTTCTGAATTGTCTGCCCCTGTGATCACATGGGCCAATTCCTTAAAATAAATCTCTCCTTCCTGATATATCCTATGGGTTCTGTTTCTTTGGAGAACACTGAAAAAATATATGTGGTAAATCTTAGAAATAACAATATTTATGAATAAAATAAAAGACTCTGTTCACAAAAGAAGAAATGTAAATGACTGATAAGTTTAAGAAAAGATATTCACGAGTGGCTTTTAAAAAAGCAAATAAACTCAACAATAAAAGAACCATTATTTTTATAACGTCAAAGGATAAAACAAAATATAATAGAAACAACAAAAAATCCAAGCAAACAAAATATGACATTCAATATCATCTACTAGTGTGAGAAAATCAGGAAAATATGAAAGAAATATTTCCCTCCATTGCTAAGGATACTGTGAATTATTACACTTTTGTTGAGAATGATTCTGGCATGATCTCTTAAAATTAGAAATCAGTCTATGTTTTAAGCCAACAATTCAACTCCATTAAAATAAAAAACAAGACGGTAGGCAGCCCAGGTGGCTCAGTGGTTTAGAGCCACCTTCAGCCCAGGGCATGATCCTGGAGACCCGGGATCGAGTCCCACTTTGGGCTCCCTGCATGGAGCCTGCTTCTCCCTCCGCCTGTGTCTCTGCCATTCTCTCTCTCTCTCTCTCTCTCTCTCTCTCTTTCTCTGTGTGTGTGTGTGTGTCTCATCAATAAATAAACATAAAAATCTTAAAAAAAATCAAGATAGTGGCTGAATAAAATATATTTATCTACTCTGTTAGATTATGCTAAAACTACTTAAAAAGTGGTGATGGGGGTATAAGGGAAGTGGTAGCAAATTTATTCATATTTTTCTTATACATATGTATACTTTAGACAAGTAGCACTAAGAATTAACTTTAAATTAAAAGTAGTAAGAATTACATACAGGATTACTAGAATATATTTAGGGAAATTAGTCTAATTGACTATTAATTTGTTATTAAAGAACAGAATGTTCAAATATGTTCAAATAAATTTTGATTATCTTCCCTACCAATAAAAAATTTAGAAAGTATTCCCATACTGAATATGTATTTATCTATACATTTTTATTTTTCCTCCTTACATTGTTTAAAAGTTGTTAGTCTCTCTGAACATCCCTTTTTTTGTTGTTGTTGTTTATTATCATTTTTAGAATAAACAGTTTCTGGAGGAAGAAGCAGAAATAAGGAAAATTATAGGTTGCTCAGATTGGGTAATACAGCTGCCAGTAGGCACCTTATCATTCAGGTGTGTTATGTTTTCTCTAAATCAACACAAAACATTTTAAGCTTTTATGACACTGTGACTTCAGTGCTCATCCATCCTAATGCAAAGTCTTTTGGCTGTACCTATTTGAATAATATTTAAGAAGATATTTATTTTTAAATACTGGGTTTAGATAGGAGCTTGACCAGAAAATAATTAGATGTGTTAGTTTTTTTTTTTTTTAAGATTTTATTTATTTATTCATGAGAGACACAGAAAGAGAGAGAGAGGCAGAGACACAGGCAGAGGGAGAAGCAGGCTCCATGCAGGGAGCCCGATGTGGGACTCGATCCTGAGTCTCCAGGATCAGGCCCTGGGCTGAAGGTGACGCTAAACCGCTGAGCCACCGGGGATGCCCAGATGTGTTAGTTTTAAAGCTATTCAAATATTTTCTTTAAGTGGATTCCCTCCATGGGTTAAATGTTTTAATTTGTATTATATTAATTTTATTTCAGTTATATGGAAAACAAGTCTCTAGTTTTTAATATTAAAACCATATTAGCCTTGACCTTCATTTAGTTACTAAAAGAATCCCCCCAAATTATTTTTAATATAAAAGCCTGTTTGAAAATGGAAAATATGAACAGTATCCTAATATTTGTCTGAATTCTGAAAGTTACAAAAACAATTATATATGGTGAGGAAAAGCAATGTCAAGTACACAGACCACTGAAGGGGTTCAGAACAAGTCTTCACCAAATGTGCCGCTTTGGCATGCAGACTATTTTGAGCTGAAGGCACCAGGACCCTGCAGATTCAAGTGAAACCTTTGTCTCTCTGTAAGTATAAAATTTTAGATAGAGGGCCTGGGCCAGGAAGAGAATAATCACTGGAGATAAGTACAAAGAATATGGGCTAGGAACAATAAGCTGGGGTAGAGGTAAGAGAGATCAGTAGGGCCGGGAGATCAAGTTCCTCTCTGTTTCATAGTATTTTTGCATAGCATGACAAATATTTGTTTACCTAATATTTGCTATTCCCATCTTCCTAAGAATTATTGTCCTCTCCTTTGAAGTCCCAGATCCCTACACCCTTACTCCTTAGTTCAGAATAGCATATTAGGTCTCATGTTCTTAGGGGGTCCCATATGCATATAATTAAACTTGTTTTTCTTCTGTTACCATGTCCTATGTTAATTTGATTATTAGATCAGCCAAAGAAGTGAGAAGGGTAAAGAAAAAAATTTCCTCAACACTTCAAATATTTTTTTAAAGGTTGTGTCTTGAAACATCATCATTAAATAAATAAAACAGCGCAATTATGTAATTAGCAACAGGTTACACAATATATTTGTAACAACTACCTACATCATTGTTTTGGGTAAACATGCTTTTCTATGAAAATATTATTATAAAGATGACATAGGTGAATGAATGCTTCAAATAAAGAAATAAATTATACATTTCCAATGTCAAATTTTAATAGTTTGATTAGGAAAACACTGATCTGAGACTAGCATACACGGCTAATGAGAAAAACATAATAGGGAGCTTTTGTTTAGAGCTGAAACATTCTTGCTTTCAATTGATAGCCAGAGACAAGATTGATCCCACAACAGATACATCCCTGTACTAGAATTTATGGAAATTGACTCTTTTCTCCCTCATTTATCTTATGGGCAATTTGCTATGCATAATCCTGCTACCCTAGCCCCAAATATATAGAATCTTCTTCAACTCTTCAAAATCACACTTATACGAATATGTGTGAGTGTGTGTGTTTACATTAAGAAATTAAACTTATAATCATTACAAAATATTTATTTTTGTTGTTTTACCTACTACAAAATGACTTAGAAGACTTTGGGTTTAAGGGCTACATAAACACAAAGCATTATGAACAATTACAAGCCTGATGTTCCTTTCATCTAACACTTTTCTTCCCCAGAGATAGTCAATTTAGGAAATTGAACAGTTCGACTCACATACTGACAAACAGATAGCTGATTCTGCCTAACGTAAAAAGTTGTTTTCTATGCTTTGTTTCAGTTTGATAATTCAGAGTCAATGGCATGAAATGCTATGAAATTTTATCCTGAAGGTCACATTCCAGTCTTTTATGAAATTAAACCAATCGTTCAAATGGAGAAAAGTAGGTTTCTGAACAAATAGCTTTGTCTTCCTGCAAATCTCATGAGAATTTGTTCATGCTGACTCCTTATCTTAACATGTAACACAATCGCCAATTAGTGTCAAAGTTACTGGAGCCATCGCATTCCCAACTACATTAACCTTATGTACTGGTTCAAGGAAAATGCAATTATTCTTCTTCTAAACTAATCACTAATTTCAAAGTTATTATTAACTAATTTAATCTTTAAATTGGTATAACCTATCAAACTCTGTATTAAATTTATTGCTGAAAGAAGAGTATTTGGATATATGTGCTAAAACCAAAGCATGTGGAAAATAGGATTATCTTAAATTCAGTTGCACAGAAACCATGCTTTTAACCTTGTCCAGGTCAGAACCATTGGAAGAAAAAAAAAAAAGACATTATTCATGTCACTGAAGACTAGGGGTAATTTTTCTAATTCCCTGGCATATTAATGACCAACAATGAGTGAGCCCCTTAAGTACCTCATTTATTGTCTTAAATATGAAAATGTTTTAGAGATTAGAGAGGAAATTGTTTGAATTAATTAACTGAACTGGCGCTCAAGGGATCTAGTACAAGATTTTCAGACAAAAGCTGGGAATTTACAATAATGACATTTCTTTCATGGTTAGAAAATATAGCACCAGTGGGATTTGGAGGCACTCTTAACATTTTAGCTGATGTCTGTTGAGGGCTTAAGAACCCTCTGAAACCATTTATTTTATTCATTGGAGACTTCTCTCAATTACATTATAAAAGGCATCACATTAAAATAGCCATGAGGCCCACAAATTTCATCATATAAGTGGAATCGGATAACTGGCACAATGAAAATTCAGAATGCAAATAGAAGCTATTAAAGTAATAGCGTCATTTAAAAAAATTCTTTTTGCAGGAAAGGTAATGTGTAGAAAGATAAAAACAGAATTGTGTTGTACATGGTTAGCTTAATCACATTTTCATTTCTCTTGTGGGTTATCAGTTGCAAATGAGACTCCCTTGTGCTTAAGAATCCATCCATATGGTGATTCTTTCCCCTGGCATGACAAAGGAATTTGAAAAAGCATTTGGTTTAACCTGGATTACATAAACACCCAAAAATGTAAAGTTCAAGGTTGGACGAAAATGTGCACTTATCGATTCATTTATCTAGCTATCTATAACATATTTCCCCATTCCTACATTCATCTATGGATTTATATGCATCCATCCATCCATCCACCCATGCTAGATTACTCCAGACTGATCAACCTATACTACATAAACCACAATCTATAGCACATCTGAAACCTGTATTCTTTCTAACAAATGAACTATTTAGAAGTACTGAAGGTTAAAACACCATCTGCCTTATTTACCAATTTGGTAAACAATACTAAAGCATTTATATGTATCATTCCCCACTCCTTATTATCTTTCTTTACATTCAAAAACCAAAGTTCAAAAACTGTTAGGCTCCAGACATCAAATTTGTTCCAATTTCCACAGTTTATGGAAAAAATAATAAAATAATTAATAAAAAATAACAAATACAAATGTATCTCATTAAAAATGGAGATTTAATTTACATAAATTCTACATATTTAAAGTATAAAATTTGTTAAATTTTTTTTACAAAAATTTGTTAAATATTGACATGTGTACATAACCATGAAAACATCAACACAATCAAAATAATAAACATAGTCGTCACTTCAAAGTTTCCTCATGAACCTCTGTAATCCTTCCCTACAATCATACCCTACCCCATCCCTAGGCAACTTCTGATTTGTTTGCTATAAATTATTTTGTGTTTCCTAGACATTGATTTAAATAGAATCATACAACATGCACTCTTTTGTCTTGCTTCTTTCAATCAGCATACTTATCTTGAGATACATCCATGTAGCAGATTGTATCAATAGTTCATTATTTTTATTACTGACTAGCATTCCACTATGTGCATATATAACTACTTCATTTATCTATTTAGCTATTGATACACATGGTCTGTTATTAGATTTTTGCTATGAACATTCATAGGAAGTTTTTTATAGATATATGCTTTTATTTTTCTTCTATAACTTTAGGTTTTCCATTTAGATGTAAGATGTATTTTGAAATTTTTTGAGTATGATATCAGGCATATATCACGGGTCCTTTTTTCTTGTATATACAATTGCATAAACCAACTATTTCAACAATATGTTTTAAGACTATCATTTCTCTATCAAATTGCCTTTATTCCTTTGCTTAAAATCAGTTGATCATATATGTATGATCTGATTTTGTTCCATTTTTCTATCTTTGTATCAACATCATGCTATCTTAAATACTGAAGCTTTACATAAAATCTTCAAAGCAGGTAATACTAGCTTTCCAACTTTGCTTTTTAAATTTTCGGAACTCGATCCCAGGACTCCAGGATCACGCCCTGGACCAAAGCACATGCCAAGCCACTGGGCCACCCAGGGATCCCCCCAAGTCTGCTGCTAATTTGAGTGAAATTATATGAATTTATAGATTAATCTGAGGGGAATTTACATTTTAGTTGCTGAATCCTCCAGCTCATAAGTATGTATATCTCACTATTTATTTAGGTCTTTAATTTCCTTCAGCAATGTTTTCTATAATTTTCAACATTCAGGTCTTTCATATCTTTTGTCACAATAGAGTCCTAAATATTGCATATATGTTTGTATTCTTGTAAATGGAATTACTTTTAATTTGAATTTGCTGTTGCTAGCATACAAAAATACAGTTGATTTTATCTATAGATTTCTATAATTTTGCTAAATTCATTTTCTAATTCTATTAATTCATTCATAGATTCTCATATACAGATTTTCTGTACAATGATCATTTTGCACATGAATAGATCTTAATTTTCTTTTTTTCCTTCTTAATTTTCAATATGGATATTAAAAATTCATTCTCTTGCTGGATAACATGGACAAGATCAGTCAGTACAATGTTATACAGAAGTGCTAAAAATAGACATCCCTGACTTATTTCCAGTTAGTGTGGAAACATTCATTGTTTCACCATTAAGTATGATGTTAACTATAAGTTTAGGTGTTTGTTTGTTTGCAGAAATCCATAAAAAGATTAAGGAAGTTCTCTACTCTTCTTGGCTAAAAGCTTTTTTAGTTTTTTTGTTTTTTAATCAGGAATGGATGTTGGATTTTTTTTTTTACATACCTTTTCTACAGAAATTAACATGATCGTATGGCTTTTCTTTTGTAACTTGTTAATGTGTTTAATTACATAAATTTATTTTTGGACATCAAAATGAAAGTTTCATTTCTGGGACAAACTATAGTTAATCATGTTATAGTATCCTTTCTGTATAATGTTGAGTTCACTTTGCTAAAATTTTGAGAAATACTTTCTTGTTATATCTTTATCTGGTTTTGGTATCATAGTAATACTGGCTTCACAGAATAATATGGGAATTATTCTCTCTTTTTCAGTTGTCTTAAAAATTTTTGTGAAAAACATTTGTACTTGGGAGTTTTCCTCATGGGAAGATTTTTAAATATAAATAAATTATTTGATAGAGAGTAAGCTAAACAGGTTATTCCTTTTTGAACAACTTTTGCTAGTTTGGATCCTTTTGGGGATTTATTGATATTATTTAAGTTGCCAAATTTACAGGTATGAAGTTGCTCTTAATATATTCTTATGCTTTTAATATCTATACACTCTACAATGATAACATTCTAATTGTTGGTATTGATAATTTATGTTTTTTTCTATCATTTTTCTGATCCATCTGCCCAGATATTATCAATTTTATTGATGTTCTCAAGCCACCAGCTTTTGATTTCTTTCGTTTTTCACAAACATCTAGGAGTCAGTCCCCTTCCTCCTGCTTTCTGTCTTATGGATTTAAATATTCTGCATATTTTATATACATGCAGTTATATAATTTTCGACCTTTTGTGCCTGGCCTATTTCACTTAGCATAATGTTTTTGAGATTCATCTAGCATATGTCAATACTTCATTATTCTTTATGGCTGAATAATATTCCATTGCCATAGAGAATTTGGTTCTTTCCACTTTTTGGCTATTGACATTGTATATAAGTACTTACTTGAATACTTGGTTTAAATTCTTTTAGGCATATAACTAAGAATAGAATTTTTGGGTCATAAGTTTATTCTATGTTTAACTATCTGAGGAACCACCAACCTGTTTCCACAATGAATGTGCCATTATATATTTCCACCAGTAATGCACAAGAATTTAAATTTCTCCACCTTCTTACCAATATTTGTTATCATCTATTTCTTAAAATTATCATTATAGCCATCCTAGTAAATATGAGTATCTTATAGGTTTTAATGAATATTTCCCAAATGACTAATCTTTCCATATGTTTGTTGGCACTTATACATTTTCACTGGAGAAATTTCTACTCAATCCTTTGCCCATTTTTAAATTGGGTGTGTTGTCTTTTTGTTATTGAGTTGTAAACGTTTTTCACGTTTCGGATACTTAATCTCTAGATACATGATTTGCAAATATTTTCATACATTCTATAGACTGTCATTTCACATTTTTGATAGTGTGATCCTTTGATGCACAAGAGCTTTTTATATTTTGACAAAGTGCAATATGCTTATATATTTTCTTTTTTTGGTCATGCTTTTTTGTCGTATCTAAGATTTGATTGACAAATTCAATATTTTATAAATCTCTATTGTACTTAAAATTGCTGGAGTGGATTTTCTTCTCCCTGCTTTCTCTCCCCTCCTCCCCCCGCCCACTGTGTTTCTATACAACAGCATGGCTGATTCATGCTCTGTATTCCATATGTTTCTCTATGTGTCTATGACTGTAGTGATACACTGTTTCAGGAGGAAGCAGGTGTGGCATAGAATTCTAAAGCTGAAACCAAGAGACTAATAAAATCATATACATTTGATTATTTAGTGTGTTAAATTTAGAGTCTCCATATCTGCAATCTAGAAATCCTACTTTGAGAAATTTTATAAAGAACAAAATATTTCTAGTCCATAAAGATATAAAAATGTCATTTATTTCAGCAATGTTTTCTATAGGAAAATAACAAATGGAGATTGGGTAAGTGGTGGATACAGTAAAACAAAGTACACTAAAAAATGAAAGAATAGGGATCCCTGGGTGGCGCAGCGGTTTGGCGCCTGCCTTTGGCCCAGGGCGCGATCCTGGAGACCCGGGATCGAATCCCACATCGGGCTCCCTGCATGGAGCCTGCTTCTCCCTCTGCCTGTGTCTCTGCCTCTCTCTCTCTGTGTGTGTGACTATCATGAATAAATAAATAAAATCTTTAAAAAAAAATGAAAGAATAGTTTTCAAAGAGAATTAACAGAACCATATGTGTTTAAATGGAAATATATGAAGAATTATTGACGGGTTAAGTAAAACCAATTTATACAAATATTCTCAGAAGTTATAAAAGACTAAACTTCATAGTTTAGTCCTCTAAACCATTCCTCTAAAATAAGTCTTCCTATCTAAAAAATGTCATGTTAAAACATCACAAAATTTTGGATAAGGCACAAATGCTTATTTTTAAAAAAATTTGGTTGAATGCACATGAGAAAATGCTCTGCATCACTTGGCATCAGGAAAGTACAAATCAAAACCACAATGAGATCCCACCTCACACCAGTGAGAATGGGGAAAATGAACAAGGCAGGAAGCCACAAATGTTGGAGAGGATGCGGAGAAAATGGAACCCTCTTTCACTGTTGGTGGGAATGTGAACTGGTGCAGCCACTCTGGAAAACTGTGTGGAGGTTCCTCAAACAGTTAAAAATAGACCTGCCCTACGACCCAGCAATTGCACTGCTGGGGATTTACCCCAAAGATACAGATGCAGTGAAATGCCGGGACACCTGCACCCCAATATTTCTAGCAGCAATGGCCACAATAGCCAAACTGTGGAAGGAGCCTTGGTGTCCATCGAAAGATGATGGATAAAGAAGATGTGGTTTATGTATACAGCGGAGTATTACTCAGCCATTAGAAACGACAAATACCCACCATTTGCTTCAACGTGGATGGAACTGGAGGGTATTATGCTGAGTGAAGTAAGTCAATTGGAGAAGGACAAACATTGTATGTTCTCATTCATGTGGGGAATATAAATAATAGTGAAAGGGAATAAAAGGGAAGGGAGAAGAAATGTGTGGGAAATATCAGAAAGGGAGACAGAACATAAAGATTCCTAACTCTGAGAAACGAACTAGGGGTGGTGGAAGGGGAGGAGGGCGGGGGGTGGGAGTGAATGGGTGACAGGCACTGAGGGGAGCACTTGACGGGATGAGCACAGATATGGTGAGAGTCACCAGACACTAAAAATAGCAGATTACATTTTCAAGAACTTCAGATAATGTAATTAACAAAGAGAATCTATAAAGTAACTATTAAAACATTTAAAATATCAAAGAAAGTTGAAAGATTAGAACTGCCATTATCAAAAAATGCAGATATTAGAGACAAAAGAATTTTCCCAAAATCAAAATGAAAAGAAAATAAGTGAGCCAAAAGAAAAACTTTGCATAATATCCATACTATAATAGTTTTAAAATCTGAAGGAAAATTTAAGAGAATTGAAAATATTACAAATAATTAAAGGTAGCCAGGAAAAAGAAAACAAATACTTTTATAAGGAAAATACAAAACTGATAGCTAGCTTATCTGAGATGCTAGAAGAAAGAGGATAGTGGAAGAATGTTAAGATGATGAAATAAAAAGTTTGCCAACCTAGAATTCCTTGCCAGGGACCCTGCAAGAAAATGGCAATATACTAGTAGGACGTCTCTTTGAAGACTGGGAAAACTAATGGACTGCACTACATGAATTAACAGTTCTAGAAATACAACATTAGGTAGCAGAGAAAAAAGTCAAAAGGTTGAGAGGTAGCTAAAATGGTAAAATAGGAAGGCCAGAAAATTAACCAGCTATGTACTACAAAAATTCTGAAGGAAAATCTGCTTACCAAAGCAACAGGGATGATATGGTAAGATGGCACTAGCATAATTCAGAAGCTCAGTAATGGTAATAGTCTGCCTGCCAGTGTTAATAGTAGGAGTTTACAGTAGGATTTCACTACAGTTGTAGGGTCTCAAAGTTATAGAATCCAGGAGTAGTTGCTTAAACATCAGACTCAGATGGGTACATTTATTATTATTATTATTAAAGATTTATTTATTTGTCTGAGAGAGAGAGAGAGAATGAGCAAGAGGGGAAAAGGGAGAAAGAGAATTTCAAACAGACTCTGTTCAAGCTGAGTGCGGAGCCCGACATGGGCCTCATCTTGTGACGCTGAGGCCATGATCTGAACTGAAACCAAGCGTCAGCCACTTAACATATTGTACTACTCAGGGCTCATCAAGGTCGATACATTTATTATAAATGAGCAGCAAGATCAGAAGGGTTGTCATGATTGTGTGATCTGCAGACACAATGGTGATGGTTAATTGTACAAGGTATACCTAGAGGCAAGAGAGATGAGCATCTGCCAACTGTATTGCTAAACATAAGCAATCAAAAGAAATCAGGGATGCGTGACTGGGAAGCTGAGATCATTCTCAAACCATTAGGCCTTTCAATGGGAGGACATATCTTAATAAAGAAGGACCTTACAATTTGACAGTAAGTATATTCAAAAGTAATCTTTCCAGTCATTCCCAAATGGGACCTATTTACTTGGTGAGATGGTTAATTCTATGTGTTCGCTTGGCTAGGCCGCAGTACCCAGATATATGGTTCAACATTGTTATAAATGTTTCTGTGAAGTTATTTTAGATAAGAGTAACATTGAAATCAGTAGAGTTTCAGTAAAGCAGGTTATCCTCTATAATTTGGGTAGATTTGTTTCAGGCACAACGACTCAGATAAAGGCCTTGACAGAAAAAAGACTGATATCCTGGGAGAAGAGGGAATGCGGCCAGCAGACAGCCTTTGAACTTGAAGTGCAACCCTAGCTCTTCTCTGAGTTGTCAGCTTGCCAGCCTACCCTGCAGATTTGGGACTGGCCAGCCTCCATAATCACATGCACGACTGGGCAATTCCTCTAAATCAATCTCTTTCTTTGTCTCTCTCTTTATATATATTGTTTCTCTGGAGAACCCTGATTAATACATTTGGGAAATTATTCATTGAGAGAACAGAGTACCAAACCCTTCAATTATTGGACATGAGGTCTGAATTGGTATTCAAGAGTCAAAAGTTCACCGTGACCATTCATTAAAGAGGAAATAATTTGCAGACAAGGTTAACGAATGAAATCTTGGGTGTCAAGGTCTATCTTAGTTTGTCTACTAGATCCATGGGCCTAACCATTGGTCTTTTAGTCAGGTCCATGATACATGATTATCATGAACATACTTGGTAGTTGGCAGAACCTTCACATTGATTCCTTGAGAGTGGAGTAAGAGAGACTGTAGTGGGAAAGGACAGGCAAAAATCCTGAAATTACCCCCCTGACCTTCTGCCCCTCGGCAAAGCAATGCTACTCATCTTGGGATGATAATTATGTTGGGACTTTCAGTAGGGGAGGTAAATGGCAGGAATTCAATCTCTCAAAGACTTAAAAATTCAGGGATGATCGTTCCTGCCCTATAATTCACTATCTGGATTCTATCAGAAAACAAAAAAATCATGGTGGAAGAATGGTGAACTACCACAAATTTAAAAAAGTAGTGGTCCCAGAGCTCCATATCAACTCTACTTTCCTCTCCTCTAATATAATTTCAGGCACCTGCACAACCAGAATATTGAATATCAAAACTGTCAACTATATTAATTGAACTGAGTAATTAAGAATTGGTAAGATTATTGGAGGCCTTGGTAATAAGTTTATACGTTAGAGGGTGGTACATAAACCTTACGGATATCCAGGGGCTTACCACATCAGTGAAGTTTTTAGGAGTCATCCTGTGTGTCTACATCATTGTGCCTCATGACATAGCAACAAAACCTCAATGAATACTACATTATTTAATTGGTACTGTTTAAAATTGTAAAATATTAGCACAGGAAAACACCTTAGAGATCATGTTGTCTTATTATATCACTTTTGTACTTAGTTTAGAGATAAAATATGGGTTTATAATCCCATAATTAATTTGTTGAATAGTGAAGACCAGAATGAATACAAGTCATCTGACTCCCAAACCTGTGTTTTTTTGACTATACCACAATGTCTCCTATTCATGTGGGATCTATTTTATACCCAACCAAATTCTCACTGAAAAGTAATTATTAATGTATTATGATCAGAACAGGGGGATGAAAAAATTCAGATGAACAAAAAATGCATTTGCCATGAAGGGATAAATAATTTGAACCCCTGATGGAATTGATGCAAGACAAAATGTTGGTATGACAGATAAATAAAAATATCAGTTAGTCAGTCAGTAAAATGTGTAATATATTAGCTGGTGATGAGTGCTGTGGAAGAAAATAAACAGAACAAGAACATACCAAAGAGTATTTTGCAATTTTAAACAAAATGGACAGATAAGGTCTCACTTTGAAAGTGATGTAGAAGACCAAAATTATAATAATAACAATAATAACAACAATAACAATAATAGTGGGATGAAGAGACTATGATGACTGAGGAAAGAGCATTCCAAGTAGAGAGGTTGGGCACACCGGGGAGAAACCCTAAAGCTGGGGTATCTCTAGTATTTCCTTGGAACTTCCAGGAAGACAGAGCATCTGAGTAAATTGGGAGAGGAATACTGGAAAGGGACAAGGGAGAAGCAAAAGCACACCAGATTCTGTAGGACTCACAGGCCAAAGTAAAGATTTGCTTTTTTTAAATTTTTTTTTATTTATTTATGATAGTCACACACACAGAGAGAGAGGCAGAGACACAGGCAGAGGGAGAAGCAGGCTCCATGCACCGGGAGCCCGATGTGGGATTCGATCCTGGATCTCCAGGATCGCGCCCTGGGCCAAAGGCAGGCGCCAAACCGCTGCGCCTACCAGGGATCCCAAGATTTGCTTTTTAATAAGGACTAGAATGGGGGGAACTTTTAACAGTGAATGCCATTATTTCACCTTTGAGAGAAAAACTGTAGATGGCAAGAGCTGAAAAAAAAACAGTTATGCACCTGTCACATTCCAGGTAGGAAAAAAAAATGATGGCTGGGAATCAAGTAGTGGCAGCAAAAGAGGTAAGAAGAAGTCAAATAGAGACTGGATATATTTTTTACGTAGTGATGACATTATTTGCGGAGAAGTATGAATGAGGTGTAAAAGATGATTTCAAGGGTTTGGACCCGGGGAACAGGAAAGGAAAGATGGAACTGAAACTAACTGAAATAGAGAATTCCATAGGAATAACAATCTTGGGAATAAATATTAGAAAGTCAGTTTTAGGAATTTTAGTATAGACATGTCTTTGAAACACTCCAGTAGAGATGTTGGGCAGGCAAAATAATCAGACAAATCACTAATGATGAAGTCCAATTAAAATATTAATGAGGGATCCCTGGGTGGCGCAGCGGTTTGGCGCCTGCCTTTGGCCCAGGGCGCAATCCTGGAGACCCGGGATCGAATCCCACGTCGGGCTCCCGGTGCATGGAGCCTGCTTCTCCCTCTGCCTGTGTCTCTGCCTCTCTCTCTGTGTGTGTGACTATCATAAATAAATAAAAATTAAAAATAAAATAAAATAAAATATTAATGAGATAGCATTTCCATTTTGGAGAATTGAAAAAAAATCCAACAATTCCCTTAATTGGAATAAAAATTGTTAAAACCCACTAATAGGAACTTGGCAGAGTTCAGAAAGTTGCAGAAATTTGTTCCTTATGATCAAGAATTCCATTCTTTTGTCTGAAAGATTTTGTAATAATATTAAAATTAAACAGGGGCAAACCTGGAAAGTAGCAACTTTTAAAATGTGAACATAATTCAACTCTTCATTATTTAGAATTAGTTGATACCATTTTTATAAAAAAAGGAGAATGGAAAATTTGATCTTCAAGTATATTTATTTGAGAAGAAAAATGTTTCAAAAATATACATGAAGTGTTCATTATTGGTTATTTCAAAATGGTCAGATTACAGAATTGGAGAGAGTAACACTGATTTTATCATTATTATTATTATTATTATCATTTTGTTCTTATTGCATTCATAGAAAAGTTGTAAATCATTTGAGAACATTTTAGATCATAAGGTAGATTTTAAAATCCTATTTTTGCTATATAATCCTTTTAAAAATTTAAAAACTTTTACATTAACTGTGCTCCCCTTGATGAGAACATTATTGATGCAAGCATTGAAATAAATAGCAAGCAAAATATTAAATATTGCTTGTAAATCTGCTAAACTTATTTTACATGACTAACAAAACTCACTTCCAAAAATATGTTACTAGAAGCAAAATGTATTATACGTTCAAAATGTTTAGGTGAAAAAAATGATGGTTATATTCTCAACAGTCTGTCAAGACTTGTTTTCTTTTTCCCCACAATACAATCAAACTTAAATTTCATTGAGGAATGCCCATTAAGCACCTAGGTTCAAAGGAATTTTTTGGTAAAGAATCCATTCTATTAGATGTGTTATAAGAACTAAATTAGTCATAGGAAGACAAATTCAACAATATCATGTATTAAATTTTAAACAGGAAACAAATTTCACTCTCTTAACCTAGACATGAGTAAAGCATTCCACAGCTAGAGTTGATAGAGATTCACAATGCTGCTACAAGGCAAATTTTTGGTCCATAGCATTGAGAATTGAATAAAACATCATAGTCTGAGTGATATCTATACATGAAAGGATAAGCTAGGAAAACTCCACCATTTACTTTGGGGAAGTCTGCCAGTCAACAACAAATGCACACCAGGTAAGGCTGCATGACTGAAGCTCAATGAAATGATGGCCTATTTTTAGCTTAGCTTTTTTCTCCATTTATAAAGGCATGGCTGAGCTTTGTGTTCATGTTTTTTATAAAATGATAGCTAAATAGCACCAGCTAGAGCCAAGAACAGAGAAGGCAAGCATCCCGATATGTTTCTGCCAGCATGCCTCTGCTATTCCCATCTTGGACCTATTTTAAATAAATCCTGCCAAATATTCAGAACTGTGCCAGACTAGATAGAGCCTCTTTTATGAACCATTGACCTCTCAGACTCAGGATTATATCCCTGAGTGACTAAACCTCTAAGGCAGCATCCCTGCAATACTATGGTGAAGTGAAAAGAAATACTCTCCTATGTAAAAATCAATAAACTAGAAGAATTATAAGTCATTCAGTTCAATCTCACTCTAATTTATATTTTAAAGAACACATGAAGGGAAACATCATTCTAGTGTCAAATTTACTTGGCTATATTCTTTGGCTCTGCAAATAGTCATTTCTCCTAAAGAAACTTTCTTGGTCAAGAAATTGTTATAGATCATCTACTTAATTATAATGTATTTTTCCCAATTAATCAGTATTCTAGGACTGGATTCTTTGATCAAATCTATTTTCTAAATGAGTCTCTAAGACTGTGAAATAATTCATAAAAATATTTGTAATTTATTTTTTAAACCATCAATAACAAAATTCACATTTAAATACTATGTGGCAATTTTAAAAAGAATGGTAATATTTTATTTTAAATACATTGAAATATTTTCTTTTCCTTAACTATATAGATAAAATACATCATGGAATTGATGGTGAGTTTGTTTTTTTGTTGCATATATGGAAGGTTTATTTTTTCTATTATTCTTACTACTTTGTAAATTTTTAAGCCTAAATCTCAGTGCATCAATTAACCAAGCATTTATTTCAGTAGTATTTCATTGAGTGACTGTACTTTGTTATGCAATAAGAGGTACAACTACTAAGGAGTTATGATCACTGTACTCCAAGAAATAATAGTCTGGTTAGAGAGATAAATGAGTAGATAAGTAGTCAAAATCTTGATTGCTTCAATAAACAGTGAGGTGAAGGACCATAAAATGAGTGGCAGGATAGAATATACCATTTGTTTCATCTGCTTGAAGAATTTGTATAGGGTCATAAATACATTCTTGTTTTCTTCCTTTAGAATAAAAGAAGTTAATTCCCCTTTCTTCTTTTAGAACTCCATAATATTCCTTAAATTTTGTGGCGAAGAAGTCAAATATAATCTTTCAATGTTATTCATATTAAAGTAATATTTAGAGTTTAGAATGGCTAGCAATGACATTCATATGAGCCAAACATAAAAAAAAAACTTAAACGTTTAAAAGCATCATCATGACTGTTCATGGACGAGCTAACAAAAAGAAGTACTTGGGTTTCAAATTGATATGTAAATTTATATATATATATAGCCACTAATCTTGTATGTCCACTCAGGGGTTATATCTGATTTGTGACCAGTTGAGATATGGCAGGGAGGAGAGATAATAAGAGCAAAAATTAGTTAAACTGAAAATGTGAAAGAGAAATTACTTCAAGGTAAGTAAAGAAGAGAGCCTGGGGTTGCTCTAATAAATCAGAATTTTTTTATAGCAGTGTTTTCCAAAATATACTCTATTTTCAACAAAAGAAATATTAGCAAAAAAAGTGGTTTCATGGTCAAGTTATTTAAACACTGCATTAAACAATGTTGAGCAGGTTTAGAATAAGATTATAATAGATATTTGTACAATACTTTAGAGGAGAGTGATGACTTGTACTACAATGGTAAAAAAAAATGGTGGATATATGTTAAAATCAACATGTACTTTGAGTTTAAGAATTTCTGATGGACTGTCTAAGGAATATCAGAAAAAAAAGGAGTATGATGGATGGCTCCAAGGATTTTTCTCCTGAACACACTAAAGGATGATCTGTCATTTACAGAGATTAGGAAGAAGGGCAGGGGAAAGATATCAGGGACAGAACAAACAGTTTGGTTTAGAACACATTAATATAAATTGTATATAAAGCACTGAAATGGAGGTACTGAGTTGTCATGGATGAGTCTGGTAGTTTGAGAGAAACTTGTGCTACAGACATGAATTTGGGCATCACTGGCATGTATACAGTATTTAAAGCCATTATGTGTGAGCTCTCCCCCCTCCCATCTTCCCAGAAATGAGTAGAGGCATATAAGGGGAGCATAAGGTCTGAATCCTGAGGTGCTCTGTGGTCATGGACTTGGGAGGAGGAACCTCTAAAGAAAAAAGAAGAAGCAGAGAGCTGCCTCCTTGCAGCCAGACAAAGAACGTGTTTTAAGAAGAATGGAAAGTTGAGCTGCTGAATACTTGGGCTAACATTTTTGTTCCACAAAATACAGGTAGGTCTTCTGCACTGCAAAAGGAGGTTGATTGTTAAAACAGTCACTGCTACTTGCTTTGATGAGGTGGAATTTTAAAGAAGAGCTGGGTAACATTATGAGGAGCCACATACACAGAAATTTCCCCTGTGGTCAAAGTGGTACAACATAACCAATGAAGACAGCAGAAGGGATAGGGTGCATACAAATCCAGGACAGAACCAGTTTGTAAAAAATATGATGTTGAAAGGGACCAGAGGACAATGATTTGATTTTTGGGACATGTGTATTTATGTAACATTTTTCCTTTGTGCATTGTGATGTATATACTTATCCGGCTGAATTGTATAACTTATCCTTATCTTCCATTCTCAGGAAGGCACAGTTACATGGGTTGTAAATATGAAACCTCTGTTAACCTTTTCCATTTGCCTACAAATTCCTGTCATTTTCTCCACCCACACACATATACCTGATTAAGAATCTGAGTCTTAAAAAAAAAAAAAAAAAAAAAAAAAAAAGAATCTGAGTCTATTGACAGATATACTTTAACTTTGCTACAGTTAACAGGGAAGGTAAAAATTGTATAACTATTTTTCTTGTCAAGGATGTTTAATTAAGATAAAGATCATAGAAACTTAAATGCTGTATAATAGTTATGTATCATATACTAATTATATATCAACCACTTGAATATCATGAAAGATCATTTATTAAAGTAACACAATTGTGTAGCCTGAACTGTATTTCTACCATATGCATGAAGATGTGAAAATGCAAAGATAACAAAAGGTTCCATTAGAACAAATAAATAATAGGTGTATTTCATGATACAAAAAAACCTTAGAAAATAGCATTTTATATGCAGAACAAATATATTTCCCCTTTTCCATAGATATTTAATTCTAAAGCAGTTGTTCACTCTGTAAAGGCTGGGATTTGGTTCATTTTCTGGGCTGTTACAAGTATGAGGCCATTTACCTTTGAGAAACTTCCTTTAGGCTATGCTCCAAAGTTCAACTGGAATTCTTTATTTTTATAAAACAATAAACATTTTTTTAGTTATCCTGGGATATATTAGGACATTAGAAATGCCCAGAAGATAGCTACCTCCTAGAATGAGAAAAATAATTCAGTTCCTATTTTTTCTTTCTTTCTTTGAAACATAGCTGGTATTTATAATATATGATCTTAGAAGTTATCAACATCATTCTAATACTATCTCCCTTATATTGACAATTATAATTTCCAAGCCTTTTTTACTGATAGGCAAATTTAAAAGCATTTATCATTAGATGCTTATAAAAGTAAGTACATTATGTGTTAAATTATTAAATAAATAATATTGGGGGGGGGAGTGAGCACTTCTGAAAATAACTTCAGTCTGTCAACTCATAGCCATGTCCTTTCTTTACTGTAATCTTACTCCTCCTTTTGGAGAGAAGCAGTCCTGGATGTGGTTAAATCTGAGTGGCTTTGAGCTGCTCATGTGGGAGTTTCCTCTCTGATTTGTTGTAACATTCTCTGGTCTGTGGGCTGGCATAGTGGCTTGATAACCTCCTTATTCCCCATAGATTTTAAATACCTCCCCCAAGAAAGAGAAGTTTCTATTACTTTTTCAACGTTGGTAGGGCTGTTGTTTCGAATCTTAAGAGTTAAAAGAAAAATGATAGTGAAATAAGAGAAAATAGAAATTCAGAATCTCAAGGACAGTCTGCTTGCATTAGTCACACCTATATAAAGACAAATGTGAACTTTTGTGTCTTTAAAGAGATGCTTCCTGTTTTCCATCTTCAAACCTTTATATCATAAGGAATATTATAATAGTCATCGTTTAAACCTATTTTCATGTTTGCATATACCTTTTTGCCTCTCCTTCTCCCCACCATAGGTTACAGCACCTCTGAACAATGTAAACTGTGCATGCAAATATATAAATATGGAAACATTTTTACTTATTTTCTTGCTCTACTAGCTCTCTTAAAACAAATTTTGAATTAAGAAAATTTTTTTTGTACATTCTCACCTCTGAGTCTTACTAATAGGTCCAGACTAAACCTATTCACAAGATCATAACAAATAAGTAATCAGAATGCCTGAAATGAAGCAAGATTTCTAGAAAAAAAAAGAAGTATTTAATACCATTGAGGAGACAAAGGAATATGTCCCAAATGAAAGAATAGCAAGAGAGCTGAATGAAACAGAGATAAGTAACATACTTGATAGAGAATTTAAAATAACTATCATAAAGATACTGACTGGACTTAAGAGTGGAGGAACCTCAGTGAGACTCTCAACAAGGAGACCAAATACATAACCAATTAGACATGAAGATCTCAATAACTCAAAATTAAAAGTATACTGGAGGCAATAATTGTGTAGACTAGAGGAAGAGGAAGAATGGATGAGACACCTGAAATACAGACTACTGAATGGAAAGCAATCAAACTGAACAGGAGAGATAAAAAAGAATATTAAAATATGAAAATAGATTACAGGAACTCAGTGACCCCATCAAGCATAATAATACTCATGTTTTAGGGATCCCAGAAGAAGAGGAAAGAGGAAAAAGGACAGAAAATGTATGTGAAGAGATAAGAGCTGAAAACTTGATGAATCTGGAGAAGGAAACAAATCCAAATCCAGCAGGTAGAGAGAGTCCTCAACAAAATCAACCCAAGAAGGTCCACATCAAGACACATAATAATTAAAATGGCAAAAAGTAGTGACAAAGAGAGTTATGAAAGCACCAATAGGAAAGAAAACAGTTACATACTATGAAAACTCATTAAGGCTATCAAATGATTTTTCAGCAGAAACTTGGCAGACCAGAAGAGAGTGGTATAATACACTGAAAGTGCTGAAAGAAAAAAAAAAAAAAACATAACCAAGAATACTCTATCCAGTAAAGCTATAATCATAATAAAGGGGAGATAAAGAGTTTCTCAAACAAAAGTTATGGAACTCATGAACACTAAACCAACCCTATAAGAAATGCTAAGGGTAATTTTTTGAGTGGAAAGAACATAAGACTAAGAAAAGTAGAAAGCACAAAATCAGTAAAATGAAGTATATCTATAAAAATCAGTCAAGGAATTAACAAAATAAAAGGATGGAAAGTATGACACCATACACCTAAAATGTGGAAGGGAGAGAGGTAAAGAATGGATTCAAACTTAAGTGACTATCAACTTAATCAGACTGATACACACACACACACACACACATATATATATACACACACACATACATATATATGTATATATATGTATGTACCCATATATATGTAAATATGATATTATACATTATACATAAACCTAATGGTAACCACAAATCAAAAACAGGTAATAGATAAGGAAAAAAATAAAGAGAAAAGAATCTAAGTATATTTCAAAAGCCATCAAACACAAGAAAAGAGAGCAAGAGAAGAAAGGAACAGAGAACAACAACAAAAAAACCATAAAAAAGTAATAATGAGGATAAGTACATGCCAGTCAATAAATACTTGGCTTATAGTTCTTACCTTTGTTCTGCTACCCACTGCCAGATGCTGCAAGCAAGATCCAAGCACACCTTGTCAACATTCATTGCTGTGAATTTCTACCAGATGTTCTTTTACTTAGCTTTACATATTTATTTGACCAAATAGTTTGTGGGTTGAACAAAATAAAAGTATTTTCACCTCTGTTCCTGGGAAACACCCCTTACTGTGCATTTAAGGGCCCCAATTTAGGAAACATCAGTATAAAAACACACATAATTCCTGGGGATCCTCATTAGAATGATCTAAGAAGCTTCAGGTTCTCATAATTGCTTTCCTACTTCACAAAATTGGTCTGGATCTGGGATGCCAGTTTGATCTTTGTCTTCAATATGATTTTCTTATTTATTTCAGACTACATATTCCAATCAAAAGACATAGGCTGATAAAAAAATGGTTAAAAAAAACAACAACAAGACTCATCTATATGCTGCATACAAGAGACTCATTTCAGATCTAAAGACATATGCAGATTGGAAGTGAAAGGATGAATAGCATTTCACACGCCAATGGAACTGAAAAGAAAGCCAGGGTATCAATGCTTATATCAGACAAAATAGAGTTCAAAACAAAGACTGCAGCAAAAGACAAAGAAGAACATTATGTAATCATAAAGGAGATAATACAAGAAGATATAATAATTGTAAATATCTAAGCACACAACTTAGTAGCATCCAAATACAGAAAGTACCTAATAAGAAACATAAAAAAGTAATCAATACTAATACTAATACATTAATGGTAGGGGACCTTAACACCCCACTTATATCAATGGACAGATCATCCAAACAGAAAGTCAACAAGGAAACAGTGGTTTTGAATGACACATTGGCCAAAGTGAATCTGAGAGATATATTCAGAATAGTTCAGCCTAAAAGAAGGCAATCCACATCCTTCTCAAGGGTGCATGGAACACTCTTCAAAACAAATCACATGTTAGGACATAAAACAAGTCTCAATAAATTCAAAAAAGACTGAAATTGTATCATGCGTCTTTTTTGACCACATGCTATGAAACTAGAAATCAACCACAATAAATAATCTAGAAAGAATACAGAATCATTGAGGTTAAATAACATGCCATTAAACAAAGAATGGGTCAACCAAGAAATCAAAAAGGAAATAAAAAAAAATACCTGGAGACAAATGAAAACACAATAGTTTAGCATCTCTGGGATGCAGCAGCAAAAGCTCTTCTAAAAGGGAAGTTTATAGAAATACAGGCCTACTTCAAGAAGTAAGAAAAATATCAAAACAACAACAATAGCAACAACAACAAACTGATCTTCTACATAAAGGAGCTAGGAAAAAAAAGAATAAACAAAACCTATAACCAGTAGAATAAAGGAAATAATAAAGATTAGAGCAGAAAGAAATGAAAGACAAACTAAAAACAGAAACACAATAGATCAATGAAAGCAGGAGTTGTTTCTTTGAAATATTCAGCAAAATTGATAAACCTTTACTGAGAGTCAGAGAGAGAGAGAGGGCGCTGAAATAAAATCAGAAATGAAAGAGGAGAAATAATGACCAACACCACAGTAACAAAGGGGTTATAATAGAACATTATTAAAAATTATATGCCAAAAAATGGGCAAAATTCTCAGAAACATATAAATTAACAAAATTAAATCAGGAAGAAATTGAAACTTTGAACAGACTGATTAGCAGCAATGAAACCAAATCAAGAATCAAAAAAATTACCAACAGACAAAAGTCTGGGACCAGATGGCTTCACAGGTGAATTCTACCAAACATTTAAAATAGTGTTAATATCTATTCTTCTCAAACTATTCCAAAAAGTAGATGAGAAAGGAAAGCTTCCAAACTCATTCCAAAAGGCTAGCAGTATTACTCTGATGCCAAAACCAGGTAAAGATACTACAAATAAAAGAATTACAGGCCAGTATCTTTCATGACCATACATGCAAAAATCCTTGGCAAAATATTAGCAAACCAAATCCAACAATGTGTTTTTAAAAAGCATTCACCACAATCAAGTGGAAAAACGCATTCACGACAATCAAGTGGAATTTATTTCTAGGATGCAAAGTGGTTCAATATTTGCAGATTAATCACCATGATACAACAGATTAAACAGGAAAACCATATGATCATCAATAGATGCAGAAAAAGCATTGGACAAAGTATAACATCTATTCATGATAAAAACCACCAAAAAAGTAGGTTTAGGAGGAACATACCTAAATATAATAGAGGCCATATATGAAAAACCCACAGCTAACAACATCATACTCAACAGTGAAAAACTGAGAGCTTTTCCCCTGAGATCAGTAACAAGACAAGGATATCCATTCTCACCATCTTTATTCAACATAGTAGTGGAAGTCCTACCCACAAGTTGTCAAACAGTAAGAAATAAAGGCATCACAATTGATAAGGAAGAAGTAAGAGTTTCATTATTTGCAGATGACATAATACTATATAAAGAAAACCCTAAAAATTCCACCAAAAACTCCTAGAACTGATAAATTCAGTAAAGGTGCAGGATACAAAATCAATATATATAGAAGTTTGTTGCATTTCTATACTCCACGAATGAAATATCAGAAAGAGAAACAAAGAAAAAATCCAATTTACAATGGCATCAATAATAATAAAACACTGAGGAATAAACTTAACCAAGGAGGTTAAAGATTTGTACTCTGAAAACTATAAAATAGTGATGAAAGAAATTAAAGATAACATAAACAAATGGAAAGACATCCCATGCTTATGGACTGGGAGGACAAATATTGTTAAAATGTCCATAATACTAAAAGCAATCTACAGATTTCATGAAATCCCCATAAAAATACCAATAGAATTTTTTACAGAACTAGAATAATTCTACAATCTTTATGGAACCACAAAATATCCCAATGGCCAACGCAATCTGGAAAAAGAAGAACCAAACTGGAGGTATCACAGTCCAGATTTCAAGATAAGTATATAAAATATGGTACTGGCACAAAAACAGACACCTAGATTAACAGAACAGAAAAGAGAGCCCAGAAATGAGCTTACAATTATATGGTCAATTATTCTATGACAAAGGAGGCAAGAATATGCAATGGGAAGAATATGGTCTTTTCAACAAATGGTGTTGGGAAAACTGGATGGTAAAACCCCAAAAATGAAACTGGACCACTTTCTTAAACCATACACAAAAATAAATAAAAAATGGATTAAAGATCTAAAAGTGAGGCATGAAACCATTAAAATCCTAAAAAGCTGCACAGCTAATAATTTCTCTAAATCAGCCACAGCAACATTTTACTAGATACATCTCCTAAGGCAAGGGAAACAAAAGCAAAAAGAAACTGTTGGAGCTACATCAAAATAAAAAGATTCTGCACATCAAAGGAAGCAATCAACAAAACTGGAAAAACAACCTCCTCAACTGGAGAAGTTACTTTCAAATGATAGAGCCAAAAGTAGTTAATAACCACAATGTATAGAGAACTTAGACAACGCCACATCTCACCACAAAATAATCCAGTTGAAAACAGGCAGAAGATATGAATAGACATTCCTCCAAAGAGGATATATAGATGGCTAACAGATACATGAAAAGATGTTCAACATCAAAAAAAAAAAAAAAAAAAAGATGTTCAACATCACTGATCATCAGGACAATGCAAATCAAAACTGCGATGAGATATCCCCTCACAACTGTCAGAATGGCTAAAATTGAAAACATAAAAAGCAATGAGTGTTGACAAGAATGTGGAAAAAAAGTAACCCTTGTGCACTGCTGGTGGGAACACAAACTTGTGCATCCATTGCAGAAAACGGAATAGAAGTTCATCAAAAATTAAAAATAGAATTCCCATATGATCCAGTAATTCCACTACTGGGTATTTACGCAAAGAATATGAAAACACTAATGCAAGAAGATAGATAAGAGCCTATGTTTGTTGCAACATTACTTACAACAGCCAAAATATGAAGGAACCTAAATGTGCATTGATAGATGAGTGTTTAAATAAGATGTTACATAAACAAAGACACACACACACACACACACACACACAGAGGAATATTAGCCATGAAAAATAATGAAATCTTGTCATTTGCAACAACACAGATATGTCTAGAGAGTGTAATGCTAAGTGAAATAAGTCAGAGAAAGACAAATACCAAAAGAGCTCACTGATATGTGGAATTTAAGAAACAAAATAAGGAAGAAAAGAGTAGGAAAACAGATTCTTCATTATTGAGGACAAACTGGTGGCTACCAGAGGGGAGGTGGATAGAGTGATGGGTCAAATAGGTAAAGACAATTAAGAGTACACTTAACTGTGATGAGTACTAAGTAACATATTGTTGAATCATTATGTCATACACTTGAGAGTAATACAACTATATACATTAATTATACTGGAATTTTAAATAAATAAATAAAATATACAGTAAAACATAGAACTGTGTCTTAAGATCAGAAGCATTGATTCTTACTTTGCGATGGTGGTTCACTACTTGCAACTTTTTAATTCTGTTTCCCTTACCCTACACTACTGACAAAATAATGACCTCACAGAGATGTGAGGACTAGGTCCGAAAATCGATGTAAAATAAAAATTTTGTATAGCTAGTATACAGAAGACAATAACACATTTTGTCACATGGATAGTAAATGAAAGCTAAGTTTGTTTTCAAATTTCTCTTTAATATCACGTGTCTTACAAAAGGGTAATTTTAGATTCTTAAAATTGTCTCTGATGAAATAGAGAAGCTTTATAACACGCTTAGCTCTGCACCTATAGCACAGTACAACTTAAATAGATTTGATAGTTTATTTATTAATATTTTATTAATACTTAATAAATTTATTAATGATTTCTTGAGCTATTAACCCTTAGGCATTGGAACTACAAAGCCCTACTTAGCCATTAATCTTGCGATTAAGAGTGGAGATTAGATAATAAATAATCAATTTAACAGCTAGAGTAATTCCAAAGAGGATTAGATCCTATGTGGTGAATCATAGAGACTAATGAGCTAGACAAAAAGTAGAAATGAAGAGATAACTATTTTGGCTTAAGCAACCTTTGAAGGCATCTTTGATATTGTGACATTTGAACAGAGACTTTAACGGTGATGTCAAGATTTATGGCATTACTATCATTATGATATTTTTTTATTACAGATGGTTACTCACTGAGATAGAATAGAGTGACAACTTTATAGTGGCCATTTAAGCACCAAAAGTGTTGGTAAGTCATATTTTGGGATAAGCAATATTTCGCAACCAGAGAATGTTCTGGCAAGGTGGCCATTACTTTTCCTGCTCATGTGAAATGATTTCTTTTAGATATCTACACTTACGTGCTAATGACCGTGGTTCCCCCATTTCAGCTCTTTGCAATAAGTTTTCTTTTGTTATTGTTTGTTTCATGTTATACATTTTGTATAGTTTTTCTCTCAAAAACTCTTGCAGAACTTGAAAATTTACAAAAGGAAATATCCTCTCGAGACATAGCAAAGTTATTTCTGTGACCAGCACTATGAGTGTCTCATAAGAACCTTATTGAGAATCTATTTTTTTTTCCCTTAACAGCCATGCTTTTCCAAATAACCACTCCAGTGTGCTGGGTTGTAATATTTATAATTTTGAGAGCTTAAGCTGACTGTTTAATGTGGTATATGCCGTATGAGAATCATGGATGAGAAACTTCTCTTTGGCATCAGTACAACTTCAAATAGCAAACTACTAATGGTGAAGCATCTTTCACCTGCAGATCTTTTCTTGGCCAATGATAGGTATGCTCATGATAAAGTATTCTGTTTACTGGCCTTGGCAAGGGTGCATTAGCTTTCTAGGTATCATTTCATGCTTTATTTTTCTGTGACACGTAATTCAGCCATGTATTTTGGAGTCAAGGCAATTCATTTACATTTTTAAACCTAGTATTTGAAGTGATAATTTTAAAAGTTATTATTGCTGGAGTAAGCTGATCTCCCAAAGACATCTTCTAACATATAAACTGTAAGATTAACTATTAACTTTTAAAATAATCTTCCTTTTATACTCACATCTTTATTGTTCTCTTGCACAGTGACTCAGCTGAAACAATAAATAAACTAAGATATTATACCATTCCCACTATAATGTATTCATATATGGTCCAAAGTATTTTTACATCTTTAATTTAAAATTTGTAAAACTGCTTCGTAATCATTCTATTTCTCTTCTCCTCTCCTTGTCCTTCTCTTTCTCATATTTGTTTTCTATCCCTTCCTTTCTCTCTGCTTTAGGGTTGATATTCAAATTTTTCCTATCAACCTTCACTAATTAGTGAACTAAATTTATATAATTTAAAAAACAATTAAATGAACAAATATAAGTGAGCAGAAATATATTAATAGGTGCTCTATTCACCTGAATATCTTAATTTCCATCTTTATAATTCTGACTATAATACTTACATATTATACATATATACATTATGCAGGTATTAGAGTCAATATCTTTTACTAAGAATATATGTATTCTTACAGGTTGTCCAAATTGTTGATATGTAATTTTGCATAATATTCTCTTATAATCCCTTGTATTACTGTGGTATCAGTAGTTATTTCTCGTATATGTATATATACATATATGCATATATGTAAGAAAGAGAAATAACTACTGACACCACAGTATGTGTGTATATATATATATATATATGTGTGTGTGTGTGTGTGTGTGTGTACTTTTTATTGTATACACACACACACACACACAGATACCCAGATGGATAGATAGATAAAAGGAAAGGAAAGGAAAAAAGAGGAAGGAAGGAAGGAAGGAAGGAAGGAAGGAAGGAAGGAAGGAAGGAAGGAAGGGGAAAGGAGAAAAAGTAAGAAAAATAGAAAGGAAAGGGAAGGGAAGGGGAGGGGAGGGATTTTTAACATCTCATCACCAGAAGTGATAATTTCTCATCATAATAATTCCACATATTCTGAAAGCAAATACATAAACTAAAGAGAAAAAATAATGATTAATGTAATGTGAGATTTTGATATAAATTTCTAGTTTTCCTCACAAAGTGTGAAAACTCTTAGGATGAGAAAATAGCATCTTTCATTAGTATCTTTTATTATCTGCCTTCTGTTAATCCTTTCCTGCATGGCACACACATTCTTGTCCCAAACTTCTTACTGGGATTCTGTGCTTATTTTTAGGTCTTTTACTTTGCTTTTCATTTTTGTGCCTACAAATACTAAAAGTTTACTTTTCTCATAGTCTTAAACAACTGACTCTCCAGAAAAGTTTCTTCCTATAACTCTATACCCTGAAATACTTGCAACTACTACTTGAGTGAGTCAGTTACCCCTTCTTATCATGGGCTCCCTCATCTCTATAATAAAGATAGCATAATTATTTAGGGGTGAGGATTAGGTATAATTCATACAAAGCCCCAGAATAAAGAAAGCATTCAATAAATAGTTACTATCTCAAGTACTAAAAGAAGCAAAGGAAGTGGAAAATGAAAGTTGAATTTTACATTAGTGACTTTATGGCAAATTAACTTGCATTATAAATGAAGAGGGTTTTTAGTATGTAAATTCTGAAATAAACGTCTGTACTTTCAAAGGCTGTACCACAGATGAACTATTTTGGGATGAAGAATTTCTTCTGTTTAAAGATGACATTTAAAACATTTAAATATTAACACTGGTTCAGGAGCAGTGGATGGAAGCATCTCACTGGAGACATCAGTGGTGCCTTCATTTCCTCCAGAGTCTAAGCTTTAAATATTTAAATATAGTTAAGGAATTTTAAATTTGAAAAAGAAAAAAATATTTTTTTAATAATGTGTACCACCCAGTTTACTATATTTTTGTGTTACTACTTATAACAAATGCCTCAAATACTTAGTTATCATTTCTGGATCTTTTCTCTGGTAATTTATAAAAGTAATTTTCCAAGAAAGCTTTAGAGCTAACTTTACTATGGGGCACAGGGCCTATGCAGCAATATGTAGATCTATGTATGTGTGTATGCTTATGTATTACTTATGCAATATTAAATATAAATACTTATATATTTTGGTTAGGGTGACTCTCAGCAAAATATCTTATGGAGGTAGTATTTTAAATTTTACATCTCTTTTGCAGCTTTGGGACTCTCATTATCAGTTAACTGACAGGGGATAGATTGAGGCAATGGAAAAGTAAAAGGATGATATAACTAAAAAATGACATATAAATCGGAAACAGGTGATAAAAAAAGAATATACGAGTAAGCAAGGCCTAGATTAAGAAAGATTTTATATTCCATGCCAAGAATATAGACTTTATTTTGTTGCAAAGGATAGTAAATTGTAATACTTGAAGAAGGTTGACAATATAATTTTTTTTTTCATTACCATCCAAAAAGTCATGCCTGCTTCTCTTAATACTCAGGCAAATCCTTTTGGGAAATAATGTTTTTGAACTATCTCATGTGAAGTCAATAATGGAATAGTTCCTTTTTAAAGAGATATTTGTAATTTGACAGAAGTTATTGAAAATATGATGTCTTTGCTCAAGGAGACAATCTCTATTTATGGATGATAATCACCATAAAATAAATGTAGAACTATTATTTGAGACAATCTTTTCTTCTTTCACCCCCCAACTAAAACCCATCCCTGCGTTTTTTTGTGTCTGCCCTTCTGATGTATATGGAAAGTAGGTTCTACTCTAGTCGCCACCGGGAATCCTTCACTGATTGCAGAAAGTGCTACGTTCTCTGTGCATCAGTCCCTAACTTCTTCCAGGGACAAGCTATGTTACAAGTGCTTGGTTTATGGTGTGTCAGTGTAGGAGATGGACACCGTGTTGTAGGATTCTCCACGGAGCATTTGGCCACATCAAAGAGTTCCTCTCCTTTGCCAGCTCTCAAGGTCCTTCCAAAGGTGAAGAATAGAATAGAATAAAATAGAATAAAACCCATCCCTGCGTCTTTCTGTGTCTGCCCTTCTGATGTATATGGAAAGTAGGTTCTACTCTAGTTGCCACCGGGAATCCGGTTTCTCATGCAATCTGCTGTGAGCCACAAACCCCTGCTTCTTAGCAGACCTTCACTTAACCCAGATATATTTTTGTTTTGGGGTTTTATTACTTACATTCTTTAGGGGAGAATAAATAGATTTATATTTTTATAAGACTAATACTACTTTCTCCTGGCATTGATTACAAATAAGCTTTAGAGACTTTATCTTTTAAAAGACCTCAATTTTTGTATATGATTAGGTTTTTTGGTTTGTTTTTAATAATGTGTGAGGCCAGGGGATTCAGCAGATTGTGTTCCACAGGAGGGACCAGAAGTCAAACTACTCTTCAAGGACATCAGGAATATGCTGATGAGAGGAACACCACATCACTAAGAATGCCAGTGGTGGCTCTTCCATAAAACCAGAGCTGATGGTATATACTGATTGAGCTTATTAACACAATGAAAGTCACAAGGATAATGGGACTCCAAAGTTGTGTGTCCAGGTGATAGCATTTTACTGCCAGAAGGCATGTGGCCAAAATTACTGTAACAGCCATCACGATGGGAAGAACAGCCAAGATGTTTGACAAAAAAAAAAATTGTAGAGATGATTAGTACAGTTTGAAGTTCCTACAGTCAAAATAGATGATGTGGCATATATTTAAATGGAATACTACTCAGCCATTAAAAAGAATGAAATCTTGCATTTGCAAGGGTGTGGATGGAGCTAGAGTGTATTATGCTAAGTAAAATAAGTCAGAGAAAGAGAAATACCATATGATTTCACTCAGGTGGAATTTAAGAAACAAAATAGATGAACATAGGGGAAGAGAAGGAAAAAAGAAGTCACCCAACATTTATGTTACTAGTTGAGCTTAAACTAAATGACATTCTACTTTCTTGTTTTACGTCTTATACTATAAATAAGTATCCTTTCTTGCGGTTTATTTAGTGATACAGTAAAAAAAAATTCTGTTGGTGATTTTGTTGTTTCAAATAGTGTCTAAGCATAGGGCTAAGGTAAAGTTGTCATCCAAGCAAGGGTAATTGTACCTGATGAGCAGAAGAGATGACTGCCTTTATAGAATGGAAACAAAATATGTGTAAGTTCTCACTGTTCACTTGAGTGTCTTTTGATACTGCTTGTGTTATTATAACTGTGAACAGACACACGTCAAAACTATGACCTGAAAAAGGTATTATTACTATTACTAACTTGAAAAGATATATTCACCTTTAAGTTTATTATAACATTATTTACAATAGACAAGATACGCAAGCAACCCAAATGTCCATCGATAGATACTTGCATAAATAAGATGTTATGTTCATATACAATGGAACTACTCAGCCACAAAAACAAAAACAAAAACAAAACAAAAACAAAAAACAAAAACAGATGAGCTTTTGCCATTTGTGACAACATGAATAGACCTAAAGGGAATCATGCTAAATGTTAGACTGAGAAAGACAAATACCATATGATTTCATTTACATGTAGAATATAAAAAAAAAAAACAAAAGAAATTAGCAAAAAGCAGAAGTGGATCTTTACACAAAGAGAACAAACTAATGGTTACCATAGGGGATGGAGGAGCGGAAGGGCAAAATGGGTGAAGGGGAGTGGGAAAGATATGTTTCCAATTACAGAATAAATAAATCATGGAAATAAAAGGTGCAGCATAGGGAACACAGCCAATGGTACTGTAATAGCATTGTATGGTGCCTGACGGGAGCTACACTTGCGGTGAACATAGCTCAATGTATGGAGACATAGAATCACTATATACCATTGAGTAAACTATGTTGAAAAGTACACAAATAAATAAAAGTGAAAAATAAGATGAATATTTTGGATAAAATTAATATGATTCTAATAGCCATTAAAAGCCCCTTGGGGGAAAAGAAAGCCCCTTGGGAGTAATATAATACCATCTTTTAAAATAAAACAAATTGGGATCCCTGGGTGGCTCAGTGGTTTAGTGCCTGCCTTTGGCCCAGGGCGTGATGCTGGAGACCTGGGATCGAGTCCCACATTGGGCTCCTGCATGGAGCCTGCTTCTTCCTCTGCCTGTGTCTCTGCTTCTCTCTCTCTCTCTTTGGGAGAAATGTATTTGTGTGGGGCAAATGGTGTATGTGGCAGCAGTAGACATGTGCTGCTCAGTCTCCATCATGAGGAAGGACTACAGGGAGCACAGCTGACTGATGGCCCTGCTACCATCCTTGTGAAACACCAGTGTTCACACCACAACTATACTTCCACCAGGCTGCAGTCAGCCAAGGACTGAACATGGTAGGCTGCCGCTGCTGGCCCATGTCTGCAGGACACATTCTTATAATGAGAAATTTTTGGCTCTGGGAATGCCCATCACTAATCTGGTCAAAACTCTTAGAGTTGCCCAGTAGTCTGAGATTCTTCTTGCTCAATCTCTTCCCATACTGCCATCAGATCTCCATCATAATATGAAGGTTTCTCCTGAATACTCACCCTGCATTTTCTTTTTAAGATTTTTTTAAAGAGGGGCTTGAATTTACAATCCCAAAATCAAGGGTTATATGCTCTACCTACTGAGCCAGCCAGGTGCCCCTACTTTATTAATATTATTATTATTATTTAAAATATTTTATTTATTTATTTGAGAGAGACAGAGAGAACATGAGCAGAAAGAGGGGGAAGGAAACTCCCTGTTGGGAAGAAAGCCCAATGTGGCACTTGATCCCAGGACCCTGAGATCACGACCTAAGCCAAAGGCAGATGCTTTAACTGACTGAGCCACCCAGGTGTCCCTACCTACTTTATTCTTAACAGAATATCACCCAGTGAACTTTTTGCATTTTTAAAAAAAGATTTTTATTTTATTTTATTTTATTTTATTTTATTTTATTTTATTTTATTTTATGAGAGAGAGCGAGAGAGCGAGCGAGCACAAGCAAGAGGAGCAGAGGGAGGAGAGAGAATCTCAATCAGACTCTGCTCGGAGTGACAAGCCTGACATGGAGCTCCATCTCATGACTCTGAAATCACCACCTGAGCAGAAACTGAGCTGGATGCCTAACTGACTGCACCACCCAGACACCTTAAATTTTTTACATTTTTAACACTATCTTGGTGTCATCTTCTCTTCTCATAAGACTTGAATTAATAAAATGGCCAACTGCTGAATTGTTAACTATGTGTCAAATGAAGCTTATAAAGCATGCCTCATCTTACATGTTAATATAGCAGTATAAATTGTTCATTGATGGACTTTTCTCCTAGAAATTTTTGGTTGCTAGAAAACATTTTTGTTTTTCTTTTAAAAGGGGTTACCTGAAAGTTGTAGACAATTGCAGTAAATATGCTTTGGAAAGTACCAGAACAGTCTATGGCCATACCACCCTGAATGCGCCCGATCTCATCTGGAAAGTACCAGAACATTCTGGATTATATTGATGAGGAGTTACAAAACTTATATATTACGTAAATCAGTCATATAACACATGTAAGGAGTTATATAACACTGAGTATAATCGATCAGAATATGGCTGATGCAACAAAAGACCAATAAATCATTAGATGCACTCTACGTTTTCAGGATCCTTCCATTTGGCATATAAGCTAACCTTGCCAAAGAACACCAAACATTTATTCTCTGGTTCAAAAGGTGTTGCATTAGCTGCAGACTGCTAAACACTGATCACAAGACTACTTCAATCCTTTGTATTGATATCCACAAGCAGTGGTTATTTGACGTGCTTGCCAGGACTGAGCGTAGTAGTCAAGGCTGGGGTTGGAAGAGAGGAAAGAGGAGGAGACAAAGACAGAGGTAGAAACAGAGACCAGTCCATTCCCTGGACCAAATACTGCATACCGTCTACTCCTTTTTCCATGATTGAGAGTCACTACTTAGCATATTGAAGGAAAATGAATAGAAGGAAAATGAATAGAAATGAATAGAATGATCCAGAGAGTGGTGTTAATTGTCTGTTTCTCTATGTGCTACTTCTTGACAACTTAACATAGGTCTTTCCATTGACCTCAGAATGTTGTTAACCAGAATAATGCAAGTGAGTGGATACATAAATTGTAGTGTACCCTATAACAGGACACTAAATCTATAAATAAAATTAAATATAATTAAACACACTAAACTACATAAATCTCACAAGCAATATTAAATAAAAAACAAGTAACCCAATAAAATATAATTTGATATTCATTTACATAAAATTTAAAATAGGTAAAAATAAAACCATTTTTGGGTTATTTGGAAAAGCTTTTAAAAATCAAACAAAGATCACAAAAGTCAAGATGGTGATAAACTCTAGAGACAGTGTGAGGGATGTAATCTAATGCAGTTAACTAGTTCATTTCATAAATATTGTTACTATATATGTGTATACATATTATGCACTCTATGATTATTTCTCAATGAAAATTACATTAGGTAAAACACCTAATTTCGTAACACAAAATTTTACAAACACTATGTTCTCCATCATGTTAAGAATGCTTAAAATATAATACTGAAGGAAAATATGATATGATTAATAAAAATAGGTTTTAAGAAAAAAATTACTCTGGAGTTAGAAATACGAAAATAATCTCAATCACTTTTTATTGGGAAAATATCTAAAACTATACACAAACACATATACACGTGTATGCAGAGAATGATACATTTGAAAAACTAACTGAATTCAGGGGATAAAAATAAGCATAGTCTTTTTTATAAATTTTTATTTATTTATGATAGTCACAGAGAGAGAGAGAGAGAGAGGCAGAGACACAGGCAGAGGGAGAAGCAGGCTCCATGCACCGGGAGCCCGATGTGGGATTCGATCCCGGGTCTCCAGGATCGCGCCCTGGGCCAAAGGCAGGCGCTAAACCGCTGTGCCACCCAGGGATCCCTAAGCATAGTCTTTTTTTTTTTAATTTTTATTTATTTATGATAGTAACAGAGAGAGAGAGAGAGAGAGAGGCAGAGACACAGGCAGAGGGAGAAGCAGGCTCCATGCACCGGGAGCCTGACGTGGGATTCGATCCCAGGTCTCCAGGATCACGCCCTGGGCCAAAGGCAGGCGCCAAACCACTGCGCCACCCAGGGATCCCGCATAGTCTTAATAACAACCCAAAGTCTAGAACAGGAATGACACCAAAATGTAAATAGTGTTAGTGTAGCTAGGGATTTTTTTTTTTTTACAAAATAAAATATTACATACTTTTTCTCGCTATTACATACTTTTTTCTCGCTATCGTTTTGTTGTCTAATAATACCCATGTTCTATTTATTTGTTAGAAAGCTGACTCTACACACATGCATTCTCATAGCTACCACAAACTGAAATTATGTAACATTCAGTGGTATCAGCCATGGTCTCAGAATGGTTCATGTGATTATTTCCTGGGGTAGGCAGCTGAAACTTGGACCCTTGGGGAATTGGATCATTTGATGTGACAATTGTGCAATTTTGAAGTAATCCCCTCTGAGAACAGTACAGGGAAAATTTTCACTGTGGATAAAATGAGTTGATGGGCTCCCTGGAGATGAGGGGGATAGGAAGGAAAGATTAAGGTTTTTAAAAGATATAATAAAATCAAACTTTACTCATTGCCTTGCTTTGCTAGAAACTTTCTGTTGACCATCAAACCTGACTTCTGAATCAGATAGAGGAATTAAAATCTACTCTAATTCTTTTCAACACATTCATGTTCCTTGGCTAACATGGCACCTTAAAATGCTGGTTTAAAAGAGTCGCAGCAATAAAAGAATATTTATGAGGCCACTGGACAAAGAAGGAAAGAGAATAAATGATATGAATTGCTGATCCTTCAAGTTTCTTCCTATGTCTGTACCTGAAGACCGTTGACTCAGACATTCTCCATAGGGAAGGATATAGGAGACAGTAGCCAGGGAATTAAAGATCCATGTTTGACCAAGACTGTGACCCGGCTTCTGCTTGCTTTTTCTGTACATTTCTCAGAAAATTTATAAAGTTCAACTTATCATTGGGAAAGATGTGTAACGTATTAGCCACAAACGCAATCAGGGCTCCTCCGCTCTATGCATCCTCTTGAAATTTTCATTTGTAAGAGCACAGAGCCTCAGTAATTCTTCAAGATGAATTCAGAAATACTTACTTATTTTATGTTTGCTTATTTTTCCTCTAAGACCCACTAAAAAATGTAAACAGCAATAATAAGAAATGAGATACTCCTTTAAAAAGAATAAACTGCCATGCATTGATGTGTGACAATCATATCTATAGTTGAGAGCACAGCATAATCTTCTCATTACCTCTGCCAGGGGCTTCCTCCCAAGGGATGTATATAAGACCTAGGGTTAAACGTTATCCCCTAGTAATTAGTCTAGTAATTAGATTACTAGCCTAGTAATTAGATTATGTCTTCTAAGAATTTGAAATGCAGGGGTCTACATCTGAGTGACTTTAAGGCTGGCTTTTATTTATTGTTAAAGATTTATTTATTTGAGAAAGAGAGCATGTGAGTGTGTGCATGCAACTGGGGGGAGGGGGGAGTGCAGAGGGACAGGGAGAAAGAATCTTAAGCAGACTCCCTGCTAAGCATGGAGCCCAACATGGAGCTTGATCTCATGACTCTTGAGATCATGACCTGAGCCAAAGTCAAGAGTCAGATGCTTAACCCAGGTGCCCCTCTCAGGTTAGTTTTTTTTTTTTTTTTTTTTTCAGTTTAGCTTTTAAAGGAGTTCCATTACCTGATGCTGACATTCCAAAAATGCTCAGAAGCCTGGGGCACCTGGTTGGCTCAGTTGGTAGAGCATGGGACTCTTGAGCTCAGGGCTGTGAGTTTGAGCCCCACACTGGGTGTGGAGACTACTTAAAAATAGAATCTTAAAAAAAAAAAAAAAAAAAAAAAAAAAAAAAAAAGGTTAGATATCTTTCTCCAGGCTTGATTTATTCAGAGTTCTAAGAATTTCTTGGTCAATGAGGCATTCGGGAAGTCTCCAAGCAAAGTCACCTAATAAAAAGGTCTCTAAACTCTGAGAACTGGGTCAAGGTTAAAGTGCCTCAGAATGAACTTCATGGTGCACTAAAGTAAAAGGAGTTGCAGCTGGAAATTATCTGTCAATGGTGCTCCTATCAACGAAAACCTATGGCCCTCTCTAGTATATTTTAATTTCCAACTTTAACATCATCAAGATACTTTTAGGTTTTCTGTTGTTGTTGTGTCTTGGTTGTATCTTCCATGAACCTTCAAATGTGTTTTAAATCAATACTTTAGCATATATCAGAGTTTCATCCTCATTTTAATACGTTAGAATATTTTTCACTATATATTGTTCTTTCTTTCATGGTGTTCATCTGTTTTATTTTTATCATTTCTGGGATAGCATTTTTATAAACTTAAGTTTATTTTTTAAGGATAATTTATTGAGATTATTCTCAAAAATACTATCAGAGTGCTTTCTTTTCTGAAAACCTGTGCATCCAAAAATGTATTTTGCCCTCTTTTGAATGATGTTATAGCTAGGTAATTTATTTTAAAATCACCGGCCATTTCTTACAATAGTCCAATATTAGTTCATTGATTTTTGTTATTTTCAATATTGCATATGAAGGCTAATGCTTTTCTAATTCTCTTTCCTGAGTATATTATATTGTGTCTATCTAGAAGCTTTGGCTTTTATTTTTATTGATCCTCTAAGTCAACTCTTTTGCTAGGGTTTCACAATATCTAACATATATAACATTTTGTATGCACAGAGTGTTATAAAGGCTTTATATAAAAATCAATTCATTTAATTCTTTAAAAATGCTCCATCAGCTAGACATAGCCATTCATTTTTATAGATAAAAGATTGAGACACTGAAACATTAAGCAATTTGCCAAAGCTCATAAGTTAGTAAATGGCGGGAAAAGAAAGCTAAACCTGTTACTTATCAATCTATGTTGCTTGACCACAGCAACACTCACTGACCTATGTTTCCTGATCCCCCTTCATAAATGGCTTGCATTCGTTTCTTGACTATTTAAGTCCAGTATGGGAACACTCGATCCACAGGTGAGTCTGCCTAATGAGATCTACAGGTAGTCGTGGACTGGTAAGCAGTAGGAGAAGTAGATGAGTTCCTTTTCTTCTTAAATTTTATATAATTCAGGTTGGGAAGTTCTGACCTCTGGTTAGAGGTTTATAGGGGACAACATATCTATATTCAGAAATAAGAAAGGAGGAAGACTTCTCAGCACAGACTATACCTACCTCCAATCCTGTCAGCAATAGTAGCAATAGTACTGGATGACAAACAATTTAGCAGTGCCAACCCTGCTCAATTTAAGGGCATAATCAAAGTCATCTAAGTACTTCTCCCAGTAGAGGGAATAGTGGTTAACCCACCTGGCTCCATTCAGAATTTTTATCTATATTCATGGGGCATTTGGGTGGCTCAGTGGGTTAAGCATCTGACTCGTGGTTTCGGCTCCGGTCATGATCTAGTGTCCTGAGATCGAGCCCTGTGATGGGCTCTGTGCTCAGTGTGGAGTCCTCTTATCCCTCTCACCTGGCTCCTCCTCCTGCTCTCTCTCTAGAATAAATAAAATCTTTTTTAAAAAAGAATTTTTTATCTATGTTCAGTTTTGTTTTCCCTTCTCTAGCCTCTCTACCCTTTGTACACACATTGTCTCCCAGACCAACATCTATCACCTAAAGAGTCAGCACTGCAACATTATCATGTTTTGTTTTGTTTTTCCCAGTTTCCACGAGTTGTTTATCATAGCGTGTATGCCTCCAGCAGGATAAGGAAAAAGGGAAATTTAGGTTTATGCATTCTTCGCAGAACCCCCCATCACTCATCAGTCTCCCCGTACAATTTTGGGTATAACAGATTTGAATTCTCTAAACTTGCATAATGATTTATAACCTACCTTATTTTGCAGGAACATTTTATTTTTAAAGTATGCTGGTTATAAAGACTGAGCCCTAAGCATTGTATTATACTTTTAAGAAGTAATACGGTTTTCCCATTAAAACAAAGTTATTCATTTTCTAAAAATTTACTGCAAATGGTGGCTATATAAATCCAAGGCAACAGAAAAGGTACAATCTCAAAGCATCCTCTAGTTCTAGGTGCATACTATTTCCACTTGATTGTGGAATGTGGAGGATTTTTTGTTTTGTTTTTACTTTCCTATACAGTTTCTCAGGAGGCCCTACTCTTCCCTGGGGTAATTTTTAGTATAACAAGAAAAGAAAAATGTCCTACCTCAACAAGCCTAAATAAGGCTTGCTGTGCTTGACTATCTATTAGCGTCAGAAGCCTAAGTGCCTGAAACTTATTGGTATGGGTCAGGGTTTCAACAGTTTTCAGGTAATCCTACTGTGTGATCTATGTAGTATTTAGCAGTATTTTAGAGAAGAAACTATCCTTCCCTCAAGGAGAGCTATAGGCCCTCACTTTTCAGTCCTTAGTCAAGAATGCTTTTAAAATTTCTTTCTTCTTGCTTTGAACATGTATTATGGATGGCAGGAGTCATTTTAGTATTTGGACTTAATACAAAGCTCTCAAGGGCCTTCGATAGCAAGTGAACAATCACTGTAATTCCAGTGATTCTGCACATTGTTTCTATTCTTATTCTTTTAAATGTGTTCTGAAACAAACACATCTGACCGGCACTGGAGACTAATACAGAAGATAACAGATAAATTAATTTTTTCTCTACATTTAGTACTTCCAATTATATTTGGATTTCAAATTTACATCTGAGCAAAAACAAAAAAAAAAAAACACTCAATTTACTGTTTCCCACTTTGAAATCGTCTTGTCTCCTTATCAGAGTTCACATTCTTTTCTCAGTGAATTTGTTCAAAGTTGAGTTTAAGTGCATGGCACTGTTACATTGTTAAGTAGTGGTTCTTACTCCAAAATCTTAAAATTTGGATTCCTCTTTTATTCATTATGTTAGGAACTAATTGTCTGCCTTCTTTGTGTGGTGATGTGGTAAGTGGACACCAAAGGGTATCTTGGGAATACTCCACCTTGTACCTTGAGCTACTCTACATAAGCACACAACCCAAGCAAATACCTGATACCAGGGACTATCCCTGGTTATCTAGGACTGGCTTGTTTCTCTATATAAACATAGGAACTGCCACTAGCTGCAGCTCTATTATCCCATATGAACTCTTTTTATGGGCTTAACTGTCCATCTATTTTATTAGAGAATCATATATACACTGGGATAGTAATATTCTACTTGTGTTTGAGGAAAAAATACTTTATTGGACTCCAAGTTGAAAGGATTCATTGGACAAAAACCTAGAAGCCTTGATACTTTCTACACAAAAGTACTATTAAATAACCAATTTATCAACAGAAACTCAGTTTTCTTGCTTATTCATTTCAGTTAGATTATTGCTTATTCGTCATTAGCTCTGTCTTGGAAATATATATTTGTTTAAATATATTTAATATTGCTTCTTTCTGTTCATTAAATGGGCAAATTGTTCAGTCGCTGCCAATATTGATGCATTACAGTGTAATATTAACATTCAAATTGCAAGGTGACTATAGTAATTAGACCAAATTACTAACTTTTTAATTTCTAAAAAAATAATATACTCTCTTAGATGCAATACAGTTCATGCTGTAATATTTTAAAAATAGTTTTGCTATTGATCCTTCAAAAAAAAAAGGAATGCATAAATCAACTTGGGATTTCTGTAGAGAAGAGCAAACTACTTTCAGGGGTGCCACGGCACAGAGAAAGAACACAAGTAATCAAAAAGACAACTTATAAGCTCCAAATGAGGCATCATTTGTCCTATAGTAACATAACCATGCTCATACAGGGATTTATCAAATAGTTTATTATATGCTGAACATTCCTTAAAATAGAATGTGAGATTCTGGCTGTGTAGAAGTGGGTGCATGCCCCCATCACCATATTTTTTTATTACAGGGTTGAGAAAGAAATGGGCACTTAAGATGCTCTGGCTGATGGTGTCTCACATGACAGCTTTGTCTGAAGGTCATTTTTTACTGAATTTCCAACCATTGTGTTTTGAATATTTATTTCCTCACCTCATTATCATTTTGTTCTTTATAATGAAATTTATAAATTTATCTAAGCACCTGTGCTCTGCAAATACTTATCCTGTTATTCTTCTCTACAACTCCTTGTATGTCAGGGGTTCCTAGAAAATATGTTATTGTTGCACAGTAAAGTCTTATATTTTAGAATTATACCTTCAATTCAGAGTTAGAGAGCTTTTTTCCCTGTTCTGGCAGGGTAGCCGATTCAGGATGTCCGACAGAAAATTATAGCCATTCATCAATGAAGGCGAGGGAGTCATCTTTTATTGTAAAACCTTAGGCTTCTGGATGACTGTAAACTATCACAGACAGAATCACTCCCATTGTACTCCTTGGGGGCTTCTTGCTTCTCAGAAAAGAAAAACAGAGATAGTAAAGTTTGTTTGTTTCTTAACCACTGTCTACCTGGAGACTCCAAATATGCCCTTGCCTCAGACTTCTAGATTTCAGGCTCTTCTCTCTCAGAAAATATTAAATTGTAGGATTCAAATTGGTATGACTTATAATGTGACCTAGTCTACTGTTGAAGCTACTGTGTGGTGTAAACCCAGGGAAGGCATTAGTTTATGAACAGGTATGATAATTTTTTTTTACTGGGAGACTAAACAGGCAAGACAGAGAGTTTCTTTTACTTTTGTTTATATATATACATATATATATTTTTTCTTTTCTAGTAGGTGAGGTCATGTTACAGGGCAACTTATCCGGTTAGCAACCAGAAAGTCAAAATGAATCACACAGTTTCCTCCACGTGCAACACTGGAGACACTCTCCTTTTGCTGTGAGAGCTCTGTTATGACAGCCCAACCCTTTTATTCCATTAATCGGAGTGGTAAAATAACAAGGAAAGTTAATGGCTGTGCTAAAAATGATTAACACATTATTGCTTAGTATTCCAGCTTTCTCACCATATTGCCCTTCCTCACCCCAGCTATTTCTATTCCCAAATTTTCACAAATCCAGATTTTTAGGACCTGTAGGAACAAATAAATTGTGCCATCATGAATTGAAGAGAATGATCATTTATCGGTAAATATATAAGTAAATATATATATAACTCATAATGAATTTAAAATTGTATGTCTGAAAAGGGTATGTCCTCTCTTAAAGCAATTTTTGAAAATTTTGTGTAAAAACTAATTTTATTTCATGTGAGATAATTCTTAAAATGAAGGGCTAATTTTATTATTAAACTAAAGGAATATAAATGTTACTGCTAATAATAATATTACCATATGTCATAAATGATATCTCAAATTTAATAGTCAAGCTTTTCCACTCCTGTACTCTAGAGCCACCAGGGAATAAAACTCAATAAAACCAGGAAGGGAGGGAAAAACAGTAAAGAGTAACTGCCTTATTTGTATCTGACCAAGAAAACAAAACTTAAGCTAATTTTACATAAGATTCCTCAGAAATTCAATTAAGATACATAGTATTCACGGATGTTATGTATCAACAAATGACAGTTGACACGCTTTTTCAGGTGTTAGAAAACTTTCCACTGTGTATTTGGCCTGAGCCACATATTCAAGATTTTTTCTTCCTTGTAGGTATTTTTTCAGATAATAAAAAACATTTTTAAATACTTATTCAACAAATATACACTGAGTACATGTTATGTTCCAGGGACTGTTTGAAGTGCAGGACACTCAACTAAGAGCAAAACAGAAAACCACCCCTACCTTTAGAGAATTATATTCTAAAAGATATAATAGCTGTATTTTTAGATCTACATGGTCAACTGTATAAGATAATGGATTTATTGTTTCATTTTGACTACGGAAAACAGATTATGATGCATAAATTGACCTTTTTCCTAGTTTAAATATTTTTCATTCATATTTCTCTTTACTATTTATCACCATTTTAAGTAAAATTGTCTTAAAATACTTCTTGTATTCTTATGGTCTGTTTCAATTCTTTATGGAATAAAGTGAACTAAAATATACAAACAAAAATCAGTGTAATATTCATATTCCTAATTTGAGAATCAAACTAAATCAAACCTATTGAAAATTTAGACTTCTCATAATCTTAGGCATTAACATTTTGAAACTACATGAACATACATTTAAATCAAAGAGCCAGGATGATTCATGACAGAAAGCTCTATCATCATAGAAATTAAGGGAACTGGATTTACTTATTTCACTGGTTTTATATATAATAATTTAAAGAGCATGTCCTGCCTAGGTCAAAAATTATAAAAACCTATTTTATCAAATGGAATGTATACATTTTACATAACTTTTAATTTATTGCTCATAAATGCTAACCAATTACCAATTATTTTGCTCTCATTAGGTGTTAGGATTTTCTTCCAAACCTTGTTAACTTAATTGTCTACTACATTACATTAAATTAATTATTATTATTTTTTTAGAGAGAGAGAGAGAGAGACAGTGGGGATGGGGGTGGGCAGAGGGAGAGGAAGAGAGGGAGAATCTTAAGCAGGCTCTACGCCCAGCACAGAGCCTGACATTAGACTCTATCTCACAACCCTGAGATCATGACCTGAGCTGAAATCAAGAGTCAAATGCTTAACTGACTCAGCCACTCAGACACCTCCACAGGCATATACAATGAGTTTTCTCAGAAAGTTGAGAGATTATTAAGGAAAAAAATATTGAACAATCACAGATTTTAGAACTGGAAGATCTTCGAAAGACTACCTGTGTTGCTCCAAAGCTGCCCTAACTTGTCTTCCTGGAACCTGTGACTATGTTACATTACTTGGCAAAATGGCCATCGTAGATGTGGTTAAGCATTTAGACCTTGAGAGAGGGAAATAGCCTGGATTATCCAAGTCTGTCCATTCTAATCTCATGAGACCTTAAAATGAGAAAATCTTTCATGTATCCCATATAGGGATGGGATAAAACAAGAAACAGTAGAGATTCAAAGCTTGTGATGCATTTGGCCAGGCTTTGCTAGTTCTAAAGATGGTGGAAGGAGGACACAAGCTAAGGCACCTGGTGGAAAATAGAGAATGACACTTAGCTGACAGCCCACAAGGAATCAGGGACTTTAGTCCTACAACAGCAAGGAACTGAACTCTGCCGATCATCTGAGCGGACAAAGAAAGAGGTTTTCCCCTAGAGCTTACAGAAAGGAATGCAGCCCTCTAACTCACTTCCTTTTGACCCGTATCTGACTTCTGACCTACATAATTATGAAATAGTAAGTTTGCATCATTTAATGCTTCTGAATTGGTGTTGACTTATTATGGAAGTAATAGAAAACTGATACACCAGTTGAAGAAAATCCTTTCACAAACAAATTATGTGTCCCTTCTGTATGTAAGGGATTATATCTTAGGTATGTTCAGTGAGATTTTTACATATAACATAGCTGGAAAAGATGGCAGTTAGGTCTGAAAAATTCCAGAATGACAAGTTTTCATCATGGGTTTTATGGTCCTTTGGAAAAAAGATTCCAATTCTCTATCATTAATAAATTCTAGGAAATAAAATTCTTATTAGAAAAGCTTAAGACTCAATAAGAAGGATTTTGATTTTGTATAACTGAATTTTTCATAAAATTATAGACTTTTGAGCTGGAGGCAAATTTAAAGATAATCATAATCAACTCTAATTTTACATAAAGGGATGCCGAGGTATGGGAATTGTATATGCAAACTTTAGTTTTCCAATCTGAGGAAAGATTTTGGGGATAGGTTTTCATATTCAAGAACCTACTTTACCTTGGCGTTCATACTTATTTATGTTCAATCATCAGGTCATATGGAGAGCTACGACATCAGCTTCATAAGTGGCTTCTCAGCCCATGAATCTATGGCCTGTTTAAAGAATCAAATGCTAAAGGAAAGTGTGAACCCGAATTCCACCAGAGAAAGCTATTGTAATGATTTATTATGAATATGATTCATTATATCATCACTAAGATGGGAACAACAACATGTATTACAAGGGCTACATGGCCTGCACTTCTCACACCATATTTTAGGAACCTTAAACCCAAATTGTGACAGGTATGTATAAAGAGAATTGATTTAAGCTCTCTTAAAAATGCAAATGCAGTCATAACTTTAAGTCTGCACATATATTCCACCACTGACTTGGACTTCTAAATAATTCCAATTTTTATTCAAACCTTTATTTATGGAATTCCCATACTTATTTTATATAAGGGGTACAGTTTTGTCATTGGATACCCAAATGCATTCGCAGAAAACTTATATGTCATCTTTGACATATAATAAAATCTTTATAGAATAACAATGGAAAGCCAAGTGGTTATCAATGTACATTTTTTTTTTTTGTCTTAGTCTTCCTCCTATCATTGACAAACAAATCCAAAATTTATTCTTTCCTCCAGCTTACACATGGAATGAGTACTCAGGAAAGCTAGGGCTTGGAATTCCAATTCTAGGCTTCTTGAGCCTCATCATTATTCCCATTAATTAAGGTAGGTATTTGACATAAAACTAGATTGGAATCCAGTGATACATCACTTCCAAACTCATAACTGCAATCCTTTTTGAGAGAATTGGGTCAGGAAAAGTTCTTAATGATACTTTAGGTTCTAAGTCCTTGGTGTTATGGTCAAAGTCACTATAAGATTGCCTCCTATTTGAGACAGTATTTCTCTTTGAATAGAAGACCTGTGTTTTTATTTTAAACTAATCATGGTGATTTATAGATGCTGTGAATTATCTCTGTAACAGAATTAGATAGTGACTTTATAGTGACACTTGATGCTTCTTAAATTTTCTAAAGTAGGCCATAAATCAGATAATCTCACAGAAATATTTAGTCCTTAGAATCACAGTCTTATGAAAAATATACTATAGAACTTGTTTATTCCTCTACTACTATTATTTATTTGTATAGTCAACTAGTTATCTAAATGTTCTGAGACAGATTGAGAGAGAGAGAGAGAGAGAGAGGGAGGAAGGGAGAGAGAACTCAGATTCTTCCAAAAGAGTGAGATCTATCATTTTTTGTGATTGGTAAATGAATTTAAAAGGCAATTTGCAGCTTGAGAAATTTTGATGTTGCTGGTGATTGTGGTGCCACTTAATGATGATGACAATGATTATGACAGCAGTAACAGCAGATATTATTCATGAAATGCCTGTGTTAGGCCAGGTTTCCCACACTTTATTTCATGTAATAAAAAATTCAGCAATGGGAAAATATGGTATAAAGGAATGGTATTGATTATGGAGATAAAACAAAGAAAATGATATCTAAATTACATTTAAAAAGTGAGACAACACAAATGCTAAAAATAATTCCTGAAGAAATATCTATTAATATAAAACTATATCAGCTTTGTTTCAAAAACAACATCATTGGTGAAGAGGAAAAGAAAAAGTAAAATCATATTAAATATTTTATCTAGAATGGAAGATATCAGGAGTAATGCATTTTTTAATGAAGTTTGGGAAATCACAGTTATAAAATTTATGATTATAATAATAGGAACACATGCATAATTTTAAAGTATTACTGAAGAGGCAAATTAGAGGATGAAAAAAAGCAAAAGAAGCACTAAAAGTAAATAAGATCAGGGCACCTGGGTGGCACAGTCAGTTAAGGAACTGACTCTTGGTTTCGGCTGTGGCCCTGATCTCAGGGTTGTGATCGAGCTCCATGCTGGGCTCCACGAATAATGTGGAGTCTGCTTAAGACTCTTTCTGCCCCTCTGCCCCCTCCCCTCACTCTCTCTAATATAAGTAAATAAATTTAAAAGAAAAAATAGTAGAAAGGAACTTGAGATGGAGTTGTGACAGAGTGGCAGGTTTAACATGTATCCTTCTGCCTTAAATAACTGAGAGGTAAAGACAGTAAGCACACATGGAGCACCTGTTTATGGGGTATTGGACAACACTGAGCTATGATGCTAGAGAGAAAGGAACTTCAGAGGGGACCTCCACATCCACCCTTGCTTTCTGTGGGGGTCACCAACAACTGTGATACAGGCATTAGAGCCTAGAGTCTGCTCCATATAGAAGATATGCAGGGGCTGGGGTTGCTGACCCCACCAGAATTTAGAAGAAAGGAAACCAGTGATGAAGGAGTTGCATGGATAAGCAGATCTAGAGCACTGCACAGGGTCCCCTTCCAGGCTCTGCATGGACACCAACCTGTGTGTGTACTGGACAGACTTGTGACGCTGGGCAGAGAGGAGCTAATGGGGACAGTGAGGTGAATGCTTATTCTAGAAGTGTCACGTTGTTGGGAGAATATGGAAACACAAGTAGCTCACATTCCCACCAACAGTGTAAGAGGGTTCCCTTTTCTCCGCATCCTCTCCAACATTTGTTGTTTCCTGCCTTGTTAATTTTCCCCATTCTCACTGGTGTGAGGTGGTATCTCATTGTAGTTTTGATTTGTATTTCCCTGATGGCAAGTGATGCAGAGCATTTTCTCATATGCATGTTGGCCATGTCTATGTCTTCCTCTGTGAGATTTCTGTTCATGTCTTTTGCCCATTTCATGATTGGATTGTTTGTTTCTTTGGTGTTGAGTTTAATAAGTTCTTTATAGATCTTGGAAACTAGCCCTTTATCTGATATGTCATTTGCAAATATCTTCTCCCATTCTGTAGGTTGTCTTTGAGTTTTGTTGACTGTATCCTTTGCTGTGCAAAAGCTTCTTATCTTGATGAAGTCCCAATAGTTCATTTTTGTTTTTGTTTCTTTTGCCTTCGTGGATGTATCTTGCAAGAAGTTACTATGGCCGAGTTCAAAAAGGGTGTTGCCTGTGTTCTTCTCTAGGATTTTGATGGAATCTTGTCTCACATTTAGATCTTTCATCCATTTTGAGTTTATCTTTGTGTATGGTGAAAGAGAGTGGTCTAGTTTCATTCTTCTGCATGTGGATGTCCAATTTTCCCAGCACCATTTATTGAAGAGACTGTCTTTCTTCCAATGGATAGTCTTTCCTCCTTTATCGAATATTAGTTGCCCATAAAGTTCAGGGTCCACTTCTGGATTCTCTATTCTGTTCCACTGATCTATGTGTCTGTTTTTGTGCCAGTACCACACTGTCTTGATGACCACAGCTTTGTAGTACAACCTGAAATCTGGCATTGTGATGCCCCCAGATATGGTTTTCTTTTTTAAAATTCCCCTGGCTATTCGGGGTCTTTTCTGATTCCACACAAATCTTAAAATAATTTGTTCTAACTCTCTGAAGAAAGTCCATGGTATTTTGATAGGGATTGCATTAAACGTGTATATTGCCCTGGGTAACATTGACATTTTCACAATATTAATTCTGCCAATCCATGAGCATGGAATATTTTTCCATCTCTTTGTGTCTTCCTCAATTTCTTTCAGAAGTGTTCTATAGTTTTGAGGGTATAGATCCTTTACATCTTTGGTGCAGCCACTCTGGAAAACTGTGTGGAGGTTCCTCAAACAGTTAAAAATATACCTGCCCTACGACCCAGCAATTGCACTGTTGGGGATTTACCCCAAAGATACAAATGCAATGAAACGCCGGGACACCTGCACCCCGATGTTTCTAGCAGCAATGTCCACAATAGCCAAACTGTGGAAGGAGCCTCGGTGTCCAACGAAAGATGAATGGATAAAGAAGATGTGGTTTATGTATACAATGGAATATTACTCAGCTATTAGAAATGACAAATACCCACCATTTGCTTCAACGTGGATGGAACTGGAGGGTATTATGCTGAGTGAAGTAAGTCAGTCGGAGAAGGACAAACATTATATGTTCTCATTCATTTGGGGAATATAAATAATAGTGAAAGGGAAAATAAGGGAAGGGAGAAGAAATGTGTGGGAAATATCAGAAAGGGAGACAGAACGTAAAGACTGCTAACTCTGGGAAACGAACTAGGGGTGGTAGAAGGGGAGGAGGGCGGGGGGTGGGAGTGAATGGGTGACGGGCACTGGGTATTATTCTGTATGTTAGTAAATTGAACACCAATTAAAAAAAAAAAAAAAGGAAATAAAACAATGAAAAAATATAAAAAAAAAAAAAAAAAAAGGAAACACAAGTAGCCAGAGTGGAGATACTTCAGTGAACATCAGGACATTCTATTGTAACCTGAGAAAGGTGTTTAGAAGTAAGGCATCTCTAGGCCTTAAGTAAAGAATAGACTTGACCCTGCATAACAATGCCTGAAATCAAGGTTTGACAGCATCAAGCTGATTCGTCTGCTTGCCAGAACGGAACTTGATACAATCTAGATGGATGCAAGAAAATAAAAATACAGTACCTGCCTTCCTCAGGATAAAATTAAAAGTATTAGATACTGCTACTGATGAAAATAGGTGCCAAAATAGAGACTCGGAGATACCCACTGGAAGATTCTATGGCAAACAGAGATGTGTGAAGAGTGTATCAGTACCTCTAGGAGAATTAGTTCCTCTCTGTATCTCTCTCTGTCTCTGTCTGTCTGTCTGTCTCTCTCTCTCTCTCACACACACACACACACACACACACAGCTTTTCATACACACACACAAGTAGTTTATTTCTTGTCAGTTACTTGGAAAATTTTCTAGTGATTTTTATAACTGGCTATTCAAACATAAATAACAACTTCTGCCTTTGTTGGTCTAAGGCCTAAATTCATAAATGGCCTGCAATATAGAAAACTTCTTAATTTTCTTATTCTAATCACTTTCTTATTGGAATAATTAGCGGGCTATGTAAAAAATAGTAATTTACCAAAAACCTAATAAGGTAGGTTTTGTTGTCTCATTTTGTTTTGTTTTAGTTTAGTCCTTTTGGGTCCTTCTGTTTCTCTGGCCATGATATTTTGTAAGAAAAATTAAACCCCCCTTTATGATGTATTTTAATTTTCTCAGGTTATAGTTCACATTGATAATTAAATATAAATATGTAAGTATCCAAATTTATCCAACACAGTGTAAGAGTCCTGGGAACTTTGAAATACAGATGATAGGCAGGCTGGAGAAAGGATACACAGCCTTTTCCAACTGACTCAGAAATGACTGGACAATCACAGCTGTGCTTAACTGATCATTTTAAAGATCAGGGAAAATCAAACATTTTAGGATGAAGATATTGATTTAAATATGATATGTTTCAAAAGATAAATATTCAAACCTAGTCTTTCCTTGTCTTATTATTTATTCCCTTTTCTGGGATATGTGCTATTTTTGATGATGGTCAAATTTGGTTAATTACTACAGAAGGAATCGACATATAAGCAGTGACCCCTTTAGTACATTTTATTGTTCTTTCTTTGAGTTGAACTTAGGTGATGAGATTTTTTTTTAAAAATCCAGTTACTTTGAACCCAAGTTTTCATTATACTCTATTCCTCCCAGAAATCTAGGGAGAGATTGAATGATACACAAATATGTTTGCATGTTGTACATATGTGTGTGTTCATGTATATATTTGTATGTAAAGGGTTAGAGAGGTCGAAGAATGTAAATTTGTACTGGTAACAACTTTTCAACATATAAAACAGGAAAACATTTCTCGCCAAGACACCTGATTATTTCCTTTGTTTAAAATGTCAAAATCTTTATAAAGGGGTTACATATTCAGAGGATTCATTAATTGAAGGATCCTAGTGAAGTCTGATTATTTGTTAACATGTACTTTTTTAAAACAAATTTAGAAATCTTATCAAGTGCAAAAAAACAGATATACCTTGAAGTATGGTGGATTTGTGATCATAAACCATTCTGAAGGTCAAACTTTGCTTCCTGAGTCCATTTGGAAACGACTGTCTACTTCTCTACTCCTGTTGATAACTCTCTTAAGGAGACATCTCCAGGAAAAAAAACAACAACAAAAGCGGAACAAAAGGAAGAACTGAAGAACTAAAAGTTTCAGTGAAGCCTCTACCTTGGGATTTGAAATAAAAACAGCAGTTTGTTGACTCCCTCATACTTCCATTAAACCTAAGTTACTCTGAACTTAATAAATAGAAGCAGGTTAGGTAAAATACAAAAGCTTTCTGTCTTTATTTCTACCTTAAAATTAAATAGATTCACTTGTTAACCCAGCTTTGTACTCCCTGAAGTTCTATGTGAATTTTAATACTGACCTCTTTTATTTCTCTACAGTTAGAAGTAAAATATATAATATCTAACACTGTTGAACTATCATGGAAAATATATCAACAACAATATAACTGACAATTTTTGTAGCTCTGTGGAAATCATCTTCAAAATACTCCAAAATCGCTTTTTAATCTTAATCTTTTTAATTTGTATTCCACTATATTATACATATATATAGTGTAAATGTAGCCTTTTACATGAAAAATACTATGACATTTGAACTAAAAAAAGTAATATATTTTAATTGATAATTATGCTTCAAAGTCGCAGGTCAATATACAACATACTTGTTTTTGAGAACTGAAAAGTTACCAACAGATAGTGGTTTTGCTATACTGTCTTATTAATATGAGACAGTATTATTTGATGGTTAATCATACCTTTAGAAAGATGAAATTCGATCTACTTTTTTAGGAAGTGGTTCATTTAAAGATAGTTTTTTTTCTAGCTCTGTCCTAATTAACGCTTCTTCTAGTTCTGTCCTAATTAGAGGTAATATCATTTTCCAAAAACAAACAAATGAATAAGTAGATTACAAGTATAGATCAACCAAGGGAATAAAAAAGAAAATACTGGTTTAGTAAATGATGAAAATTAAAATAACCGAGTTACTTTTTTGATGTAATTTAGTTACTTTGATATCAATCATTCATACTTAACTTGTTTGTTTGCTATATGTCAGTGAACTAACCCAGAGGTGCCAAAAATTACCATTGATCAATAGCTTGAAATTACAGCATTTGAACTTTAACCTTTAATTCTGCAATGGTGTACTCTGTATTTTATCATTATATTTCGTGGAATTATTTATTCTGGAAACAGACCAATATTGATCAGATCTTTGTAGGATTTTAAGAGTGAATCTTTTCTACTTATAGAGAGTTTAAGAATGGAAAGAAATTCTATTTGGATTAGAGTGAGCAGATGCCCCTTTATTTACAAAGAGGCTCATGGAGGGGACCAACCAAGTATATAGTATGGAACATTCACATCCTTGGATATTTAATACTTTCTCATGATGCAATAGGGCAAAAGCAAATCAAGACTGCAGCTACTATAGTTCATTTCATTTGGAATAGTCTTTTGTAGTGGAAAGAGCACTGAATGTGTAGTGTCAAGATCAATAAGCTCCTTATCAATTTTTGTTTCATTTTGGTAAATCTATTAACTGATTAAAACTTCAGTTTGCTTAATTATAAATTAAGAGTGTTAACTTCCCTTTCTTTAAGATACCTTTTTTACTCTGAAATTGTAGGTCTCTTGTTAACAATTTATCATAGACACTTGAAACTACTGACTTGATTTTTTTAACTACTTTAAATAATCTTTCAAGTGCATATTATTTAGGTGACAATTTAGTGCAAATGCATATAAGCTTCCTCTCAGTTACTCTAACAATAGATACTTATAACCAAGTGGTAAATTAGTCCTCCTCTGCTCCTATACTAACATACGAGATCTTGCATGGAGAATGAAATGGTTGTTTTTCTCTCTAACCTACAAGAAAGAGCCTGAGTTCTAATTTTGGAGCTATGTTGGGAATCCTTAGAGGGCTTATCTTTACAACGCATGGATTACAAGGAAAATACATTTACAAATATATAAAGATCCCTAGTGTGGTGTACTTCAGAGACTATAACTTGAAACACAGAAGAGATTCCAGATAGAGACCTCCAGCTACACCAGAGATTTAGACATCTTTCTTTTCAAGTAGGATGATCAAAGGTCCAGGTTTACCCAAGACCAGTCTCAACCATATGCGAGATATTCCAGTGTAATACTTAATAGTGTCCCTTTTCATTCTCAAAAGTGTCCTTTTTGGTTGATAAAAAAATATTTCCAGGCTATCTCTAAGTGTGGGAGAGGAAGATCTCAGCAGGTTAAAAGAAACAATAAGAATAGGGGCATGCATAAATCGAAACCGCTTTATGCGTGTGGCAAAAGCCAATGGTCTCTGCCATTGGTCCCTACCGAAAATAGTACACGCTGAAAACAGCAATGATGGTGCATGAGAGCCAGGCCTGCGGAGGTCAGTTCTGTTCCCTGCAGTCGCCTGGTTAATGCTCCTCGGAGACCAGTGCGGACAGTCACCTGCACAGTTCCCTGCTCCCCTCTCATGATTGGTTTCTTGAGTTGTTTTATACCTTACATTCTACAGTAATAAAGCAACAGCCAACCTGCACTCAACCGGGGGCTTCACCTCAGCACCTGCACTTCGTAGCCATGTCAGATGGTGTAGCCCCCTCCGGCCTCTCTTCATCCCAAGATCTTAGACTCTGAGTAATCATTTCATCTCTCATCCAAGTGTGCTACTCAGCATCTAAGTAATTTAGGGGAAGTTATTTCCATCATGTTTTTAATAAATCATTTCATAATATGCCTAATATCCCATATTAAAATATTCGCTTTTACATCATACTTAAACCCCACAGACCTCATGTAAACTCCTTTTCAATTGTTCTGTTTAGTTTTTTATTCTGATTCTTTATGATTATACTGTTACAAAACTGATGTTTGCATTTTCCTTTTCAGTTTTTGGCAATAATAAAATAAATGAAATGTCCAATTTATTCCTAGAACAATGTTAAATCTATAAACTTCACAACCTACAAGATATATAAAATTAAGTTTGCTTGAGAGTTTTATTAATATATTCTAGTAATATTGTTTTAAAAAGAACATGTGTTTCTGTCCAAATTATGTTTACTGAATTTTCTATTTTCTTAAAAACTGGATGGAAAGGCCATTAACTGGTTGTTCTCCCACCACTGTCCATTCAATATATTAAAAAAAATATTTAGAAAATAAAAACCAGATGGAAAGGCTCTGAAAGCTACTTTTTTATTTTTACTTACTTTTTAAAATTATTATTATTTTTTATTTTAGATAGTGAGAGTAGAGTGCCTGTACACAAGCAGGGGAAGGAGAAGAGCAGATGGAGAGGGAGAGAATCTCAAGCAGACTCTCTGCGCAGACTCTGATGACCCTGAGATCATAACCTGAGCTGAAATCAAGAGTTAGAAGCTCAGCTGAGCCACCCAGATGCCCCTAAACGGCACTTTAGATACATCTAACTTAACAATATTCAGCAAATATATGCATTATTAGGTAGAGTGGATTAGAAATATCCCATGAAAAACTAAAACGACAGGTTTCCATGAAGATAGGGCATCCCTGCTATATAAAATCTATTAATTAACAACTTCTTTTTGTCTTCTAATGTTAGAGTTACATGACTTTGCTACTATGGCATCAGACTTTTCCAATTGTCTAGACACAAATGGTTCTAATGTGTTTTGGCACAAAAGAAGGTATAGTGGCTAAAACCTTAACATTGGAGTTGAGAGAATTAATTCAAATCTTGGCTCACTTGCTTTGAAGCTATTTGGTTTTGTGTATGTTATAAAAAAATCTTCATATGGTCAATTTCCTCATGCTTAAAATATAAGTGATAATGATGATAATAATAACCAGCCTCACAGGGACACTGTAAAACAAATGAGATACCAAATGTAATTTACTGGACATATTCTCTGAGACAGGTTATTAGCTAATAAATAGTAGTCATATTGTTGATAACTGAGACGTTCTAGGCTCTGAAAAAAAAAATGAAACATTTTAAAGCCAGGCTTCTTGGGAAGGGGATGAAGAGACAGAGCACAAAGGATCTTCAAGACCATGGAATATTCTGTAGGAGTCTATAATGGTGGATCTATGTCATTATATATTTCTCTGAATCCACGGAATGTCCAACACCATGAGTGACCTATAATGTGAACTATGGACTTTCGTGATTTGTCAACGTAGGTTTATCAAATATACCACTGTGGTAGGGGATGTTGATAATGGAGAAAGTATGCATATGTGGGGGCAGGTTATAGATGGAAATCTCTATACTTTCCTCTCAGTTTTGTTGAAAACCTAAAAGTGCTCTAAAAAGAAAAGATACTAAATAAAAAACAATAGTTGCATACTAATATGCTTCCATTAAGTAGCAAGTAAGTTGGAATTGGAAAGTAAATTTATGGAGTGGTTTCATAAAGAAAGAAGGGACACAAATTTTGTAAAAAATTAACAGTAGCTTTTAAAATAAGTATAAATATTAAATATAATGATGCTTCTTTTACTATATTGAAAAGAATATGATCTTTATGAATGTCCAACAAAATATTTAGAGCTACAATTGTACATTCTTAACTTCTTTGATTTGTGTTGCTAATTTAAATAATATAGTTATGAATATCATATTTATACTTAGTTTTTAAGTATGTTTACATACTAAAGTATTTTAACATATGTTTCAGTATTATATATTTAGCGTATACCACTGGTGTACACTTCTTACTATCCCTACTATTGTAGGAATTACTGTATAATTTTGTAAATATAGGCCTTGACTTTGCAGTTTATAGAAGTAGGTAATGTGACAGTGCTTGAAATATATCAGCAAACAAAATAATACAATCTCTGTATATATCACCCAAAGTATGTATATTCATATTAATTATCTCAGTTATACTTTGGTATCATCAGTATATACCATTAATTTTTAAAAACATATTTGATTGTTTTATAAATAATACACTTTACATCGAAAGTATCATTATCTGCCTGTAAAATTTGAAAGTGGGTTTATTATTGTACTTCTTCACATGACACTGAAAACCCTATTTGAAAATGTAATATTGAATCTCCAGCCAACAAATGCTATAGGGAAATTGCTCTGATTAGTACTGGGCTTTTGAACTCAACTGATTTTTTCTATATAGGGCACTGCAAAGGAAAGAAAACATGCAGTACCAAGTACTGTTCTGACAGTCTGAATAAGAAAACATAATAGAAGTTATTAATGGTGTCAATCACATGAATCATTAGTTTAGTTCTTCTTAGCCTGCAGCCTCAAAGTACTCATTTCTCATATAACTTAATCTGCTCCCAAAATGACATTATCGTGAATACATTTAACCCCACAGAGAAAGTATTTCCTTTCCTTCTACAAAGTTTTATTTATCCAATGTGATGGCAGAAACAAAAATAGGTAGAGCCAGCAAGTTTATTTTTTTATTTTTATTTTTTTTAAGATTTTATTCATTTATTCGAGAGAGAGAGAGGCAGAGACACAGGCAGAGGGAGAAGCAGGCTCCATGCAGGGAGCCCGACATGGGACTCGATCCCGGGTCTCCAGGCTCAGGCCCTGGGCTGAAGGCGCCAAACTACTGAGCCACCCAGGGATCCCCTGAGCTAGCAAGTTTTTGTTTTTTGTTTTTTTTTTTTAGCTAGCAAGTTTAAAAGTGAAATTATCCAAACCTATTCAACAACATATAGTAGGTTAAGTATAAAAAATAGAGCTTTGTTGAGCAAATTAAGAAATTGATGAATTGTACATATACTTGCATATTATTATTATAATTCATAATATAATAATAATTAAAACACCAGTTCTAGGCATGTTAAATCTGGGTTACATTTGCCATGCAATTAAAGTGTAGGATCGTTGACATTACTATTTTTGGCTCTCATCTTGTTCTGTTTACTAGGTGACCTCTCTTGGGGCTACAAGTTCCAGGCCCCTTGGAGATTAATATACATACTTTAGAAATGCCTACCAAACATAGGATCAGGGCAGGAATGTTCTGGCATCCCATGACTCTGTTAGAGAAAACAAACCTAGTCTTTCCCCTTCCTGATGCACGGGTGGTGCCACAAGATCTAATTAAAGAATGGCTTTAGAATCTCTAGTGGAGTCACTATTCCTGTTATGGTCAGTCTTTTTAAATAAAAAACTTTTGAATTTGTTGATATTCTCTGCTTTATGTTATCACTGGTTTATTTTCTTAATTTACTTTTTTCATAAAGGTTAGATTTTTTTTATTTTCTAAAACATTAACATATTTAATATCAAGAAAAAATTGAATAACACAGTAAGACACTCAGGTACTAGATTTTTACTTACAATGTCTAGAGATGGTGGGGCACCTGGGTGGCTTAGTTGGTTAAGCATCTGACTTTTGATTTTGGCTCAGGTCACGAACTCAGGTTTGTGAGATAGAGCCCTGCATTGGGCTTTGTGTTGGGGGCAGGGGGCGGGAGCCTGCTTAAAACTCCCTAGCTCCCTCACCCTCTACCCCTCCCCCCAAATGCCTAGAGATAACTAGGAACTTTTGAGAGCATTTTACCTTTCTTTTAACTTTTTATGTAAGTTCTAGTTAGTTAACATATGGTGTAATACTGGTTTCAGGGGTAAAATCTAGTGATTAATCGCTTACATATAATACCCAGTGCCCATCTCAACAACTGCCCCCTTACTACCTGTCTTGTTTAGCCCATCCCCCACTCACCTCCCTCCAGCAACCCTCAGTTTGTTCTCTATAATTCAGTGTCTTACGGTTTGCCTCCTTCTCTCTTTTTTTTCCTCCTTCCCCTATGTTCCTCTGTTTTTGTTGTTGTTGTTGTTGTTTGTTTTGTTTTTTGTTTTTGGCTAGGTACAGTATACTTTATTGACGGTACATAACAAGATAGGACTCCCTAAGTTCCTCTCCCTCCTCAGGGGGTCTAGGAGGAGTGGAGGTCATGAGATTCTCAGTGTGTTGTGGGATGAGTTAGGGCCAGCACTCCCCAGCAGTTGCCGGGCTCTCTCTTCCTCTTTCTCTCATCTATTTGTTTCTTAAATTCCACATATGAGTGAAATCATATGGTATTTGTCTTTCTCTGACTCATTTCACTTAGGATAATATACTCTAGCTCCATCCACATTATTGCAAATGGTAAGATTTCATTCTTTCTGATGAATGAGTAATATTCTATTGTGTGTATGTGCTTCTATGTATACGTATATGTATGTATATTCATTCATCATTTGATGGATACTTGGACTGTTCCTTAATTTGGCTATTATTGATAATGATGCTATAAACACTGGGACACCTTTGCCCATTCCAATCTGTATTTTTGTATCCTTTGGGTAAATACCTAGCAGTGCAATTTTTTTTTTTTATTTGCACATTCCGGTTTATTATAGCAGCAAGATTCACAATAGCCAAAAGGTGGAAGTAACCCAAGTGCCTGTCGATGGATGAATGCATAAACAAATTGTGACATATGCAGACAATGGAATCTTAAATATTATTCAACTTTAAAAAATATATTATTCAACTTTAAAAGAGAAGGAAATTCTGACATATGCTCCAACATGGATGAACCTAGAGGATGTTAAGTAAGACAGACACAGAAGGCTAACTACTGTATATAACCACTCATCTGAAGTCTCTAGAAGAGATGTGTGGAGGCAGGAGGTAGAATGGTGGGTGCCTTCCAGGGGAGGAGTTTGTGTTTAATGGGGGCAGTTTTTGTTTGGGAAGAAGAAATAGTTCTGAAAATGGAGGTGGTAATGGGTGTACAAAAGTGTGAATAATGTAAATGTCACTGACCTGTATACTTAAAAATGATTTGGGTGGTAATTTTTATGTGTATTTTACAGCGATATGTTGTGTACAGCGATATGTTGTGTTTTTTTTATTTTTAAGATTTTATTTATTCATGAGATACACAGAGAGGCAGAGGGAGAAGCAGGCTCCGTGCAGGGAGCCCGATGCAGGGCTCAATCCTGGAACCGTGGGATCATGCCCTGAGCCAAAGGCAGCCACTCAACCGCTGAGCCACCCAGGCGTCCCTACAGCGATATGTTTTTTAAAAGATTTTATTTATGGGGCACCTGAGTGGATCAGTCTGTTAACTATCTGCCTTCAGCTCAGGTCTTGATCCCGAAGTCCCGGGATCCAGCCCCACATCAGGCTCCCTGCTCAGTGGAGAGTCTGCTTCTCTCTCTCCCTCTGCAGTTCTTTTTTTTTTTTTTTTCACTTTTCAAGGAACCTCCATATTGTTTTCCAGAGTAGCCGCCTCAGTTTGCATTCCCACCAACAGTGTAAGAGGGTTCCCCTTTCTCCACATCTCTGCAACATCTGTTGTTTCCTGGATTGTTAATTTTAGTCATTCTGACAGGTATATGAGGTGATATCTTACCATGGCTTTGATTTGTATTTTCCTGATGATGAGTGATATTAAGCATCTTTTCATGTGTCTGTTAGCCATCTGGATGTCTTCTTTGGAAAAATGTCTATTTATGTCTTCCCATTTCTTAACTGGATTATTTGTTTTTTGGGGCGTTGAGTTTGATAAGTTCTTTATTGATTTTGGATACTAATGCTTTAGCAGATACGTCATTTGCAAATAGCTTCTCCCATTCTGTAGGTTGTTTTTTAGTTTTGTTGATTGTTCCCTTCACTGTGCAGAAGCTTTTTATCTTGATGAAGTTCCAATGTTCATTTTTGCTTTTGTTTCTCTAGCCTCAGGAGACCTGTCTAAGTAAAAAGCTGCTAAGGCCGAAGTCAGAGAGGTTTCCGCCTATATTCTCCTCTAGGACTTTGATGGACTCCTGTCTCACATTTAGGCCTTCCGTCCATTTTGAATTTATTTTCGTGTATGGCGTAAGAAAGTGGTCCAGTTTCATTTTTCTGCATGTTGTCCGGTTTTCCCAACACCATTTGTTGAAAAGACTATCTTTTTTTCCATTGGATATCCTTCCTGTTCTGTTAAAGATGAGTTGACCATATAGTTGTGGGTCCATTTCTGGGTTTTCTATTCTGTGCCATTGATCTAGGTGTCCATTTTTGTGCCAGTACCATAGTGTCTTGATGACTGCAGCTTTGTAACATAGCTTGAAAATGTGTTGCCTCCAGCTATGCTTTCCTTTTTCAAGATTGCTGTGGCTCCTCAGGGTCTTTTGTGGTTCCACACAAATTTTAAGACTGTTCCAGCTCTGTTCAAAATGCTGGTGGTAATGATAGGGGTTGCATTAAATGTGTAGATTACTTTGGGTAGTATAGACATTTTAACATTGGTTCCAATCCATAAGCATGGACTGTTTTTCCCTTTCTAATATCTTCAATCTCTTTCATAAATGTTCTATGGTGTTCAGAATACAGATCTTTTACCTTTGTGGTTAGGTTTATTCCTAGGTATCTCATGGGTTGTAGTGCAGTTGTAAATGGAACTGACTCCTTGATTTCTCTTTCTGCTCTACTTCATTATACATACAGAAATGCAATCAGGTTTCTCTATGTTGATTTTTGAATTCATGTATCGGTTCTAGCAAGTTTTTGGTGGTGTCTTTTGGGTTTTCTACAGAGTATCAAGTCTCCTGCGAATAGCATTAACTTTGACTTCTCCCTTGCCATTTAGATATTTTTATTTCTTTCTGTTTGATTGCTGAGGCTAGGACTTCCAGTACCATATGAAACAACAGTGGTGAGAGTGTACATCCCTGTCTTTCTACTGACCTTCAAGGAGAAGCGGTCAGTTTTTCCCCACTGAGGATGATATTAGCAGTGGTCTTTCATATTAGGCCTAATATATTTGAAATATGTTCCCTCTATCGGGTTTACTATAATATTTGATATATGCCCCTAAAAAAAATCAGTTCATCCATCCATCTCCATCCACACTGCTTGTCTGTATGTTTTCCATTTAACTTTTACTAAGCTATAGAGTACCTTTGGGTTCTAAATTTTATTTACTCAATACAGGCTTTCAGAGCACTGCATGTTTTGATGTGCATCTTTACTTGTTTCTATGTTTTAAATACATGTCCGCCATATCCTACCTTCTTACCTTTCTAGTCTTTTTTCATTCTTTATTTTGCTCATTTTGTCATTTCTTTCACATTTTATTATTCATCATATTCGTCACTCTCATGAAAATGTTGTTTAACTTCTTTCTCAAACTTTTTGAAGTTCCAAAACAACAGTTTTTCTCTATTGTTATTGATTTCTGATCCTATCACAACTATTCCTATCTTGTTATTGATTCTCTAACTCTATTGAATACTAGTTCATTTGTGTTCAAATAAAGTCAAAATTTGTGTTCAAATAAAATTTGAAGCTCTAAACTTTTTTCTATGCTCTGCTTTAGCTGTCCCACACAAATTTTAACAACATGCATAGATCTGTCACTTATGATTTCTCCTGTGACTTCCTCTTTAAATAAATGTTTTATTTCTACACCAGTAGGACTTTTAAGAAAGATTTCTGTTAGTGGATTTTTAATTTTACTTTCCCATAATTAGAAAGTATTTTGTTAATACTTTAAACCTCAAAGTAATTTAAGAAATTTAATTTTGGAAACTTCACTCTACAATGTACTATTACAAAATTTAAATACTTATTGACATTTAAAATGCACATATACTCATGTATGTTTAGAAAATTATTATGAAAAATATATTGCAATATCTTAACAGAGTCCATTGCATTCCTACACAACCTAAGGCTTTAGTACTTTAAATCTTATATTTTATTTTATTTAGTAAATTTCAATTATTCATCATAACTTTAAAAATTGTACAATATGTTTCTATTACACTGGAATGGTCATCATACTCTTCAGTAGATTATGGTTTTTGTCCTTTTTTTGGTTTGGTTTGGTTTAAGATTATGCTGTATCTCTGGATGCAACTAAAGAGAAAATATGAATTTATTAACATACAGTTTTGAGACAAATTATGGGATGTATCAATTGTGAAATTCACAAATCATACTTCTTTCTTTCTTAGTAGTTTTTTAGTTTTTTAGTTGGAGGAATTGGTATTAATGCTGATTTATGTCTTAAATTTTTTGTAGACATCATAACTTTGTATAGCCTCAGAGAAGGTTTTAATCTCTGATAATTTCAAAGACATTATATTCATTAAATATTTACTTCTTCATCATCTTACCAATTATATTAATATCCACAACATCTTGCCAAATAGTACTAAGAAGTAAATGTAAAAGTGAATTCTTTAAAAAGTATAAACATCTTGCATTCTAGATTTCTTATCTTTACTCATATCACCATTTTTAAATGTATATTTCCTTTAACTGAATTATGAATGATAACATAGCATCAACTTGCCTTTAAATTTAGAGGTTTCTAAGAATGTTATCATAAAATATGTTTTGTTTTACTTGAATTTTGAGGCCATGAATGCCTATCATACATTTTATACTGGTCATAGAGAATAAAATATTATGTACTCAGTAACAGAAAAATATTCTACATCTATCTATCTAGGCAGCTAACTACCATCTACTAACTTCAACAGCCTTACTAAGACTTTGCATCTGTTAGAATCTTACAGAAGCAATATTAATATAATTCAAAGTTGCATAAATATTTCTCCAAAGTTATTTCAGAAACTTTCCATTGGATGTTTACATAGCTGCTGCTTTCTGCACAGTCGTGGAGCATGTTCCAGCATTGCCCTTTGAATTAATACTACAGAATGTTTAGTTCATATGATACACAAATGATTCACAATGTGCAAACAGTTGAACTACTTCACAGTAATTCACAATGATTCTTTTTTTTAAACCACTTTATTAAGGTATGATTAATGTGTAAAGTGCTGTTCATATTTAATGCATAAAACTTGAAGAGTCTGGGGACACAATGATTCTTTCTTTCTTTATTTTTTTTCACAATGATTCTCTAAACTAAGATTTTTACTTTGTTTAAAGTTACCTGTGGCACCTGCGTCTGCCTTCAGCTCAGGTCATGATCCCAGCATCCTGGAATGGAGCCCTTTGTGGGGCTCCCTATTCCGCAGTAAGTCTGTTTCTCCCTCCCCCTCTTCTTGAGCTCTCGCTCGTTCTCTCTCACTCCCTCTCAAAATCTTTTAAAAAGTTATCTAACTTCTCTTGCAAGCTGTAAGAACCCAAATTTAGTGCGGTCCACAGATAGTCCCCAGGATAATTTTTTTCTGGTTAATTATTATACTTATTTAGACCATTATACTAAAAAGTCAGGGATATGGGCTTTTGCTTATTGTGTATAAAATGGCACTGTTCTATTTCCATTGACAACACCTCTGAACAACTATCTCTTAAACATATGTCTGAGTTACAGCAGATTTTGGTGACATAATAAATGAATTCATTTTTAAATTATATATTTTTTTCTTCCAAACAACATTGGACTCCTATATATCTAAAAGCAGTCAAGGTATCTGGCATAGTAGAAATATGAATAAGCTTGAATTCCTGACAAGCCTTCAAAAAAGTCATTCAAGTAACAACAGTCTTTTTAAGACTTAACTATAATGCAATTGTGACTCTTTTATAACTAACATAATTGTACCTTTTAGTTTGGCTGAGGGGGTTATATTTATTTGTCCTGGATTTTTTCATTTTTAACTAAGCATTTTTAGTAAATGCTTACACTAAAATAACTAGGTTGAGCTTAAGAGAGTTACTACTCTCACAGCTTCACTATAGTAATTTAATACACATTCAAAGAATTTTGATTTTCACATTTGAAAACAATGAAAGATGATTGATAATAAGCTTTTTCTCTTTTCCCAAACCCTTACATATGTGACATCCCAAAAGCCACCATTTAAAGGACAGCATGTGGGGTAGTCACAGTCAAAAGAAGGTACAACTGGACATGAGAAACTTGAAGCATCTGTTTTTAGTTTTAGGTGCTGGTAAGAGAAGTCTTTCGTTATGCCGTAGTCCCTGTGATCATATGATGTAGAGCTCATGCTGTGTACTGTGTGATATATGGAGCATGTCAAGCTACCTGTTACTGGTTCAAGGGAAAAATGGGAAAATACATGTAAAGTAAGTGAGGGAATGGAAGCTGTGCAGTCCTGCCTTTTATACTGTGGCATGATTTGAATATCCTCGTTAAGAGTGGACTCATCATTTCTTATACAGTAGAGGTCTCTATTTACTGATTTTAATGTTTAATACTGATTTTTTTTTTTTACCAAAAAACCCATCTACAGAAATAAACTCACAAAGAGGCCATCAGCCAAACAAACAAGCCAAAATAAGAGAAGCAGAATAAAGTAAAAAGCTATTACCCAACTTCCACTTAATCAACACTTAATCAAAATTCATTCATTTGTGGAATTTAAGAAATGAAACAGATGAACATGGGGAAGGAAGAAAAAATAAAATAAGAGAAAAAGAGAGAGCGAAGCAAACCATAATAGACTCTTAAATATAAGAAACAAACCGAGGCGTGTTTGGGAGAGGTAGGTGGGAGGAGGGGGTAACTGGGTGATGGACATTAAGGAGGGCATGTGATGTAATGAGCACTGGGTGTTATATGCAACTGATGAATCACTGGGTTATTCATAACATCTATATGTTAATTAAATTGAATTTAAATAAAAAACTTTAAAACAGAAAATTCATAGATTCACTCTATTGAAAATAAGGAGAAAGCTTAACTTTCATAGCTTCTATTTCCTCTACCCCCACAATTTGAAGAATATCTTTACCAAGAGTTAGTTTTATTTGTACTCAAACCAATTAATGGTTATTTACGAAATTTTATTAAATAAAAGTGTTAAGAAATATGGCTTAAATAAGAACAGCTCTTTATGTCAATACTGAATTAAACAATTATGAAGATATGGTAAGATCATGCTACCAAAATAATATTAATTTGTGTATTGCCAAGGCAAATTTAAGAATTGGAGAAAAGTGGTCCTAAAAATATAAAGTTCACAATTAGTCTAAGTTTCCATGCTGTTAAAAAACGGAAAAGAAAAGCAATAACCAATATTTCATGTGAATAGCTTATGTAATAAGGAATACAAAATTCCATTTCATGATTGGATTGTTTGTTTCTTTGGTGTTGAGTTTAATAAGTTCTTTATAGATCTTGGAAACTAGCCCTTTATCTGATATGTCATTTGCAAATATCTTCTCCCATTCTGTAGGTTGTCTTTGACAAACACCAAAAACATTTTCAAGGAAGAGCCTTAAGTAAAAAAAAATCTTCAAATGTATGCAAAGTACCTATATCATTTATGTTTCCAGAACTTTGAAGATAATATTCCATAGACTACATCAAACTATAAAGCTCTGCACAGTAAAAGAAACAATCAACAATATAAAGGCAACATATGTGGTTTACAAACCACACCTCTGATAAGAGGCTAATGTCCAAAATATATAAGGAACTCATATAACAGAATAATAATAATAATAATAATAATAATAATAATTCAATTAAAAATGGCCAAAAGACTTGTACAGTTTATTCACAGAAGATATTCAAATGGCCAACAGGTATGCGAAAAAGTATTCAATATCACTGATTATTAGGGAAATGCAAATTAAAACCACAATGATGGGACACCTGGGTGGCTCAGCAGTTGAGCGTCTGCCTGTGGTCTGGAGACCCAGGATTGAGTCCCACATCAGTCTCCCTGCAGGGAACCTGCTTCACTCTCTGTCTGTATCTCTGCCTCTCTCTCTCTGTCTCTCATGAATAAATAAATTAAAAATAAAAAAATAAAAAATAAAACCACAATGAGATATTACTTCACACTTGTTAGAATGGCTATCATTAAAAAGACAAGAGATCGCAAATGCTGGCAAAAATGTGGACAAAAGCAAACTTTTGTGCACTCTTGTAGTAATGTAAATTGATAAAGCCACCATGGAAAATAGAAGGAAGTTCGTCAAAAAATTAAAATAAAACTACCATGTTATTCAGCCATTTCACTTCTATGTATATATATCTGAAGCAAATGAAACCACCATTCATTTCATTTTGCTTATTTTTTAAATATTTATTTATTTATTCATGATAAACACACACACACAGAGAAAGAGAGAGGCAGAGACACAGGCAGAGGGAGAAGCAGGCCCCATGCAGGGAGCTGGACGTGGGACTCGATCCCAGGTCTCCAGGATCACACCCTGGGCTGAAGGCAGCGCTAAACCACTGAGCCACCCGGGGATCCCCTTCATTTTGTTCCAAAGAGATATTTGCACCTCCACAGTTCTTGCAGCTATTTATAACAGCTAAGACACAGAAACAACCTAAGTGTCTGTCTATAGATAAATGGATAAAAAAAAATGTGGTGTATGTACACAAAAGGATACTATTCAATCATAAAAAGCAAGGAAATCTTGCCATTTGCAAACATATGGCTGGACCTGAGAGTATTATGCTAAGTGAAATAAGTCAGACAAGGAAAGACAAATACTGTATATGATGACACTTACATGTGTTGTAAAAGAAAAACAAAACAAAACACTAATAGAAATAGAGATCAGATCTGTAGTTACTCAAGATGTGGATGTGGAGTGGAGGTATAAGTGCAGGTGTTCAAAAAGTACAAACTTCCATTTATAAGATATGTAAGTACTGGCAACATAATGTACATTACATTGATTATAAATATGATGACTAAAGTTAACAATATTATATGGTATACTTGGAAGAGGCTAAGAGAGTAAATGTTAAGAGTTCTGTCACTAGAGAAAAACTGTAACTATGTAGATGGATGTTACCTAATTTTATTGTGATTATCATCTTGCAATTCATATATATATGTTCATATATATATGTTAATATATATATTAACATTATACTGAATACCTTAAATTTATAAATGTTACATGGTAATGGTAATCTCAATAAAATTGGAGGGAAAAAGAGAGATAGTGTCCTTATCTTCTTGATTTCATTGCTCCTCAAGAAAATAACCTGCCATTTATATGATATTATCTCATATGAAATCTTTCCCTCTCTCTCCCCACATCATGGCCTTGAAGACTTTCATCTTTATGTTTTGCTTCCGTTATTGTGACCATATGATGCGGAAGGTGATTTTGTTTGTATTTATCTTGCCTCAAACTTGATGACCTGCCTGAACTGTAACTTTTAAATTTTTCATGAACTTTGAAAAAATATCGGCCATTGTTTGTTCAAGTATAATATTCCATTTTGTCTCAGTCTTTTCATAAGAGTCCAATTAAATATGCTGAAATTACTGAAATTGCCTTGAAGTCACTAAGGCTCTCTTTATTATTTTCAATCTTTATTCTCACTTCTCTTTCCTATGTATTGTATAATTTGTGCTGAGCTGTTATTAATTTTTTTAAAAAAATATTTATTTATTCATGAGAGATATGGAGAGAGAGAGGCAGAGACATATGCAGAGGGAGAAGCAGGCTCCATGCTGGGAGCCCGATGTGGGACTCGATCCCGGGACCCCGGGGTCATGACATTGTTCTTTTATTATAGGAATCCAATACTCAATAAATACATAAGACTATTTTAAAGAGAACCATAATATGATAGAGGGTTAGCAAAAATAAATCAAAAAGGGGTATGCCAGGAAAAATTCTTCACGGAAGGGAATAGGGCCCCTTTATATTTATTCACTAAGTTGCAATCAGTAAAGTTCAGTGTTTACAGTGGATTGGAGGAATTCTTAATATGGTAGCTCTGTCCTTGCAAAATCCGCGTATAACAGTTATTGCAAAAACCCAGGACTTAGGGCAGAAAATGTAAAACAATTTTATTTTTGCTTCGGCTATTCCTTCAGGCCACTAATTTGTCTAGTTTGATATTGCCTCCAAAGATAAAAAGATCAGTCCTCAAGACTTTTCTAATCTCTTTTATTTTAAAATGAAAATAAGTAAACAAAGAAACAAAAATCTGTTTAAGTTCCTAAGCATAGTGTATGTTCAATATTTATTAAGTCCAGACCAGCCCTAGTAATCGAAACTATAGAGTTAAGAGTGAATTTTTCCCTTCCTGCACCAGCTCTAGCCATCTGTAGGCTGGTATCTGCAGTAGTTTGAACAACTTTTTTCCCTCTTTTCTTGGAGGAGGGTACCTTGCTGAAAGGTACATAAAGACAGGATGTGAATCCAGGCAGCCTGGTTTTAAAATCCATGAACTGAAGCACTACACAATGCTACCTATTTAAAAAGACTTGAAAGGATTTGCTTTAAAGTTTTTAGTAAGAGGGGTTTAAAATCTAATCCTGCCAAGTACTCTCCAAACTATTTATACCACTTTAAAATGTGCACTTTTAGTTTAGCCATGCAATTTCTTAATTCTTTAGCTCTGGTTTCACAAGAGATCATAGGCACACAAGAGTTTCCCCAAATTTTATAAATAAAATGGATTTGACAAAGAAATCATAGACACTTTGAAAATGGCAAGTAACTGAGAATTAGAGCTTGCCTAGGTTTTATGCGACTTGGTGCTAGAAAATCAAACCATTTTTTTAAAGAAGTAAAAATTATATTTCAAAATAAACATATAGAATACATAAGAATTGGTATGAGTTGCAGAAGAGGTTCAAATACAGGTTCCCTCACCTTTCAAAATTTTTCTTTTTTTTCCCCCCTTCCCTTCAATGAGTGGAGGATACTAGGTGATACTCTTACTAAATTTGAAGCTTAGCATTGATCAACTACCAATCTAGATTGAATGCTTACATATCTGTTTCAACTTTCTGTCTAGCTACAGAAATGTCAGTTTGGACTGGCAATCCTACAGCACAAAATCTCGAGCCTACTGCTGCTTTCCACTTACTGCTTCTCACCCATTCTGCATTGCTCAAGGCCTTAAGCACTAACTATTATAAGAACTGACGAGCAAGATGCTACCAGACATGAAGCAACCAACGAACAGAATTACTTTTATGAATATATGCTTTTTTATCACAGATTTCCTTGTCTTCTTATTTGCATAATTTAAGATAGGCCCATTACGATATTTGTTTTCTAGTTTTCAAATGAAATTCCAAAAGCTGGGAGATCACACATAGCCTTGTCAAATTCAGTAGAATATAGAATACAAAATATGGGGCACATCTTATACCAAAAAGTTTTATGCCAGGAAATGATGAAGCAGGGAGCAAATACTTCTAAGTAACACAAAGATTGCTATTTATTTTATAGCTCATTATTCTTAAGAATTATATAAATCACTTTTAATTTGATAATTTTGAAAGAACATTATAAGTAAGATCTATGAAACAAAAGGAGTGTTCCACTTATGGGTTCAAAAGTGTACAGAATATTTAATAAACACTGATAAGATAGAAAGACTTTTTCATAAGAAGGAAAACTTATTTTCCAGTCAATAATAAGAAAAAATGCTCACACCCTCTTGAAATATACTCTGAAACAGAGACTTTACTTGCTTAATAAAAAAACTGAATTTGTTTCTGCTAATAATATTGTACAACATAGAGAAGTAGAAAGTAACTCAACAAGGGAATAAAAAAGAAAATAGAATTTGTTAATATAGGACCACAAGAAGATACACACCCGATAAGCAAGTAAGTAAAAGATCACATAGCAAATAAAAGGATTAAATAATGGCATACTTTGAAAGTATAAATCCATAAATCTGCATTCAGTCACAGTCCATATATTATTCTTTTATTTCCAATACTATCAAACTAAGAATACAAATAATAATTTGTAGAAGAGTCTACAGCATCCCATTTGCCTTGCTTCAATTGCTTGAGAATGCAAATATGTAAGAAATGGAAATTGAAAAGAGAATATAAAAGTTTAATCTACAAACACTATCAAAGAGAAAAGCTACGAAGTTATCATAAATCAAAAATTAAAATTAATGAAAACAAGTTAAAAAACCCAGCAACACAATCCAATGGCATATAATTCAAAGCAAGTCATTGTATAAAACATTTTAAAATTATATGTGTGTGTAAAGAAAGCTTAGCTAGAAATAAAAGTCAAATATATTTCAGTGAACTTTGGCAATGTATTTATTACTCTAGAGATGGAAGTAGTGAGATTTATTTGTTATTATTTATTTCACTCTTTTGACACCCTAAAAGATGAAACTGACCTTGCCATGAGCAAACATTAGAAGTACTAGAAATACTCATTGTTTGCTGGCTAGGGAAGAAACATTACTAGCACTTTCAATGCCATTTTTTATTTTGTTTTATTATGTTTCATCATATTGTGTTTAAAAGAGAGGGTTTTATACTGCAAGGAAAGGCAGTGGTTTTATGATTGGCTGTTACTTTTATTGAGATCTAATTTACCGTTTGTTTAGTAGATTTATTTTGACAAGCAGCTTCTTAAACTTGAAATTTGTCATTTATTGACAAAACTTGCGTATTTGCAAAATTTTCTCTTTTGCACAGAGGTTTGCCATCTTTTATCATTAATTCTCATCTCTGTGTTGGATTTATTACATAATAAAAAGTTGAGGAGATAATAAAAAAAATCAACACCTAAGAGGAAAAATAAAGAGCATATGCTATCACCTTGAAGAGGTAATGAGCAATATTCTCATAAAATAAACAGAGATATAAGGCAACGAGAGGGGTTATGTTTGTATATAAAAAATCAATATCTGCAACGCATTGTGTGTACTGGAGTCTCTTTGCGCATTGGTCTAATCATTGAATATAAGTGCTTTAAAATAGAAGTTATTTAATAGATAGTAGCTCAAGATATTGTCTCAGAAAGAATTGCAAACCAAAGATTTCTTTTTAACTAATGTTACCAATTCTGGATAAATACTTTTAAAGTCTGCATTCCAGTGTAGTGTCACACAAAGTTGAGGATACAGTTCACGTCTTACAGATACTCAGTTAAGACGGTATTTTACTATCATTGGAATTTGTCACTCTAAGAGTAGGGTCAATTATTGTTCTGGTAGAAAACGCAATTCAGACTTGAGGATTTGAAAGAGAACTAGAGATACGTCCAACGGACTGTGTGTGCGATTTTACAAACTCCCCCTGCCCCACCATCATCTTCTAATGCCTCCTAGATAAGATGTAATTCGCGTCAACGATTTGTAAAAGCCAAGTCCTTTTTTTTTTCCAATCTGAAATTAATGTATTTTTACTTTCATTGCACCTTATGTATTCTTTCATCATAACATTACTAAAATGCTAGTATCAGAGTCCATTTGGGCTGCTACAACAAAATAGCACCGGTTAGGTAGTTTATAAGTAACAGAAATTTATTTCTCATAGTTCTGGAGACTGGAAGTTCAGAATCAGGGTGTCAGCATGGTGAGAGGTGAGGGGCTCTTTTCCAGGTAGCAGACTGCTGGTCTCCCACTGTGTCCTCAGATGGCAAAAGGGGCCAGGGAGCTGTGTGGGTCTTTTTTGTAAGGCACTAATTCCATCCCTAAGAATCCCCTAACATCCCCAACTCTTAATACTCATTTTGTGGTTAGGACTTCAACGTATGAATTTTAAGGGGACACAAACATTCAGACCACAGCACTATATTAGTCTATGTCAAACTGCCAATAGGTAACCATTTTTTATTTAAAAATTGCAACTTTGAAGAAATGGGTAGGAAATATCAAAAAGGGAGACAGAACATAAAGACTCCTAACTCTGGGAAACGAACTAGGGGTGATGGAAGGGGAGGAGGGTGGGGGGTGGGGGTGAATGGGTGACGGGCACTGAGGGGGGCACTTGACGGGATGAGCACTGGGTGTTATTCTTTATGTTGGCAAATTGAACACCAATAAAAATAAATTTATTATTAAAAAATATAAATAAATAAAAATTGCAACTTCATATGGTTGCTTCTGATATATACTATGGTCACTGTCAATTAAATTTTCTATCTGTAAATCCACTACTAAATTAATCCTACTTGGAGCCACGGTCATGGTCGCATTTGTCCTGTCTTACACTGGTAAAATGTGCCAAAATAAATTAGACATATAACTGAAAAAATTAATAAAGGAAGACCTTCTACCAAAATGTTTAAGAGCAAGTGAGTAATTGATTACTTTTATTCTTAATTATAAATACTAACATATTTGCTACAAGATACCTCCCAAAAAAATCAGAGGAAAAAATGGAGTTGCATGTGAGGCTAAACTGCTACCGAAACAAAAAGCTTATTCTAAAACTGGTTCATCTAGCTAGCTTCACCAAACATATTTTGATTTGCTTTATTCGTCTTTTCTCAAAATGCACCTGCTACTTTTCTCTTCGATGTAGCCTTCATAGCACCCTAAGAATTAAATAGTTTATTCAAATAGCTCTCAGCTATTTGGTTATTTTCCAAATAACTCTTCTATACTCAAAAGTTCCAAAAGTATGTTCATCATTGTTTCTTTTTTCAAATGCTTCTGCACATTAGGATAAAGGGATATAATTTCTATAAAATCAGTATTTTATAGATCACTTAAGTCCCTCCCATTAAGGTAACAGTTTATTCATTTCACCAACTGCTTTAAAAATGATTGTATCACTTCATGCTATATTTTACAGCTATCAAAACAAAGTCTAGAATGTTTTAGGTTAAAAATATTCTTCGCATTAAAGTAATATATTTGTAAATTAATGCATACCTTTTTAAATCTTTGAAACAAATATCAGGGTCAGTAATCTTGCACACTCTATATAACTAAAGATGAGTCAAAGGAAGTAAGATAAGTACATGGCAAGAGTAGATAGGAAAGGTAAAAGCTTTTAAAAGAAAGGATCTTCTCTCTTTAAATAGAATTATTTCGGGATCCCTGGGTGGCACAGCGGTTTGGCGCCTGCCTTTGGCCCAGGGCGCGATCCTGGAGACCCGGGATCGAGTCCCACGTCGGGCTCCGGGTGCATGGAGCCTGCTTCTCCCTCTGCCTGTGTCTCTGCCTCTCTCTCTCTCTCTCTCTCTCTGTGACTATCATAAATAAATAAAAATAAAAAAAAAATAAAAAATAAATAAATAGAATTATTTCAACTCTTCTTAAAGAGGTTTTTTGTTTTTTTGTTTTTTTTTTTCTTAAAGAGGTTTAATAAAGAAATCGAGTTCCTTAACATCTACTTCTGGTGTTTCTACTGACAAGTATATCATATTAGCTTTCACTCCTGTTCCTATTTATGGAAAGTTCAGCACATAAAGTTTATATAAATATAGTTCTACATTCATTCTTCTTAAAGAGAATTTCACAATAGATGATTTATAATAAGTTAAATTAAAATGTGTATCTATCAGTCTTTCATTTGGGACCCTCTGTCCTTTCCTTTGGAGAATATTAGCAGGATATTTTTTTGTATAACACTTATCTACCCTCATGATAATCTGGAGGACCTTTGAATCAACAGTAACAGAAAAGCTAATTACACTAACTTACAGCTTTTTTAAACTTACCATTTGATGAATTCCTTTCATTTCATGTTTGATAGGCAATTAATCTAATCCTATTACATAAAATGTTTCTGCCATGTGATATTAAACACTATATACAAACAATAAGTGCACAAAAAATTGTAAGGAAAATTTTTTTTCTTAACATGGATCGAAATAAAGCATAGCATGATCCATGTCCTGTTGCTTTGCATACAATTTACTCACAAGACATGACCTAATGTTAAAATTTGACACTTATATAAGTGTAACATTGTCAGTTATTATTATTTAACTAGTCCTGCTCTCTAAAATTGCCATAAATACTCAGTTAGCAAATGCTGAACTATTTTTCCAAGTGGAAGCATAGTGCTAGGTCTCTGTGAGACAAAGGTCACAATATTTTTGTCAACTGAAATGCCATTTGAATTATATAGATTCATTTGCCAACTTCCTTGTAAAATAAGGATGTAGCATCAGTATTGAAAATCCACTATTTTATTACCTTTTCCTATACAACATGTAGCATATCTCCTCATCTGCAAAACCTGCCTTATTTGCAGGTTTAACATTTTTCATGCCTGATATATCACTTTTAGAAATGCAGAAGGCAGACAGCATTGGCCAAGAGAGTTTAACATTTTCTTAACCCAAGGGAAATGACAAATTCCTTAGATTTCTGTCTCAGGAATGCTATCCAGAATGTTTTCTGGGTTTTGTTGTTTTTGCTGTTATTTAACAGACCTTATTTTTTGGACCACGTTTTGGTTTACAGAAAAATAAACTGAATGCATAGGGTATTCCTATTTGTCCAGAGTTTACATTAGGATTCACTTTGTGTAGTACATCCTAGGAGTGCTGACATGTGTGTACCATTATAGCATCAAATGGAATAGTTTTACTGGCCTAAACATCTCCCATGCTTTACCTATATATACCTCCCTTCATTTTCCCAAACCTCTGGCAACCACTGACTGGTTTACTATCTCCACAGTTTTGTTTTTTCAGAATGTCATATTCCTGGGGCACCTGGGTGGCTCAGTGGTTGAACGTCTGCCTTTGGCTGAGGGCATGACCCTGGGGTCCTGAGATCGAGTCCCACGTCAGGCTCCCTGCATGGAGCCTGCTTATCCCTCTGTCTAGGTCTCTGCCTCTCTCTCTCTCTCTCTCTCTCTGCCTCTCATGAATAAATAAATACAATCTTTAAAAAAACCCACAAAACCAGAATGTCATATTCCTGTAATCATGGAGTATATAACATTTTCAGATTGGCTTCTTTCACTTAGCAATATACATTTAAGTTGTGTTAGTGTTTTTCATGACTTGTAAGCTCCTTTTTTTCCCATGCTGAAAAATATTCTATTGCCTGGATATGTCATAGCTTGTTTATCTATGCACTTAGGGAAGCATATCTTGGTTGCTTCCAGGTTTCACTGGATCATATGTAAAACTATATTTAGTTTTGTAGGAAACTGGCAGAAATAATTGCATCCTATTTTGTGTTCCCACCAGCAATAAATGAGAGTATCTTTTTCTCCACATCCACACCAGCATTTGGTATTGTCCGTATCTTAGACTTAGCTATTCTAGTAGGTGTGCAGTGGTATCTCATGGTTGCTTACATTTGCAATTTCCTAACATGCTTTTTAAAATTGGTTGTCATCTCCTTTTTAATTTGTTTCTGTAGATTCATAATGCAGTGTAGATGTCATTTTAGTGCTTTTCAGGGGGAACTCTCATATAAATTGATGAATTTCCTCTTCCTTTATCTAGATGGACCATATTATTGATGCATTGACATGAATCACAGTAAATAGTTCATTAACTCTTGCTTGGATAAAGCTTATCTAACACATGCATTTTCTCTAAATGGCACACCACAGACTTATGCTTAGGAGCACTAAAGAGCACTTCAGCACTATGTTTGGGAGATTTTTTTTAAAACAGCTTTACTGAGAGGGGGAGGGGCAAGACGGCGGAAGAGTAGGGTCCCCAAACCACCTGTCCCCACCAAATTACCTAGAAAACCTTCAAATTTTCCTGAAAATCTATGAATTCGGCCTGAGAATTAAAGAGAGAACAGCTGACACGCTACAGTGAGAAGAGTTCGCGCTTCTATCAAGGTAGGAAGACGGGGAAAAAGAAATAAAGAAACTAAAGGCCTCCAAGGGGGAGGGGCCCCGCGAGGAGCCGGGCTGAGGCCGGGGCGAGTGTCCCCAGGACAGGAGAGCCCCGTCCCGGAGACGCAGGAGCTGCACCGACCTTCCCGGGCGGAAAGGGGCTCGCGGGGAGGTGGAGCAGGACCCAGGAGGGCGGGGATGCCCTCGGGCTCCCGGGGACACCAACAGACACCTGCGCCCCGGGAGATGCGCCGAGCTCCCTAAGGGCTGCAGCGCGCTCGGCGGGACCAGAGCAGCTCGGGGGGCTCGGGGGCGGCTCCGCGGAGGGGGCTGCGCGGTCCCGGGAGCACCTCGGAGGGGCTCGGGCAGAGGAAGAGGCTCCGTGCGGAGGGGGCTGCGCGGTTCCAGGAGCAGCTCGGAGGGGCTCGGGGGCGGCTCCGCGGAGGGGGCTGCGGGGCGGGAGCGCGAATCCACCAGCGCAGGCCCCGGAGCACAGGGCGCCGGGACACAGCCCAGGATCCCGCCTCCCCCGGGACAGGCAGAGGCCGGGAGGGCCCAGGACAGTGAGGACCTATTCTCCTAAAGCTGTTTGGAAAGATAGAAAGAGATGGAGTACTTCCAAATTCGTTCTATGAAGCCAGCATCACCTTAATTCCAAAACCAGACAAAGACCCCACCAAAAAGGAGAATTACAGACCAATATCCCTGATGAACATGGATGCAAAACTTCTCAACAAGATACTGGCCAATAGGATCCAACAGTACATTAAGAAAATTATTCACCATGACCAAGTAGGATTTATCCCTGGGACACAAGGCTGGTTCAACACCCGTAAAACAATCAATGTGATTCATCATATCAGCAAGAGAAAAACCAAGAACCATATGATCCTCTCATTGGATGCAGAGAAAGTATTTGACAAAATACAGTATCCATTCCTGATCAAAACTCTTCAGAGTGTAGGGATAGAGGGAACATTCCTCAACATCTTAAAAGCCATCTACGAAAAGCCCACAGCAAATATCATTCTCAATGGGGAAGCCCTGGGAGCCTTTCCCCTAAGATCAGGAACAAGACAGGGATGTCCACTCTCACCACTGCTATTCAACATAGTACTGGAAGTCCTAGCCTCAGCAATCAGACAACAAAAAGACATTAAAGGCATTCAAATTGGCAAAGAAGAAGTCAAACTCTCCCTCTTCGCCGATGACATGATACTCTACATAGAAAACCCAAAAGCCTCCACCCCAAGATTGCTAGAACTCATACAGCAATTCAGTAGCGTGGCAGGATACAAAATCAATGCCCAGAAGTCAGTGGCATTTCTATACACTAACAATGAGACTGAAGAAAGAGAAATTAAGGAGTCAATCCCATTTACAATTGCACCCAAAAGTATAAGATACCTAGGAATAAACCTAACCAAAGAGGTAAAGCATCTATACCCTAAAAACTACAGAACACTTCTGAAAGAAATTGAGGAAGACACAAAGAGATGGAAAAATATTCCATGCTCATGGATTGGCAGAATTAATATTGTGAAAATGTCAATGTTACTCAGGGCAATGTACACGTTTAATGCAATCCCTATCAAAATACCATGGACTTTCTTCAGAGAGTTAGAATAAATTATTTTAAGATTTGTGTGGAATCAGAAAAGACCCCGAATAGCCAGGGGAATTTTAAAAAAGAAAACCATATATGGGGGCATCACAATGTCATATTTCAGGTTGTACTACAAAGCTGTGGTCATCAAGACAGTGTGGTCCTGGCACAAAAACAGACACATAGATCAATGGAGCAGATTAGAGAACCCAGAAGTGGACCCTGAACTTTTTGGTCAACTAATATTCAATAAAGGAGGAAAGACTATCCATTGGAAGAAAGACAGTCTCTTCAATAAATGGTGCTGGGAAAATTGGATATCCACGTGCAGAAGAATGAAACTAGACCACTCTCTTTCACCATACACAAAGATAAACTCAAAATGGATGAAAGATCTAAATGTGAGACAAGATTCCATCAAAATCCTAGAGGAGAACACAGGCAACACCCTTTTTGAACTGGGCCATAGTAACTTCTTGCAAGATACATCCACGAAGGCAAAAGAAACAAAAGCAAAAATGAACTATTGGGACTTCATCAAGATAAGAAGCTTTTGCACAGCAAAGGATACAGTCAACAAAACTCAAAGACAACCTACAGAATGGGAGAAGATATTTGCAAATGACCTATCAGATAAAGGGCTAGTTTCCAAGATCTATAAAGAACTTCTTAAACTCAACACCAAAGAAACAAACAATCCAATCATGAAATGGCAAAAGACATGAAGAGAAATCTCACAGAGGAAGACATAGACGTGGCCAACATGCACATGAGAAAATGCTCTGCATCACTTGCCATCAGGGAAATACAAATCAAAACTACAATGAGATACCACCTCACACCAGTGAGAATGGGGCAAATGAACAAGGCAGGAAACCACAAATGTTGGAGAGGATGCGGAGAAAAGGGAACCCTCTTACACTGTTGGTGGGAATGTGAACTGGTGCAGCCACTCTGGAAAACTGTGTGGAGGTTCCTCAAAGAGTTAAAAATATACCTGCCCTACGACCCAGCAATTGCACTGTTGGGGATTTACCCCAAAGATTCAGATGCAATGAAACGCCGGGACACCTGCACCCAGATGTTTATAGCAGCAATGGCCACGATAGCCAAACTGTGGAAGGAGCCTCGGTGTCAACGAAAGATGAATGGATAAAGAAGATGTGGTCTATGTATACAATGGAATATTCCTCAGCTATTAGAAATGACAAATACCCACCATTTGCTTCAAACGTGGATGGAACTGGAGGGTATTATGCTGAGTGCAGTAAGTCAGTCGGAGAAGGACAAACATTATATGGTCTCATTCATTTGGGGAATATAAATAACAGTGAAAGGGAATATAAGGGAAGGGAGAAGAAATGTGTGGGAAATATCAGAAAGGGAGACAGAACGTAAAGACTGCTAACTCTGGGAAACGAACTAGGGGTGGTAGAAGGGGAGGAGGGCGGGGGGTGGGAGTGAATGGGTGACGGGCACTGGGGTTATTCTGTATGTTGGTAAATTGAACACCAATAAAAAATAAATTAAAAAAATAAAACAGCTTTATTGAGGTATTTACAAAGAAAAACTTAATGTATAAAGAACTATACATATTTAAGGTACACCATTTGATGATTTGGAGCATGTGCACACACCTGTGATACCATTACCATAGTCAAGTTAATGGGTATAATACATAACTTAGTTTCCTTGTATTTCTTTGCTTCTCTTGTTTTTTTGTTGTGTGTGCATGTTAAGAATATTTAACATGATATCTACACAAATTTTGAAGTGCAAAATAGCGTATTGCTAACTATAGCCACTATGTTGTACAGCAGATATCCAGAATTTACTATATTCAGCTAATTTAACTAGAACTTTATACCACAATTTCCAATTTCTCCCATTGCTAGCTCCTTACAGCAGCTGTTGTTTCCTCTTTCTCTGAGTCTGACTAATTTGCATATCTCATATAAATGAAATCATGCAGTATCTGTTCTTTGGTGACTTATTTTGCTTAGCACAACGTCCTCCATGTTTACCCATATTATCACGAAGAGTAGGAGTTTCTCTTTTTTAAGGAGAAATAATATTTCATTGTATGTTTATACCACATTCTCTTTATCTATTCATCTGTAGATGGACATTTAGGTGGCTTCCATGTCTTAACAATTATGAATAATGCTGTGATGAACATGAAAGAACGTACCTTTTCAAGATCCTGATATTAGTTTTTTTTGATATATGCTCAGAAGTAGGATTGTTAGATCAAATGGTCATTCTATTTTTAATGTTTTAAGGAACCTCCATACCATTTCCCAGTGGCTGAACCATTTTACATTCCCACCAATAGTGTACAAGAATCTCAATGTGTCTACATCTTGGCCAACTTTTATTATCTCCTTTGTTTTTTTAAATTGCCTCACTAGCAGGTCATATGATACATAATACCATATTTCATTGTGCTTTTGACTTACACTTTATTGATAATTAATGTTCTGAGCATCTTTTCATATACCTGTTGATCATTTGTATGTCTTCTTTAGAGAAATCCATGTTCAAAGCCTTTGCCTAGTTTGTAATTGAGATATTTGTTTTGTTTGCTTGTTTCATTTTGCTCTTACATTTGAGTCATTCTTTTGAGTTTGTTTTTGTATATGCTGTAAGGTAGATGTCCAATTTAATTTTTCCCCACATATCTATATCCAGCTTTTCCAACAGTATTTGTTGAGGATACTATCCTTTACCTATTGTGTATAGAATAAAAAGTAGCTCAACATAATAAAAATCTATGCATAACAAACTACCAGCTAACATTATACTTAATAGTGAAAAGCTAAAAGCTTTTCTTATAAGATCAGGAAAAACAAGGACGACCACTCTTACCACTTCTATTCAACATGATACTTGAAGTCCTAGCCAGAGTAATTCAATAAGAAAAATAAAATTTAAAAGTTCAAATCAAAAAGGCAGAAGTAAAATTGATGTTTATGGATTGCATAATCTTATATTTAAAAAACTCTAAAGAGCACACACACCTCTTAAACTAAGAAATTCATTTAAGCTGCAGGATACACAATTAACATACAAAAATAAGTTGTATTTCTCTACACTAAAAACCACACAAAAAGGAAATTAAGAAAACAGTTTAGTGGCACTAAATATAATGGAAAGACAACTTGCTTACAACATAAGATCTGACATAACAAGGCAAAATTTTTACCACGTTCCACCTGAGCTGGGAATGTCCATGTCAAGAAACTCTAATTTAGTGCTGCCGTGCATATATTTACAAATGACTGTGAAAGAGTTGGGGGTGTTGACTTTCATGTTACAGATGCATTTTAGCTAGTAAACAAATCAGCAAATACAGAATCCTGCAAATAATGAGAATCAACTGCATATTTTTAGAATCCTTGCTTTAGCATCACTTGTGCAAAAAAAGTTCTTAATATGTCATCAAATACTATTTGAACTATACAGAATTTATACTCAGTCAGTTGATTTTAAAATGTTTAAATGGGTGACTTACTGCTTCTTTTCTGCTACTGTCAGCACAATTCCTCTTGGTCTCTCCTACATCTTATATTCTTCCAAAAAAAGGAACTCCTCAAATGCATCAAAACCCTAAAAGAGGGTTCAAAAGAAAAGATTATCAGGGAATCTAGTCATTGGTAGAAACATATATTTAAAGAAGAGGGCTTGAAGCCTCTGAAATCAAAAACGTTCTAAAGAATTGGAAAATTTCGCTTCAGTAATGTATAGTACCAGAGGGTAATTATACTAAGTTTCCACATTTAGGCACCAATATTTTTAAAATACTCTTGTTTCTTTATTGAAGTTGATTCTTCTATTTTCTTTCTTTCTTTCTTAATTCATGACATGGTAACCACAAAATGCATTTCTCATGGAGTACATACTGAAAATATAAAATTCTGTTATTTTTATTAACAAGAATACTATAAAGTTAGTAGAAGATTTAATTACTATTTGAAAAATTTCCCACCTAGATCTCACAAGTAAAAGTTTCAGTATATTCTGTTCCTATACTTTAAAAAAATAAAGAGTATGGTTATCTTATAAAGTAGTCCTTCCTGAATATGAGATGGAACAATATTTAATTGTAGACTAATGTAATATCATGCGGTATAAAATGTCAGTGTTTGAGGTATATGATCCTTAATGATTATAGAAATTTGTTCAATTTGTTCTTGTTGAATACACACAGCCACACATGACAACACAAAATTTATTTTCCGGGATCTAAATCCAAATATGTTATACATATAATTGATGTGGAGTATATACCCCCCCCCTCAAATTGTCATCTACATTTATACAAATGTTTATTTTTTAAAGCAGCAATTACTGACTGACAATCTTCCTGTTTACATTTTAACTAAAATTTTAAATATTCCAATCCAAGCTGTGTGCAACAAGTTCACATTCAATCTGATGATTTGGAACCATTTTTTTTTTAAAGTGTGATGTGATTCGAAGGAAATTTAATAAAGCAAAATTTTCTTCCAAGTGTAGAATTTTAGAAAATTGCTCACAGTGCCCATAAAACATCTGGCAAGCCTGTTGAATAAATCTCTATTTCTTTTCCTCAGGTAGTTCAATATATTTCCAAAGTGAAAACAAAACAAAGTGAAGCACCAGCCACACCATAATACACGTCAATGCAATGATTCAATTATGTCAAAATATTTACTAACATGGCAAAATCTTAGTAATGAATCTAAGCCATGAATATTAAATATGGATTCCAAATTATGTACTAAGTTTTCATATTCACTTTTTTGTGGTATATAATGAATTCTTGCTCTATTCTCTTAACACCTCAGCCTAATTCTTGTCACATGACTAGTTAGGTGATAAATGTAATCTATTTTTTTTTATCTTAAACTCTGTTGCTATCTATGACTCTACATCAATAGTCTTAGCAACTGAAAGTCATGCCTTCACAATCAAACATTTTCCTAAAAGGAATTATTTTGCATTTAACAGTCTCATTAAAAAAAAATGTGCTAAGTAAATCTCATTCTCATTCCTGAAGTTTCATATTATAAGAACTGTGACTTACTAGATATTCTTAATAACTGTTTAAAAAAAATTCCAGCTCCGATATGGTGGTGTTTAAAAAAAAAAGATACTCTGAATGACACAAAAATATCAATTTATTTTAATATTAAACATAAAAATTCCAGTAATAGTTGTAATACCATTCCAAGAACCACTGTTTGACACCTCTTCTAACTAAAGGCAGATCTTCTCATGAATTGTCAAGTGTTACAAGTGATTTACTTAGTCTTTACATTTGTATATTATTTTTTAACTATCCAAATCAGTTTGTCTGTGTGACCATAGTATTACCATAAGCTACAAATCTGCAGTACAGTTATTTTCATTCAATAGTTATATTTGTCTTAATAATTTAATTAAAATTTAATTTTAAAACAATTCATTTTAGAAACGGTTTTGAAAAATATTTTTATTTTTTATTTTTTTTTAAGATTTTATTTATTTATTCATGAGAGAGAGAGAGAGAGAGAGGCAGAGACACAGGCAGAGGGAAAAGCAGGCTCCATGCAGGGAACCCGACGTGGGACTCCATCCTGGGTTTCCAGGATCAGGCCCTGGGCTGAAGGTGGTGCTAAACCACCGAGACACCCGGGCTGCCCAGAAAGTATTTGTAAATGTGTAACATAGTAGGCAAGAATCTTTTAAAATGGGGCAATGAACATACAGATGACTTGCACAGTTCTTGTCTTGGTCATTGATTTATGTGTGTATGGCAAATGTGCAAATGTGATATACCAGTAGTAATTAAGATAAAGAAAAAATACTGAATGTTATATAAGAAATGGTTTGTATTGCTTGAGAAATCTTGCTGAGCTTTTTGATTGTACAGGTCTGGGGATAAGTCATCATGGTTTGATATTGATGTGCAGTATGATTATCAAAATTTAAGAAATAGCAAGAATATTCATAGAGGTTGGATAAAGTTCTTCCATAGATATACATTCTCTGTGGAGCAAAACATCTCTGAAAAATACAAGACCATTTCAAAACTAGTTTTGTCTCAGAAAAATGACCGAAGTTATTGACGAACAGACTATCTAAAGTAAATAAAAGTAGGCTTTAAAGGGACAGTTACAGGTGGCAATAGGAGTATTTTGCTTCATATATATAAAAACAAATATATTAAATATAACAAAAAAAGGAAATATTGAGTCCTAATTTGAGATTCTAAACTCTTCTTCAAAAAAGAATTAGCTTTTATAGATACTGAAAAGACAGATCTTTTATTCTTAAAATTCCACCTTTAGATTAATATTTTTAGTCTTTGAGTTTAGTGCCCACAGTCTATTCTGATTTTTGCAAATCAAAACCACAATGAAATGTTACCTCATATTTATGGATGGTTATTATTTTAAAAAAGATAACTGTTAGGATGTAGGGAAGATAGACCACTTGTACACTGTTAGTGAGAATGCAAAATGGTGTAGTCGTGGATGGAAAACCTTGCAGAAATTTCTCAAAAAATTAAAAATATAACTATCACATGATCTAGCAGCCCCACTTCCTGGGTATTTCCAAAATAAATGAAATTAGGATGTTGAAGATATATCTGCATTCCATGTTCACTGAAGCATTATCTAAAATTGAAGAGAAGAAAGAAACTTACAGGATGCCTGGGTGGCTCAGTGGTTGAGTGTCTGCCTTCGGCTCAGGGCATGATTCTGGTCCAGGGATCCAGTCTCATACCAGGCTCCCGGCAAGAAGCCTGCTTCTCCTTCTGCCTATGTCTCTGCCTCTCTCTCTCTCTCTCTCTCTTTCTCTCTCTCTCTCTCTCTGTGTCTCTCATAAATAAATGAAATCTTAAAAAAAAAAAAAGAAAAAGAAAAAAAGAAACCTAAAGGTTCATTGTCGGATTATTAAAGATTATGAGGTACATAAAATGGAACATTTTTCAGCCCTAGAAAAAGGTAAATCTTGTCATGTGCAACAACATGGATGAACAATGGAGGACATTATACTAACCGCAATAAACTAGTCACAGAATATTATAAGATTCTACTTATATGGGGTATCTAAAATAACCAAACCCATGAATGCAGAGAGTAGAATAAAAAGAAATTAAAAGAGGAAAGTAATTAAAAGAGGAAATTTGAAGTTGTTGACCAATAGATATATAAAGTTCCAGGTATGCAAGATGGATAAATTCTAGAGATTTATTGCACAATATAGTGCTGACTTCAACAATATCATATTGCACAGTTATAAATTTAAAAGGGTATATTTCATGTGAAGTGTTTTCATCATAATAAAAATACCTTCTCTGAAAAACATCTTTACCACAAATTTCCCCAGAGTTTTTTTCTAGAAATATTTTGATTACTAAATACCGTATTGTAATTTTCAAAGTTGTCATTCTTTTCAATGTCTTGATCCATTTAAATCCCAAGAGTACACAAGAAGATTGACATGGGCTAAGGCACACGAATTTTACTGAACCCTGTAAATTTTATTAGGAAAGCACTTTTGGAATAAAAGTTGCCTCAGCACTTTCATTTCCATCCTCATTTTCAACATCTATAACACTTAAGAATTCTACCTTGCAATTCAGTGTCTCATGCCTGAAACAAATCTCATGTCATATCTTACCTCTGGTTTTATTTTTACTACAGGGGGAGGAAAAATGGTCACTAAATATACCTTAGATTTTTCATATCGATCACTTTCTATGTGCATTAAATCATGTAATACAGCATGCTTTTTCCTAATATACTTGGAGGTGTTTGTTTTCTACGTAGTTAAGAAATCCACATTAAAAAGCTGACTTTCTTATATGTACAATATAGATTAACATTCAAATTCAAATAACCTAATAGTTCAGAATCATTCCACCTTTCATTTTACATACACACAGTAAAAGTTTGTAGTTTGCAAAAGTCTGAGAAATTACATCCATAGTGATAGAGTACAGATACATAAGTACAATTTAAAGACTATACAGAGATAAAAATTCTCATAAAAAGTAAAAAAAAAAAACCTGTAGTTAAAAGTATAATATCAATAAATTGTTTTTCTATTTAGAGGAATACATGGTCTAAAAATACTGCTTTCCTGGAGCGAGGTGGACTGCCTTTGTTTGTGTCACATTTATGAGTTTGGGTGCACCATTTTGTCTATGGATGCCTAATACAAGAAAAACATGTTGTTCCCTCTGAAATTACATAATTTTGCTTAATGGTCTTTTATCCAAAAAGCTTTTCCTGACTGTTCAAAATCAAATATTAGCCACCCATTGTTCACTATCGTTACCAAGTCCAACTCTTTAAAAATAGTACTTCTCATCAGCATAAATATCAAATATTTGTTGGTTTAGAATTTGTTTCCTTCCACTAAGTAGTAAACCTAAAGAAGAAATATTTCCTGTTTTGTTCAGTGCTCTGTTTGCAGGATCTATAACAGAATAAATGACTTTATAGGTTATATCACATTCAAAGTCACTTTTGAACACAACATTTTAGGTCAGGCAAATCAGGAGAGACTATTGAGATGGATAAAGTGTAGCTCAGACAATTCAATATCACACTATTGGGAACTATGGGGAAAATCCCATATACAAATAATTATAACATAATTGAACCAGTGCTTTTAAATAATTATCAATGTATTCAAGATATATCAAGTATTATTGTGTGTGACCCTGTGATAAGCTCTGAATAATATTGACAAGAGTCCTTTCCACGTGTTTATAAATTATAAATGGAGGTGGATAAAATATAAATAAATAACTAAATAACTAACTAACTAAATAAATAAATGGATAAGTAAAATCAGGGAATCAGATGGTTAAAAATATCAAATAAAGGGCAGCCTGGGTGGCTCAGTGGTTTAGTGCCCACCTTCAGCCCAGGGCGTGATCCTGGAGACCCTCAATCAAGTCCCACATCAGGCTCCCTGCATGGAGCCTGCTTCTCCATCTGCCTCTGCCTCTGCCTCTGTCTCTGCCTCTGTCTCTCTCTCTTTCTCTCTCTCTCTCTCTCTCTGTGTCTCTCATGAATAAATAAAATCTTATATATATATATATATATATATATATATATATATATATATATATATCAAATAAAGGAATGGTATTGACTATAGCACTAGTAGTTGGAGTTGGCTCTTTTTAAATGAACTATTAATAACTAAAGATCAAAATCATGTGAAGGACATAGCCATATCAGGGAAAGAGCCCTCTAGGTAGATGCAGTGGCATATATGAAGGCCCTAAAGTGGGAAATACTTGAAATGTTCTGAATTCTTTATAAAGATATTGCAACTGAAAAGTATGAAATGGGAGAGAAAAGAGTATATGTGGAAAGCATAGAGGTGTCAGCTCATAAACGGGCCTCATTATTGATTGATTTTATTTTATATACAGTTGGTAGTCCACCAACAGTTTATAAAAAAATATGATGCCACATTTTAAAAAGTTCATCCTAGCTTCCATATGCAAAAAGGATTGGAATAGGAAAGATGAATGTATTGATAGTTTACAAGGAAGTTAAGACAATCCAAGTGAGAAACAGTGGTGGCCTGGCTCAGAATGGCAGTCAGATGGTAAGAGGTAGATGTTTGTTAAGATATAATTCTCCATAGATCACTCCTATTTATTCATACTTTATATTGGCTTTTGTTCTGGATTTTCTTTTCCAATGTGTTCATATAGCAGACAACTTTGGAAGATGGAAATAGTGTCCCTTTGGACCAAGGGAAGATTTTGTTTTGAGAGTACCAGAGAAGAGCATATTATACAGAAAGAAAAAAATCTAGAGCTCTTCAAAGAGTCCATCTCAAGTATTCAGTTGAGTAATGTTCAATGCATGAATATGAAGAAACTATTAAAAGACAGAAAAAGAATCCCACGAAAAAAATGGAAAGGAACAGTGTCGAAAGCTCACAGAGGAATAAGAATATCACCAGGTTCCATCAGCCAGACTGGAAAACTTCATTATCCCATAATGAGGAGAAACAACAACTGAAACGACCAAAAAATGAAACAGATGATAGAATTTGTGGACAGGGACACTATGAAAGAGTTTGATAACTGCATTCCACATTTTTTGCAAGATTTATTTATTTTAAGAGAGAGCGCCCCTGCACACACATGAGCTTGGAGAATCTTCAGACTGCTGAGTGGGGAGCCCAATGTAGGCCTCAGTCTCATGACCCATGACATCATGATCTGAGCCCAAACCAAGAGCTGATCAGTCAATGGACTGGGTAACCCAGATGCCCCTTTATTCCACATTTTTTGAGAGGCTAGAATGTATTTTGAACATGTAAAGACATGGAAGATATAAAAAAATCAAAATCTAATTTCTATAAAACATGTAAAAAAATGAAGTTTTAGTGCTCTGTGGGATAACAGAAAGTTAACTGGAGTCCTCAGAAGGAAGAGGTGGTGAAAAAATTTAAAGAAATAATAATGATTTTCTCCAGAATTCAACCAAAACAGTAAACATATCAATCCAAGAAGCTCACCAAGCCCAAGCAAGGAGATCATGAAGAAAACTACAATCCACTGAATGGCATTTCCCATTTCCGCCTCCCCCTTGCCCCTGGCAACCACCATCCTACATTTTGCTTCACTGTGAGTCTTTTTAAAATACATGTAAGTGGAATCATGCAGTATTTTGGAGTTTGCTTTTATTTAGCAAAATGTCCTTTAGGTTAATCCATGCTGCTGCAAATGACAAGGTTTCTTTATTTTCTTAAAGCTGAATAAGATTCCGTTGTATGTATATATCATATTCTCTCAATTTATCCATCAAAGATTTAGATTATTTCCATATCTTGACTATTGTGATTAATACAGGAGTGGACATGGGAGCATATCTCTTCAAGATCCTGACTTTAATGATTTGGGATATAACCAGAAGTGGGATTGCTGGATCATATGGTAGTCTTATTTTTAATTTTTTTTAGGACCTTCTTACTACTTTCCATAGTGGCTACACCATTTTCCATCCCCACCAACAGCGCACAGTGTTCTCTTTTCTCCACATCCTCACCAATACCTGCTCTCCTTCTCTCTCTCTTTTTTTTTCAAATGGCCATCCTAACAAGTATGATGTAATATATTACCATGGCGCTGATTTGCATTCCCCTGATGAACAGTGAGATTAAGCATCTTTTCATATACCTTTTGGCCATTTGCATGTTTTCTTCGGAAGATGTCTATTCAAGATCATTTAGTCTATTTCATTTCTTAAATACCATAAGACTCTGATTCTACCACTATTAAAGCATTTATCATAGTAACTTATATGGATTTGATGGCATGATTTTTTTTTTAAATTTAAATCCAATTTAGTCATCATATAGTGTATTGTTAGTTTCAGGGGATAGAATTTACTATTCAGCAGTTGTATATAACACCCAGTGCTCATCACATCACCTGCCCTCCTTCATAACCATCACCCATTTTTCCCATCCCCTCACCCCCACCCCTCCAGCAACACTGTTTGTTCCTTATAGTTAAGAGACTCTTGGGATCCCTGGGTGGCGCAGTGGTTTGGCGCCTGCCTTTGGCCCAGGGCGCCATCCTGGAGACCCGGGATCGAATCCCACATCGGGCTTCCGGTGCATGGAGCCTGCTTCTCCCTCTGCCTGTGTCTCTGCCTCTCTCTCTTTCTCTCTCTGTGACTATCATAAATAAATAAACATTTAAAAAAATAAAAAAAAAGATTAAAAAAAAAAAAAGAGCCTCTTATGGTTTGTCTCCCTCTGTTTTTATCTTATTTTATTTGATGACATGAATCTTTTTTTCATCTATGAGTTCCTCAAGATCAGATTCTGTATCACAGGCGCCCTTGTATTTCCAGTGCCTTGTTCACTGCCTGACACAAAGCAACTGGCTAATAAAAATGTACTGAGCTAATGAGGGAATAAAACTGATTACGAGTGTGATTTGTATGTTCCTAAGGGTTACAATATAATGTATGATCTTACTGATATTTTATTTTCTTTTATCTTCATTAATAACCTTAATAATGACCAGTAAACACTCAGAATAACAAAATGATTACACACTACTTGATTACATACTACTTTTTTCTGTTATTATATTTAAAAATCTTTATTTGACAGCATTATTTTAACTATTCACATAAGTTGCTTTTATATTTAGTTTTATTTAACCAGTGGCATTAACTTTGCTGCCAGGTAGCCTAAATTATGTGACAAGTTAATTTTAAACACAGGACTGTCAATCTTTCTAAATTAAGTTTAGGATCAAGGAGTGTGGGAAGGGTCAATCCAGTGGATTTGCTTTGAGGTAGAGGAACTGCCTGTGGGGAACTAATTAAAGAAAAGAAGATTTTCAACCTCTTCCCCCCTCACCTTCCATCTCACTCCATGTTAGGCTTGGGGCATCCACATGTCTTTTATGGGTAGTGTAATGAGCAGGGCTTTGAGACTTACACTCTGTTCTAGCATCTACTGACTATGTGACCTTAAAGAAAGTATTGAGACCTTCTGAACTACAGTTACCACTTTTTAAAAGCAAGTAAGTTTCTCACAGTATTTTTTTTTGTGAGAGATGAATGAAATAGAGCATGTAATGTACACTTCATAAAATGGCACCCAAAAATAGAAATGTAGTTTCTTAATTTTGTTTGATCACCTTTAAAAATAAAAGTTAAATGTTCCTGAAATAGATAAGATTAAACATTGATAAAAGATTAAAACTGTAAAAATCTATATTTAAAATATTAATATAAAAGGCAAATGATCCAAATCTACCATAGAGAGTTAAATAAGCCTTTTGCTTAAATTAAAACTCAAAAAAAAATTTTTTTTAGAAATTCTAAGTAGTACATATTGAGAATCATTTATCAAGCATGCCTCAAAAAGATTAATAAAAAGTTTTTCTGAAGATAGTACAGGTATTGCATTAAAAGAAATCTTTGAGTCAGAAAACTCGAATTCTCACCTTTAGATCTCACTGAAAATTTGTATATCTGAATAAAACTATTTCCTATTTTTACCATGTTTGTGAAGGGCAGAACTAGAAAATTAAAAGAAAAAAATAACAGCTTGTATTTCTTTTGGAGAAAGCTTCAGCAATTTACTTTACAGCCTTCAAGTAGCTGCCGGAAAGATATCCCAGATGCTATATACATGTATCTATGCACATAAATATACATACATACTATTTCACATATAATATTTTATTTATTTATTTATTTTTACCTAGAACACTAATACAGTAAGCTGGGCATGGAAAGTTTTATCAATATGTTTAAAATGGTTTTCATGGTAGATACGGAAATAGCTGATAAACTGTCATTTTGAACTTAGCTGGGGGATTCTAACTCCAACAACTCCCAGACAGAATTAAAAGCCTTGGTTTTCTTTAATGCACACAACTGAGCTAATTGTTTAAGAATGAGTTTTCTTAGTCAATGCTAATTGACTTCCTATCAAGTAATAATATTTGAAAAGCCTGCAAATGATTACCATATCTCAACACATTTTTTGCCAATAATTTTAATGTGTGGAAATTAGTTGGTAATCAGTCTGATAGAGCTTTCAACTTCAGGTTGGGTATAAGCTGTCCTGATTAGTATTCTGTTATTCTTGTTGTTTAAAAATAGTTTATGCTCAAACATTCATTTTTGAATGAGGACTATGACAATTTAATTAAAGTTTACACTCTAATAGCTGTTGAAGATCATACATAATCCAATTACTTTTTATTCAATTAATTTAATAGCAAACCACTTTGCGATAATTACTGTTAATCCCTTGATTTTTTTTTCTCAGCTGTTTATCAATGGCCTGTGAGATATCTTAGAGGAAATCATATTGGGACATAATTATCAGCAGTTCCAGCTGGAATTAATGACTAAATAATATTTAATTACCACAAATTCTCTGTCTTTATAATAGTTGGAAAAAGAAATAGCAGTAATGTAGCAGAGACTTGCATTTAGTTGGACTTTAAAGATTTGGGATTCTTTGACTTAACACCATCACTAGCCCAACTTCAACACCAGTGAAGATGAAATTAAAATAGCATGTCAAGTTGAGGTGATCTAATACCTAGTACTTCACAGATAAACAAACTGGGCAGGGAAGCCAAGGAAAAAGCTTTCCCCACTCACACAGCACATTTTAAAATTTTATGTATATGAAAAAGATAGTCTTACCGTTTTTCCCTTTCTTTTATTTTTAATGAAATTCATAAGGTCTAAGAGTAATGTATGTTAATTTTAAAAGTTATACTATGTACTAATAGCCACTGTTAAATGTTGATTAATTTCTTTCCAGTCTCTGTGTATGTTTAGGATTTAAAAGAACTGAAGTTATGCATTACTTACAATTTTATCTTGCTTTTTGCTCTGCCAAAAGTACCTATACTATTCCTTCACACAATATTATTTTAATAGCTCATAAATTTTCATTTTACAGGTGACGATGTTACCAATCTACTACTTTTGAACATTAGACTGTTTCAAAATGTTTTTACTCTTTAAAAAAATCAGTGTTCCACTGCACATGTTTTGTTTGTATTGTTATTTTTTCTCTTGAAGGTAGGACTACTATATGAAAAACTGTATTTTGATACTTTTAACATATATTTAAAATTACCCTTTGGAAATGTACCAATGTACACTCCCATTGTATTGTATGAAAGGCCAGAACTGTAAATACTAGTCGTTAATTTTATGTCTAACAGTAATTCTGTTACTATATTTCATAACATTAGCATTAACACAATTACTGCATTTGCTGTATCCCCTAGTGCCTGTGTGCTTGTATAACAGAAACAACTGAATTACATCTTTGTATTACATTATTTTGGAAAACATTTCTCCATAAATCTTAAGCTAAGTTATGCTATTGTAAAAAAAAAACATTGAGCACCAAATCATTATGGCTTATATAATATTCACTTCTGCTAAGTCTGTTCAATACCCACCTCACTGCAGAGCTAGGCTGACAGAGCAACCTGCATCTGGAATATTGTCAGGCTCATAACTGAAGGAAAGGAGACGTGGCAATACCGTTCAATGAGTCCTAAGGCTTCCACTTGGAATTTTCACATGATACTTGTCCACACATTCATGTCCAAAATTCCTAATCTAGGGATCCCTGGGTGGCGCAGCGGTTTGGCGCCTGCCTTTGGCCCAGGGCGCGATCCTGGAGACCCGGGATCGAATCCCACATCGGGCTTCCGGTGCATGGAGCCTGCTTCTCCCTCTGCCTGTGTTTCTGCCTCTCTCTCTCTCTCTCTCTCTCTGTGACTATAATAAATAAAAAAAAAAAAAAAACAAAATTACTAATCTAACTAAACTTCATATCTCTGAGCCTGCAAATATAATTCTCCCATAGGAATACCCAAATAGAATGGGCAGCAAAATATTTTGACAATAGTGTAACCTAGTACACGTAGTTTATAGAATCTGATAAAAACGTTCCTTAATATTATTTACTTCAGTGTCTTAACCATTTAAATAAATGGAGTTTTGATCCAATGGTTGACAGCTTATCAAATAGACCAACTGACTGGAACTGGTAATTAAGAGAGCCCTACTGAAATTTCTTCCATGATATGTATCCAAATTAGGAATCTTCACAAAAATATATTGCAATTATATTTAATCCTAAAAGAAATGGGAAACAGTGTTTTTATATGGGATGCCTGCTTTGATTAAATAAGTAGTTTTATTTGTTTTTTAAGGGTTTTATTTATTTATTCATGAGAGACAGAGAGAGAGAGACAGAGAGAGAGAGAGAGGCAGAGATACAGGCAGAGGGAGAAGCAGGCTCCATGCAGGAGCCCAACGTGGGACTCGATCCCAGGACTCCAGGATCACACCCTGGACTGAAGGCAGGCACCAAACTGCTGAGCCACCCAGGGATCCCCAAGTAGTTTTTTAAAAGTAATGTACCAAACCTAGACCCATACATAGGTTAACACACACATATACATACAGCACAGATATACACATATCATAGATATATGTATACATGTTATATATACATCAAATTTTCTAGTTCTAATATATCAGACTTTTAAAAAAATAATGTATCTATTTGAGAGAGAGAGATGCAAGAGTGGAGGGAGGGGTAAAAGGAAAGAGCAGAGCTCAACATGGGTCTCAATCTCACAACCCTGAGATCATGGCCTGAGCCAAGACAAAGAGCCAGATGCTTACCCAACTGAGACACTAAGGTACCCCTGATATATCTGACTTCTTGAGTAATATAAACCTCATTTGCACTAATGAGCCCATTAGTCCTCCTAAATCTTAGCAGTAAGTGAATATGAGAAATAGACATCACTTCTGATGAAAAAACCCTAGGAGAGGAAGAGAGGAAGGAAGTAAGAAAGTAGCCCTACTTCTCACAAGACTACTGAATAAGGAATTGTGAGAGGATTAAGACTGCTAGATTAGGTCTAAAGTGGATGTCTCACTACATTCTACTTAGCAAACGTTCTTAGGACAAACACAACTTTTTCAGCACTCCCCAAACAGAAGCCTTGATGGAAATTCTACTCAGCTGAATCAGGATCTATGAACACTATTATCTATTTTCAATTATTACTAGCCTAGACAAATATAAGAAAGTTAGTATTCAGCACCCACATGTAGCACTGATTTTCCCTCACATGAGGGTGTGAACTATACATTTCCACATAATGATCATATTCCTGACAGGAAAAGTCTATGGTTAATGGTGCTAACAAATTCTCAGACATGATAAACTACCTAAGGAAAAGAAGCTGGCAACCGAAGATTCAGAAGCTCTATCATGTAGAATAAAGAAGTGGTGATCACTGCATAAGATACAGAGAAGTTCAATCATTGTGTTGTACACCTGAAACTAATGTAACATTGTGTGTCAACTATAACGGCAAAAAAATTAAAGTGAAGTGTGTAATTTGTACATGAGCTATGTTATTCTACTGAAGAAATAATTTGAGCATCTAGATGCTGTGCCATGGTTACCTTTCCAGGCTTTCCAGAAAGATAAATCCCATTTTTAGACAAGAATATGTGAATTTCTTTGATTTACAATGAAAAACTTAGGCTATGTAGTCAATATCAGGTTTAGGCTAACTGGGTGACCAATTATATAACTTAGATTCTATCTTGCCAGTCACTGTTTTCTTATGTCATTCAATCCCAAGATCTCTAATTCTTCCTAGACTACCAATTTCCTAGCTTCAAAATTCTCTATGTCCACATCATGGTAACCTTGGAAACTCTGGGGGAAACTTCCTGAACTTATTCTTTAGAAGAAAACTGTAATAATCCATGTTAATGTCACCACTAAGCATGAGTAAAGTGATGGCATCCCATCTACATCATTCTTTATGAATCCTACTTCCCCGAAATTCATACTAGATCTAACCAGAAACATTTACCTGAAATTTTGTCATTTATTATTATTGATTTTTAATTATATGTTATTTTGGGAAACACACATACAACACTAACTTTAATCACCCTCTAGCTCTTGATAAAAGTAGCAACTACCTCATCCTTCTTTGTAAATGGCTTCAAATATCCAATTTTTGATATAAAAAATCATTATAAAACAATAGGGTTTACAGATCATTTTCTATTTTATTTAAACTAAGATTCTAGCAATGAACATACTATTATTTATTTTTTATATATTGTCTCTAAAGACTTCTATTTGGTTCTAGCAATGAACATACTATTATTTATTATTTTTATATATTGTCTCTAAAGACTTCTATTTGGGCAGAGAGGATTTCTTTGTCTGCTCAGGCTACTAGGAAGAACAGCATGACTGAGTGGGTTATAAAGAACAGAAATTAAAAAAAAAAAAAGAACAAATTTATTTTCACGGTTTTTTTTTTTTTTTTTTTTATTCATTTATGATAGTCACACAGAGAGAGAGAGGCAGAGACATAGGCAGAGGGAGAAGCAGGCTCCATGCACCGGGAGCCTGATGTGGGATTCGATCCTGGATCTCCAGGATCGCGCCCTGGGCCAAAGGCAGGCGCCAAACCGCTGCGCCACCCAGGGATCCCTATTTTCACAGTTCTTGAAGATGGAAGTTGCTATCAGGGTGCCAGGATGGTCCAATGAGTGGACTCTTCTGATTTTCAGGCTGCTAGTTGTATCCTGGAAAGTCTTTTTAGAGACACTAATCCTATTCATAAAGCCTTGTCCTCCAACCTAATCACCTTATTATAAAGGCCCCACTTTCTAATACCATCATATTGGGTATTAGAATTTCAGCACATGTATTTTGGGGGATCACATTCAGACCATGGCAGCGGATATATATAATCATTATATAAGATCAAAATGTAGGTTTGGAGGTGCCTGGGTGGCTCAACGGTTGAGCATCTGCCTTTGGCTCAGGTCATGAGGTCTAGGGATCGAGTTCCATATCAGGCTCCCTGTGAGGAGCCTGTTTCTCCCTCTGCCTATGTCTTTGCCTCTCTGTGTGTGTCTCATTAAAAAAATAAATAAAATCTTTATTTTAATTGTAGATTTGTTGTTGAAAGAATGTACTTTGTAAACACTATTTATGAGCACTTTAAAAGGGTTATCTTATTTAATCATCAGAATAAACATTTGAATGAAGTGTTTCTATTATCCTCATTTTTCAGATACAGAAATAAAATTTCAAATAGGTTAAATAACTTGCAGCAGAACTAAGAGATACTGCTAGGTCACTGTGATGCCAGAAAGTGCTCTTAATGACTCTATAACACTACTTTTGGGGCAGTTTAGGGGAATTTTTACACTCTATTTTTTTTTTTCATTCTCATTGTGTCCCAAGGACCTAAACACACACAAGTTCAAGAATTATGTTTTAAACATATTATTTTCTAGGATCAATTACACCACATATGTTGTCTGAACATTCTATCACGTTTTGTTTTTTTGTTTTGTTTTTTTTTTTTAATTTGAGGGAGAAAGAGAGAGCACATGGGCAAGTGGAGGAGCAGAGGTAGAGGAGAGAAAATCCTCAAGTAGATTTTCCTCTGAGCACAGAGCCCAAAAAAGGGCTTAATCTCAAAATCGTGAGATCATGACTTGAGCTGAAATTGAGAGCTGTTCGCTTAAATGATTGAGCTACCCAAGCACCCCTCTATCAAATATTAATAGATTTATCAAGTTATTTGCAAAGGTGCATGCATATTTATATGAAGTGAAGGACTTAAGAAAAAAAAAGCTACTCTAGACACAGTATAAACAATTCAAGAATAGAGACGAAAGTACCGGGACGCCTGGGTGGCTCAAAGGTTGAGCATCTGCTTTGGGCTCAGGGCGTCATCCTAGAGACCTGGGATCGAGTCCCACATCAGGTTCCCTGCATGGAGCCTGCTTCTCCCTCTGCCTGTGTCTCTGCCTCTCTCTCTCTGTGTCTCTCATGAATAAATAAAGAAAATCTTAAAAAAAAAAAGAAAGAAAAAAGACGAAAGTACCATTTCCAGATGTATCATCTCATTTTCATGTTTCAAATACATACTAATACCATTTTTGATAGTGCAAATGGAAAATAAAATTTCATGATGCAAATGGAAAATATAGGTTTTTGAAAGCAAAACTATATGAATTTTTAATCCATCATATTCAGTATTAGCTATGTGCCACAGGGCGCCTCATTCAATCTTTTTAGGCTTCAATTTCCTTAATAGAATGATAATTAAAATACCTACTTTCAAAGATTTAAGGATTAAAGAAAGATTATATTAAGGATTAAAAATGTATAATAGATCTTCTGAATAGTAAGAAATCGGTATTAGTTTTTGCCCATTTTAAAAAATTTAATGGACCACAGTATGAATTTTCTATTGAAACTTATTCTTCATCCAGAAAAAAATATAACTATTACAATGACTCAATGCTATTTATTTATTTATTTATTTTGAGTCTAACTGCCTCTTACTTTTCCAAAGCATTAAGAATGTTAATTCAACTTCTGGGAAAGGCAACTGCTTAGAGATTATCATTTTTCCTTGAATGGTGAGTCCAAGAAAGGATCATAGACTTTTGGATTTTAATGACTTCCAACTATATTTATGACATTTCAAAATAACTTTAAAGTTTAGGCTAATTAACACAATTATCAAACTTATTCCATGTTTATCTCCCCAAATGATTATATTAAGGCAATTCTTACATATTTTTTTCATACACTATTTCGCCTCAAAAAAAAAATCCTCTGGCAAATACTTTACCTTATAGATGTCAAGCCTTATTTTAAACTGCATATGCTTAGTTGAGATTGCAGAATTAATTGAGAAAGAATAGTGATGGGCATTCTGGAAAGAAAAGAAAAGAGGAGAGGAGAGGAGAGGAGAGGAGAGGAGAGGAGAGGAGAGGAGAGGAGAGGAGAGGAGAGGAGAGGGGAGGGGAGGGGAGGGGAGGGGAGGGGAGGAGAGGGGAGAGGAGAGGGGAGAGGGGAGAGGGGAGGGGAGAGGGGAGAGGGGAGAGGAGAGGAGAGGAGAGGAGAGGAGAGGAGAGGAGAGGAGAGGAGAGGAGAGGAGGGAGAGGAAAGGAAAGGAAAGGAAAGGAAAGGAAAGGAAAAAGGAAAGGAAAAAGGAAAGGAAAAAGGAAAGGAAAAAGGAAAGGAAAAAGGAAAGGAAAAAGGAAAGGAAAAAGGAAAGGAAAAAGGAAAGGAAAAAGGAAAGGAAAAAGGAAAGGAAAAAGGAAAGGAAAAAGGAAAGGAAAAAGGAAAGGAAAAAGGAAAGGAAAAAGGAAAGGAAAAAGGAAAGGAAAAAGGAAAGGAAAAAGGAAAGGAAAAAGGAAAGGAAAAAGGAAAGGAAAAAGGAAAGGAAAAAGGAAAGGAAAAAGGAAAGGAAAAAGGAAAGGAAAAAGGAAAGGAAAAAGGAAAGGAAAAAGGAAAGGAAAGGAAAGGAAAGGAAAGGAAAGGAAAGGAAAGGAAAGGAAAGGAAAGGAAAGGAACAGCTAGTCTCTGAGACTAAAGTGAAACAAGCCTAACAATTATACAGTGATCACGCCAGGGAAAAAGGTGGCAAAGTGTCACTGATGTACTACTTTTGCCACATGCAATGCCATTCCCTCAGTAAGAATCACTTAGAATTTGTCCAAGTGATTTCAGACTTCATAAATTGATTTGATTTGCCCAGTGAAAGAGGAGTGGAAGTGACATGTATCTTGAGCAGGAGATTTAAAGGTTAGCCCATGTTTCACCTTTTAGGTTTCCTCTGCAATGACAACCAACAAAATTCCAGAAGGAAGCTATTCATTTATATTGGGTTCTGCAGGAAAGGAAATATGGAACAGAGCCTAAGCCAACCAATGGCAGACACATAGTAGGAAACAAATATTTGTTGTTGTAGCTCTTTACTATTTTAAGGTTGCTGTTTAATACAGAACAATCTAACCTGTTCCTATGATATAAAGATATGATAGCAATTAAAATTAGTATAAAATACAAAATATGAAATAGTCTTAAAGAACTGAAATTTAAATACTATTAAATATTTATCAGAGATGTCTACTAAAGTAGATCAAGTTGTATAATAGACAAACTTGCGGGTATCTGCTTAAATAAATATATAAACCAATATATAAATAAAGTTATATATTTGGGTTATGAATTTTTAATAACAAATATTTATAAAGTACTTAGCACTAGTTAAAACCTACTATTCTAAGTAGTATAAATACAACCCTTATAATTGCACATTACTTAATTACTGAACAATTTATTGTGAGATAATTCAATGATTGGTTCATCAACATGTGGTATGAATTCCCAAAATTATGAATAAGTCAAAGATAAAATGTATATTTTTAAGGATTTCTCCTTAATATCTGGATCTTTACAAATAAAAGACACAGTTGAGTATGGGTCCTAGTTCTGCACTTGGTTACCTGTTGCATAATCCTGTGAAATATATTTCATTAGCTACCTCAATTTCCTTAATAAAATCAATCTAACCAATAGAATTTGTTGGTACTGGGAAGCTTTTGGCATTGTACTAAGTTCTGGGTAATTAATAGTAAATAGATCTAACTCTTCTGTTAATCTCATAGGATTTATAGAAGAGACAGACAAAAAAATAGAAAATGAATAAATAGATAATTAAAGTTTCATTCTGAGGAAATTATTATTTTTTTCTGAGGAAATTAGTTTTAAGTCAAGATCTGAAGAGTGAGGAACATGGAAAGCAAAGTGTTGAATATCCCTTCAAGAAGATAAAACAACATCTGAGAAGCCCTGAGAAGGAAAAGAACTTGAGGTTCTCTAGGAAAAGAATGAGGGTCCAGAGGGCCTATGCATAGAAAAATATGATAGGGTATCAGAGGTCGTTAAAATCTTCATAAGCTAGGGAGCTCCTGGGTAGCTCAGTCGGTATAGCATACAACTCTTAATTTCGGTTCAGGTCTTGATCTCTAGGTTGTGGGATCCAGCCCTGGTCAGGCTCTGTGCTGAGCACAGAGTCTACTTGTCCCTCTCCCTCTGCTCCTCCCCCTCTCCCCCCCAACCCCGTTTATGCTCTCTGTCTCTATCTCTTGAAATAATTAAAACATCTAAAAAATATATATTCATAATAACAAAGAATTTGACTTTAAATGCAATTGCATGCCATTAAAAGATACTAAGTAAAAGAAAATAGTATCTTTGAATTTGTGGGGTATTCTTTTAAAACTACTTTGAGTAATATATCAAGGAATTTGATGGGGAGAAATGGTACATTGGCCAGTTTTAGGACATTAAGGCAGAAACATACAAATTTCAGTGGCAAACAGTAAGCCCTTATTACTTGCTAATAGATCTCTGTGTTAGCTAGACAGCTGGAGTCATTCTGCTCCTTCCTGCATATTGAGTTGAGATCTTTTACACATCTCATATTCTTGGGGTCTGGTATAGGGGAATCAGATATATGGGTCATGCATTTCCCATGGTGGGCCCAGAAGCTCTCAGAGAGGTAAACAGAAATAAGTTATTTTACTTAAGGCATAAGCTTGCAATCTGCACCAGGTCATTTTAGCCAAGGAACATCACACAGACAAGGATAGAGTCCATATTCTGGGCTTATTTAGGTGAGGCTAAGGTTTGTTGCTTATAATATTTACTAAGCAAAAATTCAAATACTGCAAAAGAGAAAAATACGAACACTAATAAATCTACCATAGTAATTAAAGATAGAGATGATAACAGTAAAAAAAAGGGGGGGTATATTTGAAAGTAATGTTAACTTATATTTAATAACTTACTATACTCCAGGCAATATTTATGGACTTTACTTTTATTAATTCATCTGAGTCTCACAACTACCTATGATTAGATTTGAAAATCGAGATTTAGAGGGGCTAAGTGTTTTTTACAATATTACAGCTTATAAGCAAAAGAGCTAAATTTTAAAGACAAGCAGCCTCTGTAGAACTTGAAGTCATAACAACTGGCTAGGGATACTGTAAACATTAAATAAGTGAGTATATAAAGTGGTTAATTGAGGTGCATACCACAGAGTAAATACTAAGTAAATGTTATCATTGCTAATATTTAACAAAGGAAAATGATGATTTGAAAATCATAATCCCTGACCTCAGTGAATTTTCAGATTTAAATAAAGCAAGGTGGTAATATATGAAGCATATTTAAAACATACATTTTTTAAAAGACATCTAATCCTGATCAGACAGGTTTTATTGTCTTTATATGGGGAACAAAAATTTGAGGTCTGAAAACTTTATGCAATGGGTTTCGGGTTACAGTTTACAAGTACCAGGTTTTTTATTTAACTTTAGTATAACCAGGATTCTAGTCCAGGATTCTTTCTACAGCTTCATGCTGGGAAATGTTTTACCACCAGCAGATAGTCACCAAAGAAGATAAAATAGACCACCCCACCACACACACATACATGCAGATACACAAGAACTTATTCATCGTTATCTGTCTGTTGTGATTACTTAGTATGTCATCAAACAAGAAGGCCACACTACAAACGTGTATTTATTCTATATAATGAGAATGATCTCAGTAGTAATATCTGAAATTACAGATACCTCCTCATCCTCCATCCCCAAATGCCTCTCCCTAGATGATACATCCTAGGGTTCCCTGGGCACACCAGGTGGAAAGTCATGGCAGATGATTTAGCACCCTTACTTCTCCAGGACTGATCTCAGGTCACATGGTACTAACTGCAGGGGCATCAGAACTCTGCCAGATTTCAAGTTCTTTAAAAGAAGCACCTGCATTTGTCTTGCTCCATTTCTAGAAGAATGCCTGGCTCAGAAATGTACTCAGTAAATATTTCTTAAATGGGTGAATTAAGAAATGAATGAATCCTAAGGCTCTCAGTCCACGGGTATAAGATCAGTTGATGTAACTGTAGGCTATATATTTATGCTTTGGATAGAGAAAGGTAGTGAGCACAGATAGAAAGCAGAATGTTGTAGCTGAAAGTAAGCAGCTCTGATGTCTGGAATTGACTGAAGAAGCTGTTTTCCTGCTTCTAACTAAAATAAGGATTTTCTAATCTTTTGAATTGCCTGATAGACTATAAGATCAGTTCTTACATTGGATATATATTCCTGGGATGCCCGAGCATGTACTAGAGGTCATTCTGCCCACATTTATCTCTTATAGATAATAATCAATGGAGAAGTTTTGATATCACTGTATGCATGGGTAGGTGTAGGAAATAGTGCAGATGGAAGGTATTAATTCCTAGAAATGATGATGTCCTGTTTGCAAAGGTGTAGAAAGTCATTAAATTTCTACTAGTGTGAGTTAAAAATGTGAGTTGTGTTCTTGCTAGAAAACATAACACTGGAATATTGTTTTCATACTTGTTGATTCCTTTAAGCTAGCACTTTCACCCCTTCAATCAAGGGTGACAAAGAACACAGACACCTTGAGTAATATAATCTAGACCAGGGATGCCTGGGTAGTTCAGTCGGTTAAACATCTGACTCTTGATTTTGGCTCAAGTCATGATGTCAGGGTCATGAAATCAAGTCCCATGTTGGGTTCCACGCTCAGTGTGGACTCTGCTTGAGATTATCTCTCTCCCTCTTCCCCTCCCCTCACTCGTGCTCTCTCTCTCTAAAAGTAAATAAATAAAGTCTTTTTAAAAATATCATCTAGACTAAAGACACACTGTTGGCATTACATTTAGACCAGATACTACCTTACTAACACCTTATTTTTTTTAAATGGCTCAACTGAAATACAATTTTATTTCAGCACATACAATAGTTCAGGTGGTTCTTTTCCACAGAGTGACTCAGGGTCCCCGATTCTTGGATTGTCGTCTCTACCTTGCATCATATTGGCATCTACTAGTGCAAGGGGAAGTGGAATGTTCAAGAGGGAAATTAATTTATTAAATTCTTTGCCTATAAGTAACTGCCATCATTTTTGTTGATATTATTTAATGAGAACTAATCACATAACCACATACAGATGTAAGAAGAGCAAGTGAATGTATTTCTTAACTGGGTAGCTGTCTCCTGGCTGCAAGTGCCTAGTGGGATTAAGGGAGAAACAGCTCCTCCCACAGTCCATTTTTCTGACCACCAAATTTACCTTTTATTCTTTCGGTGGGAAATGTATACTCGTCTTCCTACATGAAGAAAATACCTATTCTATTCCTAAGGAAAACATCCCAAATTCTCATTATGAATTTGCATCTGGCTCAAAATTAAGATTAAGAACTGCATTTAGGGGCAGCCTGGGTGGCTCAGCAGTTTAGCACTGCCTTCGGCCCAGGACATGATCCTGGAGTCCAGGGATCGAGTCCCACATCGGGCTCCCTGCATGGAGCCTGCTTCTTCCTCTGCCTGTGTCTCTGCCTCTCTCTCTCTCTCTGTCTCTCATGAATAAATAAATAAAATCTTAAAAAAAAGAACTGCATCTAGCTCAAAGCCTAGGATCTCTGGATGATGTACAGTCTTTCAAGGTCCAGAGGTGGCTTCCTTAATCTTTATTAGCCTGTTAACTAAGAAGACCAGCTAATTACACCTATCTTTCCTCATACCAGATATACAATGGTGGAAAAAAGGTAGACCATTATGTCAAGAATCCCACAGTAAGCACTACTTCTTGATCATTTCACTGTGTAGGCATTAAAATGTCCCTTGTAACAGATTACAGATTAGGCTTGTAGAATCTTTGAGAGCAATTCTCTTGTTATTGTTCTGCATGGACCCTGGTTTTATCTACAGAGTTTTTTTCCCTCATCCATTTCCTCTATCATTTGAAGTAAATTTGGATAATTTTAGGCATCTTATCAATACCAGGAATATACCTTGGGTTTATTGTGTCTCCCGATAATACAGTTTTGACTCTTCTGTGAGAAACATAAAGCCACAGTAACCAGACAACAAAAAGAAATAAAAGGTATCCAAATTGGCAGGGAAGAAGTAAAACTTTCACTCTTTGTAGATGACATGATACTACATATAAAAAAATCCAAAAGACCACCAAAAAAAAAAACTGCTAAAATTGATACTTGAATTCAGTAAAGTTGCAGGATACAAAATCAATGTACAGGAATCAGTGGCATTTCAATATATAAATAATGAAACAGCAGAAAAATAAATCAAGGAATCTATAAATGCACCAAAAACTATAAGATACCTAGTAATAAACCTAACCAAAGAGGTAAAAGCTCTGTGCTCTGAAAACTGTAAAACACTCATGAAAGAAATTGAAGATGAGGCAATTAAGTGGAAAAACAGTCCATGCTTGTGGGTCGGAAGAACAAACATAATTAAAATGTCTATACTATCCAAAGCAATCTATACATTTAATGTAATCCCTATCAAAATACCACCAACACTTTTCACAGAGCTGGAACAAATAACCCTAAAATTTGTATGGAACCACAAAAGACCCTGAATAGCCAAAGCAATCTTGAAAAAGGAAAGCATAGCTAGAGGCATCACAATTCTGGACTTCAAGCTATATTACAAAGCTGCAGTCATCAAGACAGTATGGTACTGGCACAAATTGATGAATGAAACAGAACAGAAAACCCAGAAATGGTCCCACAATATATGGCCAACTCATCTTTGAAAAAGCAGGAAAGATTATCCAATGGGAAAAAAAGACTGTCTTCAACAAACGGTTTGGGAAAAGTGGACAGCAATGTAGAAGAATGAAACTGAACCAGTTTCTCACATCACACACAACAGTAAATTCAAGATGAATGAAAGACATAAACGTGAGACAGGAAACCATCAAAATCCTAGAGGAGAACACAAGCAGTAACCTCTTTGACACTGGCCATATAACTTCTTACTAGATATGTCTCCTGAAGCGAGAAAACAAAAGCAAAAATAAACTACTGGGATTTTTATCAAGATTAAATGTTCTGCACAGTGAAGGAAACGATCAACAAAACTAAAAGGCAGCCTATAAAATGGGAGAAGATATTTGCAAATAACTTATCTGATAAAGGTTAGTATCAAAAATATATAAAGAACTGATACAATTCAACACCCAAAAAATAAATAATGCAATTAAAAATGGGCAGAAGACATGAATAGACATTTTGCCAAAAAAGGCATCCAGGTGGCCAACAGATACATGAAAAGATGCTCAACATCAGTAATCATCAGGCAAATACAAATCAAAACCATGATGAGATACCACCTCACATCTGTCTGAATGGCTAAAATTAACAACACAAGAAACAACAGATATTAGCAAAGATGTGAAGAAAGGGGAACCCTCTCACACTGTTGGTGAGAATGTTGGTGCAGCCCCTCTGGAGAACAGTATGGAGGCTCCTCAAAAAGTTGAAAATAGAACTACCCTGTGATCCAGAAATTGCACTACTACATATTTATCCAAGGGATACAAAAATATAGATTAGAAAGGGGCATATGAATACCATTGTTTATAGCAGCAGTATCAACAGTAGCCAAACTCTGGAAAGATCTGGCATGTCGGCTTCAATAAAGAAGACTTCAATAAAGAAGATGTAATGTGTGTGTGTGTATATATATGAATATTTACCAGACATCAAAAAGACTGAAATCTTGCCATTTGCAAAGATTTGGATGGAACTAGAGTGTATTATGCTAAGTGAAATAAGTCAGTCAGAGAAAGACAAATACCATATGATTTCACTCACATGTTGAATTTAAGAAACAAAACAAAGTAGCAAAAGAAAAAAAAAAAAGAAAGAAATACAAGCCAACAGACTCCTAACTACACAGAATAAACTGAAGGCTACCAGAGAGAGGTTGGTTGGGGATGGGTGATAAGCATTAGGTAATGTATGGAAGTGTTGAAAAACCTATATTGTACACTTGAAACTATATTACACTATATGTTAACCAACTGGAATTAAAAACTTAAAACATATAAAAATAAAAGAATACTAGGAAAAAGAAAACAAAACCATAAATATAATAGTATTTGCATTATTTAGAATTAGAAAATCAATTAGAAAATTGTAAGTATCTTACCTTTTTGCAAACATGTTTCACAAACCTGTAAGAATATATGTACATTGCTAGGGTCTTCTCCAGGGCTGACAAAGAATCCTGCCTAGGATGGCCTGAAATTTTAGCTTCATTTGCTCATGGTAAATGCACCTCTTACTAAAAGATATCCATCAACAGTGTCTAACCACACCTCCTTATTCTTGGGATCAGATGAGAAACTGGACTACACAGGGAATTTGAATTCTACAAATCTGACCAATATCCCTGAATTTGAGAAGAGTTTCCATGTAGATATAAACTGTTGACTACATGGGTCTTCCAACCAAGGAAAGAAAACACTAGGGAAGATGTAATGTAAGCCTTGCCCTGGATATATTTTTATTCAATCATGGTGCTTTAACAAACAAAGGGCATGACATTTGGGTTGTTTGAAAGCTAGATTCCTGGCACTAATACAAGATTCCTTTTTTCAGAACACTCTCAGTTTTTGCTGAGGTTATTGATTTGTTTATTCTGTGTTGATAAGCCATACAGCTCCAGAATTCAGAGTCATGCAGGGTTATTTGCATTTAAGAGTTAGTAAAGATGTAATTGCTTTTACTTCTGATGTCACATTATTAAATACTGCTCTTCATATTTGGTGTCCTCCCCCTCCTCTCCTCTACACCCTAGAGATCTCAAGAGGATAAATGTATATTTTACATTGATTTTGATCAAATGGCTTTTGCCCTGGGTAGTATTAGATGGCTAGGTCATTGCAGCAATTATACAGCAGTATTCCCCAAGTGGACCTTTCATCTACTTGTAATATAAAATCAATAATGTCTAAACAAGGACTGAGATGGCATTTTAATGTTTTCCAGAGAGCATTTAGACATCTGAGCTGTCTCAGAAGTGGTTTGAAGGTCCATTTCAAAAATGGGGGCAAAAAATGTTCTCTATGTCTTGTTTGTACATCTTTCTAGGTAACTAAGAAACAAATTTTTCTAAACATAAAACATAAAGTTGTAGTCTGTGCTAATAAGAAGCTTCAAGGAAATTATTGTTTGCATTTGCTCTTATAAACTAAGACTTGCCACTATATTTGCAACACCAGTATTCTCCAAATACAATACTAAATACATAATTAAAAACCTATAATTTTCCACCATTAATTTTGAAATCTATTTCACTGAGATGCAGTAAACTAATAGCATATTTAATTGGCGCTCATTTTGCATCATGAGCAAAGTTCAAAACAGTCTTTATTCAAATATTCAGGGACAGCTTTTACAATTTCTACAAGGTTATTTATAAATCTGAATTATTCTCTGCTATGTAGTGCATAAAACCAGGTTATATATGAGGGAGAAAATTTTAATTCATTTTTCATATGATAAAACTTAAGCAAATAATTTCCTTTGCTATCTATGTTCCTAATTACTTAACGAGAAATACTTTCCATGGAAACCTCTTGAAGCTACTTTCTTTCATTTCATCAGAACTAAAAAACCTGAGACCTCAGTGATTAATGTAGGTACCAGTTTCATCACTGGTTAGCACATTTCCTGTATTATGCACAGGAACCTAGAAGGAGGCCTCGGAAGTAAACTCAAAATATGCTCCGAAGGTATTTCAAGCCAGTGACCTTTCATTGAGTAGGGTTAAACTGACAAATGCTATAAAAGGTACAAAACTCCTCTGAGAAGCCCTTCATTTCAGTCTGTGCAATCAAAAGACCTAATTAATGCTTCCACTCATGAAATATTTATAAGTTCTATGTAAGCAGGTCAGCTTGTTAAACTAACTTACCTCTGCCAAGCACATCATTACATCACAAACCAGTGAATAGATATAAATCAGCCAGCTATTCCTGTAAGGAATTACGGAGTCAACTAAATACCCGGCAAATCACAAAGGAATCACTTCTCTCTTTTCATAAAAAAATACTATATGAAAGTTACTATAATCCTTTACTATTGCTGTATCACTATATTTATGAGAGTTATGATGAATTTCTAATAATTTAAATTTCTAATGCTCCCCCAAACCATCATACGCTTGCTTCTTTCATATTACTAAGGGCATCATATTCTTAAACTGTTTACACACATTTTATTTTGCTGTTTTAATTTTCTGCGATTTGTAGAGACCAATGAATAAGATATTCCCAGACCTATACATTAGAAAATGTTGAAAATAATGATAATACTTAAAATGTCACTTTTAAGCTCTTAGCATATCCAAAGTGCATACTATAATCTCCGCCAAGAATTTAGGTTGTAAAGATGTCTGTATTAGTACTATGTTGGGTAAACTGAATATTTTAATTTTAAACCATCAAGTTAGTTAGCATCTATATACTATAACTCTTATTTTGTAGCCACCGAAGTCTGATATTTTTAAAAAATATTTTATTTATTTATTCATGAGAGACACAGAGAGAAGCAGAGACAGAGGCAGAGGAAGAGAAGCAGGCTCCCTGCAGGAGCCTGCTGCAGGACTGGATCCCAGGTCTCCAGGATCACGACCTGGGTCAAAGGCAGATGCTCAACCACTGAGCCACCCAGGAGTCCCACCATCAAAATCTGATTGAGTTGCTTTAGCCTTAACTTTCCTGCCCATTCAAGAACATTCCTGAACTTTTGCAACTGAAAGTTTCTAGAACTATTTTATAATTGTCTTAGAAAACAATTGCCAAGATGTCCCATAACTGATCCATCCATCAATATTTATCTATTTACCATATATTGATCATGCCATAGTAACTGTCATATGCTGGAATAAATCAGTATCTCTTTATCATGTGTTCTTTCTTAACTTCTCCTTCCAATCTATTATTGCCAATTGTTCTTTCCAGGGTACCCTTGTATATAGTAAGGCTATATCTGCGATATTGTGCTTAATACAGATACCATAATTTTTGAGGGACTTTAAAAAATATTCTAGAGGATGATAATAAATGTTCACATGCTGGAATTCACCAACTATCATATAATACAATGTCTCTAAGGAAACTAAGGGTAAAAGGAGCCAAAAGTTAATTTAAAGAACAATAACTGAAAAGTTGTCATGTTAGAAGCAACTTCAGTGGGGCTCAAAAACTTAATCAGAAGTATTCAGCACTGCAGGAAGGAAAGATATGAATCAGTAGAAGATGAAAGATTTGAAATTGTTACTATGCAGCAATTTTTAAAATTTTATAAATAATGTTTGGATTTGCCAATTATTCCAAATAAAATTAAAATTTAATAATATTGAGAAGTGAGCTAAGAACCAAAAAAACCCAAAAAAACAAAAACCAACCCAAACCACAACACACACACACACACACACACACACACACACACACACACACACAAAGGAAGAAATAGACAAAACCCTGCTTAGGTACCAACAGAGAATAAATGTTCCTTGCTTATAAAATTTCTATGTTCCTCAACATTTCTATACTATCAGATGGTGTTATGCAATAAGTAGTTGCAATGTATGTAAAAAAGTCTGTGCTTCAAGGAATACATTTTTCACTTTCTATGCTATTTTAATTGGTGAGTAGAACTGGCAAATTCCAAAGTGTTAGCGATGGAATTGTCACCCTTGACAAATAGGGTGGATGATCAGTTACTTTTTTTTAAAGATTTTATTTATTTACGAGAGAGAGAGAGAGAGAGAGAGAGAGAGAGAGAGAGAGAGAAGCAGGCTCCATGCAGGCAGCCCGACATGGGACTTGATACAGAATCCTGGGGTCATGACCTGAGCCCAAGGCAGATGCTCAACTGCTGAGCCACCCAGGCGTCCTGCCCCTAGTGTATTCTTATATTCATTAAATTCGTCCCTGCTAAAGACCTGTCCTGGACAGAAGAGCTTTGAAATAATAAGTTGATACAAAACTATGGGGAGAGGAAAGGTAGATCACGAGTCAGACAAAAATCTGTGCCAATTCTGTCATATATGAGAAAGCTTCTAAAATCACGTTTGAGGCATGCATCACAAAGTGTGTGGGGTCTACATGCTGTCCTTGGATGAAAGGATGCACCTAACTGGAATAGAAGGTTTTCTTTCTAAAGAAATTCATGAGTAAATTGAACAAAAGACTAGTCCTAGTTGCTCACTGACTTGTAGGGTTTCCTAATCAATTGCACTATGATCCAGGGGTTGCTGTCCTTGGCCAAAGTGAACAGTATCAGTCAGAAAAGAAACAGGCTGAAGCTGTTGGTCTCTTTTAGATTTCTGTCAATGTATTAAGATCTTTTGCCTTTTGTGGATGATCCAGGGAGAAGTTAAGAATTTGGGAAAAAAAACAAGGCAAGTTTCTGCATCTAATTTAGAAAAATGTATATGGCTGTAACTCTGTAGCAATACTAGATTATGTCAAGAATGTTATTTTGGGATCAAACATGCTAATTAATGGTCTTGAAAGTATCAGAATATTGTGGAATGTTTTCCAAAGTGTCTACAGAGAGCTTACAAGATTATGAAATTATGATATCGACTATCTTGAGCAGGAAACTATTCTTCCTTAAACACAGTGTTTGATTGGGAGGTCAAATAGAAAAACACGATAATGTGACACCATGGAGCTACACAACACTGACAAGATAGTTCTAATATGCAAATTGTAAAGAAAATAGTGTAGTATAAATAGCTTTCCCCACATGATACTGTTTGTTCTATCGTATGAAATTTGTCCCTTACAGATCTAACAGTTTGGGGGATGTAGAACAAAATAAGAGAGATTGATTGTGTTTTTGGTAAAACCAGGGAACACATACTGAGAGGTCTGGCCTAGCTACACCCTTCCTGGCTTTTTTTATGTATCATTTCTACCCTGACAGATGACTATGATATATTTTGCTTCTTGGATATATATGAATAAATTTATGTTCCTGGCTAGTAGTGTGTGGATGCATTCTTTAGAATTTATCAGCTCCAGCTACAGGTATAAGTACAGAAATATGAGCTAAGAGCCATAAAACCTCATATATAAAATGCTATTTTCTCTGAAAATTTTTCTTGATAGCCTTCCCTTTTGTCTACTCTCCAAGAACATTACTATCCTTTCTATTTTTCACTCAGGTTATGTGAAATATGATTATGGTGCTTAATTATCTTCAGGTATGATGGTTTTTTGCTGTATTTCTTAATACATGAAACTCTTTGGAGGTGGGGAGAAGGCAGCATATCTTTCTCTGAAGTACACTTTGAAGTGCTTAGTAATGCTCTGTGGACACCTTATATATCAATTGAAAAATCTGAACATGACAGTTGGTCAACCTACTACTATCTAGTTACCTAAATGCTTCATGGAATGTATTATCTAATAACATGACCATAACTCCAAGTATCTAAATAAACCATAAGCATTTTATAAATAATAGAGATACTGAGTTACACCCAGCTAGAAGGCATATTTCAGAAATGTCAAGCTGTTTGATATCTTACATTAGCTTTGAATATCCTATCTTTACATCTGATGAGACTGACATAAAAAAGGGATCTCATGATATTACTAAACTCACCTGATGTGTAGGAAGCAGATATATTTCATATCAAAATATATTCAATGTTATAAAAACATAACAGAATCAAATGTAGTTAGTAAATTACTTACTCGTATTTTAAAAGCCAACTTCTTGTTCATGTAAGAACACACTGTTAGCTATTTTATAACTTACTTTCTATTTTATTTCTTTCCAAAAGTAAAAACTCTAACATAAATTGTAAAAGACCTGAAAAGTAAAAATGGATTAATTTTCTTGAGCCTATCAGAGATCTGGGTCCACACAGTATAACATGTTGAGAATTTCAGAGACCTTGGAAGGGGATGAAAGCATTTTGCCTGTGGAATGGATGTGAATCTTTAGGAGCCAGAGGATACATGGTGGTAGACACAATAATGGTCACCCCCAAAGATATCCCAGTACCAGTGAGCATGTGATGTTACATAGAAAAGGAAAATTAAGATAGGGATATTATGTAGAACTATTTAGATGGGTCTAATGTAGCCACAAAAGGCCACAGAAGTAGAAAAGTGAAGCTTAGAGTAATGTGATATGAGAAGGTCTCAGCTCATTTTTGCTAACTTTGAAGATAAAGAACTAAGTGCATCCTCTAGAAGCTGGAAAATATGAGCAAATAAATCCTACCCAGAGCCACAGAAAGGAGGCACCACTGGCAACACTTTGATTTTAGCCCAGTAAGATCTGTGTCAGACATCTAACTTACAGAACTGTAAAAATAACAGACTGTGTTGTCTAAGCCACTAACTTGTGGAAATCTGTTACAGCAGCCATGATTAACTGATACACAAGTCAAAGAACTGACTTGGCTTCTGGGGACTGACAGATATGTACCTGCAAGGAGCAAGAGTTTAACCATTAAGTTACCCAAGCATTAGTTCACCAGAGCAAATGCCATTGGAGGCTATATGAGCTGTCAAAAAGATTCAGTTGTATTTTCCTAAAAACATTATTAAAGTTTGAGTGTGGGATAGCTTGGAAATTTAAAGCCCAGGTTGCTAGACATATAGGGACATAATAATAATAGAATAAATTCTCTAAGTAGATATATGGGAACCATAAATGTGTATGCACCTAAAAATAGTGCCACAAAATAAATGAGGCAAAATGGATACCTTGAAAGGAAAAAGAGACAAATTCACAACTACAGTTGTAGGATGCAACACTCTCAGTAATTGATAAAATCAGGAAAAAGAAAATCAGTAAAGACATAACAATACAATACAATACAATACTATTGAACAATACTGTTGAACAATACTATTAACCTAATTGACCTATAGATAATTCAAAAACATCAAAAAATATGTTGTCTACCAGGACATATGCACATTCACCAAAATGGGGCAAAAACCCCAAATCTTATCAAACTTAAAAGAATAAATATCATGCCAACTATGTTCTCAGATTATAGCAAATTAAACTAAAGTCAGTTACAGAAATAAGTTTGAAAAATCAGTAGAAATATTTGGAAATACAGAATTGAAAAAAAATGTGGGGGGGGGGACCTGGGTGGTTCAGTCAGTTAAGCATCTGTCTTTGTCTCAGGTCATGATCCCAGGGTCCTAGGATTGAGCCCACATCAGGCTCCTGGCTCAGCAGGGAGTCTGCTTCTCCTCCCTCTACCACTCCCCTGCTTGTGTTCTCTCTCTCTCTCTCTCACAAATAAATAAATAAAACCTTTTTTAAAAAATAACATGTGAATAAGGGACACTGAAAGAAAAATTTTAAAAATTCAATTAAAAAATTAAAACATTTCAAAATTGTTAATGCAACTGACATACTTAAAGGGAAATTTACGGAATTAAATGCTAATGCTAGGGAAAAAAAAAAGAGAGAGAGAGAGAGAGATTAGGTTGGTTACCTTAGTGTGTACCTTAAGAAACTAAAGAAGAGCAATAAACTAAAAGAAAACAAAAATAAATAATGAAATTATTTAAATGTAAGTTAAATTTAAAACCAAAAACAATAAACAAAACCAATGAAAACAAAGCTTATTTGTTAAAAAACTGAATGAAAGATTCACCTTTGAAAAGTTGAATAAAGTGGAAATAACAATGAACAAGTGAATAGAATCATAGTCATATTGACCAAGAAAAAAGAGGACACAAATTGCCAACACTGGATATCCCAATTTTCTTTTTTTTTTTTTAAGATTTTATTTATTTATTCATGAGAGACACACACAGAGAGAGAGAGAGAGAGAGAGAGAGACAGGCAGAGGGAGAAGCAGGCTCCATGCAGGGAACCTGACGTGTGGGACTTGATCACGGGACCCCAGGATCACTCCCTGGGCTTAAGGCAGCGCTAAACCGCCGAGCCGCCCAGGCTGCCCTGGACATCCCAATTTTCAATGGGATAATTAAATCACTATAGTCTCCATAGTGCTAAGTGAAAGAAGACAGAGAAAGATAAATACTATATGATCTTACTTATATGTGGATTCTAAAAACAAAAGACAAACCAAAAAAAGAAAAACATAAACAAGCTCGTATACATATACAGAACAGATTGGTGGTTGCAGGAGGTGGAGATTGGGGGTGGGCCAAATGGGTGAAAGGAGTCAAAAAAGACAAACTCCTAGTCATAAACTAAAAAAGTCATAGGGATGTCATGTACAGTGTGAAAACTGCAGTTAACAATATTACATATTTGAAAGTTTCTAAAAGCACAGATCTTAAAGTTCTCTTCACAATAAAAACCTTTTTTTTTTACTATGCGCAGTAAAGGATGTGAACTAGTCATATGGCGGTCATTTTGCAATATATACAAATATTGAATCATTACATCATATACGCAAGTCAATTATACCTCAAAAAAATCAATTCAGATATCAGGGGAAGACAAGATGTGATGAAGACTTTGCAAAATGGATTAACTGGGTTACAAACCTATGATATAGCTTCACTGAAGTAGATAAGGAAGAAAGTAATGGACCAAAATCACTTTGGAAAATGTTTCATCTAGATAATGTAAGGTTAAAGACAAATAGTATAGTCTAGTTGATAATTTTATTTCTCACAAGGCTATAATTTAGCAATTCTGAAAGCAACTTATATGTATATCAAGGTTGAACAAATGAGTAAATGGACTGTATATAATGAGAGCCAGTTTTCTCCATTTAGAGAGACAAGTTACAAATACACAAGGAGGAATGCTATAATGCACACTGTAGTTTTGGGGTTAGAGGTGGAGATTTCAGTATGAACTCATGTGTAGATAAATACAGAAATGCACATGATCATTTGTTTGGAAATGAGTTAACATGCTTACTCGCTTGCTTTAATGCACGTCCACAAATTTTTTTACTGAGGTGCCTGGGTGGCTCAGTGGTTGAGCATCTGCCTTTGGCTCAGGGCGTGATCCTGGGGTCCTGGGATGGAGTCCCACATCAGGCTCCCCACAGGGAGCTTGCTTCTCTCTCTGCCTGTGTCTCTGCCTCTGTGTGTGTGTGTCTCATGAATGAATGAATGAATGAATGAATGAATAAAAAACAAATAGATAAAAATTTTTTTCTGCATACTTCCCTCTCAGAGGTGGAACTTAACTTCTTTCCCTATGTATACAGGCTGGACTTAGTCACTCACTTCCAAAGAACAGAGAATGAAAAGGGAAAATAGTAACTCTTCCTTGGAGAAACCTGACAGAGACCACTTTAACTAAATGGTTACTTTAACTTCATGAATAATGACTCATGTGGATATCATGCATGCCCTGATAGGGCACTTCTCTTATGAGATATTTACCCCCAAAATCCATAGCCTTCATCTAATCATGTGAAAACATTAGACAAACTCAAACTGAAGGACATTCTACATAATTTCTTGATCCTATTTGTTAAATGTCATGAAAAACAAGGAAAGATAGAGCTGTTACAAATTGCAGAAGATGGGAAAAATAAAGATAATATAGAAAAAAATCCCCCATAATATAAAAAAAATCAGTGGAAAACTGGTTAAATCCAAATAAAGTCTGATTTCATAGTATTTCATCAATATTAATTTCTTAGTTTTGAGAAAAGTACCATTGTTATATAAGATGTTGACATTAGAGGAAGCTGGGTAAGATGTACACAGGAAACCTCTCTACTATCTTAGGAACTCCACTGCATATCTAAAATTCTTCCAAAATAAAATTAAAAAAAAAAGGAAAAAGTGGTTTCAGTTAGTCTATAATGAAATCATGTGTAAAGAAAAACAGTATTATCAAAATAACAAACCAAAGCAATAAAACCTCATCCAAGGCAAGTATAATCTCATCACAATGATAAACTACCTACCTGTTGCCACAGTAATAGCAAGCACGCCAAAGACTTTAATTTAGTATTAGAGAAAACTAATATTGTATTTAAAAAAAAAACATGTTTCTTCTGTAATCAGACTATCTCTTGTAATAGAATTGACAAGGTCAGTTCATTTATATTCATGTGATCATCACCTCTCTAAACATTGAGTAAAAGTAAAGTCAGGTCATTGACACACAAAAAATCTGTTGGCCTGTGTTCACAGCTAAACAGGTTTTAAATGTTAAAATATAATACAAAAAGTATAATAACTATAATCTGTGATGGCCATTTTTAATGCATATGGTACTCAAAAGATAATTTTAAATTTCTTTTTTTTTAATTTTTTAAATTTATTTATGATAGTCATACAGAGAGAGAGAGAGGCAGAGACATAGGCAGAGGGGGAAGAAGCAGGCTCCATGCACCGGGAGCCTGACATGGGATTCGATCCCGTGTCTCCAGGATCGCGCCCTGGGCCAAAGGCAGGCGCCAAACTGCTGTGCCACCCAGGGATCCCAAAAGATAATTTTAAAACTAAAATATCTAGTATACAATTTAGAAAATATTTTACTGAATATTTTTAAATTAAGGTAGATCATTAATATTGTAACAAAGAAAAATTGTAAATGCTTTATGTGGAAGAGTTTTTACAGGACTAGAAATATAGTTTAAAGCTTAGACAACTAATACTTTAAAATATCATGTATATAAATATCAATGGGAGAATGATTTTTACTAAATTTTCGCTGGTAAAAATATACAAATGATGTGTACAACCCAGCTAATTTTCTACATGAATTGAATGACCTGTTTTATTAATCATAGCCTTTTATTTTTTTTAAAGATTTTACTTATTTATTCATGAGAGACACAGAGAGAGAGAGAGAGGCAGAGACACAGGCAGAGGGAGAAGCAGGCTCCATGCAGGGAGCTCGACATGGGACTCGATCCCAGGACCCCAGGATCACGCCTTGAGCTGAAGTCAGACGCTTAATCGCTGAGCCATCCAGGGATCCCAATCATAGCCTTTTAAAAGAAATCAGGGACTTTTGGCATTTTTTTCTTTCCAAGGTAAGGGTGACATATTAATTTATAGAATATTTTCAGATACCTTGGATTGACTTATATTGTTCTCTAATATTTCACATTAAAATAAAATATTTTTACACTGTTATGTTTAAAATTGTAGTAAGTACAAAGCAGAGCACTACAAATACGTACCCAATATTTACTTGGTGGCAAAAGATAGGTCAGTCTGTCAAAGAGAACTGAATCCTTCTTATCTTTCTGACTCATAGACATGAATAATATTTATTTGAAACCCCGTCATGGATATTGTTATGGGTTGAATCGTATCTCTCCAAATTACATATGTTGAAATCCTAATCTGTGATACCTCAGAATGGGGGTTATTTGGAAAGAGGGTTGTGTGGCAAATGGAATTAGTTAGGATGGGGTCATAATGGAGTAGGGTGGGCATCTAACCTAATATGACTAATGTCCTTAAAAAAGGGGAAATTTAGACACAAGTACACATAAAGAGACAATGCGGTACGAAGATGAAGGCAGATCTCAGGAATCTACAGAAAGGTCAAAGAATGCCACAGACTGCCAGCAAACCACCAGAAGCCCAAGTGGGAGCCTGGAGCAGATCCCTTCTTTAAAGCCCTCAGAAGGTAGCAACCTTGTTGACACTAATTCTCGGACTTCTAGCCTCCAGAACTCTAAAAACTACAATTCTGTCATTTAAGACACCCAAATTATGGCAGATTGTTACAACAACCCCGGCAAACTAATATAGATGTTTTCTCTGTTCCTGAGCCAAGAGTGACCAGGACACGGAGTAGATTTAAAGACATCATCATCAGAAAGTTTGTTTCTATTGATAAATCAATATTTGAGCATCAATATTACTGTTAAATTATAATATATCCTTAACCCTACTACACATTGAGAAGTCCATGTGATAGATCTTTTTTTCCCCTTTTTTTTTTTTTTTGTTATTCTAAATCCCCAAGGACATGATATTCCCAATGGAACTCAATAAGCTTATTAGAACACCACACAGGAGTCTTGAAAATGTTATCTCATTAAAAGAGGGTAATATTTCTCCTGAATGTTGAGTTATGTACTAAGTCTGCACTCACTTTAGAAAGTAGTCTTGTCATCTTCCTTTTCATAACTGAGCTAAAATCAACAATACCAACCAGGCCAGTAAACTGAGCTGAAAATTTAAAGAGAGTCTTCTAATACAACTTAATTACTGGTACCTAACGATGACATCTGTATATGACCATCTGTATAAAACAGGTAGGTTTTTATGATGTTAGAACACTTGTTGAATGAAAGAATGATGTCAAAAGGCAAGGAAATGACTCACATAGGATCCTGAGTGTTATTTAAATTATGTATTGAGTATTTTATGTATTTGTTACATAGATGCATTATACATCTTTAGGTGTTGTGTCTATGCATTTAAGATAGGTAACTTTACTGCTGTGTTAGAAAACTTATTTCTGTGATATAGGGTATAAACAATTCTATTGCATTTTTATTTTCTTTAAATATTTTATTTATTTATTCATGAGAGAGGGGCAGAGACACAGGCAGAGGGAGAAGCAGGCTCCTCGTGGGGAGCCCAGTGGGGGACTCCATTCCCAGATGGAGGATCACTCCCTGAGCCGAAGGCAGAGAGTTACCCATTGAGCCACCCAGGTGCCCCTCTATTGTATTTTTAAAACCAGAGTATTATTTTTTTCCTTTTGCGGAATACAACCAAAACCAGCCAAGACCATATTTCAGCAGTTGGCAATCTGTGGGCCACCACATGGTTAATAGGCCACTGCTTAGTTTGTAATTAAATGTTAATTAGAACACAGCCACACCCATTTGTGCATTTTCTAAGTCTGTTTTTGTGATAGAACCACACTGCTGAATAGTTACCACAGAGAATGTATGTCTTGAAAAGCCTAAAATATTTATATTTTACTATCCTGCCTCTTTACAGATAAAGTTTGCCAACCTCTGCTATATATTACTGCATCAATATTGATTCTCTCACTCCACAAGGCCAATTTTAACCTCTGCTTCAAAGTACTATGGTTAATAGAGCGGGCTCTTAGTTACAGTAACTGATATATTTTAACTAAGCAACATGTATTACCCTGCCCGTTATTCATTTTTTAAATTTGATTCATCATTTGGCATTTAAGAAAACTTTTTTATGGTATTTACCTATATGGTTCTGATAAAAACTAAATTAAATATCCATGGAAAACATTACACAAGTGACTGACAGTAAATATTAATTAAATATTAGTTTTTATTAATAAATATTAATTCAGTCTCTTTCATGAAGTCTTCGCGACTTATGTCCCACTTCCAGGAGTTTTGTAATTCATCTGCTTTTCAGTCACCTAGTTTTGTTTTAATTATTTCACTGCATTAATAATGTCTTACTATATATTTGTAAGCTTCTTGAAGGCATGATCTATGTCCACAGATAAGAAAAGTAAAAATTTAAACTCACTACCAAAAATAATTAAGGGAAAGAAAAAACAGGCCAAATGGTGAAGTTTTATCCAGGAACAATAATGAGAGGAGAATCTCTTATTTTGATTTATTTGGCAATTGGAAAATATCTGCTTGGTGTTGGATAATAGAGGTGACATATTTACTAACTTAAGTGATAGAAATTTCAAGGGTATGGGCAGCCCCGGTGGCTCAGCAGTTTAGCGCCACCTTCGGCCCAGGGCCTGATCCTGGAGACCTGGGATCGAGTCCCACATCGGGCTCCCTGCATGGAGCCTGCTTCTCTCTCCGTCTGTGTCTCTGTCTCTGTCTCTCATGAATAAATAATAAATAAAATCTTTTAAAAAAAGAAAAGAAAAGAAATTTCAAGGATACAAAAGGGGTCTGAAAAAAGTTGAGTTCAAAGGAAAAGAGGACTTCACTGTATGAAGTACATGTTATCGGTATCAAGTTCACTGCAAAAATCTCCTTTTTAAAAACTCAATATTGAAAACATGTTTTTTTTTTTTAAATTTTTTTATTTATTTATGATAGTCACCAAGAGAGAGGGAGAGAGGCAGAGACACAGGCAGAGGGAGAAGCAGGCTCCATGCACCGGGAGCCCGATGTGGGATTCGATCCTGGGTCTCCAGGATCGCGCCCTGGGCCAAAGGCAGGCGCCAAACCGCTGCGCCACCCAGGGATCCCTGAAAACATGTTAAGACAAAATAATTTTCTGATTAAGTGGTTCAAAAAAAACAAAAAAAGAATATACATGCTAAGCCAGCTTAAAAGTTGGCTACTCCACAACTATTTTTTACCCTTATACAAATGTTGGTCATAATATTAATATGTCATAATTATGTAGTTTCTATAATTTTAATCAAAAACTAAAATGACTGGCAAAACCACTGATCATTGAATGTAAACATTGATGTAATACTGAATTTCCTGATTAAAATGTTAATATATCCTTAAGGAAAAAAATCTATCCCCAGAATATTACTTTTCCCAGAATATAAAAATTCTATTTTACCAGTTTTCCTATTCCAAAAAGGAAGAATAGGCCTACATTATATTTCAAGAGATTCTGACTTTATGTTGGAGCACATGTGTGCAAATTAACAGACTGAACACACACACACACACACTCAGATATCCTGTGAAAGAAAGAAAAAAGGTGGAAGAATTTCAAATTTAGTGAACAAAGGAATATAATTTCCTTGAGGAAAATCTGGTATGATAAGTTATATTTTAATAATCTATTCTACTTCATATATTTATAAATTTAAGGCTACTTAAACTTGTGTAAACATATACAAGTAAGTCTTTAATGGGTATTTAGAACAACTAACTGCCATTGCAACCTACTTAATTCATTAAAACTTAAATATATTTCATCTCACTCATAATGACAAGGGAATCTTGTCTTTCTCACATTATACGTATAACACATGGTCCTGGCATTTTATTTTTCCTTTCTAGTTTTATTTTTTTTAAGATTTGATTTATTTATGAGAGACAGAGAGAGAGGGAGAGAAAGAGAGAAAGAGAGAGAGAGAGAGACACAGGCAGAGGCAGAAGCAGGCTCCATGCAGGGAGCCCGACGTGGGACTCGATCCCAGGTCTCCAGGATCATGTCCTGGGCTAAAGGCAGGTGCTAAACTGCTGAGCCACCAAAGCTGCCCTCCTTTCTAGTTTTAAAAGATAGATTAAAATTTAAAAAAAAAAATTAAAAAGAAAAGATTAATAGTGACTTGGCCTCCTTCACTTACCCTAAAACTATTACATCATGCATAGAACATACAGTAAGTATGTGTAAGACAAAAGGAAGTCTAGATTCTTTCTCCTTTCATCTCAACATTAAATCCACAGCATACCAGGATATATGGAATTCAACAATTCAATCCTGCAAAAAAGGGGGGATTTTATATATATTAAAAATAAAGTGAACAGTTAGTACAGACATGATTAGACTTATTGGTTTTAAATTTCTCCCCCCTCAGCTGTACTAGTAATTTTTTATTGTAGCTAAAATAATAAAGGGACCCTACAGTTTTTTTTCCCGACAAATGAATGGATACTGAACTTAGCCTCCCATCATAAAAATATACAAAACACAAACTAGAAAAATATACATAACAACTATTCTCAGGCATTGGACAAAGAGAGGGCACGAGGCTGTTTCCCCAGGGTATAACAAATCAGAGAAGCACTACTACATCAACACCAGCTTTCTGCCTGGGAAACCCTTTTCAGAGTAGCATACTTGTGAAAATGCAAACAAAGAGCGAAAATGCAAACAAATAGTGACAGAGATAGAGGAAACAGTGAATTGGCTTGGGAACAGCTGAACAATTAAGGGGCAAACGTGTCTATCTGTGCCAGCAGGAATAAAATTCAGGATTTTTAAAAGGAAGATAACACAATTCAGTCTCTCAACAATATAGCATCTACTATATCAAGCATAAAATAAAATTTTGTATTAAAAAAAAGCAAAAAAAAAAAAAGTGACAATAGCCAGGAAAAGAAAACAGTCATACAAATGAGTGATTACAACAGATGTTAGAATTAGCAGATACATAATTAAAACTTAGCATTATAAATAGGTTTAATGACTTAAAGGAAAAGTGGGCATTATGAATAAAAGTATAGGCGGTATTAATAGAGAAATGGAAACTATTAAAAGGCACCTAATGAAAATTCAAGATGGAAAAATTACAGTAGCTAAAATAAAAATATCACTAGACAGAAGGATGAACTTAGTAGAAGATCAGAACTTACATGAGAATGAACTGCTAGTTTGAAAACGGGTTAATACAAGGTATTCAAACTGAAGTGCAAAGATTTAAAGGGCTTAAAAAAAAAAAGAAGAAATAAAATAAAGGAGTCCCGGTGACCTATGGGATTATATCAAGATGTCTAGTATCTTATAATTTGAGTCCCACAGGAAAGGAAAGAGGAGAGAGAATGATGCAGAAAAATCACTTAAAGAAATAATGGCCCCAAATTACAATGTCTAACTTCAATAGTATAAAAGACTAGAAAGAGCTATGTGGAGACATACAGTTTATGGTTCTTGTGTTGTTTGTAAAATGATAAAATATAATTTTAATATTTGTCTATGGTAAGATCATGATGTATACTGAAATCCCCAGAGCAATCACACACATACACATAAAGGAATAGAGCTAAAATATCAATAGAAAAGATAATGGGAATATTAAAAATAATTAACAATAAGGCAGGAAGGCAGGAACAGAGAAGAAAGAAATATAAAGCAAATACCAAGGTGAGAGACATAACTACAAACATATAAATAAAGATAGTATATGCAAATCAAATTAAAAGCCACTGCATCTGCTTAAAATACTTTTTTTATTGTGGTAAGAAATTTCAATGTAAGATTTACCCTATTAACAGATTTTTAAGTGTACAATACTGTATAAGTATGGGTTTAATGTTGTATAGCTGGACTCTAGAACTTACTCAATCTTATAATAATGACCCTTTATATTCATGGAACAGCAACTCCTCATTTACCCCTCCCTCCAACCCATGACCATCATTATTCTACTCTCTGCTTCTATGAGTTTAACTATTTTAAATGAATCCTATAAGTGAAATCATGCAGCATTTGCCCTCTGTGACTGGCTTATTTCACTTAGCACTTTGAAGGTTTATTATGTCACATATGACAAAATTCTCTTCTTTTTTTTAAGGCTGAATAATATGCCATTATATGTATATAGCACATTTTCTTTATTCATATACCTGTTGATGGAGATTTAGATAGTTTCCAAATCCTAGCTATTGTGAACAATGCAGCAGCAAACATGGGGATGCACATATTTCTTCAAAATCCTGATTCTAATTTCTTTGGATATATACCCAGAAGTAAAACTGCTGGATAATATGGTAGTTCTTTTTTAAAAAATTATAGACCATCCTATTTTCCATAGTGGTTACACCATTTCCACTAGTGTACAGGTTCCAATTTCTCTACATCTTCAACAATGTTTGTTGTTTTGGAAAAATTTTTTTAATTCCAATCATCTTGATAGGTAATATGAGGTGATATCTCATTGTGGTTTTGACTTGCATTTCCCTAATGATGAGTGATATGGGGCATATTTTCATATAATCACTCCATTTGTAGGTCTTCTTTGAAAAAATGTCTATTCAAGTCCTTTTCACTTTAATCAGGTTATTTGTTTTCTTTTGTTTTTGGAATCAAGTTGTAAGATTTCATATGTGCTTTCAATATTAGCCTTTTTATCAGATATATGGTTTGCAAAGATCTTTTCATATTCAACAGGTCATCTTTTCATTCTGTTAATTGTTTCCTTGGCTGTGCTGAAGGCTTTTAGTTTGATGTAATCCCACTTATTATGAAAAAGAAAGAAATTAGACCTTTATTTCACTCCATGCATAAAAATTAACACAAAATGGATTAAAGACTTAAAGATATGACATGCAACTGTAAAACTCCTAGAAGAAGAGAAGGAAAAAGCTTCATGACCTTGATCTAAGCAATGATTCTTGGAAATGACAACAAAAGCACAGACAACCAAAGCAAATATGAGATATACATTTTTTAAGTACCAATCAGATTGATATTAAAAGTATAAAAAATCAAACTATGGAAACACTAAACATAAGAAGGCTGTGTGACTCTATATCAAATAGATTTCAGCTAAGAGTTTGATACCAGTGGTAAAAGGACATCTCCTGATATTAAAAAGGTGAGTTATTAAGAAGGCAATCAAGTCTAGAAATGTACACACATAATAAGAATTCAGATATGTGAAACAAAACCTAGAAGGACTAAAGGGAGAAAGAGACACAGTCACAATTTCAGTTAGCTATACTGGTGAGTTTTCCTGTAATAATAGATAGACTATATAGACAAAATGCCCATAAGGATGAAGGTTTGAAAAAAACTATCAATCACCTTATTAAAATTTGTAGACATACTACCAACACTTTGCAGTATACACTTTTTAAAAAGTATGTTAAGCATTAACCAAGATAGAATATATGCTTGATCAGAAAATGAGTCTTAACACATTTCATAGGATTTCACTACACAGACTCTGAGCTAAAATTAAAAACAATAATATAATGTCTTTAGGTAAACCCCAAAATATCTGAAAATTCAGAAACATATTAGTAGATAAAATTGAAAAATTCCTTAATTAAAAATGTACAGAATATATACAAGTCAGAATAAAAAAACATCTAAATAATACCATGTCTACTACCGAAATTTTTCATTTAAAAAGTTTCTCACAAAGAAAACTTCAGGTCTGATGGATTCACTGGTGAGTTTTATTAAAGATGTAAGAAAAATATAATACTAACCTCATAACACTCTTTCATACATAGTAAAATAAGCTCCCCAACTCATTTTTTGTCAGAATAATTCTGATAGCAATAAGAATGACAATGACATTTCAGAAGGAGAAAATTACAAAAAATCTCTTATGAACATATAAAATATACTCATCAAATAGTGGCATTAATCCATTGATATAAAACAAACAACACATCATGAACAAGAGGCATTTATCATAAGAAAGCAAACTTGGTTCTACACTTTAAAATCCATATATTCATGACATCAAAGGAGTAAAGGAGAAAAGTCACACGATCATCTCAAAAGAGTAGAAAGAGAATTAAACACAATCATTTATGCTAAAAATAAAATCTCTCAGTAACTAGCATGAGAAGAAAACTTCTTCAGTCGGAAAATGGCATCTATAAAAAGACATATAAGCATCATTATGGTAGAAAGAACATTGCCTTGTGTCCTAATCCTTGGATCCTGTGAATACGTTATATTGTATGGCAAAAGTGAGTTTACACATGTAATTGATATTAATTACAAGTTTTGAGACCCAGATATTATCCTTGATAAACTGAATAGAATAAATCTAAGAACATGAGTCCTTAAAAGTAGAGAGTAATTCCTAGCTGTGGTCAAAACCAGAGACGGTGGCATGTAGAGGTCTCACTACAAACTTTGAAGATGAAAGAAAGAAGACAGTGTCAAGAAATGTGGATTGCCTTTTAGAACCTGAAAAAGGCAAGCACACAGATTTTCCCCTAGAGACTCAAGAAAGGAATATAGCCTACGGGAACCTGGGTGGCTCAGTCAATTGGGCAATTGGGTCTTGATTTCAGCTCAGGTCATGATCTCAACGTTGTGAGACGGAGCCTCTCATCAGGCTTCACACTGATGTGGAGCTTGCTTGAGATTCTGACTCTCTTCTCCCTCTGACTCTCCCCATCTACTCCAAATAAATAAACAAACAAATAATCAAACCTAAAAAAAAAAAATCAATACAGCCTACCGACACTGATTTTAACTAAGTGAGACTTATGTTGGGTTTCTAACCACCAGAACTGTAAGATAAATCTGTACCATTGTAAGCCACTAAAGTTTGTAATAACTCTTTATGGCAACATTAGAAAATTACTATACACATAATCCATAAATGTAAACTACAGCATGTGTTCTAAAAAAAAGCTAAAATTTGTCCACTCACCACTTCTATTGAACGTTTTTACTAGATTTCATATCCATTGCTCAAAGGCAAAGGAAAGAAGCAAAAATGCATATTTGAAAAGTAAGAAGAAATATCATTTTCGTATGACACGACTGTGTACATAGCCATTTCTATGGAATTCCCTCTGAAACTACTAGACATAGTAGGAGACAGTAAGTTGAATTTAGAAAAGTTCAATATACAAAAATTAATTCTATTTTTATATAAAAGAAGAAGCTGGGTGTTTTAGTGAAAAAAAAAACCATTATCACTAACAATAATATCACACAAGTTGACATAATTAGGGATATATTTGGTGAAATATACTTAAGATAGATACATTAAAATGACAAGATACTGCTGACAGATACTGAAAATACCCAGGTCAATGGGAAGTTATGCCATATTCTCTGATTAAAAGCCTCAATATTAAGATAATCTATTTTCCATGAAAAAACCTGTACATTCAACAAAATCCCCATCAAAACATGATAAAGTTTTAAAATAGATATTACCAAGGTGCTTTTAAAATTTATATGGATATGCAAAGAACCTAACACAACATCTGAGGCTTTACATTGGCTTATTTCAAAAATCATTGTAAACGCTAGAGTAATCAGATAGGGTGGTATTGATGTAAGAACAACAACAAAAAAGTAGATTAATGGAGCTAATGGAGCTGAATAGACAATCCTAGATCAGCATTTATATGGTCAGTGAGAGAGTACCAAAAGCACTAACCATAATAAAAAACAAAAAATTTCAAATCACACTATGTAAAATTTTAAAGCTTCTTCTCTAAAAATAACCATTAAAAAAAGTCCATGCCTTGGGAAACAATGTTTATCGTATGTCCTATCAGACCACCGAAGCAAAGGATGTGATAGATACTCCCTAACGGCAGATACATGAATAGTGAATAAGCATGGGAAATGGTGCCCAACGGTGTGTATATAGATCATCAAGGAAATGCAAAATAAAAACATACATAAACAAATTGCAGATTTTTAAAACAAATTAAATATTATTTGTCAATGAAAGGTAATGAGCTATGGATACAGAAAACATCCTGAGTGAATCACAAAGACACGCATGGAGAACGAAGTCAGGTGCACACATGTGTGCACACACACAGACACACACACACACACATATCTATTTTGAGAATAATAAAAGTGTTTCCTTTGAGTGAGAAGGAGGAGGGCTTCCTTGTGACACTTCACAAAAGACTCTATTAAATATTTGTTAATTGGGGTACGGGTTACACTGGCATATGCCTTTTGAGCGATATATTTAAGATCTGTGCATTTCATTAATTGTCATTATACCTAATTATTTAAACATGGAGAATTATGTCACTGGAAATGATATTAATTCCTGTGTCAGAGGACTTCTAGGAAAACAGGAGTAATTTAATCTCTACTCTGGATTTGGAAACATTTGTCCTAGAGATTACTGGGGTAATATCCACCCTCTGCCTCCTTGTTTCTTAGAAGAGATGTTGGATGCTGCTTTTTGTTTGGGATTCTCGCCTTTCAACTCCTCCCCCCCCCACACTTGATAAAGGTAAGAAGAAGAGAGCCATTGAATTTTATACTTAAATTCATGCTTTGGTGCCATTTTCCTCAGTATTAATTATGTCACTATTATTTTCATTTCTGTATCATCACACTGAGATCCCTTCCAATTGTCTTCCTGTCCTCTCCTTCCACAGCATCTTTCTGACAAGACTTAATGTTCCATTTCCATGAAGGCCCCTTGCACTTCTCTGATCTGCTAATATCCCCTCTCCATCACCACCCCTACGACACCTTGCCACATATACCTATTACACTCCAGAAATATGAATTACTGAGCCATAATATACAAAACTTACATACTATCACCATGTTCTATAATTTACAAAGACATGTTCATTCTTACGTCTTACTTGACACTTATATCACCTTAAATATTGCTTTAATGGGTTTAGAAATAGTATCTTGGGGCACCTGGATGGTTCAGGGGTTGAGCATCTGTCTTCAGCTCAGGTAGTGACCCCAGGGTCCTGGGATTGAGTCACATATCAGGCTCCCTGCATGGAACCTGCTTCTCCCTCTGCCTGTGTCTCTGCCTCTCTGTGTGTGCCTCTCATGAATAAATAACTACAATCTTAAAAAAAAAAGTTTCTCAGAAGCTTGCTTGTGTCAAATTCAGATAAATATTAAGCAGAAGATCCCGGGTTTGAAAAAAACTGAGGGACACTGGGAGAAGGTAAAAGACAAACTTTTGCTTCCAACAGAAATTTATTCTCAACACTCAAATATATGAATAATATGAAAATAGTACATGCTAATACTTTTGTCATAAAAGCCAAAACACTGTATGTTGGCTGACACAATAAGTAGTTGTGGTCATCCCAGAAATGAACCAGTTAGAAAGGATGATTAAAAGTAGTGATGGAATCCTATAGCACGGGTGAATTGCAAATTTGATCCTAATCCTATAGCAGATTTTGAGCTTGTGTTTCCCTTAGAGCTCCTGAAGTTATCTTATATATTCTTAGTTTGGCTCAACAACCTGACTCTTATTCTGAAAATGACAGCTCATATACCCTCTTTGCCATTTATTTCTCCCTTTGTTTGTTATTTTCACATAATATTATTTGCCTTGGACAACACCCTTATACAAGTTAGCCCTGGCATAGTGGCTTCGCAAGAAATAAATGAAGCTCTTTCTTTTCTGAAGATGAGATTGCTCGGATAGTGTGTAAGATTGCAGATTTATTTATTTTTTATTTTATTTTTATTTTTTTAAGATTGCAGATTTAAAGCAATCAGGTCCAGCTACCAGTTAACATTTTGTTTATCATATTCTGTAATACGAAGTTACAGTTTAGTTCAGAATATTCACTTCCACTTAAACTTAAAGAATGAAGGACCATATGGTTTTTTGTTTTTTTTTTTATTTTTAATTTAATTATTTATGATAGTCACAGATAGAGAGAGAGGCAGAGACACAGGCAGAGGGAGAAGCAGGCTCCATGCACTGGGAGCCTGATGTGGGATTCGATCCCGGGTCTCCAGGATCGCGCCCTGGGCCAAAGGCAGGCGCCAAACCGCTGCGCCACCCAGGGATCCCGGACCATATGGTTTTATGTAAATTTTAATACATAAGGGTAAGGTGTGCCAAAAATTAACATGTAGTACTGTGGTAAGAGAAGCCTAAATCTGAAAAATAGGATTTGATTCAGTTTTTTAGAAACAATGGAAGGATGTACATGGGCAAAGTAAATGACTTGACAAATTGCATTCCATGATTGATTTTATTCTTAATTTTCTCACCTGTAAAACTAGGAAGTTGAATTTTTAGACATCTAAGGACCCTTTCAATTCAAAAGGTATATGATTTGATTTCATGTAATACTTTCATTCTATTGATAAATACAAGCAAGCCACTATCCTCACTCATCTATTACTTTGAGTTGATTTTCCCTTTCCTGGTTAAGCTGACTTCTCAACTAAGAAGATGAACACTTGGTGCAGTTATATAAATTCATGCATAAAAATGAGATTAAAGGTAATAACTACTTTTAGAAAAACCTGAGATGATAAAATAGATATATGCAAAATAGCATGAAGGTGCACCAAATGAAACTTTAAGATTTCTTGATATAAAAACGTATTAATAAGTTCCACAGTGGTTAACAGATAATGTGCTAGAATTTCATTTTCTGTCCTTAAAATGATTCTATGACAAGTCAGTATTTTTGTCAGTTTGTTATTTTTGTTGTTTAAACATTATATTCCTGGACATTCAATCAGGATTTGGCCACATAGTATGTTTGTGTGATTTTGTTACTATCAAGCAAAGTACTGCTTGCCTTTGTTTTTGGTTTTCTGACTCTGAACTTCAGTTTTACTTTTATTACAAAATTTTGCACCTGATCATTTGTTTTCTATTGATAAGCATTTAAAACATGCATACATCAAATAAAAACCATTTCTCTTTCCCTTCTTGAAATCAATATTTTAGATGTGTTTATATAGAAGCAATCACCTCTCATTTGAAAATGTCATAATTGGTTAATTTGATAAATTGAAGAGCCAGTTCTTCCGGGGTTCTAACATCATTGTATTTTCATCTAACACAGCTACAAAGTTACTTATATTAATACCAAGGAATATTGTTATAAGGAATTTATGTAACCTTCTTCATGGTTTGCCTTGCTTAAAATTTTTCTCCAAAAGTAAAACATTATCGAGTTTTTTAATTGGGAAAACTTTCATCAAAAGTCTTTGGATGTAAATTACACTCAGCAGTAAATATGGATTGCAATTTCTGGAAGGTTTCATTGTTTTAACAGTGGGTTAAATTCTAAGCAAGGCCTACCACATCCCATGCAATATACCAGGTTAGAGCACCATGTTTGCCTTCCATATTAAAGGAATGAATAACCATCACAGTGAATAAGCCATTTGAGAAATTCTGCAAAACACAGTAGAAAACATTTTTTCCTAGCTTCCATGAGATTTAGAAATAACTTGATATTACAGAGTTTAATCACTCTCATTCTTCACAAAGACAACTGAAAATGACTTTGGCCATAAAATAATCTTTCTTCTTTAAAATTCCAGTTACCTTCTTGAATTTGATAGTTTTATCCATTACTGAAGCTAAATGCCAACGAAATATTATTTAAGTTAATTTAAATAAATTTCTACTAAAATCAAAGTGTGAATACTTTCTTTTTTCACAGATTTATGAGTATCTACAATTGTCAGTACAGTGTCCATTATAAATAGGAAAAGTAAATCACACAATTGAATAGCCAAATAGTTTTCAAAGTAACCTTTTGTTACTTTCTTTATCCATTGTAAATCACAATCTCAATTACCATGTTTGCTCTAGATTTTTTTCTCCATGAAGTAAAATAATACAAGTAAAATCATCTCTCCTCTGAAAGTTTTGTACATCTAGACTTAAAAATATTCTCCATTATTTTTAAATTTTTTTATTTAAATTCAATTAATTAAAAAAATAAATTCAATTAGTTAACATATAATGTATTATTAGTTTCAGAGGTAGAGGTCAGTGATTCATCAGTCTTATAAAACACCCAGTGCTCATTACATCACATGCCTCCTTAATGCCCATCACCCAGTTAACCCATCCCTCTAACCTCCTCCCCTCCAGCGACCCTCAGTTTGTTTCCTATGACTTAGAATCACTATGGTTTGTCTCCCTCTTTGATTTCATCTTGTTTTATTTTTTCTTCTCTTTCCCTCTTTTTTTTTCTGTTTTGTTTCTTAAATTCCACATGAGTTCATATGATAATTATCTTTCTCTGATTGACTTATTTCGCTTAGCATAGTACCCTCTACTTCCAACCATGTCGTTGCAAATGGCAAGATTTTTTTTGATGGCTATCTATTATTCAATTGTGTATATATACAGCCATCAATATATATATATATATATATATATATATATATATATATATATATATATATATAAATCTTCTTTATCCATTCATCTGTCAATGGATATCTGGGCTTTGTTGGGTTATTGTGGACATTGCTGTTATATACATTGGGGTGCAGGCACCTCTTTGGATTACTACATCTGTATCTTTGATGTAAATACCCAGCAGTGTAATTGTTCTATTTTCAATTTTCTGAGGAACCTCCATACTAATTTCCAGAGTGGCTGTACCAGCTTGCATTCCCACCAGCAGTATAAGAGGGTTGCCATTTCTCTGGATCCTCACTAATATCTGTCATTTCCTGACTTGTTCATTTTAGTCATTCTGACTGATGTGAGGTGGTATCTCATTGTGGTTTTGATTTGTATTTACCTGATGCCAAATAATGTTAAGCATTTTTTTCATGTGTATGTCTTCTTGGGAGAAACGTCTGTTCATGTCTTCTGTTCAATCCTTGATTGGATTATTTGTTATTTGGGTGTTGAGTTCTTTATAGATTTTGGATACTAGCCCTTTATCTGATAAAACATTTGTAAATATCTTCTCCCATTCTGTCAGCTGTATTTTGTTTTTTGTCGACTGCTTCCATTGCTGTGCAAAAACTTTTTTCTTGATGAAGTCCCAATAGCTCAGTTTTGCATTTGTTTCCCTTGCCTTTGGAGATGTGTCTAGAAAAAAGTTACTGTGGCTGTGTTCTCTAGGATTTTGATGGATTCCTATTTAGGTCTTTCATCCATTTTGAATCTATTTTTGTGTATAGTGTAAAGTTTCATTCTTCCGCACATGGCTGTCCAGTTTTCCCAACACCAATTGTTAAAGAGACTATAATTTTTCCATTTGCTTTTATGATTTTTCATCATTTTTCCTTGGCTTTCTTTTGGACTCTCAATCCTATTTCATTAGAGTTTATGTCCATGCTTATTTTGGTACTAAACTGTTTTGACTGATGTATCTCAGTAGTAATTTAAATCAGGAAAGGTGAGTCCTACAACTTCGCTCTTCTTTTTCTGTATTGTGTTGGCTAATTGGAGTCCATGTGATTCCATATGAATTTGAGAGTCCGTTTTTCCATGACTGCATAAAAGGTTGTTGAACTGTTGACAAATGTTATATTGCAATTGTAGGTTGCTTTCCGGGAATTTTGCCTTCCTAACAACAGTAAGTCTTCCAATCCATACACATGAAATGCTTTTCATCCATTTAAATCCTCCTTAATTTCTTTCAGAAATGTTTTATAATTTTTAGGTGCATGCTTTCCCTTCTTTATTAAATTTATTATAGGTATTTTATTCTTTAGGTTTCCTTTACAAATGGAATTGCTTTAAATTTCCCTTTCAGATGGGACACTTGGGTGGCTCAGCAGTTGAGTATCTGCCTTCAGCTCAGGGCATGATCCCAGGATTCCGAATTGAATCCCCTGCATTGCATTCCCTGTGGGGAGCCTGTTTCTCCCTTTGCCCATGTCTCTGCCCCTTTTCTCTCTCTCTCTCTCTCTCTCTCTCTCATAAATAAATAAATCTTAAATAAATAAAATATCATTTTCAGGTTATTATTTGCTTCACATAGAAACAAAGTTTTTTTTTTAATGTATTAATCTTACTGTCTGCAACTTTGCTGAGTTCATTAATTAGTTCTTAGAATTTTTTTGTGGATTATTTAGGAGATTTTCTACCTATAGGATTATGTCATCTGCAAATGAAGATAATCTTAGTTATCTCTCATTTGAGTGCCTTATATGTATCATTTTCATGGCTGATGACTCTGCCTAGACTCATTGGAAGGTTAAATAGAAGCAGTGGAAGCAGACATTCTCATCTTGTTCCTAATATTATATGAAAAGAATTGTTTTTCACCACTGAATATGTTAGCTGTGACTTTTTTCCTAATTTTCTGAATTCTCCTTTATCATGACTGTCAGATTTTGTGAAATGCTTTTTCTGCATCAACTGCAATGCCATGTAGTTAAAAAAAAATCCTTCAGTCTATTAATAATTGATTTTTTATGTTGAATAATCCTGGATTGTTGGGATAAATTCCACTCTTACATAGTAAATAATTATTCTAACATGCTATTGGACTTTTGCATCTATATTTATAAAAGATATTGATATATAATATTCTTGTGGTATCTTTATTCTGGCTTTGCTATCAGGGTAATACAGGCCTCAAAGAATGAGTTAGGGAGTGTTCCTTCCTATTTTTGAAAAACTTGGAACAGGATGGTATTTAATTTTTCTTAAAAAGTTTGGTATAGAGGCACCTGGGTGGCTCAGTTAGTTAAGCATCCGGCTCCTGAACTCAGCTCAGGTCTTGATCCTGAGGTTGTTGAGTTCAAGCCCCATGTTGGGTTTCATGCTGAGTATAGAGCCTACTTTAAAAAATATTTGAAAGAATTCACCAGTAAAGTAATCTGGTCCTGTCTTGTTTTTACTGGGAGATTTTTTAAAATTGTTTTTAAATGACCGATTTACTCTCTTTAATTGTTATGTTCTAATTTGTCTATTTTTTTTCTTGAGTCAATCTGGTACTTTGTGTGTTTTTGGAAATTTGCCCATTTCATTCATATAGGCTATCTAATTTTTGGCATATAATTGCTCATACAATTGCTCTTTTAAAATTGTTTCTGTATCTGTAACATTTATGGTAATTCCCCAAACTTATATTCTGATTTCAGTTATTTGTGTCTTCTATTTTTGTTAGTCTAAAGGTTTGTTAATCTTTTTTAACTTTTCAGAAAATCAACTCTTGATTTTATTCTCTTTTTTGTTTTTCTTTATTACATTTATCTATGCTAAAATTTTCATTTATTCCTTTCTTCTGCTAGCTTTGGGTTTAGTTTGTTCTTTTTTAGTTCCTTAAAATGTAAAGTTGGAATATCAATTTGAATTTTTCTTTTTCCAATCTATATATTACTATAAATGTTCCTCTAACCACTGCTATCACTGCATCCCATAAATTTTTCCATTTTATTTGTCTTTTTAAATTTAAAAATTCTTTTTAAAGATTTTATTTATTTATTCATGAGAGACACAGAGAGAGAGTCAGAGACATAGGCAGAGGGAGAGGCAGGCAGGGGATCTTGATGCGGGACTTGATCCCAGAACCCCAGGATCATGACCTGAGTCAAAGACAAACTCTCAAGCACTGAGCCACCCAGGTGACCTAAAAATTTAAGGATGTCTCTAGCGGTCTTTCCTTTATTGATTTACAGACTAATCTCACTATAGTCAGAGAATATGCTCATGATTTAAATAGCTTTAGTATCTTGATATCTGCTTAAGAGCCCAAACATATGGTAAATTTTGGTAAACATTCCATGTGTACTTACATAAGACTGAATTCTGACATTCTTTAGTTCAGTGCTTTTCACATTTTCTTAAATTATTATGTTAACCAATACTGTATTTTCCAAATATATATCTCTATTGATGTTCTGATTGTTCTAAATAGTGACAGAGAGGGAGTGTTGGATACCTCCATTAAGTTTGTAAATTTGTTCTTTTGGTTATAACTAAATTATATCTTCTGTATCCTATTGGCTATGGTAGTAGATGCATGTACATTTAGAACTGTTAGACATATTCATTATATATTAACAGATTTGTCAAATAAAATAGGTTCTCTAGGTCCAGCTCATAATTTAATTCTTAACTGGTTTCAGTAATAGTGACACCTTTATTTTCATATTTCCATGCTCTAGTCATTTAAAAAATTTTCCCTCCTTTCAGAGTTCTTATATTTAAAGTGTGCCTCTTATGGATCTATTTGATAGACCTGTGGCAGTTACTGTCTGCTGCTAAGGTTTCCATCAGAGATGGAAGAAAAATGTGACCTCATGCTTTCTTTCTGATTGTGGCAGTCAATGCAGGAGTACAGGGAAAAATAAAATTAAAAAGTAAAGTATTCCTCTTGTGAACAATCTACCATATATTTTTTTAAAGTTGGACAATTTTGGGGGGCACCTGGGTGGTACAATTGGCTAAGGGTCCAACACTTCATTTTGGCTCAGGTCATGATCTCAGGGTCTTGTTAGTTATATACATCTAATTTTGGGTTTTGTTTGTATATGCTATTACTTTAGAGATTATAATAGGCATTCTGGATTCACTGAAGTTTAGTGGAAATGTCTACTATCTTATTTTTCTGTATGTATTTTTCATTTCTTTCTTTTCCCTTTCTGTATGTCAGTCTGATTTTTTTTTTTACCCACCTATGTACAGTCTACATTTTTTTCCTTCTGCTTTATCTAATCTGTTGTTAAACCTATAAGAATTTGTAATTCCCACTGTTGAATTTCATTGTTGTTCTAGAAACAGGAACTCTAGTACAGGAAAGAAACGAATGAGTTTACCTGAAAGTAAATCATTCTCTGTTAAAATTCTTCAAGTTGTTATCTGTTCTCTTGAACTATTAATCACAATAATTTGAAGGTCTATGTCTACTAATGCTATATATAACCTGTCACAACAACGATCTATTTTTTTGTATAGTTTTCTTCTTGCCTTTTCATTCCTTCCCTCTCATTTGTGCTTGTCTAGTGTCATGTCTGTTAATTTTATATTTAATAATGGGCATTTTAAATAATATTATTATTATTAATGTGACAAGCTATTCCGTTATATACAGCTGCCATTTTTCTTCATATTTTTATGTTCTATAGAATTGTATCATTTAATCATACGATTATCACTTAATCATATGATAATTTGTCTTTTAGTGTTGCTATTAAGCAGCTGTCAAATTATTCATAAAATTAACCAAAGTATTCTTTGGTTATTTCTTTTTTAATTAAGGTGCTATTTAAAAAATAAACATCTGTTTACATATAAAAGTATGGGAGAAGTGATTTATTTAAAAATAAAGTAGTATTAGCCTAATTATTATAAAACTAATCACATCATAAGGTAGTTGTGAACTTAAGATTACATAATATATCAAGATACATATAATCATCTTATCACATAATAAACATTCTATGTGTTCACCATAATAGTGAATATTGATTCTATCAATGTTATTATTATTTCTGTATCTAGTAGAAATGTGGTCAGCAGAGTAGGCTTCTTTCTATTTTCGACTTCCATGTTTTTATAGCCCTTCTCTAGTCTTCACACTTAGATGAAGACATGAATCCAGGCAACAGATAATTGAAAATGGAGGAGAAATTCCATTAATTCATGGATACTGCAAGCTAACTACAAATCATATTGTGGAACAGACTTATGAAGTTATTTTTAGGTTTAAATATTCTGGATTAGACTCATAAAGTTATGATGTTTTAAGGAGCATAATGGTATAGATCAAAAACACATGACAATGGCAATCCTCATTTGGCCAATTGTTTTAATCAATATTGGTAGGTCTTTTGTTTCTTTCCTGCATTACAGTTCCAGTTTTATTCAACCTATCTCTCTCTCTCTCTCTCTCTCTTTCAATATTATTTAACTCTTTTCTTAAACCTCACGCTGCCTCTTGGGCTGGTCAGATTTCAGAGTGATGACTTCTAATCTCCTGAGTAGGAGTTTCAGCACTCTGCAAGTCTAGCGGGAAAGACTGTGAGTGTATTAAAAATATTGTTTTTTATCCTCTTATGATATTTTGTTTCTCCTGTCATGCTCAGGAGATGACCTTATATTCTGTTTTCCAGGAAAATAGAAAAATCTTAGATATACATATACTTTCATATTACTAACAGGAAAACTTGTAACATTCTTAAATTTTATACCCATTCTATATTCTTTTAATTCAAATTACTATAGAAAACTCAAGGCTCCTACTCTATTTTTTTTAGATTTTATTTATTTATTCATGAGAGACACAGAGAGAAAGAGAAGCAGAGACACAGGCAGAGGGAGAAGCAGGCTCCATGCAGGGAGCCCGACGTGGGACTCGATCCTGGGACTCCAGGATCACACCTGGGCTGAAGGGGGCGCTAAATCACTGAGGGTTCTACTTTAAAGGCAAGTTCTCCAAGTATCCCCTTTAATCTATACTTTTTGCAGTTATCATTTCTTTTTCCTATATATCAATCTTGTCCCCAACAACTAGGTATTCTCATATGAAAACACATGGTTTACAGTTATCTAAGACTGAGATGATATTTTCATCTTTTCTTATGCCTTCAGTGCAGTTATTTTAATAGGAAGTTATCATAGAGTATACAGACAAGGCTGTCTTGCTGCCATTTTAATCAAGGGACACATTATATATATTCTTTTTTTATGTCTATGACATTTTAAAAATATTAGTCCTTGGGTTTCTCAATAAATCCATAATTTATATGTAATTTTCAAATATTTTGCTGGCATGAGATTGCTGCATATATAAACATATCCAATTAAATAGATTCTGGTTTTCTCAGCTTGATCATATATCAAAATTTTATTTTTGAAAGTTACCTACCTTCATGAATAATCTTTCTTTATAGTATTCATGCTATAAAGTAAGGGCTCTCATATATTTTTCTATCAAAATTTACCTTAGTAAAATTTTAGAATATGATCAATGTTCTCTTTCTTGCCACCTGATGACATAGTTGCTGTTTCTGAGAGCTCCCACCTTTTTTGCTTCTGTTTTTTCCTCATACTTCTATATATTATGTGAATCATAAAATTTCCCTTATAGAAGTTTCTAATTTTCCTATGTGTAACTTCTGAGTATAATATAGGAAAGGTTGCAATTAGTGATTAATGTGTTAAACAGGAAACATATGGACAAAATAGGTGAAAGACAATTTCAACAGAGAACTACATTTTATAAAATACAATTCAATGAGGAAATGTAACATCACCAAAATGGTAGAGTACAAGATCCCAGTCTTCATCCCCCTAGAGAACAATTAGACAGCTGTCCACGAACAAAAATAGTTCTGAGTGCACTCAGGAATTCACTTAAAAAGTTTAACAACACAGTAAAGGAAAACACCTGAGAATGATGAGTTCACAAGGGTAGGAAGTACAGTTCCATTTGCTTGCTTCCTCTCATGGCCCAGGGCAGCTCTCTTTCTCACCAAAGAGAACTTTCTAGACTGAGAGTGCTTCCCTCACCAGGAAAAGGAGACCAAATTTAGTAATCAGTTTCCCCAACTTTTCAGTGTTCTGAACAAAGTATCTGCTTTGGTCCCAACCCTTCCTGATACTAGTAAAACTGAGACAGCCGGAAATAAGGAAAATACGTGGGGGCAAACAGTATCAGCCATGCAGTACGAGTGACAGTGGTACCCGATTGCCTGTACCGAAGAGGATCCCAGCAACCTTTACCACTTGAGGAGCTCAACAGCCCTTGTGAACACTTGCAATACCCCAGCTTTCTTCACTGAGGACTTCTTCATAGACCCCAGACTGACCACAAAGGACCTTCATGGTTCTCTCCACTGAGGAAACCAAAGGCCAATATAGCCACCTGGGACCCCTTTCAGATTTTGCTATCGAGGTTTTTTACCAAAGGTTTTCCTGTTTGCAGATACAAGCTGCCTGAGACCCTCTCCACTCCATACAGCTGCTTGTGAACCTGATACCAGCCCTGACTCCTGTCACTGGCCAGCACCAATGCATGTATCTGCAGCTAGTCCCTCAAGCTATGTACTTACAAGCCATTGTCCCTGGCTTCTATCACTAGCATTCTAATTCTAGCATTAAATTGTGTACATATCAGAAGCTAGCACCTACAGCCACCCAGGTGCATGCAGACATCCTGGGCCCTGCAGCTGCTTGGGGTACCAAGCCATCCCTGACTCTGATCACTGGGCTGCACTTACGTGCATGCTTGCCACTAACTCCAGCAGCCACACACTTGCATGCCTGACCTAACTCTCATCACCAGCCCCATAGTGTCTGTGGCAGCCCCTGTAATCATGCAAGTAAATGCGACATACAGAAACTTCATAATTCCTTGTGTCCCTGTTGATTATGACCCCTGCTGTTGGGCCCAGCCATTGACACTATGTGTGTGTCTGCACTGGTTCTTGCCACCTCATAGGGCACTTTCACTTACGCCTAACAGCAGCATCCAAGAACAGTGGAATGCATGTTCTTCTCTTCACCTGGATACCTCTCCAAGACAGATCACGTATTAGGTCACAAGACAAACCTCAGGGAATTTTAAAAGACTGAAATCATACCATATATTTTTCATCACAATAGTATGAAACTAGAAATTAATAATAGGAAAACTATAAAATTCACGAATACACAGAAATTAAAGACAACACTTCTGAACGACCAGTGATTTAAAGACGAAATCAAAAGGAAAATAAAAGAAATATATTGAAACAAATGAAAATGGAAACACTACATACCAAAACTTACAGGATGCAGGAAAGTGGTATAAGAGAAGTTTATGGGAACAAATACCTACATTAAGGGGAAAAAAAAATCTCAAATAAACAACCTAACTGCACACCTCAAAGAAGTAGGAAAAGAACAAACCAAGACCAAATTTAGAAGAAAGATCAAAGCAGAAATAAGTGAAATACAGATTAGAAAATCAATAAAAAAAGATACACAAAACTGAAATGGTTTTTTGAAAACTTTAGCAAAATTGACACCCATTTTGCTAGATTTATATAGGAAAAAATAATACTCAAATAAAATTGTAAATATAAAAGGAGGCATTAAGGGATGCCTGGGTGGCTCAGTGGTTGAGTGTCTGCCTTTTTGGCTCAGGATATGATCCCTGAGTCCTGGATTCAAGTCCTGCATTGGGCTTTCTGCATGGAGCCTGCTTATCCTCCCTCTTCCTAGGTCTCTGCCTGTCTCTGAGTCTCTCATGAATAAACAAATTATTTTTTTAAAGGAGGCATTATAACTGACACTGCAGAAATATAAAGGAACATTTGATACTACTGTGAACAATTACATGTCTACAAATTGGAAATCCTATAAAATACTTAAGTTCTTAGAAATATATAATGTAACAGGTAAAATAATGAAATAATACAAAATTTAGACAGAGAAATAGCAAATGAAGAGATAGAGTAATTAAAAAACCTCCCAACAAAGAAAAGCCCAGGATCAGATGGCTTTACAAGTAAATTCTACCAAACATTCAAGGAAGGGTAATTAACAGTTCTTCTTCCAATTCCAAAAAATGAAGAGGAACCTCCCCAAACTCATTTAAGGCCAGCATTATGCAGATATCAAACCCACAACTAACCAAAACTTCAGAACAATACCCTTACAGAGATATATAGAGATATAAGAATTCTCAACAAAATACTTGTAAACTAAATTCAATAGCACATGAAAAAGATGATATACCATTATCAAGTGGAATTTATCTCTCAGATGCAGAAATGTTTCAACCTAGGACAATAAATAAATGTGAAACATTACATAAATAGAAAGAAAGATAAAAATCATATGATACATCTCAATAGATGCAAGGAAAATCGACAAAATTCAACATCTCAAATCTGATATAAACTCTCAACAAATTATGCATAAAAGAAATATACCTCAACATAATAAAGCCCATATATGAAAAAGCCCACAGCTAACATCATACTCAATGATAAAGAGTTGAAAGATTTCTATCTAAATTCAGGAACAAGATAGGAATCCTCACTGTCTCATGACTCCTACTCGACATAGTATTGAAAGTCCTAATTAGAGAAGTTAGGCAAGGAAAAGAAATAAAAGGCACCTAAATTATAAAGAAAAAGTAAATTTTTCTCTATTTGCTGATTACATGATCTTCTATATAAATGCCCTCTGAAGGCTTCATTAAAACATTCTCCGATCTAACAACAAATCCAATAAAGTTTAAGGATACAAAATCAACACACAAAATTAGTTGCATTTATATACACTAACAATAAACTATGTAAAAAGAAAAGAAAAAACTATCCCATTCATATTAACATCAAAACCAAAAAAATACTTAGGAATAAATTTAACCAAGGAAGTGAAAGATATATAACCTGAAAACTGTAAGTCATTGATGAAAGAAATTGAGGATACAAATACATGGAAAGATATTCCATGTTCACAGATTGGAAAAATTCATAATATTAAAATGCCCATATTAACCAAAGCCATTTATAGATTCAATGAAATCCTTACCAAAACCCCAATAACATTTTTCAAAGAATAGAAAAACAATTCTAGAACTCCTGTGGAACCAGAAAGACTGAATAGCAAACACAATTTTGGGAAGAGACATACATGGAATCATCATACTTCCTTATTACAAAGCTATAATAATCGAAACAAAATGGCAGTGGCATAAAAGCAGATACATAGCCTGAAGGTACAGGATTGGGAGCCCAGAAATTAACTCATACATATATGGTCACCTGATATTTATCAAGGGAACTAATACTCAGTGGGGAAAGAATAGTCTTCTTCAATATATGGGAAAATTGGATATCCTCATGCAAAAGAATAAAATTGAACGCATATCTCATACCACTCACAAAAATGAACTCAAATGGACTAAGGACTTAAACATAAGACCTGAAAATGTACACTACTAGAAGAAAACATGGGTAAAAACATAGGTGCTCCTTGACATCAGTCCTGGCAATGATTTTTATATACGACCCAAAAGGAACAAACAGCAAAAGCAAGAGCAGCAAGTAGCATTATATCAAATTAAATCAACAAAATGAAAGACAACAACAGAATGGGAGAAAACATTAGTAAACTATGTACCTGACAAGGTTAATATCAAAAATATATTTTTAAAAAAGGCCTAACAACAATGAAAAAATGTTTGTTAATGGCAAAGAAAACAAACAATCCAATTTAAAAATGGGCAGAGGGCCTAAACAGATATTTTTCAAAGGAAGACATATAAATGTCCAACAAATACATGAATAAGAGCTCGACATCACTAATCATCGGGGAAATGCAAATGAAAACAATAATGAGATATGACCTCACACCTGTTAGAATGGCTATTATGGAAAAAAAAAAACAGAGGTAACAATGTGAAGATAAAAGAACACTTGTGCACTAGTGGAAGGAATATAAATTGGTACAGCCACTGCAAAACTTAGTCTGAAGGTTTCTCAAAAAATTTAAAGTAAAACTACCACATGACTCAGCAATCTTACTGGGCATTTATCCAGAGGAATTGAAATCACTCTCTTGAAGAGATTTCCATGTGTGTTACAGCATTATTCAAAATAGCCAAGACACAGAAACAAACTAAGTGTTGACTGATGGCCGAATAAATAAAAATGTGGTATATATAGACAGTGGCATATTATTTAGCCATGAAAATAAGGAAATCCTGTCATTTGTAACATAAGTCGGTGGCTCATAAGGGCATTACATCACTCTGAGTGAAATAACCCAAAGACAAATACTATATAATCTCATTTATTATGTGGAATCTAAAAACATTTAACTCATAGAACAGAAAGTGGAACTGGGAGAAATAGCATGTCATTGGGCTGTTTCACACAGAAAGAAACCAAGATTTGGAGCTGGAGGAGAAGGAGCCCATATTCTCACCATACACACCTGGAACAGAACATCCATCATACTGATTTGAGGTGACAGGGAAAGGGTTGTGGTTCAAATGCTATAGGCTCTCAATGTTCTTAGAACTTTGTAAATTTTATTAAATACACATATCTCCATTTGCTCTATACTCAGGACAATTTCCACAGTTTAAATAGTATTTAAAAATATAATGCTCATCAATTTTGTTTTATCAGGGAATAGGTCTGTGGCACTTTTCATACCACCATTTCATAAATCAAGTTCTTTATTGTGATATATATATATATATAATAAGAAAATCTTCTATTAGAAAATATTCTGTTCAGTGTTTTCAATTATAATTTTTATACAGCAATGCAAAAATTGAGAAAGAAATATAAAAAGTTTGAAGTCATGACTTATAATTTTGAAAGTACTTATTTCAATAGTTAAGAGTATACAGATGAGCTGTTGGGAGGACTCACTGCATCAACCTGTAACACTTATAAAGATTTTGTTATTTCTTTTTTGATACTATGTCTTCTGTCATCCTCAACTACATATCACAAAAACTGAGACAGTATTTATATTTATTGATAATTTGTGCAAAGAAACACTTATATTTTAAGTAAATCAAACAAATATGACAGAAATATTAGCAAAATACTTAAATACCTAAAATGAGCCATAAATCAGATTGGTTGTTTTCATCTTAATCTTTAAAACTACCTGGATGGTTTGTTGCCTTAAAATCAAATGATTTATGTTAATTTTTATAGTACTCAACCCTTTATTTTAAATTGGGAAACTATAAGTCATAGTCTATTAATTTGAGGTATTGAAATTTTACTTCTAAGAAAACATTTCTTATTTTTAACTTAAGAATCAACTGGAATCATCCCTATTCCATAGATTCACCACTGTATTTCTGTTGCACTTATTTTCTCAGCTTTCCCTTCTAGATATCACATCATTAGATTGACTCTCAATAAGCAACTGTATTTTGGAATCTAAAATATAATAAATTTTATACACAACTTGTTTTGTAGTTCTTTAGTGGAAAAGGCTATCAGATCAGACTTAGATTCAGTCTGATACTTCAGTTTCTAAATTATACTACTACTACCCATTTCCTTAAGAATATTAACTTTGACAATAATTAGAAGTATTAATAACGACTTCTAGAGAAATACATGCAAATCTCATGAAAATTGGATAATGGAGGAGACAAAAGAACTCTGTTAAGTCATCCATAGCTTTGCAACTCTGATTGAAAATTTTCTCTTAGAAAATATTCTGTTCAGTGATAGCAAACCATTTCACTTTTAAAGTTTCTATAAGATTATAATTCTAATATGCATTCTTTCATGGGTCATATTTGTAATTTACCTTTTCAAAACATCAAAAGATAATAATTCTTTCTGGAAATCCAGTAGAAAGATATCAGTTCTGAGATAATTTATTTTTAACAAACTGCCTTCTACCATAAAGGGCCTAAGGTCAAAATTCTGTCAACATACCTTTATCTATAATAGAAATAATTTTCTTTCTCTGGATTTTATTCTCTACAATGGTCACTAATAGGACGTGTCGAATTAAGGTACTGTTTAAGTGACAGGAAGTTTCTAATTCACAAACCACATGTCACAATAAATAGACAATCATAACTTTACCTAATCTACTCTAACTTTTTAATTTTACTATTTAAGAAACTGAGGTTCAGAGGGTGAATGTAATATCCCCACCACAATAGGGCTGTTTCCAGAGAACAAGGTACCTCATTCCACTCTACGGTTCTTTTGCAACACTTTGCCTACATTGGAAACAGCTTTTGTAAGTATTAGAAAATAGAGCTAGATGGGCTTTTCTAAGTATTTCTTACCTCAATCGGTATTTCAGAATCCTTAACACCCTGCATTTTGAAGCATATCAGTAGTCATCTTACATTCATATTACTGTAAAGCTCAGCTGCACCTGCAAGTCTATGGCTATTGTTTAGCTCCACTATATTATCTCCAAACCATATACTGGGATTTGTTTTGCCTAAGAGCTATGCCCACTTAAAAACTGATATACATAAATTGGGAATATCATTTAAAAAATATATTGGTGGCCAACATATATAGTACCGCTTATTTTATTTTTTTGGAGATTCACATCATGCTGAATAAAGAGTAAAGTGATGATTTTTGCTTCCCTTTCCATATGTTCACCCCATATGAAAACATATCTTTTTGTAAATTCCATTTCTTTAGAACTGAGATAGGAACAGAGAAATTATTAGTTAACTAGATGAGGAATTCAGTTTTATAACTCTGATATAAAAAAAAAATTAACAAAAACTAAATCTGTGTAAAAGTTAAACACCTGAAGAACATGAAGGCTTAACTCTGATGTTATTTTTATTCTAATGTTATTGTCATTGAGGTCAATGGAGCATATTAACTTATCCTTTCAACATTTATTGAATATGTACATTAGAAAGTACTCCATGAGCTAAGAGTGAGTATACAAAAATGAATTATAAAGGATCACTGCCTTCAGGGAAGTAACACTGTATTTTAAAAAATGTTGTATAAAAATGTCTAATTATTGTGGTTCATTTTAGAGAATGAATAGTAAATATGTTATCTGAAAACTAACATTACACCACTGATTAATGAAATGAGCACTTACAGGGGATCCCTGGGTGGCGCAGCAGTTTGGCGCCTGCCTTTGGCCCGGGGCGCGATCCTGGAGACCTGGGATCGAATCCCACGTCGGGCTCCCAGTGCATGGAGCCTGCTTCTCCCTCTGCCTATGTTATGCCTCTGCCTCTCTCTCTCTCTCTCTGTGACTATCATAAAAAAAAAAAAATTAAAAATGAGCACTTACAAAGTGCTAGACTCTGCTTATACTAATTAGCATATTTAATTTTTTTCTAAAAAGACCATTTTTCAAAAAAGGATTTTAAATTTATTTATTTGCGAGAGTGAGACCAAGTGAGTACAAGTGAGGGAGAGGGGCAGAGGGTGAGGTACAAGCAGTCCCCCTGGTTGAGCAGGGAGCTGGATGCAGGGCTCAATCCCAGGATCCTGAGATTAGGACCTGAGCTGAAGGCTCACTTAACCTACTGAGCCAATCAGGTGCCCCTAAGCAGACTACTTTTTAAGAGCCATTTTAGGTTTACAACAAAGTTATTAGGAGAAAGAGAATTCTCATACATGTACAATCTCATATATGCATAACGTCTCCCCCTTATCAACATCACCAACCAGCATGGTACTTTTTACCTACAGTGACACATGATAATAACCCAAAGTCTATAGTTTGCCTTGGGGTTTAATCTTGGTATTATGACCTATTTTTTATTCCGGATGTTTTCTAATTATTGAGTTTTAGCAGATATTTGTATATTTTGAAAAACAAATATATATATCAGATAAATATTTTGCCAATATTTTCTCCCACTCTGGCTTGTTTGCTCAATGCCTTGATGTCTTTTATAAAGCAAAGTTTTGAATTTTTAAAACACTGATCTTATCAATTATTTCTTTCATGGATCGCTCTCTCATGTTGTATTTAAAAGACATCACCATACCTTGGATCATGTAGGTTTTCTCCCATTTATCTTCTCAGAGTTTTGTATTTAAATTTTGGTTTATGATCCATTTTGAGTTAATTTTTGTGACAGTTGTAAGGTCTTTGTCTAAGTTCATTTTCTTGCATGAGAATATCCAATTGCTTCCATTTGTTGAAGAGACTATTTTGCTCTATTGTATTGCCTTTGCTCCTTTGTCGAAGTTCAGTTGACCACATTTATGGAGGTCCATTTCTGGGCTTTCTAGTCATTTCTACTGATGTGGTCTATTTTTGGCTAATACTACATTGTCTTCATTACTGTAGCTTTATAGTAAATCTTAAGATAGTGTCAGTCCTTTAAGTTTGTTCTTCTTTTTCAATAATATGTTGGCTATTTGGGATCTTTTGCCTCCCTTTAAAAATGTCAGAATCAGTTTATAAAGTAACTTGGTTGGATTTTGATTGATATTGCATTGAATATATTAATCAAAATGGAAAAATCTTGACAAAATTGAGTCTTCCTATCTGTGAACATGGAGATTCTCTTCATTTATTTCTTCTTTGACTTCCTTCATCAGAGTTTTGTAGTTTTACATGTATAGTTCTTTTTTTTTAAGATTTTATTTATTTATTCATGAGAGACAGGGAGAGAGAGAGACAGAGACACAGGAAGAGGGAGAAGCAGGCTCCATGCAGGGAGCCTGATGTGGGACTCGATCCCGGGTCTCCAGAATCATGCCCTGAGCCAAGGGCAGGCACTAAACTGCTGAGCCACCCAGGAATCCCCTACATGTATAGTTCTTACACATATTTTGTTAGATTTATACCTAAGCATTTCATTTCATGGGGCGCTAATAAATTGTGTCTTTAATTTCAAATTCCACTTCTTTGCTGTTGGTTTGTAGGAAAGCAACTAACTTTTACCTATTCACCTTGTACCCTGCAACTGTGTGGTAATTGCTAATTCTATCTGTGGAATTCTTTGCCAAAATAAGTTTCAAGAGAACATTTCCAATATGTGAAACAGATGAGAAAAATAATGCTTTGGTCAAGAGGTTTAGAGAGGTGCTATTTCTAACATTTTCAAATATTTTACATTCAAACACATATTACAATTCCTAGATGAATAATAGTTTCATTGATTGTTATTTTATCATTAAATCTAAACCAATTTTTAATTAATAGAGGACTTATTATAAGCTTTTCCATTTTTAATCCTTCATCGATATCTGTAGGTTTACATTATTACTTGATTTTGCTGTCTTAAAGTTACCAGTCTTAAATAAAAAACCCAAGGCAGCTATGAGTGTCCTTCATCTCCCTGAAATGTTTCATGTTTATAGATAACCTAAGCATAGGTAAGGGAGTGGAAGAGCTCTGAATTCAAATTTATTTTGTGTTCCATATATTAGCTCTGTGGCACTGGAAAGGGATGTGAATTCATGTTTTGAATACATACTATGTGTTAGGTGTTGTGTTAAACATTCTATATATGCTATATTTCACCTTCAACATACATTTTAAAGCAAATATTATTTGAGTGTATATCTAATGAGGATAATGAGGATAAAACTTAGAGAAATTGAATGGTTTGTCAAAACAATAAAATCAACAGTAAGACAATTGGGAATTTGGTCTATATTTTTTTTTTTGAATTTGGTCTATATTTAAACCACTCTATACATTGTTCATTATTTATCACATGCAGCAGTGACTTAACTTTATGAAATCTTCTGTGGAAATAGGATTTGTTATAGGACTGTATTAAAGTTCTATAAATTAGCATATATTAATGGACCATATAGATAACATGCGTTCAAGAAATGTTGGTACCTCAGTTCTTCATCCTCTCTTTCTTGTTGTGTCTCCCCTTTTTTTAAACCCTCTTTTATAAAGGTTATGGCCAGTACTTATTAATAAAATTTGAAGACATTTAATATATATCTAAAACCAAGATGTGGTAAAAACAAAACATACAGATGATTAGAGATGTTTAATTATCACTATCCAAAAACCATAAAATGTAAAAAATCATTTTTTTAGAGATTTTAGTTATTTAAGAGAGAGCAAGAGTGAGAGAGATCATAGAGGGAGAGGGAGCAGCAGACTCCCTGCTGAGCAGAGAACCTGATGCAGGGCTCCAACCCAGGACCCTGAGATCACGACCTGAGCTGAAGGCAGAAGCTTAACTGACAGAGCCACCCAAGAGCCCCCATAAAATATACAAAGCTAATCTATAATAATTCCAGTTTAATGTAACAATATTAATAACAACTACATATTTCCATTTAAAAAGAATACATTTTCACTTTTATTTTACTTTGTTGAATGACAAATTCTGTTAATGACCCATTTCCCACTACCAAGTAAGTTTTGGAGTAATAGAGTGAGAACGTTATAAAACATATATTGTTGGACACATGAACTAAGTAACAGAAAATCTATTAAAAAATTTAAGAATAGAAAAGAATATCCCACCATCAAAAAGAATGAAAATTTGCCATTTACAACAACATGGATGGACCTGGAGTATATTATACTAAGCAAAATAAGTCAGTCAGAGAGAGAAAAATACCACATGATATCACTCATACGTGGAATTTAAGAAAGAAAACAGATGGACATATGGGGGTGGGGAAGAGAAAGAAAAAAAAAACATGAGATTCTTAATGATAGAGAACAAACTGAGGGTTGATGAAGGGAGGTGGGTGGGAGATAGGCTAGATGGGTGATGGGTATTAAGGAGGGCTCTAGCGATGAACATTGGGTGTTGTGTCTAAGTGAGGAATCACTGAATTCTACTCCTGAAACTAATATTGTACTGTATATACCTTGACTAACTAGAATCTAAATAAAAATTCAAAAAATAAAGTGAAAATATAATAAAACTTCAAAAAATAAAATAAAGACTAAAATTTATAGGTCCTTTTGTACAGTTAAAGACTTTTAGATTTACACTTGAATAAATGCCTAATATTTGAAAAGAATATCCCATTTTGTGAAACATGATTACTGGTATCTACTTCCTACTTCCTGCTTTTAATGTCAGTTTCTTGAGTTAAAATCACTACTAAAAAAATAAAGTTTAGTGGAATTTTTAATAAAACTGCTTTAGAGTTAATTTTGAAAGGGGTTTTTCTTCTACAAGACGTGCTACATGTACTTCTTACACTTTCTTCAGCAAAAAGGTTTGCATAGCAGAAAGATTTAAGACAAATACCAGGATCATTGTGGTTTGTCTGAATTTATTTTGCTCAAGCAATTTCTGAAATTGCTTTTGTGGATTTATATTTCATTTTAATTGAGACAAAATGAGTAGTGTCAGGTGAGATATTGATTGCTTTTTAAATATGCTGACAGGGAAATATATCTTATTACATAGTTGCTGGATTTACTTTTTAAATGGACCTGTGTCTTTAATAAAGCATTTAACATATATTGACTAAATATTAAATATCTATCAAGAACTTTTTAAATGTATATTTATAACATTTCATTTTAATTAAAATGTTTCTAATTTTACTTGAGAGAACAAGAAATTTAATTGGTTTCTCTCAATATTTGTATCTGTTTCATTTCTCTGTAATTGCAATAAGATACAGCTGTTCTCATTCAATTAATCTACTCCTATGAAAACATATATGACTTATGTAAGCAACCCAATAAGAATAAACATCTGAAATTTGCATTTCTGGCACTCTATTAGAAGAAACTTCTGGATTTTAACAAATGACTCAGTTACCCAAAATTGATTTCTACTGAGGTTTTCAAGGAAATGTTATATCGTATAAAGCTATTATTTCACTTACTAGTTAAAACCTAGGATGGATATTTTAATAGGATTTATCCTTGAATTTCACTTCTGACAAAGATGATGGTAATTACTCAATAAAGTGCCTGCCTGACCAATTGCTGTTGATGGCTGCCTTTTTGTTCAGAAAGACTCTAAAGTAACTATCCTATTGTGTCTTCCAGAACATTGAGAGCATAAAAATCCACAATAGAGAAATTAATTTCAACAAGATCCTAGATTTTAGGTTTCACATCTGATTTTAGGTTAAAACATTTTTTACATATTATGAGGAATGTCAAGGCCAGCGTCTTAGAAGATATCTGTAGTAGTCTCCAGGAGCAGCGAGGTAAAGGGTAGTTGCCTTCACTCAATGATGTTTGTTGGTTTACTGCTAACTCTATATCCATTCTTTCATTTTACTAGATAATGTCTTAATGAAAAAGAAGGTTATCAGCTCCTCTGTACCTGTAAATTGTCATACACTGGCCTCCAGGAGACAAGATTATCTTCACTGTGGTTCTGAAGGAGAATGAGCATTACCACCAAGGGGCTAAATTTTTAATGACATTATTTTGGTCAAAAAAATCCTTTTTTCTCCCCACTCACTCCCCACTGCCACCACAAATGCTATGCATAACATAACATATTGTAGAGTCCTCTATTTAACTATTATTTCTATTCTTCACCTTTTTTCTCTACCTATGTAAACATCGAAGCCTCTAGCACATGCACTTTACCCAGAAAGCAGCAGTACCACTAAATTACTGTGGAGGAAAAGTGCCTATGCTCATATAGATGGTCAGGTACAATTAAAAACCAATGACACACAGGGCACCTGGATGGCTAAGTGGTTGAGCATCTGCCTTCAGCGCAGGTTGTGATCCTGGGGTCCTGGGATGGAGTCCTGCAATAGGCTCCCTGCACATGGAGCCTGCTCCTCCCTCTGCCTGTGGCTCTGCCTCTCTCTCTCTCTCCTCTCTCTCTCTCTCTCTCAATCTGTCTCTCATGAATAAACTCTTAAAAAACAACAACAACAACAAAAACTAATGGCACAATATGAAGGCAAATTATCTCATATCTCAGAGCTATGTCATACACCTCATGAGAAATACAGTTACACTGAAACTCATGGAGATGGAGGTAGGATTATGAACTAAATGGCGTAGTTCCTTTTTTGTTTCTCATTATGTGCAATGCTCATCTTCTATAACTCATCAACTGTCTACAACAATTTCTTGTTCAGGGCTTCAATCCATTCTACAAATGGCTATATCTTTATGGACAGTTTTTTAAAATATGGATCATTGGCTCTTTTTTTTATTAAATATTTTATTTATTTATTCATGAGAGACACACAAAGAGAGAGAGGCAGAGACACAGGCAGAGGGAGAAGCAGGCTCCATGCAGGGAGCCCGATGTGGTACTCGACCCTGGGTCTCCAGGATTATGCCCTGGGCTGAAGGCAGCACTAAACCCCTGAGCCACCCGGGCTGCCCTCATTGACTCTTTTAACGCCAATAAGTACTGCGTCTTAGCCTGGATGCATGCTTCCACAAAGCCAGGTCACTGCCAAACTCTCTTTGAAGTCAGTGAAAGTGCCAGACTTGAAGTGACTTAGAAAAGGTACTGAGACAGATGATAAATTGATGCAGGGAGAATAGTTTCCTTTTGCGCATATTTCAGCAGGCTGGATAATCTCTCTTATTCAGGCATATGTTGACCTCAGGAATATTCTAAGTAAATATGTCAGTCATAGTATTGACTTCATTAATAAATCACATCTTGCAATGCATATGTCATTAAGTAGCTGAAACAAGATTTGTCCTTTTGTAGATGGAGCATATAGAAAATTCATTGTGACTAAGACAAACCTAACTACCTAGAAAATACCCTATACTCCCTAATTGTGTTCACATTATTGTTTCAGTCAAATGTGTTTTTTGAAGATTGCCTTACTCTAAAACCTCTGGCCTGAAAATGACTCTCCTTAGGTAAAGGTATCCCCAAAATATGATATATACTGGGTTTTTGCAAATTTGAGGAATTACAATTATCCTGAAAAATGTTGCAGGTAAACCTGTAACCATTTGCCCAACTCATCTGCCAAGTAAGCAAACTCTGAACTGTTTTAGGTTGAATTGCATTTTAAGAAGAATACATGAGAACATATTTAACAAAGTACTGATGAACTTAACTCCCACATATGTAGGAACATACTAAGTGTCAAAAATTCAGATATTTGGAGAATTTCCTCAGCCAAGAGTGGCTCCCCTTATCCATATCTGCCTCCACATACAGTATCAAGCTGTACACTTGAAGAGGGAAAAATACAATCTTCCTTTTCACCAAGACTTTCTCTACCAAGTGTTCCCACATTAGACCTGGGATATATGTGTTGTTGCAAAACACCTCTCAGTGATATACTGTCTTTTTATGCCAATTATATATGAACTTGGGTTTTGTGTTATTTTTTCTTATTCAGCCGGTTTTAAATATGAGATTATTTCCAACTATAATCAGATGATTTACTTACAGGAATCGTACATAAATATAGTTTAAAAGCTGAGGGTGAAATTCCTTGGTGGCCATGTGAGAGTCTATGTTCTCTTATCCTAAAATGTTGCTCCTTTCTATGCTGTTTCCTCACAGTCAGAGGCAGAGGGGTGCATCATACTTGGAGTGTTGTATTCAGTTCAGGCTGACCCAGTGTTCCCAAGTCAGTCTGGATTTGGACCTATCATGAATTCAGCAGGACCTGGCCTGGACAGGCTGGTGTCCAGGAGAAAGAAGGAAAGACACTAGATTAGACAGTCTTTAGCTCTAGGCTCTAAGCAAGATTGGCTAATGGAGACCTGAAGTTCTGTTTATATTTGCTAGCTTAGGTTTATTCAGAAGGGAAAAAAAAAAAAAAAACCCACAATATAACAACAAAACAAAACAAACAACTCAGCATCAAGATAGAGATCCCAATGAGAAATAAAGACTGGGAATTGTGTGGATGGTATTCCCTGTGTTGAATTTCTTAGAAATGTGCTTGTTTGATAAGCTTTTAGGTCAAGCACAGATCTACCACAAGAGAGGAAACATAAACAGGAAGTAAATATAATTTGCTTTGAATAAATCTTTGGTTCTCAGGCTTCTGAAATAAGAGATAAAAAATGAAAGAATTTGCCTTATGTTAATAAACTTATTTCTTTAAACATATAAAGACCTTTTAAATGATTTAACTAAAAATAAATAAAAAATAAATGATTTAACTATTCCAAAGGTATTAGAAACATTGTTTACATAACTATGCTTTTGAAATTTAAGTGCTTTTGAAATTTTGAAATCCGACCAGAGAACAGATAAACTTACTTAAATTAATTATTTGCCATTAGATCTTAGTACCTAGATTCTCTAAATTTCTCTGGTCTCTATATTTTTTGAGACCTGATTCTTAAGATTTGCCTTTGATTTTATGAAATAAGGAAACCACAGCCATTATGTGTGTTTGGAAACTGAAACCTTAACTTAATTCAATTTAGTCTATTTATAAAAATAAACTGTGCTCTTCGGAACTATGCCAGGCTCCCCTTGCTCTATCTCTATTTCTCATTTTGCTCCTGATTTTTCTTCTCAAAAACCTGTCCTTCCCTTCTTTCTTTTTCTTTCTTTCAATAGCATTTTTTTCTAAGACTTGTGTAGTTGTTCCCTAGGGCTGTATCAAGCAAAACTTCCTCATAAAAATTAAGTGATAGTCCTCCATCAAGATCAACATGAAACAGTTTCTCTTTTCCTAGAAAATACTGCAGTTTGTATACATTGTTCCACAGACTGGCTAACTAAAGGAAAGTGAGGGCAATCTTACCAGCTGTCTAAGCTGCACATCATCATTCCTCTGACTGTAGACAAAGGATCTACTTAGGAGAAATTTCAATTACAGGCAGAGATTATAATCTTATAGCTTAAAAATAAATATTCACAGAAAATTTTAATAATAAGTATTTAAATCCTTTTTGAACTGGAATGCAAACTTTGAAGTGAAAGCCTTTTTTAAAATTCATATTCTCTAGGCCCAGACAAAAATTTAAGACGAAATAAAATATTAAAAAGGTCTTAATTGATAGCAACTGAACCACAGGAGTTTAGTCATTTGAATCTACAACTTAAAACTCAAACTTTTTTTTTTTTAAACCCATGATTTTCTTTCTTAAACATTTAAATGTTTCACATACAGTTGACTAGTATATGAATAAAAGGTTTAAAATTGCTGTTTGTTCTGAACTGGCTTGAAATGTATTTGCTTTAATACTATACTAAGGAGGCCATAGCTGAATAAAGTACATTTAAGGCATTCTCTTTCAAAGGACATATTCAAATTTAAAATAATCCAGAAAAATACACAATGAAAACAAGACTTTAAATACACCCATTTTGTGCAAAAGGTTAAAAGCACTGAACAAACACCCGCAGTGAAAGTATACCTAGAGGGAGATATTTTGCCAACATTCTCGCAATGAAGGTCAACTATATTATATTTTTCATAAAGACTTCAACAAAATCCAAATTTAAAACAAACTCTCCTTTACCGTAATAATTTTTAAACTAATGAATTGCAAGACCATTCAATCAAACAGTACTTAATGACTGTATCCTATAAATAAAGTAGTGTTCAATAGATTATAAAAATGTTTTAAACAAAAATAAAATGTTTCTGCCCTCAAGGAGCTTAGAATATAGTAGTTAAACTACAAAATAGAACATAACACTTGTTAAAAATTATGTTAGAGATAGGAAGCAGTATGTAGTACAGTTAGAAAAATAAATGGCAGAGTCAGATTATGGAAAACACTGAACAGTAAGTTAAAATTTTTATTAGGGTCAAGAAGACTTTGTGAGACATTGATGATTTTTAGTAGAGACAAAATGACAGTATCTAAGGTATGTGTTGTAAAAAAGATTTCTAAACTATGTAGGTTATATAGGAAAGGGCAGAAATCAGAAGCAGGAAGGATATATATATATATGAAAACATGGCCAAACTACCCTAAAATGTAATAAGAGCCTGCCTCAAGATGGTATCAGTGTGCCTGGAAAAATAGACATGTTAGACAGCAGATGCAGATTGGATCGGTCATGGAAACTGTTTGGAAATGGATGATGAGCGAAAGTGAGAAGTGTAACATGTCTTAGACTGATTCAGTAGGTGAGGAGGGTGTTAAATGAAATATAAACACATAAAGGTAACTGTTGGGGTGTAAGTTTTTGGTTTACCTTTAGAAATACTAAATATCTAGGCAAAAGGAATCAATATGAAATGAGAATCTACAGCACAGATAGGAAGTGATGGCACATTTCCATTGTAGTTTTTGCACAAAGGAAAGATGCGTGTCATAATTTGATCTATGTCCAGTTCTCTCCTTTAATGTCAGAAGAAAGAGCAACACACAAAGCTGTATCTACACGACAACAGGGAATTGGACAAAACCATCTAGGCAGAACACTAAAATCATTTATTTACAATAAGCTTTTCAAAAAGTTTTCCATAGTCCTCCATTATGAGGGTAATTAGAATGGTTTGAGAATATGTCTATGCAAGTGCTTCTTCAAATTTGGCCCAAGACTATCTGGATCAGAATTATCTGGAGTAAATATTAAAAATACAGATGGCTGGGATACTAGTCAAGTTTAAAGAAATAACAATTACTTCTTTACTGTTAAGTTCAGATCAATTAGAGAGCTACTAGGAAGTAGCACAGAGCATGAATTCTGGATTTTGGAGCAAGATTTCAATAAAAATTCTTAATTTTACTGGCTGTCTGAGCCTTTGCATGTTACTTAACTTGTGCAAGCTACTTTTTTATATGTAAAATGAATATAGAGAATGACTCCCAACTTTAAAGAACTGTTGTGTAGATTAAATGAAATAACATAAAAGTTCAGAAGACAGAAATCATGGTGGTTTTTCATCATTGTGCTTGATGCATAACAAGTCTTTGATATATATTTATCAAAAGAATGAATAAAAGAAGGAATAAATTTATAGATGAAGGACAGTATATATGACTTGCCAAAGTGTGAGCTCTTATGATAAAGGTTATGATGATGATAATCATAATTATTAACCATAATAATGATGGTGATGGTAATAATGACATGAAATTAGCCAAAATACAAGGAAATGCATAGTCAACTAATATTTTCAGCATCTTTACTCACCAAATAATGTGTTTAATCCTTTATATGTGTTATCTTATTCATATTTCACAACATAGTAACAAGAATAATACAATATCTCTCTTATAAATTAAGTACCTGCAGTTCAGAAGATTTGGTGGACTTTTTTCATAGTCAATCCATCAGTATGTGGCAGGATAGTTTCTAGTGCTGATCATGAAATTATATTCTTTCCATCATTACACACTGCGGACTAGTGTTTACCTATTATAATCCACTCAATTCCTTCTGGTTATTTCACTCAGACCAGAACCAAGTGCTGTCTTTTCTCCTTCACGTTATTCTACATCTTTACTCACTCGTCTTTATTTCATCCAAATCCTAATAGATGGCTTATCAAATGAATAAATGCAAAATGAATTTTATCTTTTACTTTCTAGAGGGAATAATTCTTGTCATCTATCTATCCAGCTATCTATCTATCATCTATCTTTCTATCTATCTATCTATCTATCTATCTATCATCTATCTATCGGATGATCCCATGTCTGTGTATTCTTGCCTCTTCAAACTCCAGCAGAGTCCTTTACACACTATAGTTCCTGAATAAATATTTACTAAGGCTGAATTAGATTTTGTAGCATTCAACTATAGGAAGTTCCAGTTGATTGGGATATTTTTAAAATATTTTATTTATTTATTCATGAGAGACACAGAGAGAGAATCAGAGACATAGGCAGAGGGAGAAGCAGGCTCCCTGCAGAGGGCCCAATGCAGAACTCGATCCCAGCACCCCTGGATCACACCCTGAGCCAAAGGCTCAGTTATGGAGCCACCCTGGTGAAGCAAGAGACAGGTTTTAATAATTTCCTAGCTTAATAGAGGAAGTTCTTTGGAAACAAGCAATATATATATATATATATATATATCCCTCACACTACCCTTTATCAATGGCTGCTACCAATTTTCCTTTCAGAACATCGTAAATTTGAACGATTAGTTGCAATATATTATCAAAGCTATCAGGCTAATTTTTAAAGATATATAAACATAAAAAACCCCAAAAGTTTGTCTTTCCATACTTATTTTTAAACAGAAACTAAACTTTATAATGAAATTAAGTATTCAGATAATATAAAAAGTATTTTCCTAATCCTGCTAATTTAATATTATAAAGGCAAAGTTTCAAGGCTCAATTTTATTCCAATATAACATTTGAATTTTTTGGTAATGTTTCTTTTAATTATTTTCAACTTTGCAAAACCATAACTATTCTTTACTGGGACATTTATTAGACTTTAAGGTTGATTTTTATCCATGACCACTGGAACTTATTTCCAGTAAAGAGAAATCTCTTTAATAAATTATATGTTTTACAGAAATAATCACTGAGTCATTTTTAGAAAAAAAAACATGTTACTAATTGAGGCATGACTGCATTAAATATGAATAATTCAGTTTATAGATTTTATGGTACTTAACATAAAAGAATATAGATAATAAAATCCAATACTTATGTTACACTTACAATGTGCCAGATATTTTTAAAGTATTTTATATTATCTTATTTAATACTCCTAACACCTCTCTTAGATAGAGGTACTCTTATCATCTCCATTTTATTGCAAAGAAAATAAGAAACACATAAAAGTTATCTTAAAAAAATTTTTTTGCACTGCTAGACAGGAGTCCTAGCTTTCACAGTGCAAAGAAATGAGCATGCCCTCTCCTTAAGAAATAAATATAATATTGGATAGTATGCATAAAACAACCATTTTAGGGCTCTGTAAATTAAGTCCAAACAGGTTAAAACTTAAACAATAATAATATAAAATCGCTGAAACATAAGGGCGCCTTGGTGGTTCAGTGGTTTAAGCCTCTGCCTTTTGGTTTCAGCTCAGGTCATGATCTCAGTGTCCTGAGACTGAGCCCCATGTTAGGATCCACACTCAATTGGGAGTCTGCTTGAAATTCTCTCCCTCCACCCTTTCTCCCATGTGCTCTCTCTCTCTCTTTCTCAAATAAATATATCTTTTAAAAAAGATTGCATAAACTTTAAAATGTCCAGATTTCAACAAATACTTACAAGACATACAAAGAAAAAAAATATGGTTCATACTCAGTTTAAAAATATATTCATCGGGGATCCCTGGGTGGCGCAGTGGTTTAGCGCCTGCCTTTGGCCCAGGGCGCGATCCTGGAGACCCGGGATCGAATCCCACGTCAGGCTCCCAGTGCATGGAGCCTGCTTCTCCCTCTGCCTGTGTCTCTGCCTCTCTCTCTCTCTCTCTCTCTCTCTGTGTGTGTGTGTGACTATCATAAATAAATAAAAATTAAAAAAAATATATATATTCATCAACAGAAACAATCATAACTGGGCCCAGATGTTAAATTTATCATGTAAAAATCTCATAGCAGCTATTACAAATATGTTCAAGGAATTAAACTATATTTAAATAATTGAAGAACAATAAGATCACAATTACATAAAAAATGTATTTAATACATTGAAAGTATAAAAAGTAGCAAAAATTAGAGTTGAAAGGACACTAAGTGAAGTGAAAAAAAATTCACTAGATAGACTCAATATCAGATTGGGATAGGAGAAAAAAGAATCCATGATTTAAACTGATTTGATTATTTAATTTCTTAGACAGAGAGCCCAGTGCAGGGCTCAATCTCACAACCTTGACATCATGACCTGAACCAAAATCAAGAGTCAGACACCGAGCCATCCAGGCACTCCTGATTCCATAGCTTGTAAGTTCAATCATCATGAGGCATTGCTTTGCCCTTGCACCCCTGTGATTTAGTTGTGCACAGTCCCAGTCAATTTGAACAGTGGTTCCTTACTATAACATAACATCTATAATCATGTATTGAGGTGGCTGGAGTCTACTATAGGAATTTGTCTTCCATAAAATAAAAAAAATGTGCATCATTTTAAACTTTGGATCTTCCATTTTAGTTTTAATCCTCAGCTCTCTCCCTTTCACTGACATTTCCTTTACCAGTGATTTTAGATTAAATCTCCTCCCAAATTTTTTGATATTTTCAGGAGATACATTTTCAATCCAATCCTCACTACTCTTCCTCAAGTAGTTTAACATGGAGTACCTTGTTACCAGTTCTTACATATGTGTAACATCCTATCATCTTGCCTTTTCTGTGATTTACTCATCAGTCATTTGCTCTCCATCATTCCTACTATCACTTCCAGCTCTTTTCCTTCCATTGTTGAACATGATCAATATTCCCATCCTTAAAATCTCTCCTTTATCTCCATGCACCTCTCTACTACTCAGTCCTTTCTATGCAAAGTAAAATGGCTCTTCCAAGTTTCCAATGGATTTATTCAAGCTCACCAGAGTGATGAAGAACAGAAAGGAGTTTGAAAGCATGCTATGTCACTCCTCCCGCACGCCCTTCACAAGCCAGTTCATTCCCTTGTTTTGTACATCTCAGCACATGACAACATCATCTACCCCCTTGCTCAGACCAAACCTCCAGGTATCCTTTCAATCAGAATATAAAGCACATGAAGGAAGAAACTATCTTTTACATGTGATAAATACTCTAACACCTAAAACAATATCTAATATATAGTAGGTTCTTGATATATGGTTGGATGAGTGAATATATTAATTGTAATTATTATTGTGTACCTATTACTATAAAAACTCTAAAAACTGAATGAGCTAAACCATGTAAATCATCAGGCAAATAGTAAGTGGTAATAACTGTTAGTTATTGACCACAGTGTCATTGGAATTTGTATTAATTACTAATTTGTTATTATATTTTGTGAACATACAAGAGTATCTGACATGTAAATATTTTAATTAATATGTCTCTTCTTAAGTAATTAGAGTCTAATATAGAACTTTTGTAATATTCTCTCTGACTTAGTAATATTTATTTAACACTTATAACACTTATAGTGTATCAAAAATGATATATGGTATTAAGAATTCAAAAAAATTAACCAACCATATTATCTATTTTTAAAGAACTCAGATTATAAAATGGCATTCAGGGAAAATACTATTTGCATTAGGATATGATAATTAATATGTTGTAGATGTATTCAAGGTAGTGGGGTTTAAGTACAAGCTTGACAGACCTTCCAAATATTTGATCTCCCGTCTCAATTTTCTCATCTGTAAAATGAATTGTCTGATTATGTCAAATGACTATCCCAGTTCTAAATATTATATAAATATTAATGGCTCATAAATTAGTATCATACACTTATTTAAAACAAAAATATTATTTTACAACTATTTCCATTTATCCTTTCAAAATTGTGGGAGGATGTTTGTTTTGTTCAATTTCTGTATTAATTTTGGCATAAAGCTACAGGTGGAACAGATTATCTACCGTGTATTTATTTTTACCATAGGTAAAAAAATATCAATATTCACTATAGTAGAGAGATTGTATTTATGTTCTCATTTATTTTCCAGGTCAAAATATCTGCCTCTTGTGAATATTACTGCTTTGTTATGTAGGATTACAATAAGATGTCAATCTGTGAAATTTGGCAGTACATGAAATCACTGTGGGGAATCTCATAGATTAAAGAGCACCCTTTGTTTAATATCTTTGTTCCTTCAACAGAGCAGTAGGACTAATTGGCAAGCTGAGTCATTCACAAAAGCCAGGCGTTTTTTCAGTATAATAGCAGGAGGTATCAGATAAATTATAACCTATATCTCTGAAATTTTCAAATCAGTAGCCAAGAAAACTCTGACAGCTATTTAATTTTAGTGTCCATTCTCAATTACACCCCTAGCAACTGGAAAAAAAAAAAAAAGGCTTTGCCATTTTGAATCAATTTTGATCTGGTTGTAGATTTTAATTTTTTTTAAGATTTTATTTATTTATTCATGAAAGACAGAGAGAGAGGCAGAGACATAGGCAGAAGGAGTAGCAGGCTCCTTGCAGGAGCCTAATGTGGGACTCGATCCCGTAACTCCAGGATCAGGCCCTGGGCCGAAGGCAGGCGCTAAAACGCTGAGCCACCCAGATATCCCCTGGTTGTAGATTTTAAAAAGTGAAATGTTTACTAAGATATTATCATGATAATAATTTTCCATTATTTTTTTTCTTGGTAGAGTGTCCTTAAAGATAGTAAATTCAATTAATAGTTTAAACTATGACTTCTTAAGAAAGGTCATTTCACTGATTGGTTATTAGGGTATTTTGGGTTTTTTTTTGACATGGACGACAATAATGCATATCTTTATCTCTGGTATAATCACTAAAATACGGCTAAATGCGTGTCGCTTATAAACTGGAAGTAGAAAAAAGAAAATGGTAATATTTGTATGATCTAAAAATCATCAAGACAAGGAAAAAGATGATACAACTTGAAAAACATGAAACAAATAGAAAATGAATAGTAAGATGGTAGATCTAAAAAAAATCTATATCATTAATTATATCAAATCAAAAAAGAAAAATGTATCAAGTAAAAGTTAATGATTGCCAGAATCAGATAAAAAGTTATCCCAATTTCAATAGCTTAGTCAGATACTTCTGTAAGAGTACTCAGAATAACGTAAAGCAGTATGTGTGTAAATATTAATCTAAAGAAACTGGTGTATTTATATTATACAAAGTCAATTTTAAGTAAAGAATCTTTAGTGCAAAAAAGAGGAACACTTCATAAAAAGAAAAAAGGTTAGTTATTACAACACAAAAGGATCATAAATTCTCTTGGTATATCACCCAGAGTTAGTCCAGAGTTGTGGCTGTTGATTCCCACCATGATATATAGCAGTAAAGGACAACGTATACGAATAAGGCTGGGGGCGGTGGGGGGGTGTGGGTTCAAGGCTGGAGGAACTAGTTGTAGGTCTGAGCCCACACATGCATTCAGAGTCCAGGCTTTTGGTGTGTACTCACTCCTGTGGCTGCTGCATGGACTTTCCGCTGGCATGTGCCTGATGGTGGCATCTGAGATGAGCCACTGGGCATGGAGGGGGGAAGGCTAGCCCCAAGAGTGCATATGGTGGTGGGGATCTGCTGCAGGGGATCTACACTGGCACTTGGTGCTTGCACAGCACAGAGGACTCTGCTGGGTCCCGGTATTAGTCCTGGGCTCTACAGTGGGGGACGGAGAGTAGGGGAATTATGTGCAGGAGGAAGCAGGGAGGGTCTCAAGCAGTTGGGCTCTACTAATGGGGATACCTATGAAACGCATGAAATTTGCAGAGGATCCACAGCAACTATGCTGGTCCTTGGCTTCTTCAGTGGCAAAAGTTGTTGAGGTCATCTGCAAAGCAGGTCTGGCAACCACTTTCACTCCTACTGTGTAGCTGATACTGATAATCCCTGCCTTTCTTCCTTGTTCTAAGCCATTTCAATACATCTCAGCTTTTCTGGTCTCTGGGTGAGGTAAAGCTGAACTGTCTTCCTGTGGTGCCCCAAAAGGCTGGGAAAGCTGGTAACTTACGCTTCCCTGTCATTTCTGGTGAAGGGAATTATTTCTAGCTGGAGTTTCCTGTTGGTGCTTAGCTATGCTGGTTTTGGATGATGCAGGCAAAATGAAGCTGTCCTTCCTTCCCTATGGGTGTAGTTATTATCAAGTTTGTGTTCCACTGTGCAACTGAGGTTTCTTAAGTGGACTCCAGACCTCTCCCAGAGAGCTGTTTTGTTCACAAACAGAAGTATAGTTCTTGATCTTTTGTGGGGGAAGGAGGTTGGGGCCTCCTACTCTGCCAACTGGGTGATGACACTCCTACTATTAATTCTAATTAAAGATTTTCTTAAATGGGAAGGTTACCAAATGTTCAAGAATCAAAACATACTGTCAGAAAATACTGTCATGTGATTTACTTTTCCTCTCCAATATTTCACTGCACAAAAAAAGGATTGAATTTGAAGATATAAGGGGAAAAAAGTTTGTTACCCAGCTAAACAATGAAAAGTTTACAATTTAAACTTTTCATAATATAGACCAATGATAATTTTGCACATTTTTTCTAACATGACTCAATATATAGAAGATTGTAATATAACTGATAGTATTTTATGATGGAGAGCTGCAAAACTAACATTTCTAAAGAACACTTTGTTATTGATAAATTTAGAGATGCTTTCAAATTTATACAGCACCTATCAGAATTCAAATTTAGTAATAGTGAGTTGACACGAGTTAGTGTTACTTAACACGGACACAGTTTTGAAACTGGTACAGTTTGCCTTAAAGCCAATTCAAGTAATCTAAAATATTAACTAGTTTAGGTTTTATAAAAGCAAATTTTAAAGAAAAATTATTTTTACGCTCTATTCAATTTCTGGTCAACATTTAGATATGTTTGGAAATACTTCAGTATGTGAATTTACTTTTCAATCATAAATTACATTAAATCTAAACACAGATAATTTTTTCTAATTTAAATATAGCTTCTGAATTGATAGGTATTCTAAGTTTCAAATACATCCAATTTCTAAGTATAAAAAGAAAAGTAAAATATCTAATTGTTTTTATATTGATTATAAATTGAAATGCCCACATTTTGAATTAATTATTTTAAATAAAATATGTTATTAAAATTAATTTCACTTGTACTTTTTTTAGTTTTGTTAATTAAACTACAAAAAACTCAAATACCTATATGGTTTCACTATATTTCTACTGAACACCACTGCTCTAGATTATTTTGTCTGGTTCATAAAACAATGAGGAGTGTCTCTGAAACATTCTGATCCATGTATATATTTTGAAAACAAACTATATTCCCCATGATAGCCTATATCACACTGCCAACATGCTAATTCACAAGTTATTCATTTCACCAATGAAACTTCATTTCTAGCATTCATTTTGCTTATCATCAAAAGACAGGTGCTGAACGAGATCAGTATGGCTAAAACATGGGTGGGAATTATTGATAGCAACTACCTTTGTGCTAGATGCATTCATAGCACATTTCATAGGAAGACCATAGCTTCTGAATTGAAGCTTCCTATGAAGCTTCCTATGAAATGCTAGCTGACAACCCCTGGAATCAGAATTTATGACTAGCACAACTCAGGATCCTCAAGTATAGTTTGAAGTAACACACATGCGCATATATTACTGTTTCTACAGAAATATTTTAAGTAATCTATAGATATAACTACTACAGCCCCACTTAAAACCCTGGAATTTATTGTGGTAAGTACCAGCAATAAAATTATATGTGTGCTTATAACAGTTTAAACAATGTGAACCACTACCTAAATGTACCAAGGTATGGAACAGTTTAAAACAGAATTTTTAAGCCAGATGGTTTAAAACAGAATATTTCCACCACACTTCTCTCTAGAAGGGATGTCACGATACTAATAAGAATACTTAAATTCTTTTTAATTATGCCAATATAAATATGTAAATAAATATATTTGTTGCACAGCATGCTTATATTACTTTTATGACGATATAGTACTAAAACTTCACATGCAAATATTTTAAAAGAAATTTCTAAATGGTCAAAAATACATCCATTGATTTTGGGTTTCTTAGGTTCCTCATGTTTTCTTCCCCATTTACTAAATATGTGATCTTTTACATCTCTGTTGATTTTATTTAATTTTTTAACTCATGATTCTGAGATCAAGATCTGAACTAAAATCAAGAGTCTAACACCTACCTAACTGAGCCACCCAATTACTCCTGTTGATTTTACTCTTAAAATTGATAATTAGGGCAGCCCCGATAGCCTGGTGGTTTGGTACCACCTTCAGCCCGGGGCATGATCCTGAAGACCTGGGATGGAGTCCCACGTCTGGCTCCCTGCATGGAGCCTGCTTCTCCCTCTGCCTGTGTCTCTGCCTCTCTCTCTCTCTCTCTGTGTCTGTCATGAATAAATAAATAAAATCTTTAAAAAATTGATAATTAAAAAATATATATTTTGATGAACTTTTTATTTTAGAATACTTTTAGTTTTACAAAAAAAATCCAAAATTAGTACAAAGAGTTCCTATATTTCCTATATTCAGTTTTCTCTAATATTAGTATGGTACATTAATTATAATTAATGAACCAATGCTAACACATTATAATTAGCTAAAGTCTATACTTTCTTCAGATTTTATTTTTTTTAAGATTTTATTTTATTTTTAAGAAAAAACAAAGGCTTTTTCATCGTAACTGAAGGCTACGATGGTTTCTTAGAATTTCCTTGTTTTTCATGACCTTAAAAGTTTTCAGAAGTACTGGCCAGATATTTTGCAGAACGCCATTCTCCTGGGATTCATCTGATGTTTCCTCATGATTAGACTGAGATTATGTGCATTGGAGGAAGATGAGAGAAGTACAGTAGAAATCTCAATACATCACATCAAGACTATCTGCTAACAATGCAACTTTTCACTGATAATACTTACCTTTATCACATAGGAAATCCATGCCAGGTTTTTGCACTATACATTTTGCCAGGTTTCTCCACTGTAAAGTTACTTTTTTTCTTTCTTTCCTTACTTTAACCCTTTGAAATAAATTCGCTAAAAGCAGACTACACTTAATGAATGGGGAATTATGCTCTGATACTTTAAAGAGGGTAGCACATCTACATAGTTTACTTAAATTCTTCTGTATAAAAGGTATTTTTAAGAAGAAAGTATATTTCCTCAACTAGACTGTAAGTTCCTTAAGTTCATTATATGAAGACCTTATCCTAGTGCTAGCATGGTCTATATAAAACGTTGACCAATTAATATTTATAAAATGAGAAATGAGAAAGCTACCAGACTTTGAGGATGATAAAAGCAGACTCTTCTCTCATGATAATAGAAAAATAGTACTATATGATTCCTCCTCTATAATATCTGAATCATAAAAATCTATGGTTGTCAAGAATTAATTTCCTTCTAGACTTTCCAATGTACTATCTTCAGGCAAAGCTTTTAGAAGGGTAGACAAAAATCACGGTGGCTGGTTTTTTTCTTTTTTTAATTCTAGACACTGTTCAAAAATCTAAGAAGTATATGCTTCTTTCAACATTTTGCTAAAGAGTCAGTTTACTTGACAAAAAGACTAACATAGGGCACTGAGTGAGCATAAGACACAAAAATACACTTTCCCATGGGTTTAATAAATGTACATTTCCTCTTCTACAATAAAGGCTACAGAGAAGTGATAGACAATAAATTCTGCAATGTAGAAAGATTTCCTAATTTTTATATACTTGCCCTAGAATTAATAGACTCAAGGTTTTTTCAATAGTTTCACTTTACTTAAATAAACTTTAAGGGACGCCCGGGTGGCTCAGCGGTTTAGCACCTGCTTTCAGCCCAGGGCATGATCCTGGGGACCCGGGATCCAATCCCACATCGGGCTCCCTGCATGCAGCCTGCTTCTCCCTCTGCCTGTGTCTCTGCCTGTGTGTGTGTGTGTGTGTGTGTGTGTGTCATGAATAAATAAATAAAATCTTTAAAAAATGAATTTTAATAGGTAATCAAAGGATGAATACTTGATAAATTATAATAATCTTTAAAGAATTTATAGTTAGATTTTCTCTTTTGAGATTTTCATTCTACCAGGTTTTCCAAAAAGACAGACACTTGGCCTAACTCTAAATCATGATAAGGGAGTGAGCTGACATGGAGTAACTAAAAAATAAAGTGGCCAAATTGGGATGTGCAAAGATGTTAAGTGTTGCTTTTCATAAAAACGTTTTGTTATGACTAATAAACTATTCTATAGAGCTACAGAAAAAAAAACTTAGATACTTCATTCACTCTTCTTTACTGGTTAAATCACAAAATGTCTCCTTATTAATCATATCTTGCTTAACATTTACAAATTCTTTATTTTTTATAATCTCTAATATATTTTAAACCATAGTAAAACTAAATTAAAACCTAGGTAAATTAGTACCATGTAACAATTAAGTAGATTATTACTATTATTATAAATGACTATATCTAAAATCGGTTGTTTTGATAGGAGGGAAAAAAAGAAAATTAAAAAAAAACAGCAGCATTTTATTTAATCTTTTATTGAATACTGGTCTTTGTGGATCAGACTTTCATTTCTTTTGGCCTTGTGCAGATCTCCCCTGCATTAAAGATTCTCATTGATTTCAAAGGAACTGAACTGCAAGGTAGGGAGTAAAATGAAAAACTGAACCTGTCTAATTTTTCTGCTTTTGTCAGATATTTACTTTCTACATTTGTTCTTCTCTTTGTCAGGACATCTCCAAAGGAAACACATTATGCCAGGAGGTCCTTTCTTGCTTGACCTCTCAAATGCATGATTTTCCAAGGGGAGTAATTTGTGCTAGGAGTAACTAAAGGTAGATCTCAAGAACTTTAAGTTTCAAATAACATTTTATATTTCACACTCACCTACAGTGGTAAATGACCAGATCAGCTCGAAGAAATAAAGGAAGCATTGTCTGCATGCTCATTCCACTCAATTCTTTCAGAAATCATTTCTTCCAAGCCAGAGTTCTCATTTGTCAGATTTCTTCACTGATACACATGTGGTAAGAAAGCGTTTTTGCAGTTTTAATATACTGCATGTGTGTATCTGCCATCTTATTATTTATACTGTCTTATCTCCCTCCTTCTGTCTACAGATATTTCAAAAACAGACCTTAGCTATCCGTGCCTCAGAAGAGAAGTCCTTCAGCTGATTGGTGATTTACAAAAAAAACTTGAGAAGAATGTTTGAAAAGCAACAAACACAGCAACCTATAGGAGGAGAACTAAACATAAAAATCTCTGGAAGGTGCCTCTTTGTCTAAATCATAGTCAGTAAACTATAGTCACAGGATGAATCCAGCCTAACATCTGCTTTTGTACAGTTCATGTGCTAAGATGTAGATCTATGGATATATATAGTTATAAAACATATATAAATATATCATATTTATATATATATTAAATATGTATAATATATATATATTTAAATGGTTGAAAAATTGATATTTTTGACACATAAAAATTATATTAAATTCAGGTTTCACTGTCTAAAGACAAAGTTTTATTGAAATGTAGCCATGTGTATTCCTTTATATGGTGTCTATGGTTGCTTTTGCACTTCAAGGCTGCTTATGCAATAGAGACTGTATGGCGGCAAAGCCAAAAATATTTACTAACTGTACCTTTACAGAAAGTGAGCCTCTGGTATAAACCCTTAACATTCACTCTCTCTTTTAATTGTGCCAAATATATTCTCAATCCACTATCATGTATCATGAAAATGTGTTTGGTAGGCATTGGGGCTCTGCCCTGCCTATATACTAAAGTCAAAGTAAAACAAAATACTTATCTTCATTGTTCGTATGTTATTGTATATCTAGGAAGGAAGGCCAATGAGACAACTGGATATGGAGATATGAGAATTCTAAAACCATAAAGAGTGAGAATAAAGAAAGAAAAAAACAGAATTCTGGGAGGTGACAAAATATGTTTCTTTTACTTCACACTAAGTGCTGTTCTAAATGTTTTCTGTAACTGTTGATTCATTGAACAGTTATGACAACCTATGACATATTTACTAATACTGGCTTATTTTATAAATGGAGAAACCTAAGTAGAGAATACAGCATGTCCATATCACACAACTAAGACTTGGCAAAGGAGTCGAATTCAGGAAGTCTAGTCTTGACCATTTGTCACTTTGCCTAATTAAGGAGAAAACCTAGAATGACCATTTATAGTTGTATCATCTTTAAGAGTTAGGTATACTTTCTAAATACTATGTTTAAGACTTATATAAAGATGGGAACTTAAAAAAAATCAAAAAAAGTAATTAAAGCAAACTTGTGGAGTTGAAAGAAAATGAGGAATTTCTAAGAAGGCAATTAAAGCACATAAAGCATTTGGTCCCAGGCCATGTCAAAATCATACATACTCAATATAATTACCATTTTCTTCATAAATTTTATCAGCATCAGTGACATCATATTTTAAAAACATATATTTATGGAAATGCAAAGGAAGAGATAGTTTATAGTCTGGAGACTATAAACAGAAAGGAAAAGATCAAAGACATAGAGGAGAACCCATGTCTACTTGGTGAGAAGGATGCACAATCAATTAATTAATTATGGTAGCACATTTACAAAGTACTATGGAATAGAATAATAAAGAAGATCTTATTTTTTCCTTTAAAGAGCAGAGAACATTTCTCAAAGTTGAAACTGAAGTGTACTGAAGTCTGGATAAATGTTTGCAGTTTGGGGAAAAGATTGGAAAGAATAATCTAGGCAGAAAGAAACTCATTTCCTATTTTCCTAATTCCAAATGGAAGAGGACAATAGTATGTGTTTAAAATTGAGGAACAGATGTGGTTTATGTATACAATGGAATATTACTCAGCTATTAGAAATGACAAATACCCACCATTTGCTTCAACGTGGATGGAACTGGAGGGTATTATGCTGAGTGAAGTAAGTCAGTCGGACAAGGACAAACATTATATGGTCTCATTCATTTGGGGAATATAAATAATAGTGAAAGGGAATATAAGGGAAGGGAGAAGAAATGTGTGGGAAATATCAGAAAGGGAGACAGAACGTAAAGACTGCTAACTCTGGGAAACGAACTAGGGGTGGTAGAAGGGGAGGAGGGCGGGGGGTGGGAGTGAATGGGTGACAGGCACTGGGTGTTATTCTGTATGTTAGTAAATTGAACACCAATAAAAAATAAATTAAAAAAAAATAAAATTGAGGAACAGTCTGATATCCACATCATATGGCTAGTGATCAGACAACTGAAAAGAGGTGCTGAGATGATGCCTAAAATATAGGTAGGTACAGATTTTGAAGGATCAATGCCAGGCTTAGTGACTTGGAATTTATGTAGGCTTTGTGGAGGAATTACAGAAATTTTGTCAGGAGAGTGGCGCTATCAAATTTTTCATCATAAAGAACATTTTGTTGGTGATAAGGAGGATGAATTGCAGAATGCTGGTTCCATAGGGAGAGATGTCAGCAGAAATGCCATCTCAATATTATGAAGAAAGTAGTAATAAAACATCTATGGTGTAGTGTTAGAAAAAAGGAAATGGTGATATCTCAGAAGATACTTAGAATCTATTTGGACTGGACATGGTGTTCCAATCCTTCTCTCCTAGGGTAGAGCCAGGGACAGATGCCTTTTTGCCCTAAAGAACATCCAGATGGTTTGGAAAGGGCTTAGGATAAGTGAATACTGAAGAAAATATTCCTAATTTTAAGGTTAGAACTAGGGAAACAATCGGAAGTTGTACCAGAAATAGAAGCCAATAAGGAGGTAAGAGAGGGATGTAAATGTGAAATATCTGAACCAAAATGATCAACATTTCATAAAAATATATGGAAATACTTAATAAATATGAATATTTATAAAGAAAACAATTTCTGGAACAATACAATTTCCTAATCAAAATGTATTTATCTTCGTAATTTTTCTTCGATAAATACTGAGCAGGGGGTTGGAACTAGTATTACAGACACTGAATAATTAGTTACACAGTGGATTGACTATAATTAAACTAAACTCTCTTTGGACCCAGAATGAATCCAACATTTCATTTCATTATAAGCTATTCACTCATTTCATTTGCCCTATTTTAAGAGGTCATCTGCAGTAGTGATTGGTCTTCCCATTGTGAGGACTGTGGAAAGCTGGATTGAAAGGGTGTTAAGGAGCTGATCCTGATAATCATACAACCAGCCAAATGACAATTCTTCTAAAACACTATACCATAAAAAATTCTGGTCATTATTTAAGAGAGTAGGAACAAGGTTATTGGTCTTTTATACTTGCCCATTTAAACATCTTTGTTTCATGAATTCCTAACAACTATGAAGCCAAATGTACAGATACATACATACATTTCTAAACAAAATAGTTAGAATATAACTGAGTTTGACTCTATAAGCCTATACTAATTTAGTCTACTTTGAAGGGAATATTGTATGTAAGCACTGTGTGTTCATATATACCAAGATGGCAGGAAAAAAAAGATAATAATTCGGTGAATTAGTCTATAGAATCTAAACAGGGCTTGAAAGCATACAACTGGATCATATGTAGACTGAAGACCTGTAAAATATGTTTCATACTGAACTATATTTTCTCCATATATGCAATAGCTTTTTGCACTGTAATAAAAAGCACATGATGTAAAATTAATCATTTAAAGAGTTAAATTCAGTGGCATTTAGCATATTCACTATGTTATGCAACCTTCACCACTCTCATTAAGATATTTTTTTCACTCCAAAAAGAAACTTATAGCTATTAAAAAGTTACTCCTTATTCTCCTGTCCCCAGCATCCGACAACTCCTAATTTGTTTTTGCCTTATGATATTTGTCTATTTAATGTATTTCATGTAAGTTAAATCATATAATACATGAACTTTCATGACTGCCTTCTTTTGTCATGATGTTTTCAAAGTCTCTTCATGTTGTACATATATCAATAATTCATTCATTTTTGTGGTTGAATAATATTCTATAATATGGGCATGCCATCTATTGTTGATCCATTCATCAGTTGACGGAATCTGGGTTGATTCCATCTTTTGGCTACTGTAAATAGTGTTGCTATGAACATTCTTGTAAACATTTTCATTGAACATGCGTTTTCATGGATTTGAGTTTATATTTAGTAGTAGAATTGATGGGTGATATGAAAAGCGTATGTTTAACTTATAGAGGAACTGACAAACTATTTTCCAAAGGGGTTACACCATTTTAAATTCCCACCAGATACGTACAAGCGTTCCAATTTCTCTACATTCTCAGCAGCACTTGAAACTTCTCTTGGTCAAGAGGTTTTTGATCACTTATGCAATCTCAAGTTCCTCTAACAGGCATATAATTTATAAGAAATTATAATAAATAAATAAATAAATAAATAAATAAATAAATAAATAAATAAATTTATAATAAATTACTATCATAGAAAGAGATAAATAAAAACCATTTAATAAGAAATCACTCATATGCATTGAGGATTGTTATTTTTCTTGGAGATCTCAATTCTTATTATGAATTACATTAACTATTCCATTATGAAATATACCCAGACTGTCCTCTCTAACTCCAGGAAAAATATTTCTCCAGAGTCTTATCCCTTCTGGGAAAGATATTTCTCCTATGCTAGGCCCTCTCACTTTCCAATCTCACCTAAGGAAGGGAAGAAAAAAGAAAGTTAAGAAGCATTTGCCAAGGGCATGGTGCATACAGTGAGGCCCTTGAAACAGGTGATATTTAATCAAAAGATTAGAGAACACTTCTCTCTCTACACACCTTATCACCACATCAACAGAATTCTGGTATAAAGAGTGGGCTGCAGCTAAAAGGCTTCAAGATTACATCTGCAGAGGGGTTATTAGGAAATCCCAAGGTCAAAAGGGAAGACAAAGAGACATTAGAAGAATTTCAAGCCTCCAGCAGCTACAAAAACCACAAAAAATAAACACAGCCCAAATCCTGGCCTGATTAACATAAAACCTCATACTAAATGCCTCTTTACCTCAGTTCCTACTACCTTATACATCTTGTCCAGATTTCGAAATAATCTACTTTTTTCTCCTTTTGCCAGAGCTTGTACAAGGGGATCTTTATTGGTTTTTGCCACTGAACCTTGGTGAAATTACCATTAATTACGTGAGGGGGAAAAACACATGTGGCACAGAGTACCAGCTTGAAACCAGCATTTTGGTGAAAACTTTTAGAAATGGGTAACTCTATACTGGATATAAATATAAAAATGCTTTATTAAAAATGAAAAAAAAGTAAGTAAAAATGGAAAAATCCTGAGCACTAGTCATCTCACATAGAGCAGAAAAGTTTCACCATCATATTAAGAAAACTGTATTTATGATTAAGATCTTACAATATTCTTTACTTGAATTGGGAGTTGTTAATCTCAAACTGAATATCATTTACTTTGAAAATCTATTAGAAAAACGATGTTTCACTAATTTTTGAATCCTGGGACACCTGGGTAGCTCAGCGGTTGACCATCTGCCTTCGGCTCAGGGCGTGATCCTGGAGACCCGGGATCGAGTCCCACGTCGGGCTCCCGGAGCATGGAGCCTGCTTCTCCCTCTGCCTTGTCTCTGCCTCTCTCTCTCTGTCTCTCATGAATAAATAAATAAGATCTTAAAAAAATAATTTGTAAAATCCTAATAACTGATACTGAACGCTTCTAACACAAACACACACCCCAAAAACATTGCATTTATAATAGAGTCTGAAAAGACCTAAAACTCATTGAATATATATGCTTAATATTCACATTTGAATATATATTATATGTAATATAATATGGAGATAGAGATGTTTATAACATACACATTAGAATATATATATTCATTATTGTACAAATTCACTCTCCTCTATTTTGGAGGTGGGAAGGTGGCTAGGTGATATGAATATGAAATGGGATTACAAAAAGAGACAGAACTCTATTGTCTTCATTTTATATTCAGTAATGAGTGCTGAACAAAACCAGCAGGAACCAGCACCCTCAAACAACACAGATGGTTTTTATGTGATTTTGCTATGGTTTAGTTAGACAAGAACTTATGTGTATTATTGTGTTTTCTGTCTTCAGGGTGTTTAATGTGAACCATTTCCTCATTGTTAAATTAAAACAAAGTGAGAAACTGATATAGGCAAAACCATCTCAAAATTCTTTGGCAAGATAAGGTACATGATGATCTCATCATGGATTTTGCAACTCGAACAGATAGCAGTGTAAATCTGAGTGCCATTAAACCTGAATTTTAAAGAAATATCCATATTATATATCCTTTGGTGCTAATGCACTGTATAAATTCACAATCCTCCTTAATGGCTTCTGCATTTCTCATTTCCGTTACACAGTGGGGTAGTATTATTTTTGCAATTCTATTCTGAAATGGAACTTTGGATACAAGAAAAAATATACATGTATTTATAATTTTCATTTTTGCTGTTATTTAAAATAGACATGTAATAGTTAAGCTATTTTCTTGAGGCAAAAAAAAAAAAAAGAATTGCTCTATTTCTATAGTTCTTCAAATGTAAGTCATGTCCAACCCAAAAGGATCAGCTGAAATTCTACTTTACTTGGTAGATCCTAATTCAAATGTCCTATTTTTTTTTTTACTCCAAACTTAAAACTTACTAAACTCTTGTAAGTATATAGAGAGTTGTCTTGATTTTTATCCACATTCTCATGATAATGGGTCCTACATTTCTAGCTACCACTGCAGTCTACCAAAATGAAACTGTTATTACCCAAAGTAAATCAAAAAGAAAAATTATGTGTGTGCATGTGCATGTGCGTGTGTGGCTAGAGAGCCTCTATGATTCAGTCAGTATAGATCAGTGTCCTTGGGTAAAGCCAGACAGAAAAGGATTAGGAGTAAGTTTTTAGAAGAAAACAATATCCTTCAAACAATGTTTGTTGATGTTGCCACAGTGACATACAGAGCCAACTGATCAGGCTACTGACTTCCAAGCTGCAGTCAAAAAGCTTCCTATCATGTGTGGATCAAAAAATATTTCTTTGTGCTTCTAAAATAGGAGCACTTTAAGGAAAATTTTCTTCTTATGTATTTCTATGGCCTCTGTTGGAATCTGCCATTCTCTAAATGAGAACAGCACTGGAGTGAGAGTATATTATATACAGAAACAAAAACAAAACACACTTTCCTAAAATTTTCTTCATCTGTCATGTAAATAGATCCTATGGGCTTTCCAGATAGCCCAACAATGATCTTAAATTCTTACACTGATATTCTGCTACATATAGTTTTAAGGGAAAGATTTTATTTTTTTTAAGATTTTATTTATTTATTCATGAGAGACACAGAGAGAGAGGGAGGCAGAGACACAGGCAGAGGGAGAAGCAGGCTCCATGCAGGGAGCCCGATATGGGACTCGATCCCAGGTCTCCAGGATCAGGCCCTGGGCTGAAGGCGGCGCTAAACCACTGAGCCACCTGGGCTGCCCCTAAGGGAAAGATTTTAATTCACATAAATGTAAAGGAAGCAAACATGTCTATTACATAAGAATTTCAAATTAGTTCAGCTGTCTTCCCTAATGCACACACACACACAAAGTATGACATGGAAGTTTAGGTTGGGCTTGAAATCTATTTTATTTTCACATAATTTCTCAAATACTATAATATTTTTAAATGAAATCAAGTGCAATGCCCTATACTCTACCTTGTACTTAATATTACACATGATATCAAATGACTGTCATTCGATTTAACTGGGATGTTTGAATTTAAGCACCATGGATCCGAATAGGAATCAGCTATATTTACTTCCTCCAGTATACTAAGGAAAATATCTCTTCTTTTTGAATGACACCAGATAATTTTAATCTTTTTATCTATACTCCTTTCTGAAAGCCCTGAAAAATAAACATTCCCAAACAAATCAGTAGCAGATGTTTTCCTTCCACACTTCCAACTGGTGAGGCTGTTCAATTCTGGAAATAATATAGCTTCATACATTTTTTTTCTTCATTGGCCAATGGTCTCTTTCTATTGTTGAACTGGAATCCATTCTTTTCTGTAGGTCCTATTCATATCTCTAATGCCAAAGAGTGAATGGTTTATAATAAGCAAGGGCAAGGGTGTTATTCTACAGCTGTTCCAACTTATTAGAAGCACCATGCATGTAAGAAAAAAATACCAACATTGGACAATACATTTGCCTTCCCACAACCCCTGATCCATTAATACCAATCAGCTATTGTGGAGATTCTACTACTGTAAGCAATCTGTTCTAATCATGGGCATTCTGTTCCCTAACAGGAATGCTATGTCCATTCCCTCCAGCAACTGGTTATATGCTATTCACTCTAGTTATTTTTTATGCTGCAATCTCCTGAAAATATTGCTTGGTTAAAATAGGAAAATGAACAGATATTTAAATTGTTGATGCTTGTTCACAGTTGCATCATGGATGAGAAATAAAATCAATACGCTATTATATAGGAGCGTCTAGTAAAAAGATACTAGAGGTGTGTACACAAACATGAATCAACTACCAAAAGATTACTTGAGACATGGGAAATATTGCCTCATAATTACAGGATAGTTTATGCTGAATCATGATAAATTGAAAATAAAAGAAATAAATGATATACTTTTTCAGAGGAGAGAAAATTCCATTTTTTTTAACCCCAGAAGGAGGGAGATATAGTAGGGTAAAAGGACAAAAAACAAATTGCTCACCATGTACATAAAAGTTGTTCTGACTTCGGGATTCTGGGTGGCGCAGCGGTTTGGCGCCTGCCTTTGGCCCAGGGCGCGATCCTGGAGACCCGGGATCGAATCCCATGTCGGGCTCCCAGTGCATGGAGCCTGCTTCTCCCTCTGCCTGCGTCTCTGCCTCTCTCTCTCTCTCTCTCTCTCTGTGACTATCATAAATAAATAAAAATTAAAAAAAATAAAAAAAAGTTGTTTTGACTTCAATAGCACATTTTAAAATTACGATTTCCCACAGACTCTAGAAACCATGCTGCATGATGGATTGCTTTGTATTTATGCACTGATATACAAATGTATTATTATAATTATTGTGATTACTGAAGAAGTTAAAGGGCTAGTGGAGATTCAAGGACTGGGTCAGTCTTCATAGGTCTCCTGTGTTTCTCCATGTCTCACAGCAAAATATTCTGTCTTTCATCATCTCTTTAAGAATGTTTATACATAGTAAAAGGGAATAGAAGGGAAGGGAGAAGAAATGGGTAGGAAATATCAGAAAGGGAGACAAAACATAAAGACTCCTAACCCTGGGAAACGAACTAGGGGTGGTGGAAGGGGAGGAGGGCGGGGGTGGGGGTGAATGGGTGACGGGCACTGAGGGGGGCACTTGACGGGATGAGCACTGGGTGTTATTCTATATGTTGGCAAATTGAACACCAATAAAAAATTAATTTATCATTAAAAAAAAAAGAATGTTTATACAGCAAACATCATTGGGAGACAGAGATGGTGTCTCCCTCCAAACCAAGAACAGGCTACTTACCGCACAGTGTAATACAGACAATGTTTCCCCTCTAGACTAAAGCTTATTTCACATTATAATTCCTGGGTTCCTTAAGCTTAATGTTCCTCTTCGATAAGGAAACACATTATGTTTAGCACACAGGTATCACACAGGTCCTTTCTAGGTCGTGCTGTATGAAGTGGAATTTAGAGAATCAATACAAGATTTCTGATATTCTGGCTACTGTCATATCTGTAAATAATAAACTTGACTTTATCTTTGATCCAAGAGTCTTGCATCTTTCATCAGCATTTTATGAAAATGTGGCAGACTGGGCAGCTTCTAAACAGGGTAACATCTCAGAACTTCATGGTTTTTGACAGTCAAGTCCAGAAGGAGACAAGGCGTACCATTAGGGTTACAAAGAGGAGGTATAGTAGTATCACATTTGGGATTTGGGGGGCATCATGGAGATATTATTAGCCTCCTCGGATGGGCAAGCTATGTCTAGTAGATATTCCAATTTCATACATGACCATGTTGAGACTCAGAAAGATTAAGGAGACATATTTAAGGCTTTGTTTATTTTTCACATGAAGGAGGCAAGGTGTGGCCTCAGTTCAGTTAGATGTCAATTACCCTGTGCTTTGCCACTATTGAACACTCCTCCCTATAAGACGAGTAAGGGTGGAGGGCAGCACTGGCTGATTCAGAAGCCTTTCTGCCAAATTCAAGGCAGCATCCCAGTGGCAAAGCAGCTGTATCCCAGCCTCACAAGTATATTCAATATCAATGTTTGCAATGTCCTGCATGTGGACATGACTCTTTCTCAAAACAAACAAACAAATAAACACCTATGTATCAAGGAGTAAAATACCCACTACAGTATTGCAGGTTAAATAATGCGGCTCATGAGCACACATAAACAACTTTCTAGAGATTCCCTAAAATACTTCTATAAGGGTCTGACCTTTCTATAATTATTGAAAAGACAAAAAGCAGAGACAGTCTCTTCAACAAATGGTGCTGATAAAATTGGACAGCCAGGGGCAGCCCCGGGGGCTCAGTGGTTTGGCGCCGCCTTCGCCTAGGGTGTGATCCTGGGAACCCGAGATCGAGTCCCACGTAGGGCTCCCTGCATGGAGCCTGCTTCTCCCTCTGCCTGTGTCTCTGCCTTTCTCTCTCTCTCTCTCTCTCTCTGTATCTGTCATGAATAAATAAATAAAATCTAAAAAAAAAAAACTGGACAGCCACATACAGAAGAATGAACTGGACCACTTTCTTATATCATACACAAAAATAAATTCAAAATGGATGGAAGATCTAAATGTGAGACAGGAATCCATCAAAATCCTAGAGTAGAACACAGGCAGCAACCTCCTTGGCCTCAGCCATAGCAACTTATTAGACACATCTCTTGAGCCAAGTAAAACAAAAGCAAAAATGAACCACTGGGATTTCATCAGGATAAAATCTCTTTTGCACAACAACAACAGTCGACAAAACTAAAAGGCAACCTATAGAATGGAAGAACAGGTTTGTAAATGACATACCAGATAAAGAGCTAGGATCCAAAATCTATAAAGAACTTATCAAACTCAAAACTCAAAAGATAAAAAATCCAGTCAACAAATGGGCAGAAGACACGAATGGACATTTTCCTAAAGAAAGGAATAGACGCATGAAAAATGGTCAACATTACTCGGTGTCAGGGAAATACAAATGAAAACCAATGAGATACCACTTCACATCAGTCAGAATGGCTAAAGTTAACAGGTCAGGAAATGACAGATGTCGGTGAGGATGCAGAGAAAGGGGAATCCTCTTACGCTGTTGGTGGGAATGCAAACTCTGGAAATGTACTCATTCCAGAAAACAGTATGGAGGGTCCTCAAAAAGTTAAAAGTAGAACTACCTTATGACTCAACAATTGCACTACCAGGTATTTATCCAAAAGATTAAAAAAACAGCGATTTGAAGGGGCACATGAACCTCAGTGTTTATAGCAGCAATATCCACAACGGCCAAAATATGGGAAGAGCCCAGATGCCCAGCAGATAAAAGAATAAAGAAAACGTGGGATAGATAGATAGATAGATAGATAGATAGATAGATGGCTGAATTTATTATTCGGCCATCAAAAAAATGAAATCTTGCCATTTGCAATGATGTGGATGGAACTAGAGGGTACAATGCTAAGTGAAATAAGTCAGAGAAAGACAAATACCACATGATTTCACACGTACGAGGAATTTAAGAAACAAAACAGATGAATGTAGGGAAAGGGAAAGAAAAATAAGATAAACAGAGAGGGAGATAAGTCATGAGACTCTATAGGAAAAAAAATAAAATAAGATAAAAAGAGAGACTGAAGCAGACCATAATAGACTCTTAAATATAAGAAATAAACTGAGGGATGTCTGGGGGGAGGATGGTGAGGGTGGGGTAACCCAGTGATGGGCATCAAGAGGGTATTTATGTAATGAGCACTGGGTGTTATATGCAACTGATGACTCACTAGATTCTACCCCTGAAACTAAAAATACACTATATGTAACTAAATTGAATTTAAAGATTAAAAAAAAAGAAAAGAAAAAGCAGAGTCAGACTCTCACTACTCTTATTATGACTGTAGTTTTATTGTTCAGTTCTAGGGTTAGAGAAATAAGGAGTCACATATCTGGTTTTTCCTGTCTTCTCCAGTTGATTATAAGCTTTTAAGTATGAGGTCAATGTCTTTCATTTCTATTTTCCCAGACCTTATTTCGGTGATTGTCACAAAACAGCTGCTAAATAAATGTTTAATGAATTAATGAGTTAGTGATGAATGATACATGAAATACATTTAAAAACTGAAAAAGTAAAGTATGAGAGAGAATATGAGCAATGGAAAGGGATATACTGACAGTATACATGTTAAACAGAAAATTAGAAGTAGTTGTTTTCTATAACCCCTAAGCTTAATAAGCTTACTATAACCCTAGAATTAAAGTTAAAAATCTTAATTTTAATAATATTTAATTATTGTTTAAATGATTCAGTAATAATTTTATTACTACTTGATTATCAATAAACATTGATTAATTATAATAATAATATTTTTTAAATATTCAACTTTTGGTTGAGAGAAAATACAAAATGATAAAAGCCAAGGCAGAAAAGAAGTATTAAGTGACTAGATTTTCTTGATTTATGAGTCACTAATCAGGTTTTGCAATGCAAGAGATATTCCTAGTAATACAATTACATTAGATACATCAAATTATTTATTCATCCATTTATTTATTTACTTATTCGATTAGCATGTCTTTCAACAAACATAGATTGGGCAGCTACTCTGTGCTATGAGCTTCTATGAAGGGGCTATGCTATGGGACTATAGAAGTCTTCAATTATCCCAAAGTTGAGTAGAAAAGACACAAAAACAAACAGTAATAATACCATATCGAGGGCAATGAACAGGATATGGATAAAGGAGAGAAGTAGCACAAGTACATCTGGTGGATCAGGAAAGGCTTCTGGATGAATTGATAATACTGAAGATGCACTGTCCTCACAACAGAAAAGGTCTGTCTTAAGTTGACTTGATTTGTCCATCTAAACAGGTTTTTTTTTTTACCTAAGTATCTTCAGTTCTCCACTAGGGACTCCTTTCACAAATCATTACAATCCCTTTAATGCCTCCTCATCCTCCAGTCAGAGCATGTCCAGATCTATTTTATTCTTGTAATTCTTACAAATGTGTATGTGGTAGGAGGGGACAGGATGTAGTAAGTAGTATAACTGACATAAAAATAAAGAAAAATGCTATAAGGTTTAATTATTTGTTTAAATTTGAACATCTGCTAAACCTAAGGTATTCATTTCTCTTAAAAATGGTGCATATAAATTCTGTATGACAGATTAGACCATTGTTCTTCAAACTAATCTTTGAACGTTTATAGACAATTATCAAATGTGTTTGAAAAGTCAAAGCTGAGAATAATGGGTGGAGAGAGCTGATAAATTCTGGCCTCCTCATCTTCTTTGACCCGAGTGCTCATCACATTTTAAGATAACTTTTTAAGATTTCATAAAAATAAATATTCAATGATATCCAAAGCTTGAAACCCACTTTAGTCTTTATAGAGGAACCTCTTTCATTATTACACATCACTGAAAATATTTCTCATCCTAACATTTTGTACCTTTGAGCAAGGAATATGGACTTTTTAATAAACTTTGTTAACTACTTTTGAGTAACTAAGTAGTGACCATAATGGGAGGATTGTGTAGATTATGAGTATGTGTATAGATTATGAGTAATGCTTTAATAATTCCCATGTTTGTTTTGGTTGAATGCAAATTCTTCTGTAACTTGCTGACATTTTATCTTTCCACATGCTACACACCAGTTGTAACAGCAAGTAGACCCAATTTAATTCAACTCATTCAATTCAATTCTGACCAAGTGGTATAACTTGACACTTGGTTCAGAAAGAATGAAATGCACGATGACACACATTTTCTAACTTGTGAAATCTCAGAGAAATAGCAAGTCATGGTATTCAACAACTATAGGGGAAAATATTTAGTTTTCTTACCTGTAGCCAATGTTTTATTATTAATGTCCTTTTAACTTTTTATTCAATAAAATTGAATACTGAAAATATACACCACTGAATAGCAAAAGAAAACAGCAACAAAGTTAAAAAACAACTTACAGAATGGAAATAAATATTTTCAAATTATATATCTTATAAGGGTTAATACCCAAAATAGATTTTTTAAAAATCTTATACTACTAAATAGTAAAAAAACAAATAACCTAATTAAAAAATGGACAAAGGAACTGAACAGACATTTCTCCAAAGAGGATACGAGAGGCCAGTGTAGTTTACTCATTGGGAAAAGAAAACCAAAGTTATTTTTATTTTGTAAAACATTGTTTAGGTTGAAACTTTGACTTTTCCATTCTTAGTCGGTATGTGATATTATTCCAGTTTGGGAATCACAAGATTTCTTAATATAATAGAATAAATTTTCCCCCTGAAGATGAAAGGTTCTTATTGGCTAAAGGAGTATATATTGGAAAGATCAAGAAAATCTATCATTTCTAAGATGTTCTCATTGAAAATATTTTAAACGCTATATGCGATTTTATTTTGGAAGCAATAGCAAAACAATTTACACTTGTTCATGCACACCAGGCTTATTAGTTGTATAGTTCCTGCTTTATTACAGAAGTTGAATATTTTAAAGATCGGGTTTGTTTTTCAGAGACAGTATTACAGTAAATGTTGCTATTCTTTGAAACACAATATATAACTTTAGCACCTTAATGACTCCTCACAGAGTCAGTCCAAGAAGACTGCTCTACGCATCAACTTTCCTCCAAAACTACTGCCTTAACACCATGGAACACTGTTTAAGTAGATGTTAAAGATAAAAAAATAAAATAAAATGAGGCCTTTAACCAATCATCATTAATTCACATCAAAAATTTCCAAATAATTGCTAAATCTGTAATTTTTAAACACGCTATTACATTTTACCTGAGTTAAAACTGTTTTTAAATATTAGTTTTGGATTTTTATCTGTTCAATTTTAAGATAATACTCAAAAGCTCTTCGAAGCCAATATCTTCCATTTTTTACTTCTTTCTAGGCAAATTGATCAGTGGTGTTCTGAGGATTGGCTGTGTGCCCAGTTTCCACAAATGCCAAAGACTTCTGTGCACCAAGTTAATTAAAATTGACTGCTTGTTTTAGGCAGAAGAAACAGGCCGAATGCCGGATGGTTCTAAAGAGTGATTGAAAAATTTAAGCAAACAGAATAACCTGCCTTCAAGCTAAAGAATAAAAATAGTTTATTATGTTGCTTTTGCTTAAAAAAAAAAGGCCTTTAAAAATGCTTACTTTATTTGAATAAATGTGAAATATATACCTGAATCAAATTGAAAATGTTATACTAGTCATAAAAAAAATAACGAAAAATATGCAAGCCACCACTTTTCACAAAAATTATTTTTTGTTGACCAATGTTTTAAGAGATTTGCTTAGATTACAGATATATGCTAAATTCCTTTACCACTGTCTATAAAAAAAGGTATATTTTCCAATACTGTGCACATAGATGTAATCAACTAACATCTAACTGCTGGACCTAAAGAAAACTATAGCAAAAACATTTTTTTAATACAGTGAATTGAACTGGTATTTGGAGATGGAATTACCTTTTAAATAACAATCTATCTAAACCCTCATGGAATTCCTCTACATTTTATTGCATTAAAGAAGTTATCAACTTAAATATTTAATATATAGTGTTAATGTGGCATAATGAGCTAAAACTTGACTCTTTAACCATACCATGGTAACTAAATTTTTAGGCGGGAAATGGAACGCTGTTATGTGTACTGAGAGCCTTTTAACTGGCAGAAATGCTTACCAGATACAGTATATTTAATGTATACTATTGTTTTATTTCTCATCTTAACACTATGCAATAGGTATGTATATATGTATTTTATGGATAAAGAAACAGAAACAAGAGAGGGACAGAAACTTTCTAAATGTAAGAAAACCATTAGGATTAATCAATTTGGATTAATTAATACTATTTTAACTGTTTCATTTATTCTTTTTTTAAATAATAAATTTATTTTTTATGGTGTTCAATTTGCCAACATATAGAATAACACCCAGTGTTCATCTCGTCAAATGCCCCCCTCAGTGCCCGCCACCCAGTCACCCCCACCCCCCGCCCTCCTCCCCTTCCACCACTCCTAATTCATTTCCAAGAGTTAAGAGTCTTCATGTTCTCTCTCCCTTTCTAATATTTCCCACACATTTCTTCTCCCTTCCCCTCTATTCCCTTTCACTATTATTTATATTCCCCAAATGAATGAGAACATATAATGTTTGTCCTTCTCCAACTGACTTACTTCACTCAGCATAATACCCTCCAGTTCCATCCACGTTGAAGCAAATGGTGGGTATTTGTCATTTCTAATGGCTGAGGAATATTCCATTGTATACATAAACCACATCTTCTTTATCCACTCATCTTTCCATGGACACCGAGGCTCCTTCCACAGTTTGGTTATTGTGGCCATTGCTGCTAGAAACATCGGGGGGCAGGTGTCCCGGCATTTCACTGCATCTGTATCTTTGGGGTAAATCCCCAGCAGTACAATTGCTGGGTCGTAGGGCAGGTCTATTTTTGACTCTTTGAGGAACCTCCACACAGTTTTCCAGAGTGGCTGCACCAGTTCACATTCCCACCAACAGTGTAAGAGGGTTCCCTTTTCTCCGCATCCTCTCCAACATTTGTGGTTTCCTGCCTTGTTAATTTTCCCCATTCTCACTGGTGTGAGGTGGGATCTCATTGTGGTTTGGATTTGTATTTCCCTGATGGCCAGTGATGCGGAGCATTGCCATGTCTATGCCTTCCTCTGTGAGATTTCTCTTCATGTCTTTTGCCCATTTCATGTTTGGACTGTTTGTTTCTTCGCTGTTGAGTTTAAGAAGTTCTTTATAGATCTTGGATACTAGTCTATACAATACTTTCAAAGCTGCCACCCTCTACTTACAGTACTTTATATAAAGAAGCCTGAGACATAGATGTCATTCTAGTTGTACGCCTTGCCTTTACCCACTTCTATCACCAAGACGTTTCCATACCCCACACTAAAATAAGTATTTATTTCCTTCCCTTCCTCTGTACCCTACAATCACTGCTCATTTTAATATATCATTTCTCCCTGACATATTGCTATAGCTCTACTCATCAACATACATCCACTCTAATCACCTACAGTCCCTAATTTACACGGAACTAAGTTAAAACTAAATTTTGATCATATCATTTTTCCTGATTAAGCAGGAAAGTATTCGGTGAGTTTCCATTGATCTAGGATAAATTCTAAACTTTCTGAGGTGATATTCTATCTTTGTATATTATGGTTCTTTCCTACATTTCCAATGTAGCCTTCTGTCCCTCTCACACACCAGTAAGCGCCTTGTATTACAATAGCCTTTCCTAACAGACTTCCACCTTCCTGTAACTATTATTCTCTTTCATAACTCAATGGCTTTTAACAGCGATTTTCCACTGTGTTAAATACCTTCCTCTATGTCCACCTAGAAACGTAATCCAATTATCAAACTCATTAATCACGCTCTTTGAAACATCATCTTCAGTACTACTAGGCAGTTTGTCATTTTTTGTCATGCTTCCTCTTTATCACAATTGTAATGTGATTTTTAACTGATGGCATTAGTCAAGTGACAGGTACATAGTCGGTGCTCAATAAATATTATACAGTCAATGACTAAAGAAAAAATGAATCAATGCATTTTTTAATGATAATGGATGACAATTCTATGAATATAATGTATGTATCAAACTTTTTGAGGCTTTAAAATCTTCTCAGTCCATGAGCACATATAGTTCCAGTTTTTGGACTGAGAATAATCCTGCCATTGGTGTAGTCAACATTCTATCTTAATATCTCCTATTCAAAGATTATCTGCAGCATTATGTTATTGGAGGAAATATTTTACCTAGACACTGATAAAAGAATGGATATATCCTTCAATGTCTGAGGGGTGGAAAAGAACTTAGAAAATTTCAAATTCAAACACTTTATGCTAATATGAGAATACATAAAAATATGCTAGATCATTCTTACCTGAATTAAATTTGAGTTTACTCATATTAAAAGACTGAACTTCCCCATCCATGAAAATACAACCACCTGCACATTGATTTAAAGTATTTCTTGGGATCCCTGGGTGGTGCAGTGGTTTAGCGCCTGCCTTTGGCCCAGGGCGTGATCCTGGAGACCCAGGATCGAATCCCACGTCGGGCTCCCGGTGCATGGAGCCTGCTTCTCCCTCTGCCTATGTCTCTGCCGCTCTCTCTCTCTCTCTCTGTGACTATCATAAATTAAAAAAAAAAAAAAAGTATTTCTTATGAAAACTCTTCCACCAGCAACAATAAGAGTAGGAGGTTCGGACCCCCACATTATTCCCATTAACACTATCCTTCTCCCAGATGCTAAAGCACCCATGATGAGTAGGATGAGCCCATACCCTATCTTCATCCCTTACTTCCACTACGAGGCTAAAAATGCTACCTTCTAAAAAGGGAGAAGTACCTCGCTGACCATTTCTGAGGTTATATTAGGAAATTGTGAATCTTCTTTTTCTGAATGGGACGTCAGATAAATTCTATCATGTCTTACATATTTTTATCTCATTCACAACCAGAAAACCAAGTCTCCCTGATACTCCATCACTTTTCTTCTTTTTAGCCTCTGCATATTGATACTCTGCTTAATCTCATGGTCATAGTGGATCTCAGGAATCCTTCCCAAGATGCCTCTTGCAACTCATACACTACCAATCAGAAGCAATAGCATCTAAGCCCTTAGGATCCTTTCTGAATACTTCCTTCTTTTCTGAATATTTCCTTCACTTCCTCATGTTTATGGAAACTGTGGCTACCCTTCAATGACACTGCACATCTTGCAACCCTCCCTGTAGTGGCTCTCACCTAGTTTGAATCACATGCCCTCATATTTTATTATTTTCTAGTTTTCCTTGTTTTGGTTATCTATACATCCTTTTGGAGCATTTTTATAACTGCTTTAAAATATTTGTCTACTACTTCCACAAATTTTCTTCTGATTATGCATTATAATGTCCTGTTTGTATACGCCTGGTAGTTTTTGGTTGGAAGCATGCTGTTGTGAGTTTTACATTGGGGGTGATGCATTCCGTTCTGGCATTCAGTTAAGGTACATGGGATCTTATTTTTTTTGATAACTTATTTCCTAAGATTTGTTATGGTGAATTCAAAGCAGTGTTTAGAGCTAATTAAAACTACCGGTAAGACAGCATTGTTCTGAGTATTGTTTCCCATGTCCCATTTATTTACAATGTCTTTCTGACTCATGAGAACAGTCTATAACAAGATTCCTGTGAGCCCCCAGAAGTGGTCTACTTACTACACACAGGTGAGTTTGTGTTCTTTCCCCAGCTTTGTGTAGTTTCCTCACATGCACGTGGCTATCAGTACTCAACCTAAGACTCAAGAGGAACTCCCTATACATCTCCAGAGCTTGCTCTGTAGCAAACTCTTTTCTCTCAATTATAGCCATCTGTCAGCCCCAGAATACTGATCTTTGTCTACATGATTCAGCAGGACCAAATAGCTGTAATTGTGCCTACCTTTATTGTGTTAGGACCCAAAAATGGTCTCCAGGTAATAAATTGATACAGTCCTGAAACTAATTTGTTTCCTTTCCCAAAGAGATTATACTCCTATATTATATGTTATCTAATTTTAAAAGCCTTGGTTCTCTACATGTATTTTGTCTGGGTTTTCTAGTTGTACATCTAGTCCCTGTTACTTAGTCTTGCCTAGGAGCGGAAGTCTCCATAAGTGTGTTGGTTTTTCATTTTCATACTCTTGAGGTATTCATATTTTGGCTTTGTTATTAATTTGTATTATGTCCAGAGTATATAGAACTTTATTTTACATATCTTTCAATAATCAGACATGCTTTTAAGGGCTAATGTGGAGTCAGTTTTATTAAGTATCTCATGTGAGCTTGACATGGATAAGTACTCTTTAAATGCAGGAAGTAATATTCAGTATTTGTCTATTTTAAGTAGTTCATTAAGAGTATCTCTTAACACATTTTCAGTTCTTTGGGGAAAAAAACCTTATGCCTTTGTTTGATTTATATATTGCTATGAAATGTGGTATTTCTTCACATAATATAAAATATCCCTTATTATTTCATCAGTTTCCTGATATATTATGATGCTATATGATAAAGTATTTAACAGTTGAAATTTGTAAAATGTTTTGAATCAAAAACCAATTTAAAAATCTCTGCTTTTAAAATGGTCAGCCTGCACCATTTAATACAGTAATTGATAAAGGAATATTTCTAAGATGTTATTGGCTACTTTCCATTTAAGTTTAGTTCTCTTTCTCCTTTTTTCAACTTTTAAACTATTTCTTCCTTTTTCTCTATACCTCTCGGAATTTATCAGATTTATTTTGTCTCTTTTTTTTTCAAGATTATTTATTTACTTGAGAGAGAGAGAGAGAGAGAGAGAGCACAAGCAGAGGGGAGGAGCAGAGGGAGAGGGACAAGAAGACTCCCTGCTGAGCAGGGGGCCAAATGAAGGGCTCTAACCCAGGACTCTGAGATCATGACGAGCTAAAGGCAGGTGCCCAACTTACTGAGCCACCTATGGACCCTTATTCTTTCATTTCTTAACTTTAATATGTTTAAATGCATACTTTTAAAGTCTAAAAAAGCTAAATAAATATTTCTACCTACATCCAGAACAATGTAAATATTTTAGATTGCTTTAATTCCAATTAATCTCTGCCTATCTCATTCATTATAATTGTTCAATATTTTTGTACATTTATTTTTAATTTCCACAGTAAGACAATGCTATTAATGTGTTATGAATTCAAAGTTCATTTCAATATAGCATGTTTAACAATTTATTTGCTACCATCCCCTCTTGCATGTCACTAATTCCTTCAGGGATCATATTTCTTCTTTCCCGATTATGTTTCTTCAGTTATAGGTCTATGGATGGAAAATATGTTTGTCTGAATATGGTTTCATTTTGCTTTCATGCTAGAAAGGAAACTTTTCTGATAAGATGACTCTTCACAATAAACGTTCTACTTTTTTTCAGGCTTCTATATTTGCTATTGATAAATCTGGCATTACTATATTAGATAATCTGAAATTTGCTCATTTTTCTGTCTGGATAATTCTAAACTTCCCTTGGTAACTGTTTTGTAATCTAATTGGAACACATCTAGATTTTTTTTTCTTAATTTGGTCCACATTTCGCTTAGCATCCTAAATCTTATTCAGACTTTTTTATCAATTCTGAAAAATTCTCACTTTCTACTTCTTTATTTCCTGACACCTTTTCTTTAAGCTTTTCTTTCTGGAATTCTGTTTACATGAAACCAGAACTTTTTCCATGTCCCTTCAATGGTCATTTCTTTAAACTTTTTGTCACTATATGGAAATCCAAGTAATTTTTTCAGTTCTATTAAATAGTTATTTCAGCTACAGCTAATTTGGTATTTTATTGAATATGCTATTTTATTAAAATCTATTTTATTAAATCTATTTATTGATATTTTAATTGAACTCAATATTTTCCATTTCTAGAAGGTCTCATCTATTCTTTCCAAAATATTTTATGGTATATATTTTAATTATTCATATTTTGATTAAATTATACAGACACACATACCATTTTATCATATTCATATTTTGTAATGATATTTCCATTATCTGAAGTTCTTGTACATTTATATTTTGCTGCTAGAATTTTGTTTGTTTGATCCTTCCTATCATCTTCCATGATTGCTTATTTCCTTGTGTGCTTTAAGTTATATTATTAATTCATAGTCAGCAGGGTTTAGCTGTTAGAATTTTGGTTTTAAATTGTTTTTCAAGAAGATTTAAATTGCTCTTCCTTGGGGAACTATACATACAAGAAAATATTTTGTTAATTTCCGTTTTAATTTTTAACATCCTTTTTTTGAGCTTGATTTCCTTGCATCTATAAGCAATATAAATCCAAATGAAAATATCTGAAGAAAGCAGAACTTTTCTTATAAATTCCCATAAGAATTTTTAGGAGAGGCTATCTTCCTTTGCCAATGGTCAGATTTTATATTTTATTTTTACGAAGTTGTGGCTTTTTAAGAGTTGCATTAAAAAAAAAAAAGTTAAAAAAAAATAAATAAAAATAAAAAATAAAAAAAAAAGTTGCATTTTTATGTAGGAGTCCTAGTTCTAGCTCCCCAATTGATGTAGATCCATACTTGATTTTCCAAAAAAATAAGTTGGTGCCAACCCCTCAAGTAAAATAAAGTAGAAACAGAAAAATCAGTGCTAGCGGAAGCTGAATCTATTATTGTCTTGGAGACAATTACAGATTTTTATAATCTAGGAATCTAGATTAGGTAGGATCTTCTTGTCAACTGAAACTTCAATCTTTTCTATTGGTGGGACTGCTGTTATTTTCAGTGTTTAGGCAGTTTCCAGCAATTGGTGCCCGTCTGCTCTAAGGAGACAGTCTCTCTCCAGGTTCTTAAAGCTCCTCAAAGGCAGACTGCTATTGCTGATTTCTCCATGGTATGCACTCGTGGTGGGGAAGTGAAATATCTAGGTTCTTTCTCAGCTTCAGTTTTAAGCAGGATCTGTGCATCTGAACCTTTTAGACTCTCTTACATCCAGGGACTGACTCTTGGATAGGAGAATGTTTTCCACTCCCTCCCAATAGTAGTGCATCTTTTCCTTGCAGGATCCTGGGTTCAAGAGGATTATCTGGTTATCTTATCTTCCTGATAAACTGTATCTTCTTAGAAGATTTTTGCTTCTGTATCTTCTTAGAAGCAGTGGGTTTGAAGTGAGATTTTTTTCCTACCCCACCACTAGAGACAGAGTATTTTCTTCTGTCCTCTCTCTGGAGTGAATCTTCCCCTGGGCCTGAGAGGTAGAAATCTGTCTGCTCTTCTTCTAACAGTTTAGGGATTCTTTTTGTACATGAGAAGAATCCAGAAAACGGGGCTAAGTTTTTTCCCTCACTCGGTCATTGCAGCCATTCCCATCCACACACCTGCTCCACTATAGTAGGCTCTCTCTGGTCTCTTGTCCTGCCTCCAATTTTTCTCAGAAGTACCTAGTGCTGGCTGGTGGAAATGAAAGTGAGTAGAACCTCTACAAGAACCTGGACTGGGACACCTGGAACCACAGGCTCAGTGGTTGACCATCTGCCTTCATGCTCAGGGGGCTTGATCCCGGGGTCCTAGGAGAGAGTCCTGCACTGGTCTCCACATAGGGAGCCTGTTTCTCCCTCTTCCTGCATCTGCCTCTGTTTCTATATCTGCCATGAATAAATAAATAAAATCCTAAAAAAAAGAAAAAAAAAAGAACCTGGACTATATGTGGTTTTCACAGTTTGGAATAAAACCCTTTTGTATTGAACTTACTGTTTTTAAAAATGCTTATTTTTAATGGGTAATTCTAGATAGGCTTTCTTTAAACAAATACAACAAATCTGCATGTGACTCATTAGCATTTATCATTAATAAACATTACAAAATATATTTCTTTGAAAAAATTGTCCCTTTATTATATACAATGGAGGCAAATTTAAAATTCTTTCTTGAAATCTTTTGTATCCATCTCTTTCTTCAGGATGTTCAACCAGAGATGAGCCACAAGTCCAGCTGCAAATGCATTTAAATATAAATGTTACGTTCAGAACCACAACATGCCAGACTTGAAAAGGAACTCAAATAATATCTAGTTCAGCATTTTCACTTTTATAAATTAGGAAGATATGGCCTAGATAAGGTAAATTCTCTTTATACATACAAAAAACTAATTAATAGTATAGCATAAACTGTAACTGGCATTTCCTGTTTAGAACTCTTTAGAACTCTTTCAACAACTCCATGATAACTCTTCTATTAGAATGTTAGTATGTAATAAGTGCAGATTGTGTCAAGACAGGCACTTTTTTTCCCCAGTATGGATTTAAAGCAGAACTTTACGTGGACTTTACTTAAATTCCCATTTAACTTATTGGGAAATGACTATAAAGTCATATCAACCAAATACTGTATATCAAAAAGAAAATGTTTTTCTAATTGCTTTCCATTATCCTTTATATTTTATTCAACGTTGTTGAATTTAAGGGCTTGCATAAAAATATGATTGATTATTTCTCAAAGTCATTAAAAGTCAACATAGAAATATCATGTCAAATTTTGATTTTCACTAGTATCATAGATTCCAATAAAATCAGCCTCATAACTCCTCCAAAGGAAAAAAGAAAAGAATAGGAAATAGATGTTAAAAAGTAAAGCAAAAAAAACAAAAATTTAACAGCTTATTATAAAATATATTTTCCTATGCTTGCTGCATTGGTTCTTGGTTTGATTCTTATAATAATCCTGTCACAGAGACTAGAGGAATTGAGAGAATAATACACTAAGGATTAAGACTCACAGTATAGTAACTCATCAGCACATACATTTCTCTGGGCTATACCAGCTTTGACACAACATTAATACCATGTGGTTCTGCCTCCATGAGCTTTTTGCTGGAATCACATTTCCATTCTGCTCTGGTTCAAAGAGCCCAGAAAATTGAGACTACTCAGAACTAAATATCTTTTTTTTCTGTTTGTCAGATATCTGGCTTTCAGATTACCGGGGACTGTGAACCAATCTAGGCTTTGCTGCCCCCATTATGCTATTCCTGACCTTGGGGTAAAGCTTTCCCACTCAAAAGCTTTATCTTCCATGGGTGGGGTGAAGTGAGAGAAGCTAGTGAAGCCTGTGTCCCAGAAAACCAAGCTGCCAAGAGGGCTGTTGTTTTGACAAAATGTCCTCTGTATTCCTGCTGGAGGAATAAAATTCACTTATTCTAAATCTCTTTAACTTAGTCACATATATAAACTGAAATAAGGACACAAAACCAAAGCACTGAGAAGAGTAAAAGAGTTCTACTTAGGATGAGAATATACAGAACTAGTCTTCATATTTTCTCTAGGAATAAAATCTTTTAGTATCAGATTTTCCTCCCTCACAATGCATGAGGAGATTTGCGGATGCAAAGTCCTTTCTTCCCTTAGATTAAGACTTAACTTTATCCTGGATAGTCAGAGAAGTATGTGGAATTCAGGAAATCATTTTAGAAGGAAATATTCTTCAAGGAATGTGACACTGACTCTTTACAGTGTTTCTCACCACTGCCTTCTAGCCATGACAGCAAGAAAACTCTATTTCACCGCACATATAATGTCAGAAGACAGAGGAATGAATTAGGAATAACGATTATTATACCTAATTATCTTATTTCTTCATATGGCCCATTCAGAGAAGGAAAAAACTTATTATGTGCCTCAATTGTTCTGTTTTTCTTTTTGGTAAAAAAGCTTTGAAATGCTAAGTAACGAAAGCCATGTTTTATCTAGGTGTCTTTGGTATTAGCAAGATGCCTATTATTTACATTTTTATAATAATATATTTTATCACGTAATACTTCTTTTTTTTAAGCATTTGTTTTTTGTTTTTTGTTTTTAATTTTTATTTATTTATGATAGTCACAGAGAGAGAGAGAGAGAGAGAGAGAGGGGCAGAGACACAGGCAGAGGGAGAAGCAGGCTCCATGCACCGGGAGCCCAACATGGGATTCGATCCCGGGTCTCCAGGATCGCGCCCTGGGCCAAAGGCAGGCACCAAATCGCTGCGCCACCCAGGGATCCCACATTTTATCACGTAATACTTCTTACTCTATGCAAGTGTATAATACCTTCAGTGATATTAAGTAAAACCTTCTCCGTACCAAGATAATACAGTTTGTGTAACACAATGAAACCTAAAGAATGCTTTTAAAAGCCTCATATCAACATCTTCTTATGCACATGCAGTTGTTCATTCTGATTGCTCACTATCATCTCAGTGACTTTCCAGAACGGGTGCTCAGTACATTTTTATTGGAATTATCTTCAGTAAAGCCCATCTCACATACAACTATGTCCTTCCTGCTGCTTTGCTGCTAGGAAATCATCTTCTTTGCCAAGCTCTGCCAGTCTCCCACTGGCTTTTTCTGTTTCCCATAGAATTATGAGAAGTGTCAGTTCTCAGAGGTTAGGTGGCCCAATCTCCCCTCCCTATTCACTTACTTCTCTTTAGCAAAAATCCAAGCAGTCCTAGGCTTCTACTCATTTCCATGAGTCTGAAACTCCTAGCAGCAAAATCTCAGAGACAGGTGTCTTCATAACCATAGGCCATCATGCCTCAGAAACTAATTATCATACCTAAATTCCACTTCTGGTGTTTTATTTTTTTCCTACATTAGAATTGGAGTATGATTTAGTAACAGGGAGTCCAAAGTGATGAATATTATTTTATGTAATGCTTGTCATTCTGTATTATTTTAATATCCATTTAATGGGTTTAATTATTTAATTAGATTGAATTGTTTAATTGCTCAACATGTCTATTTTTAGACCCCATAATTTAGGCTCTAGTATCTGGATAGCAATAATTAAATTTTAGTTAGTATTAGCTTCTGTCTTTTTCTTACATGGGCTTTTATTCTTATACAATAAATCATATAAATACTTATACAATGTGGATTCTTAATTGAAAAATAACAAAAACTCTGTTTAGTCTTTATCGTTAGCCATTTAAAAACATAGAACACTCTTGTATGTTCCTTTCTTATAGAAGAATAGAGAGAACCATCCAAATACTCTCCAGGGGGGAGAACTTAGGTTTATAGTTGCATAATCTCATTAATCAAGGTGTTCCCAGTGGTGAAATTAAAAATCACTCACTTGGTCTGAACATAGAAGATAAAACTTCTTTTATCTCTTGAGATTTGGAGATTTTACAAAAGAGGTGATACTTGAGCTGGATTTAAATTCCAAACAATACAAAAGGGGAACTTCTATGAACAAATATACAGTGTTTATGATATTTTGGGAGAAATCATTTAGAGGTACTATGTGGAAGTAGCCTAGTTTATAATAATAGAAGATAAGGCTGAAAAAATATTTTAGCCCCAGGTACTGAAGAATCACAAAAATAAAAAAGGAATTTTAATAGTAAAATGATAATAAATCTATATTTCACAATTTTTTTCCTTTTTTTTCCTTTTTTTTTTTTTTTTTTTTTGCTATTTAGAAGAAAGAGTGAGGGAGGAGGACACAACATTTAGGGAGATTATTTAAGAGGGTACTGTATTATAATGGTACAAAAAGAAAGAAAACAATAATTGCAGAGGTAATTAAAAGAGAAGCCAATTCAGGAAAATGTGTTTCTTGTAAGTGATAGGTTTCCAAGATCTGCTAATTAATTAAAAAGAGAGAATAATGGAAATGAGACATTGAAATATCTAATTTGTGTTTTTTAAAGATAGTGATATCATTAATGAAGATAATAATAGAAATAGGAGCACTAGTAGTAGAAATAGTAATTAAATACTATACCACAGAGACTAAATGATGTCACCACCATTTACTAAGTGACACTGATGTTATATAACACTGAGGTTTGATTTCTTTGTCTTTAATCAGGATAAGACTATCTGGCATATATTTCAAATGAAATAAAATATCTGCATTTTAGAAAGTGGGAAACAATTTCAAGATAAAATAGAGTTAAGTAAATATAGTACAAGTTCAAGTAAATATAGAGTCAAGGTACAATTTTTTAATTATCCTATCTACAAGTAGAAGGGAAGGGCACTGGGTGGGGAGGAATCACAGTGATAGATGAATGGAACAACAACCATGATGATGACGACCACAAAGATGAGGACAATGACGATGATAACAATAACAATTTTTGAGTGCTTGCTATGAATAAGATATTGTTCTAAGTATTTTACATGTATTAATTCCTTTATGACCATGAAGATGTAGATAAGTCATATATTTTGAGATGAAATAACCTTGAATTATAGAGGTTGTTCCTAAATGTGCGCTTATGAGAGAGAGCAGAAGAGAAGGCCACGAGAAGACAAAGACAGATTCAATTGATGCAGTCACAGAAATATGGATAGCCACCAGAAGCTGGAAGAGGCAAGAAGGATTCTTTCCTAGAGACTCCAAAGGGAATAGGGCCCTTACCTTGATTTCAGAATTCTGGCCCCAGAACTATGACAGAACAATCTCTGTTGTTTCGAGCCACCCAGTTTGTGGTTATTTGTTAGGAACCCCTTCGAAACTAATATACCAATTATCAATGTATTGCTCCAACCTTCCTTATCTGTTCTGTGAAAATTGAGAGGGGCCCTTTAAATGTTTCTCCTTTGCCGTTAGCACCATATTATTCTTTGACAGTAGATGGCACTGGAGGGACACTCTAAGAAGAAGGGGATTCTCTTCCTGGTTCTGTTGTTTTATTTTAAATTATCTTGTTTCTCTCCCTTCCTTCTCCCTTCCACTTGCTCTTACTGCATGCCTACCGGTGATTTGAGTGGAGCTCTCCCACAATGAATTTCAGGTGTACCCAAGATACCTCCTAGGGTGGATTTCCCTGGCATCCTAGAGAGGTTTTTTGGTTTTTTGTTTGTTTGTTTGTTTGTTTGTTTGTTTGTTTTTCATTTGCTGGTTCCAGGTGCAGTTCTCCACTCCCTAGCTTCTGCCCAGAGAATGTGGATCGATTCTGGCCTGGGACCACCAAGAGAACTCCTTCACAGCCCATCTGCCTATAACCACACGTTTTCTAATGAGATCTGAATCACAACTTTGGGGAAAGGAGACCCTTCCCAAGTTTATTCATTCTATAGGTACTCTCCCACAGACCTAGGGTATTCTTCAGAACTCTTTATCGTTTGTTCCTGTCTCCTGATTGGACCCTGATACATCCATTTTAAATATGAAGAAATAGTGGCACAGAAATGCTAATTGACTTGCCTAAGTTCACACAACTAGTAATTGGCAGACAATTCTGCAATTCACTGTGGACATCAACTGGGTGTCCTATAACTCAATTCTGAACTCTTTACCTGGGGTCAGGATCAGATCTCATAGGTTAAGGCTCATTCCCACAAGACTGCTCCCTTCATCTCAGATGCCAGTTGCAAGTCCAGGTTGTTATTTGTGATTCTGACTAATTTAATGTAAATCAGGGGTTTCCTTTTCAACCTAGATAATTTAGTAGATCAGCTTACAGAACCTCAGGAAAGCAATTTACTTACTAGATTTCAGTTTATTAACAACCACATGGAAAGGATCCATAAGGCCAGGTATATGAAGGGTGCAAAGAGACCTTCCGTGTCCTTTCTTGGCTCATCACCCTCCAGCACGTCTACATGCTCACCGGCCCAGAAGCTCTCCAAACTTCATGTTAGGGATCTTTGCAGAGTCCTCATTACTTTGGCAAGATTGATTAAATCATCATCCGTTGGTGATTACTTCAACCTCTAAACCCTTACTTCTCCCCAAAGATCAGGGGTGGTACTAAAGTTCCAATTCTCTAATCAAATGGTTAAGTCCCCTAGCAGTCAGCCCAAATCCTGTGGTGGTCTAGAGTTTTTTCAAAACTCATCTCATTTACATGAACTCAGGTGTGATTGAAAGGGGCTTTTTATGTATAGCAAGAGACACTCCTTTCAACTTTATAGCTTTGAAGCTATTTCAGGAACTAAGGGCAAAAGACCAAATATCATTAAAAAAAAAAAAAAAAAAAAGATATCCCTGTTGCCCTGTTGCTCTTACCATTTAGGAAATTAAAAAGGATTTTAGAAGCTGTGTACCAGGAAAAGGGATGAAAACCAAATATATATTCCTTATTAAAAATCATATTATCACTCTAGATCATCTTTATATTAATCATTTGACAATTAATACTGTACAAATTAAGAGAGAAAGGGAACAGTTATGGATCTAGATAATGCATGTATCATTCCAAAAGAGAGTTTGAAGCACTGGGTGTAAAAAAGAATGATGTCCACAAGCATGGTCCATTTGGTTTATAAAGTATTTGTCCCCCTGGTGTTTTTAAACTTCCTAACTAGTGCCCAACTTTAAAAATCTGGAGATTTCACATAATAATGCAGGAACTAAAAATCTGGATTTATTATGAATAGGAATTAGGTGATGCCAATCTTGAAAATCCTTGCCACAAGAATCTCTAAGCAGACACACCAGGAGGCCCCAATATTTCTGTTCCATTAATGGACACAATGAGAAGTCTCTCATTGTCCTTCATACAGTCTGGTGGGATACAGTTGAGCTACTCAGGCATCCCTCCCCCCCCTTTTTTTTCTGGTGGGATGTTTTAATGACAAAGTGCATTCCAGTGTAATGCTTGAGATTTGCCCTGAAAATATCAATTACCATTGCAATTTTAAACAAGAAAGGATGTTTTAAAAGGGCAAATAAACAAGCCAGAAAGAGAAGCACCTTCTAACCTGAAGAGAAACAATATTCTTTGTTTCAGTAATCTTCCTCTTAGGAATGATTGTAAAGAAATAATTAGAGGGGCGCCTGGGCGGCTCAATGATTGAGCATCTGCCTTTGGCTCAGGTCATGATCCCAGGGTCCCGGAATCAAGTCCCGAAGCAGGCTCCCTCTGGAGAATATCACAACTTCAGAGAGCCCTGCTCAAAATAGAAAAAAAAAAAAAAAATTAATTACTGCACACCATTTTGCTAGCTGTAGGCAACTGATTTATTTGTTATTTATTTTGGTTTATTAAGATAAAAATTCTGTGATAATATAGCTTATATGTTCCTATTGTTCCTCAGTATCTAAAGTTATTCTGGATATATATTACCTCAATAACTTTTCTTTAATTAAAAAAAAGTAGAGGCAAAACCCAATTTGTTGTCACTTAAAAGCAAGACAGTGATGGTACTGAATATATTACTAAAAATACCCCCCAAAATCTTTTTACTTCAAATAAAAAATAGCTAAAATTTGTATTGTATATTTATACATATATGAAATCTGATATATAAAATATTTTAGTATTTTCTTAAAGTTAATAATACACATTAACAAGTATGGAAAGGTAAGTAATGAACATATTAACTCTTAAGTTTTAATAAACATTTTGAAAGACTATCTGAGAGTAAGTAAATAGCAGATTCTGGTCATGATTATTCATATATTTGCAAAAACCTATGATAAAAAATACATATAATCCAACAGACACTCCATTTTTGGTTGATGTTCTACTGAAATTGAATTACACACTCATACATATGCCCACACCCACCCACATACACACAATAACACCAGCAAAACACATTCTAAAGTCATTATAATTATGCCCAGGTTTAAAATTGAATTTTAGGTATTAAAACAAAGAAAAAAAAATCAAATATTTTTTAGTAATAAGAAACTTTTTGAAATTTTCAATGGTTTCATTCTTGGAAAATGCTGTATGTCCAATACCCAATAATTTTCTAAGACTAAAATATATCACTCTACTTCAACTCTCATTTTAATAATCTTTTCATGCTATGGATGCTATGGATTATGTCATCCATTTTAATCTTACCATTCCTCTTCATTAAAACCTTTTTTTTTTTTTTTTTGCCCTACTCCAAAATACTGGAACTCAATGCTTTCAAATATAAGATCTTCAAAATAAAAACTTTAGTCAAGTGCTTATTCTATTAAAGTGATTTTGCATGTCAAATAATGCTCTTATTTATACAGTAACATAAAAATATACTGATAAAAATACATAAGATACATAACTTGTGAAAATGAATACAGGAAACCTTATTTAAAATGGAGTCCAGAAGTTGGAAGAGGGAGTGCTCACACTCTACCACTCATTGCAGCTCTTTGCAGACCCAACAGGAAGAGAAGTACCTTGCATTCCCAACAGGTAGAGGCTTACTTTAGTACCTCAGCAGAAGAGAGATTTTCTTCTTGCCCAGCAACAGCCCACCCAACGAGACATTGTCAAAACCTAGTCAATGAAAAGCCACTACATTGTGAACTTCCACTTTCTCCAGGGGACTTTCTGTTTGCAGCCCCTCCTAATTCTCCCCTTTCTACTATAAAAGAGTATTCTTGTCCTTTGTTCTCTGGACTTGCCTATGGCTCTTTGCTATGATATGTCTGTCCTACATTGTAATTCCTCTGCTATTCCTAAATAAATCCATTTTGCTGGTAAAATAACTGGCTGTTTTATTTTAAGGTCAACGAACCTTATTCATGTAAGTAAGTAAATATGAACTTTACACTTGTTAATTGATATTTCTTATTTCTCAATTCTAATAGATGAATCCATGAGTATAGAAATTTAAATCCACGCTGAAGAGATTACTTATTGTCACTCTTCAGTTAAAGTTATCTCCTAGACAAGTAAAATCTATTTTCTTTTTTAATGTTTTAATTAGCTACTTGTTTTAACAATGCAATATTTTAATTTAATCTCTTATGTTTTCTTATGTTTGTACTGTCCTGTCCATATTTATTTCCAATAGTTTATTCATTTTACATCTTTCACTTTACCCTCCAATCCTTTCTTAGATTTCAGGCCTACATTTACCCCTTTAAAATTGAGATTTATCCAACATCTATTTGTTTGGGAACAAATATCTTCTATGTAGTAACTATCTCAACTTTCCCACTTAATTCACCTTTTAATATGCTGCATAAAGGATGTGCTTCCCTATGTTTATGGTGATAAGGATACATGGTCATGATTAACAAATGCAAAGTCCATAACCACATATAGTTGATCAACTTAGAAATTCATTTTGAATATCTTGTGTGTTTTAATAATGGAGTTTACTAATTTAATAACAGAATCGTACTTTCAGCCTAAATCTATCATAACCATAAAGATACTAGGCATGCTTCTAGTTCTAATTCTCTTTTCTAATAGTAAAGACAGATTTAGAAATACTCAATCTCTCTCATGTCATATAGTTAAATACATAAAAGTATACACTGTTGATACTATAACTGGATATACAGAAATGTCCAATATATAATTGAATGTGTATAAATCAGTATAGCATACAGTTAAATGCCCATCAATGTATGTAGCATAGAATAATATGGACATAATTATGGAATTGTTATTAGAAACCCTCTAGAGTGGGAACTGAGTGGGAAAATTTAGAGAGGGAGACAAACTATGAGAGAGATCTAACTCTGGGAAACGAACAAAGGGTTACAGAAGGGGAGGTGGGTGGGGGGTTGGGGGTAACTGGGTGACAGGCACTGAGGAGGGCACTTGATGGGATGAGCACTGGGTGTTATGCTATCTGTTGGCAAATCAAACTTGAATAAAAACAAATGGAAAAAAAATTAAAAACAACTCTTAGAGTGTTTACTTCACACCCAGTCTTGTTTTAAGTTCTTTATATATATTTGAAAACTTAATGCTAGTAAAACTCTATAAAGCAGGTATTCTTATTGGATGCAAATTGAGGTAATCTCAAGAATAGGGAGAGTAAGTAAATTGGCCAAGGTTTCTCAGTCAATAAATTATGGTGCTAAGATTAAAATTCAGGCAATTTGACTCCAGCATTTTCCTCTTAAAATAAGCATTATGCTATACTATGATATAATTCAGAAAATATAATTTGATTTCATTGATCTGAGGAGGAAACATCTTAGGTATAAATAACAACTATAAAAATGCTAATATCTACACTGAGGAATTTACATAAAGTTTCAGGTTCATCATTACTAATGAACTTCAACTTAGAATGAATAAAAATAGTTGTTGAATAAAGTTGAAGTTACAATGATATCAGAGATATAATTTATATTGTATTATACTTACATGCATATTTATGTACAATTTATGTTTTATATTCATTTTTGCTAAAGATCTCAGAATAAAGTTTACTGTCATATAGAGAGTACTGGATATAATTCCAAATTTGAGGAAATTTTTCCCACTTTTAGCTTCATGAGAAAAGCCACTGCTGAGTTTTCATGAAACTTCTTTTTTGGTAAGAACACAAAGATGAATGAGACACAAGTCAATGTTACTTTCATTCATAGTTGAAAGGCTGATATCAGTTGGCCTGTTTGGTCTATCATCATAAAGCAGAGATGAGAATTGTTGTAGAACACATGTCTTGGAGAGAGGTTAATGAGACTTACTTCAAAGAAAGCTATTCTCCAGATTAGACAGCATTGTAGAATATGAAACAAGGTAATACTCAGTCTATTTCTACTCATTGTAAATATATCTTAGCCTCTTGCATTAGGTTCTGTCAGAAAGAATGGTATGGCTCTGTAGTTCAGACTGTGTGTTAGGTTATGGGAAACAAACAGGTAGAAAAGTCCTTATCAGCAAACTTTCTTTTTTTTTAGTTTTACTCCATTCTTCTTTGTCCTCCATAGGATATAGATTCTAAATTATTTCATCGACTCTAATTTCCTAGCCTTGATTTAGGATACATTGGATAGCTTCAAAATTCTGTTTGTAATATCAAAAGTGATGTCATAGATACTTAAGATCTCTTTAAATCACTTACAAAATCAGGGTAAGTTGGGTGTCTTTTCAGAACTTGTGTAAGAGCACACACAAGTAATTTTTTTTTTTTCACAGCAGACCTCTCGCCCATCCTGCCATCTTCATTTAACAGTTATATGACCTTTGGCCATGCCTTTCCTACATCTGTAGTAGTAATAGGTATTTTTAAGAAATATGCAATATAATGAAAACTCATTTATGTACCATTAACAGTATTTTTTTCTAACATAAAAGAATGTTGAATGTACTTAAAGTAAATATTTACTCAATGCTTAAGAGAAGCTGTGCTTTCAACTTGCACTGATTCATTATTTAAAAGCAAGGTAACAATCTCCTTGAGCTTGATGGAAATAAGCCTTTGCCAACTTCTGAGATTCGTCCTGTATTAGGATTTTTTTTCCCTCATAATCACCTTCCTTTATTTGAACAGTACTTATAATATGCAATGCATCTGCATCAGAATTCCTGTTTTAACATTTATTAGTCATGATAATACTGAGAAAATTGTTTAACCTTTCCAAGAATTTATTTCCTCTTCTCTTAATAAGGCTTATACTACCTTCTTCACAGAATAGTTGTGAAAAGAAGACAAGTTAGAATACTAAAAATATTTAGTAGAGTACTTAGCGCATACTAAGTACTATAGTATAGTCTCAAATGCCTTGAATCAATAGCTAGTCCAATCAAAGGCAAAAATAAAAACAAAATCAAAACAATTCTTACTTTATTACAACCATAATTCTTTTGATTTGGCTACCTAAAGACCTGCTCAGAGACCTCCTAAGGGATAAAATGAGGAACATATTTCCTTTTCAAAATAAGACAATTAAATCATTTATAAATATACAATCATAAATAAATAAATAGCCAATGATAAAGTTTAAAGTTAATCTAGAAAAGTTTTTCTTATCTTCAAATATGATGAAAGGGTGCTACTATTTGCAAAAAAAAAAAAAAAAAAGTATATTCTAAAATACATGTCATTCACATAAGTAGTACTATATTCTTTTAACATTTAGAGTTATTACAGAATATTGGAAATATAACAGAATTAGGACACAAACTGACCTACCCACTTACATAAAATGACTAAGTATAGAACTTACCTGGAGATTCTAAAAATATAATTTCCAAATTGAAATTGAAATACTTTTTAAGTTTGGTATTATAGAGCTGTTTCTTTTTACTTATGTATTTATTAACATGTTTACTAGATAGTATCAAATATTGAACACCAAAAAAAATCCAAATTTAGTATCCTTTCATTTTGCTTAAAGAAAGCTACAAACTCAGGGTGAGAATCCATTTAACACAGATATCAATTACCAGAAGGTAAAAAAAGGAAAAAAAAAAAAAAAACATTAATTCTAGAGTGTCTGAAGAACTTGATTTTCAGCAGAATCCATTTACAATCCTCAAAGTGACACTGACTCCATTAGAGGCCAAGTGTAAGTAAACGATCAAGCTTAACAGAAGTGCTTAAAGAGCCATAAGTCAGGAAGAGCTTGAAAGTGAGGGGATTATTAAGGTTAACTGTTGTAAGATAAGGAGGTGAGAAACCTTGACAGAGCAACAAGATAGTTATCACTGCTTTAAGGTAAAAATCATTACTTTAGAAGGGGAATTTAATTTGTTCCTAAATAAAAGAAGATTGATTTTCGTTTTCATTTTGTAGGTTTTATTTTCCTATTGAAATTCCAAGCTGGGGATTGAGGGTGTGGGAAGGAGAGAAATACTGATGCATTGAAAACAGTTTGTTAAGAGAAATTCATAAGTGTGCATCTGTTTTTGTGACCATTAAGAACTAAAAATTGCAAGTCCCCAAACAATCAGCAACCTATTTTCATTTAATTTACATCACTCTTATGTTTGTAACAACTAGAATTTTCATGAAATGAGGAAAATTAATAGAAGAGAGATAAACCCAGGGAATTGCCAATCTTTTGCATACAAGATTACCTGAACTCAGTTATTTTGCTAATGTAAGTAATTACTGATAATAGCAAAATGATACTAATAAGATCTTCAGATGCGTTTTGTATCTATCTTTAAAAGAAATTAGGAGTCAATTTTCAAGGTGGGGATCAGGATTCAAATAGCTCTTTCCTAATTAAGTGGGCACAAGTCTCAATTGCTTTGGTCGACTCAAATCTTCAAAGCATCATGAAGGTAAATTGACAGAAAAACACATACATAGAAAACTATAAATACAGTGGATAAATACTAAGTCAACAAAATCTACAGCATAGCTTCTCTCTCTCTTTCTTTCTCTAGCTTTTAAAGTGACTACTGTAACTTTGGGAAAGGTTCAGTTCAATTTCTATTTCTTAAGTTATACAATAAAATAATTTCCTTCTGCACCTACTATGGACTAGGTGCTATGTTAGACACTAAAAATAGGTATGAATTAAATATATTTTCTGTTTTTAAGAAATTCACTGTATACAAACATGTCAACTGCTGAATGGCTTTCAATAGAGATGGGTGTTATCATAGAGACCGAACACTGAATTATCCTTTAAATGAACATAATTAGTCAATTCCTTCTCTTCATTTCTCCATTACCACCACCTCTAGCAAATATTTAATAATATAGCAGACAGTAAGAAATTAAGCTCAATGGAAATTAGTGACTTTATGAAACTTCTGAGACTACTTCAAATTGCATATGATAGAATAAATAAATCTTTCACCTTTCAGAAATGAATTATCATTTCATGGTAATTATACCAGAGCCTCTCCACCCCAAACATCCATCATGTAGAATATGTTGCTCTACTAAGCTTCAACTCCATTTCAAAGAATATCACAACACAACACACAGGCTCAACCATTGCTGCAGAAATGCTAGTTGTGTTAACCATCAAACATTACATGGTATTTTCATTTATATCCTGAAATGTTAGGGCTTTTGATTCACTACCAAGTTGAACCTCTTTAGAACACTCTAATGCTCCAGAGTTGCAGCTGAATCCTGACAGGGTGGAAATTCAGAGACAGATTTATAGCCTACACAGGTTACCACAAAGCCTATCCTCAGACACCAGTGGACTGATGGGATGCTAGAATTAATTTTCTTGTTAAATTTATTGCCAGTTAAGTACAATGTATCTTACGTGTTTGCAATTTTTGAGCATCCTCCAATGTGACAGCCTTCAGATCATCATCATATTCCACTTTGCTTCTCTCCTCTACTCTTACTCCTATTTTTTTTTCCTTGTCCTATAATTCACGCTCTCTGAAAATTCTGTTCTATGGAGAGCAATTTTCCCTAAATCCTCCAGCTCTTCATTTTTGTTTTTAGCTGAAAAATGGCTTCTTGATGAGGAAATCACTTTCCATGGAGTCTTTTCAAGTCCTACATCCACGAACACTAAATTTGTGACCTAGACTTCTGTACCTTGATGCTTTCCAAGCTGTTTAACTTATTTACTTATGAGTGGGGAGTCGCTAAATGCTGGTTTTGTGAGACTTGGTCCACTGGGCTAAAAATACTCTCTCGCCATCTTTGTCTTGAACTCTCTGTCACTTCTTCTAATACAATAAAGACTTCAGAACTTATGGTCTTTCCACATATATCACCTGCCATCCTAACTTAGCAATTCCTTTTCTAATCATCTCCAAATATCTTCTCTTCGTATCATTTTGGCCAACAATGTTCCTTCCTTCTCATTCTGGGACTTGAAATAATAATTTCAGGCCCCTAAACTTTTAGTTATGCAACTCTATTATCCAACTCCATTATTCCTCAATTTCTTTCCTACCTATAGGTCCTTTCTTTTCTTTCATTTACAGATCAAATTTTATATACCAGCAATTTACCCAATATTTTGTCAATATTCTTAACTCATTTTTCCAATTCCCTTCTATTATACCCACTTGGCAAAGCATCCATCTGTGAATTTGACTGCATTCTCTTTTTTTCCCCTACTGTTGCAGCCAATCTCAAATTGACCTCCAATGATCTATGCTTTTGGCACGCAGCCTTCTCCCACAATGGACCAAGACTGGCCAGTATGAAAAACAGAATATTGCAGAAGTGGTAGTATGCAACTCCAAGATAAAGTTATAAAAGGCACTGTTAACTTGTGATTCTGTCTCTCTCTCCTGACTTACTCATGGCTTACCACATGGTAAGCCATGTTGTGAGCAACTATATGGAGCCTCTTTTAACAGTCACCTGAGTGAGCTTGGAAGTGAGTCCTTCAGCTCTCATCAAGTCTTTGGAAACTACAGCTTGACTGTTCTTCATGAGAGATCTTGAGCAAGAACTATAGAGCTAACCTGCTCACAGATATCTGATCCATAGTAATAGCTTGTTATTTGAAGCTACTAAGTAGTAGCGTAATTCATTACATAGCAACAGATAACCAACAAGGTTGCTGAGCCTTGCTAGGAAAAAATCAGATAACTATGAAGACTGGTGGGGGCACTTAGGTGGCTCAGTTGTTAAGTGTTTGCTTTCAACAGAGGTTGTGGTCCTGAGTACTGGGATTCTGGGATCAAGTCCTGAGTCAGGCTCCCTGCTCAGTGGAGTCTGCTTCTCCCTCTCTTTCTGCCCCTACTCCTGCCCCCTCTCTCTCTAATATACAAATAAAATCTTGTAAAAAAACTTATGAAGACTGGTGTTAAATTTTTGTGTCTAGGGCAGCCCGGGTGGCTCACAGGTTTAGCGCTGCTTGTAGCCTGGGGTGTGATCCTGGAGACCCAAGATAGAGTCCCACCTCAGCCTCCCTGCATGGAGCCTGCTTCTCCCTCTGCCTGTGTCTCTGCCTCTCTCTCTCTCTCTCTCTCTCTGTCTCTTATGAATAAATAAATAAAATCTGAAAAAAAATTTGTGTCTAATCTCCATTCTGTGTTTTCTTAATCCATTCTCTATCCAGTGTCTCCAGTGTATTTTCCTAAATTTCTCCACTCTCATTAAACCTCCAAACTCCACCTTCTCTATTATCTTATAAATAATACCATAGACTATTCTATTATCTTATAAATTCCAATAATATGTATAAAATATATTGGATATAGCCTTTTTCAAGTTTCTACAATTGAAGATACTTCTATACATTATAGAATATGTTACAGAATATGTTCCAGTTAATTTAATTAAGCCCCCCTCCTATCCCACAGCTTCTCCTAACTCTATTTCCCCATTCTGTTAAAGCTTAGTTAATAGTTAACCTTTCAAGTCGAACTTCTGGGAAGAATTATTCATGCTTTTCTCTCATTATTTCCTCTTCTCACATTATTCCTCACCAATGGCAATTTGGTTTCTGTTCCTAGTATTCCATTAAATTTTTCTCATTGTAATCATTAGTTCCTTTTTTTTTTTTTACAGATGATAGGAATATATTCTTTGCAATCTTATTTAACTTGATTCCTTCCACTGATTTCATAATGCCATACCATATTTTTTTGGTGGTTTTTTTTTTCCATTTAATTTTCTGAACTTGGATTCTCTATATCCTTTGTTGATCCCATTTATAAAATAAATACTTGGTAGAAAACGTCCATTTGTTGGAGTCCTTTAAAGTATGTAATGTAAACATAATTTATAATGTATGCAATTAAAACATACTTTATAATGACCCCTTCACTAGTCCTTGAGCACTTTACAAATATATCTTTTATGGATTATTACTGAAAACATGAACTACAAAGTCATTTACATTAGTTAGTATAAGTCAATGAATATTATTTGGGCATAAGGAGTATTTCTAAAAAGTGTTTTGAAGCTAAGAATACTTTGAAAGCAGAAATGACACTCAGTAAAATTATCCATATCCTTAAACTTAAAAATCAGTCAAGGGAAAAGGCAAATATAGAAAAAGAGAAAAGAGTGGGTTCACAGAATATGTGAGGAAACACGATTCTCCCTGTTTCTATCACTGCCTTTTATCCTCATTATGAGAGACTGAGTCAATAAAAAACCAAGACAGAAAAGCTTCTCATAGACAACTCTGTCTTAAGAAGTTGTTCTATAAATATATTACTTTTTAAAATCCAACTTTTTTTTTAAGATTTTATTTATTTCTTCATGAGAGACACAGATAGAGAAGCAGAAATACAGGCAGAGGGAGAAGCAGGCTCCACGCAGGGAGTCCCATGCAGGACTTGATCTCAGGACCCCAGGATCACGCCCCGAGCTGAAGGCAGACAGATGTTCAACCACTGAGCCACCCAGGTGTTCCTAAAATCCAAATTTTAACAAGAATTCTAGGTTATCCAGATATCTTGCCAGTATAGTAGCAGTCCCTTCCTGCTAAACACAGAACATCTGATTCTATACCCCTTCATTATTTGCTCTAATCTGGAGATTCACAAAATCTCATTTTATGGTGCCCTTAAAGTCTTAGTAATTTTTCTATGGCATGCCCTAAGTCAAAAGTAATTATGTAAAAACAACATAATAGTAGTAGTCAATGTAGTATCTGAGAGATGTTGCTGTTCTTTTCTTGAATATATAAAATATATAATGAGGTACTGACCAAGACTGTCTTAACATGCCCCTTAGGTTGACTAAACGGTAGACACGTTTCTTTCTGACTATAGAGTCTGACCTCCCTTTATTCAGAGCATTCATTTTAGACGACTTCCAATTGTAAGTTTTTCTGCCCCTTTGAGATTTAAGTCTTCTCCCAGTCTCTTGTCAGTTTTATAAGCCAGGAATGTCTTTCTTAAGTATCTGGGAGCCATCCTTTTAAAATGTAGTCACCAGAAAGATACTGCCTCTATCTCCCAGTCTCTATTTGGGGATGAGAGCCTAACTTCATTATCTGTCGGGTAGAAAACATGGATGGCCTAATCACATTGACCAACACCCCCCTTAATGTCCTTCAGACTTTTCCACTAGCTTTCCATAACACTTAAAATCTCTCCTGCATTTTGTTTCAGCAGAGTTGAGTTTAGCATCTCTCCCTGTTGCAGTGGTAATGAATGAAGTCTTCCTTAGACTTAATGGTTGCAATTTTTCTTTGACAGCATCCCTGTGTTTGCCATGGTGCCTTGAGGAACACCTCAGTACCTTGGGAAACCATCTTTCTAATTTAATCATGAACCTAAGAAGTAAGAAGAGGAAGGAAAATAAAAGTAAGAATATTGTTTATAGAATACCTCTCTCCTCATTCCCTTCCCTGTTCCTCTTCTTCCAAATTCTACTTCACCTAACCTCAGTTTTAAAACAAACTGCTATAGAGAAAAGCTGGGGGATATGATTGGGAGTTTGGAATTCTATTCAAAACAAAGAACATTTTTTTCTTCTACCCATTTCTTAAACCGTACTATACTTCAGGATTCTCTCCTTGGCTCTTTTCTCACCCAAGAAAATCTCTCTGAACTATTTTATACATTGCCATACCTTCAAATTACTATCAGTCAGTAATTTTAAATGGGGTAGGATGATGCAACTTCCACTGGGAAGGGGAAAGCTTAAATCAAATCCTTCAAGGGACAGTTCCAAATTATATACTCCTTCCTACCACCCAATACCCAATATATTCCCCTATAGAGGATTCTTGGTCCTAATTGGGTATCATTTTTATCATAAGTTTTTGCCATGGAAAGGGATGTTTTAGGAAGAATATTAGTAACTGTTGAATTCTCTTGACCCTCAAATATATCTTTATGCCTAAAGCTCTTTTTCTGAAATGTATTTCCAAATGATATGTGGACATCTGGTATACACTTCAAAATCAACATATCACAAGTGAAATTATTTTTTTCTTACCCAAATTAAGTCTGCATCTTATATTCCTAGAACAATGAATAGCATGGGTCAACTCAATTCTATCTCCTAAAATAATTGCATATAATTGCGTATCTCCATGTGCAGTACTGCTACTCAAGGTCAGGTCACACTAGGTTTCTCACTTGGATTTTTTAAATCTAATTGTTATATCAGGCCTTATTTTTTAAAAACTTTACTTATTCATTTTTGAGAGACACACAGAGAGAGGCAGAGACATAGGCAGAGGTAGAAGCAGGCTCCCCAAAAGGAGCCCCATATGGGACTCAATCCCAGGACCCCACGATCAAGACCTGAGCCAAAGGCAGATGCTCAACCACAGAGCCACCCAGGCACCCACCCACCCCCTTTTTATTAAGATTTATTTATTTGAGAGAGAGCAAGTGTGATTAGGGGGAGGGGTAGAAGAAGGAGATAAGCAGGCTCCTTGCTGAATGAGAAGCCCAACACAGGGCTTGATCCCAGGACCCCGAGACCATGATCTGAGCTGAAATCAAGAGTCAGATGCTTAATCAACTGAGGTACCCAGGTGCCCCATATAAGCCTTTAAATATTAAATTATTTTAATTGTGGTAAAAAACATGTTAACATTCCATACAAAAACCTGCCCACAGAAGTTTATATCAGCTTTGTTCATAAATGCCCAAACATGGAAACAACCAAGATGTCCTTCACTATGTGAATGGATAAATTGTGGTATATCCAGACAATAGAATATTGCTCCACAATGAAAAGAAATGCGATGTCAAGCCACAGTAAAACACAGAGGAAACTTAAATCCCTATTACTAAGTGAAAAAAGTCAATCTAGAAAGGCTACATGCTAGAAGATCATAACTATATGACACTTTTTACAAGATGTTATTTATTTATTCGTTCATGAATTCATTAGAGAGAGAGCACACATGCACACACATGAGTGGGAGCAGGGGCACAAGAGGAGGGGCAGGGAGAGGGAGAGACTCTCAAGCAGACTCTGTACTTAGCACTGAGCCTGAGGCAGGGCTTGATCTAATGACCCTGAGATCATGAACTGAACTGAAACCAAGAACCAGATGCCTAACTGACTGAGCCACCCAGGGGCCCCACTACAGGACATTCTTGTAAAGGCAAAACTATGGAGACAGTAAAACAATCAGTTGTTGCCAGGGGTTGGGGAGGGAGTAGGTACAGCACAGAGGATTTTTAGGGTAGGGAAGATATTCTATACGATATCATAACAATGGATACACGTCATTATACATCTGTCCTCCAAGTTCACAGAATGTACAACACTAAGAGTGAACCATAATGTGAAGTGTGGACTTTGGGCGATTATGATGCATCAGTGCAGGTTGATCATCTGTAACAAGTACTCTGGTGAGGTTGTTCATAACAGGGGAGGCTATGCGTGTGTGTGTGGGCAGGGGGCACATGAGAAATCTCTCTACCTCTCTCATTTTGCTATGAAAATAAAACTACTCTAAAAAAATAAAGTTGTAAACCATATAACATAAACTTTTTGATCTTAACTATTTTTAAGTGTATAGTTCAATTACATTAAATATAGTTGCATTGTTTATCTTACAAAAATGAAACTATTGGGGTGCCTGGGTGGCTCAGAGGTTGAGTGTCTGCCTTTGGCTCAGGGTGTGTTCCTGGGGTTCTGGGATCGAGTCCCACATTTCGCTCCCTGCAGGGAGCCTGCTTCTCCCTCTGCTTATGTCTCTCCCTCTCTGTGTGTTTCTCATGAATAAATAAATAAAATCTTAAAAAAAAAACCTACTGTTTACCCATTAAATAACTCTCCATTTCTCCCCCACTCAGATAGAGGATGTAACCCCTATTCTACTGTTTCTATGAATTTGACTATTGTAGATAATTCACATAAGTAGAACCATACTGTATTTGTCTTTTTGTAACTCTTATTTCACTTAGCATAATGTCCTCAAGATTCGTTCATATTGTGGAATGTGGTAGGATGGCCTTTCTTTTTTAAGGTTGAATAGTATCCCATCGTATGTATACAGCCCATTTTATCTCTTTTAATTTTTCTTCAAGACAGCAGTGTGAATCAGTTTTATAAACTATAAATGGAATGATATCATTCACGTGCTTAATACCTTTAGCTGCATCCTTTGACATTCAGATCATCTTCAGTAAAATGGATATGTATTAGTTAGTAATTTCATCTGCTCTTTCTTATCCATGCTGCCTCAGTTTTTACCATTCTCCCTAACTTGCCTTCTTCTTTGCAACCCATAATTTATTTACAGAGAACTTCTTTTACTTTTTTTTTTTTTTTTTTTGAGATTTTCTTTTCTTTTTAAGTAAACTCTACCCCCAATACAGGACTCAAACTTATGACCTCAATGTCAAGAGTGGCATGCTCTACTGACTGAGTCAGCCAGGTGCCCCTATGGTGAACTTCCTTTTAGATTCCCAAACTCCTAAGGATTGTTCTCATTTCTAGACTGTGATTTATATTATCCTCCCTATCATGAACATTCTATTTTTGTTTAGCAAATTCCTAATCATCTTTCACATTGTACCTTAAATATCAAAATCTTTTGTAATTTTTTTATAACTATCTTTGAGTGAGGCGTGTGCTCGTTATACATTCTTATACCACCCAATGTGGTCTTCTTTCAGTGATTTTCACACTTTACTACAATATTCTATCCTATTTTAATAAGTCATATATGTTGTAAAGATAGCAAGAGCAACTATAATTTTCATTATCTTATTCCAAAAAACTAAAAAGAATCCCTTATTGAATGATCAATGAATAAACTGAATATTGAATAAAATCAATAATGAGTAAAGATTCATCTAGTTATTTTTTACAAGCTGTATTTTTTTAAGACTTTATTTATTCATTCATGAGAGACACAGAAAGAGGCAGAGACACAGGCAGAGAGAGAAGCAGGCTCCTTGTGGGGAACCCGATGCAAGACTCGATCCTGGGACCCCGGGATCATGACCTGAGACAGACAGACGCTCAACCGCTGAGCCACCCAGGCATCTCACAAGCTGTATTTTTAAGAAAATGAAATAAATTGAAACAAATTCTACTAATTTATTAAAATATTAGATTTTAGGAATGAATTTTTATGATACAATCTAGGAAGCTATTCAGCAATGTGTTGAACAAAGGAAATGTTTGCAATTAAACAGAAACTCAAATTAGCAGAACCTCTATTCCATAAGCACTGAATTTAAGAATTCATCACTAATGCGAGGTTGAGATAGTACATAAACAAATTACTGATGTCTCGTGCCAATTTCCTGGCCCCTTAAGCTTTCAGAACAAGTACTTCCTTACTGATGAATACCAAGAGTACTGGAAACTCAGAAACAAGTACAAATTCCTTTTTCTCTGGTTCTCTCTTGATGATCTCATTCCACAATTGAATCCTTGATAGTTTTCACAAGTCCAAGTATTTATCTTCATATGCTTGCAGCTACTTTAGGTTGCTTGCAATTTTCAGTCGGGCTTACTACCCCCCTAGAAAATGAAATTCTAACCTAAATTACAGATCCATGGATGAAATGGTATCATATTTTGCCACTTTCACTTACACTGACTTCTTGCCTCTGTACTGGGATCTTTACATATTCTCTATACTTGGCAACCCATTACAGTGATATGCACGTGCCTGCCACTGCATTCATGTACATCCTTACTCCAGTTAGCTGTTCAGAGATTTATTGATTTATTTATTCAATGAGTCCTTCTTGAGTGCTTACCATGAATGAAGCACAAATGTAAAACTGCAATTGTGATAACTGAAAAGATGAAACAGCATCGATATGAAGTATAGTAAACCTCATAGACCCAAAAATCTGGAACCATATAGTTTAGGTGTGAATCCCAGATTTGGCACTTATGAGCTGTTTGCACTTGGGCACTGTGCTTAAGCATTATCCTCTGGTTCTTTGATGTGGTCAGATCACATTTGTATATGTGCCTCCAAATGCCTTAGAGCAAACCAAGATACTTCCTTTAAAGTTTGTAATCATGCCTAAAGATGGATTTATCTAATTGGCAAAACTTACCTATTTCTTAAGAGCAACAGATGGGGACCCCATGGGCATCCTATGTTAGTAGTAGAGAAAAAAAAAAAAAAAAGAGCTCAGGGACCAGGGAGCTTCATGAAAAAGGAAATGAGAATAAAGTTAGCATCAAAGCATTTATGTGGTTTCTGAGCTATCTTAATTCACCTTTTCTGCTTACTAAGCTTGGTGAAGAGGCAAGGGAATCCACCCTGCCTTCCACATATATGGCATTCATAAAATTTCCAGTGTGTTCATTACAAGCATACATTCTTTTGTGTTTGCAGGCATGAAAACTCAAGAGCCTGCTAAAGGGACAGTAGCAGGGACTAGATATAGACTGACACCACAACAAACTTAAATTATTCTTTCATTGTTCCTTAGCCAAACATGGAACTAGTAGAGTTGATGAAAAAGAAATAAAAATCAGAGCAGCTGAGAAGGCAACAGACATTGGTCCTTCACTTAAAAATGTGCCTACCACACTCCTCTGTATAAGAATCTTGGGAAGCTTGAAAATGAGTAGAAACACATCTACAACTAGTTCAAACTCTGCCAGTGTAAGAGATTCAACAGAATTGGCTTTTGCCTCATCCCCTTTATGGCTTTAGTTCCCCAAGACTTTCGCCTGGGAAACAAGGAACATACATCTGACATCACACTAGGTCCCCAGTATGAATTAGGTATATATTTCAGGTAGAAGTGACCCTTGGGCAACATTGGCATTAGGGGCATTGACCCCTAAGAAGCTAAAAATCCATACATAACTTCTTTACTCCTCAAAAACTTAATTACTAATAGCCTACTGTTGACCAGAAGCTTTACCAATTACATATTTTATAATATGTATTACATATTATGTACATATGTACATACATATGTACATGTATGTCAACACATATTTTGTATGTGTATTATATAGTGTATTCTATATATATATAGTGTATATAGTGTACACTATAGTGTATAGTGTATTCTTACAATAAAGTAAGCTAGAGAAAAATGTTTTTTAAGAAAATCATAGGAAAGAGAAAATACATTTAGAATGCTATACCAGATATATATATTATATATTATATATTATATATTATATATTATATATTATATATTATATATTATATATATAAAATCTGCGCATGAGTGGACCTACATAATCCAAACCCAAGTTATTAAAAGGTCAAGTGTATTCAACAGCACTTGCAGCTAGTGGCTACTTATTAGTAGATAAGATATATAGAGTATTTATATAACTGCAGAAAATTCTATTGAACAATATTATCTAGCTATCTAGATTCCATTCACAGGCATCTGATACCTTGAAGAAACCCTCAGACATGTTTCAGAAGACAACTATAAGAATGTTTATAGCAGATGCATATATAATGGGAAAATACTAGAAACTGCCCAAATGTCCATGATGAGAATTTGCAAACTCCATGATATGAATACAGTAGGATACTATACAACACTGAAAATAAATAGTAGATATACACATTAGTGTGGATGAATATAATATAATGCTAAATTACATAAAAAGGTCCATAGAAGAATACATGTAATATATATGGTTCTTCTATTATATCAGTTAAATAAAACCAGACAATGTGTTGCTTAGGATAAATATTTGGTAAAATTATAGAGAAAAACAAGGGAATGAGAAACACAAAATTCAAAATATGATTCCTTGTAGGGTGGACTGTAGGAAGGTGTGGTCATGAAGGTGTGCAACAGGGACATCAATATTACTGGGTATCCCAGTAATCTTCAGTCTCTAAAAAAAAAAAAAAAAAAGAAAAGAAAAAAATATTACTGAGTATTATTCTGTTTCCTAAGCAAAGTCATGGGGATGATGATGTGGTTTTCTGTTCATGTTTTTGTTTTCACTTTTGTTTTGTCACATTTTGACAACTCTAAAGTCAGGATAGTTTTACAATCACTTAGCCATGCAGCAGTTGTGATGTAGTTGTTTTTGTCTTAGGAGTACCTTACCCAAAATGATTTCTCTAGGTTTTTCTTTTTATACATGCATAAAAATGATGTAGTCAAGAATCTGTCTAAACCTAAGGCTCTTTTAATGCCTATTTTAAACTCTAAGTTGGAAGAAAATAAAAACTAAATAGAACAAAAATGACTAAATTTTTAAAATCAACACTATCTCTTCAAAATAGGAATATTGCTACTGCGCATACAGAAAAGTACATATTTCAATTTATGAAATTGACCATTTATACTTGAATCCACTATATTGCCTAAATTTAATATGGGTGGATGAAATGAAGTGAGAATTAACACAATGGGTTAAAGTCATCTTTTATTAATCACCTATGAATTGCGAGAAAATTATTCTAAAGTGTCAAGAAAACAAAATAGAGAATTTATACTATCTTCTAGTGGGCTAAAATGTCCTAGAAGTTATCAAATAAGTACAAGACCGTTTATTCAAAGAAAGCCATATTTCTCAGGGTCTTATAAGAAGAGATCAATAACTTTCATGACTTAAAAGTTACAGGTCTCAGGTATTCATTACAGCAGTAGCTGGTCTATCTCATGATTACATTTCTTTTTGAAGAATGCATGTTCCTAGTCTTTGTTAGAAACCCAAATAGAGAAATTTTATCTTTTCCTTGGAGGTCTGCTTCTTGCATTGTACAATACACCATTTACAAAAGCTTAAAGAGATTTCTTGGAGTAAGTAGAACTTCCCAACTCAAGCAATTGTCATGAAAGGCATTATAGAGAATATTTCTGAGAGTGGGTGACATGAGTGTTATATCAGCATAAAAGAGACAGTTTTGGGACAGAGATTTTCCAACCTCATTTCCTTAGGCAAACACAGCGCACACTTGAACGTACTTTTCCAAAAACATGGGTGGGGATCATTAAATCAATTCACACGAATACATACAATTCAGCTTTAGGACTCTAGAAATCAGCATTAAAAGAGAGTTTGAATTTATTCCCTATCATCTTCATTTGAAAATAAGAACATTTAAAGGAGTGGGAGGTTAATTAAAATTAAGAGTGTTTATTAATTTGTTGCAAGGACGAAAAGTAAGAGAAAGCTTGTCTTTGATTCAGCACCATGTTATCTACTAAAACCATATTTTAGGTCTTCCATAGTGTTATTATTACCTTTGTTTTTCCTAACCCATTTTGTGCAAACGTTCTAGCTTTTTTCTCATTCCTCAAAACCCTGAAGGTGGCTTTTGGTTGGCTTTCATATGCCTAAAGGTTAAAGATTCACACTTGGTAAGACTGAGAATACCTACCCCACCCCTAAAGATAAATATCTGCATTTACAATGCTAAGATTGCTAAGATTTTTTTTTTTTTTTTTAAGATTGCAGACAGTTTGGAGAATCCAGCAAGATAGAAAGCTTTCATAGCATTCATTGAAGAGTCCCTTTAGCAACATTTCTCATTGTAAGTAGAGCAGAAAGTGAAGATGTGTTCTAGAGTATCTGATATTCTGGTATTAACAACCTAACAGTGGAGAATAGATGGTCAAAAAATTCCTATATAAGATGAGGATTTCTGAATTTCCCTTGAAATTTAAAAATGTATTGGGCTGTAACCTTCCCTACTCCTCCATATCGGGCAGAAAAGTTAGCTTCAAGTAGTTAAAGGAAAGAAGCATGGTCTGAAGGTGCTGGGTTGGCCCACAAAAATGACCAGGGATAGAACTGCAAATAATTTACTAGAATTTGAGATCAGAAGCCAGTAGGATATTTGTTCTCTCAGTAGACACCAGGGGGAGGCAATCCTGAAAATCAAACCAGTAATTTAGGTCTCAGAGAACAGACTGATTTAAATCTAACCATTTCACACTCCCTCCCAACCATGTCATAGAACTGCATAAGCCAGGCACTCAGAAATAACCCCTGGGAGAGAAAGTAGAGTGGGCTGGGAAGTTTTAAACCTAAAACAATTTAAAAGAATCCTGGAATTTGATTTAGTTTTCCCGGAAATTACTAAATTAAGTTTTTGGCAGCAGGTTGAAATAGAAATGTGAGATAAATATGAAGTCCAGTGTAAATCAAAACAGACAGTTCTGATTTTTGCACATCAGAATGTGTGGCTTATGAAAATCATAACCACTGAGCCTTGCACGTGACTTGGCTAGTTTCAATAAGATGAATGTCTTTTGAACTGGAGTTATTGTATTAAGGTAGCATGAGGCATAAAGAATTTCTGATAATCTTATTGTCCTTGGCTTATAGTGAGCTTACAGTAAACTACACCCCCAAACTTTCTTCAAATGATTTTTAACACAACTTACACATGTACTCCTACATTTTTAGAAACATGATTGTGTGAGTTTAGATTCCCCTCTACCCATTAAAATGGACAAACAACCCCACATGGTAGGTCATGGAAAACACATGAGGATTAGGGGATCCCTGGGTGGCTCAGCGGTTTGGCGCCTGACTTTGGCCCAGGGCGCAATCCTGGAGTCCCGGGATCGAGTCCCACGTCAGGCCCCCGGCATGGAGCCTGCTTCTCCCTCCTCCTGTATCTCTGCCTCTCTTTCTCTCTATGTCTATCATAAATAAATAAATAAATCTTTAAAAAAAAAATGAGGATTAAAATTCAAAAAACCTGAGTTTGAATCCCAATTGGTTACTTACAGAAAAAAATTTATGTAAATTATCCTGAACAACTTTGTAGAAAACTAGCATTACTTTCTCCTTTCCATTCTTCATGCTATATTAAATTTGGTTATTATAACCTATAAGATATTTAATTTTTTTATTTTAGTTACTAAAATTAGTTACTAATTTCAAATATCTATAAAAGTAGTAAGTGTGGATGATCAGTGTTTTGTTTACTCACTATTAATTTCTTCAATTTTCCCTTGAAGATAGAATACTAACTGTTTCAAGGCAGCCCTTCTTAATACTCGCATTCACGGTCTCCCTTATAGCAAGAAATGAGCACATGACATTGGGCAGCCTTATTAGTGGTATGTGAGATTTTCAAAGAGCTTTTTACTTTTCTGATTAAGGATGGCACTGTGGTTAGTGCTGCAGGTGGCTCCCTTTCCACTTCTACTTGCTATACTGAATACAGATTTGGCATCGGAAACTGCAGTTTTTGACCATGGTGGAGGTGACAAGATTACATTTTCAGGAAATGGAATGGAAAGGTAGGTAGAGCCCATGTTCTTAGTAACCCAGCTGAACAATTAGAATAACTCTAGTGCATTTTTCACAGAAAAAGAAAAACAATCCTAAAATTTGTATGGATCTATATAAGAACCCAAATAGCCAAAGCAATCTTGAAAAAGCTTAAAGGTATCTATCACACTTCATGATTTCAAACTATATTACAAAGCTACAGTCATCAAATCAGTATGGAATTGGTAAAAACAAACAAACAAACAAACAAACACATAGATCAATGAAACTTAATAGACAGCCCAGAAATAAATTCATGCATAAATGGTCAAATAATTTTTGACGAAGTTGCCTAAAACAGACAATGGAGAAAGGAAAGTCTCTTGAGTTCATGCTGGGAAAACTGGACAGCCAGATGCAAAAGAATGAGAGTGGATTCCATCTTATACTACACATAAAAATTAGAGATATTTGGATGGCTCAGTTGGTTAAGCATCTGACTCCTGATTTTGACTCAAGTCCTGATCTCAGGGCGGTGAGATCAAGCCCTGCATTGGGCTCTATGCTGGGAGATTTTCTCTCCCTCTCTCTCTGCCCTTTTTCCCCCTTCTCCCTCTCTAAAAAACAAATTAAAAAAATATTAAAGATTTACACATAAGACCTGAAACCATAAAACTCCTAAAGGAAATCAGAGGGGATAAATTCCTAGACAATGGTCTTAGAAATGATTTTTTGGATTTGACACCAAAAGCAAAGGCAATAATAGAAAACATAAACAAACGGAACTACACCAAGCTTAACAAACTTCTCCTCAGCAAAGGAAACCATCAACAAAATGAAGACAACCTATGGAATAGGACAAAATATTTGTAAACCACATTTCTGATATGAGATTCTTATTTGTAGTATATAAGGAATTAATATAACTCAATAGTAAATACTCAATAGTAATTCATATAACTCAATACTATCATGCTCTCCAGTTAATAGTAATGATAATAATCCAATTAAAAACTGGGCAAAAGACCTGAATAAACACTTTTCCAAAGAATACATACAAATGGCCAACAGGTATATTAAAGATACTCTACATCACTAATTATCAGGGAAATTATAAAACCTAAAAAAAAAAACCAACATAATAGGACATCACCTTAATCCTGTTAGTATGGATAGTATTAAAAAATAAGATAAAATAACAAGTGCCAGCATTGATGTGGAGAAAAGGGAACCCTTTCACATTATTTCATTTAAACTGGTGCAGACACTAGGAAAACCTAAGAATTATAAAATAAAACTATCATACAGTCATACAATCCACTTCTAGATATATACTCAAAGGAAATGAAATAATTATCTTGAAAACATATCTATACTCTTATGTTCATAGTAGCATTATTTACAATATCCAAAATATGGAAACAACCTAAGCATCTACCAATAGATGAAAGGATAAAGAAAATGTGATATTTACATGGAATATTATTCAGCCTTAAAAAAGAAGGAAATCCTGTCATTTGCAACAGTGTGAATGAAACTGGAGGGCATTATGCTAAGTCAAATTAGCCAGAAAGAGAAAGAGAAATACCACCTGATAACATTTATATGTGCAACCTTAAAAAATTTACCCCCCAAAAAAATTGTTACTCATAGAAAACAGAGTAGAAAATTGTTTGCCAGGGGAAAGGGGTGGAGGAAATTGAAAGAGGTTGGCAAGAGTACAAATTTTCAATTGTAAGATTGAATAAGACCTGAGTAATATATAGTTCAGTGCCTGTAATTGATAATACTGTATTGTATAATATGAATTTGCTAAGAAACTAGAGCCTAAGGTAAATACGTAAGGTGAAGAATTCATTAACTTGATGGGGGAATCCTTTTACAACATATGTATATATCAAATTATGTGGTATGCTAAATACATCACAATTTTGACAATTATACTTCAATAAAGCTGAAAAATAATCCTCTTTGCCACCAATTTAATGGCAATTAGGGTCATCATATTATTTTAAATACTAAAATTCCAAGGTTTCTTCTAGATTTTGTGGGGAATTGGTGCCAAAAAGCATCAGGAGCATCAACATATGTATTTGCTCTGTAGCAAAGACAGCCAGAGCTGTCATTATATACTGTAATGTGGTTTCAATTATACACAGAGAAGTGGATAGGGTATAAACCTGATTTCCTATGTCTGTACCCAGAAATTAACTCTTCAATTTTAAAATGGGAATAAATAAGGCAAACTTTTGGAATGTTCAGTTGCCAATATCATCTTCTGTATGACCTGTGATTTTATATTGTATTACCTCTATGGGCTTAAATATTGGATTTTCCTTTGCATGATATAGGAATACAGATTAATAAACAGGAAAAAAAAACACTCTAGCAAATGGGTAACTCCCAAATTTCTCACAAGAAAAATAAATTCCTGTTTCCTTAAGCCACAGTGAAATGTTTTGTTATTGCAATTAAGCCAATCTAGACAGAGCAGTAATGTGTCACCTGTACTTTAATCCAAGTCAGTAATATCAATATTAAACCAGATATGAATAATAATAGAGCTCTATGGTATGGATATAAGAACATTTTTTAGATTGAGAATTTATTATTCAGCACATCCTATGTAAAAATGTTAAACAACGTGTATAAACATATATAACTCAAACTCACAATTGTCAGATTTTGTCATAAGGTAGTGCTATTTGAAACTATTCCTTTAAAAATTATTTTAAAATATTTAATCAAACAATAATAAAAGCATATACAATTTAAAGAGATAAATTAGGCCTTATACCCTCAGGGTACTATTTAAAAAAAAGACAGGGGCGCCTGGGTGGCCCAGTTGGTTGACGTCAGCTGTCTGACGTCAGGGTCCTGGGAAGGAGCAGTGGCAAGCCATACCTTGAACTCCACACTCAGTGGGGAGTCTGCTTCTCCCTCTCCCTCTGACCCTCTCTCTGGCTTGTGTACACTCTCTCTGTAGATGAGATGTTTGAAGAAACTCTAGTTTATAAAAGACCTGTTCCTTCTATACTCAACTTTTCTTAGGGGGGGGAGGACTGGGTATAGATTTTTGGATAACATTTCACCTCAGAATTTTACATTAGTTTTACATTTTTGTCTAGTATACAGTATTGTTAATGAGAGATTCTTTCTAATCTGAATTCCTAATCTTTGGTCAGTGACCTATTTTCTCTATTTCTTTTACTTTGGTTTTAGTTTCTGTGACCTTCATGTTGGGTACAGATGTCTGGCAAACTTGGTTGTTCTATCATACAGTGTTCGAAAGCAGGGTGCATGGGAAAGTCAGTCTCCTGTTATGCTTCATTGTATGGAAACCAGTTGAAGCATCAACCATATTGTTAAAGAACCCCACATCGGGATCCCTGGGTGGCGCAGCGGTTTGGCACCTGCCTTTGGCCCAGGGCGCGATCCTGGAGACCCGGGATCGAATCCCACGTCGGGCTCCCGGTGCATGGAGCCTGCTTCTCCCTCTGCCTGTGTCTCTGCCTCTCTCTCTCTCTCTCTCTGTGACTATCATAAATAAATAAAAAAAAAATTTAAAAAAATAAATAAAAATAAAAAAAAAAAAAAAAAAAAAGAACCCCACATCTTGGAAGCTACCATTTTTCATTTTTTGTGTTTCCTCTGAGGCTACTCAGGTTCTCCAAAGGAACTCTCTATCCTCTTCCAGAACGCAAGAGGGAGAGGGATGAAGACTTATTCTCCCATTTCCATATATTGCTCTTCCCCAGCTTTTCACTCTGTCTTAATTCTCAAAGACTTTAGTCTTTTTTTTTTTTTTTTCCAATTTATGTACAGATTACACAATCTTTGTGGGACAAGTTCTTAGAAGATGTGTGAATGAGGGAAAGGGCCTGAGGATCTCCTTACTTCTCATAAATGCCCTCACCTATTTCCTTTGTTTTTAGCCAATCCACTCATCTTGCCTTCATCATTGCACCTGCTGGCTCCCTGAGGCTTTCTGGGTATATGTGGTTTGAATTCTTTCTTGCCATAAGTATCCCCCTTAGCAGGCCTTTAGTGTTTAGCTTCTTTAGCATTGCTAAATCCTTTTATTTCTGCTACCCATTAATATTTATTCATTGCTGGCTCCTTTTTCCCCCATGAATCTCTGTTTATATAGTTTTATACATTTCCTTTTTGATGCTATCACATCAGCGAAGTTGAGAGCAGAGATATGAGTATGAGAGCAGTATGAGAGCGCATGAGTATGAGAGCAGAGGTAAACCCTTTTGTCTAATCTACCATGTAACAAGCACTCTTTACACTGTATACAGGGGCTGGTTGGGAAGAGGAGAAAAAACATATTGTGTAAACTTCAAAGTATGATAAAACCTAGTGTTATACCTATGACTATCATGCTCTCCAGTTAAAGCACTATTTTTTTTTTTTGACAAAACCTAAAATCATTGTTGAAATCCTGAAACTACTTCCACTGAATTCTCAAAACTTAAAAGCATACTTAAGCTTCTTCATTTTGGTGCCTTGGTGTGTAGCTACATATGATCCATATATTACCTTAAAACAGTAAACTAATTTCTTTTTTTTAATTTTTTAATTTTTTTTTTAGTAAACTAATTTCTTTTTACTTCCTTGGTACCATGGATTTCATTCACTTTTAATCACATTAAATTGCATTGTCCCTTTTTAAAATGACATTCTGTATTTCCTACCTCATTCTTTTTTTTTTTTTTAAGATTTTATTTATTTATTTATTCATGACAGACAGAGAGAGAGAGAAGCAGAGACACAAGCAGAGGGAGAAGCAGGCTCCATGCAGGGAGCCTAATGTGGGACTCGATCCCGGGTCTCCAGAATCACATCCCGGGCTGAAGGCGGCACTAAACTGCTGGGCCACTGGGGCTGCCCTTACCTCATTCTTTTTGACTGAAAAGACCAAATTTACTTAAGAAATAGAATGTTAACTTGAAATAAATTATTTTCCATGAAAATAAAATATAAATATTTACCCCAAAAAATTTGCAGTTTTCTTCATGCATTCAATTTTAAAACTATGACAGAGCAGGAATAAAGGTCCAAAAAGGGCAGGTCACCAATTGCAGTCAATTAAATAAATGAATTAATACAATTCAGTTGTAAAATGGCTAAGGAAATTTGTTTAAAAGTGATGATGAATGCTTAATTGCCCAAGATGATTTTACCTGAATATATAATGACATGCAGTATTTTACTTTCCTAAACTCCTCATAGATTTTTTGAGAAAAGGTACTATCTTAAAGGTGAAACCCAAGTCAGATACGGAAAAAGTTTTAAACAGAAAACAAAAAAAACTAAAATTTTCCATGAAGTCAATTCAATACCTACATGTTTAAGCCAACTTCTTTCCAAATTCTGTGAGAAATTTGAACAAAAATACGTACAATTTTGTTCTTTGCATATTTACATTTGACTATTAGTGTGAATAGTTATGAAATAAAATTGGACTATTTCAATGGTCTATTGTCTTCCCTGCAAATATTAGTTATCTTTGTATATTCCAAATATATCTAGCTAACATTACTTATTTAGCAATTTAGTATATTAAAACTCTGCAATAAAAGTACTTAAAATATAACTAATATCCAAATTTCAATTTTGTGTACAAAAAATTTCTGCAAGTATAAAAACTAGATATACTATACATTTCAGAAAAATAATATCATCTTAATATTAATTTGGTAAGAAGTAACTCTTTACAAGATCAGAAACTTGGTTTTATTTTTTTATTTTTATTTTTATTTTTTTAGAAACTTGGTTTTAAAGAACATCTGAACATTTATTTTTATACATGTTTAGGTTTAGAAACATTAAGTTGATAGAGTTTCTTGGTAAGTATCTGTCACATGGAGTTTATGAAAATAGATTTTTTAAAAATATTTTATCTATTTATTCATGAGAGACACAGAAAGAGAGAGAGAGAGAGAGAGAGAGGCAGAGACATAGGCAGAGGGAGAAGCAGGCTCCATGCAGGGAGCCTGATGTGGGACTTGATCCCGATCCTGGGTCTCCAGGATCAGGCCCTGGGCTGAAGGCAGCACTAAACCGCTGAGCCACCTGGGCTGCCCAAAATTAGATTTTTTAAAAAGTTAATTTTACATTTATTTTAGGTAATACGTAATACCTCAAACTGCATTCCGGATGAATGAAGGCAAAGTTAATTAGGAGGAATTACTTTTATTTAGGTATATTAAAATGTACCTATACATCCATATATAGGAAGATATAGTCATATGTAAATGTAGATAGGTATAAATACATTTAACTAAGCAGATAAATAAGAATAATTTTTCACTTTTCCCAAAGACACGTTGCTTTACGAGAAATTCCTTTAAATGTTTCTTTAAATTTAACTTAAAATGTTTATATTTCAAAAAAGTTAAAAATAAAATATCTATATTTTTTCATATCATGCTCTAGACTAAATATTTGTGCCCTCTACCACCCTCCCCAAATTCCAATGTTCAAATTCAGTCCTCAGTGTAACATTTTTTGGAGGTGGAGTTTTTAGGAGGTGACTGAGTGGTGAGGGTGACCTAATGAATGGGATTAGTGCCTTGTTAAAAGGGATGTCAAAGAGCCCCCTTGCCCCTTCTGCCACATGAGGACACAGGGAGAAGACAAGGTCTCATCAGACATAGAATCTGACAGTGCCTTGATCTTGGACTTCCTAGCTTCCAGAATTGTGAGTTTAAGCCACTCAGTCTATAATATTTTTGTTACCACAGCCAGAACTAAGACATACAACATTCTGAAAACACACATAACTTGGGCTAAACAAGAATATGAATAAAAAAAATTTCCATTATAAGTAAGCAAATAGTATATTATTTTAAACCTCAGCCACTATTAAAATAAGCATAGAAGTCAGTGGTAGGCAGTCAGGACTCTTCTTAACTTTGCCATTTTTCTGTTTTGGTGAAGATACCTCATCAGTTATGTTCAAGTTATTAATTTTATAATAAGAGGACTGGAATATATATATGTTTCCTCTTAAAGTCTTTATAAAACCCACACTCCATATACGTATCATGTTTTGAAAGTTGCAGATGACTAGTGTTAGTACACATGAGGATGATAAGAGTATTAGGAATACTGGGTCTATCTAGAGATTTGCCTAAGATATCCAATCAGAATGCTTTCGTTAAATGGTAAGTGATGTGATTCAGTCCAAGAATAAATTTAGTTTCATGTGTTTTATATTCATACAACAATACTGATATCCTCCCAAAGTTCATTGCTTGAGTCTTAGTCCCTTTGGCTTCCTTATGGCTTCCTAAACCACTGTTTTCTAATGGATTCTCTTTTCCTTTCAGAGAAACTTGGACTGTATATTAAGATTACAGTAAATCTCTCACTGCTGTACATGTGTGTTAATAACTAGAATAGTTAAGAAGCATTTCAAATGAATATACTGAAGGCAGCACTAAACAGCTGGATAAAAGTCTTTTATTCCCTTTTTGAGAAAGTTGAGTGTTTTCTGTTTGTTTTATCAGAGTTTGAGGAAGCAATCTCTACCTATTATGATATTTCACTAGGTCATGAAGGGAGACTATTATTGGACCCATTAGTTCCATATATTTTAGAGAAAAGGTAGGCCATTAGCTAAATATAGAAATAAAAACAAATTTTCTACCACGCAGGAAAAAGCAATATATGCACGTATCTCAATGGCTTCTTAAGTGATTGGGAAAATGTAGAGCATGACACCAACTCAAGTTTAACAGCTTTAAAAAGGATGAAGAACTGACTAGAGTTAAAAAAAATAACTTTAGTTTTCCATTTTTTTTCCCTAAAATCTTTAATGGAAACCAATACGAGGTGACAGGTCTGTTGGGGAAAAAATTAAGTGTAAGGCTCAAATTTCACTAAAGTATAAGCAAGAAAACCCAAGTGAAATACAACATGATTCCTAAATTTAGCAAAGTAGGAGCTCAGAGCCAGCAGTAACTGTGAAAAATCCTAGCTGCAGGGAATGTACAACAATCTGTAAGAAGACACCGTTCTCCAGGGATTTTAAAAGACTTATTTTAAATATTAAGGGACAAAGAGATATCTGGTCATAGTGCATGACTTTTATTTGTCTTAAAACTATGTTCCAAGGTGTTTTAAGAACCGAGAATGCTTAGCTAAAACTAAATATTGATCATTAGTTCAACTGTCTTTTGCTTCCAAAGTGATACTAAAATTTACTTTGTGTGTTTCATCCTTTTTTTTTTTTAAATCCCAAATACTTCTTTTTGTTTAGAGTCAGATATGCTTTTAGAAACAATAAGAAAAAGACTCCGTGAAAATAATAAAGGAGCAGGGGTAAGAGAGGAGTAAGATTGCAGTTAAGGCTGGGAATAAAGCCCCTGAGCCCAAACCATCAGGTCTGAAAACATCAGTCTAGGACAGTACAGTCTTGGAACATTTGAAACTCAATTATTCCAAGTTTCAAATATTTGAGGGTCACTATGATTTTTAGTGATCAGTTCTTCCCAAAATGAAAAATCCTACCACTATTAGTAGGATTAAAAAAACTGGTTGGAGAATAACCCATTGCTTGGGGTTAGAGAAGCATTATCAATCAAATAGAGTTTGTTGGGTTTATTTTCTAAATTTGAACTTGCTTTTGCTTTTAATAATTATGGTTTATATTATATGCAACATTCTCTCAAATCTCTATTTAAATTTTGGTAACTGTTTATATTGATCCATTGATAATTTACCTATTTTACCATTGTTTTATTTAGACTAAGACTACTTCTAGGCTATAGAGACATTTTGCACAGAACCATGTTCCTTAAGTGCACTGCATAAGCAAACACCAAGGAAAGGCTGTTTCCCTTTATTTTTTAGGGACAATCTCTAAGAGGTAATGTCTTAAACATCATCATCTTCGCTGAAAGGACTGCACAGTCATAACTCCTTCCTGATGGAAAAAAGAAAACCACAGCATTCCTTCATGATCCAAAGAAACCTGTGGTCCTCACTCATGTTTGACAGTACAAAAGGGAAGAGAGGGCTAGGGTGAAAGAGGGGAGAGAGCTGGCTCATTCACCTGTTGATATGCTTCCTCTTCTCAAGATTCCTCTGTAATGAAGCTTTCTTGATTCCTCTTAACCTTAAACTTGCATTTCCAGTTGCCTATGCTAGGAACAGTGAAAGTTCCACTCCAATATCTTACTCTGCTTTATAAAGAAATTGTAAACTCTTTGATAGAGTATTCTTCAAATAATTAGCTGATAAGCTGATAATATTTTAAACATTGCCCACAGACAGTATGTATGCAACTCAACTGCTATCCAAATGTTCATGAAACATATGATGTAGTAAATATTACAGCATTTGGAAAATAGAACCATTTTAAAAGGTAACAATAGCCAAAACTTCTCCTAGAGAATTCTCCTCTCTTTCTTTTCCTATTTCTGTGCTAACCACCCACATTTCTACTCACATTACTCCAGGGGCACCAAGGTGGCTCAGTCGGTTGAGCATCCTACTCTTGATTTCAGCACAGGTCCTGTTCTCAGGGTTGTGAGATTGAGCCCCATGTCAGGGCTCCATGCTCAGCAGGGAGTCTGCTTGATTCTCTCACCCTCTCCTCACTTATGTGCGCTCACTCTCTTTCTCCCTCTCTCTCTAAAATTCATAAATAAATCCTTAAAAAAATTAAAAATTCAAAAAAATAAACTATTTCTAATACAGGAGATGATGCTGTTTTCTACTTTTTCGACAAAGAACTGTCAAAGGACACAAAGGGAAATATATTGTCAAAGAACTATTTCTGTGAATAGAGACATATTTCAATAGCAATTATACTAGAAAGAAAGCATTAATTCACAAGAACACTTTCAAATCTGGAGATGTACAAAGAGAATACATATGCAGAAGATATAAAACTTTTATCTGCTGATATGAGCTTCCATAAGACCTAAAGTTTGTTTTTATTGGAATTTCCATGTTTCATTAGTGTGGAGGGCCCCTGCAACTTATGAAGATTAACTTTAAGATTATATAGCATATTTCCTTTAATATTATATATATTTAGGAAATTCTGATGAAAGCCTCAGATTTTGGTTAAAATACCTTCTCTAATGAACTGGAACTAGTAAGTCAGGACCAAGTGAAATTCACCATTTTCCAAGTTTAACTCAAACTTCACTGACTCCAAATATGATTCAAAAGTAACTAGTACTTTAGCTCTTTTTTGACTGTGTGTAAAGAGATACCACAAAAAGATACCATAAAGACAACTGATCCTTTTATTTAGCAATCAAAAGAATATACTTTAGACTATCCCATGAATAAAGTTATGATTTGAATATGTTTTCAAGACAAAGTCATATTAAGAGATCCTATTTATTATCTCAGAATGTCTATGGGAACTAAGCAAATCATTTAACTGCTAGATGACTTATTTTACTGCTAAGTATTCCCATTACAATAGAGCATTAGAACTGTGGTATTTGCCATAGAGGAAGATACTGCAAATATATTTTATCTCAGACGTTTAATCTCAACAATTTAATTTTACATATCTATATATGTCTATGCACATGTGTATATATGTGCATATGTATACATTCATGTAAATGTCACTGTGTTTTCGTTCCTCTGCTATTTCATTAGTGTACAGAAATGCAACAGATTTCTATATTTTAATTTTGTATCCTGTGACTTTACTGAATTTATTCAAGTATTTTTTTTAGTGGAGTCCTTAGAGTTTTCTAAGTATAGTTTCATGTTATATGTAAATAATGAAAGTTTTGCTTCTTCCTTAACTTTTATTTCTTTTTCTTATCTGATTGCTGCACCTAGGACTTTCATACTATCTTGAATAAAAGAGGTTAAGAGTGGACATCCTTGTCCTACTCCTGAGCTTACAGGAAAAGCTCTCAGTCTTACACCTAAGAGTTATGATGTTAGCTATGGGTTTTTCATATAAGGAGGTATTTGCCCTCTAAACCTACTTTGTTGAGAGTTTTTACTATGAATGGATGTTGTACTTTGTCAAATTTTTTTTATATCTATTGAGATTATTTTTTATCCTTTCTCTTGTTAATATGATGTATCGTGTTCATTGGATTTGTGAATATTGAACTATTGTACCTCTGGAAAAAAAACCCACTTGATTCTAGAGAATGATCGATTTGTTTAATGTATTGTTGGATTTGGTTTGTTAATATTTTATTGAGGATTTATGCATCTATATTTATCAGAGACATTGGCCTGTAGTTCTTTTGTAGTCTTTGTCTGGTTTTAGAATCAGTATAATGTTGGCCTTGTAGGATGAATTTGGAAGTGCTCCTTCCTCTTCTATTTCTTGGAACAGTTTGAGGAAAATAGGTTTTAACTTATTTTTAAATGTTTGGTAGAATTCACTCGTGAAGCCATCTGGTCCTAAACTTTGGTTTGTTAGAAGTTTTTTTTTATCATTGCTGGTAATTGGTCTGTTCAAATTTTCTATTTGTTCCTGATTCAGTTTGGAAAGGTTGTATGTTTCAAGGAATTTATCCATTTCTTTATTAGCATATAAAATTAGCATAGTTTTTCATAATTGTCTCTTATAATCCTTTGTATTTTTATAGTGTCAGTTCTCATTTCCCTCTTTCATTTTTAATTTCATTCATTTATCTTTTTTTCTTGATGAGTCTGGCTAGAGGTTTATCAATTGTGTTGATCTTTTTGAAGAACTGGCTCCTGGTTTCACTGACTTGTTCTATAGTGTTTTGCATCTCTATTTCATTTATTTCTGCTCTCATCTCTATTATTTCCTTCCTTCTACTGGCTCTGGGCTTTGTTCTTCTTTTTGAAGCTCCTTTAGGTAAAAAGGTTAGGTTGTTTATTTGAGATTTTTCTTACTTCTTGAAGTAGGCCTGTTTGGCTATAATCTTCTCCCTTAGGATAGCTTTTGCTGCATCCCATTGATTTGGGAACATTATGTTTTCATTTGTTTCTATGGATATTTTTATCTCCTCTGATTTTTCGGCTGACTTTTCCATTGTTTAGTTGCATGTTATTTAACCTCCATGTCATTTTTTTCCAGATTTTTTTCTTTTGATTGATTTCTAGTTTGTTTTTAAAAGATTTTATTTATTATTTATTTATTTATTTATTTATTTATGAAAGAGAGAAAGAGAAAGCACAGAGGGAGAAGTGAAAGGGAGACGCAGAGATTCCCTGTTAAGTGGAGAGCCCAATGCACTGCTCAATTCCAGGACCCTAAGCTCAATACTTGAGTGGAAGGCAGGTGCTTAACCACCTGAGCCACCCAGGTGCCTCTCATTTCTAGTTTTATGCCATTGTGTTCAGAAAGGATGCATGATATAATCAGTGATACACACACACACACATTTATAGGTCATTTGATTTCTGTAGCAACTATTCAACTCTGCCATTGTAGCAAGAAAGCAGTCACAGACAGTATATAAAATATAAACGAATGAACTGGCTGCACTACAATAAAATATTATTTACAAATAACAGGTGGTTAGGCTGCATTTGGCTCTGTATTAGTTTCCTAGAGCCACCATAACAAATCACTACAGATTTGGTGGCTAAAAACAATAGGTTATGCTCTCATAGTTCTGCAGCCTATAGGTCTGACATCAAAGTGTCAGCAAGGTTGATCCCTTCTGGGCACTCTGTAGGACAATCACTTCTCTGCCTCTCTCCTAGCTTCTGGTAGTTGTTGGCAACCTCTGGCATGTCTTTGCTTCTTGATGTATCTCTCCAATCTCTCTTTCCATTGTCACATGGTGTTCTATTGTGTCTCTTCTCCTCTTCTAATAGATACCACTCACACTGGATTAGGGCTCAAACTAATCCCGTATGTACTCATCCAAACTCGATACCCTAATTCTAAATAAGGTTATATTCACAGGTACTGTGGGGTCAGGACTCCAACATACTTTTGGGAGACATGATTCAACCCATAACAATTTTGTGGACTATAGTTTCTTGACTCCTGGCTTAAATAATACAGAGTTTAGAGTGAATGCCAAGAGATAGAAAATAGAAGGGGAAGATAAATATATAAAACGATCTTCTAAAATACTTTTTCTGTGAAAATATTTCACTGTCCCTTTTTTAAGGCAGAGCTATGACTTCAAGACTTGTTTGGCTATCTCTTCATATATAACAAATCGGCCCCAAAATACAGAAGCATAAATAATAACCAGTAATTTCTTCTTATGATCTTCTGCAGATCTTAATGAGTTCTGCAGGCAGTTCTTAATCTTTACCTGGTTTCAGTTGGATATCTGGAGGTTTGAAAATGGATACACTCATATAGTTGGCAGTTGGTGCTAGCTGTCCAATGGGTCTCAACTGAGACAGCCAGAAGCTTCTGTCCTCTAACATGTCAGCCCCTTTGAGTGACTGTAGTCTCCAAGAAGGAACATTCCAGGATGCAAAGGCAGAAACAGTGGTTCTCTTAAAATCCAGTCTTAGAAAGTCACACAATGTCACTTCCACAGTACACTGGCAAAATCGGTCAAAAGGTCAGCTTATATACAAGGAGAAACATCTCCTTCATTTGATGGGCTAGTTACATTTCAAAATAGAATGTGGGGAGAAAAATATTCTGACCAATCTGTGACAGACATCCCTCATATTTAGCATTCATATGTTGTATGTAAATATAACTATTATATTATATTATACCAGTAATGAAAGCATCTAGTACTCAGAAGTGGTTTAATTATTTTCGGTAGAATAAATATAGAGAGAGAGCTTTTTGCACATTACTTACATATGTGTATAAAATAATTTAGATGCATAAGCAAAAAGGTATATTCTTCTGTTATTTCCCACTGCCTACCAATCTCTGTCTTCTAGATGTACTCTTCTCCACATATATTACAGTGGTTAGACTGTTTAATATTACATCATAAAAGGGGTGCTTTCATAAAAAACAGACCAAATTGATTAAGTTTCAAAAGCCTTTGTCCTGAAAGTGAACTCAGGACTGTGGAGTCTGAGAAAATAAAACAATTATCTTGAATTTGTAGATAATACACATCTATAAAATCATCACCCCAATGCATGCCATCAACATATCCACCATCTCTAAAATTTCTTCCTGTCTTCTTTATTATTATTTTTTATCCAATAAGAACCATTCGGCATAAGACCTACAGGCTTAGCAATTTTTTAAAGTATATCTTGCAGTATTATTAACCATAGGCCTTATGTTGTACAGTAGAGTTCTAGGACTTATTCTTGCATTAATCAAAACTTTGTACCATTTGACTAATACCTTCCTATTTCCCCTGCCCTATCCCCTCCAGCCTCAAGCAACCACCATTGTACTTTCTGCTTTTACTTTGACTTTTTTAGATTCCTCACATAAGTGGTAGCAAGTAATATTTGTCATTCTGTTCCTGGTTTATTTCACTTAGCATAATGTTTTCTAGTTTCATCCATGTTGTTGCAAATGGCAGAGTTTCTTTCTTTTTTAAGGCTGAATAATATTTTATTATGTTTTATGTGTATTTCCTATTTCATTATTCACTAGGAACATTCTTTGGTAAAACTGGCAATTTTTCCTTTGAACTTTCAGTGTGGGCCTGACTCGAAAAATACAATGACTACGAGTAGTTGGATGCCATCTTTAAATCAGTTGTTTTTAATTGAAGAGCAATAAATGCCTTTTAATATAATTATTCGACAATATTTCTCTCAACATTTTGTACTTTGAAATATACAGATTCAGAAGACATTTTTCCTAAAATTATTCCTAGTTTATGGTTTCTAACAATATTTAGTAGGTATTTATCTGAAATTTCCTTTTTTTACATATATAGCCATTTAATATAAAATTTTGATATTAAAAATTTGTTTTCTAAATTTTATGTTTTTTATTTACTTTTATCACCTTATTACAGTATCTGGGACCTAATACATTGCTGTAAAAAATGATGGCATCAGGTATATTTATCTAATAAGCCAAATTAATACATGTGCTCTAGGTTTTTGCTATATTTGAAAATCACTAAGAAAGCTGCCTTTTATTCTAATTTTTCAAATTTAATTTTTTTTACTTCTAATTTTTTAACTACAAATGAGTGTTAAAAATTTTTTAAAGTTTTTTACTGGCTTCAAGATAACAACCTAAATTTTCACCTTTTTTCCCAAGTTAATGTGATAAATACATTAGATATGATTTTTGAACACTGTTCAATTTGCAAATAAATCTTGTTCAGAGACCTGTTGTTTTATATTTCTAATTTGTTTTGATGTTATTTTCATCAGAATTTTTACAACTATATTCATAAATAAATGGATGTTTAATAATCTCTGTGATAAAAATCATTTCCAGATCTTTAATTATAGTTGCTTCATATAACTAGTTGTTAAGTGTTTACTTTCTTTTTTCTAAAATAGTTTATGTAAAACTATAAAAAAAATCTTTATAAAATTGTCTAATATAAAAAAATTCTTAATTAAAATTTAAAATTTTCTTAATTACTTAAATGAATTCACCACTGATGCCCTACAGGCCGTATATGGTTAATTCTGGTAAATCTTTATGTGTAATTAAAGATTTTTTTCCCCTAGAATATAATGTCCTTTGTATTTTCATTAGGCCTTTTTAGTTAAGTGGTTTTCAAATCTTTTATCCTTTACTAATGTATCATCTACTTGTTTTAGTAACAATTGAGAGATGTTAAAGCTTCCTAATCTATTTATAGATTTCTTTATTTCTCCTTTTAGTTGTGCCAATTTTGCTATATATGTATTTTTCCAGCATCACTGAGGTAAAATTTACATACAAACGACTGTACCAATTTAAAGGGTACAATTTGACAACTTGACATATACATACCTCTGCAAAACCATCACTAAATCACAAACATGTAGCTCCCCCCAAGTTTCTCCATACCCTTTTCAAATTTCTCCGTTCCACCTCTCAACTCCCTCCAGTTCTGCAAGTAATCACTCACCCTCTACAACTATAGACTTCTTTGCATTACTAGGGATTTACATAAAATTCTCATACAGTGCTATAAACAGTTAATAATTCACTAATCAAACAATCTTAAAATTATGCCATTTTCATTGTAGTTATTTGCTAGGATACTCTTTTACTGATATTTTATAAACATATTTTAAACATCTTTATTTTATAACTCCAAAATTAATTTAATTTGCCATAAATTGTCCTGCTAAAAGCTCAAAGAACTCTTTTAAATATAGTGCATGTATACTTTATATCAAGTATTCTATTTTTGTGTGATATTCTTAGGAAACTGTTGAATTTTTTTAAAGATTTTATTTATTTGTTCATGAGAGATATATATAGAGAGAAGCAGAGACACAGGCAGAGGGAGAAGCAGGCTCCATGCAGGGAGTCTGACGCAAGACTCGATCCCGGGACTCCAGGATCATGCCCCGGGCCAAAGGCAGGTGCCAAACCGCTGAGCCACCCAGCGGTCCCAAAATTGTTGGTATAGGTATAATGGTCTTATCACTTACGACAGAGTTAAAAGATTAAAACTGAAATGTGGAAAACAAACAAACAAACATAATGGAACATTTTTCTTTAGCTTTAAGAACTTTTCCAAAGAACTTTTCTAAAGAATGATTTATTCTGGAGAAGGAAAATTTTTCTAAGTTTTTTTTTTTTTTTTTTTTTATTTATTTATTTATTTATTTATTTATTTTTTAAGATGTATTTTTTTTTTAGAGAGAAGGGGGTGGGAGGGGCAAAGGGAGAGGGAGAGAAAGTCTCAAGGAGACTCTGTGTTCGGCTTAGAGCTTGACACAAGGCCCAATAGTATGACCTTGAAATCTAAGACCAAACTATGACCTTGAAATCTAAGACCAAACTAAGACCAAACTAAGAATCCAACACTTAACCAACTGTGCTGCCCAGGCACCCTCTTTTTTTAAGTTTTTAATTCTTTGCGAATTCTCTATAAAGAAAACTAAAAGAAATTTGGAAATGGGTGATGATAGCACTGGGGATATAAATCTCTGCACTCAATTTTCAGTATAGATTAGACTGTAATTCTATTATTGTATTTGAGATTATACCTTTTATAATTGGGGAACTGGAGGGCATTTTATCTTTCAGACAGGTGCGCAATAAAAATTTTGCTTTTTTTCCCCAAAATTTCTTACATGGAAAATATTTTATGCCATGTCTGTCCTCTGAAATTTTGATACCAAAGGTTAAATTGAATAGTTTTGTAAAAATGTTGGTTTAGAAGGTGAAGCTGAACCCATTTTACTAAACAATAAAGGCAAAGAACATAGAGGATAAAAACTAGTTTGGGGAACTTCAGATTTCTTAAAAAAATAGTTTTTTCATAAAAAAATAGGTACCTTTCCATTTTAATATGAAGTTACAGATATACTTAAGAATGACTCACCTTACTCCAAGCATAATTCCAAAATAAATGTCATAAGATGAATTGATTTAAGATATGAAAACAAGAGTAAAACCATTTATCAATAAGGAAAAAAATATAAACTAATACAAAACACAAATAGTATTTGAAAGCAGAATTTAAGGTAATGTTTACTCAAATAATATGTTTTTTAAATGGGTCAACCAAATACTATTGCAAATTGTAAAGAAAGTTTCTGAAGTTTCACAGGAGATATCAGTTTATTGACAGTCACTAAATTAATTTGTCCACTTTATGCTTGGACTTGAATTGTTCAATTAAGTAATTTGAATGAATGAGCCAGCATCTGGTCAATAATGAGGTATTGAAGGTTAGACGTGATGTTCAGAGGAGTGGCTTTCCTTGACATCATTTCCAATATCCACCGAAAATGTAGCTTTGTTTAAGTACCAGAAGCTGTTCCCTGAAATCAATGGACTAAGTGATGAAACTGTCAGAGATTTAAGGGATTCATAATCATATCAGAACTAATTATTCTATTCTAATGCCTTTTTCCAATTAATTTCTCCCCCTGGTTAGTGCATTGTAGGGTCATGGAGGAAAAAAATAAGTTCACATATGCATATTTTGCATTGGTTAATTTAGTTTATATTACATGAGGAAGAAAGTGAAGAAGAGACACCATTATTCTTTGGACATGTAGGCAATACAGAGTAATGAGAATAGATGCAATACCAGTGCTGAGACAAAACAAAACAAACAATCTAAAGGGTCTAAATAAAAATGCATTCTTTGAAAATACCAATATTCTGGCATATAAAACTCTACAGAAATTGTTTAACAAACAGTTTCTTATGTAATTTAACTCAGTTACCTCCCTCCAATGGGCATTTGCATTTTAAGTACTCTGCAATTATGTAAGAATATATTTGCATCCTATAATCATCAAGGCGGGTATATTGTTGACTCCCTGAAATAGAATTATGTAGAAACATAGCTTAAAGAGTTGGGAGAGTTTCCTAATAGAAATTTGAGTAACATAAGTTGCCTGTAATAGGAGTGAAGGGGACTTCCATGACTCATTTATTCTTATAAGATCTCATGTGTAAGTAAAAAAAAGTAAAATCCCCATGCTGCTTTAAATATCCACTATCGCGAAACAAAAAGTTTTTTGTTAAATATAAATTATATAATGACATCTCCAATCCTCCATTCTATTTGAGAAATCCAACAGAGATGTAGGTATTATTATTAAAGATTTATTTACTTTAGAGAAAGAGGGAGAGAGAATGTGGGAGCATGCAAGTGGGGGGAGTGGCAGAGGCAGAAGGAAAGAGAAAATCCTGCAGCTGACTCCCCACTAAGCATGAGGTCCCACATGAGGCTCAATCCCAAGACCCTGAGATCATGACCTGAGATGAAATCAAGAGTTAGATGCTTAACAGACTGAGCCACCCAGGCATCCTGTAGTACCATTTCAAACAGTTTTAAATTCAGTAAGAGGATCACAGAAGAATAAGAGGTAGAGAACTGTAGAGGAAGAGAAATTCAGTAAGAGGATCACAGAAGAATAAGGGGTAGAGAACTGTAGAGCATGCTATTTTAGTGGTGTTATAAACTGAATATTTGCATCCCTCTCAAATCCGTATGTTGAAGCCTGAACCTCCAGTGTGGCTATATTTGGAGATGGGGCCTTCTAGGAAATAATTATGATTAATTGTAGTCATAAGTGTAGAGCCTTGCTACAACAATTAGTGAATGTCCTTATAAAGAGAGATAACAGAGTTTGCTCTCACCTTCCCTGTGCCAGGGCATTAAGGAAAGACCATAAGAGGACACAGCAAGAAGGCAGTTATCTATAAGCCATGAAAAAATTCATCACCAGGAACCAAATCTGCCAGCAGCATGTTGAATTTGGACTTCTCATCATCTAGAACTGTGAGAAAAGGCATTTTGTTGATCAACCCATCCAGTCTATGCAGTTATAGCACCCCAAGAAATTGGGTAAAGACCACTCTCTCTTGAACAACATTATATATGCTTCTTACATGAGCAAAGATAAAAATAATATGAGAAATGGGCAAGTGAGGAGATGGAGAAGTTAGGCAAAATTTCATGTAAAAGAAACAAGAAATAGTAAGGTTATAAAGCACAAATCAGCAGGGCATGTTTGGCAAAGATTCAAAAGTAGCACAAAGAACTCTGGCAAAGATTTCAGATGTAATGCATCTGAAATACATGCTTAGGAATTAGAAAAGTTGGCAGAGATCAGATCATATAAGATCTACCATATTAAACCATTACAAGGATTTTGGATTTTATTCCAAGATGATGTGAAGCTTCTTGGAATGTTTTGAGCAAGGCAGAGACATGATGTGATTAATATTTTTAGAAGAACACGATTAGTCCTAATTATGAATAGGCAATAGGTAGATTCAATGAAAATAACAGAAATTCTGAAAAACCTTGCATACCACCTTAAATAAATATTTCATTATGCCAAGTGGCAAAGGAGACAATAGAATCCCACTTGAGCAGAATGTTGAGGTTTTTGTGTTTTAAGATTTTATTTATTTATTCATGAGAGACAATGAGAGAGAGAAAGAGAGTGAAGGAGGCAGAGGGAGAAGCAGGCTCCATGCAGGGAGCCCAATGTGGGACTCGATCCCGGGTCTCCAGGATCATGCCCTGACCTGAAGGCAGGCACTAAACCGCTGACCACCAGGGCTGCCCAGAATGTTGAGTTTTATGGTAGAGCGCAGTGGTGCCTTAAGCTAATAAGAAACTTTTCCAGGGCATTTTAAAAATAAAAACATAATATAGCAACTTTAATCAATAATTTGTTCTGAATTCAGTGATAGGCCCAGTGTTAGAGCAGAAAGCAAGATATGTAAATTTAATGTATATCTATATATCTTTATCTACAAATATATATAGATATAAACAATTTTTATACCAAACATATATATATATATGTGGAGAGAGAGGAATAATCCACATAGTTAATGTATTCAGCACATGGATATGTCCATAAAAATGATATTATGACTTGAACGTGACTCTAGGAGACATAAGATAAGATCTTAGATTACTGTGGTATAATGATAAGTTTATACTATAAAAATAGGAGAGAGAGAGAGAGAGCAAGAGAGCGATGCTCAATTCTAAGCTTTTTAGAAATAGCCACAGGACATTAAAAGTTATTAGCAGCTGGAAAGAAGACAGGATGAAAACTTTGAGTAATGAAAAGTTAAAATAAATTATATTCTTTAATAACATGATTTTTTAAAAGTATCAGCTTATTGATGAAAGGAAAAGGATAACCACCAGCTTTCTGAAATTCATTTGAGCATGATGAAATCACTATAGACCCAGGATAAGAAGATCTATATTTATTTTCAAGCAGATAAGTAAGAGGAAATAGGTAATGACACAGTTAAACAATGAAAAATATCATGTGTAATTGAATATAGATTTAATTTTTCAATGGAAAAGGAAGACAGATGGCACTATTAAAACAATTTCAATAATAAGTAGATTTCCAAAGATGAGGATATATTTTAGGCTCAGAAATCAAAATCGAAAGTCCTTCACAAAAGGAGGCTGGATAAACTTGTTCAGACACTACAAGCAGGCATGCATTACAGAAACTCCTTTTCTTTTTTTTAATTTTTATTTTTATTTTATGATAGTCACAGAGAGAGAGAGAGAGAGAGGCGCAGAGACACAGGCAGAGGGAGAAGCAGGCTCCATGCACCGGGAGCCCGACGTGGGATTCGATCCCGGGTCTCCAGGATCGCGCCCTGGGCCAAAGGCAGGCGCCAAACCACTGCGCCACCCAGGGATCCCCAGAAACTCCTTATGTCTTATAAAATCTTTATCAGCTTAGGAGGAAGACTGCTTGTACCAATAACCTTTCTTTCATACTCATTGAAGAGTAGATGACAATTTGTCTTTGAAATATTCATATTTTTCAGAAGAGGCTAGGAAATGCTGCAGTCACAAATTCACCCTCTCATCTCAGTAGTTTACAGAACAAACAATTGCACTCACGGTACGTGCTCACTGCAAGGACTTTCCATCAGCACCCAGGGATCCAGACTCCTAGTGACTCCACACACAAGTGTAGCTGCAACATCTGAAACAAATTCAAAGTGTTATCCACTCACAGTTTATTTTAATATTAAATAAGTAGGGATTTATAGATATTCATAGGAATGACTAATTGCGTGAGGGATTAAAATTTTTTTCCAAGTATCTGATGTTCTTAGACTGTTCCTGTACAATTCACTGCAGGCCTGGTCACACACCTGTGAGACTGATCGAAGTGCAAACCTGATCCTGTCTTCTTTAAGCTGATAAAATAACTGGCTGGTAAATTCATTTTCAGTTTTTTAAAAGGCATTGTTGGTACATTGGTCTTTTGATAAAAGTCGATATCGATTTTACTGATTCGAAGAATAAACAAGAATGGCTTTTGTCAAAATAGTTATAAATTGTTATGAAGACTAGAGTTTTTCTCTCTCACCGTAAACTGCGTATTGTGGTAACTCTGCCCTAGTAACACGAAGTAAAGGTAGAACAATTCACCGAACGGTAATGGGGTCATTAGGCCCTGAACCTGGATATGACAGTTTATAAGTGAATCAATTATAATATCCTATTACGTCAACCCCATATCGCTTGCAGGATTGTTCTGAGAAATGACATTTTGCAAAACAAGGGATGTGATGTTTGCTGACCTTGGAGGAGTTTAAAAAGAGCAACAGTATCTCTATGCTTAAGTCAATTCACTCTCAGCTCTATACCTGGGTTTCAGGTGACTCTATTCAGGAGATATAATTTATTTATTCAAAGGAGTTTAAATATGTTTATTTCTTGGGTTGTTGGCAGGCATAACTATGATTTAGGGGAAATAGCCCAACTATATTTTTTCTAATACATGTGTGTATGTTAGGTAAATATATTTAAAAGAAGAACAAACATGCATGCACACACACACAAAGAAACCCAGTATGAACAATTATAATTTCCTTCTCAGGTTAAATACAATTGCACAATAGCACCATTGAAGTAATGTCATGAAAATACAAATTCTTAATTTGAAATGGAAATCTCACACAAATATTTGAGTTGCACACTACTTGAAATATATGTGCTCTATGTTATTAATGTTATGCATTCCTCAGAATCCTTTGTAATTCTTATCCCTTTGTGCATGTGAATACGAACTTATTTCCTAGAAGTCATCCCTCTGTGATCCGTTATCAGTTGTACCTTATCTGAAAAAAGTGAGGGTTCTCTCAACATACTTGGAAATGCCTAAATTCAAAACAATAATTCCCATCAGCCAAACTTATGTAAGACTGATAAATTATCCAGAATATCAACTTCCTATACTTAAATGAGAAACAGAACTATCAAAAAGACCCAGATATTCACAATTTTCCCAAACGTTGAGGTAGTAATGGCATATTTTGTTTTTTAGTACTTCCTAGGAATAGGACATGATAATATGTTCGCATTGTAAACTGGCCACTCACATATTTTCCTAAATTCTAGTTGATAAAATATATTGGAGATTTTAATGTCAATTTGGAGATACAATATCATTTTTATTATTCATCAGATTTTTTAAGCACAAAGTAAGCTGAAGGATGTCCATTAATAACGAATGCTAAGGGTGCCTGCATGGCTCAGTCAGTTAAGTGCCTGACTCTTACTTTCAGCTCAAGTCATGATTTCAGGGTCTTGGGATCGAGCCCCGAGTGGGGGTCCCTACTGAGCAGGAAGTCTGTTCCCTCTCCCTGTGCCCCTCCCCCCACTCATGCCTGTCCTCTAAAAAATAAATAAATCTTTTTAAAAAAGATTTTATGTATTTATTCATGAGAGACACACACACAGAGAGGCAGAGACACAGTAGAGGGAGAAGCAGGATGCAGGACTTGATCTCGAGTCTCTAGGATCACGTCCTGAGCCAAAGGCAGACACTCAACCACTTAGCCACCCACTGCCCAAAATCATAAAAAAAAAGAGGGGCACCTGGGTGGCTCAGTCACTAAAGTGTCTACCTTTAGCTTAGGTCATGATCTCAGGGTCCAGGGATGGAGCCCCTCATAGGGCTCCCTCCTCAGTTAAGGGGTCTGCTTCTTCATCTCCCCCTGCCACATCCTCTGCTTGTGTTCACTGTCAAACAAATAAAATCTTAAAAAAAAAAAAAAAGAAATTCTGCTGTATCCTTCACTTAATATCTAGTGAGCAACTACTAGGTATTGGGCATAATTACTGGCATGGGTTACAACTTTGAATAAAACTGTCTCTACTTTCGAGCAGTTTACATTCTACTGGAGAAGACAGACAATAAACTATAAAATAACTTGATGTGTAATGTTAAGTTCCATTTTCTATATAAAAAAATAAAGTGCGATAAGGACACTAGAAAAAGCCTGATGACTGTAAAAAGAGTGATACTTTTCACACAGGGAGTGATCAAGAAAGGTCTTTCTATTAATGTGATCTTTGGTGGAGACAAGAATGAAGTAAGAAAGTGAGACATGCAACTACCTAGAGGAAAGGCATAAAGAGAATAGTAATGAATGGTCTTCAATGACAGAAGCAGCACAGCCCTATGAATGTATAAGACATTATCTGACAGTTTGTTACATAAAAATATGGGTATTTAACATGCTTCTATTCTCTCAATAAAGAAGAATGTTACAATGATCATCTTTGAAAAACTCATCTATGATTACTTCCTCAAACTAGATTTTGAGAAGTCGATTATGAAAAGTACATGTTACCCCATCAATGGAGAAAATCAAAATTAAAAACTAAAGGTTGGTTTTTCTTAACACTTATTTTTAGAGAGAGAGCATGCATGCACATGCACGAGCAGGAGATGAAGGCAGGGGGAGAGCATCCCAGTCAGAGTCCTCACGGAGAATGGAGCCTGATCTGGGCTCAATCTCACAACCCTGAGACCATGACCTGAATGAAAATTAAGAGTCTGACTCTTAACCAACTGTGCCACCCAAGCACCCCTCACAAAAAAAAAAAAAAAAAAAAAGGTTTTGAAGAAAACTGAAACAACTTACACTTTCACTACCATTACTTGGCTCTTCATTTCACTGAATTTTATTCAGTTTTGATCATTACTGAATACTGTTTTTTTTTGGCTTCAAAGGTTGCTAATATGAAAGGCAGAAAATGGAAAATTCTACATTTTTCTCATTACTGATTCAATTAGCTCTCTTACATTTTTATAATCAAGGATTCATTTTTTTCTTTGGCATAATACATTATATATTTGAGTTTCCTTCCTCATGTATCATTTTGATACAATTTTTCTACCTTGAATTTATTCTAAGAAAATTTTTCTATATTCCTATGAATAATTATTTCCTGTTTTTTGCTCTTATTTTAATATATATTCATTTAGACTAGAATATTCATAATTTTTCTCAGTGACAATTAGGGTGTTTCTTATTTTCTTCTATTTAAACATATCCTCTCTTCCTAACACCTCTTGTTGAATTTTCAATTCTTTCCTCATTGTTGTATTTTGCTTTTTGTTTCATATCCTAATTTCCTACATTTACAACAAAATTCTTTCCTTGACCAAACTCTAGCTAGGCTCCTCTGAGACCTTTCTTGAACAGGCCTGAACTTGGGCCTATAAAGATTAAACAAACAAACAAACAAACAAACAAAACACTAACAGGTTCTAACAGCTCAGGGCTGCATCTCTAGCATCCCAAATTCTTCTAGCTCTTGGCTGCCTTATGCGTAGAGTGGGGACCAGGGAGTCAAGGGTGAAAGTGAGAGCAACTTCCTTTGTGTCTGAGAGTCCCAGGGTTTCTATAATGTCATTCTAGCCAGTACTTGGCTGTTAGCCAATTCATCACATTTTTAGCTCACACATTTTTTTTTCTTTCATGTATTTCAAATATGCTTCTATATTGTCTTTTGAAAGAAGAATTCCTGTGTATATTTCTCCTAAGGCAAGGGTAACCACAAAAATGAACTATAGGGACTACACCAAAATAAAAAGCTTTTGCACATCAAATGAAACCATTAACAAAACAAAAAGGCAACCTACTGAATGGGAGAAGATATTTGCAAATGATATATCTGATAATGGGTTAACATGCAAAATACATAAAGAGCTTCTATAACTCAACAACAAAAAACAATGGGATTTTTAAAAAAATGAGCAGAGGACTTGAATAGACATTTTTCCAAAGAAGTTGCATAGATGGCCAAAAGGTACATTAGAAGATGCTCAATATCACTAATCTTTGGGGAAATGCAAATCAAACCACAACAAGATATCATCTTACACCTGTCACAAAGGCTAAAATTAAAAAGACAAGAAATGAGAGGTGTTGGCGAGGATGTAGAGAAAAAGGAATCCTCGGGTACTGTTGGTGGGAATGTAAATTGGTGCAGCCATTGTGGAAAACAGTATGGAGGTGCCTCAAAAAAAATTAAAATGGAAATACTATATAATTCTATTACTTGGTATTTACCCCCAAAAGCTAAAAATATTAATTCAAAAATATATATGTACCCCTTCGTTTATTCCAGCATTATTTATAATAGCCAAGATACAAAAGTAATCTAAGTGTCCATCAATAGACAAATGCATAAAGAAGAGATATGGTATGTGTTTGTGTGTGGGTGTTATATTGCTCAGTTGTAAAAAAGATGAGATCTCACCATATCTGACAAAATGGATGGACTAGATGGTATTATGCTAAGTGAAGTAAGACTAAGAAAGACAAATACTATATGATTTCACTTTTATGTGAAATCTAAGAAATAATACATATGAATAAACAAGCAAAAAGCGAATCAGAGGCATACATACAGAAAAAACTAGTGGTTGCCAGACAGAAGGAAGGTAGATGGGATCAAAAAATGGGTGCAGGGAAGAGGGAGATACAGGCTTCCAGTGATGGAGTGAATAAGTCATGGGAATAAAAGACACACCATAGGGAATTTTATAATTATCTGCTTACACTTTTAGTAAGACATTGTACTGATTCATATTTTTTATGTGATACATTGATACTGTAAAAACATTCTATGGTAACAGAAGGTAGCTACTTTTATGGTGAATATAGTACAACCTTGAATCACTTTGTTGTACACCTTAAACTAATGTAGTATTGTGTAAATATTTATTTATTTGAGAGAGAGAGAGAGTGGGGGAGAGAGAGAATCCTAAGCAGACTTCCCACCGAGTGCAGGGCCTGACATGAGGCTCCATCCCGTGACCCTGAGATCATGACCCCTGCTGAAATCAAGAGTTGGACACATAATTGTATGCTTACATTTTTGGTAAGTCTTTATGCTGAATCATATTTTTTAATGTGATTCAGGTATGATTCTTTAATTTATTTTTCTGTGAAATTAACTTTTCTGAACCTTGAGTGGTAAGGGTAAATCAGAATTGCTTTTATAGCTTTCTGACTCTAATGCTTCTTTTTCTGATGTCCTAACAAAGTGATAAAAATAACATACTTTCTGAGATGGTGTTTTCCACTGCTATTACCCTAATTTTATCTAGATCTTTGTTTTGCTTTACTCTTATTTTTGCTGTCCTGTTCAATGCGTATTTCTAGACATTTAGAATGATAGTTATCAGAAAAATACTATGATTTGTTAATTCTGAGTTTACAGGGATGAATCTGATTCAGTTACTGGAGACTTCTTTAGACCATTTGCACTTGTATGTGCAATGTGTTTTGCAAAAACATCTTCTAGTTCCACTGCTGTTTGCAAATTGGCCCATGGTCCTTTCCAGTAAACTTTTATTGGAAAATTTAGTATTCTGTTTTCAAGTCTATCAGATGCCTGTTTCTCAGTTCCATTTCCTACTTTCGTCATGTAATTTTCTCCTAGATAACTGTGCATGCTTGGCTTTGCTGTTGGAAAACAAATCAAATTACTGATATACCAAAAAATAAAAAGATCAAATTGCATAATGTAATAGATCAATCCAGAAAGTCCAATATTTAACAGATGCCTTTTAAAAACAAGAAACATAAACTGTTCATAACTCCCAAAATGTTCTTGCATACTAATGAAAATAAACTGGAGCATGTTGTCATGAAAGAATAAACTTCCAAAGATATGGAGTTCAGTATCTAATCTGGTATCTAATTTCTCTGCATCACTACCATATGCTAGAAAACTGAGTGAACAATACCCAGCCAATATCAATCAAGGGTGAGGGTCCAATACATTTATCTTCAGACATACAAAACCTCAAAATATATCTAAGTTCTTTCAAAGAGTATCAAAGAAAATAATTGAGAAATGCACTTCAACAAAATTAAGGTGTAGGCCAAAGATTTTGGAAAGTTAATCCAACTCAGAAAGTCCTTGGACAAGAGCTATGCCACAGGCTTTAATAAATTAGTTCAGTTTGAGATATAAAATAGAAGAGACCATAAGGCAACTACTGGGGGGAAATATCATACTTGACTATATGGAAACAAATGGTCATAATTTTAAGTATATAAAAAATAGGGAATTATTAACTCATGTAACACCAATGGTCTCAGAAATGACAAAATATTTCTGTAATTATTAAATGAAACACTCACCACTGATTTATCCAAATATTATGCAATAAATCTAGGGAATGAGGGAATGAAGGAGGAAAGGTAATAGTAGTAGTATAGTTAATTTATTACCTATTATAATAAGAATGCAAGAAATGCCTCCAAATCGCAGTGGTAGATGAGGTACATAAGCACATTTTTAGAACCATGTGATGAATTCTAAAGCAAATATCTAATGGGATTGACAATTGCTACTTCTCAGACAAGGATTATGGGTGAGAATGGAAAATACAAGGAATCATTCATTCCTTTTACTGTATGCCTTTTAACACCATTTAACTTTTACATGCATAACCTTTATTTAATTAAAAATAAAAAGAAAGTAATACAAAAATAAAGAATTTATAAGTAAAGAATAGACATAAAGTAGACTCAAGAAAAAAGTGATACATCACAACATGGAAGAAGACTAGGTGATTCTCTGATTATCGACTTATATCATGATGGTGATGATCTGAATTACATTATTATTTCGAAAATGACTTCTGTCCGTCCGTTCTAGTCAAGCTTGTGTGGAGCTAAACTTTAGACTTAACACTTAGCAAAAATATTACCTAGGTAAGGAGATTAATTTTAGTCTCCTAGGAACAAGAACAATAACAATAATAATAATATCAACTGATAGATGTGTTAACAGGTTAGTGGGAATGAAATAGTTTTCAAATGATCAATACATGTATTGATGTATATTGATTCATAACATCATCTACCTTGGGTGATAATAGACACAGCACCCTCTGAGATGTTCATATCTTCCATTTTCTTTTGGTAGCAACTTTAGTGTTTTCTTTTACCAATAAATTTCCATATCTTAACTCAGATTGTGTTTTTCCATTCAAAGAGTTTTAGAACTTGATTTACCTTGTATCCTCTATTAAATCATACCTGGAGGTACTATCAAAAGTTACCTCCGCACTTCTCAAACTGTGTTGAATGCTTTCTGGTTTCCTAGGCATTAGGTTTAATACGATTATTTCAGTTTGATTAGAACACTGTTTGCCTTAGGAATCATCCATATCTTTTTGCTGCTCACAATAATTAAAATTAATCAGATCCTTCCTTTTCATGGTCTTGAGATTTAATATAAAATATGCTGCAGGCTTGGGATTCTCCGGAAGGGAAACTCATTATTATATTATTTCTCCCCTTGAGAGAATGAAATATATTTTTAGGAACAGCGCAAACTTTTCAATTAATATAAAGTACAATAGTAAACCATATATGATTTGGGTGTCAATCTTGGCTTAAGTTCTGGGATTCCCAAGGAACTATTACAGAAAAAAATTTCCTTACGTGCTTATAATTTATATATCAATGTAACACATATTAAAATTTACTATTTAAAATGTAATTTCTTATTTATTCACATTAGACTACTTCAATGCATTTTTGGAATTGGACACCTTTGTTAGTTAATATACAATTTAGGATACTGAAACATTTTAAAACTGTGCTAAACTTTTAATGTAACTGAAGAGATTTTGTTCTTATGAACATAATAGAATATTTATTTTAGAAAAATTAAGCCCAGGGCAGCCCAGGTGGCACAGCGGTTTAGCGCTGCCTTCAGCCCAGGGTGTGACCCTGGAGATCCGGGATCAAGTCCCACATCAGGCTTCCTGCATGGAGCCTGCTTCTCCCTCTGCCTGCATTTCTGCCTCTCTCTCTCTCTCTGCATGTCTCTCATGAATAAATAAATAAAATCTTAAAAAAAAAGAAAAAGAAAATTAAGCCTATGTTACTAAATGCATAATAGATTTACTAACCATAGAATTTTTATATATTATTATGTAAAGCAATATAGTAAACCATGCAGAACTCACTTTGGTGTGTCTCTGGCTAGTCATTCCTTATCCCTAGAATACTGAAGAAACCCATACAAATTGGAGACTAAGTCTGTCTTCTATCCCAATCCCCATTACAGATTTTTTATCTTGTTTTAAAACTAAAATTCTTTACTCTCAAACCCAACTTCTCCCATTTTTGCTATTTAGCTTCGTTCCACAGCTGCCTGTAGCATATGAGAAACATTAACAAATCTAGAGAATTAATTTGTTCAACATTTGCCAATGAGAGTAACACTAAAATCTTTCTGAAGTTATTATATTTCTTTTTTTTTGAAGTTATTATATTTCTAATTGTTCAAATTGAAGATCATTAGAAAGGGCTTGAATGTGAGAACTTAAAATAGCACTAATAAACTTTATCTCATGGTGAATAAATCTTTTCCTTTTCACAATGTCTGCTACATGAACTGATGAACTCATTTGAAAAATCTTAACAAGGCTAAAAATAATAACTGATATTTACTGAAAGCTTTCCACGTGCTGACCAATGGCACTAGCTTTTCCACTTCTCACCCTCAACTTCTGACTTAGGTGTTATTTGTGTGTGTGTGTGTGTGTGTGTGTGTGTGTGTGTATGTGTGTGTTTTAAGATTAATTGACTGATTGATTGCTTTTAGAGAGATAGAAAGAGCATGCACAAGCAGGAGGGGCAGAAGAGAATCTCCAGCAGACTCCTTGCTCAGCACGTATCCTCATGCAAGGCTCAACCTGAGATCAAGACCTGAGCCGAAATCAAGAGTCTGATGCTTAACCAACTGAGCCACCCAGACCCTCCAGAGTTACATGTGATTTTTTAACTCAATTTTACACATAAAAAAAAAAATCAGATACAGAGAGATTAAGTGGCTAACCCATATCCCTTAGACTTACGTCATTTATATTGCAGCCTGCCCACGTGGTCATTATACCATGATGGTACCTCTAAATAAAACCTTTCAATTAAGGATGGGAACTGTGAATCAGACTTCCCTCATTGTTTTGGTAGTCACATTTGAAAATTTCATCTCAGTACCCTGACCTCTCCTGCTCCATGGATCCCGACCTCCACTATGCTTCAATATGCATATACTAGAACTGTTTTTACCCATAACTCCACCATCTTCATTGCAACCATCCCACTCTCCAACCAGTACTTCTTAATGTTACAGCTTTGAGTATCCTGTCTCCAAAATTTATGTGACCTTCTAGAACAAAAAAATACATTTTTATACCAAAATTTCACTACTGCTTCACTGTTCCATTTAACAACTTCCTTTCCTTGTGAGTTGAAATCCCATTGTCTAATTTACCCCCTTCATTATATCCTAAACTCCTTTATCACTGTGTATCTGCATGCCATCTGCCTGGCCAAACCTCAAAACAACTTAAATCCTAACCTCTTCCTGCAAAGCATCTGCACATGTATCACATTGAATAATGTGCCCACACTGAGGTAACAAAATCAAAACCCAACACTACCGAAAACTGTACTCACAAACATGCCCACTCTCCTCATTGTAGATTTATAAACACTTCCAGTTTTCCTAAGTGCTGCCATAGTAATTATTCTGTATTTTCCCAACCTACTAATTCACATGCTTCACCTCTCCTCTATTCGAACTTCAAGGTTCTTTTCACATTCGGCTGTCAACCTTGCACTCCACACAGTACCACCTCTGCTCTCCCATTGCATCAATGACAGTATTTTATTTCTCCTCTCCTGTTACTGCTCCAAAAAGTATGTGCACTTTTGCAATAAACACCAGCCTTTTCCGTTACCGAAGAATCTCTCCAGCCAGTGTGCATATGTGTGATCTCTCTCATCCTAATTCTTTTCTTTGAACCCAACACTCATCTAACTACTCCATCACTCTTTCTGCACCCCTTCCCATTCCTCTCTTCCTGCTCTCACACCAACTATTTGAATCAGATTCTTACTCCACAACTTCACTGAAATCATTCTTGTCAAGGTTACCAGTGATCTCAACATTGTTATATCTAATTGTCTATTCTCAGTCTTCATCTTACTTGGTCAGCAGCAATTAACACAATTGATTACCTGATTTTTTTTTATTTGGCTAAGAGACATTCTACTCTGATTTTATTCCCCCTTCATTAATCACTCTTCTCAGTGCCTTTCACTAGTTCCTTCTTTTCTCCTTGATCTTTAAAGGTTGGAATACCCTGAGGTTCAAGTTTTAGACCTCTTAGCTTCTCTGACTTCACTCAATTCAGTCTTTAGTAATAATATCTAGTCTTATGGCTTTAAAAATAATTAATACACAGATGACTCCCAAATGTAGGTTTCCAGCTATACTTCTCCCGTATATTTCAAGTGCATGATCCAAAGCTTTGAATATCTCCATTTGTACGTTGAATTGGCCTCTTACACCTAACATACCAAAATCCAAACTCTTTTTTATCCAAACCTACTCTTCTAGTCTTCTTTTTTGGTCAATTGCAACTCTTTCAAAAGAGAATTCTTCACTTGCAGAAAGTTCTGAACTCTTTCTTGCCTCTTTCTGTCTCTCACAGTCTATTCCAAGCTTTCAGAATAAATCTCCTTTCAAAATAAGCCTATCATAAAACAACATACTACCTCCATCACTTCTACCCATGTGTTCCAGCTATCATCATATCCCCAGTACCTATCTTCAATGCTAAAGTCATATTATTTCTTTTAAAATATAAGGATAAGCCTGTCAAACTGCTCAATATTCTCAAGAGTTTTCATAAAATACTAAAAATACAGTTAGATATAATGTCCTATGTAAACAGAATAGTAGCTGTCAGATATTAACTACTACCACTCTCTCCCTGGCACATTCTGTCTTATCCAAACTTCCTCAAAATAGTAATATAGTGAAGATGTTCTCACCACAGGGTCTTTGCACTTACAATTCTCTCATACTTAAATGTTCTTTCTTCTTGTAACCATGACCCATTCACTGCCTTACTTTCTAGATTTCTTCTTACCTGCCAGTATATTAGTGAAGTCTTTAGTGCTACTTATATGCTTCCTTATTTATTTGTTTCTTCACAGGATTCATCACCATGTAACATAATGTACATTTTACTTTTCATCAGTTTACTATCTATCTTCCTCACAAGGATGTGCACTGTGAAGACAGGATATTTTTAAAGATTTTCACTGTTATATATCCTAGAAAAATGCTGCCAAAGCAGAAAGGCTCATTACAAATTTGTTGAACTAATTAATTAAAAACAAAACGGACAGGTGTCTCAAGTATCCAGATGGAGCAATGCAGTATGGCAAATCTAGAGAATCATCAGTAAACCAAACCATACTGAACACACAAAAAGACAATGATAAGTTCTGGGAAATCCACATAGATGAAGTGAAATGAAAAAAAAATAAAAAGGCTAGTTTGCAGATACCCATCACATCCTCTCCCCTCCACCCACCACACACACTGCTTTCAAAGCTACTTAGGAAAAAAACAAAATTTAAACAAAACAGGTATGTTCTGGACAGTACTGTAGACTCAAACGCCTCACTGAGATCCATGGTTCATTACTATGATAAATAGATACGCAATCATCAGTGTGCACTAACCTGTAGTACAAGTAGCATGATGGAAGGAAAACAAATTCATATCCACTTATAACTCTATATTTCTCTATCTCTGTTTCTACCACCATACCTAGCCTATTCTGAATGATATAAGAGAAAGCCAAGAAGACAGCCATATCTCTTAATTCAGATGTATTTGTGCTTTTAAAAAAAATACAGAATACAGTAGATGGGAAAAGCAGCAGAGGTCAGTGTATCTGTATCATAGATACTTCAATTCCATTTATTTTTTGATAACCATTCAAAGCATATTTTGAAATCAACCAAAATTTCTATTGTATCTGTTATATATTGTTGCATAACAAACTCTCCAAAATTTACAATTTAGAGCCACAAAAATGTATTATCTTAAAGTGTCTATGGTCTGGGAATTCAGGAGTAGATAAATTGTCCTCTGTCTCTGGGCTGTGATCAAGGGCTGAGGTCATCTCAAGATTTGACTTGGGGAAGATCTACCTCTATGATAATTCATGTGGCTGTTTGTAGGCCTCAGGCCCTTGCTGACTGTTGGCAAGAATCATCTGTTCCTTCCCTCATGGGCCCCTCAGTAGGGCAGCTTGCAACACGGCAGCTGCCTTTCCTTCAGAGCAAGCAAAAAAGACAATGAGAGGTAAGACAAAAGTCACTCTCTGTAAACTAATCTCAGATGTGACATTTTGTTGTATTTTATTTATTAGATATCAATGGTTAGGTCTAGTCCGCACTTAAGAGGAGATTAATCAAAGGGATAAAGACCAGCAAGTAGATATCACTGGGGGCTATTTCAGAGTCTGCCTACCATACCATTACCCTCTGACCCACTTTTGGCCAACTGGTGCTTAACTGGTTTTAAGCAGGTGCCTTAAAGTATAATACATTATTTATCATCTGTTTTTTTTAAACTAAGTCCAATATTCAAAACTTAAAAGAAAATGTTCTCTCTTGATCTTAAGAAATTTAAAGGATAATGTAAGCTGCATATATCCTGAACATCCCTGATCTATAAGAATTTGCATGGTAGATGGTATTCTTTAGAGACCAATAGCTGCTTGTAATTGCTTATTTTCTTCCTCAAATCAAGTTCTCTAACTCAGAAAAGTCAAAGCACTTGTCATGGATCCATTGTTATGCCCATGTGAACATTACTTTTGTTAAGCTCTGTTTCTCCATCATAATGTATGAAGTCCCTCCGTGTAAACTGTAATTATTTTGGGAAAACTGAGAAAATTATAAAACCTATACACAGGGACACAGGACGGACAGTGCAGAGAGACTGCTTTATGGCAATTAGAACACTTAGATGTATGGTAATTTTTTAAAAATTGAAAGGATGAATACACAGATACCTAGAGGAACTCTACTGATAAATTTAAAATAAAAATCCATGCCTAATGCAATTGAGAGGTATTTTAACTTCTTGTACTACTCCTTGGGCACCACTCATTGTTCTCAGGACCCCAGATAATATTATCTCTGGCTAAGTTATCCCTTCTGAGCACTTGTCCTCATATCCAACTTCCTATTAAAATCATTACATGGAAAATTCACAGATGTTTCAAAGTCTAAGCATAAAAAAAATTTAAATCCTTTAAAAGTTTTAAAATTATAAGAAGACACAAGTCCTTAACCCTGACCATGGCCTAGAAGGCTCTCCCAATCTCTTCATGCACATTTTGTTCCACTACTCTCCCTATTTCTTTCTATGATACAGATATTCTGATGTTCACTTCCTTCCCCCATAGTCACTTAGGTATTCTCACAAGAGAAATTGTAATTTTTGTGAGAAGAGAGAAAATAACTTCTACTGTACACATCCACATGACAGATGGGACTGCCTCATGCTAATGAAACTCAGCCATAGAGTATATACTTCAAAATTAAAAGGTTACAAATACATGCATACACATGTATACATACACACACACACATACACACAGAGAGGATACAAGGAATCCTCTTTACCTGGTTAAGATTTTTATCAACCTCATGCACATATACATACATATACGCATACACATTGGGGGGGGGGATATTAATAATGCAAGCTCAATCAGAGAAAGAAGCATTCTTGTATCCTAAACATATAAACCTGTATTTGAACTGAATAGAAAAGTATTTTTCATTTTTTGGAGGTAAGTATAGCAAATCTTCTTGGTAATTATAAGATATATTACAATTGTTCTATTATGAAAGTTTTATCTGCTAATTGGCATTGGATATTTCATAAGCCAGCTGTCACCTAATTACAAAACCTGAAAATATCTTAGGAGGTTTTAGTCAAAATTGAAAACTCCACGTAAGAATAAGTTAAATTATTATTTTTTAAATCCTAAAGTCTGCAGTTTCGTTTCTTACTTAGTTTCATATACAACAGGGTCTAAATAAAAAGAAAATATGGTGTAAGTGACAAATGAAAATGGGAGAAAAATCAAATCTTTGGGGGGAAAGAAAGAACCCTGAAGATTTGAATGAGTTAACAATGCTCTTAATGTTACTTTCCCACATAATGCTCACTAGTTTCATGTAACCATGTGTAACTCTTGAAGCTGGCAAAGGAAACAAAATGCTCTAGTTTACCTGAATAGAAAATGAAGCACCTATATTTGTTTCTAAATCAGGTATCTCTCAAATAATTTAAGGATATGTCATTAAATTATCAGAGCTTTGTAATTTAATAAAAGTAGATACAGATTTTCCTCCATAATAAAACACAGAAATATTAATAGTAAGTTACACAAAAACAACATGCACATTGTGCCAAAAGTTAGCTGTGTGCAGTGTTTACAAATGCAAGCCATCATATATAAAAAAGCCATTATACGCCTAAAAATTTAACCTTATAATACTAAAAACTTTAATTTAATATCAGAAAATTTCAATATCCATAAAGCTATCAGAGAGCAAAACATTATTTTAGGGGATCGCTGGGTGGCTCAGTGGTTTAGCGCTGCCTTCAGCCCAGGGTGTGATCCTGGAGTCCTGGTATCGAACCCACATCAGGCTCCCTGCATGGAGCCTGCTTCTCCCTCTGCCTGTGTCTCTGCCTCTCTCTCCCTCTATGTCTCTCATGAATAAATAAATAAAATCTTTAAAAAAAATTATTTTTAGTGTTGATACACTAAGTGGAATGGCATTGATTTGTTATAACAGAATTAAAAAAAAAACTACAGCCTAATATAGATAAATAGCTCTCAAGTATGACTCCAATATTAGCCATATTTTTGTGTCTAGATTTGACTAAAAATTTAAGGGAATGGAAGGTGGTTCTTTACAGCACCATGGAGCAAATAACTTAACCACCTCTGCTTCTATGCTTCTTTTATCTACTCATACCCTTGCGAATCTCACCCCAGTACTTCTCTGTAGACCTTCTTTATCCTCAACTGTCATTTTACAGAATCACCCATGTTTTTCTCTCTCTCAAGCTCACCAGGTTTTTTGTTACATACCAAATTCTGTTCTTTTCATATACAGAACATTTTAGTCTTCTCTTTGTTTCACTGCTCTTTTGAAAGCTATGCCCTATGAGCTTCAGATTTTATAGTCAAACACAATTACCAAGGTATTTTCAAAATCAAATGCCATTTATACTCAAGATAAAGTGTGTGACGAGCACAGGGTGATGTAAGGAATTGTACTGCTACATTGTATACCTGAAACTAATATAATACTGTATATTAACTAGAATTAAAATTAAAACTCAAAAAGAAGTGATCATTTCCAACAAAATTATATAACAAATCTCCCTATATTTGTATATTTTTATAATACATTTTATATTCTAGCACATTTTTAGATTTAAAGAGAGAGAATTCCACATATGCACCTCCTACCTCCATATATTTTTCTCTATTTTCAGCATCTTGCATTAGTGTGGTGTACTTGTTACAACTAAAGAATATTCAAACTTTATTATTAAGTGCAATACGTTGTTTATACAGTTTAATCCCTTTGTGTTGTATAGTTCTATGAGTTTTGACAAATGTGTATTGCCATGTAACCACCAGTGCAGTTTCATGCAGAATGGTTTCACCACCCTAAAAATCCCTGTGCTTCACCTATCCATCCCTTCTGAAGAGGAGTAAAATATACCACCCAAAACTATGCCTCTTTGGCATACTGATTATCTTCAGCTGGTTATTTTTAAGAAATAGTAGATACAGGAGAAGCTCTGAAAACGGACTAGAAAATACCCTTTTGTAAGAGACATTTACAAGGGAAATCTCCATTTGTAAGGGTGCCTACCTGTCTGTATCAGAAGAGAATGATTGTGAATCTCTAGAAACTCTTATCAATGGAGAAGACAGACTCAGATCTGCGTAACACCCTGACCCTTGTTCACCCTGCTTTTTCTAGCAACCTCCCACAACTGGCTGGAGATGGTATGTAAGGTAATGGCTTAGGCCTCTTAGGGAGTTACTTGGTTTCCCTGGGTATCTCCCATGTATACAGGAGGTATACGTGCTGTTAAACTTCTGCCTTTTTTTTTCCTGTTAATCTGTCTTATTATTGGGGGAGGAGGGGAGGTCTCAACAAGAACCTAGAGAGGGAGAGGGAATATTATTTTTCCTCCTCTACATTTCTTTCCAGAGAACATCTGGCAATCACTCATCTTTTTACTGTCTCTGTGGTTTTGCCTTTTCCATAATGTTATATGGTTGGACTCATACATTACGTAGCTTTATCAGACTGACTTCTTTCACTTAGCAATATGTGTTTAACATTCCCCCATGTCTTTTCATGGCTTGATAGCTCTCTCCTTTTTACTGATGGATGATATCTCATTATGAATATACCATAGTTTACCCTTTTGGCTATTTAAAGACATCTTGTTTCCAGTTGTAGCTACAGATTAGGCGGTTATAAACATTCATGCGCAGAGCACTGTGTGGAATACAAGTTTTCATCTCAATTGAGTAAATATCTTAGGAGGCCTGTTAATGTGGTAGCAAAGTGTAGTTAGTGTGTGGGAGAGGGAGCATTCCCTACTTCTGGGCTTAAGTTTTAGTCTTATAGTGGACCTGGGTTATGACTTCACAAGAACTTCTCAGCATTTTTCCTCCCTTGGTTGAGGCAGGAAGTCTAGAAGGGGATGGAATTAGGTCATTTCCTCTCCTGCAAGTCAGACTTTAGTGCAGTCTTTTCTTTTGTCTGGTAGACATTCATTGTAGCAGTTTCTAGAGGCTTTTTTCACAATACATTTCCTTTAGGTATATGTCAAAATGGTACCTTTTTCCTTCCTCTTGGCCAAGCACAAGAGACTTTTCTCTGGTCTCCATGAGAACCTGGTGGGGTTCCTGGAGGTAAAGCCCACAAAATGGGGGGTAGGGGCCCCCAGCAGTTTTTAACTCACAATCTGGATCGACATTCAGCTTCCAACAGTTACTGAAGTTCTTCTGTAAGTATTCTTTACTGGCTCCAGCAACTTGTGCTTCAGCTAAACTGATCTATATTCTCTGTATTCACCTTCTCTCCAGGTTCCAGGGTAGTGGTTTATACTGTGACCCCAATTCTCTCACGGATCTAAGAAATGTTGTTGATTTTCAGTTTGTTCAGCTTTTTTCCTGTTGTGAAGGTTGAAGTAATAACTTACAAGTTCTTTACATGTTCGAGTGGGATTCGGAAATCTTTCAGATGTAGTTTTAATAACAATTTTTTTCCTTCTCTCTGCTCAGAAAAGCGAGCATGTGGTGATGGGATATACAGATCAATACTGTCTGCAAAATTCATGTTTGGAATATAGGTCTAGTATACTATTAGAAACTTTAGGAAAAAAAAATTTAAACTAGTGACTAATATGTCTTAACATTCCTCTCACCTTAACCAAACTTCTGACAGGCTACTTTCAGACTCTAGTCCCCTGATCTTTCTTTTTTTGTTGTTGTTAAGGGGGTTTGTTTTAGTTCATTACAAAATTTTCCTCTTCCTTTAGATACGTAAATCATTTTAAAAAAACCTGTTGCTAGTTATATAACCCAGAAATGTCTTTCTTAAGGAGCTGGGAGTGTCCTTTTGAAATGTAATCTCCAAGGGAGATAGTATCCAGACTCCCACAGATGTGGGAGGGTAGGAGCCATCCTCCAGTAGTGCTTTGTTCCAAGTTGTAAACTACCTTCTTTCACAAAAAGAAATTTGACTTTTCCTTTGTATAAATCCAATCAGCAAACCAAAATGGCCTCTGTTTTCTCTCTCACTTCACTGCTTAAAAGTCTTCCCACCCTTTGTTTCAGCTGAGTCAAGGTCAACTGAAGTCTGGTCTCTCTTTGCTAATGCAATTTTGCATGAATGCATAAGAGTGTGTGTGTGTGTGTGTGTGTGTGTATGTGTGTGTCCCCCCGCATATGCAAGAGAATGGCAGGGATGAGGAGATGGAGAAAGAGAGGATGAACAATTGACCATAAAACTTGAGAACATAATATAATTTCCATGATCCTCAGTTCATATTAAAGGGAGTTAGCAGGACTGTAAACAGATCATATACTATAGATAAAAGCACAGTGAAACTCTACATATCTTTACAGACTCAATTTTTCTGCAAGAATGATTCAACATCTAAAAATCTAAATGAATATTAATCATGAATAAATCATGAAATCACCCCATTTGTTTCATTGTCTAACATAAAAGGCTTAGGTCTTTACTAAATTCGAGACTGCCTCAATTTCCTTTATTAATTATATTGAACCATAAGAAATTTCCTTTTATGTAAGAAAAAAAATTGTTTAATATTGTTGATTTCATTTGGGTCAATCTAAATATAATTAAAATAGCAATCTTTCTTAAAGAGTACTTTTGATAAGCTCTTTATGATCTAATATTTTATATAAAATATAATACTTATCAATTCATTATTAATTGGGTTCCAATTATATTAGTGTCACAGTTTTGTAAAAGATAATCACCTTAAAATAATTTCTACTTTTAATCCTCCCCCAAACTATCCTCGTAAGTGAAGAGAGGAAATCATCCCAATTAGCGTCTAATATTCCAGAAGTAAACAAAACAGGTGCATGTTCTGCTGAACACAGCACATAAATATGCATTTATGCATTTCAATCACTTGTATCTTACCTACTTTTGCAATTGTAAATTAGGGTCTTTTAAAATTAGAGTACACAACAGATGTGAAGAGTTAAAGTAATGTTTCCTTTAATATAAACTCCTGTGCCAAGTGATCTCACACTACCCCAGTTTATTCATTCACTATACCAGTATATTTACTGCATTAAAATATGTTGGATTAAATGGCCACTTCAGCCACAGTCGTCATTATCATGAGTCTGACTTTTTTTTTTTTTTTCATGAATCTGACTTTAAACAGACATCACAGTAGTGTACTCAGCCTATCTAAAAGAAGAAAGAATAATGGAAGCTGCAAGCCCAGTAAGAAATCACACTGTGTAAAATGACAAGATTCAGTATAAGATGGGTATGTCATTATGTTTGTAAATTATACACAGACACACACACACACACAATTATGTATATTCAATGATTTTTGACCAATTGGTGACAATAGATTTAACAAATCATTCAAACTTATACATACATATATGTGAAATATATATACACATATTATTTTGTTTGTGCAACAATATACATTTCCCAATTCAAAATAATCTGATTATAAAATTACACTAAGAACAAACTCAATAAAATCTCCCCACTTTAAAAATGTTTCAAGTCCAAGACACCTGGGTGGCTCAGTGGTTGAGCATCCGCCTTTGGCTCACATTGTGATCCTGGGGTCCTGGGATTGAGTTCCGCACTGGGCCTCCCACAGGGAGCTTGCTTCTCCCTCTGCCTATATCTCTGCCTCCCTTTCTGTGTCTCTCATGAATAAATAATAAAATCTTAAAAAAAAATAAATTAAATAAATAAATAAAATTTTAAAAATAAAACATTTTCAAGTCCATTGATTATGCAAATATATGAGGTATCCAAAATATTTTGACTTGGGATGGTAGTCTTTTTGTGATTATTAGCATAATGAAATCAATTTTATTGGAAAAGAATTAAAACATGTTACAACAGCCATAGTAATTTGATCCTTTTATATTTTCATAGATCTACATTTCTACTACATTAAGGTACTGAGGCTAAAAATGTCCTATGTATGCAACTGGGAAGATAATTTAAGTTCCTAGTACTAGTCATATAAGTATAACCATCCCGGATTATTTTCCAAACCATGAAATCTGTCTCAGGTCAATGGAGGTGTGAGGGAGACCACAGAAAGCATCTTACAGAACTATCACTGCAGATATACTTATTTCCATCTGAAAATATTTCTGTGAGTCCTTCAGATCAAGATCTAGTATAATCTTTCTGAGTGGGCTGAATTCAGAGTACGTACAGAAAACAACTACATAAATTGGAACAAGAACATTTTTACCGAGTGGCTCTATTTTTCCATAGTCACATGCGGCCTGGTCTCAGGCTCTCTCTTAGGTCATGTGTGGGTCATTAGTTGGCCCTGGAGGATGACTGTCTGAAAAGTCCAGCTTTCAGACTCTGTGATACACTTCCTGGCTAAACTCTTTCAACCTCCTCAGCCCTTGTCTGTCCCCACCCAATTACACAATCTGCAACCTCTTACTGGTGCAGTTACTCTGTTCCAAGATACCACCTCATCTGGGTCTCCCATCAAGATAACCAATACCCAGCTCCTGTTCTGGGTACATACATTACCTACCAGACAATCATGCTTTCTCGACATAATAAATGCAGGTGGTACAAAATTCTCTAATGTCTGTCTTTACTCCAGCCACCATAGGAAGATAGGATGTTTCAGTTTGCCACTACCCTCAAAATTTTCCAGAATTTTTTTTTTTTTTTTTTTTTTTACATAAGACATCCAATTTCAGAGAACAGATGGTGACTTCAAAAAAAAATCACTCACTGATTCTTCTCTCTCTCTGTCACACCAAAGTGCTTATACAACCTTCTACTGCTCATTCAGCAAAGATCTAGCCAGGCAGGAAGACACTAGTTTTCTCTTTGTGAAGGTACCTTCTTTTCCTAGCCAACTTTATTCAAAGTAGGGGAGAAATAGCTCCTGGAGAGAAAAGAAGGGTTATACAGTCATGCCCACTGGGTCAACACATCACAGATTCTAGACTTGTCTTTTTCTATTTTCTTTTAGGTAGACTAGACATGGATAATCAGAAAAACAGTATCAGGGACTTTTGTGGTCCATCGTTCCTGAATAGGTCTAGCACTTCTCTTAAGAAAATGGAGAGATTTATCTTCTTAAGAAAATGGAGAGATTTATCATTCCAAGATAACAAAGACAAAATTTAAAACCACCAACTTGTTGCATAGATTTTTGTTGTTAACATTTTGGTTGCTTAGTTTTGCTTTTTCTCTCCAAATATTCAGAATGTGTGAATTTTGAATATATTCTTAGGTTAATTTTTAATATAACCAAAATGTGTTAAAAACACTTGATTGATAAAGATTATTTTGTAATTTCTAAAATGTACTTGGCAGAGAAACGTTTTTGGAACTTGAGACAGTAAATCTTTTAAGTTAATTATTCCAAATCTGAAAGATTAAGCATTTATCTTTTAAATGTTGTTCTAATTGATAATGCCAAGACTCTGCCAAAGGGAACCCATTAAGTAGATCACTTTTTTTTTTTTTATTTGAATGGAATTTCTGGTAAATGTAGTTCATAACTATTAGGCCATAAGGCATATCTCACACATTAGCATTTAAATTTACCTTCTTAAGACAGATATCATATGATTTTACTCATATGTGGAAATGAAAAAGAAAAACAAATGAATAAAGAAAAAGCAGAATTAAGCTTGTAAATACAGAACAAACGGATGGATCTCAGAGGGGAGAAGGGTAGGGTGATGGGCAAAATGGGCGAAGAGGAGTAGGAAATACATACAATAGGAAGTGGAGTTATGGGTGAATAAGTCACAGAGATGAAAGGTACAGCATAAGAAATAGAGTCAATGACACTGTAACAGTGTTAGCTGGTGACAGGTGGGTAGTTACACTTGTGGGGAGTATAGATAGCATCATGTATAAACTTGTCAAATCACTATGTTGTACACCTAAAACTAATGTGACATTATTTGTCAACTCTACTCAATAAATAAATAAACAAACAAACCTGGGGTGCCTGGTGGCACAGTCAGTTAAACAACCAACTCTTGGTTTCACTCAGGTCATGATCCCAGGATGGTGAGATCAAACCCAGAGTTGGGCTCCACACTCAACAAGTAATCTCAAGACTCTCTCTCCCTCTCCCAATACACCACCCCCCATCCTCTGTCTCTCAAATAAATAAATAAAAATATCAATAAAATAAAGCTTTTTTAAAAAGATTTTATTTATTTGAGAGAAAGAGAGAGAGGTGACTGCACACAAATCGGGGAGGGAGGAGAAGGAGAGGGAGAAGCACACTCCTTGCTCAGCAGAGAGCCCGACAGGAGGCTTGATCCCATGAGCCAAGATCATGATCTGAGCAGAAGGCAGATGCCTAATGACTGAGCCACCCAGGTACCACATAAACAAAACTTAAAAGTCATGTTTTTTTTCTTTTAATGAAGTAAAAAGAAAATAAGTCATAGTAGAATGTTATGCTTATCATTTTTCCCCACGGAGTTATTTTTAAAGAAAATATATAGTGTTTTTTAAAAATCATTTGGAAGAGGCTTACATTATTTCTATGACCTAGAAATTCTACGTTCAGGCTACTATAACAAAAGATTGGGTGGCTTAAAAGCAATACTTATTTCTCACAGTTCTGAAGGTGGGAAGTCCAAGACCAAGAAACCAACAAATTCGGTGTCAGGTGAGAACCTGCTTCCTGGTTCACAGCCAACCATCTTTTACACTGTGACCTCATATATTGCAAAGAGTGAGGGATTTCTCTGGGGTCTCTTTCGTTAAGAGAACTAAACCCATTCTTAAGGATTTCATCACCTTCATGACCTAAGCACCTATTAAGGGCTCTATCACCTTGATAGGTAGGATTTCAGCATGAAATGTGTGGGGACACAATTTGGTCTAGAATTATATTGTTGTTTCACTCCTCTGGTTTACTCTAAGTTTCTTAGTTTCCCTTAGAAAAAATAAATCAACATGAGATATTTGACATGCATATATTCATCAAGGTTTGTGATTTGTGTGAATTAGTATATAATATATATGCAATTGGAGATGTTTGTGTGTATGTGAAAAAATCATTTGCAAAGGGATTATTATGTGTATACTGGCTAGAAATTATTGAATATTATGCATTATTTCACCTGTTGATACTGACTGCCACTGAAGTTTATGACTCCAATGCACAAATCATAGTTTGAAAAGTGTCTTGTTTACAGACCTCTTCAAGATCACATTATGTATGATAAAAAGTTCCCACCTACCAATGCAATCAAAACAAAGTAGAAAGTTCCAAATTTAGAGTACTTTATCCTAATAAGAATAGACTTTAAATATGTTTAGTTCCCCACAGCCAATTTAAGAAACAAATTTTGAAACAACAAAATACTTTCTAAAAAAGAAAAAAAGGTTGAATTGAAATGCAAATTTCATAAAAATCATATCTGCAACACAGCAAATTTCGTTAGTATTGTATTAGTAGAAAATGTTTATCATACATTATTAATCAATATTCATTTATGGACAATTTTCAGGCTGACCATTTGTAATTTGCATTTGAAAATATTCTCACAATGCATACAATTTTCCTTCTAATAAAAAAATGCTAGTTTTAATAATTACTCTGAGTGTTGATTTATATCATGGGGTATATAACATAATAGATAATCTGTAACATACTTAATCATATAAGAGTTGACCAAATTTTACTCAGTAGTTAACACTTTAGCAAAAGTTGACATTTTTAAAGGTATATCACTTTCAAAGCCAAGAATAAAGAAGTGATAACGAAGAAAAACACTAATCTCTAACACAAAAAAAGTAGCATTTCTGGTATTATTATTATAGGGATCCTTGGGTGGCTCAGCGGGTTAGCGCCTGCCTTTGGCCCAGGGTGTGATCCTGGAGTCCTGGGATCGAGTCCCGCATAAGGCTCCCTGCATGGAGCCTGCTTCTCCCTCTGTCTGTGCCTCTGCCCCTCTCTGTGTCTCTCATGAATAAATAAAATCTTTAAAATAAGAAGATGGTAAATGTCAAGTTAAGTTTTTACCACAATATAATTTTTTTAAAACTACCATTATCACACATAGGAAATTTCACATTAATTCTCGAATAGTACCTACTATCAATCCATATTCGAATTGCTCCAATTTTCCTCACAAGTCATTTGTGGCTATTTTCTTTTCAGGACCAAGTGCCTGATTACAGATTGCCTTTTGTTATCCTGTTTCTTTAATCTCCTTTAACTGAGAAGAGTCCCCGGACACTTTTGTCTTTTAAGGAATTGACATTGTTCAAGATCCTAAACCAGTTTTCTTATGGATTGTGCATAACCCCAATTTACCTGATCGTTTTTTTTTTTCATGATTAGAGTCAGTTTAAAACTATTCTTAACAAAACTATATGGGTGGTATTACTTACTTCCTATTGCATCATACTGACAAATACCTAGTATCACTTTGACCCAGTTAAGGTGGTGCCTACCCACTGCAAAATGTTATTTTCTTTAAAAGTTTTTTTTTTTTTCTGCAAGTATACATGCACTAGCAACTACACGGCTGTTTGAAATTGAGACTCTACCCTCAATTTGTCTCATTAACAGGTATCTGCCCAGAGATATGGCTTTTTTTTTTTTTCATCCTTGGTTCAGAATGGTTTCTCACACTATTTTGTGGTAACATGTGTGGTCCAAGAAAGTTCACAATACCAACCTGTGAATACTCCTAATTGACTCAGATAAATAAATATTAGCTCTTTTCCTCAGAGAACAAAATTCCACTTTAGAGAACTACAGTTTACTATCAGTTTTTTTTATAGGTGAATTGATCTGAATCACCCCATTTTGGGACACCTGGGTGGCTCAGCAGTTGGGCATCTGCTTTTGGCTCAGGGCCTGATCCAGGTTCCCGGGATCGAGTCCTGCCATTGGGCTCCCTGCGCAGAGCCTGCTTCTCCCTCTGCCTGTGTCTCTGCATTTCTGTATCTCCCATGAATAAAGAAATAAAATCTGTAAAGAAAATTATTTTTAAAAAATCACCCCCATTTGAGCTTGACTGCATTTAGTAGTTTTCCCTCAGAGATTTTAATTTACAGATATCTACTAATTTTTTTTCTACTAATTTTTTAAAACCTATGCTTCTATTCTTTAATCTGGGGGAAGAGTTCCAAAAGGAAAAAGCAGAAATCACTCTACTTTAAAATCAGAAATGATTTTACAGGGACCTGGCTCCTGTAACTGACAGTCTCACTCCCTACATATTTAGACCCTATGTAGCTGTACCCGCAGGCACTGCTTGCAGTACGTGCTTACTCTTTATGAGCCCTCCTAGATCCTCTCATGGCTCTCTGTCTGATAGCAAAATGTCACTTCTGCTCAGATAGACCCTTTTGCTATCATCCTGTTCCCTACATGGTGCTAGCTTACCTCTATTGTGTACAGTGTTCCCAGAAATGTCCTAAGCACCAAACATCCTCATACCACCACATGCCACTTTAATTATCTTCACCTATATATGATCAACTTACAGTACAATGAGGTTTGTTCTAGATCAATGTCACAATTGAGAATTCAAATCAAGGCTTTCTCTTTATTAAGCATTTTCCTTTCATCTCAAGCGGCTAGTGTCTCATGATGTACATCCAGGCTCTATCAAGACTTGAATAAGCAACTCTCTCTTAAATCAAAGCAGAATTAATATGCTTCCCTGAACATAATGATTTGAGCTGAACTGAACTTTTCCCGACTGGTTGTTGCAAACAAAAGCAAAACCACTAATCTGAGTCTAAATGACTTTTTTTTTTTTAAGATTTAACAACAATAAAAAATAAAAGTATATCACAAAAATTCTTTATTAGTTTAGCTAAGCTGCTGGTTATAATTTATTCACAGCTGGGCATTTGACTGCATTGGCTAACTTGAGCAATTATGTTTCCATCACTGTTACAGGAATACCTCCCACTTGCACCTGACTTCTGGAACTCGGAACTCTTAAGCGTGCAAGCAGGAAAGGAATCAGTCTTATGCTTAGAGTCAGAATTCAGATGTCAATCCTAACACTACCACAGAACACCTGATTCTTTTCTCTTGTTCCTGTTTTTTCCCCCTTTACCAGGAAAAAAAAATAAACAAATTCTGGTGAACTGAGGATTAT